>NC_081414.1:582810475-584267975 GCF_030272615.1 Cryptomeria japonica | reverse complement strand
CATTGAATGACCTCTGGGATTGAGAAGTCAACTCTTCCTTGGGTTTTGAGGAAAGAGAAATGAAACAAATACTTTTTTAAAAGTAACACTAAACTACTGGGGTGATACGCCAGACTATTAAGAGACAATGAACTCACAGAAATTAAGAAACATATAATTTTGAGAAGTCCATTCAACAATCTACAAGTTTTGATCCAGAACATAATCAAAAGCTATGACTAGATTTACTTGAAAACATATGGAGATATTCATCACACATTCATCAGATAACAAGTGCAAAAGCCATAGTTTAATTAGTGAAGTCTTGGATAAAATATTCCCAATGTTATCAGAATTTTCAACAACAATAGCACATAAAACACTATTAATAATAGGCCAAAAGAGATATCATAAAGGCCACAGGCACAATCTGAATAATCTTCTTATAGCAAGACCAAAATAGTTCTTTAAGGATGAAAACAAAAGAAAACTCCTACTTAGCAAACTGGACTATTCTTTTCTTTATGCTCTCCGAAAAACTCCTTCCTTTTTCCTCCTTTTTTGGTGAAAAAGAACACTACATTTAAATAGGTCATTGCCCCTAAAAACAACTTCCCCAAAATGCCAAAATGGCACAACCTCCTTTGAACAGAAAGAATGGTGTGTCACTACGGAGGCTGCACCCAGCAAAACAAACCTTGAAACTTGACTTTTCACCTGCAATGGATTGGAGGTTACCAAGAACTGAAAAGATTTTGCCAGCCGTGAACAGACTATGGAAAAGGGCACAACCGCAAGAAACCGCTCGCATACTACGCTAATGAGTGGGCCCACCAAAAGAATAGTTAGCATGCATTACCATTTGTCACCTCCATGCTGCTTCAAAAATGGATGCCAAAGATGAACTGAGGGAGCAGCGCCATGCCACCAAGTGTCCTACGTGCTCTGCCTTGCTGGCAAAAGGCAATCACAACCGGGCCTGCCGAAAAGAACTTAAACTGGAGGAAAATAAAGTGAACATTTTCTAGCGACTAACAGGGGCAATTCTGCCTGCAAAATAGAAGAACCCAAAATTACTAGCTTCACAGACCAGACTTCAAGCCACCACAGGATGGAAAAGATCAAAAACTTGCTGCAAAGACAACAACTCGTCTTCAGAGAGAATAACTTGCACTTCCAAATCTTTGAAATAGTGCTCCAGGCAAATTACTTCATCCAAGGGCAGAGGTACAGACTCTTCTTGGACCTAGTTTAGGAGAGTGGAGAGCTGGGCTAGAGGATGCAAAAGACACTCTACCTCATTTACTAAAATAGGACTTCCCAGTCGTGATAGGAAAACTCTATCCTGCTACACATTCTTGATCTGCTGCAATACTTGCTCAATCAATAGCACAGAACCATCCATAGGGAAAGGAGAAGGTAAGCCCAGAGAAACAAATTTCTCGACACACCGTTTAATGTCTAGTACTAAAAATTGCAAATGTGCCAGAGCAACTGACACCTGCATAATTATCCTGTGGCAGTTTATGAAGCTATTAGTCTTTTTGATTAATTGTCAGCGATTTGCAATCCCTTTCTCCCTAATCTCCTCCTCTTGAGCGGAATAAAGCAACTGAATAATATTATGGGCTATTGGGAAGTTCGAACCAATGATAAGCATAGAATTATTAATAAAGTGCCCAGCCTCGGCACAGAGGGACTGTGCATCATTGAGAAATCTTAACACTAGCTGCAAGGATGGGCAGTACTGCTTTACTTTTTCCAATGGGAAACATACAGCTCTGTCAACATGGTAGAGAAGTCTGGAGCAATCAGCTACGGGGGAGGGAGACTCAGCAATCGAGATATCTCATTATCTTTCCCAATCATCTCCTACTAGAGCTGCTAGATTTTGTTTAGCTCAATAGCCACTTGATTTTCCAAGGCTAAGATTTTTGCTTCCCCAGTCCTGACGGCCTGCTGCAACTACAATGTATGATTCTATTCCTGCTGTAGAAGAGTCTCCATTCTAAAACATGTTTGTTGGATTGTTCAAGGCTAGTTTCTCTCGTTTTTAGTTCAGCTTCAAAATTGCATATGAACCTAGGCAACATCCCTAGAAGTAGCTTTCATTTGTTGTATCTCAGAGTCTTTATCTTGCAATTCCTTTAGGGTTACATTTCTTATCACTTCTTGACCTTTTATCTAGGAACCTACGCTGTTTAAGGGCCAAATGAAACTTTCCTTTCTTTGAATTAGCTTGAGTTAGCAGGCTCTGTAGATGATTGATTTCTAATACCCGAGCCTTATCTTCCTTCCTTTGCTGGGAAAGGGAATCATGGAGGCTAACATTTTCTGCTTGGAGATTTTCCAAATGATGACTCTTCTTGATAAAGTCCATGGACACTGCTTTGGAAGTTTCTTCCATCATTGTGACCTTGTCGGATGCTGTGGCACTTTGGAGACTAACACCCATTTCCTGTAGCTCACAATCATCAGGCCTCATTTGAGATTCTGGCTTGTCAACCTTGGGGACTAGATTTATAAAGTAAAGGCAATCTCTTTGCTCGCTGAAATGGGTTTGCAAGTGAGGGCGAGCATGACAAGCACCTTCCTTCTCTTTTTGCTTATTGGTTTTATTCAAACTGATGGTTCTATCATAAACAACCTGTTGCTGGAAACTATTTGAATGATCAATGGCTTGATCTGCAAAAACTGCACTAGGAAGGACAACAAAAGGGAAATGTGAAAAAGGGGCAGCGAAAGAAGATTGGACCAAATGAGTCACTGCCAGTGAGGAAAATAATGGGACAAAAGGGGAGCCCATTAATGGGAAGGAACTGGTGGACGCCACAACCATACTCTGGGGGGAACACTCTTCAAACCCTAGCCTATGCGACACATGGATTGTTTCTGATGTGGGTGACTGAAAAGTTGTGGATATGGGAATCGCGTCCAAGAAAGGAATGGAAGCCTGCATGAGTACCTCTTGGAGATTAACCATCATACCCACTGGGGCCAAAGTAAGAGTAGTAGGGACTGAGGTTTGCATTATGGGTGTGAGGGTAGCTGCAAAAACATCTAGAGAATGGGAAGAGGGAAAAAGGGAGCGTACCTGGTCAGCAGAAGGATGCAATGACTGGAGATCTATAGACATTGCCATTGATATATTAGGTGCAACCCCTTTTGACCCACTGAGATATGGCTTCTTCTTCGGGGGGCACTCAGAAGACTACTTCTTGGATAGCCTCTTACTAGATTACGAATGAGGTCTACGAATTGCACTGTCTAAAGAAAGAGGGATTTCTGGCTCTGGCTCTTGCCCTTCAATATTTATAATCCCAACTTCCTACTAAGCAACTATCTCGGGAGATGTGTCCCAGCATAAGGAACTGTCACCTATCTCATCGTCAGATTTATTTACCTTACTCCATTCCTGCTCGAAACGCTCATCCAGGGGTGCATTCCCAAGGCTAGCTCTAAGTTGATTTATTTCTTGACGATAGACCCAAAAATTTTCCCTTTTCTTTCTGGGCCAGGATAGAGTTTTCATGCCCTCCAACAATGCCCAAGGAATAGGCTTCGCGGGGTTGACCCTTTGAACTGGGGTATAAAATTTTAACCATGAGGGGCGATCCAAAATAGGAAAATTATCAAGATCCACATATTTACTTGGGTTGTCAACCCGAGGGTTTGTATGTTCTACCCATGAGTCTCGAGGCTCAGGCCTCATAGCATTTTTCCTTTTGCTTAAGCAGCCATCAAGGTCGTAACTCCAAAAGTCATCGATAACTATGAAACCCAGTTGCACCATCTTTGAAGTTAGGGTTTCCTTAGCTACTTTTCTTCTTACTTGGGTAATTGGGCCAATGGCCTTGTTATCCTCTATAATGGAGGTATCGTTCTTCCCAGCGCCAATCGCTCGCTCGACTCTTGCCAGTTGCCTTGCCATTTCTAGAGCTAGGGTTCAGTCAGTCATGTAAGTAGGTAGTCAGAATGGCTCCTCAGAGAAACCATGCATGTAGATGAAAGAGAAATCAAGGCCCACGAACCAGTCACAAGGCAGGCATTCATTCTGCATCAAGTTCATTTGAACCTATGAGAAACGGGCTAGAAGTTCATTGGGAATCCCTCCAAAATCCTTGACAACAAGAGCCAAGAACAAATCTAAAAACTATTAGGAATCATAAGAGGCCAGCAACAGAGGTGTCCAACAAGACACCAACATTAAATTTCCCACCTCATCAAAAGTGGCCAAGTGCATGAACGGTGCAAAGAAAGCTTCATTTTGATGCAGAAGCAGATGCACCAATACAGAAGAGAACCTGAAGCGTTGCAACTATTGAAATTTGGGATAACTACTTGACCATGGTCTTAGCAATAATCATGGAGAAGTCAAAGTGGAAAGGTTCCCTTTTCTTCCTACATTTAAAAAGAAATCCCATCATGGAAGCGGTGATATCCCAGTCATTATCATGACCACACAGCCATGCCAGAGTAGATGAGATATCTCTGAGGTCATCTTGCTTCAGATCGTTGTAAGAAAAAGGGAACTTTGGAAGCCCTGCTGACAAACTCTGGTTGAGGGCATTTTGACAGAAAGTTAATGCATCTCTCCTAGTGATCCAGAATTCCTCCATGGATTTTTTTGAGAAAACCTCAGTATTTTCAAATATTAGGGAGCATAGCATTTCCCTAATGGCCTTTGGAGATATGATCAATTTCAGGTGTGAGCTGCTGACAGAACATGAGGTGGGATCAAAAACCTCTGCACAGGCAACCACGAGTTCAAGACAGTAGGGAACTGCGGGGACCAAAGATTGGGGAGCACCACTCTTCTAGAAATGCACCACGACGAAATGATGATCATTTATGTGATGCAGCATCCTCGAACAAGTGGCCTCTCTAAGGTTTTTGGGCTGCTTTCAGACCTCAGGCTCATAGATATTTTCTAAGGAATCTAGAACAACTGATGAGTTCCGGGTTGTCGTTTTCTTTTTGGCCTTCATCTTTGGGTACTCCCTCTTTGGTGAAATGACATAAGAGGAGTAAGATAGTTCCTCAAAAATCTTAACCTAGAAACCTCTGGGAGCAGCTTTTGTAGATGAAGCCTCAAAATCCATCAAGGCAGACAACCTTCCTTTCCTCCTTTGCTAGCAAACCTGAGATAAGAGATGGGAACCTGCACATCTCCCTCTGGCCTCACTCTTTGGCAACAAAATGAACAAATTGATGATTAGGAGAACCTCTGAACTTTTAAATGCATGACATGCCTTGTTTTTTGTGAAAGCTAAGGCTCAGCTTACACGCGTGCCAATTCAAAAATGCTACTGTGATCAACCCCCACGAATGAGGGGAGTCGTCATTCCCACTTTCCTAAAAAGACTACTTGGTTGATTTGACGTTCCTTGGGAAAAGTTTTTTTCTTTTTAGGCAAAAATCTTTCTTTGATCGAGAGGATCAGTTAGGAATAATGGCCGCATGAGCTGAAACAGGCTAGTAGAGCTTTCACTTTTAAGGGCAACGTACCTGAAAGTATGTATGGCTCTTTGTTTCCATCTATTCCACTTTTTGAGGTGATTGATGAGATGCTGATATCTTGGAAATAATGTCATTCATGTGACGTGAATTAATAGAGGTGTGACAGAGACATTGAAATGGGAAAAGGGGAAGCTCAAGTTGTCGATTGCTTACCTGCCAAGATTTTTGCTATAAATATGTCTTTTTAGACATTCTTTCATCACAACACAATTTATAATGATAGAGTTTCTAAAGAAATGGATACTCCAGTTCGGCTTGTCAGCAGAAGGGCGCAAGTCACTTTCCTGGGGAACATATCAGACCGAAGGCTGCAAGGGATGATGCAAAGAAAGAATCCATTAATAATTGCTGCCATCAAATGGATACTTGGAGAGGATTTCATTAGGAATCTAGACTGATACTGGGTAAATATGGATATTTTCTCATGCTTCATGGCTTCTCTACTGGATTGCATCCAGTTTGGGTTACTGACAATGCAGCTGACTCAAGCACTCTTTCCTTTAGACTACCTGGGAGGCCTTGAAGATGTAGTTGCGTATCATGTACCTTTCCTAGGACTCCCTATGGCATCTGACTTAGAGCATTTCATCTTACAGAATGAAGAAGTAAGGTGGTGTCCACTTATCAATGGCTTGAAAACCATGTCGTTGTCTTCCCATAGGTACCGTGCTAAGCTGGCTATAGAATTTCTCCTGCGAGTACATATGATGGTCCCCATTCTGGAAGGCATAGACTGGTATACTAGGTTCAGGGACTATATTTTCCCAAGAGTCCTAATGCCAGATTAGCCTCCTAACCTGGTGGTTATATTCCTACACAGGGAGTCTGAGAGTTCTTCTAATTTGGAATGGCCAGGAGAAGAAGGGGACTTTGACACTGAGGAGGAAGATATTGAAGCCAGCCTCTGAAAAGAGTGGCAAAGGATGACTTGCACTTGAAACTGCAAGATGTAAATAAAAGAGAGGTCGAGAGCTCACACATTTTGTAATAAAATACGAGAAAGACTTAATATAATGATTTTACTTTTCTCTTTATCTGATCTCTCTTTCTTGATGTTTGCTGAGCTAAAAATAATTAAAATAAATACACACCACACATATGCACATAGTATAAACTATTTACTTGGAAAGGGAAAGAGACCCTTAATAATAGGGCTTAAGATGAAAACTGTTGACCGGGATGGAGAGGGAGTCTCCATTCATGTCCTCTAACTTGAAAGCATTGAAACTTTTACAACCTATGATGCGAAAAGGACCCTCCCATAGATAGTCAAACTTTGGTGTGCTGACCTGGCTTCACCATCCTCTCGTTGTACTTTAGAACAAGGTCTCCAGGGCGAATATCATATCAGAACTCCTTTTACTATCAAACCACCTTTTTACGACTTCTTGCCTGTCTTGGAGAGCTGTGAAGGCGGTCTCCCTTGCTTCCTCTAACTCCATAATCTTTGATAGCCTTACGGCCATTGGACCATTTTTGGTGATATCCATAGATTTTAGCAACTGTAACGTCAGAATTTCTAGTGACAAAGGAAAAAATGCATCTTTTCTGTATACCATCTTGTATGGGGAGGTTTTGAGAATCTGTTTGGGAGTTATGCGGTCAGCCCATAATGCACTCCTTAGGTGATGGTGCCACTCCCTCTTATATTCTGTGCCTATCTTCTTGATAAGTCAAATCAAGTTCTTGTTAGTAGATTTTGCTAGACCATTCCCTTGGGGGTAGTAGTTAGAAAAGGTTTTGAGATAAATACCTCTGCTAAGAGTGAATTGTGTGATTCGCGAGCTAGTGAAGGTATGCACATTATCTAATATAACGGTTTTTGGGGGGCCATACCGACAAGTCAGTTCTTCTAGGAAAGTTAGCACTTCATTTTCAGATGAATTCCATAGGGGAACAGCTTCAGACCATCTGGTGAAATAGTCGGTGGCGGTCGGGATCCATTTATGTCTGACTGAACTTGGAGGATTGATCATTTTGACAAAATTGAGGCCCCATTGAGCGAAGGGCTCTTCCACTACCACAGACTTGAGCAACATGGCCGCTTTCGTACCTCTCCCTGTATAATATTGGCATTCTTTACATCCTCTTACTAGAGTGTGTACATCTTTGAACATGGATGGCCAAAAGTATCCGGCTTGGGTAATTTTGATCATGGTTGTAGGTGCAGAGAAATGGCCTCCTAAGGGGCCGTAGTGAAATTCTTGGAGAATTTTATCAGCTTGGCCTTGGTCCACACATCGGAGTAGAACTCCATCAAAATTTCTTTTAAAAAGAATTTCATTTATGAGGCGAAAACTGTTGTTTTGGAGTCGATAGAATCTCCTCTTCGTTGGGGGAAGATTTTCGAGAAAGATCCCTATCCTCATGAAATTTTTTCTTTTGTCAATCCAACTGTCGTTGGGGGTGTCAGGTATAATCACAACCATTTCTTCTGAGATGGCTTCAAAACCATGGGGTTCACTACCCTGTACTATATAATCACATAAGCCTCTCCTGTGGACCAGCTTTGTGGGCTTGATGTCAACATCGTATTCTAGGATCTTAGCAATCCAATTCGCTCTTTATTCTATGATGTCTCCCTCCATGATGTACTCTCTTACAGCAGGATGAGCTACATACACTGTGATCTTGTTGCAGGCAATGAAATGTTTGAATTTCTTCAGTCCTTTTACGACAGCTAAGGCTTGCTTTTCCACAAAGTTATAGTGGAGCTCATAATCTTTGAGAGTTTTTGAATGGAAAGATATAGGGTGCTCTCCTCCATTTTGGGTGTCCTTTTGAGTTAGCACCATGGCAATACTATGCTGACCCGAATAGACATACATTATGAAATCCTTCGACATGTCTAGATTAGATAATACTGGTGTTGAATAGATGATATGCTTTATTTGGTCGAAGGCATTTTTGGCTTCAATGGTCCATTTAAAATGTATATCTTTCTTAGGCATGAGGGTGATAGGTCTTATTATCCCAGCAAAGTCAAAGATGAAATGACTGACAAAATTGACCTTTCCCAAGAATGATTACACTCCCTTTTTGTTGATCAGAAGGGGAAGTTCTTTAATAGCCTTGATCTAGTCAGGGTCGATAGAGATGCCTTATTTAGAAACTATATGCCCCAACAACTTACCTTGAGTAACCCCAAAGATACATTTTTTCGGGTTCAAGGAGATCCCAAATTCAAGACATTTTTGTAGGACTAACTCAAGATGATCAAAATGATCCTCTCGGTGTTTGGAAAACACAATTAGGTCATCTAAATATATCAAGATAATATTATTTATTATCTCTTTGAAAGCCAAATCCATGGCCCTTTGGAAAGTGGCCCTAGCGTTTGACAAGCCGAAAGGCATTCTTTGATGTGCAAACATTCCCCACTTGGTGGTGAAAGTCATCTTGTGTTTATCCTCCATTTTGACACTTACCTGATTATATCTTGAGAAACCATTTAGCATAGAGAACATTTCTGATCCAGCTACAGTGCTTAATAATTGCTCCATCGACGGAAAGGGATAATGATCTTTGAGCAATGCTCGATTCAGGTCCCAAAAGTCCACACAGAGTCAAATATCTCTATTCTTTTTTCTTATAGGGACCAAATTTGACACCCATGTACTATGCTTTATAGGAAAAATAATCCTTGACTCAATCAGTTTCTTGAACTCTTAAGCCATGAGGGACTTGATCTTGGGATTAACAGGTCTCTATTTTTGTCAGACTGGTTTAGCTTCATTTGTGATCTTGATGGTGTGCTAGATGATGGTAGGATTGTAACCTTTTAAATCATCATAAGACCAAGCCATGACACCTTCATACTCATCATAGTATCGAGCCAATTTCTTCCTATCTTTGGAGGAAACACCTTTGCCCACTTTGAGGATTTTTCTGTTTCCAACTGACATTTCAGTGTAATCTCGTTTGTGTGTTGTGAGCTTCCACTTATCCTTTGTAACATCCTCATGATCAAACAAATTCTCTAAGGTGATCAAACCATTAGGGAGCTTGTTGGATTTTAACTGAATAATCTGGTTTCAGTAAGCTTCTTTAACCCTGGGTTGCAGGTGGTCGGCAAACTCTCCTGAGCTTTGAATAAACAGAGCAATCTTCTCATCACTTTAAAAAACCTGCCAGTATGTATCATTATCAAGAACAGCTGGATGGATCACGATGTTGATGGCTGGGTGGCCGACTAAGAGGTCTACAGCTGGATCAAAATGAGCTCCTATGGTCGCCATGTGATCTGCTTCAGTACTTAGTGTCTGGGGAATGCTTGTGATATTGAAAGCATCAAAACTTTCTATTAAATCCCAGACTCTAGAGCGGTAGGATCTCATACGGACATGTTTGGCACTGGATATCCCTTGAACTTGGTGTACTACTAATTCGGAATCACTGAGGACCTTCAACTTCTTGATGCCCATTTTTTCTACCATGTTCAAACCTTGAATTATCCCTTCGTACTCTGCTTCATTATTCGAACATGTGAACTACAGTCGGAAAGACCTTCGTATCTGATCGCTCACAGGAGTGGTGAGACAAACTCCAGCTTCGGAGCCCATTTTGCATTTGGTGTCGTCAAAGTGTAGAGTCGATAGTATCGAAGACAACTAATCTTTGGAAAATGGATCCTTTGTGAGTTTTGAGATCAGTTGATCCTCTTCAAAAATGCAATAAGTGTTGGCATATGGACACTCCAATGAGACATTGTATTTGATTGAAGGTTTTGTCATTGATGGAAACCTTGCAATCCTATGGCACTAGCAAGACATTATACTGGCAAAGCATTACACCAGCAAGATAGTGCACTGGCATCAGTAGAACACTCTACACTGGCACCGACACAGAAGAAAGAAAGTATACCAGCACAGAGGCCGACAGGATTTTTGTTATGTAATATTTTGTTTATTATTGTAAAGACAACTTGGAAAATTGTAAAATGACTTATATATAAAGGAGATCATTGTAGACATTTATATAAGTGATGGTAGAAGCATAAAGGAAAATATTAGGCAGACCTAATGTGTGAAATATAGGTTAGAGGTATATGTAAAGAATAGAGCAGGAACCGGTACTCAATCTGGCATTGAAGATGCTATTGTAAAGCAATACAAGTTATTGGATTAGTATAATCCTTATTGTAAGTCAATGTGACTTCCCATTAAGCAGTGAGCTCTAGGCAGTTGGCCTTCCTGCATGTGCAGACTCCTATTGTAAGTAATATTCTCTTATTGGCTAGTGAGTGAATATTGTGGGTCACAAATCCCACCGAGGTTTTTCCCACATCAGGTTTCCTCGTTAAACATCTTGTGTTATGGTGTACTTTTCATGTGGATATTCTTGATTCTATTTATTGCATTATTTCTTCCATACTGGTACATTGTTATATTATGTTCTGCATGTTTTAACTAAAGAAATTCTTATTACCAGTTAGATACTAATTCACCCCCCCCTCTCAGTATCTGTGGGACCCCTAACAATTGGTATCTGGGCCTGGTCCTCTATTTTCAGAAGCCTAATAGCTTGAGGAAGATCTTGACACCGGTAAAGATGGAAAATCTGATGAAGCAACTTGAAGTAGCTCTTACAGCCTATGATGCAGAGAAATTGAAAAATATCAAATTAGAAGATGATTTAAGAGCTGCTCAGGATATCATTCAGGCACTTCAAGAAAATTTTACTGTTGCAAGAAATAAGAGAAGAGAACTTTGTGAAAAACTGCAAAATGAGAATGATGAAAAGGAATCACTCAATGATATGATAAGCATGTTGAAACAAGAAATCATGACAACAAAAAATGAAATGCGGGATATGACTATGAGATTTTGCAAAGAGATTGAGGATAGAAAGAAGAATGAAGAAGAATTGACCAGAAGACTAAGTGATGCAGCAAATGAGAACATAAGACTTAGCTATGAAAATGACATGTTGAAGATAGATTCGATGCATACTCAGAATGACTCAAATGAACTGATGAGACAAAAGGAAATCTTGGAAAGAGAACTGGAAACTACAAATCAAAACAAAGAAAAATTCAAAAAAGCTCAGAGGAACTTGGTACCTTGCTGAAGAATCAAAAACCTAAAGGTGACACTTCTTGAATTGGCTTTGAAGTTGGTGAAAGCTTCGGTACTGCAAATACTCAGGATCATAGCAAACTGGTAAGACAACCTAATGCTTATAAATTCAATGGAAAATGCTTTAACTATAATAAGTATGGTCATAGAGAAAATGAATGTAGATCTAGGAATTATCAAAATATCAATACACCCACCGGTCAATGTTCAAAATGCAACAAAGTTGGTCACAACTCTAAAAACTGCAGAATGAATGTGAGATGTTATGTTTGTGGAAGATTTGGACACTTATCAAATCAATGCAGAACACAAACCAGCATAGGTTATGGGAAAGCTATTCAAAAGAATAATGTAACTTGTTATGCATGTAACAAGATTGGGCATATTGCTAAATTTTGTAGAAGTAAAGGAACATCGGTAGACAATAAAAGTGCTAGCTTGAAAGGTAAAGAAAAAGTTGAAGAGGTTAAGCAAGAATTCTCAAAACAATGCATTAGAAAAGCTGATCTAAATATTGGGAATACTTCTCCACCGGTAGAACCAGCCTATACTTCACCGGTAGGACAAAGTGATACTTCACCGGTAGGATAGAGCAGTGCTCCACCGATAGGAAGTTCTTCATCTAATTGAATAAAATTTCCTTGAGGGTTTGGCAAGCTAATGACACATATGCTAATTATTCCTTCGGTTAGAGATAAGAAGTTGAAATTACTTATTACTGGCAGACAATGTTAAGTGAATACTTAACCGACATGCAATTAATGTGGTAGATGGTGAAAAGACATTATAAAATAAGGTTTTGGCTCCATTTCATTTCACTATGATTTCAAATTTTTAGAGAGCACAAAGATTCCGAGATAAGGCATTTCAAGCAAGAAGCAAGCATACTCCAAGCAATCATCCATCCAAAATAGTAAACGGTATTTAATCATGGCATCCACCTCTGCAATTGAATACATAGAAAACCCTACTGTTGTTGAAGTAATTAAAAGACCTAGGCTCATATTTCAATTAGTTCCCAAGATAGAAAAGAAGGATGATACCTTAGGTGCTTTTTCTCAAATCCCTAAAGGAGTTGTATATGCTGAAGACCCTAGAATGTACATCCACTACAACATTGAAGAGTTAGGAGATGAGGAAATCAAAACCATGTATAAAACCATAATATGTGATGATACCGGCAATGTTAAAGATGAACACAAGGTTATTGAAACCCTAGGATTCATAGAAATCCTTAGCATTCCTGAATTTCCTAAGGATGTGATTAGGATAGTGTTAAGCAGAGTTCATGAAGAATTTTTCTGGTTAGATGCAATACATAAGATCACCAAGGAAGCTATGAAAGCTATCACAGGGTTACCGACCACTGGTAAGAGACCAGATAAAACCAAGAAGGTTCTAAATGACCTAGTTACAAAACTAACAGGTGCAACATTCGATAAGAGATCTTTAAGGGTTAATGATGTAAAAGATATCAATGTGAGATTCATAAGTATGATATTAGGATACAAGGCCACTCATGCTAATAGACTTAACTCAGTTTCAAGTTTATGCATTAAGAGTGCTTATGATATGGTAACAGACAATGCAAAAATTGACATCTGTGAATGAATAAAGGATGAACTGATTGACAACCTTGGAAAAATAAAAAAGGACAAGAAAGGAACTTTCAGATTTGGAAATCTGTTAGTATGCCTAATGCTACACATAACAAAATAGGTTCCCGATATAGGTTATAAAGAACTTGGATATGACATACCGGTAGGAAAGCAATTGACAGAACTGTTCAATAACATGGGTGAGAACAAGGAGAACAATATTCATGACTTTTTCCAAGATTGAAGACCAAAATGAAGTAAAGAATAAGATTATCCTAGAAAATAGTAGACAAATACAAAGATGATATATGCTTTATTATTAAGAAAGATGAAATCTGGATGGAAGCGGTCATCCCAAGAACAATTTGGGTAACCGAGATAGGCTATGAAACAGATGACCACATAGTTGAAACCTATGCTAAAGCACTTCTAGAAGCCCCCAATGAACCTAAAGAAGAAGTATTTGGTAGTGCTGAGACTATAGAAAGCCAAATACAATCAAAGAAAAGAGTAAAGAAGGTTGAGGCATTTGTGAGGAAAGGATCCAGGCAAGCAAAAGCCATTAAGGAAGATATATTGAAGAAAACTGGCATAACAGAGGATGAGTTGGAAGCTCCACAACCTGAAACTCATCTATCACCAGTAGGTACTTCTTTGGAAGGTTACATGCCAACAACTTTTAAAAGAGTTGTAAGAAAAAGAGATCCCTCACCGACAACCACTCCTTCACCTAGAAGGACAAGGCAAAAGCAACAAGCTGTGAGATCACCGGTTAGAAAGGCCACACCAAAGAATAAACTCACACCTAAGAAGAAGAAAAGGACAAATAGAGACTTGGCACCTCTTGATGTATTGCTAAATGAAATCACAGAGGAAGGAAAATTTAAGAACATAGGAAAAATCTATGACACTCTAATTGCTGATGAGAAAGAACAAGTTGAAAATAGTATTATACTGCATATGGACATGTACAAGAAATTTTTGATGGAAGTAGCAAATGAAATTCCTGATGATTTATTCAAAAGACTTGAGGCCAGAAGGCAAGCAGTGATAGAATTAGATAAGAAAATAAAAATTGAGAAACTACTTGTTGTATATCCGGTAAAATCTTGTAAGGAAATTGATGATTTGATTGCTCAAGCAAACCGGTCAGTATTCTCTACTGCACACTAGCATATTTCACTGATGGCAGGAAGAGTTACTGAAGTGACAGAGGAAATAGAAGATGGATGGGATATATTCCTGGTTGACAAAGAAAAACAAGAAGAGTATAGGAACCCTAAACCTATAAAGGTATATCAAAAAGATAGGGACAAGGGGAAAGACAAAGTTGGTGGACCACCAAGCATCAAAGTTAAAGACAACCTACCCCCACCAGTGAAAATAACAACTACTGAAGATCAACTGGCAGCAGAAAGTATTGATGTATAGGATAAAAATCCTAATTCTGAAGTTCTATATACTGTAAATGTTGATATCCAAAAGATCAACATAATAGTGGATAAAGATTCAACTAACAAGTCAGATATGGCTAATGAGCCTCCGGTAGCAAGGGAAACAAAGAAACCGGAAGAGGATATAGAGAAAAAGGAAGAGACTGAGGCACAAACAAATACAACACAACATATAGAGAAACCAATAGAGCTAAAGGCTTTGGAACACATACATAAGGAAACAGTGCCACTGGAAAGTAGTGAAGTAGGAAAACCAGTGCTAAAAGAAATGCAGACACAAACTGACCTGACAGAGGTCAATACAAGCATGGTTACTTCCACTAGTACTCAGATTGTTGGATCATCATCAATATTCAAGTCAACAAATTTGACTGAGGTATTACTTGATTCTATTAAGAAAATAACTGACTGTAGCTCACAGGCTTATAAAGCAATTGATGATTCCATACCAATTTTGAAGGTAATTGCACCTAACTGTAATATAGATAATAAAGATTCTTTAGGGCAATTGGATACATTGTGTAAATATGTTTCAGAAAATATTGAGAAAATAAAGGAAGAATCAGTGAAGGATAAGGTAGAGACTGAAAAGCAAAAATTCTTTGATGAGGAAATAAAGAAGTGTAACAGAATTTTTGACACACTTCTACCGGGACTATGTAGTTTTTTGAAAGAATACAAAAATCTGTATAAAGATACATGTAAAACAAACTTTTTGACTATAGATATTGACAAGAAAATAATCAAGACACGGGATGAAATAAATAAACTTGCAGACAACTTTGTCAACTCACCTGATTCACTATTAGTTTTTGAAGAGAAGATAGCAAATTTTGAGGAAGAATTACTCAAACTGGAAAGAGAAAAAGAAAGAATAATAAATAAGGCAAAACATGTGAGATCTAAACTGAGTCCAAGATTGGACTATTTAGCATCTCTGCGGAAGGAAATTTCAGAGGCACTAATACAGGGCAGCAAAACATCGGTAGAGCATTTGCAGCATCTCACCGATATAGTAAAGAGGACTAAAACAACAATAAAAGATAGTAAGATGTTTATGGATAGTATAAAATTAATTTTGGGAGATCTTTTTCAGATAATAACCACCTAGCTACAAGGTTTAGGATATGGATAGATGAACCTACAAACTCTATTGACATCTTAAAAACCTTTGTAATTGATGCCAAAGGGGGAGTAGTGGGATGAGAAAGTTCAAAACACAGGAATCATATGCTCAGGGGGAGCTCTCACATTTTTGGTAAACATTTTTGGTAACATTTTTGGACTAAACATTTTTGGATACTTTTTGAAATTTCTCATGAGTGTTGCCATCAATGCCAAAGGGGGAGATTGTTGGCATATGGACACTCCAATGAGACATTATATGTGATTGAAGGTTTTTTCATTGATGGCAACCTTGTAGTCCTATGGCACTGGCAAGACATTATACTGACAAAGTATTACACAGGCAACCTTGCAATCCTATGACACCGGCAAGACATTATATCAGCAAAGCATTACACTGGCAAGATAGTGCACTGGCATCAGCAGAACACTCTACACCGGTACTGACATAGAAGAAAGAAAGTATACTGGCACAGAGGCCGACAGGATTTTTGTTATGTAATATTTTGTTTATTATTGTAAAGCCGACTTGGCAAATTGTAAAATGACTCTTATATATAAAGGAGATCATTGTAGACATTTATATAAGTGATGGTAGAAGCATAAAGGAAAATATTATGCAGACCAAATGTGCGAAATATAGGTCATAGGTATATGTAAAGAACAGAGCAGGAATCCGTACTGAATCTGGCATTGAAGATGCTATTGTAAAATAGTACAAGTTATTGGATTAGTATAATCCTTATTGTAAGTCAGTGTGACTTCCCATTGAGCAGTGAGCTCCAGGCAGTTGGCCTTCCTACATGTGTAGGCCCCTATTGTAAGTAATATTCTCTTATTGGCCAGTGAGTGAATATTGTGGGTCACAAATCCCACCGAGGTTTTTCCCACACCGGGTTTCCTCGTTAAACATCTTGTGTTATGGTGTACTTTTCATGTGGATATTCTTGATTCTATTTATTGCATTATTTCTTGCATACCGGTACACTGTTATATTATGTTCTGCATGTTTTAACTTAAGAAATTCTTATTACCAGTTAGATACTGATTCACCCCCCCTCTCAGTATCTGTGGGACCCCTAACAATAAGTTCCTAGGCTTGTGGCATGGTAATTAGAGAAGGGGTCAGAGTCTATGAACTCATTCAGGAAAGCTTCTTGTTCGGGTGGGATTTCCCCGGTTACTTCTTCATCTTCTAAAAGTTCCACTACCTTTCGCTCATCATGAGTTATAGAGGTGTGAGTAGGCTCGAAATTGATCAAGGCTTGGTCTGCTATATGCTCAGTGTGAAGGGGTTATGATAGGATCTTCATCTTAGCACCATGCTGGGTATGGAGAATCAGGTGGGACCAATCCAGGGACATATAACCTCCTATTTAAGCAATGAAGTCTCAGGACAGACAGAGCCCGAAGATGGGAGGGATATCGATGACCACTACTTCTTGAGATATTGTTATACTTGGATATGCAAATAAAGTCAAAGGGAGGCTTTTGATAAGACCTATCATCTGGACTTTATTCCCATCGAGCTACATTACCCCCTTACTTAAAGGGTCATACTTAATGTTTAATACTTCGGCAATTTTCTTGGGCATGACCATGGTACTAGAACCAAAATCTATCATGGAGTTATGCAAAAGTTTATTTCCAACTATAAGGGTAAGGTAAAAAGGATTTGGATTAGGTTTACCTTCTCTTTGTGCAGTGGAGGGTGAGCCTTGATTCGTCAAAGTAGCAGGGGGACATGCCTTACTAACTGCTAGGTGGTGATCCATTCCATTCGTCTAAGAGAGTGGTAGAGCTACTACGCCTGTATCCTTTTGATTATGGGACAATGCCTCCCTTAGTCAGCTTTTCTATTCCAAGATACTAAGGAGGTCCCAGAGAGAGATATGAGCTAGAGCTTTCTTCAACTTCTCTATTACATCCAGTGTCGGGGGTGTGAAAACCTTAGGCTCTTTCGGTTTGTAAGGGGTGAACTCCTTCCTGGGATAGGCGGAATCGATGACTAGTGGTTTCAGGGGCCTATTCATGGGTACTGAACTTATATTGGTGGCGTCCTCCCTGGTCAAATGCCTTTTAGATTGAAGGTTGTAGTCTGAATGCACCATAGGGGCTCCATCTTTTAGAGTTCCTCCATCAATAGTTAGCACTCTATCGTTATCCTCCATCCATGAAAAAAGCACGCGATCAAGGGCGATTTTTGCTTCTTGTTGTAATGACATTCCTTGCATCTGAGCAACAAAAGCCACATTATGCATCCCTGGGGATGTATACGCGGATTCATCTGGCATTATACTTGAGTTCCTTTGTTCTGTGACCTTTTGTTGCAAATTCCCCCTTGGGAAATTCCTCGGGGCATGAGCATTGTTGCCTGGAAAACACCAAGAATTGGTATCATCCACCAGATTATTTTGACCTACAGTCAATTCTCTACCACCGTTTGGGTGGATGGCCTGCAATGGATTAGGGATGGGGACTATTTGGCCATTCGGCAGGGGATTTTTCTCAGCCCGATAATTTGGATGTTGATAGGGAGGTCAGTTTCCTTGGAAGTTTTGTTGAAGGAGGCTTGGTAGGAGAGACCTGGGCCCTTTTTAGGTTGACAATTTCATTAGAGAAGGATCTTAAGAGATTTTTCATATCATTGACCTCAGCAGCTAGAGAGGTGGTTTGGGGAGTAGCTTGAGGAGTGGGGAATGAGTACATAGACTATGGAGGAGAGGTGCTCGAGGTGGCTTCCTCCATTACTTGGGTAGATATTTCAGGGAACACTGGCATTATAGGGTGAGGTGCAAGCTTTCTAGTGTTAATAAGGTTATTTTCAGCCTGAACTGCTAAGTCAAAAGCTTGTGGAAGAGTGTTACCCCCTCAGGATTGAATCATTACTGATATGTTAGAATTGAAAGCTTTTAGATAAAATACAAAAGCCATATCTGCCAAGGGGCAGGCGGATAATGGTATCCTTTGCTAGGTTTGCTGGAATCTCAAGTTGAAATCAGTTAATGCCTTTGTAGGAGCTCTTTTGATCGTAATGAGTTGGTGCATTAGGGATGATCTATCAGCTTTGTCTAAGAATCTCTGAAAGAAGCAGTCTCCCAACTGATCCCAGTCCCCTATAGTACTAGGGCCTAGAGATCTAAACCAATCCAAAGCTTTTCCTTTAAAAGATGCTACGAGCAACTACAAAGCCACATTATGATTGGTGATGCCATATACAGTACAAACAGTAGCCACATCTTGTAGATGTTCCCCAAGGGTTTTATGACACTCTCCTATGAATTTGGGAATGGCTTTTAACACGGCCGTCAGGATAGCTCCCCAAACTATGGGTGGAACTGGAGGAATGAGCAAGCTACCATTGTCCCATGTTACAAAATTTTGGGGAGGAACTTGTGCCATTGCAGTGTGTATAATAGTGGGGAGACCCCATGGAGGTGAAACTGAGGTGGAATGGATAGTCACCAGTGGAGGAAAAAGAAGATGAGGATGTAGGGCCATTTGACTCTTGGTGACGGGCCTGTAACTCATAAACTAGTTGGGATGTGGTTTCTTTTTAAAATAAGAGTCCCACTGGGTGTGCCAGAAAAAGAACTGTTGACTCTAAATTTTGCTTTGGTGACAAACAACCTTATGGGAAATTCAGTATTGGGGGACCAAATTGCGTGGGGAACACTGAATGACCTCCGGGATTGAGAAGTCAGCTCTTCCTTGGGTTCTGAGGAAAGGGAAAGGAAACAAATACTTTTTAAAAAGTAACACTAAACTACTAGGGCGATATGCCAAACTGTTAAGAGACAATGAACTCACAAAAATTAAGAAACATATAATTTCTAGAAGTCCATTCAACAATCTACAAGTTCAGATCTAGAACATAATCAAAAGCTATGACCAGATTTACTTGAAAACATATAAAAATATTCATCCCGCATTCATCAGATAAAAAGTGCAAAAGACATAGTTTAATCAGTGAAGTCTTGGATAAAATATTTCCAAAGTTATCAAAATTTTCAACAACAATAGCAGAAAAAACACTATTAATAGTAGGCCAAAAGAGACATCATAAAGGCCGCAGGCACAATCTGAATAATCTTCTTATAGCAAGACCAAAATAGTTCTTTAAGGATGGAAACAAAAGAAAACTCCTACTTAGCAAATTGGACTGTTCTTTTCTTCATGCTCTCCAAAAAACTCCTTCCTTTTTCCTCCTGTTTTTGGCAAAAAGGAACACCGCATTTAAATAGGTCACCACCCCTAAAAACAACTTCCCCAAAATGCCAAAATGGCACAACTCCCTTTGAACAGAGAGCATGGTGTGTCGCTACGAAGGCCATGCCCAGCAAAACAAACCCAAAACTCAACTTTTCACCTGCAACGGATTGGAGGTTACCAAGAACTGAAAAGATTCCACTAGCCGTGAATGGATTGCGAAAAAGGGCATAGCCACAAGAAACCACTCGCATATTGCAATAACAAGTGGGCCCACCAAAAGAACAGTCAACATGCATTTCCATTTGTCACCTCCACACTACTTCAAAACTGGATGCCAAAGATGAACCAAGGGAGCAGTGCCATGCCACCAAGTGTCCTATGTGCTCTGCCCTACTAGAAAAAGGCGATCACAACTGGGCCCATCGAAAATAACTTAAACTAGGGGAAAATAAAGTGAATATTTATTGATCAAAGTAACTATGCTTTACCGGTTCTCTGTTCTTCCTGACTATGACTGGAAAATCAATCATAACTCGCTCAATACACTAAATCTATTGATGCAGTTTGGAAAATAGGTGCATTTTCCTATCTCCAACACTCCTATAAAACCACAATGTCCAACTCTTCTCCAGTCATCCATACCGGTCGCTTGATCATCGCTTTGTTCCTGTTTACCGGTTGACAACAAATTAGCAGTTTTTGTTGTCTAACTGATTCCATTATCGGTTAGGCTATATCAGTTGGTCTAGAAGACCTACATGAATAACAAAACATGGTTGCCATCAATTACAACACAAATAAAGTCATAAAACATCCTATTACAACTCTATCATCATCATCAATCCAACAATCTCCCCCTTTGGCATTGATTGCAACACTTAGGAAAAAGTTTGTCTAAGTGTTACATTACAACAATCAAGACTCAACATAAATATAAAACTCCCCCTTAGCAATTACATGCTTTTACAAAATTTTGACTGACTATACTACTCCCCCTCTCTCAACAATGACAAAGGTAAGCAAATACATTTGAAACAAATGAATATAACACACCAAAATTTGCATTACTAAATGTATAAGAGTTAAAAAGTTTACAATATTACATTTTGATAAAAACATCAACAAAATTAGTCTTCAAGACTTTTGAATCATTCTCTCATGTCTCCAAAAGAGTATATGTAATCTCAATGCATCTCCTAACTTGCTATGCAATCTCTTCCATAGCATCAAGTGTACTCATTTATGGTGTAGTCAAAATTGCCTCTGTCTCCTTGTATCCTTTCTACAAAAATTGTAACTTGGGGACTAGATGAGTCTGTACCTCTTACAATGATGTAGTCCTCTTGACCTATTCTGCCTTATATGCCTTAAGCTTATGCTATATCACTATGACCGATCTACCAAAAAATGTTGAATCATTTAAGGGATCAAATGATTCACTCAAACTCTTTAGCTCTTGTTGAGCTTCCTTTCTCTTCTTCTCAATATCATCAAAAAATAATGGAAAGTTGCAGATAGTAGAAAGAATTTTACCTCCACTCTTCAAGGAATCTTTGATTAGATCCAAATTCATAGTAAGACCTTCTTTGTCTTTGTCAATAGCCTTGATCAACATCTCAATCCTTTTCTTTTCATATTCCTTCTCAACATTGTGTAGAGTAGTCTCTCCAAGACTTTTCATTTTCTCCCCTACTGATGTGACCAAGTGGTCCAGTTTTTTAATGGGAGTTGAGAGACTATCAGTATCAGTCTCCGGTAACAAACTGGAAAATATATCAACTGCAGTCTATATAGTTTGAAATTTTGTCCTCTGAGCTCTCATTATCTTCTTCTTGGCCTTGGATTGCATTGTAGATGCAATCTCCATCAATTTAGTTGAACTCAACATATCCATGTTTATTGGTCCTTGGATTCTCATTGTGACATCATCTTCATCGTCATCAATGATTTTCTTTGAAGTGACCCGGGGGGTCACTTTTTGTTCTTGTGCTTCTTATTTCTCCTTCTCTTCTTCCTTTACTGGTGGCTCTTTAGTTTGCTCAACATCTATTTGTACACTCTCTTTCTGCATCTCTGATGTATTCTCTGGTGGCTGTGTGATTTTCACATCATCTACGTGTGCATTCTCTTGGGTAGCTTTCTCCTCTTCATCTTTACTAGTTGGAATATCTTCTAGTATCACTAGTTCTTCTACTGTAATAGTAGGAACAATTGTAGTACCACCTTCTTGTTCTTTCTCCATTTGAGTATCAACTGGTATCTCATCAATTTCAAAAACATATGGTAGTACACCTTCAATTACTAGTGCTTCAAGGATATCTTCTTCCTTAGATGATTCTATAATCTCCAGTTCCTCTTCTTTTTCAGGTCCTAAAAACCTTTTCAAAATTTCTGCAGTCTCATCTTGCACCAACTGGGACTCACCAACAAGCAATCTTGTTAACCTCTTCTTAGTGTGAAATAATGGTTTTGATTTCAAAAAAATTTCCTGTATATCCTCCTTGGGGGTCTTCGGTTGTAAATGCATAAGAACATACTCTACTATTTCTCTATCCTTCTTAATTGTAGTCTAACATATGGCTTCCAATTTTCTATACAAAGAATCAAGTATATGTCCTTGTAGTTCAATCAATGATTTTCTAAAATGATTCATAAACCAAACAACTGAATCCTCAATTTTTTTATGCTCATCCACACTAAAAATGTTATAGTACTTATGTACACCAACCAATAGACCATACATATATTCATTAACAAGCTCTCAAGATAAGTAGGTTTAGTTACCTTTGGCCTAACTAATTTGATAGTGGGTGCACCAACCACTTTAGATTTCTTGCCACTAGCCCTCAATTCTTTCTTACCTCCTTCAGATTCAGTCTCCTCTACTTCTTCCTCTACTACAGCCTTAAATATTCTTTGTGCTTGTTCTTTCTTTCTTTTCCCTATAGCTTTAGGTGCTTTAGGTTCTTGAGGCTCAACTTCTTTTTCTTTTCTTCTGATTTGTATCATTGGAGGAGGAGGGGGCTTCTCTTTCTTGACATTTGTACTCGTATTTTGTCTACCGGTGGGTGCACTAGAGGTTCCTACCTTCTTTGCTTCAAATTTGGTTCTTGCTTCATCAATCATCTCCTTTGTGAAGCATTGTGCAACAAAAAATTCCTCAACCTCTTTCCCAACCTTTTTGACCACTACCAGTTTGGCCAATTTATCATGTACCTGTAATGATTTCTTCTTGTATGTGCCAAACCTAGGTACACTAGGATCTACCGGTTTAGATAGAAGATGTTCAACATAAATATTCCAGATATCTTCTTCTACCTCATACCCTATAGGCATGACCCATGAATTCCTTGGATCTACAACCTCCATATGACAGGTATCAGTATCAACCATGAAACAAATAGTGTCTTCATACCTTTTTACCACTTGCTCTAGTATCCTCTCTCTGGCATGCATTCTCTTCTGGAAATCCTTTAAGTATCCCCAGATTGTCTTAGTAAACTCATTGTCAAGCATATTAATATTGTTCTTGATCTACAAGACTACCAGTGTATCCTCAGACCATTGGATATCACCTTTACCGAGAAAATTTTTTTTGAAGCAGAAAAACAATCCAATAATCAACTGATAAAATTTGAACTTATGTCGCTTTTCCTTATTGATTGATTCAAGATTCAAAATTAGTTGGGCTCTGAAAGCCTCTACTAGGTCATAATCAGCATTCTCTTTTAAAATTTGATAAGCTATGTGGATAGCATCTCCAGGAATGCTTTTTATCCGACTTGAATGGTAAACTTTGTAGCCAATGACCATGGGTGCAAACATCACTGCTAGACCATCTATATCATTTACTATCATTGCATGACCATCCCACTTTGACTTTGTTAATCGGATAACCTCATCCTTTGGGATTGATCTTAAAACAAGAACTTCATCGGTGGCCCATAATCTGGTGACAACATGGATGGCCTCCTTTGTGTGGTCTATCCAACCATGTAAATTGATCATGGATCCCACTCAAAACATTTCTCACATGCTCTTCTTCAAAATCATCCAAAAAGTTTAAAGCATGATAAAAAAAACTTATTGGATACCATCCTGAATTGATCCTTTATCAAACCTTGTTCATCACATAGTGTTAAGTATTGATTAAAGATGGCAAATGTACCCAAATCCTCTAGTTTGCAATGAATGTATGATCGGGTGTCTTCAACATGTAAAACACCATAGGGTATGCTAGATAGGGCTCTAGCTGGATCTGTCTCTATTGACTTATGAGTATGTCTCTTGAATTCCAGTCAAGGGATCAGTAACATCGACAATATGTGGTGTATCCATTGTGAAAATTCAAACACAAACTCAGATTCTCATATAAATACCTTTAAACTCCTTTGCAACCAGGGTTTCTAGTCTGAATGCTCTTTCATTGATTCACTTTTCCACAAATATTCTCAATCTGCTATCAACTTCGCCAAAGTAGTAGTCAAACTCTCTTCTATGTTTCTATCACTCTCCAAATGTGCTCTCAAAAATGCTAAGTAAAAAATGATACTTTGAAACACCTTTTTATTTGCCTTTTACCAACTTCATTTAATTCAAAACTGGTTGAACATACCCTAATCACCGTTCAACCCTAAAACTTGCTACCAGTTCATATAACACATCCAATTTACTGGTTGCCACTTAAAATCACTCCATAACATCATATTATATCAAAGCATGCAGATTTGAATTACCATACAACATTTAGGGGGCCCGGAAATGGATCTGACAATATGCTCCCCCTAAGCTTCATACATAGATTAGTTTATCGGTGAGGGATTCTCCACACCAGGTGAAGAATTGGAGTCCTATGATAGTTTCTCCTCACTTTTCTTCCTCCAAATCTTATTCATCTCACTTATGGTTTCTTCCACATCTACCTTCTTCTTTCCTTTTCGATCAATAGACTGATTAACTGGTTGGTTTATTCTACCTCTACAAAACCTTTCAATATGTCCTAGTTTGTGATAGTGGAAACATGCCATTCCAAATGTTCTCTAGGGTCCAACATTGCCTCTATTATTTTTCTCCGGCAATTCATAGCCACATGACCATAGTTGTGACACATGTCACATTCCATCTATTCTCCATTTCATATGGACTAGACTGGTTCACATAAGGTCTCTTCCAAGTAGGGTTCCTCCAGTCACTGTAAGTTCTCTGCCATTCACCATTAGACCTCTAATTCATGTAAGATTTTTGATTGTTCACTCTTGACCTACACTCAATAGCTCTATGCACATACTTGTTGCAATTGAAGCAATATACATCAAAAGTATTGGATCTACTTCTACAAACATTTGCAGTATGACCTACCTTATGACAGTTAAAACATACTAGTTTGTAGGTTCTCTTACTGGTAATATTTTTGGTCTTTGGTGCATATTTGGCTTCATGCATGGTGTCCTTGGTACCAAATGGTAAGTGAAAAATGAGACTTTAAAACACCTTTTTATTTGCCTTTTACCAACTGCATTTAATGCAAAACCTGTTGAACATACCCTAATCATCGTTCAACCCTAAAACTTGCTACCGGTTCATATAACACATCCAATTTACTGGTTGCCACTCAAAATCACTCCATAACATCATATTATATCAAATCATGCAGATTTGACTTACCGCACAACATTTAGGGGGTCCAAAAATGGATCTGACAATATGCCACCCCTAAGCTTCATACATAGCTTAGTCTACCAGTGAGGGATTCTCCACACCAAGTGAAGAATTGGAGTCCTCTGATGGTTTCTCCTCAATTTTCTTCATCCAAATATTATTCATCTCACTTCTCATTTCTTCCACATCTACCTTCTTCTTTCCTTTCTGGTCAATAGACTGATTAACTAGTTGGTACATTCTAGCTCTACGAAACCTTTCAATATGTCTCGATTTGTGATAGTGGAAACATTTGATTCCAGACACTCTCTAGGGTCCAGCATTGCCTCTATTATTTTTTCTCTGACAATTCATAGCCACATGACCATAGTTGTGATAGATTGAACATGTCACATTCCATCTATTCTCCATTTCATATGGACTAGACCGGTTCACATAAGGTCTCTGCCAAGTAGGGTTCCTCTAGTCATTGTAAGATCTCTTCCATTCACCATTAGACCTCTGATTCATGTAAGATCTTTGATTGTTCACTCTTGACCTGCACTCAATAGCTCTATGCGTATTCTTGTTGCAATTGAAGCAATATACATCAAAAGTATTGGATCTATTTCTACAAACATTTTCAGTATGACCTACCTTATGACAGTTAAAACATACTGGTTTGCAGGTTCTCTTACTGGTGATCTTCTTGGTCTTTGGTGCATATTTGGCTTCATGCATGGTGTCCTTGGTACTAGATGGCTCTCCTTGTTCAAAGGTTGTGTATCCTAAGACATGTATATCTCCATTCTGCCTTGGTGTCTGAATCTCCTCATCAAGCATAGCATCAGACAACTCCTTGGTAAGCTCCTCATTCTTCTTTGTGATACTTTCTCTAAGAGACATATCCATGTCTAGATCAGCTTGTATTTCCTCCTTTTCCTCTCTTTCCTCATGAAGATGTGCATGTAGGGTACCAATCTCCTAATTTAGCTTAAATGTCTCATGCTCCTTCTCTCTTATTTTGTCTTTAGCTCTCCTCCTGGCTTCCAACTATTGGCTCATCTTAATGGTAAGGGCTTCCAACTCTCTCCTTAGATTTGACTTTTCATCATTCAGCTTCTCCACCTCATTAGACAAGGCATCAATGTTTGATTCCTTAGATGAACTATTTTCACTGAACTCCATCAACAACTCAACTAGCTCTCTTCTCTTAGCCAATGAAGCTTTGTACTTGACTCTTAGTTCACCAAGGGCTTCTTTAGATTCTAAAAGCTTGTTTGAAATCTCTCTGTAACTCATTGAACCTTCCCCCATGTTAGCCTTAGAGATCCTTCCCAAGAGATTAAGCCTTAAGGGAATTAGGCTTTCATACCAATTGATAAACTTATAAGGCACTGAGAGGGGGGGAGGGGGGGCTGAATCAGTGCAAGCAAAACCTTAATAAATCTGATAACCACTTTCACCAATTTGATAATCAATAAGCATGCAAGAAATATAACCACATAAATAAACAACCAATAAAGCATACAAACCATAACACAATGTTTTTTCATGTGGAAATCCAAATGGTAAAAACCACGGTGGGAATTAGTACCCACAAAGATCAACTATCTGCAGTATAGAGATTTGACCGATTAAGGTCATACAATCACCCTGTTAGGGGCACACCTAGTTAAGAATGTCTTAGCCTGATTAAGATCTATACAATAAGGCCTGTTAGGACCCAACCCTGTTAGGAGCTACCCACATTACTAGTATTTACAAACACAAGCTAATGTGTCACCTTGTTAGAGGATTTCACCTTTGGACCTACTAGGATCCTATCGTACCTTGTTAGAGGATTTTCTTGCTACAACTATTAGGAAGACAACAAGTTCAACTAATCTGAAGTTAGCACCTATGTGCCTGATTAGATCTTCTTCTTCTCTACTTCTATCACCAACTAAACATCAAAACCTAACTTATTCCACTACATGATCAAATTCTCTCTCTTGATACATGAAATCATATCACTTTTATCTCCCTATAAATAACTCTATTAGGTTGTTGAAGAACCTTGGAACAATTCCCTAGATTCATTGAATCTAGTCACCTTTTACATTTTCTTGCTCATTACACTTTTCTTATGTTAGCAAAACAATACATAACTCAAAAACATAACAATAAGTCTATCGGTTACCAAACAAAGTAACTCTGCTTTATCGGTTCTCTGTTCTTCCTGACTGTGACTGGAAAATTAATCATAACTTGCTCAATACACTGAATCTATTGATGTGGTTTAGAACATAGGTGCATGTTCTTGTCTCCAAAACTCCTATAAAACTGTAACATCTAACTCTTCTCTAGTCATCTGTACCAATTGCTTGATCATTTCTCTGTTCCTGTTTATTAGTTGACAACAACTTAGCAGTTTTGTTGTCTAACTGGCTTCACTACCAGTTAGTTTATACCAGTTGGTATAGATGACCTAGATGACTAACAAAACATGGTTGCCATCAATGAAAACACAAATAAAGTCATCAAAAATCCTACTACAACTCTATCATCATCATCATCAAGACAATATGGACCAATATTATGATTTACATTATATAGAATGAACCTAAATCAAGTAACCAAACAATTATATCCATTAGGAATTCCGCTAAGACCAAAATCCAACACGCTTCATGTAGCCGATAGAAACCCTCAGTGAAAGCTTAATTGGATCCAAATAGGACCACCATAACAACACACCATCTAATGCAAAGTCACCAAACACTCAAGATATGATCAAGAAGCACCAACAAGATGATAGAAATTGATTCCATAAGCCAGACCCAAAATCCATTGATCAAGTCACGAAATAATGCATACTGATAGAGCTAACCAGGAATACTAAGCAAGTCAATAAAGCCAAAAGCTATCTGGTAAATGCACAAGCTAATCTGGTACTGGTAAATACCAAAAGAAATAACCAAATCATGAACCAGCATAATATAGAAAATATATAACCATCAAAATAAGAATCCAAAACTGATTCCAAAGATCTAATCATACCGGATCAGAATCACAACCAAAGCCAAGATGATCACCAAGACTAATCAAGATAGATCTAACCGTAATAGTCTCCAACCAAGATACAATGTTGACAAAAATGACAACACTTAACCAAATCCAACATGTTGCCAACACATCCAAATGGTGACCACTACATGGCATACCTAATTGCAATACAAATATATAAATTAAGGGAGATAAAGGGGTAGGGGGAGGGAAAGAGTGGGGAGGGATAGGGGGGAGGGAGAGAGAGAGAGAGGGAGGGAGAGGGTGAGAGAGAGAGGGAGAGGGAGGGAGAGAGATAATGGAAGAGAGAGAGAGAGAGAACAATATAAAGTAAGGGAGATAAAGGGGGTAGGGAGAGAGAAAGAGTGGGCAGGGAGAGAAGAAGAGAGAGGGATGGGGTATGAAGGAAGGGAGAGAGGGGGAGCATGTTGGTTTTTATTCTTTTAAGCAGTATTGGTATTTCTTTTTATATTGTAATAATGGTTCATCTGTTGAACACAAGATGTCACTAAGAGGGGGGGTGAATTAGTGATTTTCAATCTTAGCCTTTTTCTAACCTATGTGTGTAAACTGGTTAACAGATCTAGCATAAAGAAGACATACCGAGTATAAGGGAGAATGATACAAATGCAACCATACATAAAAGGGATACCACATAACACCATGTGTAAGAGGAAAACCCAAGATGGGAAAAAACTTAGTGAGCTATGTTATTGGACTCTACTACTCTAATCCAACCTCACAATAAAAATCTGACTACAATGTTTAGGGAACCAATCCAAGGAGCACCAACCCCTAATTTAGGGCACCAACCCAGGGAGTATTAACCTCTTAAGATACCATATGACCCCTTAAGACACCATTTGACCCCTTGAGATATCATACATGGTCTGAAGAGGTCATTAGGTGTTATCTGGGGTTTTGAGAGAGAGTGGCGGAGAGAGAGAGAGGAATACAATACAATACAATAAGATATCAAAAGATAATATATATCAATATATGTGCATACACATATACACATAATACACATACATACACACATATGTGTGTATATATACATAATATATTATATATTATTATATAATATATAATATATTATATATTATATACATATATAATATAATATATATATTATATATTATATATATACATATATACATGAAATATCATATTTTACATATTATACATATACATATATGTATGCACACACCCACATTTTAAACACAGGCAAAAGTGTGTACATGTTGTTTTATCTTTAACACCACGTACGCACTACTAATTGTAAAGACATCCCGTACATTTTGTTTTAAAAATACCCCATACACACTATTTATAGTACAGGGAGCCCATGCACACTTTTGAATGTTTAGGCTCGTGAATAGGCCTGGATGACAAAGTTGCGGGTTGAAAGTTTTATTTTCTTCCATTTCCCTCCTTTTTGACATGTTTGTTTTATCAACTTGGTTTCTTGACTTTTTCATCATCAGGTTTACACTTCATCAAGTGGGTATTTCTAAAATTGCCACCATATTTTCACCCATCTTCTAAGCTTTCTAACCATACAATTTTTTATAAATGTGAACAACAATAACATATTATTATTGAATTTCTTTTACCAGTGTCTCCATAGTTCTCAGAAACATACATGTACCATTTTTTTTATAACTTTTGATTTACTTATCCAAATTTAAAATGCTTTATATATTATTGTAGTGCACTTGATTCTTTACAATTAAAAAAAAACAATTATATTTTTGATTGTTTTGGTGCAAGTTATGCTTTGTGCAATGAACAGGTTGTTATGATAACTGATGGACAACTGAGGGGGGGGGGGGTGAATCAATTGTCAACAAATTATGAAACTTTAAGCACACAAAACCTTCTACTAGAATGTATAAACCAAATACTGTAATAGAAGATATATCAATTAAGCATAAACATAAATCATAGAACAATCACCATCCATCCATAAAACAACACTGATATTTGTACGTGGAAAACCTAGTAAAGGAAAAAACCATAGTGGGAAGCCTACCCACAATCAGATAATAATTTTGCAGTAAGTATGTGATTAGAATAAAATGGGCCTACACATGCAATAAGGCACACTGCCTAGAGCACACTGCTCATCACAAAAGAGCCTCACTGACTACAAAAGAAATCTAGACTACAATCCAGAAAGATGAATGAACTTCAAGAATAACATCTCCTATACCTGAACACAGTTCTAGTTAAGATAAATAATGGAGGTCTAAAACCTCTTACACAAACCCAATTCAATCACCTATAATTGGACAAAACCTCTGTATATGATTACAACTTTATTCAGACACAGATAATTCCACAACCCATAGTGCATCTGATCTACAAAGAGATCTTACACCATATTATACCAACTCAGGACCTAAACAATTAGGTTTCCCACCTAAAAGATAATATAATAAATTCATAACGTGAACCTACAAACCAATGATAAACCAAGTTAGCCTAAGACTAAAATAACTTAAACCAATCAATAAATCCAACTGATAACGCATCAGGAGCATTCGCCAATATGTTACATAAACTGGTCCAGAACCTAGTATAATAGAACCAGACCTAAAATAGGTCACCATAAGCCAAATGCAACACCACCAAATAATTGGAACATGAACATGATAACCATGAGAATCCTAATAACCTTCTAGAAGCGGCACCAACACCACTTATCTGATCCATCAAAAGATCTTCAATAAAGCTTTGTCGGTAAAACCTTATCGGTAACTAAAAAGATTAATAGAACAAAAGATAACATTTGGATCATCAAGTCCCGAACCAACTAAATGAGATATGCATCAAGAACACATGAATAACTAATCCAAACCAATTCCATAAACTAGAGCATACGAGAGATGATCTCCAAATCAATATCATAATCCAACTGCTCTACCAGAACCTGGTAGACAACCAAAACAACTAGTGTCGACATCAATGACAAACATTAATGCAACACATAATCAATTCCTCCAAATAGCCAACAATCTCCCCATTTGGCATTGATGGGAACACTAGATGTGAAAAACATCCAAGTTCCAATAAATGCCAAACAAGTCTCCCCAAAAGGAAGACAACCAACAATCTCCCAAAAATGTTATAGCAATGAACTTATGAACTAATAAACCAAACTCTCCCTATGAAAGATATCTTTGTTAAGCTCTGAAACTCCCCTTTGACTGATATTTTTATAAGTTCTATTTTTCACATGTATATCTCTCCCCCTTTGACATCAATGCCAGAAATCTAACATAAACATCAAAGAAAAATCAAAAGAACCACTGAACCACACAACTGAGTACTCCCCCTGAGTAGTAGAACCAACACATCAATCCAGAATGAATAATAGCTTTGAGAATGCATGCCAGACTGATGCCAATCAGCATCACTCAAGTCTCTAGCAGAGGGGAAGAAACCCCCAATCTGTCTCTGAAGTACTCAAATGATTCCTTAGGCAAAGGTTTAGTGAAGATATCTATAATTTTCTCTTTAGTGGTCACATAAACCAATCTGACTTCATTTGCTTCCCCTTTCTCCTTCAGAAAATTACACTTGATTGAAATGTGCTTTGTCTTAGAATGAAATACTAGATTCTTTGATATGTCAATAGAAGCAGAGTTATCACAATGAATAACTACCAGTTCGTTACAATCTACCCTTAGATTCTTCAACATTTGCTTCATCTATAGAACTTGTGTATAGTTAGTACCAACAACAACATACTCAGCTTCACTAGTAGATAAAGAAGTACATGACTATTTCTTGTTGATCCATGAAATAAGTTTCTTTCCAAGAAAGAAAGCTCCACCGAATGTGATCTTCCGGTCATCAACATCTCTAGCCCAATTTGCATTTGTATATGCACATAGTGTAAATTCATCATCTTTTAGGATACCATAAACCATACTCAGTTGTTCCTTGTAAATATCTGAAAATCCTTTCCACCGCAATCTCATGATTCTCTCTAGGATTTCTCTGATATCTTGATACAATACAAAATGCATTCATTATATCTTGTCTAGTCTGAGTCAAATATAACAAACCTTCAATCATAGATTTATACCTGGTAGGATTTACTAGAGTCGTTATATCTTTCTTTGTTAATTTCTCACTTGTAACCATAGGAGTACTAATCGTTTTAAAATTTTCCATACCAAATTTCTTCAATAGCTCTCTAGCATACTTAGTTTGACAAATGAAAATACCTTTGTCAGTCTGAGTAATCTACAAACCTAAGAAAAATCTCATCTCCCCAATCATAGACATTTCAAATTCATTCTTAATATTATCAGAGAATTCCATACATAACTTATCCTCACCTCCAAAAATGATATCATCCAAAAAAACCTCAACAATCAGTATATCATCATCAATGATCTTATAATATAAGTTATTGTTATCATTACCTTTAGTGAAACCAAGCTTCAAAAGATATTTGTCCAATCTAGCATACCAAGCTCTAGGGGCTTGCCTCAATCCATATAAAGCTTTCCTTAACCTGCAAACCATGTATTTGTCATCTGAAAGTGAAAATCCATTAGGTTGCTCAATGTAAAGTTCCTCTTCAAGATCTTCATTCAGAAATGCACACTTAACATCCATTTGATAAACCTAGTATTTCTTGTGGGCAACATAAGCAATAAATAATCTTACAGCTTCAATCCTAGCTACCAAAGAAAAAGTCTCATCATAATCAATTCCTTCCTTTTGAGAATATCCTTTACATACCAATCTAGCCTTGTTCCTCACAACTTGTCCATCTTCATTTAATTTATTCCTAAAAACCCATTTAGTTCCAATAACATTCTTATTTTTAGGTTGGGGAACTAAAGTCCATGTGTTATTCGTTTCTATGTGATCCAATTCTTCTTCCATAGCTTTCATCCAACATTCATCTTTACATGCTTTAATAACTGATGCCCATTCAACTTGAGAAATTAAACACACCTATTCAGCTTCCAACCTTCTTCCTGCCATTACTCATTTCCTTTTGTTTCCAATGATTTGATCTTTTGAAAGATTTAAACTTACATACCTAGGAGTCTTCTGGCTTTCTATTTCCCTGAATTTTTTTATATTGCCAAGGTAACGAGTTCAACATTTTGTTCTAGTATAGGTGCTATCGGTTCAGTTATGATCATTTCCACTTCTAGTTCTCTCTCATAAGTTCTGATTTGACTGTTGTACTAATCATCCACCTTGACATTAGCGCTCCACAATTCTCGGCAATCTTTTGTTAAAACATCTATATGCTTTTTTTTCATTAGAATAACCAATAAATATCCCTTTATCACATCTGGGATCAACCTTTCCAATGGAATCATCTCTTTTGATATGGCATTTATTACCAAAGATTCTGAAATAATTAACTATAGGTTGTTGGAAATTTGGTGGAATTGATTATGTGTTGCATTGATGTTTGTCATTGATGTCAACACTGGCTATTTTCATTGGTTACTGGTATCCTTCTGATCCTGGTAGGTTATTTGGTTTCTGGTTGGATTAGATCATGACTGGTATGCTCTCGTATGTTTGGCTTATGGAATTGTCTTACTCATGCTACTCTGATTCATGCTCAGTCATTTGGTTTTGATTTGGTGATCGAATGTTTTCCTGTATGCTAGCAAGCCTGCTTTGTTGTTCCCGCAAGAGTTTCACCGACAAAGAATTGTTGAAGATCTTTGGTGATATGCATAAGTGGTGTTGGTATAGCTTCTAGTGAAGTTTCAAGATGCTGATGGTGATTGTGCTTGAGGCTTGGCTGATTGGAATCATTTCTTTAGTGTGTGTTGACCTAAATTGGGTCTTGGTATATCTAGGTTATGGTTTGACTTAATGTAACATGTGGATTGGTCCTCTTGATGTGTTTCCAAGATGTCTTATGTGTTGGATATTATTTGTTTGGTCTAAGGTTGACTATAATTATCCAATTGGTTTATTGTCTGGTGGCCGACCTAGTTGTTTATGGTCGAGGGTTTATATATATCGATGTAAGATCTCATTGTAGATCTTATGTGGGTTATGGGTTTATGAGTTTGTCTATGTGAATAATGTAATAATCATGCAGGTAGAGGATTTGGTTGATCATTGGAGATCAATTTGGGTTTATGTAAGAAGATTTAGTCTTCTGGTATTGAGCTTAACCAGAACTATACTCAGGCATAGGAGATGCTATCATTACAGTTCATTCATTCTTCCAGATTGTTGTCTGGATTTTTATGTAGTTAGTGAGGCTACTTTTGTGATGAGAAGTATGCTCTAGGCTATTGGCCTTCCTATAAGTAGAGGCCCCTCAATTGTACTCACATACTTACTACAATAGTATTATTTGACAGTGGGTAGGCTTCCCACCGTGGTTTTTCCCTTTACTGGGTTTTCCACATAGAAATCTTGTTGTCATCTGGATGGTATTTATTCTATGATTATAGTTTATGCTTAATTGGTTTAACTTCTATTCTGGTATTTGGTTTAAGCATTTTGGTATTAATGTTTTGGGTTCTGGTATTAAAGTTTTAATTGCTGAATGTTCTAGTAATCTGTGACAACTGATTCACCCCCCCTCTTAGTTGTCTTCCGGTTACTTGAACTATCTAACAATTGGTATCAGAGCTTTGGTCCTCCCTATAGAAAGATTAACTGCCTGAGGAAGATCCTATGGTGACTAAAAGTTCAAGTTCATCCAGTTCATCTGGAGCTATCTTTTGGAGAGATATCCCTAGGATTGATGGAACAAATTACACAGTATGGAAGATTTGAATGGAGACTCATCTGAGATGTCTTGGCAAGGATATTTGGGAGATCACACATAATGGTGTTACACCTCATAATCCAACATCTAGCAATCCTCCTCTGGCAAACCTAGATAAGGAGCTTGAGAATGATTGTAAAGCAAGAGAAGCCCTCTTGTGTGGACTTTCTGATCAACAAATAATGGGATTGACTGACAAATCATCTGGAAAGGCTATATGGGATAAGTTGGAGACTCTTAATGAAGGTGGCCCTACAGTAAACATTGCTAAACTTGATGGTTACCAGGTGAGATATGAAAACTTGAAGATGGAAGAAGATGAAAGGATTACTGCATTCATGGAAAGAGTAAATGAGATTGTTATGGGAATTCAATGTTGTGGTGGAACTCTGAGTGAAGATGAAATTGTTTCTAAAGTTTTGAGGTCACTACCACTAGCTTACAAGATGAAGGATACTACTATTAATGAGTTGAGAACAATGGATAATGCATTTGTCAACAAAGATAGCTTGGTTGGGAAATTATCTTCTTTTGAGCTTGAATAATTTGGACCTTCTGGAGCTGTGAAGATAGAACCTGCTTTTCATACATCTGCATCAGCAACCGGTAAACAAGATTGGAAAGCTTTATATGAAAAGGAATCAGATGATATGAAGAGAGAAGATGATGAGTTTGAGCAACCTGAAGCACTATTTTCTAGAAGAGTACCTGAAGGACTGATAGGAATTAAGTATGAAGGAAAAGCACCTTTTAAATGTTTTGCATATAATAAGATTGGTCATTTTACATCTACATGTCCTAAAAGGAATTCAATATTTGAAGAAAGAGTTAGAAGATCTTTTAAGCCTAACCCTAAATATCAGAACAAGTATAAGTATAGGAAAAACAAATAAAAATCATGCTACATAGTGAATGAGTAAGGCATTACTAATTTTGATGATGAACTGGCAGAAGACTTTGCTAGTGGTTCTGGTAATGGGAAGGAATGGGTGTTTTTGGCTATCAAGGAAGATGTTTTGGCACTAGAAGAGAATGTGCCTAAAGAGAAGGCACTTGCTACTAAAATCAAAGACAAGGATGAATGGGTAATTGACAGTGGTTGTTCACATCATATGACTAAAGATAAAGGGAAGTTTCTATCTTTGCAAGAATTTGATGGTAGTCTGGTTAGATTTGGAGATGACAAAGAATGTATGATCAAAGGAAAAGGAACTATATCATTGGATGGTAAGAACAATATTGACAATGTTTATTATGTTGAAGGATTAAGGCATAATCTTTTGAGTGTAGGACAATTGGTGGATAAGGGATTTCAATTACAGTTCAAGGATGGAAAATGAAAAATCATTAACAGATTTGGTTTGGAGATTGCAACTAGTACACAGACAAAAGGTAATTTATTTCATTTGAATTTTGGTGAGAAGACATGTTTGATTGCACAAATTGATGAGAGTTGGCTATGGCATAAAAGGTTGTGTCATGTAAATTTTGATTGCATTGTGAGGATTAGTTCAACTAAGGAAGTTAGAGATATACCTAAGATTGCGAAGTCCTATAATCCGGTATGTAAAGAATGTCAAATGGGTAAACATGTCAGAACCTCTTTTAGGAGTATACAAGATAAATCTAGTGATGTTCTTGATATTATTCATATTGATTCTAGAATGATGTGGGTTACTTTTCTAAGGGAAAAATCTGAAGCATTTGAAAAGTTTAAAATCTTTAAGGCTAAAGTGGAAACTGAGACATAATTGAAGATTAAATGTTTGAGGTTAGATCATGGTGGAGAATTCACATCTGGTGAATTTAATAACTTTTGTGAGAAGAATGGTATAAGAAGACAATTTTCTGCTCCCCAAACACCTTAGTAGAATGGAGTTGTGGAAAGGAAGAACAAAACTATCTTGGATGCTGCTATAATAATGATGATGGAAGCTTGTCTACCTCATATCTACTGGAGAGAAGAAGTGAGCACAATGGTTTATACATTCAATAGAGAACATATCAAAGGAGAAAATGGTAAGAAACCTTATGAATTATGGTTTGGCAATACACCTACAGTTAAGTATTTCAGAATCTTTGGTAGTAAATGTTATATCAGAAGAGATGATATCATTGGTGTGAGATTTTGCCAAGATCAAGAGGCAATGGAAAGCACAAATAAGAGAGAACAAAATAGATGATAGAAATAAACTATAGTCTATCAAGATGAAAATACTGATCAACTGGATCATCAATTGATACATACAATGAATATGAGCCTACTTATATAGGCAAGGCTATATGGATATGTGAGCACACGAACATGACATGTGGCTCAATAAGAAACAAGGGTAGGTAGGAAATAGGTGTGGGTAGGTAGGAGAAACAATATAATAGAGGTGGATCACCCGTTGAATGTGGAGTGTAACAATAAGATCACACCATAAAAGGTGGAAATTCTCCTACACACACTATCCCAATGTGGCACAAACACCCAAGTGTCTCATACGCAAACTACTATGAAATGCATTTCCTAAATAAACTTAAGTAAGGTGTAGTATTTCCAAGATGAATACTTATTTACACCAACACCCCCCGTTAAGTGAAACTTAGGGGAATGCACTTAAGTCTACAATGCAACTAAGTAATGCAAGATGGGTCCCAGCTACGAGGCCATGCTAGGTACCCATGTTCAAATGCAAATGTATGAAAACCAACGCAAGGAAATCTCTCACAAAGCAGGGAAAGAGAGAAAAACCCAATGGGAAAAAACCCTCTTCCAAAAGAGAGATGAAAACTAGATACAAAGAACTCTCATAGAAGTATGTGAAGGACAAAACCCCATGTGAGGAAAAATTCCCCCCCATATGAGAGAAGAAGAAGAGAGACTAGGAAGCCCCCCCTCAATGTGAAATCTGCACCAATGATAGAAGCTCGAAGATGAATGAAGAAACTACTCCATGAATGTTGAACCATGTTCCTCCCCTTAGGAAGAAACAAAACCAAAGGTGTATCCAAAAAGTCTCCCCAACCATGAAGGGAAGATGTATGAAAAAAACTCATGATGAAAGGAATCTATGAAAAACTGCTCAAGTGTCCCCATGTCGATGCTGAAAGGTACCCCTTCCAAAGGTGGTAAACTATGCCACACTGTGGAAAAAGGCACTCCAAGATCTAGTGGAGATGAATGTAGAACAATATCCAAAGACTCATATGTCTCCTCAAAAGATAAAGAGACCTCCTTCAAGTGTTGTACAAAAGTATCCACAATCATGTCAACCTCTAAAGATTGATCATGTAGAGAATGCACAAGAGGGTCAGAGTTATCCCTCGCAACAATCAAAGAAGGATCATCTTCATCAAAGAGAAGATGAATGTCATGAATGGTGTCTCCCAAATCTGCAATGTAGGAGTCCACAAACAAACTTGCAATGTCTGTCAAGTAGGCATCCGAATCAACTGAAGCTGGAAGACATGAAATATCCTACTGCACTGAATCATAAGAAGGCAAAACTGTCGCACTAGCTGCATCATCAGGTGCAATAGGTGGTGTGATATCAATAGAAGGAGATGAAATGGAAGGCTCAAGAATGGGGTCACATGTGAGAATCCCCAAGTTCAAATGCCCAAAGTTCTCCTCAAAATCTGAATCATCAACATAGGAAGAATCAACCTCATCAATAGGACCAAAATATGAAAAAAGAGTACAACTGAGATGCATGATCAACCACTCCAGTCACAATGATAGCTCCACTCTCCAAGTCTCTAATGATAACTAAATTAGGTGTGAACTCCATAGTTTTCCTAGTTGCCCCATGTGTGATTTGATAGATGGAAAGAAGGTTATTTGTCAAGTGGGGTACACACAACACATCATTGAAGGAGTTATCCCCAATGGCAATAGATCCTTTCCCAATCACATCCATGTATGTATGATTGCCCATCAAAATCTGTGGCATGTGACAAGGCTCAAATGTAGAAAACATAGACTGCGAAGATGCCATATGATGAGAAGCCCCAGAATCTAGAAGCCATCTCCCTGAATCATGACTTGTAGTAGCACAAAGAGCTTGTCCCTTTCCTTTATGTATCCCAAAAGAGTGATCCTTTCCTTTATCCTTGGAAGAAGAAGCTGATGTAGACATTCTAGAAGGTAGGTTGATTTTGTTCTTCTCGAGAAGATTCTTCAACTTATCAATATCCTTCTTATAACAATGATGATCATCATGTCCCGACTTCTTGTAATATCCACAAAAAAGATTGTCCTTATATGATTTCCTCTTAGGTGAGAATGGTGAATCACCTTGTTGTGGAGAGGAAGATTGTGCTCCATCTTGTTGTGGTTTAGACTTAGGTTGCTTTTGATTCTTGCCTTTTCCTTGATTACTTTGATTTCCTTTGTTAGCCATCAAAGCTTGTGACTTTGAAGATTTGAGAATCCCCATCGTGGTCAACTTAGATTGTTCAAGTATCAACATCTTCGTGAATGAATCAAATGAGGGAGAAGTGTATGAGGAACCTTGAGCTAACCTATGGGTGTGAAAGCTAGATACAAAGGCTGCATACTCTGAAGGAAGCTTGTCCAACAAGTTATAAACCAATTGAGCATCCTTTTTGTCAGTTCCACAATCTTTTAGCTTTGCTCTTAGCTGAGTTGCTTTTGTGACATAATCTTGGATTGTATCAAAATCCTTGGGATCCAAAGTTGTGAGTTCACTATCAAGCTTGTAGCCCTTAATCTCATCAACTTGACCATACAATTTCTTAAAAATATCTCAAGCCTCTTTAATTATTGTACACTTATCAATGTGAAAAATGAGGTCATCTGATACATACTTTCTAAGAGTTCCAAGTGCCATAGCATTCTTAGTAAGCCATTCAATTTGCGTATTAGGATCAGCCTTAGGATCAGGTGGTGCTATAATAGTTTCATTTACATAATGAATGAGTCCTTTTTCCATTACTTTACTGCATGCCTTAATTTTCCATGATGCATAATTATGAGGAGTTAAAAGTAGAAATTTAGGAGAACCCATAGCACCAAAATAAAAAAAACACAAGATAGAGAGAGGCACAATCGCACAAGACACCACCCCAAAATACTCAATCAAGAAATCCCCCAAAATGGTGATTTTGGCACTTTATACTTAGTGTGTATACAATGGGCCACCTGCAAAACAAGGCAAAATGGACTTCTTATTTCAATTTACAACTTCTCAAAATGAGATCTAAGAGACTTCAACAAATACTGCTAGTGATCTAAACTGAGATCCAAGCAAAATGCAAGTACCAAATATGCTAAAAATGGCCAAATACTGAAAGTGCAATTTCTACTTAAAATCACTGCAAACAAATGGCAAATTATGAAATTAGATGAAAAAATATGCACTTTAAAAAAAAATGACACCTAAAAAGGAGTCCATATGAGCCCAAACGAAGCCTCCAAAGTTGTAAAAATTGGGATTTCGCGATTTCTGAAAAACCTATATTCAAAAATTAGGAAACTCTTACATGACTGTACAGATCATGAAATTCTACCCCAAAACAAAAAACATTGCTCAAAAAAATGAGTCTGGATGAGTGAGATATCGCTATTTGAAAAATGCCTACAAAATTATAATTTCTAGAAAATTTTTGCCGCAGCGTCAAACTTCAAATGCCTCTAGATTTGGCCTCCGAAGTCTGATTTGGATGAAACAAAAGGAAAAAATGACTTTCTTGGTCCTCCTCAATCCAATGATAACCTCAGATTTGACCCCTCAAGCTTCAATAATAACCTGCAATAGAAAACTCCAAAAAACACAACCCCAAATAGCATCAAATTTCTCTCAATTAGCAAACCAATGACACTCTAATGGCTCAGATACAATGTGAGACATGGACCAGCTCTAATACCATGTGAGATTTTTCCAAGATCAAGAGGCAATGGAAAGCACAAATAAGAGAGAACAAAATAGATGATAGAAATAAACTGTATTCTATCAAGATGAAAATATTGATCAACTGGATCATCAATCGATACAAACAATGAATATGTCATGCCCAAAATTTAGGGCAAGAACGGGATAATTTTTTTTTTAAAATCATATATTAAGCATTAAATTTACGAATGTGAAGAAAAACTCTAACATGTTTTTATCTTAACTATGTTGGGTTAATTTAAACCACTAACTCAAGTAATCAAAAATAATTTAAATCATATGCTGAATACTAAAAGAAATGTTATATCATTTTCTCAATTTTAATTCATAACTTATTTTAAATCATCTCCCTAAAATATAATTGACGAAGATAGAATTAGTCTCCAAAGTTGTTTACGGTTTAAAGGAACTAATTAAATTAGTCCTAGTACTTTGTTTAAAATGTCTAAATAGTTTATCTTAATCAATAATCATAATATGCTTTAAATTAAATTGACAAACGGGCCAATAAATTTTTTAAATGAATACTTACCTATAAATTAAATAGCCCCATAACCAAAATTAATTTTACCCCATTTATTATAAAAGTTCTAAATGTTTAGACCTCGAAAATATTATTATATATATATATTTTTAAAACATCTTTAAAATATCCTTATGGCTATCAAAAACCATTACTAACCCATATATTTTTTAAGACAACTATAGTTTATAAAACTTAATAAATTATACAATCTAAAATTTGTCTTATTCTCTTACATTAGGGGTCTATGTGTAAAAGTATATCTAACTTATATATATATATATATAACTCCCAAATATATATATATTTTTTATCATTAAACTTAACCACCATGAAAACCCTAACATTCTTTTATTATTATAAAAATGCTCTATCTTTTATTTTTTTTGTGATAACATCTCATTCCTCTCTCTAACCTAGCCCTACTCAGCTAGGGTTTGTTATTTTCTTGCATCCATATTTTTTGTACTGGGGCGACTTTTGTAGGGATGGGCGGCAGCCATGGGAACTCATGGCAAATGGAAGGGAGGCAGTGGTGTCACTATGTGTCCACACAGTGGAACCTACCGCACCACTGTGTGTCCACATAGTGGCGGGCGCGGCACCACTGTGTGTCCACACAGTGGAAGCCATGGGCTCACACTGTGTGTCCACACAATGGAAGCCATGGGCTGACATTGTGTGTCCACACAGTGGAAGCCATGGGGCTGACTACTATGTGTACACACAGTGGAGTCCGCGACTGACCACTGTGTGTCCACACAGTGGCTTTAGCCCTTCGGCCCTTTTCCCCATATTAAAACCCCACTTTTTTTTAATATAGGGTTTTTTTTATATCATTTTTATTTTTTAAAATATAATTATATATTTATATATATATATACATATACATATATACATATATATATATATATGTATATGTATATACATATACATATATATGTATATGTATATACATATACATATATATATATATATGTATATGTATATACATATATATATTCATAGCATTTTTTTTTTGTACATGCAGGAATAAATACATTATTCATCGTGATCATTTATAATAGTGCTTTTTATATGAATATATATAAAATGGTATACGTGTAATCTGCATGTCAATAAAATTATATATTTATATAAATATATATATTTTATATGACAACAATTTAAAATAAATAGGTCCTAGTATTTTTGATTTTTGATGAAAAAGAAATAGATGGATTAATAATTTTTTAATTCATTTACAGCAAGGGTATACTTTTCTAAGCAATAATTATACAGGTGTTTTATTTCTACCATCAGCTATGTACATGTTTAGATTTTAATAGTTTTACCAGCAACTAAATAAATCTAGTTTTTATCTAAATAAAAACTATTATAGATTGTGATTTTCCTTTTTCTAAGATAAATAAATTTACAGATTCTGCAATTCCTACAACAGCTATTTAGATAATAACTTTTAATAAAATCTATCAACAACTAAATCTCATATTTTCTGAAATTAAAATAAAAGACAAAATCACAGATAAAAAAGAAATCACAGAATTAAATAAAAATGACTTTTATATTTCCGTGGACTATTGCATGCAATTCAAAGGCATTTCTTTTCAATTAAAAAGAAGAATATATCTAGCTCATTTCATTTCAAGAATTATTCTGCAAAATAACAAGATATTTTCTTTATATAAGTAACAAATAACATAATCCCATGTCTTTATTTCTATTTTACAATTAGCCTCTCATTTAACCGAATGAGGATATATTTTTTTCTTCAAAACTAATAATTACATTTGCAAATATTTTCCTGCAACAAATAACTCCTACAACCTTCCACTTGTCCTATTCTTTTTCCTTACAATCCTGCATTTTAAATCAAAACTATGACCATGGAGTACTCACCTCCCAACCTAGGCTAACTGGTAGCCACCCTTGAGCTCGGAGAACCAAGCCCTAGATGGGAAACAAACATGAAAACACAAAGGGAAAGAATGCACACAGTCCCATCCCAGCTACACTGCACCACACCTTGGTGATGACCTTTTTTAAGGGTGGTAGTGGACCAATTACCCTGAGGAGAACTGCAAGTATGAAAAAGAACATGTAGCCACCTCATGGAAAATCATATACATCAAGTATAGCAACCCCTTAAATCCTTATGCCCCCCAAGGCATTTATGCCTTATTTCCCTCCTTATGACCCCCACTGCACAAACGAGCCATGCAGCAAGGGTCACACAAAATCCCTTGTGATCGCTCTCATAATGAGAGTCTCTCACTCGAGGGTTGTCACTGCTACCACCCACAAGATCCTCCTCTCTCCCAAGAGTAAGAGGTCTTGATGACTCCCAAAAAACACATACAATACATAACCCAAAATACCAAATGAAATTCCCAAAAGAACATGCAAGGAAGCAAATCTTTTACACCAACATTACTTTCAAACACATGAAAAAAGAAGCCATTTTAAGAAGAATGCAACCAACCTTAATCTTCCCAAAGGTAGGTTAGTTTTGTTTAGGATGAGCAGCCCAATTCCACGGTTCTTCTCCTTGTACCCTTAACCAAAATTCTCTATTCCAAAATCTAGTCTATTCTTTTCAAAATTTCTCATCTCCAAAAATGGAGAGTGGGTGATTACCCACAAATTTTCTAATTCTTGCTTAAGAAGCCCATTGTGAGAGTTCTCACAAGTTTCTAAAAATTAAAGAGGAAGGTAAGATAGATTGGGAAAGGGAACTCTCATTCAAAAAGGAAAGTTTACAACTACGTTCAAATCTTCTAATTTCAATTTTCATACAACTCATAAAGGTCAATTTTTAGGGTGTCTAAAAGGTCACTTGGGAGTAGAAACTTGCCTTAAATTACCCCTAACCCTTAGGTATACCTTATGGGCTTTAGGAAACCCTATTAAACTACCCCTAGGTGTCCATTTAACCCTTTTTAAACCCCTCTGAAGTTTATTTTCGGGTCAAACCTATGTTGACCATCCCAAAGATTCTTTACCCAAGGCATTTATGACATCACGTTACATTAATTGAAAAGGCTATAGTTAAACACTTTCCCACCAAGAGACAAAAATAAAAATTCAAACTTAAATCCACACATATGTCAAGTGACACAAGAAAACACTTTTATAATTTAATACATGAAATTGTCTCTGGTGGATTTTACATAAATCAATTAAATAACACTTAACACACATGCATCATATACTGTTACGAATCAAATACAACATAGACGAGGTGTTGCCTCTCCAAATAGACAAACCCTGGCTTACGAACATACATAGGTCTAGGTTTGGTTCTATGTAATATTCCCATGGTCACATGGATAACTTCCTGCGCATCTCAATTTACACATTAGTAACTTTCAAATATCCACAAATAATATAAATTACAGGAATAATAATACACATCATCACTTGCATATAATTTACATCTGAACAATTTAAATACATCTTTTAGCCAAGAAATCTCACATAAGCAATTCATCCTAATTCTCATAATGTTGATCCACACTTAAACATACATCATAATTCGATTATCATAGTAAAGTCTTGCAAATTCAATAACGACATTTATCAGCGCAAATTTGTCTTATTTAAAAATCATGCAGTGTTCTATCTCATAAAGCATATAAATAAATCATCAATATATAGCAATGTTATCCAAATCCTGAAATCATATAAGTTCTAAATTCCAAAATACATAAAAATAAGTATCTGTCATAGCCTCAATATAAAAACCACTAAAATGTAAGACTGAGTCAAGGTGGGGCCTCACACCCTCCCCCTCTAGGCATGAACTTCCTCCTGGAGTTCATCAAAGGGGTGGGGGTACTCTGATCTCATACATGCTGCATCCTCCCATGAAGCCATAACCTCATCATAACAATCACACTAGACCCTAACCTAGTCCAGCTCTTGACCTCAAAGGGCCAGCATCCGGGGTGCCAAAATGCGAATGGGCTCCAAAGCTAGCTTCCCATCTGACTCCACCTGCAAGGCATCCCAATCTAAAATATGAGACTCATCATAGATATATTTCCTCAAAACTGATACATGAAACACATCGTGGATGCGTGACAGGCTAGGTGGCAATGTTAAATGGTAGGCAACTGGGCCTATCCTCTCAAGAATCTCAAAAGGTCCTACAAAGCAAGGTGCGAGCTTAGAACCCTTTCTGTAATGGAGTGGACTCTTATGTGGTCGCACTCTCAAGAAGACTCTATCTCCAACCAAGTAGCTATGATCTATCCTCTTTGCATCAGCATATTTCTTCTATCTATCCTGAGCCTCTCTAAGACACTACCTAATCAAATCCACCAGCTATTCCATATCCCGAACTATCTCAAGACCAATAGCAACTCTGTCCTCTATGCGATCCCAACTCAAAGGTGTCCTACAAGGCCTGCCGTATAATGCCTGATAGGGTGGCATCCCCAAAGAAGTGTGATGCCCATTGTTATAGGCAAACTCCACTAAGGGAAGATACTCTTCCCACCTGGTTTGATGATCCATGATGTAAATATGAAGCATATCCTCTAACACTTGATTGACCCTCTTTGTCTAACCATCTATTTTCGGGTGATAAGTTGTACTGAAATTGAGCTTAGTGCCCATAGCTGCCTGTAATGCCTTCCAAAAGGAAGAAGTGAAGAGGGAATCTCTGTCAAAAATAATCTTGCGGGGCACACCATGAAGTATAACAATGTGTCGTAAGAACACCTGTGCTATTGCTGGTGCTGTGAATGTAGTCCAGACTGGTGAAAAGTGGGCCACTTTGGTCAGCTTGTCAACTATCACCAAGATAGCATCATGGCGACGAGAAGACATAGGAAGACCAATGATGAAATCCATGGATATATTATCCCACTTCCACTCTGGTATAGCATGAGACTGGAGCAACCCACCTGGATGGTGGTGCTCTGCCTTTACTCTTTGACACTCGAGGCATCGAGCTACTATCTCAGCAATGAGCTGCCGCATTCTTGGCTAGTGATATAATTGTCTCAAGTCAACATGCAACTTTTTAACTCCGGGATGCGCTGCATAACGAGCTCTATGAGCCTCTATGATAATGAACTCTTGTAATTCCCCAGAGGAAGGTACATAAATGCACCCTTTGTGGCATAATAGTCCATTGGACTCCAAAGAATAATCCGCATATTTCCCTTCTAGAGGAACCTGAGATCGTATTACTTGACCAACCTCTGCATACCATCCATCCTCTGGCAAGTGCTGTAGTATACAGTCTCTCAAATCCATACCCATAGATATGGTGTAAACCTCATGACGTCTCCTACTCAAAGCATCTGTAGCTACATTTTCCTTTCCTTTGATGTAGTGAACATCAAAATCATATTCGCACAAGAACTCCATCCATCTCCTCTAACGTGCATTAAGGTTTGGCTGAGTGAAAATGTACTAAAGACTCTGATGATCTGAATGCAGCTCGAAGTGATGACCTAAAAGGAAGTGTCTCCACCTCACAAGTGCATGCACTACTGCTGTGAGCTCAAGGTCATGAGTAGGGTAATTAAGTTCATGAGTCTTACATTTCCTAGACTCGAAAGCTATAGCCCTACCATACTACATAAGAACTACCCCTAAACCCTCTAGTGAAGCATCTGTACAAACCATGAAGTCAGCTTTGGGATCTTGTACAACAAGGATAGGAGCGCTAGTAAGTGCCTTCTTGAGTTCCTAAAAGGCCTTCTCGCACTTCTCTGTCCACTCAAATTTCTTCCCTTTATGCTGAAGAGAAGTAATAGGATGTGCGACTCTGGAGAATCACTCAACAAAATGTCGGTAATATCCTGCTAAGCCCATGAAACTCCTGACCTATGTCACACTGGTTGGCACTGGCCAATCCATAATAGCCCTAATCTTTGATGGGTTAACTGAGATTGCATCACCAGAAATAACGTGACCAAGGTACTTGACCTCTGATTGAAAGAAAGCACACTTTGACAAACTGCCAAACAACTGGTTATCCCACAAACACTGTAATACCTATTTTAGGTGCTCCTCATGCTCCTTCTCATTCTGACAATATATCAGTATATCATCGAGGAGCACAATTACAAAATGGTCCAGAAATGTATGGAATACCCCATTCATGAGGCTCATAAAAATAGCTGGGGCATTCGTAAGACCGAATGGAACTACAGTGAACTCATAGTGACCATATCTAGTGCAAAATGTGGTCTTGTGGATATCACTCTCCACTATTCTTAGCTGATGGTATCCTAACTTCAGATCTATTTTGGAAAAGACTTTGGTGCCCTGAAGTTGGTCAAATAAATCATCAATTCTGAGCAAAGGATATCGGTTCTTGATGGTTACTTTATTTAGCTGCTGATAATCCATACATAATCAGAGAGATCCATCCTTCTTCTTAATGAAGATGAATGGTGCACTCCAAGGGGATATGCTAGAACGAATATGACCCTTCTCAAGGAGATCCTCAAGCTATATTTTTAGTTCATTAAGCTCATTTGTGGTCATCCTATAAGGTGCTCTGGAAACTGGCTTGGCTCCTGGTACTAGGTCTATATGAAAGTCAATCTCTCTACGGGGCGGCATTCCAGGTAACTCTGAAGGAAACACATCTAAATATCCCTTAAGGATAGGATGGTCATCAAGCAATGTTTCATTTTCTTCCTCTTCTCCTTTGTCACTAATAGTGATAGCAAAAAGCTGACATCCCTTTCGCATGCTCCACTTAAGCTGCATAACGGAGATCATACGAAGAGACACATGTCTCTGAATCCCAGTGATAACTATGGGTGAACCATGATCATCCTCACACTCGATCTTTTTCAGGTGGCAATCCATCTTGGCTCTGTGGGCATAAAGCCAATCCATGCCAAGTACAATACCGTAAGATCCAAGTGGTGTCACTCTAAGGTCTACTAAAGTGGTGGTCTTGCCAATCTGCAACTGACATGCCCTAACCTCTGATTCCACTGACACTCTAGCCCCTGAAGCTAATTCCACTTCCCAACTGACACCCTGTCTGGTTGCCACTAGCCCACAATGCTCCACAACCAATGGAGATATAAAGGAGTCAGTAGCTCCTGAATCAAACAAAATAGATACATTGTTACCTTTGATGCAGACTCAATGACCATGGCCTGATGCTCAGCCTGGCAGTTGTCAACCACTATGAATACCCTATGGGACCTGTCCATATCACCAACTGTCAGCTCTGAAGTGGCCATCCACTGATTCCCTGCCATCTGACCCTGAGGGCAATCGGTCGCCATATGCCCCATGGCTCCACATGTAAAGAAAGCACCCCATGCCTGAAACTGGGCACCCTGAGGCCTAGAGAAAGCCTAACCTCCTATCCTACTGGATCCGCTGTACCCACCCCAAGAGGATTGCTGAATGCTCGCGGGAGGTGTGTACTGCACCTGCGCTCTCTGATCACGTCTTTGTCCCTGTGTTTGCCACTACTTGGGCTTGGTGCCCTGCTGATACTATGGAGGCTTTTGCCTCTAGTTCTGTGGTGTCTATTATGGAGGAGGAGGTTTGGAGAACCCCTATGAGTTTCGGTTGTTTCCCTTCCAATGTGGTTTCTGGAATCCATAAGTCTGAGGTGTGGGATTTTGGTTTTGAAACCGATCCCTATTGTCCTGTGGTCTGACTTAAATTTCCTCGGCTATCAGTGCCTTGTCCATGGCAACCCGAAGGCTGTCTGGAGCGGACATCTTAATAGGCTTGGCTATATTGGCATTTAACCCTCTGATGAAGCGGTTTACAAGAAGTTTCTCATCCTTTAGATAATCTACATAAGGCAACTGCTCAAAGAATTTTCTCTCATATTGGGTTACTGATAAGCCTTTTTGTTGGAGGTCATGAAATTCATCTATACGACGCTATCTGAAATGTTCTGATAGGTACCTCTCACGGAACCTTTCTATGAATATCTCCCAAGTGAGAGTATCAGGAACTAATCCACATTTGTACTCTTCCTCTCTCCACCAAGTGGAGGTCGACCCTCTCAATAGATGGACTGTGACATGTTCTTTTAGGTTGCTCTCATAAGAACGCAATGCAAAGCACCTCTCAAGACTCAAAAGCCATGCCTCAACCTCTACCTCGTCAGTAGAACCTCCAAAAGATGGTGGCTGGAGGTGCATGACCTCCTTGATAAGATCCCCTAGATCCCGATGAGCTCTCTCAAAATAAACTGGTTCCACCACTGGAGGTGGTCCTGGTATGTGCACTGACTCTGGCTCATTTCCACCCTGACTCTCTATAGGAATAGGAGCTGGGCTCCTGCTTCATTCTCTATCAACTGATCTATGACTCCCAGAGGCCTGATTTCTAACCTGAGAGTTCTCTGCTGGAATCCTTTCCTGAACTATGCCAGTAAGATTCTGTATTGCTTCTAAGAGGTTTTGGTTAGGTTCATTTGGCTGTTCGAGAGGTGCTCCTGGGTTCTCTTCTGGAACCAATTCCTCCCTCGCTACCTCTTCGCGTGCTATGCACACACACCTAGGACCCCTTCTATGCTTGCGAGCTTGTCGCATTGTCAGAGGCATCCTAAGAGGAAAATAAAGTAAAATAAATAACTAATTTCTTTTAGAATAACATTAACTCAATTAAATTTAAATATCCTATAAAATCAATTTAACAAAAATAGTTTAAATAATCTAAAGCGAAACATGAGTGGAGTAAGGTTCCTAGTGTGGAAACCTTGCTCTGATACCAAAATGTCATGCCCAAAATTTAGGGCAAGAACAGGATAATTTTTTTTTTTAAATCATATCTTAAGCATTAAATTTACGAATGTGAAGAAAAACTCTAACATGTTTTGTCTTAACTATGTTGGGTTAACTTAAACCACTAACTCAAGTAATCAAAAATAATTTAAATCATATGCCGAATACTAAAAGAAATGTTATATCATTTTCTCAATTTTAATTCATAACTTATTTTAAATCATCTCCCTAAAATATAATTGATGAAGATACAATTAGTCTCCAAAGTTGTTTACAGTTTAAAGGAACTAATTAAATTAGTCCTAGTACTTTGTTTAAAATGTCTAAAAAGTTTATCTTAATCAATAATCATAATATGCTTTAAATTAAATTGACAAACGGGCCAATAAATTTTTAAAATGAATACTTACCTATAAATTAAATAGCCCCATAACCAAAATTAATTTTACCCCATTTATTATAAAAGTTCTAAATGTTTAGACCTCGAAAATATTATTATATATATATATATATTTTTAAAACATCTTTAAAATATCTTATGGCTATCAAAAACCATTACTAACCCATATATTTATTAAGACAACTATAGTTTATAAAACTTAATAAATTATGCAATCTAAAATTTGTCTTATTCTCTTACATTGGGGCTCTATGTGTAAAAGTATATCTAACTTATATATATATATATATATATATATATATATATATATATATATATATATATATATATATATATATATATATATATATATATATATATATATATATATATATATATATATATATATATATTATCATTAAACTTAACCACCATGCAAACCCTAACATTCTTTTATTATAATAAAAATGCTCTATCTTTTATTTTTTTTGTGTTAACATCTCATTCCTCTCTCTAACCTAGCCCTACCCAGCTAGGGTTTGTTATTTTCTTGCATCCATATTTTTTGTGCAGGGGCGACTTTTGTAGGGATGGGCGGTGACCATGGGAACTCGTGGCAAAGGGAAGGGAGGCGGTGGTGCCACTGTGTGTCCACAAAGTGGCGATCGGGCCCGACACTGTGTGTCCACATAGTGGAAGCCGCAGCGGCCCACACTGTGTGTCCACACAGTGGAAGCCACGGGCCGACACTGTGTGTCCACACAGTGGAAGCCGCGAGGCTGACCACTGTGTGTACATACAGCGGAGTTCGCAGCCGACCACTATGTGTCCACACAGTGGCTTCGACCCTTCGGCCCTTTTCCCCATATTAAAACCCCTCTTTTTTTTATGTAGATTTTTTTTTTTTATATGATTTTTATTTTTTAAAATATAATTATATATATATATATATATATGTATATGTGTATATATATATATAAATATTTATATATTTATATATATATGTATATATATATATATAAAAATATTCATAGCATTTTTTCTTTTATACATGCAGGCATAAATACATTATTCACCGTGATCATTTATAATAGTGCTTTTTATATGAATATATATAAAATGGTATACATGTAATCTGCATGTCAATAAAATTATATATTTATATAAATATATATATTTTATATGATAGCAATTTAAAGTAAATAGGTCCTAGTATTTTGATTTTTGATCAAAAAGAAATAGATGGATTAATAATTTTCTAATTCATTTACAGCAAGGGTATACTTTTCTAAGCAATAATTATACAGGTGTTTTATTTCTACCTTCATCTATGTACATGTTTAGATTTTAATAGTTTTACCAGCAACTAAATAAATCGAGATTTTATCTAAATAAAAACTATTATAAATTGTGATTTTCCTTTTTCTGAGATAAATAAATTTATAGATTCTGCAATTCCTACAACAACTATTTAGATAATAACTTTTAATAAAATCTATCAACAACTAAATCTCATATTTTCTGTAATTAAAATAAAAGACAAAATCGCAGATAAAAAAGAAATCACAGAATTAAATAAAAATGACTTTTATATTTTCATGGACTATTGCATGCAATTCAAAGGCATTTCTTTTCAATTAAAAAGAAGAATATATCTAGCTCATTTCATTTCAAGAAGTATTCTGCAAAATAACAAGATATTTTCTTTATCTAAGTAACAAATAACATAATCCCATGTCTTTATTTCTATTTTACAATTAGCCTCTCATTTCAACGAATGAGGATATATCTTTTTCTTCAAAACTAATAATTACATTTGCAAATAATTTCCTGCAACCTTCCACTTGTCCTATTCTTTTCTCCTGACAATCCTGCATTTTAAATCAAAACTATGACCATGGAGTGCTCACCTCCTAGCCTAGGCTAACTGGTAGCCACCCTCGAGCTCAGAGAACCAAGCCCTAGATGGGAAACAAACATGCAAACACAAAGGGAAAGAATGCACACAGTCCCATCCCGGCTACACTACACCACACCTTGGTGATGACCTTTTTTAAGGGTGGTAGTGGACCAATTACCCTAAGGAGAACTACAAGTATGAAAAAGAACATGTAGCCACCTCATGGCAAATCATATACATCAAGTATAGCAACCCCTTAAATCCTTATGCCCCCCAAGGCATTCATGCCTTATTTCCCTCCTTATGACCCCCATTGCACAAACAAGCCATGCAGCAAGGGTCACACAAAATCCCTTGTGATCACTCTCATAATGAGAGTCTCTCACTCGAGGGCTATCACTACTACCACCCACAAGATCCTCCTCTCTCCCAAGAGTAAGAGGTCTTGATGACTCCCAAAAAACACATACAATACATAACCCAAAATACCAAATGATATTCCCAAAAGAACATGCAAGGAAGCAAATCTTTTACACCAACATTACTTTCAAACACATGCAAAAAGAAGCCATTTTAAGAAGAATGCAACCAACCTTAATTTGCCCAAAGGTAGGTTAGTTTTGGTTAGGATGAGCAGCCCAATTCCACGGTTCTTCTCCTTCTACCCTTAGCTAAAATTCTCTATTCCAAAATCTAGTCTATTCTTTTCAAAATTTCTCTTGTCTCCGAAAATGGAGAGTGGGTGATTACCCACAAATTTTCCAATTCTTGCTTAAGAAGTCCATTGTGAGAGTTCTCACAAGTTTCTAAAAACTAAAGAGGAAGGTAAGATAGAATGGGAAAGGGAACTCTCATTCGAAAATGAAAGTTTACAACTAGGTTCAAATCTTCTAATTTCAATTTTCGCACAACTCAGAAAGGTCAATTTTTAGGGTGTCTAAAAGGTCACTTGGGAGTAGAAACTTGCCATAAATTACCCCTAATCCTTAGGTATACCTTATGGGATTTAGGAAACCCTATTAAACTACCCCTAGGTGTCCATTTAACCCTTTTTAAACCCCTCTGAAGTTTATTTTCGGGTCAAACCTATGTTGACCATCCCAAAGATTCTTTACCCAAGACATTTATGACATCATGTTACATTAATTGAAAAGGCTATAGTTAAACACTTTCCCACGAAGAGACAAAAATAAAAATTCAAACTTAAATCCACACGTGTCAAGTGACACAAGAAAACACTTTTATACTTTAATACATGAAATCGTCTCTTGTGGATTTTACACAAATCAATTAAATAACACTTAACACGCATGCATCATATACTGTTACGAATAAAATACAACACAAACGGGGTGTTGCCTCTCCAAATAGACAAACCCTGGCTTACGAACATACATAGGTCTAGGTTTGGTTCTCCGTAATATTTCCATGGTCACATGGATAACTTCCTGCGTATCTCATTTTACACATTAGTAACTTTTAAATATCCACAAATAATATAAATTACAGGAATAATAATACACATAATCACTTGCATACAATTTACATCTAAACAATTTAAATACATCTTTTATCCAAGAAGTCTCACATAAGCAATTCATCCTAATTCTCATAATGTTGATCCACACTTAAACATACATCATAATTCTATTATCATAGTAAAGTCCTGCAAATTCAATAACGACATTTATCACCGCAAATTCATCTGATGCAAAAATCATGTAGTGTTCTATCTCATAAAGCATATAAATAAATCATCAATATATAGCAATGTTATCCAAATCATGAAATCATATAAGTTCTTAATTCCAAAATGCATAAAAATAAGTATCTGTCATAGTCTCAATATAAAAACCACTGAAATGTCAGATTGAGTCGAGGTGGGGCCTCACAGAATATAAGTCTGCTTCTATAGGCAAGGCTATATAGATATGTGAGCACACGAACATGACATGTGGCTCAATAAGAAACAAGGGTAGGTAGGAAATAGGTGTGGGTAGGTAGGAGAAACAATATAATATTCCACATGAGGTGGATCACCCACTGAATGTGGAGTGTAACAACAAGATCACACCATAAAAGGTGGAAATTCTCCTACACACACTATCCCAATGTGGCACAAACACCCAAGTGTCTCATACCCAAACTACTATGAAATGCATTTCCTAAGTAAACTAAGTAAGGTGTAATAATATCCAAGATGAATAATTATTTACACCAACAATTGGCAAATTTGATCCTAGATGTGATGAAGACATATTTATTGGTTATTCTAATGAAAGAAAGGCATATAGATGTTATAATAAGCGATTGCAGAGAATTGTGGAAAGTGCTAATGTCAAAGTGGATGAGATGAATAGAGGTCAAATCAGAGTTTATGAGGAGGAACTGGTGGCAGAAATGATTATATTTGAACTGGTAGCACCTTTATCAGAATAGATTGTTGAACTAGTTACTTCGGCAGTATCAAAAAATTCCATAGTAACTGAAGAATTGGAAAGAGGAACAGAGAGTCAGAAGACTCCTAGGTATGTGAGATTAAATCATTCAGAAGATCAGATCATTGGGGATAAGAACAATGGAGTAATGACAAGAAGAAGACTAGAAACTAATGAGGTATGTTTAATTTCTCAAGTTGAACAGGTGTCAATAATTGAAGCATGTAAAGATAAATATTGGTTGAAAGCTATGGAAGAAGAATTAGATCAGTTTGAGAAAAAAACCACATGGACTTTGGTTCTCTGGCCTAAAAATAAGAATGTTATAGGAACTAAATGGGTTTTTACAAATAAACTGAATGAGGATGGTCAAGTTGTAAGGAATAAGGCTAGATTGGTTTGTAAAGGGTATTCTCAAAGGAAGGAATTCATTATGGAGAGAATTTTGCACCCGTAGCTAGGATTGAAGCTATAAGATTATTTCTTGCCTATGCTACCCACAAAAACTACAAGGTTTATCAGATGGATGTTAAGTGTGCATTTTTGAATGGGGATCTTGATGAGGAAGTTTATATTGAGCAACCTGATGGTTTTTCACTATCAGATGATATAAACATAGTTTGCAGGTTAAGGAAATCTTTATATGGATTGAAACAAGCACCTAGAGCTTGGTATGCAAGGTTGGATACATATATTTTGAAGTTTGGTTTTACCAAGGGTAATGCTGACATTAATTTATATTGTAAGATCACTAATGATGATACACTGATTATTGAGGTCTTTGTTGATGATATCATTATTGGAGGTGAAGATAAGTTGTGTAAGGAATTTGCTTACAATATGAAGAATGAATTTGAGATGTCTATGATTGGGGAGATGAAATTTTTCTTAGGTTTGAAAATTACTCAAACTAATAAAGGTATTTTCATTTGTCAAACTAAGTATGCTAGAGAGTTATTGAAGAAATTTGGTTTGGAAAACTCTAAACCGGTTGGTACCCCTATGGTTAAAAGTGAGAAATTGACAAGAAAAGATGTTTCTACACCGGTAAATCCTACAAGATACAAATCTATGATTGGAGGTCTTCTTTATTTGACTCAGACTAGGCTTGACATAATGAATGCTATTTGTATTCTATCTAGATTTTAGAGTGATCCTAGAGAAAATCATGAGAGTGCGGTGAAAAGGATTTTTAGATACTTACAAGGTACATCAGAATATGGTTTGTGGTACCCTAAGGATGATGAATTTACTTTATGTGTATATACAAATGTTGATTGGGCTAGAGATGTTGATGACTGGAAAAGTACATCCAGTGGAGCTTTCTTTCTTGGAAAGAAACTTATTTCATGGATTAACAAGAAGCAGTCATGTACCTCTTTATCTACTGTTGAAGCTGAATATGTTAGTGCTGCTACTAACTATACACAAGTTCTATGGATGAAGAAAATTATGAAGGATATAAAGGTGGATTGTAATGAGCTGGTAGTTATTCACTATGATAACTCTGTTGATATTGATATATCAAAGAATCTGGTATTTCACTCTAAGACAACACATATCTATCAAGTATAAATTTTTGAAGGAAAAGGTGGAAGAAAATGAAGTTAGACTGGTTTATGTGAGCACTAAAGAGAAGATTGCAGATATCTTCATGAAACCTTTGCCTAAGGAATCATCAGAGTACTTCAGAGACAGATTGGGAGTTTCTACCCCTCCGGTAGAGATTTTATTGATGCGGTTTGGCATCAGTCCGGTATGCATTATCAGGGATACTACTCATTCCGCATTGATTTGGGGATGCTACTACTTTGGGGCAGTAGTTACCCTTGTGATTCAGTGGTTTATATTTTTGCTTTGATATTTTTGTCAGATCTCTGGCATTGATGTCAAAGGGTGAGATATATTTGTGAAAAATGGATCTTACAGAGCTTTACTGAGATATCATTCACAGGGGGAGTTTTGTCTTTGGTTCAAAACTTCATTGTAATATTATCTTGGAGAGTTTGTTGGATGTCTTCCATTGGGGGAGACTTGTTTGGAATTTCTTGGCACTTGGATGTTTTTCACATCTAGTGTTGCCATCAATGCCAAAGGGGGAGATGTTGGCAATTTGGTGGAATTGATTATGTGTTACATTGATGTATTGTTATTGATATCAATACTAGCTATTTTGGTTTCTTTATCGATGTCCTTCTAATCTCGGTAGGTTGTTTAGTTTCCGGTTGAATTAGATAATAATGATCCGATATGCTCCGGTATGTTTGGCTTATAGAATTGGCCTACTCATGCTACTTTGATTCATGCTCAGTCATTTGGTTTTGATTTGGTGATCGGATGCTTTCTTGTATGTTGGAAAGCTTGGTTTGTTGTTCCGATGAGGGTTTCATCGACAGAGCATTGTTGAAGATCTTTGGTGATATGAATAAGTGGTGTTGGTGTAGCTTCTAGTGAAGTTTCAAGATGCTGATAGTGATTGTGTTCGAGGCTTGGCTGATTGGGATAATTGCTTTAGCATGTGTGGACCTAAATTGGGTCCCAATATATCTAGGTTATGGTCTGACTTAATGTAATGTGTGGATTGGTCCTCTTGATGTCTTTCCAAGATGTCTTATATGTTGGATATTATTTGTTTGGTCTAAGGCTAACATGTTCTGTAATTATGTAATTGGTTTATTGTCTGGTGGCCAACCTAATTGTTTATGGTCAAGGGTTTATATATATAGATGTAAGATCTCATTGTAGATCATATGTAGGTTATGGGTTTATGAGATTGTTAGTGAAAATAATGTAATAATAATTTAGGTAGAGGATTTGGTTGATCATTGGAGATTGAGTTGGGTTTATGTAAGATGATTTAGTCCTCTGATCTTGATCTTAACCGGAACTGTACTTAGGCATAGGAGATGCTATCATTGTAGTTCATTCATTCTTCTGGATTATTGTCTAGATTTTTATGTAGTCAGTAAGGATATTTTTGTGATGAGCAGTGTGCTCTAGGTTGTTGGCCTTCCTGCAAGTGCAGGCCCCTCAATTTTAATCACATACTTACTGGAGAAGTATTATCTGATTGTGGGTAGGATTCCCATCGTGGTTTTTCCCTTTACTGGGTTTTCGACATATAAATCTTGGTGTCATGTGGATGGTATTTATTCTGTGATTATTATTTATGCTTAATTGGTTTAATGACTATTCTGGTATTTGGTTTAACCATTTCGGTATTAATGTTTTGGGTTCTGGTATTAAAGTTTTAACTGGTAAATATTCTAGTAATCTATGACAATTGATTCACCCCCCCTCTTAGTTGTCTTCCAGTTATTTGAACTGTCTAACATAGGTGTATGACCAAACCATAACTTATAAGGTGTCTTACCAATGTCTCTTTTGATATGAACTCCATTGAATGTGTATACTGTCATGCTAACAGCTTCTCTCCAATAGATATGAGGCAAATTAGCTTCCATCATCATAGTTTTGGCTGCATCCAAGATAGTTTTGTTCTTTCTTTCCACAACACCATTCTACTGAGGTGTCTGAGGTGTAGACAATTGTCTCCTTATCACATTCTTCTCACACTAACTATTAAATTCACGGGATGTGATTTCACCACCCTGATCTGACCTGAAGCATTTAATCTTCAATCATGTCTATGTCTCAACATTATCTTTAAAGATCTTAAAATTTTTAAAGGCTTCATATTTCTTCCTTAGAAAAGTATCCCACATCATTCTAGAATAGTCATCAATGATTAGCATGAAATATCTATCACCCTGAAATTTTTTTATTCTAGTAGTACCACACAATTCAGTATGAACAAGATCAAGAATATCATTAGATTTTTCGTGTATACTCTTAAAATAAGTTTTGACTTGGTTTCCCATTTGACATTCCTTACATATCGGATTATAAGGCTTCACAACCTTAGGTATATCTCTAACTACCTTAGTAGAACTAATCTTTACAATGCAATCAAAATTCACATGACACAACCTCTTATTCCATAGCCAACTCTCATAAATTTGTGCAATCAAATATGTCTTCTCACCGGATTTCAAATGAAAGATGTTACATTTAGTCTGAGTACTAGTTGCAATCTCCAATCCAGATCTATTAATGATTTTGCATTTTCCATCCTTGAACTATAATTGAAATCCCTTATCCATGAAGTGTCCTACACTCAAAAGATTATGCCTTAAACCTTCAACATAATAAAAATTATCAGTGTTATGCTTACCATCCAGTGATATAGTTCCTCTTCCTTTTATCATGCATTCTTTGTCATGTCCAAATCTAACCATACCACCATCAAATTATTGCAAAGATAGAAAAATCCTTTTATCTCTAGTCATATGATGTGAACATCCACTGGCTATCATCCATTCATCCTTATCTTCAACTTTTGCAGCAAGGGCCTTCTCCTCATTTTGAATAACCAGTTTCAGAGCATATTTCTTTATAGCCAAAATTACCCATTCTTTTCCATTTTTGGATCCACTAGCTGAGTCTTGTGTCGATTCATCATCAGAGTCATCAATCACACCTTCCTCATCTGCATAGTAACATGATTTTGTTGGCATTGTTGTCATTGATGTCAACTGGTATAGAAGATTACCGGTATAGTTGTCACTGGTATTGCATGTTACCAATAGAGTAGAATAACTAGTATGAGAGAATAGTTGATAAGTTGTCTTTGATGTCAACCAGCCTTGTGATGTCATTGATTATCACTAGTACACAAGTCAGTGTGGGCTTGTGTTAAAGACAAGTATTGGAGATCAGCCTTGTATGATGTCTTTTGCAAGAATGCAAGGTTGTTGGTTGTTTATTGTGATGAAGAGGGGGAATGCCGCTAGTATGTTTTTGAATGTGTGTATGTGAAACAACATGACTCCCACCAGATAAAGATGCAATCACCAGATGGAGAAGATATCACATAAAGAAGAGAAGACTGACAGAGAGTGTGCTCAATAGGATTACATGAGCCTGTTTTAAGATATGTTGCTCAAACAGGGAAGCGACATTGGTGTAATGCAGAATATAGATGACAAGGATCCACTCCCACTAGTAAGTGGAGCTTACCTCCTATTATGAAAGGGGTGTATCATAGTTCTTTGAGATAAGATAAAAGATTTAAAGGTAGGTGATTGAAGGCTCACATCGAATGTACTGGTGAATCACAAAGATGCCTCAAGTGCATGAAATCAAAGATATGCATTGAACTGACAGAGAAGGCATGATGGGTTACCGAGATAGATCAAGAGTGAGGGGTTTGTCACTTATACAAATGATTTTTCCACCTTGACAAATTGGTTGAGAGAACTGGTCAAATAATGAAGAAGGAAAAAGGTTGAGCAGTTGCAAAAAGAGAGTACAATCACATTGAAAATGGAGAAAGACATTGTAGCGGATGCAAATAGATAAAGTTTGATGTCACCAGTGTGCATGGTATCTTACCAGTTCATCAATCAAGAAGATTAGATCTGATGAGATTTGATTGGATTTGGTTTTCCTCAAGGACGATGAAGAAACCCTAGCGCGCCAGAAGTTTGAATGTCATTTTGGCAGGAAGGTATAGTATAAACATGCAGATCAAAGATCGAATCTATGTTGTTGTATGAGAGAGTGACTTAGTGAAGAGAATCATTTACTCAAGTTCTCAATGTTGATCAGAGAAGAGACTAAGTGTGTGAGAGAGAGAATCAGGTTGAAGAGTTCAACCAACAAGAGTGAGGTAACCGGTGAAAGGATTTAGCAGAGGTTTAACTAGTAAGGCTAGAGAAATTGGTAAACTACAGAAGTGCTTCAATGAAGTCAACTGGTAGTGTTAGAACTAGCAGGGAGGCAACTGAGAGTGATGTGGTGAAGAGTGAGTATTTGAAGAGATCTGGGAGGCAGAAAACAGAGCAGAGATAAACTGACAACAAGAGTTTGGTCTGACAACAGATCTGGAAAGTAGAGTTAGAACCATTGAGTAAGCAGAAGCGGGTGAAGGAAAGTAGAGAGAGATCAAGTGAGAAGAAGAGAGGAGAGGACTAGAAACCAACAAAAGAAGAGTAGAGGGTAACCGGTAGAGAGATTATTTTCAGTGGTTGCAAGAATCACTTGTAACCGGATTACTACTATTGTATTTGATAATGTTCATTGTAAATCACTGAGTTGGTGCTCAATGCAGGGGTTGGTGCTCCTTGGGTTGGTTCCCTAAACATTGTAATTAGATCTTCATTGTGAGGCTGGATTGGAGTAGTAGACTCGAGTAGCATTTCTCACCAAGGTTTTTCCCATCTTGGGTTTTCCTCGTATATACTGGTGTCATGTGATATTCCCTTGTGTATTCTTACATTGCATTATCTTGGTTTATCTTATTAGTAGGCCTACTAGGTATTAGGATGTCAAACAATACACATACTTAGATGATTAAGGGTTAGAGAATTGGAAACCATTGATTCACCCCCCCTCTCAGTGGCATCTTGTGTCCAACAAATTTATCTTTGTTCCTTGTGTACTTATGCTTGTTCTAATAATCATGGTTAGGCCTAAAATATCTTCTAGCTTTCTCCTCAAATATTGAATTCCTCTTAGGACATCTAGATGAAAAATTATCTATCTTATTACATGCAAAACATTTAAAAGGTGATTTTCCTTCATACTTACTTCTTGTCAAACCTTTAGGTACTCTTATAGAAAATAGGGCTTCAAGTTGCTCAAACTCTTCATCTTCTTTCTTCATATCTTCCAGTTCCTTTGCATATAGTAATTTCCAATCATTCTTGTTGGTTGATGATGTAGATGCATGAAAAGTAGATTTAGTCTCTGTAGCTCCAAGAGGACCAAATTCTTCAAGCTCAAAAGCAAATAACTTTACAAGAAAAGTATCCCTATTAACAAAAGTGTTAGATATTGTTCACAACTGATTAATTGTAGTAGACTTCATCTTGTAAGTTGGTGGAAAAGCTCTCAATACTTTAGAAACAATCTCATCTTCACAAAGAGATCCACCACAACACTGAATTCCCATGATAATTTTATTGTCTCTTTCCATAAAAGCAGTAATTCTTTCACCTTCTCCATTTTTTAGGTTCTCATATCTCACCCAGTAACCATCAAGTTTAGCAATTTTAAAAGTAGGGTCACCTTCATTCAAAGCCTCCAACTTATCCCATATAGCTTTATCAGATCATTTGTCTGATACTCCCATAACTTGTTGATCAGAAAGGGCACTCAAAAGGGCTTCTCTAGCTCTACAATCATTTTCAATTTTCTTATCCAAGTCTGCTGGAGTAGGATTTCTAGATGTTGGATCATAAGGAGTATAGCCTTTCTCAGTGATCTCCCAAATCTCCTTGATAAGACACAGATGAGTCTCCATTTGAAGATTACAGACTTTGCAGTTTGTTCCTTCAAGCCTAGGGTTGTCCTTTCAGTAAGAAATAGAAGTTGAATGATTATACACCATAGGATCTTCCTCAAGCGATTAAGATTTTGCAAAGAGGACCAAGCTCTGATACCAATTGTTAGGATAATCAATGGATAACTGAGAGAGGGGAGGGTGAATCAATTGTCAACAGATTATGAAACTTTAAGCACACAAAACCTTCTAGCGGAATACATAAACCAAATACTGAAATAGTAGATATATCAATTAAGCATAAACATAAATCACAGAACAATCATGATCCATCCACAATGTCATGCCCAAAATTTAGAGCAAGAACGAGATAATTTTTTTTTAAAAACATAACTTTTAAAAGCATTAAAAGTGACAAATATAAAATGCTACATGTTTTGTCATAACTATGTTTAGATTAACTTTATCTACTAGCTCAAATATTCGAAATTAAATAAAATTAATTGCGCAATTCTAAGTGAATAGTTTTATTGTCTACTCGAATTTAATAAGTCAACTAATTCAAATAGTTAATTGGCGCAAGCAAAATTAATCTTGGATAGCCATAAATTGATTTTAGAAAGCTAATTAAAATTATTCTCCTAGCATCCATTTTATTCCATAATTAAAATGTGCTAAATTAATTCATTTTAATCCATACTTAAAATGTGCTCAAATTAAATTAACTAAGGTACAATTAAGTCCATGACGAAAAACGTCCCATAAGTTTTAATTCCAAAACCTATATCCAAGTATGTTAATTAAATCTCAACCCCTTTTTTTTTAAAAGAAATACCCTTAGGTTGATTTAAAAAAATAATGTTTGCCCACTTGATTTTATATACTCTTAAAAGTCTACAACACTAAAAAAAATATTAAAATCTAAAGATATGCTTTATTCTTTAATTTCCACAACTTTCTATTTATATTTTCATTTATGTGTATTTAAATATTTATATTTATATATAATTACATATATAAATATATACATTTAATTACTATAACAATTTTCCCAACTTTATAAAAGAAACAAAATCATGCAAACCCTAGCTAGGGATTTTGCATTATAAAATACCCCTAAATTATAAATTTTACCATTTCTATTATTATTACCCTAGCCCTACCCAAGCTAGGGTTTTAAACTTTTTTTTTTTTGATTAAACATATTGTGCAGGGCCAAATTGGGAAACCCCGGGTGGCGGCCATGGCAGAAGGGTGGAGGCTATTTGTTGGAGGGGGGGAAGCAGCGGTCTATCCCCGACAAGCACCGCTCACTGTGTGACCACACAATGGTGGTGCCAAGGGTGTCGCCCATTGTGTGTTCACACACTGGCGGTGCCAAGAGTGCTGCCCACTATGTGCTCACACAGTGGCGGTGCCTTGGGTGCCGCCCACTATGTGAAAGCACAGTGGGTTTCGGCTCGACCCGCCCCCTCTACTTTTTCCTTGCATTTAAAAAATTTCTTTTTTTTTATATTTTATATATATATATATATTTTAAATATAATTATATATATATATATGCATTTTTATAAGTATGTAGGTATATTTATATTTTCTTTCGTAGGTATTTATTTAAAATTATTATATATATATATATATATATATATATATACATGAAATTGCATGTATATAATTATATATTTATATATAAATATATTTTATATAACAAAGATTATATAATGAATAGATCATAGTATTTTGATTTTCAGGTATGTATAAGTTTCCTAAATGCAAAAATCAAATAGATGGATTATGAAAAATTCAGATTCACTTACAGCAAAAGTAAAGTAATTAAATGATCTACTGTAGGTGTTATTTTCTACATACAAATAATGCTAGTATTTAATTAATCCAAATTTCAACTATATAAATGACTAAATTTAATAAATTTACCAGCAACTAAATAAATCTATAATAGATTATGATTTTCATTTTCTGCAATAAATAAATTGACAGACTTTGCAAATTCTACAACAACTATTTAAATGGCAAATTTTAATAAATTTAACAGCAACTAAATATAGCTATAATTTATTAATCTAGAAACCTTAGAGATGGCTATAAATTCTTTGCTCTTATTTTCTAAAAATTTTAAAAAAATACAATCGGAGATAAAATAAAATCACAGAATTAAATAAAATGACTTTTATATTTCCTGGATTGATCTAAATGCTTTTATTTTCTGCCTCCTACGTGCATGCAAATCAAATTCATTTCTTTCCTAATAATTGAGTTTAAATGCATAAAAGGAATAAGCAAATCTCTTTCTTATCAAAATATTCTAAAACACATCAATGTTATCTTTCAGAAATTTAGAAAACTAAACCAAAGTTACTTCTTTCTTTTCTGCAGTATTGCATGAATAATTATTACATAACTTTAAACTTATTCACAAGACTTTATAGTCACTTTACAAATAGGTCTCTCCTTTCAATCAAGTGAGGACTTTCAAAGAACATAAATTACATTTACATCTTTTTTCTACAACAACTAAATCCACCTACATCTACTTGTCTTGCTATTTTCTTCTAACAACCTGCATTAAATCAAAAAAACTATGACCATGGAGAGCTCACCTCCCAGCCTAGGCTAACCAGTAGCCACCCTCAAGCTCGGAGAACCAAGCCCTAGACAGGTAACATGCATACAAACACAAAAGACAGAAAATACACAAACTCAAACACAATCTCAACCCCGGGCTACACTGCACCATACTTTTGTGATGTCTTTTCAAGGGTGGTAGTGGACCAAGTACCTTGAGGAGACTGCAAGTATAGAAAAACATATAGCCACCTCATGGCAACCCAAATACATCAAGTATAACAACCCCATATTCCTTATGCCCCCCAAGGCATTCATGCCTTATTTCCCTCCTTATGACCCCCAATGCATAAACAAGCCATGCAACAAGGGTCACATAAAATCCCTTGTGATCACTCTCATAATGAGAGCCTCTCACTCGAGGGCTGTCACTTATACCACCCACAAGATCCTCCTCTCTCCCAAGAGTAGGAGGTCTTGATTACTCCCAAAACACATACATTACATAAGCACAAAACACCAAATAAATTTCCAAGAAATACATGCACGAAAACTATTTTTTTACACAAGCATTTCTTTCAAAACAACACGCAATAAGAAAATAATATAAGAAAATTAGAACCAACCTTAAACTGCCCAAAGGTATGCTAGTTTTGTTGAGGATGAGTAGCCCAATTCCACAAGCCTTTTCTTTCTACCCTTAGCCAAATTCTCCAATCCTAGATCTATCTTTTATCTTTTCAAAATTCTTTTGTCTCCAAAAATGGAGAGTGGGTGATTACCCACTAATTTTCTAATTCTTGCTTAAGAAGCCCATTGTGAGAGTTCTCACAAGTTTGTAAAAACTAAAAAGGAAGGTAAGATAAAATGGGAAAGGGAACTCTCATTTGAAAAGGAAGGTTCACAACTTAGTTCAAGTCTTCTAATTTCAATTTTCGCACAATTTAGAAAAGTCACTTTTTAGGGTGTCTAAAAGGTCACATGGGAGTAGAAACTTGCCTAAAATTACCCCTAACCCTTGAGTATACCTTATGGGCTTAGGAAACCCTATTAAACTACCCCTAGGTGTCCATTTAACCGTTTTTTAACCCCTCTGGAGTTTATTTTTGGGTCAAACCTATGTTGACCATCCCAAAGATTCTTTACCCAAGGCATTTATGGCATCACATTACATTAATTGAAAAAGCTATAGTTAAACAATTCCCACCAAGAGACAAATTTAAAAATTCAAACGTATATCCACACGTGTCAAGTGACACAAAGAAAATACTTTTTACAAAATTATACATGAAATAGTGTCTCTTGTGGGATTTACATAAATCAATTAAATAACACTTAACACCCATGCATCATTTACTATTACGAATAAAATACGACACAAACGGGGTGTTTTCTCTTCAAATAGACAAACCCTAGTGTTACAAACATACATAGGTCTAGGTTTGGTTCTCCGTAATATTACCATGGTCACATGGATAACTTCCTACGCATCTCAATTACACATTAGTAACTTCAAATAACCTCATATAATATAAATCACAAGAATAATAATACATGTCAACACTTGCATACAATTTACATCTGAACAATTTAATACATCTTATATCCAAGTAATTTCACATAAGCAATTTATCCTAATTCTCATAATTTTGATCCACACATAAAACATACATCATATTTGTATCATCATAGTAAAGTCTTGCAAATCCAATAATGACATTTTATCACCGCAATTTCATCCTATCCAAAAATCATGTAGTGTTCTATATCATAAAGCATAAAAATGAAGCATCAACATATATCAATGTTATCCAAATCATGTAATCATATAAGTTCTAAATCCATAATGCATAGAAATAAATCATCCATAATAGTCTCAACATAAAAACCACTGAAATGTCAGACTGAGTTGGGGTGGGGCCTCACATCGTCCCCCTCTAGGCATGAACTTCCTCCTGGAGTTCATCAAAAAGGTGGGGGTACTCTGATCTCATACGTGTTGCGTCCTCCCATGAAGTTGTAACCTCATCATAGCAATCCCACTAAACCCTAACTTGGTCCAGCTCTCGACCTCGAAGGGCCAGTGTCTGGCGTGCCAAAATGTGAATGGGCTCCAAAGCTAGCTGCCCGTCTGACTCCACCTGCAAGGCATCCCAATCTAAAATATGAGACCCATCATAGATATATTTCCTCAAAAATGATAAATGAAACACATCGTGGATGCGTGACAGGCTAGGTGGCAATGCTAAATGGTAGGCAACTGGGCCTATCCTCTCAAGGATCTCAAAGGGTCCTACAAAGTGAGGTGCGAGCTTAGAACCCTTTCCGTAACAGATCGGACTCTTATGCGGTCGCACTCTCAAGAAGATTCTATCTCCAACCAAGTAGCTACAATCTATCCTCTTTGCATCATCATATTTCTTCTATCTATCTTGAGCCTCTCTAAGATGTTTCCTAATCAAATCAACTTGCTATTCCATATCCTGAACTATCTCAGGACCAATAGCAACTCTGTCCTCTATGCGATCCCAACTCAACGGTATCCTACAAGGCCTGCTGTATAATACCTAATAGGGTGACATCCCCAAAGAAGTGTGATGCCCATTGTTATAGGCAAACTCTACTAAGGGAAGGTACTCTTCCCATCTGGTCTGATGATCCATGACATACATGTGAAGCATATCCTCTAACACCTGATTAACCCTCTCTGTCTGACCATCCATTTTCGGGTGATAGGCTATACTGAAATTGAGCTTAGTGCCCATAGCTGCCTGTAATGCCTTCCAAAAGTAAGAAGTGAAGAGGGAATCCCTATTATAAATAATCTTGCGTGGGGTGCCATGAAGTTTAACAATATCTCACAAGAACACCTGTGCTACTGCTGGTGCTATGAAGGTAGTCCGAACTGGTGAAAAGTGAGCCACTTTGGTCAACTTGTCAACTGTCACCAAGATGGCATCATGGCAATGAGAAGACATAGGAAGACCAATGATGAAATCTATGGATATAGTATCCCACTTCCACTCTGGTATAGCATGAGACTAGAGCAACCCACCTGGATGGTGGTACTCCGCCTTTACTATTTGACACTTGAGGCATCAGGCTACTATCTCATTAATGAGCTGCCGCATACCTGGCCAATGATATAACTGCCTCAAGTCAACATGCATCTTTTTAACTCCAGGATGCGCTACATAAGGAGCTCTATGAGCCTCAGTGACAATGAACTCTTGCAATCCCCTAGAGGAAGGTACATAGATGCGCCCTCTATGGCATAATAGTCCATCAGGCTCCAAAGAATAATCCACATATTTCCCCTCTAGAGTATCCTAAGACCGTAACACTTGACAAACCTCTGAATACCATCCATCCTTTGGCAAATGCTATAGTATACAGTCTCTCAAATCCATGCCCATAGAAATGGTGTTAACCTCGTGATGTCTCCTACTCAAAGCACCTGCGACTACATTTTCCTTTCCTTTGATGTAGTGAACATCATAATCATATTTGCACAAGAACTCCATCCATCTCCTCTGATGTGCATTAAGGTTCGGCTGAGTGAAAATGTACTGAAGACTCTAATGATCTGAATGCAACTAGAAGTGATGACCCAAAAAGAAGTGTCTCCACCTCACAAGTGCATGCACTACTGCTGCAAGCTCAAGGTCATGCGTGGGATAATTAAGTTCATGAGTCTTAAGTTTCCTAGACTCGAAAGCTATAGCCCTACCATCCTGCATAAGAACTGCCCCTAAACCCTCTAGTGAAGCATCTGTACAAACTATGAAGTCAGTTGAGGGATCTAGTACAACAAGGATAGGAGTGCTAGTAAGTGCCTTCTTGAGTTCCTGAAAGGCCTTCACGCACTTCTCTATCCACTCAAATTTCTTCCCTTTATGCTAAAGAGAAGTAATAGGATGTGCGACTCTGGAGAATCCATCAACAAAACATTGGTAATAACCTGCTAAGCCCATGAAGCTCCTAACCTCTGTCACACTGGTTGGCACTAGCCAATCCATAATAGATCTTTGATGGGTCAACTGAGATCCCATCACTGGAAATAACGTGCCCAAGGTACTTTAGCCCTGATCGAAAGAAAGCACACTTTGACAAACTGCCAAACAACTGATTATCTCGCAAACACTGCAATACCCATGTCAGGTGCTCCTCATGCTCCTTCTCATTCTTAGAATATATCAGTATATCACCAAGGAACACAATTACAAAGCGGTCTAGAAATGTGCAAAATATCCCATTCATGAGGCTCATAAAAATAGCTGGAGCATTCGTAAGACCAAATGGAACCACGGTGAACTCATAGTGACCATATCTAGTGCAAAATGCGGTCTTGTGGATATCACTCTCCACTATTCTCAGCTGATGGTATCTTGACTTCTGGTCAATTTTGGAAAAGACTTTGGCACCATGAAGTTGGTCGAATAAATCATCAATTCTAGGCAAAGGATATCGGTTCTTGATGGTTACTTTATTTAACTGCCGATAATCCATACATAATCAGAGAGATCTATCCTTCTTCTTAATGAAGATGACTAGGGCACCCCAAGGGGATATGCTAGGATGAATATGACCCTTCTCAAGGAGTTCCTCAAGCTGTATTTTGAGCTCATTAAGCTCATTTGTGGTCATCCTATAAGGTGCTCTGGAAACTAGCTCGGCTCCTAGTACAAGGTCTATATGAAAGTCAATCTCTCTATGGGTGGCATTCCAGGTAGCTCTGAAAGGAAACACATCTGAATATCCCTTAAGGATAGGATGGTCATCAATCAATGTTTCATTTTCTTCCTATTCTCCTCTGTCATTGATAGTGATAGCAAAAAGCTAACATCCCTTTCACATGCTCCACTTAAGCTGCATTGCAGAGATCATACAAAGAGACACTGGTCTCTGAATCCTGGTGATAACTATGGGTGAACCATGATCATCCTCAAACTCGATCTTTTTTAGGTGGCAATCCATCTTGGCTCTGTGGGCATAAAGCCAATCCATGCCAAGTACGATACCATAAGATCCAAGTGGTGTCACTCTAAGGTCTACTAAAGTGGTGGTCTTGCCAATTTGCAGCTGACATGCCCTAACCTATGATTCCACTGACACTCTAGCCCCTGAAGCTATTTCCACTTCCCAACTGACACCCTATCTAGTTGCCACTAGCCCACAATGCTCCACAACCAATGGAGATATAAAGGAGTCAGTAGCTCCTGAATCAAAAAAAATAGATACATTGTTACCTTTGATCATACCTGCAGCCTTGATGACCGTGGCCTGGTGCTCAGCCTGGTTGTTGTCAACCGCTGTGAATACTCTATGGGACCTGACCATATCACCAACTGTCGGCTCTGAAGTAGCCATCCACTGATTCCCTACCATCTGACCCTAAGGGAAATCCCTCACCATATGCCCCATGGCTCCACATGTAGAGGAAGCACCCCGTGCCTGAAACTGGGCGCCCTGAGGCCTAGAGAAAGCTTGTCCTCCTATCCTACTGGATCTGCTATACCCACCCCTAGAGGACTGCTGAGTCCTTGCTGGAGATGTGTAAGGCACCTGTTCTCTCTGATCTCACCTCTGACCCTGAGACTGCCACTACTTGGGCTTTTTTCCCTGCTGATACTGTGGAGGCTTCTGCCTTTGGTTCTGTTGTGTCTGTTGCAGAGGAGGGGGTTTGGAGAACCCCTGTGAGTTTCAGTTATTTCCCTTCCAATGTGGTTTCTGGAATCCATAGGTTTGGGGTGTAGGGTTTTGGTTCTGAAACCGATCCCTAGTGTCCTGTGGTCTGACGTGAATCTCCTCAGCTATCAGTGCCTTCTCCATGACAACCCAAAGGCTCTCTGGAGCGGACATCCTCACTGGCCCAGCTATACCATCATTTAACCCTCTGATGAAGCAGTTTATGAGAAGTTTCTCTAATCCACGTAAGGCAAGAGCTCAAAGAATTTTCTCTCGTATTGAGTTACTGATAAGCCCTTTTGTTGGAGATCGTGAAACTCATCTATCTGACGCTATCTGAAATGTTTTGATAGGTACATCTCCTTGAACCTCTCTATAAATATCTCCCAAGTGAGAGTATTAGGGACTAACCCACACTTGTACTCCTCCCGTCTCCACCATGTGGAGGTCGTTCCTCTCAACAGATGGACTGCAACACGTGCTTTTAGATTGCTCTCATAAGAGCGCAATGCAAAGCACCTCTCAAGGCTCAAAAGCCATGCCTCAACTTCTACCCCATCGGTAGAACCCCCAAAAGACGGTGGCTAGAGGTGCATGACCTCCCTGATAAGATCCCCTGGATCTCGACGAGCTCTCTCAAAATAAACTGGCTCCACAACTGGAGGTGGTCCTGGTAGGTGCACAGACTCTGGCTCATTTCTACCCTAACTCTCTACAGGAATAGGAGTTGGACTCCTGCTCCGTTCCCTATCAACTGATCTATGACTCTCAGAGTCTTGATTTCTAACATGAGGGTTCTCTATTGGAATCCTTTCCTGAACTATGCCAATTAGGTTCTAGATTTCTTCTAAGAGGTTTCGGTTAGGATCATTTGGCTGTTCGGGAGGAGCTTCTGGGTTCTCTTCCGGAACCGATTCCTCCCTAGCTACCTCTTCACATGCTATGCGCACATGCCTAGGACCCCTTCCGCGCTTGCGAGCTTGTCGCGCAGTGGGAGGCATCCTAAGAGGAAAATTAAATAAATTAAATAACTAAATTCTTTTGGAAAAATATTTAATTACTTAAATTTAAATATCCTATAAAATCAATATAATAAAATAAATTAAATAATCTAAAGTGAAACGTAAGTGGAGAAAGGTTCCTAATGTGGAAACCTTGCTCTGATACCAAAATGTCATGCCCAAAATTTAGGGCAAGAACGGGATAATTTTTTTTATAAAAACATACCTATAAAAGCATTAAAAGCAACAAATATAAAATGCTACAACATGTTTTGTCATAACTACATTTAGATTAACTTTATCTACTAGCTCGAATATTCGAAATTAAATAAAATTAAATGCGGAATTCTAAGTGAATAGTTTTATTGTCTACTCGAATTTAATAAGTCAACTAATTCAGATAGTTAATTGGCGCAAGCAAAATTAATCTCGAAAAGCCATAAATTGATTTTAGAAAGCTAATTAAAATTATTCTCCTAGCATCCATTTTATTCCATAATTAAAATGTGCTTAAATTAATTCATTTTAATCCATACTTAAAATGTGCTCAAATTAAATTAACTAAGGTACAATTAAGTCCATGACGAAAAACATCTCATAAGTTTTAATTCCAAAACCTATATCCAAGTATGTTAATTAAATCTCAACCCCTTTTTATTTAAAAGAAATACCCTTAGGTTGATTTAAAAAAATAATGTTTGCCCACTTGATTTTATATACTCTTAAAAGTCTACAACACTAAAAAAAATATTAAAATCTAAAGATATGCTTTATTCTTTAATTTCCACAACTTTCTACTTATATTTTCATTTATATGTATTTAAATATTTATATTTATATATAATTAAATATATAAATATATATATTTAATTACTATAACAATTTTCCCAACTTTATAAAAGAAACAAAATCATGCAAACCCTAGCTAGGGATTTTGCATTATAAAATACCCCTAAATTATAAATTTTACCATTTCTATTATTATTATCCTAGCCCTACCCGGGCTAGGGTTTTATACTTTTTCTTTTGATTAAAAATATTGGGCAGAACCGAATTGGGAAACCTCGGGTGGCAGCCATTGCAGATGGGTGGAGGCTGTGTGTTGGAGGGGGGGAAGCGGCGGTCTATCCCCGGCCAGCGCCGCTCACTGTGTGACCACACAGTGGTGATGCCGCGGGCGCCGCTCACTGTGGGTTCACACAGTGGCGGTGCCAAGGGTGCCACCCACTGTGTGCTCACATAGTGGCGATTCCTTGGGCGTCGCCCACTGTGTGCTCACACAGTGGGGTTTCCTTGGGCACCGCCCACTGTGTGAAAGCACAGTGGGTTTCGGCCCGACCCGCCCCCTCTACTTTTTCCTTGCATTTAAAAAATTTCTTTTTTTATTATATTTTTTTTAATATATATATATTTATATTTGCTTTCGTAGGTATTTATTTAAAATTATTATATATATATATATATATATATATACATGAAATTGCATGTATATAATTATATATTTATATATAAATATATTTTATATAACAGAGATTATATAATGAATAGATCATAGTATTTTGATTTTCAAGTGTGTATAAGTTTCCTAAATGCAAAAATCAAATAGATGGATTATGAAAAATTCAGATTCACTTACAGCAAAAGTAAAGTAATTAAAGGATCTACTATAGGTGTTATTTTCTGCATATAAATAATGTCTGTATTTAATTAATCCAAATTTCAACTATATAAATGACTAAATTTAATAAATTTACCAGCAACTAAATAAATCTATAATAGATTATGATTTTCATTTTTTGCAATAAATAAATTGATAGACTTTGCAAATTCTACAACAACTATTTAAATGGCAAATTTTAATAAATTTAACAGCAACTAAATATAGCTATAATTTATTAATCTAGAAACCTTAGAGATGGCTATAAATTCTTTGCTCTTATTTTCTAAAATTTAAAAAAAAAAACAATCGCAGATAAAATAAAATCACAGAATTAAATAAAATAACTTTTACATTTTCCTAGATTGACCTAAATGCTTTTATTTTTAGCCTCCAACGTGCATGCAAATCAAATTCATTTCTTTCCTAATAATTTAGTTTAAATGCATAAAAGGAATAAGCAAATCTCTTTATTATCCTAAAACACATCAATGTTATCTTTCAGAAATTTAGAAAACTAAACCAAAGTTACTTCTTTCTTTTCTGCATTATTGCATGAATAATTATTACATAACTTTAAACTTATTCACAAGACTTTATAGTCACTTTACAAATAGGTCTCTCCTTTCAATCAAGTGAGGACTTTCAAAGAACATAAATTACATTTACATCATTTTTCTGCAACAACTAAATCCAGCCACATCTACTTGTCCTGCTATTTTCTTCTAACAACCTGCATTAAATCAAAAAAACTATGACCATGGAGAGCTCACCTCCCAGCCTAGGCTAATTGGTAGCCACCCCCGAGCTCGGAGAACCAAGCCCTAGACAAGTAACACACATGCAAACACAAAAGACAAAAAATACACAAACTCAAACACAATCCCAACCCCGGGCTACACTGCACCACAGTTTTGTGATGTCTTTTCAAGGGTGGTAGTGGATTAAGTGCCTTGAGGAGACTGCAAGTATGGAAAAACATATAGCCACCTCATGGCAAACCAAATACATCAAGTATAACAACCTCATATTCCTTATGCCCCCCAAGGCATTCATGCCTTATTTCCCTCCTTATGACCCCCAATGCATAAACAAGCCATGCAGCAAGGGTCACATAAAATCCCTTGTGATCACTCTCATAACGAGAGCCTCTCACTCAAGGGCTATCACTTCTACCACCCACAAGATCCTCCTCTATCCCAAGAGTAGGAGGTCTTGATTACTTCCAAAACACATACATTGCATAAGCTCAAAACACCAAATAAATTTCCAAGAAATACATGCACGAAAACTAGTCTTTTACACAAGCATTTCTTTCAAAACAACATGCAATAAGAAAACATTATAAGAAAATTAGAACCAACCTTAAACTACCCAAAGGTATGCTAGTTTTTTTGAGGATGAGCAACCCAATTCCACAAGCCTTTTCTTTCTACCCTTAAGCAAATTCTCCAATCCCAAATCTATCTTTTTTCTTTTCAAAATTCTTTTGTCTCCAAAAATGGAGAGTGGGTGATTACCCACTAATTTTCTAATTCTTGCTTAAGAAGCCGATTGTGAAGGTCTATTTTTTGTGCATGAAGGATTTTACCCCCTTAATCTTATCCAATTTTCAAAAAGCTTAGTTGTTTGGAAACTACATTCAGATTACTATAATATTTGTTCTTTGATTATCTTCATATCTCGAGTGGATGACTATCAACTTTTGCCTCCAAGTTCAGGTTCACCTGATTTCAAAAAAAGGTGTGTCCACTTATACCCCACTTTTTGCACACCATCTTTGTGCACTTACCCGAGTTTCTTCTCTTCTGATTCCAATTGGGCTAGCTCTTGACTGGATTTCCCCTGAAGAGCAGTAGCAGCTATCATTCTCTCAACCAGAGACATTTGAGTGAAGGGTTAATAAAAATTGATGTTGAATTGCGAAAAACTCCCTAGGCTTTAAGTTTTGGTAGTGTCAATTGCCACAAGTACTAGAGTCTCCATACCCTTACCCTTTTCCTTGTTTGATTTATCTTGTTTCACTTCTTATTTCTTCTCACCCTCAACAGGTCTAGATTTAACTTCTGTAGGTGCCACTTGTGCACCAGTGTCACCACTTGGTGCACCATCCTTTGCCTCTACTGGTTTGACATTATCTTTTGTAGGCTCATCAGCAACATAATCCAAAATTTGTTGTTCACCAACATTCTAAGTATCCTCTTCTTTATTTACATTGTCTGCCAGAGGATTCTCTGACTAAGTGGTAGTTTCTACAAGTCGGTTCTCAATGAGAAACTTTTTCTAGATTTCACTAGTTTTTATCCTTATTTCTTCAAATCGGCCAACCATCAGACTGTTGACCCTATGCTTACTTCTAAACTCCTTCTTATTTTCTAACAAAATTAATCTGTCAATTTCTTCTATTGTGATATTGGTGCATTGGTTAACTAGTTCACTCTCCTTTATTTCTCTCTCCATTTGGCTAGCAAATTTTCTCCTAGCATCAATTAGGTTGTGCAAATCTTTGGGAAGATATTTTTCTAACTTAATTTATGCCTTATTAAATACATCCATATACAAAATTACTACTTCCTCAATCTTCCTCTAATATTTATCATCCATATTTACATAATATACAAGGATATTCTTTAAATTTCCATCTTTAATAATATCATCAATTAATTCCTAAGTAGATAATGGAGGAATAATATGATACTCTATTTTGGAAGATTTCATCTTACCAGATTCTAAGGCCTCATCTAGATCAGACTTTGTCTTCTTTCCTTTCTTAGGTTGGCCTATCAGTTTAGGTTCAGGTGAAGCCTTCTTCTTCTTCTTCTACACAACCTTCTCACCACCCGATTGGGGTTTTCAGATCACCCTAGCAAATTCACCTTTCTTTAGTGTCATGAATATCTAAATCAGATTCTATGTCTTATTGCATCAGAGTGACTACCACATACTCTTTCTGGGTCTTCTGCTTCTTTCACAGAAAACCTTTGCCCTTTATAGATACACCAAAGGGTTCAACTTCAGCAATAGGTGTCTTCATCCGGTAGCTGAACAGGGCATCCGGTTGATTTCTTGGATATAGACTTCCATTTGTAATCTATTTAAGATTCTCATTGGTTTGCCTCCCCCTAAGGCCAAAAGCCCTAGTTACTAGATGAGTATCTTGCATTGGATTTAGGTATAGATCCATTATCTACCTTAGATTCATCCTTCTTTACCCACATCTTCTTATGCTGATCTCTAATCTCTTCCACTTTTCCTTTACTTTTCTCATCTAATTTATTCTTGTCAATCAAAGCACTATTTTTTCTTGTACAAAATTTTGCAATGTGATTGGTTTTGTTACATGCTCTGCAAACAACATTATTCTTCATAGGTCTAAAGTTCATTTGGTTCTGTCTTGTCCTGCACTGATTAGAGATATGTCCAAACATTCCACAAGCATAGCATCTTTTGTTTTGAAAGTTATTTATTACTTCTCTACACACATTTGACTTGTGTCCAAAATTATTGTATATGAAACACTGATCAGTAAAGGTAGAAACATTATTCATATTGTTATTGTTCATCATTCCATTATTCATCCTACTTATGCACCGACTTGGCATATGACCAAATTTGTTGCAAGTAAAACATCTACCATTGAATTTATGAGCATTAGGTGGTCTTACCAGAGTATTTTTTGTCTTCTTCTGATCAGGTTTAGCATTGCCTTGTCTAGATCCGGAGGATTCACCTTTCTCAAATCCTAGGCCTCACATATCCTTTCCATGTCTTTGACTTTCTAGCATTTCATCAAGTCTTGCTAAACTAGCTTTAAATTTTTCTTTGTATTCATTGGCAGTATCAAGTTCATTCCTCAGGGTAACAACCTATATTTCAAGTTCCTGACCATTATTCCTTGATTGTGGTAACTCAAGCTTCAACTTATCATTCTCATAGGTAATCCTAAAGCATTCATCAGCTCTTTCCTTCAATGATTATGCTAGATTTTCTTCATTCTTCTTTCGGCCCTCAATATCCTTAGTCAGTCTCATCACAATAGATTGCATGTGATTCTTCAAAGAAACATTCTTTCTCTCAAGCTTGTTGACCTCATCAAATTTGTCTTGGTATTCCACGATCTGATCTTCTTTCTCCTTCAACTTGTCTATTAATTCCTTCCTTATTTCTCTACAAATACTTGACTAATCCTGCAGTTCACTAATGAGTTCATCAGCTACATTCAAATTCTTCTTCAAGGTACATACCTGACTTCTAGCAGCATTGTGCCACATTGAGTTGTCTCTGGAAATCGGAATCCATTGAATCAATCTCCCAGATCTTCCTCAGGTGGTTAAGATTCCTCAGAAGAACTAGGCTTTGATACCAATTGTTGAAATCAAGGATCACTGAGAGGGGGAGGTGATTTAGTGATCTACTAGAAATTAAAAAAAGAAACTTATTCTTTATCCATAGGTTAACAATGCATAACAGATTAGAACATAAACATGCAACAATAAAAACAAATCCACAACACCAAAATTTTTACATGGAAACCTGGAAAGGGAAAAACCATGGTGGGGATGGAACCCACAATATTCATATACTATGGATAGAAGTAGATAAATATTACTTAGATGGGGAATGCACTTGCATTCAGGCTCACTTCCTAGAGCTCACTGCTAAATTACAATTGCTCAGAAGGCTACAACCTTCAGGGAAGTCTCACTGACTTACAATTTGATTACAATAGGAAAGTACGATGAAATGAACTCTTAGAAAGCATCTGATAATGCAAAATGAGTTCCGATTAGATTCTAAATCTCTAACTGTCTCTGCTCTACTAAATACTATTCTGGTCTCAGTTAGCTATCGGTTGATCTAAAAGCACAGTGTGGATGTGAAATTATGCTCAATCACACCAAAATAGATCACCATACACACAAGATAATGAAAATCAACCACCACAATGATCTTATATAACCGGTCTTGCCACAAAAACAATCTCCTTTAAGTCAACTTCAATAAGTGTAACGTGTAGATCAAGTCATCTTCAATCATGAACAAAACATAGCACCGAATTAAAATATTATTACCACACACTTCCTAAAGGTGTTACCAAACATCGAGACCACAAAAATAATCACCACAAATATCATAATCATCGAAGATCATTCCAGATCAAAGTACTACTAAAAACCCTGTTTTGTCGATTAATTGTCTACTGGTTACCTCCATCTACCAGATAAGTTGAGTCACAACTTCTAGATCAAACCACCATGAAGAGTTGACATCAATGAAAACCCTAAACAAATAATCAACCATCAGAAGTCTCCTAAAATCACCAAATGAGTGTCAATTGCCAACAAGAGTTAGCTATAGTTGTTCATGATCTGGTGAGGTGGAGACATTTTCTGCTTGGGCATCAGTTTGAGTTGCATAGTGATCATCAGAGCTTGCAATACATTATTACATAGCTGAACTTGGATTCTAGGCAACAATGATGGATGGAGTTCCTCTGTCAGTATGACTTTAAGATGTACTACATTCAAGGAAAGGAGAATGTTGTGGTGGATGCATTGTGTCACATGCGACATGAGTTGTCAACGATGACTTTCAGTGTGGATTTGAGGAGTCGGATACTCAAAGCACTTCATTTAGATCCATGGTACCAGGAGGTGATAATAGAGCTTGAGTCTGGGAGAGCTCAAGAGGAGAGATATGCAAGATATTCTATGGATTCAGATGGTCTTCTTTTCCATTTGGGTCATATCTATGTTCAAACTTTGGAGGGGCTTCACACTTTGATATTGATAGAGGCACATCATACACATTACTTGGAACATCCAAGTGTCAAGAAGATACACACAAATTGTTAGGAGTGACATTTTTTTTTCATTTTGTCCTTTCTTTTTCCATTTCCTAAATCCCTGAGGACTAGGGACTAGGGTTTATTAAGTATTTGACTAGGGTTTTTATTTTTTTCATGGTGTCACATAAAATCCTTCTCCTTTTCTATTTTGTCATTGATCGCCTATAGCGGGTTTTAGAATTTTAAGTTGATATTAGGAGGGTTTTATAACATTGAGTTACTAGCCCCATGTCATAGATTCAATGTGTTTGATAGGTCACCTCAAGGATGACTCTAATTTTTATAGAATCCTTTATCATTGTCCTAAGTCTCCTAATGATCCTAGAAGCCATGACCACATTACCCATGACTTATGACCACGTGCAAAATAATTCACTTAAGTGTCAGCTCAAGCATTTTTCAGATGTTAAGGGATAGCGGGATCAAGCATGTGTTTCTTGAAAAGCTTGCCCTGCAAAGGTCTTAATGTCTTATTTCAAGTCATATGGGATAGCAGGATACATGCTAAAGACTATGACTTTTTACCTTAGGCTCTTATAATTACCAAACTGGGTTGTATAGGATAGCAGGAAGTTGTTTTGTCAAAAGGAAATGTAGTGCCCACTCTTGAGCAGACTCTTGTTTCATTTTGGATTGACTTGACCAGACCTTTATTTTGTGTGATGGATATGCCGGATATGATTTGACTTATGTGATGCATAGATATTGATTATAATTGTTTATGTTCTCAATTGATAATTTTGATGATAGACATTACATGATCTTATATTATCGATGTTATTGACTATGCTCATCACTAGTTATGATTTCTAGATGGTTAGTAATAGCATTTTGGATTATCATGTGCTTTGATATATTTTATGGATTATGTGTCATTTTGGAATGGACATACTAACCCTAGTTTGTTTTGCTTATGATGCGATGATTCATGAGTTATATGTTCATTGTATGGATACTGTTTGATTGTCTTCATAGTGGGATCAACCTCACATCAATCATTATGAGTGGGAAGTGTCATCATGATATCCCTCCACCTACTTGTTTTGTATATATATATGTGTGTGTGTGTGTGTGTGTGTGTGTGTGTGTGTGTGTGTGTGTGTGTGTACATGTATCTTTGTTGTGGTTGTAGGTTGTAGGTACTAAGACATTCATTCCTCCTGAACAACCGGGTGCGAACTCCCTTGGCTTTACAAGTGTGAGTGTGTGTCTTCCCGATGGCAAACATGTGGTTTAGAGATGTTATTGGTTACCTACCCACAATTTAGGTCTAGGTTGTTGTTGAGTACTTGTCGTCAGTCTTGGCAAATTTCGCCTTGTCATGTCGGTCATCGTGATTTGTGAGTATGTGGCATGGTGAGTTTGATTATTTAGTTTATTTAATTTATTTAAATTGTGGTTTATTGACTATAGTAATAGATTAATTGTTTAATCTATTTAATTGCGATTTATTGATTTAGTAATGGATTGATTGTTTAATTTATTTATTTGACGATAAATGATTTCATTTATGATTTTAATAATGGTAGTATTATTTTAATTTATTAAGATATAAAGATTTTTTATTATTTAATTATTTCTCGCTATTGAATTTAAATTAATATTTAATTGAATTATTGAGATTTAATTTAATAATTAATATCTTTAGTTAATTAATTGATTGAGTTATTTAATTATTTCACTTTATTGATTTTTTTTACTTGTTAGCGATTTTAACCTTTATTGAGTTATTTATTTTAATTAATTAATCTATCTAATGTTGAAATTTAATCAGTATTTAAATGATTCTTATTAATAGCGATATTTTGAATATTTGAAAATAATAAGGGTAAATAATAAACAATTACCCTATTTATTATATTTTAATGTCGTAATACTATTCTGGTTATTATTATGTTGATGAGGGTAATATATACTTTTATTTGGATTTAAATTTTGAAATCCCATAAAATAAATGAGAAAAATAAGTTTATTTTATTACCATAGTTGAAGGGGAAATATTTTAAATAGAATAATCCCATTGTCTAAATGTGAGATTAGGGCTTTATTGGTTTCTTTTTTTAAAAAAAAAATCTCGTCATGAAAGGATACTGGGGGGCTCTCTTGCACTATTTTTTTTCTTTGCTGACACCTTGGGAATTTGGGGATTTTGGTCTGCAAGTCTTTGGCTTGAAAATTTTATTTTGGAATTGGAGTGTTGTTGTTGCTGGAGGTAGTGGGAAAGCTCTCCATCAGAGATTTCTCTTCCATCACTTAGGGAAGAGGTTGGTTTTTGTTTTTCCCTCTTTTCTTCATGACTCAAATTTAAAATCTTGAACGTATTCTTTGTGTTGGCACTGCTTGAAGAGAATGTGTAATTCATTTCTTGTAATGTGATTTGCTGATAAACAAGAAATGGAGATTCTATTGTTGTGAATTTGCAATGTAAATTTTTGTGATTACTGTTATCTTGAATATGGTATTACATCTCTGTCTGAGGAATTTGGTTGTCAAACCCTCATTCTATCTACCTGTAATTTCAATATATGTACTGATGTTAATTTTTTTTTTATTTTGGTTCAGGGCATGTGAATTTTTCCAATACCCATGTTGGATGGGTTGCTGGCCTATATTTGATGCCAAATGTTTATCCCTACCACCCCCTTATTTTTTAATTTTTTTTTCTGATTGAATAACCCATATCGTGGGTTTGGTGTTGGCAATATGCTGGATTTGGTTAAGTATTGTCATTGATGTCAACATTGTATCCCGATTGGATATGGTTCTGCTATCTCGGTTCGACCTTTCTCGGTTAGACTTGAGGTTTGTCTTGGTTTTGGTTGTGATTCTGATCCAATATGATTAGATCCTTGGATTCAATTTTAGATGGTTATTTAGGATGGTTGTATTCTTGTTATATTCTATTAATTCATGATTTATTGCTCCGGAAGATATCACTTATGTTTCCAGTTGATATTTCTTGGTACCGGCTAGCTTTACCGGTTGGCGATACTTGATGATTTGGTTAAGTGATTTTGGTCCAGCTTATGGAAATGGTTTCTAACGTGTTGAATATTCTCTTGATCATGTTTTTCTTATTTGGTGGCTTCGCATTGGCTAGTGTGCTGACATGGTGGTCTTATTTGGATCTGGTTATATATTATGTATTATTGCACTAAGGGTTTCTATCGGTTGGTGAAACGTGTTGGAGATTGGTCTTAGCATGATTTCTAGTGCATGTAATTGTTTGAGAATTTGAATTAGGTCCATGCTATGTAATGTAAATCATAATATTGGTTTGGTGAATAATGTGATGTAATTTTTGTAATTATGGGCTTATGGGTTTAGGGTTTATCCGACCTTATCATTAAGGTTGATGATCTATATTTATAGGTGACTTATTCATGTAAGCTTGGTGTCGATGATTATGTCTACATTATCAGAGAAAGGTTTATGTGCAAAAAGTGATATATCATTCAACAAAAGGTTGTGAAGGAATTGGTGTTGTAGGGCATACATCTATGCTTAACTGGAATTGTATCTATGTTACTTCCATAGTTCATTCTTTTTAGATTATAGTCCAATGTTTTGTAAGTCAGTGAGACTTCCTTTTGTGATGAGCAGTGTGCTCTAGGTGATTGGCCTACTTACAAGTGCAATCCCCATTGTAATTATTTCACATACTACTGTAGAAGTATTAAATGATTGTGGGTAGGGTTTTCCACTGTGGTTTTTCCCCTTTACCAGGTTTTTTCATGTCAAAATATTGGTGTTGTGTGTACTATGGTTTCATGATTTATCTTTCATTGTGTTGGTTTCTTTGTGCTATGGTATAAAGTTTGTAATCTACATTAACTGTTATATTTGTGAAATAATTGATTCACCCCCCTTCTCAGTTTTCTCCTGGTATCAGAGCATGGTCCTCTCTGTGGAGGCTTAACTGCTTAAGGAGATCCAATGGCATTAGCATCAAGCTCTAAATTTAATCCATACCAAAAGGAGAGTCCCATATTTGATGGTACAAATTATAAAATATGGAAGGAGTGAATGAAAATTCATCTGAGATGTCTTGGATTTGAAGTTTGGGAGATAGTGGAGAGAGGGTATATACCTCATGATCCTAATTCTAGAACATCGACACCTGCTGATGATTAGAAAAGAGCTGAAAATGATGTCAGAGCAAAAGAAGCATTGTTAAGTGCCCTATCTAATGAGAATATATTGAATGTCATAGATTTGGAGATTGCAAAACACATCTAGCCAAGGCTTGTAACTCTTCATGAAGGCAACCAAGCAGTAAAGATTGCAAAAATTGAAGGTTTCTAGGTGAGATATTAAACTTTGAAGATGGAAGAAGATGAGAAGATAAGTTCTTTCATGAATAGAGTGAATAAGATTGTCATGGGAATCAAATTTTGTGGTGGATCAATTAATGAGGATGAGGTCATGTCAAAGATTCTAAGAGTTCTTCCTCTGACTTACAAGATGAAGGCTACTGCAATTAATGAACTCCAAATAATGTCAAGTACCCCTGTTATCAGAGATGCATTACTTGGGAAATTGACTTCTTTTGAGCTTGAGGAACTTGGAGATCAAAGTTCTACTAAGACATAAACTACATTTAAAGCATCTTCCTTCGATAAGAAAATGATAGATTGGAAAGAGTTATATGCCAAAGATTTGGAGGGTATTGAGAGAGAAGACAAAGAACTTGAAGAGTTGGAAGCCCTAATTGCTAGAAGAATCCCTAAAGGAATGAATGAAAGTAACTATGAAGGAAAAGTACCTTTTAAATGTTTTTCATGTAACAAGATTGGTCATTTTTCTTCTAGATGTCCTGAAAGGGCTGCTAGGAATCATGAAAGATTTATGAGGAATTATAAGCCTAATCCGAAATATCGGAGAAGAACTAGATTTAGAAGGAATAAGGATAAATCATGTTACTATGCTGGTGATGATGATTTTAGTATTGTTGATGATGATGATGATGATGATTATGATGATGATGATTAACCTATACGTGGATCTGGTAATGGAAGCTCCGGTAAAGATTGGGTCTTTATTGCTATCAAGGATGATTCTCTGGAAATTGTCATTGATACAAATCATACTGAGGAGAAGGCTTTAGCTACTAAAATTGAAGAGAAGTATGAATGGGTTAAATTTAGTGGTTACTCACATCATATGAATGGTGACAAGAGGAAATTCTTAACTCTATAAGAATTTGATGGTGGACTAGTCACATTTGGAGACAACAAGGCATGCAGGATCAAAGGCAAAGGAACAATATCCTTGGATGGTAAGAATAATACTGATAATGTTTATTATGTTGAAGGATTGAACCATAATCTTTTGAGTGTAGGTTAGATGGTGGATAGAGGATTTTATTTGCAATTCAAAGATGGAAAATCCAAGATTATCAATAGATCTGGATTGGAGATTGCATCTGAAACTCAGACCAAAGGAAATATATTTCATTTGAACTTTGGTGAGAAGGCTGCTTGATTGCTCAGATTGATGAAAGGTGCTTATAGCATTAGAGGATGTGTCATGTAAATTTTTATTGCATAGTGAAGATCAGTTCAACATAAGTTGTCACAGATTTGCCCAAGATTGTTAAAACTCATAATCCAATATGTAGATAATGTCAAATGGGTAAGAAAGTTATAACTTCTTTTAGAAGAATACATGATTGATCTATTTAAATTCTTGATCTTATTCATATTGATCTATGTGGACTGGAAAGGACTAAAAGTTTTCAAGGTGATAGATACTTTATGTTGTTTATTTATGATTATTCTAGAATGATATGGGTTGCATTTTTGAGAGAAAAATCAGAAGCTCTTGAGAAATTCAAAATTTTCAAACCTATGGTTGAGATAGAAATAGGATTGAAGATAAAATGTTTAAGATAAAATCAAGGTGATGAGTTTACATGTGTTGAGTTCATCAACTTTTGTGAAAAGAATGGAATCAAAAGACAATTTTCTGCACCTAAAACCCCACAACATAATGGAATAGTTGAAAGGAAGAACACAACTATCTTGGATGGTGCAATGACAATGATGATGAAAGCCAAGTTATTTGATATCTACTAGAGAGAAGTTGTCAATACTGTAGTATACACTTTCAATAGAATACACATAAAAGGTGATATCGGTAAGACTCCTTATGAATTATGGTTTGTTCATACTCCTAATGTCAGATATTTCATAATTTTTGAAAGTAAATGCTATATTAAAAGAGATGATTCATTAGGGAAATTTGATCCTAGAAGTGATGAATGAATTATTTTGGGTTATTATACTAAGAGAAAAACATATAGATGTTATAATAAAAGATTGAATATGATTATGGAAAGCATAAATGTCAAGGTGGATGAGCAAGGTAATAATCAGATCAGATCATATGACTATGGATCGAAAGATGAATTTGTCAGATCAAAAATAATAGTGCAAGAATCAGTTCAGAACATTGATCCAATTGCTCTAGTAACATCAGAAAATTATACAGTGACTGTTGAAGAGCAGAAAGAATTAGAAAGTCAAGACAATACTAAGCCCACTAGGTATGTGAAGTTGAATCATTCTAAAGTTCAGATCATTAGAGTTAAAAGGAAAAGTGTGATGATAAAAAGAAGGTTAGTTTTTGAAGAGGTATGTTTAATTTCTCTGATTGAATCAGAATATTTTATTGAAGCAAGTAAAGATGAGAATTGGATGAAAGAAATGGAAGAGGAACTAGATCATATAGAAAATAATAAGACTTGGGAATTAGTTCGTAGGCCTAAAGATAAGAATGTTATTGGAACTAAATGGGTTTTCAGTAATAAATTAAATGAGGAAGGTCAAGTTATGAGAAATAAAGATAGACCGGTTTGCAAAGGTTACTCACATGAAGAAGGAGTTGATTATGATGAGACTTATGCTATGGTTGCAAGAATTGAAGCAATAAGACTATTTCTTGCCTATGCTGCACACAAGAACTACAAGGTATATTAGATGGATGTCAAATGTGCATTTCTAAATGGAGATTTTGAAGAAGTCTACATTGAGCAGCCTAATGGATTTTCTTTATCAGAAGACAAAGACATGGTTTGCAGATTGAAGAAAGCTTTATATGGATTGAAACAAACCCCTAGAGGATGGTATGCTATATTAGATAAATATCTTTCTAAGCTCGGTTTTAGAAAAGGTAATGCTGATATATTATAAGATTGAGCATGATGACATACTGATCATATAAGTCTTTGTTGATGATATCATTTTTGGAGGAGAAGAAAGTCTATGCATGAAATTTGTTGATGATATGAAGAATGAATTTGAAATCTCTATGATTGGAGAGATGAATTTTTTATTAGGTTTGCTTATTAATCAGACTGATAAAGGTATTTTTATTTGTAAAACTAAGTATGTGAAGGAATTGCTTAAGAAATTTAGACTTGAAAGTTCTAAACCTATCGGTACTCCTATGATAACGAGGTTGAAAATTGTTAAAGGATGATAAATATCCTAGAGTAAATCTAAGTAGATACAAATCAATGTTTGGTGGATTACTGTACTTAACTCAGACTAGACTTGATATAATGAACGTTGTTTTTATTGCTTCTAGATTTCAGTCAAATCCTAGAGGAACTCATGATATTGTTGTCGAAAGGATATTTATATCTTTGGCATGTACAACAGATTATGGGTTATGGTATCCAAAGGATGATGATTTCAAACTATGTGTTTATACAGACTCTAATTGGGTAGGAGATGTGGATGACCAGAAGATAACTATAGGTGGTGCATTCTTTCTTGGGAAGAAATTGGTTTCATGGCTTAGAAAGAAACAATCACACACTTCATTATCTGCTGTTGAAGCTGAATATGTAGCTAATGCAACTAACTATACTCAGATTTTATGGATGAAACAAATGTTGAAGGATATAAGGGTAATTTATGATGAGCCTATTGTTATTAATTGTGATATTACTACTACTATTGATATGTCAAAGAATCTAGTATTTCATTCCAAATCAAAACACATTTCTATAAGGTATAATTGCTTGAAAGAAAAGGTTGAAGCAAAGGAAGTCAGTTTGGTTTATGTGTCTACTAAGTAATAGATTACAGATATTCTAACAAAACCATTGCCTAAAGATACTTTAGAATATCTCAAAGATCAGTTGGGGGACACCACCCCTCTAGAAGAGACTTAGAGATGCAGGGATGCATCAATCCAATAAGCCTATCAAACATATTTTCTAATCCGGGTTGATGAGATGATGTTGCTACTTAGGGGGAGTAGTCAGCTATCCAGTTTAGTACTTTTGTTTGGCAATACCCATCCTTTGTCATTGAAGTCAAAGGGGGAGATATATTTATGATCAATCTTTGGGAGATTGTTGACATTCCTTGGCACTTAGATGATTTTCACATTCAATGTTTCCATCAATGCCAAAGGGGGAGATTGTTGGAAATATGTTGGATTTGGTTAAGTTTTTTCATTGATGTCAACATTGTATCCTGGTTGGACCTATCCTGGTTAGACTTTATTTTTGTCTTGGTTTTGGCTATGATTCTAATCTAGTATGATCAGATCCCTGGATTTGGTTTTGGATGGTGATTTATAAGGATGGTTATATTATTGTCATATTAATTCATGACTTGGTGCTCTAGAAGCTATCGCTTATGTTCCCGGTTGATATTTCTTGGTATCGGTTAGATTTACCGATTGGCGATACTTGATGATTTGGTTAAGTGATTTTGATCCAGCTTATGGAAATGGTTTCTAACGTGTTGAAGGTGTTCTTGATCATGTTCTAATTATTTGGTGGATTTTCATTGGTTGGTGTGGTGACTTGGTGGTCTTATTTGGATCTCGTTATATATTATGTGTTATTGGACTAAGGGTTTCTACTGGTTGGTGAAAAGTGTTGGAGATTGGTCTTATCATGATTTTCGATGGATGTAATTATTTAAGAATTTGAATTAGGTCCATGCTATGTAATGTTAATCATAATATTGGTCCGATAATATAATGTGATTTAATTTTTGTAATTATGGGTTTATGGGTTTAGGGTTTATCCAACCTTATCATTAAGGTTGATGATATGTGTTTATAGGTGACTTATTTATGTAATATTGGTGTTGATGGTTATGTCTACATTATGAAAGAAATTTTTATGTACGAATAGCGATATATCATTCAACAAAAGGTTGTGAAGTATTTGGTGTTGCAAGTCATGTTGGGATCCAAGAACACTGAGAGGGGGGGTGAATCAGTGTTTTGCCAGAATGAACAGATATAACCTTTCTAGACCATGCATATATATACCGGTAAACAAATAAACATACAATAAGAAGAAAATAAACCATCCACATAAATCAACACCATAATAAACAAAAATTATATGTGGAAAACCTCAATGATGAAAAACCACCTTTGGATTTGTGACCCACAATATCAGTTCATTGGCCATATGAAAAGATATTACATATAATAGGGGCTTGAACTTGCAGAAAGGAAAAATACTTAGAGAATACTGCTCATCACTAAAGAGCCTCACTGACTACAAGCTTTCTACCAAAGTAAATTACTAAAAATGAACTCAAGAATGCATCTGCTATGCCAAATAGAGTTCCGGTTTTGGTTCTGCTTTGTACCAGTTCATAAACTTTGAATTGCTACCAGTATCTCTTCTCCTCAAGGAATGCTTTTGAAGCTATCTACAGATCATTATATGATATACTAGTCACATACAAAATGATCTTCATACATATATTTTGCATCATACAGTTCTGCTATATTCTCCTATATCCACACATTTCATATTTCACTTCACTTCAAAAATAACCTAGCAGATTGACCTATATACCTATTACAAATGATATGCCTTATGTTAGCTTACAATAAATTTACAAAAATATTGGCCTTGACAATAATAATTACACAATGATTTATGCAAATCCTCCTTGATGTCGGCTTCCAAAGAAGTATTGATGCCGGTGCCGGTGTAGCCCTGAATGCTCCAAAGTTGGTATCTACCGGTATATGCCTCCTAGTGCCAATTTATGACTTCCATCATATCTTATTGCCATCAATGACAACAAAAATGAATCCAATGAGTGTCAATTGCCAATAATCTCCCTCTTTGGCATTGATAGCAACACTCATGTGAAAAATAGATTCTTTGCCGATATGCTCCCCCTGAGCAATACACTCCATCTAAAATGTGTTTCCCTGATATTTTTTCACATATGAACATACTCCCCCTTTGACATTACTGCCAAAGACTGGTGAAATAATTGAAAGAATACAAGAATACTATTAGTTTCACTGGATCTTAGTCATCTTCAAGATTTCTGGGTATGTCTTTTGCAATAACTGAAGATATGTATCCCAGCCGGATTTGAAAGTATTAGAAATAGATGCAAGTCCACTTGGTAAGCGGGCAAGTCCACTTGGTATGTGGGCAAGTGTTTTTTTCTCTTGGATATCTATTGGTGTGTGTTTAGTTGTCATATCCATGCACTCTTTCTTGTGAACACCCAATGAGTCTAGTCTAGGACTTGCCAATCCTCTTAGATTTCTTGCTCTTCTCATGATTTTATCTCTCTCCTTCTCAAAAGAAAAAATTTGGTTCTTCAAGGGAAAAATTTGTCCATCAATAGATGTGGTTAGTGTAGTCAATCCATCAAAAGAGTTAGCAATTTTAGCCATCTTATAATATAACTCCTTCAATCTGCTATCTACACTAGCTGTAAGACTTTCTATGTTACAACACACTCTGTAGATATCTGTACATTGTGTTTAAACAAACCTTGATAGGGATAAGTTTGTCCTCAATTTTCTTCTTCCTTGTTTCTATAAGTTGATCAAAAGTTGTTCTTTTTGGTGTTGTGAAATTGTCTAAAGCCTGTTGGTTTGCTATATGCCTCAAAGATTGCAAATTGTTGGATATGTGCTCTATTAGATTCTTGAGCTCACTGGAAGGGATTGCTCCATCTTCAATTTGTCAGTTAGGTAATAATTTGTGCAATATAGAGACTGATTGATCAATTAATCCTTTATCTATAGTACCTTCCTTCAGTAATTTCTGACTAGCCATCATCATTAATTCAGTTGGACTCAACTTAGAGACTAATTTCTTCTCAACCTAAGAAGTGTCAATTGCCAAAACCTTTGCCAGGGAATCAATTTTACTTGCCACTATGGACTCAGTGGCTTTTATCTTGTCCATCTCAACTCTATTGCATTGGTGTCTTTGCCACTTGGTGCAGTGTCGGTTACTGTCAGTGGAGTATTATCCATAGAATTTCTAGTGTCCTATATATTTCCTTGCTAATAAATAGTCTGTGCTAGTATAGACTATACACTCTTGTTAGTTGCTAGTTGAGTTTGAGTATCTATAGTTACTACTAGTTGTGTCAAAACTAGAGTTGAACTACCCAAAATACCTTTCCCTTTTGATTTGTCAGGAATGGTGGAAGATGTTACCCTTGCAAATTCTTCTTGAGATGTGAGAAAGTCTGGATTTTTTTGAAAGAATTTGGTACATCCCTTACTTGTCTCATTTACCACCTCATTTACTCTCCCCATCATAAGGCTTATCTGTTGAGATTTACTACTAAAGATTTTCCTATTTGTAGTTTCTATACATCTTTTCATTTCCACATTATTTACAGTACCACACAACTCCAAAAGTGCTACATCTTTGATCTCCCTATCTCTCTTGATAGTGTCAAGTCTCCTAGCCTCAAGTTTATAATACAAGGATAAAGGTATCTCCTTCAAAATTTTAATTAAGGCTTTCTTATAGATGTCCATATATAACAAAATAGCCTCTTCTAATTAACTTTGCTCATTCTCTTCTAGATCTTCATAATACTTTGATATATTTTTCAATATTCCATCTTTTGTAATTTCATCAATAAGCTTAGCATAGGTCATTGTGGTCTTACTGGTTCTAGTATCATCACCCTTCTTCTTTTTGCTTGTGGTTACCGGTGTGATTGGTTTCCTCTTTTGCATAGGCTTCATTGTCGGTGGTGGAGGTGCAGTAAGATTAGTTGCCTTTCTAAAAAGTCTCCTCCCAGGCTCTACCTTATGGTCTACCGATGGTTTTACCACATTCTTCCTTTGTACCCTTCTGAAAGCTAGAGGTTCATTATCCTCAGGAGCAGAGTTAGAAGTGCTATGGGAAATGTGAACTTGTGGCTTCTTCACTTCTGCAATACCAACCTCTACTGGTTTAGCAGTCTATTTTGATTTGGAACCCAATTGATTTTCTATCTTATAAAGTAGATCTTGTACACATGCAAACATCTTTTCTATTTTCTTCTCTCTTCTCTTCCTATTAAAACTAGTTTTCACTTCAAGAGCCTTCTCTCTCACTGTACCAAAATGTTTTGTCTTATCATCTAATGGGGCATCTAATAACATCTTTGCATAGAGTTCAAAAATGCTATCATCCACCTCATTTCCAAGCTTAGTAACCCAAATTAGCCTAGGTTCAACTGCTTCCATAAGAGTTTCATTAGTTTTTACCATGAAACAGATATCAGCAGAATACTTCTCCACAAAGTTCTTTGAAATTATCTCCCTTTTCCTCATGTTTTCTTGAAAAGTCTTAAAATACCCCCAAAGTTTCTCATCTTTGTTGATACCAAGACTTGTGATAGCTTCCTTGATTTGCATACCTACCGGTATGTCATGAGCCCAATGTTTCTTCCCTAGACCAGGTAGCTCATTTAGGAAGTAAAGCATTAAAAAAACAATCAAGTTTCCATATCTAAAGGTTCCTTTCTTGATTCCTTTGATCTTTCCAAGGTTTAGCATCAACTCACTCCTCATCCACTCACATAAATCATATTTCACATTATTCCTCAGCATCTGATATGCAACATGAATGCATGAACTAGTAATATAATTCAATTGGTTGGATTGAGTTACCTTGTAACCTATGATCATCTTTGCAAACTTTATATCTATGTCGATGATTGTGCTTATCCTCATCGATCTGCTATCAGGTGTAGCATCGGTGAGTTTTTTGACCTTTGTGTTGGAAATTTTCTTGTGAGGTTCTTGTCCAACCTTGGGTAAGTCAGTGAAAGCTTGAATTGCCTCCTTCGTGATCATGTAAGGCCTATCTAGCCAAATAAATTTGTTGTGAACCCTGCTTAGAATGTATCTGATCACTTCATCTTTGAATTCTGGTTGTACAAAATACCAGTTAGCCCTAGATCCTCAATTGCTTTGAATTCTGGTTTGATGGTTCTGGAGTCTCCCAGTATCACGGATTGATACATGATTTTGATGTCTTCAGTGCCCAAATCCTGAAGGGTGTAGTGAATGTATGCCCTCACATCTTCAACATACATTATGTTGTCAGGAACCCTAGAAAATGCTCCCGCAGAGTCTTCCTTTTTAGTAATTTAGGGAACCTCCTTAAATAATGGCCTTAACCTATCCTTTACTTCAACAATGGTGGGATTTTCAATAAAAGTAGGAGCTAAAGATCCAGATGCCATGTCGGAAGAATACCTGAAAGTGAGTGCTGGTGGAAGTTTGATAACTACTCAAAAGCTTTTCAGAATGCTTCTTCTTGCTCTTGACTTGCCTTTACTTTGCTCTGAATGTTTGAATGCTTGGTGAGTGAAAATAAATTCACTTACCCTCTTTTATTAGAGAATAAAACCCTAACTTTCTATAATAAATGCTTCACCAACAACCCTATGGATGTTAGTTTCATAGTTATGTGTCCGGTGAACCTTCATTGATGATGAACACAATTCTCTAGATCTCTTTCCAGATCTCCTTAGATCTCTTCCAGGGTAATATGCAAAATTTAGCAATGGCTTTGCCAACCCCTAAGGCTTATGCATCAGTTACCAGTGGAATTTCCTACCAGTGGAGGAATACTTTGTTCTACCAGTGGAGTTACTGGTATAGATCCATCTCCACTTGGTTCTTCAGATTTTCTAACCCATCTCTTGGTTTGATCTTGTTTTATTTCATCTACCTTTTGCTTTCCTTTCTCACTATCTTTATCATTATTAATTGGTTGAGTCTTTCTTCTGCAGTACTTAGCAATATGACCTATTTTGTTGCATGCATAACATGTAACATTGTTCTTCTGAATTGCTTTGACATATCTGGTATCATTTCTTGACCTACAATGATTAGTAAAATGTCCAAAATTTCCACATGCATGACATTTAACATTCATTCTGCAATCTTCTGATCTGTGACCATATTTCTTGCAGTTTGTGCATTGACCGGGAACAAAATTGTAGTTTTGATTTGCCTTATTTCTACATTGTTTAGCCATATTCCCAAATTTATTGCAAACAAAACATCTACCATTGAATTTAAAAGCATTAGATTTCCTTACCAGTTTCCTCTATTCTGATGAGTTCTGCATACCGGTTATCTGATCTTCATTTACAATACTAGAGCATTCACTTTGTACAAATCCAAGTCCTCTTGAATCATCAATTTGTCTTTGTCTTTTCAATAAGTAATCCAACTATGGAACACTGATCCTAAACTTTTCTTTATACTCACTTGGAGTAGTTAGATCATCTCTCAGAGTGGTTACTTGTCTTTCAAGTTCTTGTTCATTTTTCCAGGAGTGTGCCAAATTAGTTCTCAACAAATTATTCTTATGAGACAATTTGCCACATTCATCAAATTTTTTCTTCAGAGATATAACAAGATTATCTTCCTTCTTCTTTCTATCCTCAATATCTTTTGAAAACCTCATAGTCAGATCTTGCATTTCATTCTTCATGAGCATGTTTGCTTGACTTAGTTTTTGACATTGTTCCTTAAGAGAATTTTTCTCCTCATCATCCAGTTGTTGCAAAAGTTCTTTTCTCTTGGCTTGAGCAGATGATAACCTTTCTTGCAGGATAAGAATGAATTCATTTGAAAAATTCAATTCTTCTTGCAATGTCAAGTTCTTCATCCTTTCAACATCATAATCCTCAAGAGCCAGCTCAAGTTGCTACTCCATACCCATGTTAAAAGATTCTGGTTTTAGGATCCTCCTCAAGCTGTTAAACTTATTTTGAGGTATCGAGCTCTGATACCAATTGTTGGGATCCAAGAACACTAAGAGGGGGGTGAATTAGTGTTCTGCTGGAATGAACAGATTTTACCTTTCTAGACCATGCATATATACCGGTAAACAAATAAACATATAACAAGAAGAAAATAAATCATCCACATAAATTAACACCATAACACATAGTATTTATATGTGGAAAACCTCAATGTGGAAAAACCATAGTGGGATTTGTGACCAACAATATTAGTTCACTGGCCGTATGAAAAGATATTACATATAATAGGGGCCTGCACTTGTAGGAAGGCACACTGCCTAGAGCATACTACTCATCACTAAAGAGCCTCACTGATTACAAGCTTTCTGCCAAAGTAAATTACTGAAAAATAAACTCAAGAATGCATCTGCTATGCCAAATAGAGTTCCACTTTTGGTTCTTCTCTGTACTAGTTCATAAACTCTGAACTGCCACCAGTATCTCTTCTCCTCCAAGAATTCTTTCCAAACTATCTATAGATCATTGCATGATCTAATACTTGCATACAAAATGATCTTCATACATATATTTCGCATAATATAGTTTTTCTATATTCTCCTATATCCACACATTTCATATGTCACTTCACTTCAAAAATAACCTACCAGACTGAACTATATACCTATTACAAATGATATGCCTTATGTCGGCTTACAATTCATTTACAAAAATGTCAACCTTGACAATAGTAATTACAAAATGATTTAAGTAAATCCTCCTTGATGTCAGCTTCCAAAGAAGTATTGATGTCGGTGCTGGTGTAGCCCTCAATGCTCCAAAGATAGTATCTTCTGGTATATGCCTCCTAGTGCCAGTTTATGACTTCCATCATATCTTGTTTCCATCAATGACAACAAAAATGAATCCAATGAGTGTCAATTGCCAACAAGTCAGACATCTGTGCTTAACCAAAACTATATCAAGCATTAGGAGATGCTACTTCCACGGTTCATTCTTTCTAGATTCTAGTCCGATGTTTTTGTAAGTTAGTGAGACTTTCTTTTGTGATGAACAGTGCGCTCTAGCCAGTTGGCCTGATTGCGAGTGCAATCCCCATTGTAATTATTTCACATACTCCTATACAAGTATTATTTGATTGTGCGTAGGGTTTCTCACCATGGTTTTTCCTCTTTACCGGGTTTTCCACATCAAAATATTGGTGTTGTATGTAATATTATTTCATGCTTTATCTTTCATTATGTTGGTTTCTTTGTGCTCCTATATAAAGTTTATAATTTGCATTAACTATTATATTTGTGAGAAAACTGATTCACCAGCCCCCCTCTCAGTTTTCTCCTGGTATCAAAATTGTCTAACATTTGGTGCCAGCACCACCCACAACATGGTGGATGTTGTTGCACCACCCATGTTGTGGTGGTACATAGCACCCTCCTCATAGCATGGTTGGTGCACTGCACCACCAATGTTGTGGTTGTGCTAAGAACATCCACGACATGGTGGGTGCTCTGCACCACCAATGTTGTGGTGGTGCATAGAACCACTCATGGCTTGGGGATGCAGTAGCACTAGCATGACGTGATGGTTCCTAGCACTACCCATGACATGGTGTGTGCAATAGTACCACCAATGTTGTGGTGGGTGCATAACATAGCAGCAACACCATGATTTGGGTGTTGGGATGGTCATCTATTTTTGCCTATTGTTTGGATTTGTCATACTCAAATGGGGTTAACACCCATTTGACGGGTTTGATATATTTATTATCCATAATTAGTGGGCTGGCTAGTTTTGTGTATATATATATACTTAGTAATTCAAATATCATAATGTGATGTTTTATTTGATATTTTTATTTTGATGTGAGTATGAGTCCATGTAATGGTTGTGTTCAAGTTTAGTTGCTGGAATATTAATTCAGTAAGAATTTGGGGTGAAGCGCACGAGTTATACCATGGGTCAAGCATAATGTAAACACTACCCCATCTTATCCTTTTTGTCTTCATTTATGGACGTCATTTTTATGCCATGTGTTATGCTGCATTTTCGTACCAGAGGCCATCTTTCTTATTTTGTATTTCAGATTGATCTTAGTGTCAATTTTTTATGCCACCATCCAAATGTGAGATTTTAATGTTATTTTGAGTTGTCTCATGATGCTTTGCCATGAGAAGTTGGTTTTTTCTATGTTGTTGATTTTATGACAAAAAGTGTGAAGACCTTTTTGGGTTGTCTCTAATTTGGTTGCAGTAGTGTTACAATTTGGTTTATGTACTTTTTGGTCAAGAGGCTCATCCATTATTATATATTGAGGTTTGATCTTTGTGATCATGTGTCTATGCATGGTTTCGTATTGTATGATGCCTTATTTTAGATTTACTTAGTTAACTTAAAGCCTCATGTAATGATGCTTATGGGTCCATTTAAGGGAGTGGGCTCCTTTGGGACATCCGAGGTCACGAGAGATGGAATATCATGAGGTTCCTTGTAAGGATGCATGAAATCCATACCTCTTAGGTGTAAGGGAGTTTACCTTTTTTTAATCAAGTGATAACTAATTAATGAATGGGAATGGGTAGATCGTTAATTAAAAAAATAATAATTGATAGTGCCTCATGACTAAGTCCTAGGGAGGATGTTTTAGGTTGAGTATGAGAAGACCATGGAGATGCTAAGTTGATCTCACTTGGTCTCTCAAAGGTTGAGATGGCTCTGCATTCCCTTATGTGAGAGCCTTGTGTTTAGTACACTATATGATGACACTCCCTTGTACATGTGCTTCCCTTATGTCTTACATTCACATTTATATTTTGATGTTGTGTCAGCCTCTGGGAGTTACTTTGGTTGTTGATTGCTTGGGTGTTTGGTTCATGTGTATAGAAGTCTTTCTTGGTGTTAGTCCCTTTGGTCTTAAGCATAAACCTAGGTGTAGAGTGTGTGTTGGGACCTAGCGACATCTCCTAGCTCAGGGGTTGGTTCCTTGTAGGTTCCACATTGGTCGAGTGGTTGGAGCATTTTGCCATTGGGGTTTTCCCCTTCTTATTGTTTTGCTTCTTGTGCGTGGACTTGGATATTTCATTGTGATGGCTATCTATTATATGGACCAGATTTATGTATTATCCCTTATGGTTTATGAGATATACTTGTTATGTAATAGTGTAGAATCCATTTGAAAGATTCAGAAATCTTAGAATCATATGGATTAGGTAATAGTAGTTGTAGTGTATCCATGATTGTACATTAGACTTAGGCATTCAATGGAGTTCTTCATAAGGTATTGTTATGTAATGGTTCATATGTATCATTGATTTAGGAATGGTTATGCCACTTTTGGACTACATTGTAAACATGTGAAAAGAGTATAGACTTTTGGTTATTTCACCTTTTGGACAAAATTGTAAACATGTGTAAAGACTTAAACACTTGTGTTGAAATGGCCATGCTTATGCCATAATGTGTTGGCAATTGACACTCATCGGATTCATTTTGTTGTCATTGATGGCAACAAGATCAGATGGAAGTCATATACCGACTAAAACTAACATTACAGTATCCAGGATTATACTGACACCGACACCAGCATCAGTACTTCAAGGAAGCTGACATCAAGGAAGATTTATTTAGAAAATAATTTTGTAATTATTGTCGAGGCCGACATTGAATATCCTTTATAATGCATTATAAGCCAACATAAGACATATTGTTTGAAATGGGTATATAGGTTAGTCTGCTAGGTCATTTTGTAGTGTGTGAAAGGTGTGTGACATAGGAGAACATAACAGAGCTGTATAATGTGAAGTATATGTATGTAGATAATTTGTATGCAAATGTTATATCATGCAATGATTTTTAGATAGTTTGGAAAGCATTCTTGGAGGAGAAGAGATACTGGTACAAAGAAGACTTAGAACTAAAACTCTATTTGGCATAGCAGATGCACTTTGTGAGTTCATTTTCAATGTTTTAATTAAGCAGAAGCTTTTAGTCAGTGAGACTCTTTAGTCATGAGTAGCATTCTCTAGGCAGTGTGCCTTCGTACATGTGTAGGCCCCCATTATATGTAATATCCTTTCATATGGCTAGTTTTAGATATTATGGGTCACAAATCCCACTGTGGTTTTTCCTCTTTGAGGTTTTCCACGTAAAAATTTTGTGTTATGGTGTTCATTTATGTGGATGGTTTATTTGCTTCAAGTTATATGTTTATTTGTTTACTGATTTATATGTGTATGGTATAAAAGGATAAAATCTTATCTTGTCGGCAGAACACTGATTCACCCCCCCCCCCATCTCAGTGTTCTTGGATCCCAATAATTGGTATCAAAGCCTAGTACCTCGAAAGAAGTTTAACAGCTTGAGGAAGATCCTAAAACTGAAATATTTGAACATGGCTATGGAGAAGCAACTTGAGATGGCTCTTGAGGATTGCGATGCTGAAAGGATGGACTTGAAATTGGAAGAATACTTGAATTCTATAAATGAATTCATTCTTATCCTGCAAGAAATGTTATCATCTTCTCAAGCCAAGAGAAAGGAACTTTTACAAAACCCAGATGATGAGGAGAAGAATGCACTTAAGGAACAATGTTAGAAACTATGTCAAGCAAACATTCTCATGAAGAATGAAATGCAAGATCTAACTATGAGGTTATCAAAATATATTCAAGACAGAAAGAAGAAAGAAGATAATATTGTTATATCTTGGAAGAACAAATTTGATGAATGTGGTAGATTGACTCATGATAATAATTTGTTGAGAACTAATTTGGCACACTCCTAGAACAATAAACAAGAAATTGAAAGACAAATAACTACTCTAAGAGATGATTTGACTACTGCAAGTGAACTTATAGAGAAAAATTTAGGATTAGTGTTGCACAGTTGGATGACTTATTGAAAAGACAAAGGCAGATTGATGATTCTAGAGGACTTGGATTTGTACTAGGTGAAAGCTCTAGTACTGCCAATGAAGATCAGACAACTAGTATGCAGAACTCATCAAAATAGAGGAAACCGGTAAGGCAATATAATGCTTATAAATTCAATGGTAGATGTTTTGTTTGTAATATATTTGGGCATATAGCTAAACAATATAGAAATAAATTAAATCAAAACTACAATTTTGTTCCTGGTCAATGCACAAATTGCAAGAAATATGGTCATAGATTAGAAGATTGTAGAATGAATGTTAAATGTCATGCATGTGGAAATTTTGGACATTTTGCTAATCATTGTAGGTCAAGGAATGACACTAGATATGTCAAAGCAATTCAAAAGAACAATGTTACATGTTATGCATGCAACAAAATAGGTCATATTGCTAAGTATTGCAGAAGCAAGACTCAATCGATTAGCAATGATAAAGATAATGAGAAAGGAAAGTAGAAGGCAGATGAAATACAACAAGATCACACCAAGAGATGGGTTAGAAAATATAAAGAACCAAGTGGAGATGGATCTACACTGGTAACTCCACAAGTAGAACAAAGCATTCTTGCACCAGTAGGAAATTCCACTGGTAACTAAGGCATAGGCCTTAGGGGTTGGCAAATCCATTGCAAATATTTCTTATTCCCCTAGAGGAGATCAGAAGAGATCTAGAGAGTTGAGTTCATCATTGCTGAAAGTTCACCCGACATAAGACTGCGAAACTGACATCCAGTAAGGTACATCATGAACCATTTATGATAGAGAAAGATTAGGGTTTTATCCACTGATAAAAAAGGAAAGTGAATTCATTTTCACTCACCCCACATTCAAGCATTCAGAGAAAAGTGAATGAAAATTTCAGGCAAATTAAGAGCGAGAAAAGGCATTTTGAAAGGATTTTGAGCAGTTATCTGAGAAGCACTAAATCTTCCATCGACATTCACTTTTATATATTCTTCAAAAATGGCATTTGGATCTTCAACTCCTACTTTCATTCCAAATCCAACCATTATTGAAGTTAAGGATAGGCTGAGGCCCATATTCAAGGAGGTTCCCTTGATTGCTAAGAAAGAAGACTCTTTGGGAGCATTTTCTAGGGTTCCTGACGGTGTGATGTATGTTGAAGATGTGAGGGCATACATTCATTGCACCCAAGAGGATCTAGGCACATAGGACATCAAAAGAATGTATCAATCCATGATACTAAGTAGCTCTGGAATCATCAAGTCAGAATACAAATTAATTGAGGATCTAGGGTTAACCAGTATTCTGTACATACCAAAATTCAAAGATGAGGTCATCAGATACGTTCTGAGTAGGGTTCACAAAAAGTTCATCTGGCTGGATCGGCCTTAAATGATCACCAAGGAGGCTATTCAAGTAGTCACCAGCTTACCCAAAGTCGGACAAGAACCTGGCAAAAAAATTTACAACGGTGAGGTTGAGAAACTCACTGATGCAACTCCTAATAGTAGATCAATGATGATCAACACAATTAGCAACACTGATGTGAAATTTGCAAGCATGATAATAGGATATAAGGTAAATCAATCTAATCGATTGAATTCTATTGCTAGTTCTTGCATTCATGTTGCATATCAGATGCTGAGGATTAATGCAAAACATGATTTATGTGAATGGTTGAGGAGTGAATTGATGTTGAACCTTGGAAAGATCAAGGGAGTTAAGAAAGGAACTTTTAGATATAGAAACTTAATTGTTTGTTTAATGCTTTACATCTTGAATGAGCTACCTAGTCTAGGGAAGAAGTGTTGGGCTCATGACATACCGGTAGGTATGCAGATCAAGGAAGAAATCACCGGTCTTGGTACCAATAGAGATGAGAAACTTTGTGGTTATTTCAAAACATTCCAAGAAAACATGAGGCAGAGGGAGAGAATATCAAAGAACATTATGGAGTCGTACTCCACTGATATCTGTTTTATGGTGAAAACTGATGAAACTCTTATGGAAGCAGTTGAACCAAGGACCATATGGGTTAGAGAGCTTGGATATGAGGTGGATGATAGCATTTTTGAACTCAATGGAAAAATGCTACTAGATGCCCCATTGAATAACAAAATAGAGAATTTTGGCATGACAAAAGAGAAGGCCCTTGAAGTCAAAACTGGCTTCAACAAAAAGAGGAGAGAAGAAAATAGAAAACTTGTCTGCATATGTACAAGATGTAATTTATAAGATAGACACTCAACTGGGTTCTAGATCCAAACCGGCAGTGGCTAGTGTTGCAAAAGTAAAGAAGCCCGAAGCTTACATTTCTACCATCACTTCTGATTCTGACCCTGAGGACAATGAACCTCTAGCTTTGATAAGGGTACAAAGGAAGAAAGTAGATCAACCACCGCTAGAGAAGAAGAATGTGGAGCCTAGGAGGAGACTTGTTAGAAAGACAACTAAACCTACTACACCACCACCTCTGGCAAGGAAGCCTATACAAAAGAGAAAACCAATTACATCTACTCCGACAACCAGAAGCAAAAAGAAGAAGAGTGATTATACTGAATCTGGTAAGACCACAAAGACCTATGCTAAATTAATTGATGAAATCACAAAGGATGGAATGTTGAAAAATGTATCTAAGTATTATGAATATTTAGAGGATGATGAGCAAAATGAGATTGAAGAGGCAATTTTGTTATACATGGATATATACAATGAGGAAATGAAAAGATGCATAGATATTGCAAACAAAACAATATTTAGTAGAAAACCCTAACAAATAAGCCTAATGATGGGCAGAGTTATTGAGGTAATAAATGAGACCAATAAGGGTTGGACCAAATTCTTCCAGAAGAATCCATATTTTCTCACATCTCATGAAGAATTTGTTAAGGAAACAAATTCCACCATTCTAGATAAATCAAAAGGGAAAGGTATTTTGGATGGTTCAGCTCCAATTTTGAATACATCGGCAGTAACTATAGATATACAGACACAATCAACAATAAAGGAAAGTGTACAATTTGTACTAGCACAAAGTATTTTTGAGCAAGGCAATGCACAAGACATTGTGAATATTGTGGATAATACTCAACTGATAGTAATTGACACTGCACCGTGGCAAAGCCACCAGTGCTAAAGAAGATAAGGTAAAGGGAATTGAGTCTACACCAATAGTTCATGTTGATTTCTCAGCAAAATTTTTGGCAATTGACACTTCTCAAGTTGAGAAGAAACCAATCACTAAGATGAGTCCAACTGAGTTAATGATGATGGCTACTCAGAAACTATTAAAGGAGGGATTTGTAGATAAGGGAATAATAGATCAATCAGTTATAGTGCTGCATAAATTAATCCCTAATTGTCAGATTGAAAATGAAGCAAGCCCTTTCGAAAAGCTTAAGGCACTAACTGAGTACATATCTAACAATTTTCAATCACTGTAGTAGATATCAAACTGACAAGCATTAGAAATATTTACCATGTCTAAGAAAGCCGCCTTTGACAAGATCATTGAAACAGAGAAAAAGAAAATTGAAGCTAAACTCATTCTTATTGAGAACTGTTTGAAACAATGTAGAAATATCTACAAGGTTTGTTGTAAAATAGAAATTCTTACAACAAATGCAGGTAGTAGATTAAAGGAATTACATGATAAGGTAGCTAGAATTACTAATTCTTTTGATGGATTAACCGCACTAACAACATATGTTGATTGACAAATTTTGTCCTTGGAGAACCAAAATTTTTCTTTTGAGAAAGAGAAAGATAAAGTCATTCGAAGAGCAAGGAGTCTTAGAGGATTGGTGAGTCCATATTGGATTCACTGGGTGTACATAAAATAGAGTGTATGGACATGATTGCTAAACCCACACCGACAAAAGTTAAAGAGAAGGAAATGCTAGCACACTTACTAAGTGGACTAGAATCCATATATGATACCTTCAAAACCGGCTGGGACACATACCTATAGTTGTTGGATAAGGCTTACCTAGAAATTTTGAAGTTAGTCAAGCTCCGGTAAAACAAATAGTATTTATTCTTTTGTTCTGAATTCTTTCAATTCTTTTACCAATCTTTGGCATTGATGCCAAATGGGGAGTATGTATATATGTGAAAAATATCAAAAAATATTAGATAGGAACATATGGGAAGGACATCAAAATATCAAAAGGAGTGTATTGCTCAGGGGGAGCATATTTCAGTGAACCGACAGGGAATCCATTTTTCACATGAGTGTTGCCATCAATGCCAAAGGGGGAGATTGTTGGCAATTGACACTCACTAGATTAATTTTGTTGTCATTGATGGCAAAAAGATCAGATGGAAGTCATATAACGGCATTAGGAGGCATATACCGATAGACACCAACATTAGAGTAACCTGGATTATACCGACACTGACATCGACACTGACATCATTACTTCAAGGAAGCTGACATCAAGGAAGATTTATTTAGAAAATCATTTTGTAATTATTGTTGAGGCCAACATTGAATATCCTTTGTAATGCATTGTAAGCCAACATAAGGCATATTGTTTGTAATGGGTATATAGGTCAGTCTACCAGGTCATTTTGTAGTGTGTGAAAGGTGACATAGGAGAATATAGAAAAATTGTGTAATGCAAAGTATATGTATGCAGATCATTTGTATGTGAATGTTATATCATGCAATGATTTGTAGATAGTTTGGAAAGCATTCTTGGAGGAGAAGAGATATCGGTAGTAGTGTTCAGGGTTTATGAACCAGTACAGAGAAGAGCTAGAACCAGAACTCTATTTCGCATAGCAGATGCACTTTGTGTGTTCATTTTCAATGTTTTACTTTAGAAGAAGCTTGTAGTCAGTGAGACTCTTTAGTGATGACTAGTATGCTCTAGGCAGTGTGCCTTCATGCATGTGCAGGCCCCGATTATATGTAATATCATTTCATATGGCCAGTGAATTGATATTGTGGGTCACAAATCCCATCGTGGTTTTTCCTCTTTGAGGTTTTTCACATATAAATTTTGTGTGTTATGGTGTTCATTTATGTGGATGGTTTATTTGCTTCAAGTTATATGTTTATTTATTTACTGATTTATATGTGTATTGTATAAAAGGATAAAATCTTATCTTACCAATAGAACACTGATTCACCCCCCCCTTCTCAGTGTTCTTGGATCCCAACATAATGTAATTAGTAAGTTGTATCTTATGTGTTCATAATGGAAATATCCTTGAAGCAATAAATTAAACATTTATGCAACATTATCATGACATGTCATTGATATATACATATAGTTAGATCCATGTTGCAATGAAGAAAAGGGGTATTCACTCAATTTCATCATGTTATGTTCAAAAGTATGAAAGGAACCTTTGTATGGCAATGAGGTATTTTCATGTATATGTGGATGTAATATAATTAGATGTTAGATCTTGACTATGAGACTCTAAAACTTGTATAATGACTATTAAATAAGACCTCATTTAGCCATTAATGATAAAGGTGGAAAACATGACATACACAATAAAGACATTAGTTAGCATCATCAAAACTAAATTAGCCAAGGGGATGGAAATTACAGCAAGACTTAGAAGATTAACTACATTAAGGGTTATAAATTATCATAAACTCATGAGTATGGTGGCAGCAATTAAACAATCAATATGTAAACAATGTCAATGTTTATAAGGAAGTATAGATAAGCTAGAATGCATGCATTTTGTGGCAGCAATAGATTGAATGGCATATAAGTAATGTATTATGTGTATGGGAAGCAATAGTTTAGTTAACATCATTGTAGTACTAGGTTGTATGGCATTTGAGTGATGCATTTTCATGTGGGCAGCGATAGAAACATTATAATAATGGTAGTAGGAGCTCTTCCTTAGCATGATAAGGCATAAGCACTTAGTAGCATACATGTTGTAGGATGAGATTTAGTGGTGATGCATTGCATGGTGTGTTAGATCATCTAGTGGATGCATTATAATCATGTAGGTATAGAATGTGTAATCATAAGTAATGTGCATATGATAGAAGCTTCTCATTTAATATTGTGCACTAGAAAGAGTATGAAGTGCCAATGCATTAGGTTGGCTAAGGCATGTAGACTTGTAGGATTGAATGGTTTGGGCTCATAGAAAGAGCTAGTGTATAAAGGGGTTAATTTTCACATGTAGTTAAGTAGTTGCTAAGCATTATGGATAGTAGAATACATTAAGAGATTAGAGAGCAGACTATGTAGCATACCCATGAGTGGAGACATTAGGATAGATATATCATTAAGTGCATACGTGCATTGTCATGATGATTGTAAATATAATAGATGGATTAGGATACATAAAGGTAGTATGGAATTAAAGTAGTGACATCAATATGCACTAGGGAGCTATATGTGACTATGTAATCATGTTTTGCTTATGTCAAGAACATAAATAGACATTCAATGTTTAAGATTCATCACTAAGATATGATTAAGTGAACTAATTATTAATCATGTAGCCTAGAGTATGTATAATGGAAACCTAATTAGTAAATAAAAAAAATTTACTCCATTTCTAGGTTGTTAGTGTAAGTTCCCTAGGGTTTGTTCGCGGGCACTACACAGATTGGTATCAGAGCATAACTCATGAGTTTTGGTTTCTATACTAGGTACTATGGTTATGTGTGAGCCCATTAGGCTAGTTAAATATTAGTGTGGGATAGCCTAACAGTATATCCCTACTATTTATTTTGTTGTAGTTTCCTAGTTTAGTGGCTTATAGTTTTCCATTGCGTCTTTTCAAATCAGGATGCCTACTAGGCGCAGAGGACATGGACTGGGACATGGATGTGGTCCTGTTGATTACATGGGGACTCATAGGAATCCTTTCCCCAAGGTTTTAGAGGAGTCACACCATAATGAGCTGCACTAGGAGCAACCTGGTGGTGATATGATACCATAATTAGTGGCAGAGTTGCAAGAGCTTCTTAGTCTTTTAGGGCCAAGGCAGGAGACAAGGTGAGGATAGACAAGAGGAGTCACACTAGTTTGAGCATCAAGAGAGAGAGAGAGAGAGCGCTCATGATCTCCTAGGAGGAGAGTTGTTGATGATCAAAAGGATATAGTAGCCAGTCATATGAGAGACTTATTGAGAGCTTGTCCTCCCACCTTTGATGGTTCAGGTACTGATATGGAGGCAAAGACTTGGTTACTAGACTTGAGTTGGTGTTTTTCTATTCATCCATATATCAATAACATCAAGGCTAGGTGTGCCATTATTCACCTACGTGACTTTTCTTCCACATGGTGGCATATTAAGGAGAGGAAGCTATAGTTGGAGATTACTACAGTTACATAGGAGTTGTTCTTAAAGAGGTTTAGAGCCTAATTCCTTTTAGCACACTGGAGGTAGCATAAGGTTGATGAGTTCCATACCCTGAGGTAGAACAAGATGATAGTAGATGAGTATGAGTGGAAGTTCTTTGAGCTTAGCCAGTATGTAGGGATAGTAGAGGATGAGGTGATTCTCATACAACACTTTGTGTGGGGACTTAGAGACTACATTGGCAGAGAGGTTTGCATGCATGAACCTAAGACTTTAGAGGCTATTGTAGAGAAGGCAAGGATTTCCAAGGAGAATCACTCTTAGAGCATAGGAGGTGATATAGGAGGATAGGTAGCTAGTGCTCCAGTCATAGGTACAACTATTAGAGGTTCTCAACAACAGTCTGTAGGTCTGGCTAGGAGCCACCGCACCTCTTTCCACAGTAGCCAATGATTTAGGAGGAGACATTCACAGGGTTAAAATTTTGTGAGAGGTGCTAGATTTCTAGCTTATAGGAGTCACATTCATTAGCAGTGTAATAGGAAACCCGCTCCTTCTTAGCCAACCTCTAATAGAGGCAGTGTTCAGTAGTTGAGTGCTACATCTGGTAGTAGGGTACATGACAGGACTGGATGCTTCACATGTGGACAATAGGGACACATATCAGTTCATTGTCCTCAGTGTATATCACAGACATTAGGATAGCAGAGGTCAACACCAATAGAGCCCACTATTGGAGATTCAGGGATATCTCATCAAGTATTTGTGGCTATGGATAACCATTAGGGCAAGCACCAGGCCACTATAGTGGAGACATTAGGTGTAATAGGAGGTATCCTTTGTTCTGTGTTGTTTGATTCAGAAGCATTAGATTCATTTATTTCTCCTTATTTAATAGAGAGATGTGGGCTTTCTATGGAAAACCAGGATGATAGGTGGTAGGTAGAGCTATCTACAAGAGCTAGGGCCATAATGGATTCCCTTGTGCTTAGGTGTCCTCTAGTATTGGGATATTTTCATACCTCAGTGGATCTACGTATTATGCCCTTGGGTTCCTATGATGTGGTTCTTGGAATGGATTGGCTTGGGTTACACCAAGTACATATAGATTGTAGGAGCAAGAGGGTGCAATATGTAGATGATAGTGGGAAGAGTATGGAGATTGTAGGCATTCAGAGGCCTATCTCTCTTTGCATGATTTTCACCATGCAGATGAAGAGATTTGTACGTAAGGGTTGTTAGCTATTTGTAGTCAGGTTGAGAGATATGGATGAGGATATTAGTATAGAGGAATTATTGTAGCAACATCTTATCTTTCAGGAGTTTGCATATGTGTTCCCCAGTGAGGTTCCAGGTATGCCCCCACAACGAGATATAGATTTTAGGATTGATCTTGTGTCAGGAGCTGAGCCTGTTTTTAGGGCTCCATATAGGATGATCACTTTGGAGTTGATTGAGTTGAGAGTGCAGTTGGAGGACTTGCTAGAGAGGGGATTCATATGTCCCAGTGTATCCCCATGGGGTGCACCAGTGCTATTTGTGAAGGAGGATGGTTCTCTCTAATTGTGCATTGATTATAGACAAAAGAAAATGGTGATGGTGAAGAACAGGCATCTATTACCTCAGATAGATGACTTATTTGACCAGATTAAGGATGCAAAGGTCTTTTAGAAAATTGACCTTAAGTCCAAATATAATTAGTTTAGGATCCATGAGGCAGATATACACCGTACAACTTTTGGCACTAGGTATAGGCACTATGAGTTTACAGTTGTGCCATTTGGTCTCATGAATGCACCATCAGTCTTCATGAGCCTGATGAATGGTGTGTTTAGGATATACTTGGATAGATTTGTGCTAGTTTTCTTGGATGTCATTTTGATCTATTCTAGGTCAGTGGAGGAGCATGAGGATCATGTTAGACAGGTCTTGTTGTGTCTTAGGGAGAATCAGCTATACATCAATCTGGTAAAGTGTGAGTTTTTCGGTCAGAGGTGAAATACTTGGGCCATGTCATTTATGGAGAGGGTATCGTAGTTGATCCCTCAAAGATTCAAGCTAGTTATTACTGTAAATACATGCAAGATTTCTCTCAGATTGCTCACCCTATTACTTCGCTTTAGAGGAAAGGGAATAAATTCATTTGGTCAAAGCATTGTGAGGGAGCCTTTAGGTCACTTAAGGAGAAGTTGACCAGTGCACTGATTCTTGTAGTTCCAGATCATTTAGGTTACTTTGTGCTATGTACTGATGCTTTATTGGAGGGTCTAGGAGCATTGTTGATGTAGAATGGTAGGGCAATAGCCTATGAGTCACAAAAACTCAAGGATAATGAGTTGAAATATCCCACTCATGATCTTGAGATAGTGGAAGTAGTACATGCATTGGTTCATTGGAGGCATTTTATCTTAGGCCGTCAGTTCGAGCTGCACACAAATCACCGTAGTTTATAGTATATATTTATGCAACCAAATTTGAATGCTAGGAAGAGGAATTGGATGGAGTTCTTGTGTGAGTATGACTTCAAGGTGAAGTTCATCCAGGATAAGGAGAATGTGATAGCATATGCACTGATCCACAGGAGACATGAGTTATTAGAAGTGACTTTGGAGGTGGATTTGAGGAGTCACATTCTTAGTGCACTACCAGTAGATACATGGTAACAAGAGGTTAGATTAGAGATAGTATCATGTAGAGCCTTGGAGGGAAGATATAGGTGTTATTCAATGGACACAAATGACATTCTTAGACATATGGGATGCATTTATGTTTTGTCATCCGATGGACTTCGGAAATTGATCATGACAGAGGCACATCATGCACCTTACTCGACACATCCTAGTGTCAAGAAGATGCATGAGGATTTGAGACAACTTTACTTTTGGGAAGGAATGAGGAGAGACTTAGTAGATTTAGTGTCATGTTTTCTTGAGTGTCAATGAGTTAAGGCAGAGCATCGACATCTGACAGGATTTTTGCAGTCACATGCAGTCCCGAAGTGGAAATGGGACATAATTTCCATGGATTTTATAGTTGGATTTCCTATATCTTCTCATCGACATGATGCCATTATGGTCATCGTTTATTGGTTGACCAAGGTTACACACTTTTCACTAGTTAGATCCCCATACACAACAACCATAGTGGCACAGATCTTTGTCAGAGACATCATCAAGTTGCATGGTATTCCATGTAAGATCATATCAGATAGAGATCATGTGTTCACTTATGTATTTTGGATAGCACTATAGCATGATTTGGGGACTCAGCTGAACTATAGTACAACTTATCACCCAGAGATGGATGTGTTGGCAAAAGAACACTCCAATGAGACATTGTGGGTGATTGAAGGTTTTGTCATTGATGTCAACCTTACAATCCTATGACACTGGCAAGGAAATCCATCGGCACTAGCAAAGTCAGATTCTACACTGGCACACAGACCACCGGCACCGACAGTGAAAGGAAGCATACCGACATAGAGGCCGATAGGAATTTTGTTAATAATATATTTTGTTTATTATTGTGAAATCATTGTAAGCCGACTTGGAAAGTTGTAAAATGACTCTTATATATATAAGAGAGTTCATTGTAGGTATGATAGAAGAATGGACAAACGTAATTAGGAAAATTAAGGTAGACCTATTATACAAATTATGGGTTAAGGGTTTATGTAAGAAGCAGAGCTATAAACTGGTACTAGATCTGGTATAGTAGATACTATTTCAAAGTAGTACAAGACATTGGATTTATACAATCCATTTTGTAATTGAGCAGTGAGCTCTAGGCACTTGGCCTTCCTGCATGTGCAGGCCCCTCTTGTAGCAGTAATATTCTCTTATTGGCCAGTAAGTGAATATTGTGGGTCACAAATCCCACCAAGGTTTTTCCCACACCGGGTTTCATTGCTAAACGATTATGTTATGGTGTGTTTTTCATGTGGTTGCTTTTATCTCTATTTATTGCATTACTTTCTGTTGATCGGTATACAATATTAATATGCTCTACATGTTTTAAGTCAAGAAAATCTATTAACCGGTCAGATACTGATTCACCCCCCCTCTTAGTATCTGTGGGAATCCTAACAATTGGTATCAGAGCCTGGTCCTCTATTTTCAGAAGCCTAACAGCTTGAGGAAGATCTTGACACCGGTAGAGATGGAAAACTTGATGAAGCAACTAGAAGCAGCTCTCTCAGACTATGATGCAAAAAAATTGAAAAATATCAAACTTAAAGATGATCTAAAGGCTAGTCAGGATAATATTCAAGCACTTCAAGAAAATCTTACTATTACAAGAAACAAGAGAAGAGAACTTTGTGAAAAGATGCAAAATGAGAATGATGAAAGGGAAACTCTTAGTGATCTAATGAATAAGTTGAAACAAGAAAACATGACAACAAAGAATGAGATGCAAGATATGACTATGAGATTTTGTAAAGAAATTGAAGATAGAAAGAAGAACGAAGAAGATTTGACTAGAAGACTAAGTGATGCTGGAAATGAGAACACTAGACTTAGCTATGAAAATGATATCTTGAAGACAGATCTAATGCATGCACAAAATGACTCAAATAAACTCATGAGACAAAAATGTATCTTAGAAAGAGAACTGGATACTGCAAATCAGCACAAAGAAAAATTCAAGAAAAGCTTAGAAGAACTTGGTGACTTGTTCAAGAATCAGAAACCTAATGGTGACACTTGTGGACTTGGCTTTGAAATTGATGAAAGCTCCAGTACTGCAAACACACATGATCATGGAAAACCAGTAAGACAACCTATTGCTTATAAATTAAATGGAAAATGCTTTAACTATAATAAGTATGGTCATAGAGCAAATCAATGTAGATCTAGAAATTATCAGAATACCAATACACCCACCAATCAATGTTCAAAATGCAACAAAGTTGGTCATAATTTAGAGAATTGTAGAATGAATGTGAGATGTTATGTTTGTGGAAGATTTGGACACTTATCTAATTAATGCAGAACATAAACCGGCATAGGATATGAAAAGGCTATTCAGAAAAATAATGTGACTTGTTATGCATGTAATAAAATTGGACATATTGCTAAATTTTGTAGAAGCAAGTCCTCACCGATAAACAAAAAAGGTCCTAGTTTGAAAGGAAAAGAAAAGTTGAAGAAGTAAAGCAAGAATTCTCAAAACAATGGATCAAGAAATTGAACTGAATGTTGATAGGAATACTCCTCCACCGGCAGAATAGAGTAACACTCCACCGATAGAAGAAAGTAACATTCCACCGGCAGGAGACTCTTCATCTAATTGAAGAAAATTCCCTTGAGGGTTTGGCAAACAAATGTGAAACATGCTATTATTCCCTCAGTTGATGGTAAGAATTTGAAATTACTTCTATACCAACAGATAAAGTTAAGTGATTACTTAACTGACAAGCATTAAATGTGGTGGTTGGCAAAATTAACATTATAAATCAATGTTTTTGGCTCCATTCTACTTCACCGAGCATTCAAACATTTGAAGAAGCGCGAAAATTCCAGAGCTAAGGCATTTTGAGCAAAGGAGCAAAGAAATTCAGCAATCAATCATTCCTAAGGCTGAGAAAGGTATTTATAATCATGGCATCTTCTTCTATACCTGAATTCATAGAAAACCCTACCGTAGTCGAAGTAATCAAACGCCCTAGGCCCGTATTTTAGTTAGTTCCTGAAATTGCTAAAAAGGATGATTTAATGTTGGTGCATTTTCCCAAATTCCCAAAGGAGTAGTTTTTGCAGAAGACCCTAGAATGTACATTCATTGCCACATAGAAGAATTAGGAGATGAGGAAATTAAGAACATATATAAGACTATAATTTGTGATGGTTCCATTAATGTGAAACTTGAACACAAAATAGTCAAAACCCTAGGATTCATTGAAATCCTCAGTATTCCGGATTTCCCTAAGGAAGTGATAAGGATAGTATTGAGCAGGGTTTATGGCAAATTTTTCTGATGAGACGCAGTTCACAAAATAACTAAGGAGGCAGTAAAAGTTGTAACAGGGTTACCTTCCACCGGTAATAGACCTGATAAGACCAAGAAGGTCTCAAATGACCTAGTGACTAACCTAACAGGTGCAACATCCGACAAGAGGTCTTTAAGAGTGAATGATGTAACTGACATCAATGTCAGATTCATCAGCATGATTCTAGGCTACAAAACAACACATACAAACAGGCTAAATTTAGTTTCTAGTTTATGCATAAAGAGTGCTTATGACATGATCAATGATAATGCAAAAATTGATGTGTGTGAATGGCTGAAGGATGAACTAATTGACAATATTGGAAAGATCAAGAAGGACAAAAAGGGGACATTTAGATTTGGTAACCTACTTGTCTATTTAATGCTACATATACAAAAATAGGTGCCCGATATAGGTAACAAGAATCTTGGTTTTGACATACCGGTAGGCAAACAACTATCTAATTTACTAAACAACATGGGTGAAAATAGAGAAACGAATATTAATGAATACTTTCAAGAATTGAAGGCCCGAATGAACACTAGAGTCAGATTATCACAAACAATTGTAGATAAGTATAAGGATGAAATATGCTTTGTTATTAAGAATGATGAGATTTGGATGGAAGTAGTTATCCCAAGAACAAATTGGGTTACTGAGATGAGTTATGAAATTGATGATCATATAATTGAAACATATGCAAAAGCCCTTCTGGAAGCACCCAATGAACCTAAGGAAGAGGTATTTGGCAGTGTTGAGACCATTGAATATCAAATTCAGTCAAAGAAAAGAGTAAAGAAGGTAGAAGCAACAATGAGAAGAGGATCAAGGCAGGCTAAGGCTATCAAAGAAGATGTACTTAAATAAACTAGTATCATTGAAGATGAGTTAGAAGCACTCCAACCAAAAACTCACCTTTCACCGATAGCAACTTCTTTGGAAAGTGATATGCCAGCTGCATTTAAAAGAGTTGTGAGGAAAAGACAACCTTCACCGATATCTGCACCTTCACTTAGAAGAACCAAACAAAAGCAACAGGCAGTAAGGCCCCCAGCTAAGAAGATAATTCCTAAAAAGAAAACTTTAACACCAAAGAAAAGGACTCAACAAAATATTGCTCCAATTGACACACTTTTAGATGAAATAATAGAGGATGGACAACTGAAAAACATCAACAAATTGTATGATTCACTATCAGCTGACGATAAGGAAAAAGTTGAAAATAGTGTAATTCTACACATGGATGTATACAAGAAATTTTTGATGCAAGTTGTGGATGAATTAACGACTGATCTATTCAAATGACTTGAAGCAAGAAGGCAAGCGGTTGTAGAGCTTGACAAGAAAATAAAAATTGAGAATTTACTTGTTGTTTATCTTGTTAACTCACCAAAGGAAATAGATGATTTGATATCTGAAGCTAATCGGTCAGTATTCTCAATTGCACACTAGCATATAGCATTGATGGTTGGTAGAGTGAATGAGGTTGTAGAGGAAACTGCAAATGGATGGGATATATTCCTTGTAGAGAAGGAAAAACAAGAAGAGTATAGAAATCCTAAACCTATCAAAGTGTATCAAAAAGACAATGATAAAAGAAAAGGAAAGGTTAGTGGACCTCTGAGCATTAAAATAACAGATAATCTTCCCCCACAATCTCAAGATACTCCACCAATAGCAACTACTGAAGATCAACCGGCAAATGAGTATGGATGTACCACAAGAGGACACAAATCCAAATTCTAAGGTATTATACATAGTAGACATTGATACTCAAAAAGTTAACATTGTAGTAGATAAGGACACAACTGGTAAGACAGATATGGCTAGTGAGCCACCAGTAACTGATAACATAGAAGGTAAACTGGTAGTTGGTAACACTAAGCAACAAGCAGAATAATAGGTTGAGCAACATGTTCACGCAGAGTCAGTACCACTGACATTAGTTGAGCAAGACAAACCTTTGTTTAAAGAAATGGAAACAAAGACTGACCTACCAGAGGTCACCATAAGAAAGGATATTGCTCCCATCGGCAGAATTCAGAGTGTTGGCACTTCAACTACAAAATTCAAATCAACTAATGTAACAAAAGTTCTTTTGGATTCTATAGAGAAAATAACAGATTGTAGCTCACAAGCATATAAGGCTATAGATGACACAATTCCAATTTTGAAGATGATAGCTCCAAAATGTAATGTAGACAATAAAGATTCTTTGAGTCAACTTGACACTTTGTCTAAGTATATTACTAACAACACTATGACAATTGAACAAATAAAAGAGGAAGCATTCAAGGAGAGGTTAGAAAAAGAAAAACACAAATTCTTTGAGGAACAAATAAAGAAGTGTACAAGGCAGTTTGATAGACTTCTACCAGAATTATGTAGCACATTTAAGGAATTCAAAACTTTATACAAAGATACTTGTAAGACTAACTTTTTGACAATTGACATAGACAAAAAGATCAGCAAGATACAAGAGGAAATAAATCAACTAGCTGACAATTTTATTAATTCATCTAATTCATTATCAATTTTTGAGCAGAAGATAATAGCTTTTGAGCAAGAACTATTAAAGCTGGAAAGAGAAAAGGAAAGAATAAAAGGTAAGGCTAAGGATCTTAAATGGATAATAAGTCCAAAACTAGACTAACTCGCCACTCTAAGGAAAGAGACATCTGATTCTTTGGTTCAAGGATAGAAAACACTGGCAAAGAAAATGCAACACCTCACTAGTATAGTTCAGAGGACAGAGGCAGCAATAAAAGATAGCAAAAAGTTTCTTGGAAGCCTGAATTTAGTTTTGGTGGATCTTTTCCAAATTGTAACCAACTGGTTACAAGGGTGAAGCAGGAAACCACACTCTATTGACACTTTGACAACCTTTGTCACTGATGCCAAAGGGGGAGTAGTGGTATGAGAAAAATGATCAGCAAAGACTCATCTACTTAGGGGGAGTTCACATATTCTTTTGGTACACATTTTTGGTAACAATTTTTGGAACTTCAATTTTTGGTTACACTTTTGATTTTTTCTCATGAGTGTTGGCATCAATGCCAAAGGGGGAGATTGTTGGCAAAAGTGCACTCCAATGAGACATTGTAGGTGATTGAAGGTTTTCTCATTGATGGCAACCTTACAATCTTATGACACCGGCAAGGCAATCCACTAGCACCAGCAAAGTCAGATTCTATACTGGCACACAGACCACCGACACCGGTAGTGAAAGGAAGCATACCAACACAGAGACTGACAAGAATTTTGTTAATAATATATTTTGTTTATTATTATAAAATCATTGTAAGTTGACTTGGAAAGTTGTAAAATGACTCTTATATATATAAGAGAGTTCATTTTAGGTATGATAGGAGAATGGAGGAATGTAATTAGGAAAATTAAGGCAGACCTATTATGCAAATTATAGGTTAAGGGTTTATGTAAGAAGCAGATCTATAAACTGGTACTGGATCTGGCATAGTAGATGCTATTTTGAAGCAGTACAAGACATTGGATTTATATAATCCATTTTGTAAGTTAGTGAGACTTCCCATTTTGTAATTGAGCAGTGAGCTCTAGGCACTTGGCCTTCCTGCATGTGTAGGCCCCTCTTGTAGCAGTAATATTCACTTATTGGCCAATAAGTGAATATTGTGGGTCACAAATCCCACTTAGGTTTTTCCCACACCGGGTTTCCTCATTAAATTATTGTGTTATGGTGTGTTTTTTATGTGGTTGGTTTTATCTCTGTTTATTGCATTACTTTCTGTTTACCGGTATACAATATTAATATGCTCTACATGTTTTAAGTCAAGAAAATCTATTAACCGATCAAATACTGATTCACCCCCCCTCTTAGTATCTATGGAAATTCTAACAGGAAGGTTAGACAGAGCGAGTGAATTAGGTTTTGGAAGATATGTTGAGGATGTATGTTGTGGATAAGCAGTCCAGATGGGAGGATTAATTATACCTAGTGGATTTTTCCTATAATAATGGATACTATAGCTCTATTGGTATGTCTCCCTACCAAGATTTATATGGGAGACCATGCCATACTCTACTCAGTTGTGATAGGTTAGAGGACATGGTACACATTGGTTCAGAGATGCTACATGATATGGAGGAGTAGGTTACCTCACTAGTACATTTGGAGCTAATTTTTGACGGTCGATTGTCAGATTTGTGACTAATTTTTGTCAGAGTGCCGACAAAAGTAGCCATCAAAAAATCATCATCGGATTGGCTGATGATGCCCTGCCCATCAAAAATATGACAACCCCATGGACTCTGCCAATGGTGGGCATGAATGCACTTCCAGTCAAAAAAGTCATCGGACATGCAACATCCCTGTCAGATGCTTCAGTAGATTTCATCGCAAAGTTGACGACGATTTGGAACATCGTACCGATGGCATGTGTCGTTGGTCCATTCGTAGACATCAATGATTGTCCGACTATGAAGTGTTGTCGCACGTACATCATCCTCATCAAATGTTTGTGTGGTTTGAGTTGGAAGTGTGACGACTCCAGAACATTTCACCCATGAGAATGTTGTATGTCCGTCGATTTCATCGTTGGTAGAAAGCTTGGTATTCATCATAATACTGACGATGATAATATTTTTATCAAAAAAAAATTATTATTATCTAGTGATTGATATGTACAGCGAATGATATTCTATCCCCACCACCTACCAGTAGGGGGCATAGGTTTGAGGCTAATATGAGGCGCATGGTTTCAAGCTAATATGATCACCGTAAATTTGTCAATCTTTAGGTTTAAATGAAGGAAAGGTTGACAAATTTACGGTGATCTCTTCGTGACCACACCACAATTAGGACAATGATCTCAAACACACTTTTTACCGTTCTCTTGGTGATTGTGCCCAATTGTGCATGTCTTGCCTATGTATGAAAATGGCATTTTGCAGCTTTCCACCGATGATGTATTTGAGATGTCTTTCATTTAGATATGGCATGAGCTTAGTCCTAGAGTGAGACTAGGGAGTTGGACCATCTCAACCATGGTACGTCTGCATATGTATATAGTTTTGTGTATTCATTAAATATTTTCATTTAATTTTGAGCATTTTGGTTAGAAAATCAAGGGTGCACTTTACATTCTTGTTGTTATCCAATTCACTTACTTTAGCTCTATTTCTTTCTTCAGATCTGGGGTCTAGAGCTCCTCCCTAAGCAGATATTGTTGGTTTTGTCTCCCCTGCTTTGGCTAGAGAGTTTCTTGCTATCTCTGGTAGTTTTCCCTTAGAGTTCAGCTTCTCTATTGGTTGGACTTCTATTTTCCCTACCTTCTTCTCCAAGTGCTCATCCTCTTGTTTCCAATATTTTTCCCTTGCCTTCTACTCAATGGCCCTTGGTTGTGCCTTCATGACCTCTTAATGTCTTCACTGGGTTCCTATTTCCTTCAAATGATGGCTTCTCTATGTTATACAATATCCATCTTGGATCTTGCAACATCAAATTTTGGCATGGTTGATGTTGATGCGAGTGATTGGACAATTGTTTTTTATCACATTTTTTCTTTGAGTAAGAAGATACTTCTCAAGCAGTTTGGTGTTGTCAAAAGATAAATAAGTTGTCAAGAAAGGTGAGGGCTAGAAAGAATATTTATATTAATGTTTCTGATTGTGTTGGTTATTGTTGATGTGGTTTTCCATTGATTTTCTTCAGTTATTCTTCACTAATATCCTATTTATAACAACTTTATCTATTTGGAAGTGGGTCCTCTCTAGAACCTACAACCAATCTATCAAAAGAAAATACATATTGGAACATGTGATCACAAAAATATGTCATTTTTATATGTAAAACTAGAATGTTCAGGTTTTCTTGAAAATAATCAAATTGAAATTATCATCTTGGTCTTACAAGTATTAGGGTTCTTACCTAGCAAGATGCTCTTGACAAGGACAATTGTATATTGTCTAGACTGGCTCGCCCTAGAAACGCCTCAGGATCTGCGATAAAAGTGAAAGAAACAATAATAATATCCTCTAGTTCATATAAGAAATGATTTATAGTGAGTGTCCCTAAGATAAAAGAGAATTTACATTAATGTAGTTGTTTGTGTCGAGGGTAAATCGATGATAGATTCCTCCTGGGAGGATAATCATATCCCTCTTCTTAACCCATCTTCATATCCATTGATCCTCTTTATCCCTTACTTCAAAGGAGCCTATAACAAAAGAAACATAAAACTCAAGTGCCAATATATGTCATTGACAACTCCTATTTTATGAATTCTTTCAAATTTGTCTTCGCTAGAGTGAGCTTGCTAATAGGCTATTGCTATATACTAAGAATTAAATTTCTGAAATTCCATGACTTCGACCATAAATACACATAGACTGGGTTCAAGTAATGTATACGAGAATTAAATGGCAATGGAAACTTTTCCATTGTCTGTAATAGATAGCAAGAAGGAAAGACTATTATCTATGTAACATCTATTTGAGAATTTTGGATTCATAACTTTATGTATGTCATGCCCAAAATTAGGGCAAAAACGGAAAGATTTTTTTTTAAAAACAACTAGTTAATTAACAAAGTTCGCTATCACGACATGTGTTAACATGTTGGCCATAACAAAAAAAATCGAACTAACTCTGATACTAACTAAGTATCGAACTTAATTAAAATTCATTTGCGGAAACTAAATGTTTTAATCTATTTTTTCATCAAATATAGTCGTTAGTTTAATTTATTAAACTCATTTAAAGTGGTAGACGTAGATAAAAATTGATCTCCAATAAAGCCATATTGTCTAAATTTCATTTTAAATCATTAATTAATTTAATGGATTAAAGTGTCAAATTAATTTCTAAATGACATTATTCGATGAGGAAAAATTATCTCCCCAAAAATCAAATTTAGTTTTCAAGGAATTAATTTCCCTTTCCATTTAACCAAGGCTTCACCATGAGTTAATCTAAATATAATTAATTGGAATTTAAAAAAAAAAAAAACTCCTATGCCTATTTAAAATTGAAACCCTAACTTCTTTTAAAAAATAAATTTCTACAACCTTAAAGATAACTTTCATGATAACCCTGTAAAGCGGAAAAATCGAACCCTAGTCGTTCTCCCCTCCCCAACTCCAAGGAGAGAGAAGGGAGAGTCACTAGGGTTGATGGTTTTCACTTGGGAGAGACTTTACATTCAAAAGAGGGGTTGAAACCCACAAGATCCAATCCCATGCAATGCAAGATTGGATTCTAAATGAGTTTCAAGGGTTAAGACATCAAGGATACCCTCTTTTGTAAAGAATGTTGATAGAAAGATTGAACTAGGAATGCATGTAAAGTAGGAAAGATTCACTTATAAATAGAGATAGGGATACAGGATGAAGTTGCAGACTTGGAATTAGCAGTAAAATGTTGAGACGGTGCTTTTCTACAAATTTGAGCGAAAGTTGATGGGACGATGGCGCCCGGCGTGCACACGGTCCTCCGAAAAATCCGCGAAACGAAGGGGGATCTGTTCGTCTTTGCACAAGGATTCCAGATCTTCAATTACAGCCGCGTACCTGCAACCTACAAATAGAAAAGAGAGGATGATTGGGGGGTTAGGGATGAGGGGTTTGCCTTTAGGTCAAACCCTGGTTTTTTGGAATTAACCAAGAAATGAGAATGCTATAAATGTAAATGTTTGTAATGTAAACAAGTACTGATACCTTGTTGTAAGAATATTTGTATTCTTACATGTGAAGGTGTAATGTATGTAGTATGTTGTATGTTGTATGTGATCTCCTCTTCAATGGTTGAATCCTTGTCTTAAATGCAACACCTAGCCTTGAATGGAGACTTAGAATGCTCAATTGCTTGAAGGAATGCTTGAATGCTTGAATGTTTGAATGTTTGAATGTTTGAATATCGCTTCTGCGTCTTGTTCACATATGTTTTCCTCTTTTTTGACCTCCTCAAATGGGAGAGGAAATGTAGTTTATATACTTGTCAATTAGGGCTGATAGACTGATTTTCCCGACCTTAGGCCGACCAGGAAACATTATTTTCCAATTTGCAAACTTAAAGACCTGAAGCCCCATAAGAGACCGGGCCCAAAATAGGGTCAGGGACCAAGGCGCTGGGTGCCATGGTCCTAGGGGACCAGGGCACTGGGTGCCCTAGTCTTGAAGGACCAGGGCACTGGGCACCATGGTCCCACCTCCCGGGACAGCAGGGTGCAAGGAGGATCAGGCTAGGGTGCAGAAAAATGCAGTTTTTGATGTCATGAACAAGTTTTGGGGTCTCCATTCAAGTTCCGTGTTGCATCGCCATCATGAAGACCCAAATGCAGTCGAAATTGCAAGTGTCACAATTTTAGGACGCTACATTTAGCCCCCACTTTAGCGAGAGTATAAGCGTACGCTCATACTTCCGGTAAAGTACAAGGAAACAACATTGAAAAACTTTCACCACATCAAGGAGGCAAGATACACCAAGCCCCCAGTGGACTAAGGATCTTATGACTTTGATTGAAAAAGTAAAAGGGAAGATCATGAGGGAGAACCATGACTATCAGTAGTAAGGTTCCCTCACTATGAGTCATGCAAGAAAGATATCAAAAATTTTCAAGGCAAAGTTAAATTTGTCAAGAAATTTTCAAGTATCTTGAAAAGATATGGACGGGATGTATGCCCCCCTACGTTAAAGTGATCGCACACGCCTCACCGGGGGTGATTGCTTTAAGGTAGTGATACATATAAGAAATGAGAAAGGAGCACATTATCGCAAGGATTTAGCCCCCAAGTGTGAGATAAGCCCAAGGATAATAGACACAAAACACAAAGCACAAGGTGACTTCGCTTTCCTCGAGGTCAGTATGCTGTATGATAATTCATGTATATCATATGTATGTATGCATAATTGTTCTTCATTCCCTAATCAAGGAAGGTCACCTAGAAGAAGGGAACATATGTGTCTTTTGAGTCAACATGAGAGAGACCAAAAGAGATCTCAATGTTTTGCATCGTCCTCAAGTAGACAACACTAAGGACAACAAATAGAAGAATGAGAATAACACATAGAAGAAGTAACAAAAGAGAGGAGGAGAGAGTTTTCTATGCTAATGAACTAGTCTAGCACATCATCTACCCCCCGATCTTGCTGATCAATATTTCAGGAAAGTAGGAAACACGCTAGAGGAGGAACATCCAACACAACAGATGGAGCTATCACTAGATCCAAACAAGGGCTATGTTCATACCCCAAGCCACGGTGTTCTTGTCTAAAAGCTAGGATAAGTGCTTTAGAAAATTTGTTAGATAGATGGTTATCAACATCAACATATTCATATTCACTATCAGAATGAATAGGAGTAACATTTTCATCATGAATAACATTTTCATCTATATCATCATCAAGATTTATAAAAATAGGATCTTTAACTCGCACAGGATCAAGACCATCATGCATCTTATGTTTAGGAGATTTCGGCTCAATCATCGGCTGAGGAGAAAATGGAATAATATTGGCTGAAGGTGTTTTTGGGGATTGCAAAGTTTGAGAAGTAGTTGCCTGAGCTCTAAGATGATGCTTTCATCGGCGTTCACATGCAGAACGATTCTGTCTAGTCTTAGTAGGAAGTTGAGAAGATTGAGGAGGAGGAATGTTTTCATCCCTATCACTTGGGTGTTTAGGTTGTGGTCTCTTAGGTTGAATAATAGGAGAAGAGGAGGGTCTCTTCTCTCCATAAGAGGAAGGAGGAGGAACTGCTCCATATAAGGGAGGAATATTTGGTTTAGGAAGGAGACCAAGCCCCTCATGACGAGGAGGTATAGGTCTACTTTTAGGAAGTTTATTAATCATAGGCATAGTCACATCCATAGGGATGGGTTGGGAATCTTCTTGAGGAAAGACATTAGTTTTATCTTTCAAAGGAAGAACTTCCTTCTCAAGAATGATAGGAATGTCAAGTTTGGGTGTTCTAGGTTCACTTAGAGATAAGATCATATCTTTTTTCCACTTTTGATAAGATTTGAAAAGATGATCACTTCGCAGAGGAAGAGATTGGAATTGTTTAGGCCAAAAATAATCAATAGGAACGCTAGAAGTTCTTTCAGCTGGTTTAAAGAGACTATGATTGACAGTAACAACTTCACCATTATGGGGAAATTTCAAACACTTGTGAATAGGAGAAGCAATAGCTTTCATGGAAGATAGCCAAGGATAGCCTAGCTTCACACGAAATTGTTCAGATGATGGAATAATAGCAAAGTCCACATCAAGGGATTTGTTATGGACCTCAATAGGTAATGTAATAGAACCAATTACAGGAGAAGAAAATGCATCAAATAATTTCACAACCACATTTGTTTCATCATAGATCACTTGATTCAATTGCAAAGTAAAAAGAAATTCTTCAGTAATGATATTAACCATACAAGAAGGATCAATAAGCACTCCACGGCAAGGTGTATTCTTGACTTTTGCAACTATATATAAAGGACCATCAGGTGCCCTGATAGTTTCACTAGAATCAAAGGTGATGGAAGGTTCTTTAGGGATTTTCTGCTACTCTACAAAGTTAATCACATTCAGAGTCATGGACACAAGATCATCAGGTGAGATAGAGGAATCAGTAGTATCAATCGTATTAGAGGTATGAGAAGGCAATGGATTAGTAAAAATCTTAAGATTTTGGTTAGGAGGAGCTACATATGTGTTGCCTTTATCATTCACACCAAAAACAGAGATAGTATTATTATCAATCAAATCTTGAATTTTACCCTTTAAAGCAAAACATTTTTCAGTATCATGCCCAGGTTGATGATGAAATTGACAAAAAGATTTGTTATCAAAATAGGGTGAATTAATCTTTGTAGGATCTATTTGCCTTATAGGAGGAAGAGTAAGCACATTTTGTTCCAATAACTTATTCATAATACTATGCAATGATTCATTCAAAGGAGTAAACTTTCTTTCTTTCTTGAAAAACTTAGAAATAGGAGGCACACCTGATGCTGCATTCACATTGTTGTTGATGATGTTTTCATTGAATTTAATGGACTCTCTGTTCAGTTAAAACTTCCCAAATGGTTGTTGACTACTATCACCCTTATCACTCAGAGCCATAGGATTTGCTTGTTCCATTTGACTCACAGTCAGTTGATAATTGTGAAGAGTTGCGCACAACTGTTGGAAAGAAGTAAACTCAGAAAATAGGAGTTTTTCTCTAATATCTTTTTGTAAATTAGAAATAAAGATTCTTTGAATATCATTGTCAGGTACTGGAAAAGAAATTTGAGCATACAAATGCTTATATCTACCAATGAAATCAGTCACTTTTTCTTTAACACCTTGTTTACAATGCATTAAATCAATCAAAGTAACTTTAGGACTTATATTGTTTTGAAATTGTTGAATGAAAGCATTTGCAAGTTGTTTGAAAGAAGTAATAGAATAAGAAGGCAATGAGCAATACCATTGTAGGGCTTTATCTCTTAATGTTCTAGTAAACAGTTTTGCAAGCAACCTTTGGTCATAAGCAAAATCAGTACATATTGTTTGAAAGGTCTTAACATGTGTTAGAGGATCACCCTTACCATTATAAAGCTCCAAATGCAGAATTTCAACATGTTTAGGGGGGATAGCTCGAACAATGTCAAGAGAAAGTGGGCTCGCAACATCAAATGTGGGCACACTAAACTTAGATTGATTCATACAGGCAATTTGTTGCTGTAAAGAAGAGACAGTTTGTGCAAGATTGTTAATGGTCGCTTCAGTCGAAGAGTTCATATTAGACGTGTTAGATTGTGATGGAGGTGTTATGTTATTGAAAGAAGGTAGAGAGTAAGGTGGTGGGACACTATGATAGTTAGTCATAGGAGATGATTGGAAAGGAGGAACACTACAAGGAGGAATGGAAGGGTTAAATGAATTGCCCCCTTGCGTCATGTTTATTTGTGGAGATATAATAGGAACACTCATTGAAGGAATGAATGAAGAAGTCGGATTGAATGAAGGAAGAGGGTTGATTGAAGAAGAAGGATTGCCCCCATGGCTTGTGATCATCAGAGGAATGTCTTGTATTGAAGTAGTCATTATGTTTGATGTAAAAGTAGGTATACTAGAAATAGGAGTTGTCAAAGGAATAGAATGATTAACTTGAGTAGGAGGTTGTGTATAACCTAAGGTTTCAGCACAACTCTTCATAGGCATCACATTCGAATCCACAATGTGTGCAATACCATGCAAAATATCAATTCCATTCTTATCACTTTGAACCATATGTTTTAGACCCTCAATTAATGAAAGAGCTTCACTATCAGGGTATTCTTGAGACATCCATTGTCGAAAATCATCAAATTGGTTATCCAATTTTGAAAGTTGTTCTACAGAAATCTCATGGAGAGCTTCTTCATCATTAACAAGATTAGAGGAATTACCCATGTCCTCCCTAAAAAGGCCATTCAAATTAGGTTCCATCTCCTCAGTAATTAAACCTTGGAAGGACTTAATTCTAAGGCTTCGTCTAACGGGAATAGTGTAAGTAGGGCTTATTGTTGTAAAACTCATGCACTAAAGAAAGAGAGAAGATTTTGAATTTTAGAGGTAGCAAATTTCAATAAAACCAGCCAATCTCCTAGATTTAAGCTGTTAAATGCAATCAGGACAATCTCCCAAAATTTTGGAAAAAATGTCCGGGACCGTGGCGAACGGAGTGCACACGGTCCTCGCAACTTTTTTTGAAATTTTCAAGGATGAAAGTTATGATGATTTTAAAGCTAATCTGAAAAAATTGAGTGATTTTACGATTTGTAGATAGGCCAAATTAAAGTTGCAATCTCAAAATTGAACCCTACCAAGATTGTTGAAAAATGTAAAATTTGAATTTTGAAAAAGAGAGGGAAACTGAAATTTTGAATTTTATGATTTTAGAGGGAATGCTGAAAGCAATGCAGGCTTTGAAATTTAAAAGTTGACTCGATTTCATGCAAAATTCGAATTTTGAAAGTGGAAATCAAGGTTGTTGCAATTAAACACTTAATTTCAAAAGTCACAAACTACAAAAATTTGAATAAAGCACTGAAATTTCGAATGAATGCTAACACACTTTTCAGATTTAGGACTGTAAGAAACACAATTTTGATATGAATTTTAATTTCAACAATTTTTGAATGATTAGAAGCCTCAATCCAAGCAATCGCTAGACCAACTTTGACTTTAATTTTGAGAGTGTTAAAATTGATAAAATCAGCCAAAATTCTAGATTTTAGCAGAAAAATATAGTAAGATCTAGCTCTCGAAATTTTGGAAAAAATGTCGAGGACGATGGCGCTCGGGGTGCACATGGTCCTCGTAACTTTTTTCCAAATTTTAAGGGATGAAAGATATTGTGATTTTATTGTGGAATCCAAAGTTATAGCCGATTTGGAGGTGTTTTGATTAGTGAAATTATTAGTCAAAGGTTGAATCAAGAAGGTCTTAAAAATTAGGGTTTTGACATTTAACCACTTAATTTTCAGAATTAAAGCACAAATATGAATTGACAATTTGCAATAGAAGGGTAGATCTGAAACAAGCATTAACAATTAAACATTTCACAAGTTTAATTACTTAAAAAGAAAATTTTAGGGTTTTTATGCAATTAGCCTCTAAAATTTGCAAAAGATCAAACATGGAAATGTAATTAAGGAAGCAAATTTTTAGATCTAACCATGAATAATCAGAATGAGGATGTTCACGTCGGGTTCACCAAAATGTAAAGCAGAAAAATTGAACCCTAGTCGTTCTCCCCTCCCCAACTCCAAGGAGAGAGAAGGGAGAGTCACTAGGGTTGATGGTTTTCACTTGGGAGAGACTTTACATTCAAAAGAGGGGTTGAAACCCACAAGATCCAATCCCACACAATGCAAGATTGGATTCTAAATGAGTTTCAAGGGTTAAGACATCAAGGATACCCTCTTTTGTAACGAATGTTGATAGAAAGATTGAACTAGGAATGCATGTAAAGTAGGAAAGATTCACTTATAAATAGAGATAGGGATACAGGATGAAGCTGCGGACCTGGAATTAGCAGTAAAATGTCGAGACGGTTTTGTTCTGCAAATTTGAGCGAAAGTTGATGGGACGATGGCGCCCGGCGTGCACACGGTCCTCCGAAAAATCTACGAAACGAAGGGGGATCTGTTCGTCTCTGCACAAGGATTCCAGATCTTCAATTACAGCCGCATACCTGCAACCTACACACAGAAAAGAGAGGACGATTGGGGGGTTAGGGATGAGGGGTTTGCCTTTAGGTCAAACCCTGGTTTTTTGGAATTAACCAAGAAATGAGAATGTTGTAAATGTAAATGTTTGTAATGTAAACAAGTACTGATACCTTGTTGTAAGAATGTTTGTATTCTTACATGCGAAGGTGTAATGTATGTAGTATGTTGTATGTTGTATGTGATCTCCTCTTCAATGGTTGAATCCTTGTCTTGAATGCAACACCTAGCCTTGAATGGAGACTTAGAATGCTCAATTGCTTGAAGGAATGCTTGAATGCTTGAATGTTGGAATGTTTGAATGTTTGAATATCGCTTCTGCGTCTTGTACACATATGTTTTCCTCTTTTTTGACCTCCTCAAATGGGAGAGGAAATGTAGTTTATATACTTGTCAATTAGGGCTGATAGACTGATTTTCTCGACCTTAGGCCGACCAGGAAACACTATTTTCCAATTTGCAAACTTAAATACCCAAAGCCCCATAAGAGACCGGGCCCAAAATAGGGCCAGGGACCAGGGCGCTGGGTGCCATGGTCCTGGGGGACTAGGGCACTGGGCGCCCTAGTCCTGAAGGACCAGGGCACTGGGCACCATGGTCCCACCTCCCGGGACAGCAGGGTGCAAGGAGGATCAGGCCAGGGTGCAGAAAAATGCAGTTTTTGATGTCATGAACAAGTTTCGGGGTCTCCATTCAGGTTCCATGTTGCATCGCCATCGTGAAGACCCAAATGTAGTCGAAATTGCAAGTGTCACAATTTTAGGATGCTACAAACCCTAATTTAATTCATAATATATAATTACTTCTTGACACTCTTTTTCTTAGAAAGAAACCATAAACTTGTTTAATTTTTCCCCTCTACCCTAGCTCTAACCGAGCTAGGGTTTTCTCTTTTTAAATTTATTATTATTATTTTTTTTTGACCCCATTACCATGCAGGGTAGCCATGGCGGTGGACGGGTTGAGCGAATGCAGGAGGAGGCGAAAGCAGGGAGGAGGCGGGAGGCGGGAGTTGGCGCCGCCGAAGTCTCCACTGTGCAAGGCAAAGTGGGCTTGGCCGCCGGCCACTGTGTATCACATAGTGAGCACGACCGCCGGCCACTGTGCAGTGCACAATGGCCTCGGCCCGTCGGCCACTGTGCAATACATAGTGGACTCGGCCACCAGCCACTGTGCCATGCACAGTGCGCTCGGCCACCGGCCACTGTGCATTGCACAGTGCGCTCGGCCCCCGACCGAAACCCTCCGCTTAAACATTTTTTTTTTGTTTTAAATTTTTTTTTTTTAAAATATATATATTATATATATAAATATATATATATTATATATATAAATATATATATATATATATATATTTGTTATTATGAATATTAAAAAAAATATTATGAATATTTAAAAAAAATAGTGAAAGAAGTTTATTTATATTTTCCAATTATAGAGATGAATAATGTTTCTTTTTTTTGTCCATTTACTTTATGAATATAGGATTTAGATGGAATTTAAATATTTTTAACACTCTGATTTTTTTTTTACTGTTTATTATCAAAGACATAAATATGATTTTGCTAAAGTCTGAGGTAAATAAATATAAAAAGATCACAACAAAGCAAGTAGCTATAGATTTATTTCCTGCATTAAAATAACGATAGATTTAAATAAAACAACTATCTTGAGCTTTGACTCCTATTTTTGTAGCTTGGTAAATCTTCAAATATCAATAAATGTAATAGCAATTTATCAATCTAAAGTTTATTAAACTAAAGATAAGAGATTAGAGGAGAGAAAATGCTTTAGATTTTATTCCTACAATGAATTATGAAATTTCATTCTTGCAACTATTATTTTTTTTTTAGGATCCAAAAACTTAAATCTTACAATAAGAAGTTTAAACTGCAACATACACCCTTAAAGAAACATGCATACACACATTTAGGTGCTATCAATAAATCCTTCTCATATTATTCTGCAAGTAGAATGTAGGAAATTTCACAGATAAGAGGAAATATTGAATCAAATAAAACTGATTTTCATATTAAAATGATTATTGCATGCAAATCAAAGTAGCTTTTTTTAAAAAAAAATAAAAAAAATAGGAATAGAATAAAACAAGCTTTTCACAACTCTAAGATATTCTACAACATTTACAGGATGTTTCTTTTTCAACTACAATCCCAACTCTCATGTCTATATTTCAAATTTACAACTTGCCCCTCATTTCAACAAATGAGGGCATATTTCTTCTAACAAAACTAACAACTGCAAATAAATTTAGATTTCTTCAACAGTATTCTTCTACAACCTTTCACTTTTTCTAGTCTTTTCTCCTAGCATTCCTGCATAATAGAAACACAAATATGACCACGGAGTGCTCACCTCCCAGCCTAGGCTAACTGGTAGCCACCCCCGAGCTCAGAGAACCAAGCCCTAGATGGGTAACAAACATGCAAACACATAGAAGACAAAAATACACACATAGAGATTCAGACACACTCCCAACCTGGCTACATAGCACCACACTTTGGTGATGACCTTTTTAAGGGTGGTAGTGGACCAATACCTTGAGGAGAACTGCAAGTATGGAAAAACAAGTAGCCACCTCATGGTACAATAAATACATCAAAAATATCAACCCCTTATTCCTTATGCCCCCCAAAGGCATTCTAGCCTTATATCCCTCCTTATGACCCCCATTGCACAAACAAGCCATGCAGCAAGGGTCGCACAAAGATCCCTTGTGATCGCTCTCAAATGAGAGTCTCTCACTCGAGGGTTGTCACTGCTACCACCCACAAGATCCTCCTCTCTCCCAAGAGTAAGAGGTCTTGAGGAAACTCTGAAAACACAACAAAACATAATGCAAAAATTCCAAATGAAATTCTAAAACAAGACATTCAAAAACATAGATTTCTTACACCAATCATACTCTCAAACACATACAAGAAAATAGACATTTTAAAGAATAATCAAACCAACCTTAATCTGCCCAATGGTAGTATAATATTTGAGGAAGAGCTGCCCAATCCATGGATCTTCTTCTTCTACCCTTAGTCAAATTTTCTATTCCAAACTATTCTTTTCTTTTCTAAAATTCTCTTGTCTCCAAAAATGGAGAGTGGGTGATTACCCTCAATTTTTTCCAATTCTTGCTTAAGAAGCTCATTCTCTGAGTTCTCACAAGTTTCTAAAAACCAAAAAATAAAGTAAAAGCAGAATGGGAAAAAGACTCCCATTCGAATAGGAAAAATCTCAATTAGATTTAAACTTCTAATTTTCAATTTTCGCACAACTCAAAAAAGCCAATTTTTAAAGCGTCAAAAAGGTCACTTAAAAGTAGAAACTTGCCTAAAATTACCCCTAACTGCTAGGTATACCTTATGGGCTTTAGGAAACCCTATTAAACTACCCCTAGGTGTTCATTTAACCCATTTTAAACCCCTCTGAAGTTTATTTTCGGGTCAAACATATGTTGACCACTCCAAAGATTTCTTTCCAAAGGTATTTATGACAACACGTTATATTATTTAAGAAAAACTATAGTTAAACACTTTCCCCTCCAAGAGACAAAAATAAAACATTTAAATTTAAATCCACACATGTGTCAAGTGACACAAATAAAACACTTTTACAAAATAAAACATGAAATTGTCTCTTGTGGGTTTTACACATTAAATTTAAATAACACTTAACACTCATGCAGCATATACTGTTATGAATAAAATACAACACAAACGGGGTGTTGTCTCTCCAAATAGACAACCCCTGGCTTACGAACATACATAAGTCTAGGTTTGGTTCTCCGTAATTTTCCATTGTCACATGGTAAATTTCCTGCGCATCTCAATTTACACATTAATACTTTCAAATATCCACATATAATATAATTCAAAGGAATAACAATACACATCATCACTTGCATACAATTTTCATCTGCACAGATTAAATACATCTTTTATCTAGCAATTTCACATAAGCAATTTCATTCCAATTCACATAAACTTAACCATACATCATAGTTCTATTATCATAGTAAAGTCCTACAAATTTAATAATGACATCTATCATTGCAATATCATCCTATCTAACAATCATGTAGTGTTCTATCTCATAAAGCATATAAGTAAATCATCAAAACATAGCAATGTTATCCAAATCCTTAAATCATATAAGTTCTAAGTCTCAAAATGCATCAAAATAAAGTATCCATAATAGTCTAAATATAAAATCCACTGAATGTCAGGCTGAGTCGAGGTGAGGCCTCACAATGTATAAACATATACAACCATGGTATATTGCAAAATAACATTAAAAATCCATTTCATGTAATCAATAATTTTGTACAAAGGGGAGGATGCTAATCATGTCACCTTAAATATTCATAAACAAGTTTATTGTTTGCAGATTACATTTCATAGTCACAGGTTGATGGATCACATAGATCATTAATTATAGATTATTTCAAGTTGTTCATGGTTTATTGTCACCTAGTTTCTTACCTAATTTTGCATTGTTTTCTACTTTATTTCCTAGCATTCATCTGTACTTGAGTCATTCCTGTGTTGCTTCAGAAATGTTGTTCATGATTTATCCTCAGCTTCCATGGTTAGTACCGATTTTGCATTTGACTCAACATAATTCCTAGTTGTGTATTGTACTTCACACATCACACAAAAAGGGTTATTTTAGGAATTAGGATACGATATAGTATTTTACAGTCCTAATATCTAGGTCATTAAACTTTCACATATTGATGTATCACAATTAGTTATTTTATAATTCGATGTGTGTTTAATGTACCTAGTTTATGGAGTGATTACATGTTTGTTTGATTGGAGAAAATTAACCAGTCCAATTTGTAGGCTAGGGATGTTATATTGTTGGTAATAGGGTTTGGTACATACATTGAATTAGAAACATCTTTTATTGATTAATATAGATTGTAAAGATATTATTTTATTAATTCTGGTGTCTTATTTAAAAAATCATACCAAGACGTATGTATTGGAGCTAGTGTTCCACAAGGACATTTCCTCCCCCAAAACTATTTGTTTCTTAAATGGGGACACCTTCAGAATACAGGGACTTGGATGGGACATCCCCCTGCTGCCCCAGTGCAATCCAATGCCATCATCTTTGAGACATCTCTAGGACATCCTTGAGATGTTTGAGGGATTCCCAAGAGCCTCTTGACCATCCGAACAACCCATAAGTGATTTCAAAAAAATCAGGACTTTTTTTCAAACTCCATGCCCAAGGTCAAACCGTCATAGCCTATGGGCCCCACCCAAACCCCACCAACTTTATAAAACTGCCTCCTATTTTTGTTTCAACTCACAAAAACAAAGAGCAAGAAGCTGACAACTATGAATGTGAGAGTGAGAGTTGTAGGGCAAGAGGGTTGAGGAGATTTAAGAAGAGAAGTGATGCCAAGTTGCCAATTTGTAATGGTCTACCCCTATTTTGAAACCAATTTCTTTTGCACCTTTTCAACTATGCTTCTTGACAAACAGTTTACTTGAATGCTCTACTGCTAATTATCAGTTTGTCTTTCTTGATTTTGTGAATGCCAATGTTTGTTTGCTGATACTTTTGAGATGATATTTTGGCAAACAACATGTATGCACTGAAAGGGTTTCAATTTGGAATTGATAGTGTAGATATCACTTTATAATAATCAAGATTTGCATTCACTGAAATGATTTTAATCAACTAAAGAGAAATATTCATGACTTACAAGGATGAGGCATATTCATAACTTTTGCAGTCCCACCTTGGATATCAACACTAGGAGAAACTCATATTGTTCGTGTGCAGACAAGACAATATGGGAGTTCATTATACCCAGCAACTTGTGGTATTGTTGTTCATGTTGGCTCTGTTGGACCCTACAATTAAGATTCAATATACATTATTCAATAAGATTAGCTGTGCAACATAATGAAATATTGAAAAGTGTGTTATCTTGTTGAGCTTCACTTGGTTTCGAGAATAGTTTGATATTCTCTACTTAATAGGGCCAACCACGTGAAGGTGGAAGCTCATTTGGCCCCTCCCCCCCCCCTAACATCACTCTAAATTCCCCATTAACATCTTATAACATTCATTCATTCATTTTTTCTACCATTAGTAAAAGATAGCATTCATTCATTAATATCACATAACGTTCATTAATGCATAACATTGATTACCATTAATTAACACACAACATTTATCAATATTAATTAACACATATCATCCATAACCATTAATTAGCACATAATTACATTCACTAACACATAAAAATTAGTCATTATCAAATAAGTTAGATTACAATCATTTCTTTTTTTGTTTTTTCTTTGAAGCTATGAAAAGACTAAGTGGAACATCGGTTTCTTCATCATTTCCCCCCTCTGCAGATGTTCCGCCAACTACTCGTGATCTCGATGTATACCTAGTCCTATACTAATGTAATGCCCCTACCCTAGTCAGACTTGTAAAACCCATTTGACCTTGGTTGACTTCCTATGTGGCATTCTTGAATGGTAGGTTAACCGTGATGCAATGTGTAGTTTAGATAATATAAATAATCGTGCATACCTATTATTGTGCTTTTCCATCGATTTTTATGTAAATTTAATTTTTTCCTAACTCTTGTGATAAATCTCGAGCTAACGCCTTCATTGAATATGTATATGTATATGTATGCTTGTGTGATTCATGGGTGCAAGAGATTGTAGGTACAACACTACCTAGGGCGAGGTTCATCTCCTTTGGGATTCGCAGGTTTGAGTAAACCTCCTCCATCCTCAGAAGTTGGATTTGGGGGTCATAAAACTCTCGTCTTGCCTTAGCCATGGTCAAGTGAGCATCATGTGGGGTTCATGGGGCTTTCTTTTCATTGGGTTGCGTGTCATGTGATTTGGTGGACTTCCTTGATTTGCGTGCCTTGCGCGGGGTAAGTGGAGTTTGTTATCCTAAGTATTTTAATTCAAGTTAATGAGTAGATGTACGCATTAGTAAATTAAAAATTTAAAAACAGGTAGTTTCTTTTATATGAATAATCGATTTATTTAAAGAGATCGCTTTAATTAGAATTGTAGCAAGCTTAAAGTATTTAACTTGGGTTAATGTGCTCGTTTATGCATTTGTAGTTGAGAAAATTAGAATAAATAGGTTTCTTTCATGAGATTGGGCATTTATTAAAAAGGGTGCTTTATTATGTTATAGCGAGTCAATTTAATAGTTAATTTTAATAATAACGAATTTAATGAGTTATGTGTTTTAGAAAGGAAAGATTTAAAGTCATTTGAGAAATAGAAATAAATTAATCATTTCGCATTTTGCAAAGGAAAGGGTAAATTTTATTATTTAAAGGAAACTATTCTTTTTACTTGTAAAGTTGATATAGTATAAAGGATTGACTTTTGGAAATTTAAATTAATTTAAATACCTTACCCTTGTTAATAATTCAAAATATAAAATGTTGGCTAAAGTAATATGGAGAAATTAAAATTTGAATTAAATAAGAAATAGAGGCATTTTAATTTTAATTAGAAAATCGAATAAGATTTATTGAGTAGTGGAAAAGAATGATTTCCATTTTTCATGTTCCTTTCATTTTTTTTTCAAAAAATAAATGCCTAAATTCGAAATTGAAAATTAGGTCAAAAAAATGGGGTTTCCCATTTAACCTAGTTTTTGAAATATTCTTGGGGGTTCTTTCTTTTGGTCATTTTTTTTGTTTTGGGGGAAAAAAAAAAAGGGAGAGGGAAAGAAGGGAAGAAATGGAGATTTTCTTGCAGGGGGTTGGAGCTCGTCTTCGAAATCTTGCCCGGAAATGCGATAAAGGTAGGATTCGAATGCATTTTTTTTTGTTTCCTTTTAAAATTTTGGGTATAACACTGAAATTGGTTCTTGAAGATCTCTTACTCCAAATCTCCATGATTGTTGTTAAACTATAGATTTCAGTTTGGAAAAATGGGTTGTTCTTTGGTAGAAAAAAATTGGTTTTAATGGATTCTGTGTTTTTAGACTAGCTGAGAAAATAAATTTCCCATACACTTGTTTGAACAAATTGGAAAATATTTGTGGCTGTGGAAAAAAAAAGGGGTATGGGGTTTTTATGTATTTTTTTTATCATTCCATTTAGTTTTATTCAAAGTTTGTTTTTAAAAAAAAAAAATCAAAACTGGAAACTGTATTAAAAGAATGTATACAAAAAAAAATAAACAAAAAAAAAAGGGGAAAATAAATTTTATATATTTTGGGTTAGGGTTTGGCGGGCGGAGGAGCCAAAGCTCGGCTCGCACCGCCGCCCCCTCCCCCATTTCCCTCCCTATGCCCATGGTTCCATAGGGAATCCCTGCGTCCAGTGTGGCCGCAGGGTAAAACCTGCAACCACAGTGTCCGCAGGGAAAACCCTGCGTCCACGGCGGCCCGCAGGGGAAATCCCTGTGCACAGCAAGGCAGCGAGGGAGACACTGGGGTTTCCGCCTCTTCCGGGTTGGAAGGTGGGCCCCGCAGTGCTCCCTCCCTTTTTTTTAATTTTAGTTTTTTTTTGGTTTTATTTGTTTTTATTAGTTTTCTTTAAAAAGAAAAAAAAATAAAACATAATAATATTATAAAATAGGAAAAATGAAAAAAATGATTTTTATGACAGTGTTTTTTTTAAAATATAGTTTTTAGTTAATAGATTATTTGTTTTTATTAATGCATATATTAAATGTGAAGGTTCATAATAATGAAAATTGGAATTGAACATTATTAAACAACATTTTTAATATATATGATTTTTAAGGAAATTTATATCAATATATCGAATAGTAATTAATAACTGGTGATCTTTAATTTAACACTGTATTCAGAAAACACATAGTAATTTTATCTGAGCATTCTGAGAACTTAGAAATAGAAATCGAAATGTTAAAGTATTTTATGTTCATCATGGGAATTTTGAAAACTCAACTAATATGCTAACAAGATCATCAGAAACTTAATAATGTGTCGATTTGAAGTTCGGAAGAAGATGATACCTTCTTTTAGTAAAACAAATAGTTTAGTTATTGCATCCCTGATGATGTGAAATAGATAATGGAAAAGATGGCAAGTTTATTTTATGTTTTTCGCTTGTGTTAAGTACTAGCAAGACTTTGCTAGGTTTGTTTGGACTCTGTCATCTATTTACTTGTGTTGGTCATGGCCGGTTACATCCCTAGATAGAGTAGCATCCGTCATTTGAACCTGTAATTGCTTGTAGTGTTCAGTTGGATCCGCTTCAAAAGGGATCATTATGTAAATTCTGACCGAGGTGTCTATTGTATATTGGTTGTGTTCACCTAAGTGGCAAAGATGTAAAAGTCATGTGATTATGTAAGTTCCTAACTATATTAAATGCCATAGGGGTCTTGCAGTTGAGTAGACCCAGAGATGTAGCCCTTTAGGGGTGAACTCCGAGATCATATCTGTGTTATGCGATGTTTTAGTTTCCTTTGTTTCATGCTTTAAGTTATCATGTATGGTTGTTATCTTGTATAAGTGTATGGTGGAAATTTAATGAATTTAAATCAAAGTGCATAAAATTATTTATCTTGATAAATGTAGTAACCAGGTTCATAAAACATTGTAAATTATGATTATGGAAAAGTATTTAGTTTATGTTAAATAAAGAAGTAATAGGGAAATAGATCGCATTAGGATGCCTTTAATGTTGTAGCTTGATATAAGTTGGTAAATTGATCGAATGTGTATGGGTAACAAAGTTAGTATTAATGTTATAAGTTCTAAGTTGAAATCTAAAGGATGAACATCATAAAGGTATTTACTTTATCATCTCAAATGAGTATCGCCATGATAATTATATTTCGCTTTATCAGATTGATGTACTTAGTTGTTTATGTTTTAACCTTAACAAATAATCTTTATCAGATTAATTTTATAAATGGGTGAACTCAACTAGCCTCCCATAATTATAACCCAAATAAATGAATTCCTTTATGATTGCTAAAAATGAATTGAAAAGGGAAGGATTCAATTAGTTGTTTATATCTTAATCTTAGTAAATGTATCTTTTCATATTAACATCATTTAACTAAAAGGAGCGGCATGCAATAAGATAGTTATATTCTAATCCTAATGAAAGAACGTCACTATGAACTTATATTTTAATCTTGTAATGATGAATATCATCTTGCTAACCATATTCTAATTTAAAGGATGAACTCATGTGGTCCTAATACATTTTCATCTTAATGAATTTAGCCCATCTATTAGCATTATTAAAACTTCAATGAATTCTAAGGCTACTCACATTTTATCCTTCATAAAAGAACTATGTCTCATTAGTTGGTTATGCTTGGATTCAAAAGAAGGGACCTCACTCTATTAATGGAAGTTTAATTCCTTAATGAACGAATCTCATCTTATTAACCAAACTTTTAATATTTAAGAAAGATTTCAAATGTGGGTGGTTATCTTAAAAACAAATGAATGAACTTCGGTATATTAATCGCATTGAACCTTAAGGGAGGCCTCTTAAATTAAATAGGTGTTAATGTGCATTGAGTAAATAACCTCACATTGGCCTCCTAACCACCCAAATTAAATGAGCGCTTCCTAAAATTCTAAGACGTCAATTCATTGAACATTCATATGACCATGTCAAATGCATTATTTCGTAACTAAGTCATCCAGTTTATTGGATCAATTGACGCAAGTTGAGCTAGGTGTAAGGTTATGTAATTGCATTGGGAAACTCCTTAGGTTTGTTTAGCCTTCCACTATGGTATCTAAGTTTTAGATGACTCCTAATTATCTTAATGTTGTAACTTACTATTAATACTCTTAACTATTATTATAAAAAAAAAATATTTACACTCTATTTGAGTGTTTTTAACTTAAACCCTTAGGGGTTTCCTGGCGGGGCATTACAACTGAGGATGAGGACACTGAAATGAAGGGGGGTCCTCTACAATAACAAATAAATGGGTTAAATTCAAAAAAAAAAAATTATTGTTACAAGTATTTCATTAATTTAGAGAACATAATTGTTGTGCTCTTTACCTGATGGGGCCACATCATTTTGTGTCGCCTCAACCTCAACATGTTGAACACCCTCTAGATCATCTGGAGTTGAAATACTAAAGGTTACATTAATGTTGAACACCAATTACAATTATATTTGTTTAAAGCAATAATTGTGGTCCTCTTTACCTGAGTTGGGAAGATCACGTTCCTGATGTTGTGTACCCAGATCATGCTCCACTTGCTCACCACCGACTACATGCTCTAAAATATTAACAAAAAAGGTTACATTAATTACTACTCTAATTACAAATTAAGATTTTTAATTGTATTAATAGCTAAATAAATAAATTTTAATAGCAAATGAATACCTCCACTACTGGGATGCACATCCGGACCTTCATGTGCAGGTGGTGTTTCATGATTAACAGGTTGCATTCCAATGACATGCACATTGTTATCATTGCTTGCTTATTTAAAACAAATATAGTCACTTTATGTTGGAACTCAACATCAATTAGATTATTGGTAAAGTATTCAATTTGAAACAATTTCCATTTAGCATATTTACCTATGTGACAGATGCACTCAAATGTTGTGTATGCCCACTCAATTCTCATAGCCGATCATCCACAACTGAATAGCCTTGCTGGTAGGAAATTCTCTTATCATCTTCTGTGGGTGCTCTATTGAATTTAGAGCCCTACATTTTTTCTTGGTGTCGTGAATTTTTCTTGCATTGTTTGATAAAAAGAAAACGTTTGCAATTTATTAATATTTTGATGCAATATTTCATTTATATGAGATACTTACAATTCATGCAGCAAGTTTCATGTAACCACCAAAGCCAAGTTTGTGTTGCTCGTGCTTTTCTTGCCTTGCCTTGGTTTCCTTTGACGTGTCACTTAGTCTATAAAAATTGAAATATGTTAGATTATATAAATATAAAGAGTAATTAATTAGTACATAATTACATTCTTAATAGTATCCTGTACCTTCTTCTAGCATCTAGTGGTGTATTTCCTTTCAATTCTCTCCTTGGCATCCAAAATTAGGTCCTTCCACTCCCTCTCTGGAATCATGGGGGGATGCTCGTATTTTAGGTTCTTCTCTAAATGGGTCCTGTATTGGTCCCTCACATACTTTAGATATGTGCTAGCTTTTTCAAGGAGCTTGGTTTTGTCAAAGGTGTCATTTCTAAACCACTCAACCATTTAGTTTGTCAATTCATCTTTTTACCTTTTTTCTTGGTCATTCCACCTTTTAAAGCAAAAACAAACCTATTAGATTCATAAATGAACTGAAGCTACATTTATTACACTTCAAGAAATGGATCAAAGGAAAACTATTCTAGCAATGATATGAAATCAAAATAGTGGATTAGGGTTAGTTCACATATGATGTACCACCTTTTACGTATGGTGGGCCCAAATATCTATAATGCAATGCCACTAAGATGTTTATAGAAAATATAATTGCCTACAAAAAATTCATGGGATCATTAGTCCAAAATGAGTGATCATAAAGTAAATTACAATTAGAGTATATATAATAATAATTTTAAAGTACCTGGAACCTTTTGTATCTTTAAGGGAATCATTTCTTTGTCGCTCACCACCAATGTGGCCTGCAATGGTCCCGTACTAGCAATATGAGAAGATCTAGGAAATGATGGTATGTTATTAGTAGTAGTCACCTCTGGCACATCCTCATGTGCATCTCCTCCTACAAAAAATGAATCCACTATGAAATGGCATTAGAATTCAAGAAAGAACGCTTGAAGGGAAATAAATACATGACAAAAGATAGAGAAAAAGAGGGATCTACCAATAGTGGGCAGGCCAATATGATGTGTAGTAGAGGATGTCTACATGCTACGTGTTGCCAACATTGCAGTCAACAATACAGGTGAGGGTAACCTCTGATGAGGCGGCGGCGACATTTGCCACAGTAACATTGACAACACCTAAAGAATAATACATTAAATATATGAAAAGTGCAAGAATTGTAAACAAGGATGAAACTTTATTTTCAAAATTGACAATATCAAGTATGATGTGTTTTGGGTACTCAGAGTGATAAGCCAAGAAAGTGATAATACAAGTAAATCATCATCAACAGAAGATCCTGCAACACCCCGATTGTGAGAACAACTTTCATGAGGGCGGATAAATTGCTGTAAAAACAATACGTACATATTTTAGTTAATGACATAAAAGAGAATAAAATATAAACCATTATTGAACTTTTGTTATAATTAAAGCTTTCATTACTACTTACTTGCAAGTTTTCTGTTGTCCAAAGCAATAATTCCACCCTCTCATATCTCATTAGTAATAGGATGCATGGCTGCCAAAGCAACAATCTCTTTTCTAATTTTTATAAGAGGCATTTTAAAGAATTTCATAAGGTGTGTGGAATCTTTAGGGTCATTATCGCTTAACCCTAGTGATTCCACATCCCTAGAAAGGGGCTCAGGTACTGCAACTCCCTTTCCCTTTCCCCGAACATCTGTCTGTGTCAAGAATATCATTAACAATTACAAAACTAGTATAAATCAATAAAAAAGAGAACATAATAATGTAACAGTTTGCTTCTATCTAATTTGTACAATTACGATGAGGTTTAGCTACTTGGTAGAAGTGTTGCAAGCTACATCCCTGTCTGCGATATGTGATGGATCCATGTCGGCTTGTGACAAAGAAAAAATATAAAAAACGTTAGCGAAATTAAACCAATAGACTTAGCAAAAAAACTTCATAATAAAATGGTATATTGGATTCATTAATTGCAGGTTGGTTAATTTAAATGGTATATAGTACGTACCACCCCCATGATATTAACTTTATTTGTATCTATACAATTCAAACTATAATCAATTAGAAGCTCTTTGCCTGCACTTATTGATTTTATCACACATACAAATACACGATTTCCCTCGTGCGCCTCAAATATGCAATTGAGTTGTTTGTTAGTTGACCCAAGTCATATACTATTTATAAAACCTGCAATATTCCCTATTGCTTTTGCCCGACCATCAATGTATACAACCAGTTGTTTACTTTGATCATTATCTTTCTATTGTATATAATTTGCTGACAGTGCATACCTATGCATACTTTTTTTATATTTAACAATCTGCATCCAATTATTGTAATTGTAACAAGGTCCAACAAACTCCATCAATTCAACAACTCTATTGTAATAGACCTTTATGTCATCCATGGAAAATAAGCCTAAACCATGCTGTTGGCATTTTTGTGGTTTATGCTGTGATTGTCATTGATGGACACACACTTGTATTGAGATCCCCTTTATATGTATGAGCTTATGCTCAACTGGTATTTGTTCCAACTGGTATGTTTTATTCTAGTCTTTAGACTAGTGGTGATTTTGCAGAATGTGTTTCCTGGTCTGAAGCGGCATATTGACCCCAAGCGGTTCACAGATCATAAGTGGTATGAGGGAGCAAAGCAGCGAAACACATTCTTACTAGTCTTCATTTTTGTCAAACCGGCAACCGGTATTTTGTATGAACCAGTAATACTCTGTGATGAGTTACCAACCAACATTTTGTGATGAGTTACCAATCCATCGATTGTTTGACAATGTTGACACATTGATGGTGGTTCCTGTGTCATGTTACTGAGTATGTCTAGATTCATTGAACCTAGGAAATTGTAATGTAATCCTATTTGGACCAACATGAAATCAGATTCCTTTAAAAGGACATCATGTCTAGGGTTTTCAAGTTGTTGTTGCTATTGCTAAAAGGGTTAATGTTGAGCTAGGGTTTAAGGTGGAAGTTGAGAACGATCTTATCTGAGAAGATCAAGTTGTAATTGTGTGAGAGAGAGAAGACTGAAGTAATGCCAAAATGCATTAGCTATGAGCAATACTGGATCTAACCAAGCAGTTTGTGCTATTAGATAGATCAAACACTTGTCAATTACTCACATCTTTGACAAGTTTGTAGCCCCTAACCGGGTAGGCCTCAAAGCCTTTGTAAAATCTTCTAACAAGGTGGTTCACACATGTGAATCTAAAATCCTCTAACAAGGTAGTCCTTAATCGAACTTATCTCCTAACAAAGATTGAGATTCCTAACAGGTTCTGTTTTGGTGAAGAACATTGTAAGACCTTAACTAGTTTGACCTTAACCGGTCTGGTTTCTATTCTGTAGATAGTGACTTGTGAGTTCCATCTCACCATGGTTTTTTTCCCAGTTGGGTTTCCACGTCAAATATCTTGTGTTATGGTTGTATTCCTTTTGTGGGTGAATGTTTTATTAGCATTTTGGTTTGCATGTGTGGTAACCGGTTTGACTGTCAGACTGGTTTACTAGTTTATCTTTAGACACTGTAAGTGTTTTAGTGCAAAGATTTTTGGCATACTAATTCACCCCCCCCTCTTAGTATTCATCAATTGGTATCAGAGCCAACCTTTCTATAAGTTTAACCACTTGGAAAGAGATATGGGGGAATACACCTTGAGGGAACTTACTCAACGACTCACTAAGTCTGAGCAAGCCTATGATGATCTTATGGTCAAATACAAGGCATCTCAAGGAAAAAGGAGAACATGCAGAGAGGCTGATGGAACTATCTGAAAGTAGTTCTGAAGATGAAGCTAACATGGAAGCTATGATTGCTGAATTGAATAAGCTGAATGATTCAAACTCCAATCTGAGAAAGGAGTTGGAAGGACTGACTATTTGGTTTAGTCAAGAGCTTGGGAACCGGAGAAAAGCTGAAGATCTGGTCAAAGATAGAGATCATGAGATCTCCAAGCTGAAACATGAGATTAGTGCACTAACTCCTCGCCTTCATGAGAGTAGAATGGAAAAAGAAGACTTGCAAGGAGAACTGAACATTGCCATCTCTGAAAATGCAAGTCTTATGGAGACAAACACTGCTATTTCCAAAGAACTCTTTGAGTCAAAGGAAATACTTGCTAAGTTTGGCAAAAGTATAGTCAAGCTAGAGCAAAAGCTTGAGTCATCTAGACCGACAAAGAATACCAATGGTCTTGGTTTTTCTAGACATGAGGAAGTAGAATCCTCAAGAACAAATGCTGAAGCATCAAAGAAGCAACCGACACTCAAAGGAAAAGGTAAGAAAAAATTCAAACCTGTTTGCTTTAACTGTCTTAAAGAAGGACACACTGCCAATGTATGTAGGAGCAAAGCCTACAATAATTTTCCTTATTTTATCAACAATGTACCTAGATTCAATAAGTTCAATGGTCATTGTTATGCATGCAACAAGTTTGGGCATAGAGCATTTGAATGCAGGTTTGTAGTGGATAACACTAGAAGATATCCTCAGAGGACCCAAGGAACTGGTCCTGAATCTTTTATGAACCAAAACCACAACCGGTTTAATGACTTCAATCATCAATCAAGAAGCGGTGGTCATCAAGTGGCAACCAGATGGAGAGAAAGTTGTATGATCTATCATGGTCATGGTCACACTGCTACAACATGCAGAAGGAAGAATGGAAGCATGTACAATGCACCTTGGAGAGCACCCAGACTTGTTTGCTATCACTGCAACAAACTGGGTCACATTGCAAGATTCTGTAGAAGTAGAAAAAGTATATCTGATGATATACCAATTACTTAGGAAGGAGAAATCGATGTTGAAAAAGTTCAAGGGGACATGAAGAAAACATGGAGGAAGAAACCAACAATGTCGGAAGAGGAACCGGTTTCTGCACCTAGTGTGGAAATATCAGAACTGGCAAACTAAGCCTCAAAGGTTTAAGGGGAGCAAACAGTGAAATGCTTTCGAACCCCTGGTTGACACCGGTAAAAGACCTTAACTGGTATGTGATACCTGTCGCTTGGCAGAAGACCGAAAACGGTAAAAAGGAAAATTAGGGTTTACGCCCTAATAGAAAAGCATTAATGACGGTAGGTGAGAGACATGTATAAATGCATTTTTCAAATCATTTCTCACTATCTGTTTTCGAGTGAAGAAAAGTTTTCAAGTGCAGAGCGAAGAAAAGGCAATTTGAGCTTAGATTTCAAGAAATTGAATAACCTTGAAAGATATTCAAATCCAGTTTGCAAGCAGTAGTAGAGAACACAAAGCAGTGATTTGGCATCCGACAGAGAGTGAAGTGAAGCAGAATCAGGAAGCCCTAAATTCGCGTTTGAAAGGTATTTTTTGTGTTCTTGAAATATTCTTCAATGGCTTCTGCATCTCATACCAGTTCAAGTACGTCAATTGAGTCGAAAAGTTTTATTCAGAGGAAGTCAAAATATAATGCTTTGTCACAAGTCCTGGCTGGAGTCATAGTCGAAGAAGGAATTTCTGATTATATTGATTGCAAAATAGAAGACCTATGGTCTTTAGCCATTCATACTCAACTAGGTCTATTTTGCGGAAAGGATAAAAGGATGGATCAAACTAGAGTTCAGTATCTTGGAGAAGAAGAAACTCCATAATGCAGCATATTTTCTAGAAGACTTCACAGAGGATCACATCAGGATCACCTTGAGCAGAGTCCATGGTGACAAGATGTACCTGGAGAGAACGCATGATATCATGCCTGAGGCAATTCATGCAGTCATCGGTTTCAGCAACACAGGGGAAGTACCAGCCCTAAGAATGGTAAGCAAAATAGAAATGACCAAGCTCACCAGTTCAACAAGTTATTCACAAGGTATGAAAGTCAATCCTATCAAGGATGATCTGGTGAAATATGCCTGCATGGTGATAGGCTACAGAACATTCTTAGCCAACAGGATTAATTCTGTATCTGCTGTAGTGGTAAATGCCGCTTACCGGATGATTAAAGAAGATAAATCATTTGACCTATGCACCGGTATGCAGAGGCAACTCCTATTGAATCTAAAAGCAATCAAAAAGGACAATTCACTGAGGTTTAAGTTTGGACAACTACTGGTAGGGTTGTTTTTCTATTTCCAAGGCTACTTTTTGGGTGTAGGATATGTCCAGTGGTCCCCTGACCAACCGGTAACCAAGCAGATAAAGGAAAGTGTGCAAGCCATTGGAACCGGCTACCATGAGGTACTGAACAAATACTTTGATGAGTTCAAAAGAAATATGAGTCAGAGGGTAAGAATCTCAGGAGACATAGTGAAGAAATATGAAGATGACATATGTTTCACCATTTAGGTGGACAAATGCTTAATGGAGGCTGTTGAGCCTAGAATGGAGGAAGTGGAGCCAATGGGCTATGAGGTTATGTATGACATGCTGGAAGGGTATGCCTCAACCCTTATTGCCACACCTCTTGATCCAAAGGGTAAGAGGACCAGAACCTACTTGGAGAGGATTGCACCGGTTGAAGAACCATCGGAGAAGAAGGGAAAAGAATCGGCAGCTAAGAAAGCTAAGGTAGTACCTACAGCATCAGCATCGGCTACCACTGCAACTCCAAGAGTGACCAAGTGGTCACTGGAAAAGAAGAAACTGGAGGTAACACCGGAAAAAGTCTTCAAAACAAAGAGGAAGACTAAGGAAAATGAACCAGACTCCGAAGAAACAGAGTCTGATGAACAACCAAAGAAGTCAAGACAAACAAAGAAGATGAAGAAGAACTAACCAGCAACATCAACATCGGTAAATATAGATATCTCCTCTTACAAACCTTTGACACATTGTCAAAGAACAGTAAAGAATATTAGGAGAAAGTTACTTCATGATTTAATAGATTATTATGATGAATTCAATAGTGAAGAAAAAGATGAAGTACTACAGGAAATCATTCTTTATTTATGTAAAAATGACCAGTCACCATCAGAGATTAAATCTCAGACACTGGATTCATTATTTAAGGCATTAGATAGTAAATGGTGCATTGCCATTGAAAAGGAACAAGAGATTAGGGAGAAAGTTTTTGCACAGTACTTCCCTGAACTCTCAAATTCAGAATTATTTGATGTATTGGATCAAAATAAAGGTCTCTTCTTCACAAGGAGAAGAAGACTCTGATTGTTGGAAGGGAAAGTTGATGATGTTGAAAAAGATACACGTCAGCATATGGCTCATGCTATCAGCTTTCACAAAGCTCGAATGGCCAACCTCCAAGCAGAAAAGGAACTAGTTATTTCCAAACCAGATGAGGTTTTTGATGAGGAAGGAAACCTGGTGGAGGAACTAATTGACACCATAGATGTCGATGCCCTAGATATAGAAGATGTCACTCAAGACATACCTTCTGAGGGAACTGAATAGGGGCAACAGGCCGATCAGGGTGGTGAACAAGCTGTGGACACACAACAAGCAGCAAAAGATCAGAAAGAGAAAAAGAAGAAGGAAGAAGATGAGAAACAGAAGAGAAAAGAGGAAGAGGAGAAAAGAAAAGATGAAGAGAAGAAGAAGCAAGAAGAAGAAAGGAAGAAGAAAGAAGAAGAGGACAAGGAAGAAAAGAAGAAGAAGGAAGAGGAGAAGAAGAAGAAGGAAGAGGAAGAGAAGAAGAAAAAGAAAGAGGAGGAGAAGAAGAAAAAGGAAGAGGAGGAGAAGAAGAAAAGGGAAGAGGAAGAGAAGAAGAAGAGGGAAGAAGAAGAAAAGGAAGAGAAAAAGAGGAGAGCAAAGGAGAAGAAAAAGGTAGAGGAAGACAAGGAAGAAGAGAAGAGAAAAGAAGCAGAAAAGAAGAAAGCTGAAGAAGCCAAGGAATGTGAAGCGGCAAAAAGCTCTTAGGTGGAGACTCCAAAGGCAACCGGAAGTCAACCATCACCGGTTTATCTCTCTAGTCCTATCGATATCCAATCTGCAAGTGAGTCAAAGCTTATGTAGAGCATCAAGGTTTCTCAAGAGCGCCTTGAGATCATTTACAGGAAAAAGGAACAGGACAACATTCAAGCAGCTGTAGACACTCTTACCGGTTTAATCCCCGGTACTAATCTTCCTGACACTGATTCATCACTAGCACAACTTAAACTTCTGTGTACTATAGTGGATGATCAGGTGCAGAGTCTAGAAGAAGCAGCAGAGGCCAATGTAAAGAAAGAGCACCAAAAGGCTCTTAATGTTGCTCTAGTAAAGAAATTAAATGAGCTTAGGACTGAACTGCTAAAGGATCAAAAGGACATAAGGAGTGCCTTGGATGAGGGAAACTTGTTACTCAACAAAATCTGTCAACCTCACCTATTCTATGATGATGTGCTAGCCAAGAAGCAACAACTTCAAATGAAAATACAGTCCTACTTGAGCACATTCAAGACTCCTTATGACTCCTTTGCAGCATATGGGCAAACCGTTCACCGATTCCAGATCCAGTCAGCCAAGATGGAGCAAGAGGTCAGCACAAGGTGTAGGGATTTGCAGGAGCTTCAACTGGTATTACTTCCATGACGACAAATTCTCCAGAAATTCTTTCTAAACCTGGATGCCCTAACAGTCACACAAGAACTGAGCACAATAGATGCCATGGAGGAACAGGTATCACAAATGCAGATAGAGAAGGAAATGGCGACCTCCCTACTTGAGTCCTGGTCTCTTTCCATGAAACAATTTTTGTAGGACTATAAAGTGGTTTTTGACAAGTATTATTCATTATTGTCATAAACTCTTTTATATATATAGAAACATGTTTTTCAGTGGTACTTTGTCATTGTTGGCAAAGGGGGAGAAGTATATATGGTATTTGGTTTCAAAATTTTGAAATTTTGATATATCATGGGAGAAGTATATCAGAGGGAGAAGTATCTGTTTTGAAATTTTGATATATGCTATGATATATACTATATGCTCTGATGATTATGCTCTAAATGCAAAATTGCTATACACTCTGTTGATTAAGGGATAGTGTATATGCTTAGGGGGAGAAATTTTGTTAATGGCAAGTTTTTCTGTTGTAAAACACTTAGATGTCAAAATTTTATTTTCTTAAGTGTTGCCATCAATGCCAAAGGGGGAGATTGTTGGCATTTTTGTGGTTTATGTTGTGATTGTCATTGATGGACACACACTTGTATTGAGATCCCCTTTATATGTATGAGCTTATGCTCAACCGATATTTGTTTCAACTAGTATGTTGTATTCTAGTCTTTAGACTAGTGGTGATTTTGCGGAATGTGTTTCCCAATCTGAAGCAGCATATCGACCCCAAGCGGTTCGCAGATCACAAGCAGTATGAGGGAGAAAAGCGGCACAATACATTCTTACCAGTCTTCATTTTTGTCAAACTGGCAACCGGTATTTTGTATTAATCGGTAATACTCTGTGATGAGTTACCAACTGGCATTTTGTGATGAGTTACCAATTCACCGATTGTTTGATGGTGCCGACACATTGATGGTGATTCTTGTGTCGTGTTACTAAGTATGTCTAGATTCATTGAACCTAGGAAATTCTAATGTAATCCTATTTGGACCGACATGAAATCAGATTCCTTTAAAAGGACATCATGTCTAGGGTTTTCGAGTTGTTGTTGCTATTGCTAAAAGGGTTAATGTTGACCTAGGGTTTAAGGTGGAAGTTGAAAATGATCTTATCTGAGAAGATCAAGTTGTAACTGTGAGAGAGAGAGAGAAGACTGAAGTAATGCCAAAATGCATTAGCTGTGAGCAATACTGGATCTAACCAAGTAGTTTGTGCTATTAGATAGATCAAACACTTGTTGATTACTCACATCTTTGACAAGTCTGTAGCCCCTAACCAGGTAGGCCTCAAAGCCTTTGTAAAATCCTCTAACAAGGTGGTTCACACATGTGAATCTAAAATCCTCTAACAAGGTAGTCCTTAATCGGACTTATCTCCTAACAGAGATTGAGATTCCTAACAGGATCTGTTCTAGTGAAGAACATTGTAAGACCTTAACCGATCTAACCTTAACCAGTCTAGTTTCTATTCTGTAGATAGTAACTTGTGAGTTCCATCTCACTGTGGTTTTTTCCCAGTTGGGTTTCCACATCAAATATCTTATGTTATGGTTTTATTGCTTTTGTGGGTGAATGTTTTATTAGCATTTTGGTTTGCATGTTTGGTAACCAGTTTGACTACCAAACTGCTTTACCGGTTTATCTTTAGATAGTGTAAGTGTTTTAGTACAAATATTTCTAGCATACTAATTCACACAAAAATTGATGTTTATTGGAGGAAGTTCTTTGGGCACCCATTGTTTCAGTAGATGTGTGTACCTCGGTGGCACCTCAATGTCGCCTTTGGTCTCATAATCATAAGAACATGACCCCCCTTGAGTAAGGAAAAATTTCATGCGTTTATTGAATTTTCTTCCAATCTTTTGACCTCTTGTTGATCTCCCTATTGTAGACCTACTACATGTGTCACTTTCATTTTCTATTCCTGCATTTTCCTCACTCGATGAAGACAGATCTGACAAATACCTATTTGGGGGTACCTGCACTCCATGAAATGAGAGAGTTAATTGGTAATGAAAGAGAAATATTGCAAATGAGGGTAATATTGATGAAGAAGTCAAACCTAAAGTTGACAATGTCTATAGTCAACGACCTGTTCCCACCAAGGGTGACAACATCACACAGGGACTATACCTGAAATCAACACCATCAATTGAGCATCATAAGAATTACTACATTTGTAAGTTGATAAACAATAAATACATATGTATCATAAGCATCAAAAGCATCACATGATGTGTCATCATATATGTAATTGAGCATCACAATTAGCATCACATATGTGTCATCATAAACATGTAATCCATCACATATGTATCATAAATCACCATCCATCACATAGGTAATAAACAATCCATGTTCTATAAATAAACACAAAGTTCAAAAAATGTCACATGCATCATCATAAACATGTGATCCATCACATATGAATTTTAAATTAACATCCATCACATAGCTAATAAACAATCCAATTTCCATAAATAAACATAGTTTAAAAAATGTCACATAAATAGTCACTCTCCCTATCTCCATCTCCATATTAAAAGGTGCATCATGAATTAATTATGTAATGGCATTAGAATTCAAAACATAATAAATTAATTATGTAAAAAAAATTCTATCAAGAAGTCAATATTAAATAATAATATACTAATCACATACCTCATAAATTTCATTCTTCATCATCATGAACATCAAGGTCATCATTGCCAACATCATCGTCGTCATCATCATCATCATCATCATCATCATCATCATCATCATCATCATCATCATCATCATCATCATCATCATCATCATCATCATCATCATCATCATCATCATCATCACCATCAATGTCTTTGCCATCATCATCACCATCATCACCATCACCATCACCACCACCACCACCATCATCACCATCATCATCATCATCATCATCATCATCATCATCATCATCATCTTTTTCGTCTTCTTGTTCTTCTTCATCATCATTGAGAAACTATCAATCATGATCATCATCCACTTCATCTTCTACTTCTTTGGTATCTTCTTCTCCCATCACATTATACTTTATCGGCCTTCATCTTGGATCATGTCTAACAACAAATGACCAACCCGGTTTATGTGGAACCTCTGAGTAAAATACTTGCTCACATTGGCTTGGAAGAACATAGGGTGCATCCCCAGCTGGTTCAAATGACCTTGTATTTAGCATTATAAAACCATTATCATGTTCAATAACAGTTCTATCAGGATCATTTTTATTCAATCGTAGCCTGTACCATTTGACGATGAGCAAAACTAATTTGAAGGAATTAAAGTCACACTCAAGTATATCATCCAAAATTCCATAGTATCGATTTTGAGACTATTGAGGATGTATGTCATTTCTTGATGAAATATTTGTCACCTCAAAGATTGCAGTGATGCCAAAATCACAGGTTTTCTTCGTGTCATCCAACTTTTTTAAGCGAAATTTATGACCATTGTAGCACATAGCATTGTGGTGTTTGACCTGCGATATGTCAAACATGTAAAATTTATTCCATTGTGACTTGATAAACATATGGGTGATTAATAAATGTATACATACCTATTTATCTCTTAAACCATGTGCTAAATCAATTTCCCTTTGCGTAACATTGGAATCTCCATTACGATGAGCTTCTTTAATCAATGAAGCCACACCTTCCCATGTTAACGTGTGTCCAAAATATTGACAATGTTCAATCTATACCATCATCTAATCAAGATTGTTTGCAATATACAAATGTAGTGCATCCCACTCTCGACCAACTATACAAAAAATAAATAGATGTCTTACAATCGATTTATTTTGAAGATTAAGAATTAATTAACTACAATAACATCTTATAATTACCTCCCACTTTCCTCAATCTACCTTTCCCCATCAAGTACTCCCCTTCGAATTTGTTAATGGTGTTAGGATCTCAAATGTGATCCACATGGATCTTTGCTGCAAACTTAGGAAGATATTCAAAAATGTACACCATAATCTGGTATACCATATATCCCTCCACCATAGAACCCTCAGGATGTGCTCTTTGTCGAACCAAAGCCTTCAAAAATTTCAAGTGCCTCTCAACCATCCACATTGACCTAGTGTGTACAGGTCCACACAATTCAATCTCCTCAACTTGGTGTATGAGGTAGTGTTCTTGTACATTGAGAAAAGCTGGAGGTAGACACTTTTGCATTTCACACATTAAATGAGGAATTTTTCTCTTCCAATATTTTATATTGTCTTTATGGATTTCTTTCACATGACAACCACCTACAAGATATTCAAGATGCAAAAAAATATATTACATAACAAGTAAAACAAATAGCAAATATAATATCTATACAACGAATTGAACAAATATCAATACTTACCTCATGTATTTTCCAAGATCATATATGACTTGCTTGACATTATTGTCGAAGTCATCTGGGAGAGATAGAGGTAGAACGTACTGCAACAATTATAAAATTATCTTTTCATTTCTTTGTAACATAATACAATGAAAAGTACATGTACGTGCAGTACTTAAATACATACTAAAAACATAAGAACATGAATTACCTTAATGAAGGTATGCCAATCATGCATTTTCATCCCTACCCCAAATTCACTTTTCTTTGATATGAGATTGTTTATGTTCACAGCAAATCTTGTGGGAAATTGAATTTTTCATATGACTTCTTTTATAGCATTGCTTTGTTGGTCTGTTAATAACCAAGGAAGCTCACTTTTATTAATCTCGTCTCCATGGCTATTTGATTAAATGACATTTATCATTGTATGATTGGAATCCTGAATGTCACTACATATTTTGACAATTTTTTCTTTGTCACACCTTCCATCCAATATTTTCCATATTGTCTCTGTTATATTCTTTCCAATATGCATACTATCAAACAAATGAACAATTTGTAACTACTCGTAGTAGGGAAACCTACTAAATTGTTGGGGATAACTTTTTAGTCCCTTAGGAAGGTGGTCATTTATGCCTTCACGACCTTCATGATCATCAATCACATCATTAGTAAACAAAACAAAATAGAAAAGATGTTTTATGACAAACCAATAGATGGAATGGCATTACTTTGATGATTAATTCTATTATATTCTAACTTCCACAGGTGAGGTGTCATTCTTCATGGCTTTGATATATTCTCTTCTTTCCCATTGAAAAAATGTTTTTCAGTATTTCGATACTTATGATTTTTGTGGAGAAAGTGCCTATACTCATCAAACACCTACTTTCCTAAACTTTTTGAATGACGAGATTTAGTCTTTAGACTACAAACAGGACATGAAAATTTTCCCTTTGTTTCAAGACCTACAAGATAATGTATAACTGGATTAAATATGATAATTTTTTGAATTATAATGTTCATGCACAATTTAAACACTATAACATACCACAAAAATGTGTTATCCTCGGGGCATCGTGTATTGTCCATAGAAGCATTGCATGGAATTGAAATTGTCTTTGTCCTACTGATCTAGAGACGTCATACATAGTGACACCACTCCATAACTCTAGCAACTCGTCGATAAGAGGCTCGATATATACATTCATATCTTTAACTTGGTACTTACCTAATTGAAATAACAAAAACATTACATAATTATTATGACCATTTTACTGCAATATTTATAATTAAATTTAGACGACTATATTTAAATGATAAAATACCTGGAACAATCATTGCCAACATTATGTGCTCCCTCTTTATTGACATCCATGGAGGAATGTTATTGTTGATAACAAAAATAGGCCACACTGAGTAAATAGATCTCATCTCTCCAAATGGATTGACATCATCCGCTGCCAATGAAAGCTTGAGATTACAAGGTTCTTCTTTAAAGTGTGGCCACTTTTCCTCTATGTCCAAAAATGTTGAACCATCCACAGGCATTCAAATAATGTCATCTCTACTTCTATTGCGTGCATGGTAATCCATAAATTGTGCCAATGTAGTGCACTTGAATAATCGTTGCATACATGGAATAATGGGAATATAGCGAAGAACCTTGCGAGGAACCCTTTTTGTTATTTGATCTGTTTGATATCTACTGATATGACATTCAGGGCATTTAGTTCAAAATTGTTGTTGTTTGTGATATATAATATGATCATTGGGACAAGCATCTATTGCTTGATACTCCATTCCAATATCTTTCATAACGATAGATAATTCTCGGTATGAGCGAGGTAGAATATTTGATGGTGGTAACAAAAACTCACCTATCAATCTACAACAAAAAAATATAATTTGTTAATATAAAGAATATTAATGGTACAACATGATTCACAGTTTATTATGACATATATGACATACCTTAGAATACATGACATTGTTATGTTGGATAAACCATTCATAACCTTCAAGTTCACCAACAACAATATAGTGGAGAGAAGAGTTGCCTGCGAGCCTTTGTAAAGGGCCTCAAATGCCTTCTCAAGTAGAGAGACATCATGAACAACACCAAGGTCATCTTCATCATCATGATCAGCTGCACGAGAACTAATGAGTCATGGATCAATGTAATTGTACCATCATCTTCAATTGTGTTTTCTGGCTCATGATCATCATCTTCCATGCGATCATTATCTTCAGCTTTGATATTCACACCTCCATGTTTGTCCACTTTGAAAACCATATTCTCTAGGTTGTGTTGATCCATACCATGTGCTCTGGGGTGCTTGACCTCTATAAAATTGATAAACATAAATAAACCATGATCATGATCTCATCATCATGTGATTTATTATGTATATAAATTGTTAAAACGATATAATAAAAAACTTACCAATGGATGATAATCATGTCCACCTTCAATGTGACCATGCAGCCTACAATGTTTCTTCATGGTTTTGATTGTAAATCTTCTAGTCTTTAACCCCTTACAAATTTTGCATGGACAATAACATTTTCCATCACCTTTTCTTTTCAAGTTAGACCACAATCTAGCAATTGTCTCCTTATTTTGTTGTTCGTTAATATTGTTTGACATGGTCTTTCTTCACAATCTAGCAATTGTCTCCTTATTTGGTCGTTCGTTAATATAGAAGTTGAAATGTTAGTTATGAAATCATGTTTCAGTATAATATATCGAATCAAATTACTTGAAAATAGAAATTATCATCATTGAACCACAACCATTTAACTCTTCTTTTTCATCTCAAAACATATCTATTGGCTTTGTGGTACGCAATCCTTGTATAAGATATTAAGTTGACTAATGTCTAATTGGGGTAATCCATGAGTGTGTAATGTGAATTCAGTATCCTAAACATTGGAGAGACCTTATCTGACTTGCCTAATCAATGTGGTTGCTGTCCTAATATGAAATACTGAGTTCTACCCTTGCCTCTGCATCAAACTTCTCACATCATGTTTCTTCAACAAAACACACTAATTTGAATTGAGCCAACACCATGAGGATAAGGTCAAGTATCAATATGGAAACTAATCATAATACGTGAAGATGGGGTTCACACATAAGTGTTGGCTCTCAACAATGCCACACTTCCAAAATTGTTAGTCTCAAGACTTGTCCTATTGGGTGAGCACTCATTGATGGCCACAAGGCCAAATCAATGTATGTAGGCTTTGAACTCCTAACTCTAGGCTAGGAGGACCCTATACAAGGTCTATGAACACTCACTTGGTATTACAATAGAAATATCCTTCCTCTAGAACTTTTTTTGCAATGCACACATCAATATTGGTAATAATTGTTATGATGGATGGTCTATTAGGACGGTAAATAAAATGCTTATTCTTTTTCCACCCTTTGAAACTGCAACAAGGTATTTGTGGTGCAGGTACACCAAGGAAAATAAATTCAAATTTGAAGACCTTTGAGACCAAGGAGGAGTGTCCAACATCAAACAATTCAATAAAATCAATCATGAGATCCTAAAGCCAATAATGGCTTTTGAAACTAAAAAAATGCCAAAGCTGTCAAATTGTCCTGAAAGTTGTAAAATGTTGTCAAATGTTGGATATTGGGTCAAAACACCCAAAAATGGATTTAGGAGGGTTTAGATTCATCAAATATTCCAATAAGGATGAAATTCCAATAATTGTAGGTTTTATTCAAAAAGTTATCAAGCATTTGCAAAAAATGTAAAATTCAAATTTTCAAGTTCCAACAGTTAGGAAGAATTAGGAGGGAAAAGAAAGTTTTAATTGTTTTAGTGTTAAATAAACTTTGTAACCAACACTATGGTGGTTGAAAAAACTTGGAGAGGCTATTTAAAGTCATAGATATGCTTTGTAAGGAAAATTGAATGCCAAGGAGTACGGACTGCTGCAGAAACTCAATGAAAATTCAGAATTTTGGAGTAATTTCTCATATTTTCTATTATTTGTGAAGGTTTACTTTAATTTTTTTCATACCCTAACATTTTAAAGAATTTTTATCAACATTCCACACCTCTGTAGATGATTTGAGTTCATTATTAATTCTGAAATTCTGCTATAGGGCTAACTATCATAACTTTTTGAGTATTTTCCTTTGGTAGCTTTGACAAAATTCAATCATGGGGTCATTCCATGAATGTTGAACCCTGTTTCTCATGGGATGACTATTTTATAATATTTATAATACATTATAACAACTAAAATGTGCAAATGAGGGGTTTAGTGCAGGTGATCACCATTTGGAGTGAGAAGCCTAGTGAAGAGGCTTGGTAGGGTGAAGGTTGGAGAGATCTACCTACATGAGGGGTTGTTTTTATGATTTGGAAATTGGTAAAACACCTATCTAAAGGTGAATCAACAACCAATTTGATCCAGGAGTGAGTGGACATGGGAGATTGGATAAACCCTAGATTTTAGGGCTTTTTGATGAAAATTTGGGGCTTTTGGGGTTAGAGGCCTCACAAAATGAAATTGATTGTGGATTCCTTCATCATTTGATATTTAGAAAGACTTTTTTAAGGTTATAAGTACCCAAAAGTAATATTTCTTGTAGTTGCTTTGTTAATCCACTGTTCTAGTTGCTTGAAAATGAAGGATAGTCTAAAAACAACAGATACTTTCCAAAATAGCTTGCAAAATGCTCTGACTATGTTATAGAAAAGCCAAAAGGGTATCCAAAAATATGTTTTATTTGTCTTGTGTCTTGGAAGTTTGTAGGGTTATCATTAAATTTCTCTCATTGTAGGGCTAATAGGGGCTCTAGGGCTAGTAGGAGGAAATTGGGGTTTGGGCATTTGGGTATTGAACAAAAGGACAAAACTAGAATAAGAAATGCAAAAGTTGTCATGGCAATATGACAACTTTTTTCCCAATGGACCTCAAACTTTCACAATTATGTCTCTATTTGTTGTTAGAATGCAATCTATGACTAAGTATTAGAGGATCTTACTAACTTGGGTATCATGCTTTTATGTGTCTTTGACATGACTCCTAGTAACTATATAAGGATCTTACTAGTCCTAGATCTATGCCTTGTCTTTTTGATATGGTTCCTAGTGAGAATATATGAATCTTACTAGTTCTAAATGTCATAACTTTGTGTTTTGCATGCTCCATGTGAGTCACCAATGTTACTCATATTACTCACTTTGTACTTCCCTTTTATCTCAATATTGTAGATTGACAATATCATAAGTCTTGGGAGCTACCACCTTTCCAAACTTGTAGACATCTTGACTCTTCAATATCTTGGTGAAATAATATTTGGTTTCTCCATATTTTCCAAAGAGTAAATGAGCGTAATTCCATACTCTTGCTAAGAGGGGGCTGAATATTGCATCATAAGTTATATCTCTTTAAAAATATACACTAAGTTTGGACTCAATTTAAGTGGTTGTGCCTTATTTACGCCTAATTGTACTTAGGTTTGACAAAGTTTCCATAAATTTGGTTCATTCCCTTATTCATGATGTTCCTCATGGCTCATTTTTATAGGACTAGGGTCTTGGGAACCCTTATTCATGGAAATTGGACCTAAAATTTGAAAGATGAATGGTGGATTCGCAAATAGTAGGAATTTCCTCTCCAAATTTGGACTTTTGCAAAATTTCAATCTGAAAAGGTGCAAGGACCATCCATATAAGGTCCACCTTGAAAATTAAATGATAATACCATCCATGCATATTAAATGATATAGTCAAGTAATAAAGAAGGAAAACCATTTCCTGAAGTTGTCAAATGATTTTAAAGATGCACAACAGTCCACTAAATGCAATTCAGTAAAAAAGAAAATAAAGTATGCTACAAGATAGTGGGTAAGATGCAAGGAATGAAGTTAAATAGACAAACAAAAACCATGAATATTACCAAGTCAAAAGGAGTAGCTATGACCTCTTAGGTGTTTTTTCACTTGCATAAATTAGACTTCTTAAGGATAGAAACACATGTAGATAGTAGTATGAAGTCTTTTTGATTATTTTTTAAGTAGTTGAAGGAATGGCTTATTTTACTTATATCTAACCCAAGACAATTTCAACTCAAAGTAAGGAATAAAACCATATGTCCTATAAGTTTGGGAAGCTAATTGAGTAGCTAGATAAGGTATAAGAGCATGACTATAGGGTAGTCTTGATACTCTTTTAGTGAAATTAGAACATGTACCAAGTATCTAGGAGCTTACAAAGACAATTCAACCATATTTCAAGTGAAAATTCAACAAAAGGAGTAAAAGCTTTGAATAGACCTCAAAAACCACTCCGACAGCCAAGTAGGTGGAAATAGTCTTTTCCAACATTTTTTTATTCATAGATGCAGCCCTATATTCTCTTTATTATTTGAGATGAGAAATACATTGTTATTGGTTCCGTTATTACCCAGTCCAGTATCGATCTAATCTTGATACTTTCATAAAAGGAGTTACTATCCTAAGTGCTTGATACTGTCACAAAAATTGAGTGTCGCAGCAGTGAATCTTCCTTTGACCTTTGGGTGGTTGGGAGGGTAAAGACCCATGGTGGTATATGTTTAGTGGTTCTTGTAAGAGTATCCGAAAGTACATTGGTTTTTGGATATCTAGTACATTTTGTGAGTTGAGTACCAGGGGGGATTAGAAGACCCAGTTGAAGGAAGATTTGTGTGAATAAGGGTTGAGGGTGTAGGTGGTGATTGAATGTTGGAGAGTTGGATTGTGACTTAGACATGTTTATTTGTCCTATTTGAGTGTGATTCAATGGTTGGGTGAGGGTTGGTGAGTATGGGTGTGTTTTGGGGTATTGAATCCTTTTGAGTAACTTGTGGCCTTGTGAGGGGTCTTGTGAGTAAGTGAAGGGTTGACACCTAATTGAATAGGTGAGTTGGGAGAAATATCTCCCTTGTTGGTTGAGTTTATTGGATTCTCTGCATCAGCATTCCTTTTTGCTATCAATCCATTCAAACTTCCACCCAAATATTCAATCTTGTCAAAGTTCAAAATAAATTTCCTTGTTGTCCTTACAATCTTGCATCAACTTTCATATCACTAGGTAGTCTTTTGCATAGAACTATCATCTTTCATGGTAGGATACCATCTCAGTCCCTTGAGTTAAGTTATCTTACATTTAGAATTTATCATTTCCTAATCAAGTTGTTCAAGGGGAAAATGTCACTAATCAAGTTGAAATGTCAATTTCTCAATCTGCCTAAGGTAAAAGGTTAAAATAAATTGTAAAAGATAGAACAAGGCTAAGAGAAAATGAATCATCAATATTACCTAAATCCACATTATCAACAAAATCTAGAAATAACCTTGTATGTAAATAATTTATCATGCCAAAATTGCCAATTCTAACATGAAAATGAGACCAAGGAAAGCTCTAGAACAACTACTACTATTCATTCACATGTTCCTTATTAACCTCAATCACCACGAAAGATGCGCAAATTGATTATAACAAAGAAGATGTTTCATAAATGTAAATATTAATTCAGGACTAAGGAAAATGAAAGAAATAAAAGAATACCAAGCAATCAAAAAAGATTACCAATACCGTTGCAAACTATGAACTTCATTTCCATTAATTCTTCAAAATATACTAGCAAAGCACAAGTATTCAATCTACAACCTATTGCTAAATGTCTTTTGAAAGAAAACACACTAATGAGTGTTACTAAACTTGGACATTAAATAATCAATTATTAGACCCTCAAAATGAATTTTGAAATTACATTTATAGGGAAAAATTTTCCTCAAAATTAGAGATTAAATTCCACCCAAAACCTTATCAAACTAAGAGGTACAATCAACACACAAGATACTAGCCTATAACTAAATTAAGAACTATAAGTTGACTCATGAAAATGAAATATAAGTCAGAAGGAACTTAGAATATGGAGTCAAAGAAGCATGGAGAACAAGAAAAAGAGGATCTATCTAGGCCCCCACCCTCAAGATGACTCCTCCAAAAATTTTAAACTTAGGTGCACAAGAAACAAGATGAAGAACAAAGGCTGAAGTAGGTTGTAACTACCATGAACCTATCCATCCAAAGTGATGAGAATCTAGATGTTCCTAAGTGGCTACAATTCAACTTTGAAAGGATAAAGAAGAGAGTATTGAAGAAAGTAAGTTGGCAAAAGATGATCATTGAGGTTGAGGCCGCAAGGAAGCCAAAGAAGGCAATGAATTTGTATGCCACCTAAAACTATGCAAAAGGAGAGATAGTTGCCAATACCCTAAAATAAAGAAGATTTAGTAAAAATTGCCAATACCCTAAACTAGGGTAACCCGAGATAGTAAGAAAATGGTTTGGGGGTCATATAGACTAGCTTTATACTGTATGTTAATTACAAAGTGATAAGTTGTGTGGTTGGAGATTTTCAGTCCACCCCTTCTAGGTTAGGATTGTGCTGAACCAAACACAATTGTATCTCCCTAGGGCTTTCAGGTAGGGTGTGTTAGGCTGGCTAGCAAGAGAAAGAAAGGCTATCCTAAATAACACTGAATGAAGGTTTCAAATCACTTGAATAATATTCATTCCCATTGTTTTCTTGTACATTGGTTTGATCTCCATCGATTCAACAGCCAGAGGTAGACACCGCCCTATATATTAGCTTGTACAATAGTGAACAATCAACACGTGTGTATACGGGAGGAAGGGATTGTTGAGACAAAATTGAACGCTCACTCCTCAATCATAGTTCTATGGTTTTATGAGGAGTGGATTCCTATAGGGTATTACACATTCAGGGAACCACACCTTTGACTAGGAGCCATCCGGCCTAAGATTGGATAATCAATATGAATATGAGATTGGCCAATTTGCATTAAAAACTAGGGAAATTAACCACCACATGTCTCATTTACTAACATATTTTGCATAAAAAAGGAATCTCTCATACTCCAAGAGTTGCTTCCACAATCGGTCAATATCCCACAAGAATGCAGGCATAACTAGCATGTATAAACGCAAGAAAAAGTTGTAGAATCTCTTGAATGGTATTTTTTTTGCAACATGATATTAAGGTGAAGAATCTACCTCCTACACAAGATTGCAAGCAATGCACAAATGCCTTCGACACAGATTTGATGTTGTTGGGGGTTGAAGTCGCCACGGATGCCTACGCGTGATTGCAATGCACAAATGAATTGCCCTCTTCTTCTTTTTTAAGTAATGGTCATTGTCGTCGGAATTATGATGAACTCGAGCACTTTTTTGAAAAAAATAAAATTTCATTGCTAATGCCTTCTTCGTCGAAACCAAATGGCAAATTTTCATCGGAATTATGATGAATTTGAGCATTTTTTCAAAAAAAAATCAAATTTGGTCACAATATACCTTCTCCGTCGGAAACCTCAGTTGGAAATCTAGTCTAAATGTATTAGTGCCTATATTAGAGCATATTTGATAGCTATACAAGACAAATAGAAGAAATATGCAAATGCTCATAGGGTAGATAGACAGTTCTCTGTTGGTGACAGGGTTTTTTTGCAAGTTCGCCCATGAAAGAGTCTGATCCGTTATGGAAAAGGCTCTAAGTTGGCACCTTGGTTTGTAGGACCATTTGAGATCTTGGAGAGGATTGGCCCTATAGCTTATTGCATTGCATTCCTACCTAGATTGTCTTGCATCCATGATGTATTTCATGTATCTTTTTTGAGACTATATCATCCTGACATATCACATGTTCTCGATTGGAATGCCTTGCAGGTTGAGGATGGACATCTTTCTTTGGAGCCCATGAGTATTCTTTAGCACAAAGAGATCTCCCTCAGAGATTGGGGAATAGAGAAAGTAAGGGTCAAGTGGGACCCAAATGATGACACATCAGTTACCTGGGAGGATGCAATGCAAATGAGAGAGTTGTACCCCTACTTGTTCTCAAGCTTCTAGGAGTAAGCCTAGGAAAGCGGGGGAGAATGTAGTGCCCACTCTTGATCTAACTCTTGTTTCATTTTAGATTGACTTGATCAAACCTTTAATTTGTGTGATGAATATGCTAGTTATGATTTGACTTATGTGATGCATGGATATTGATTATGACTATTTACATTCTCAATTGATGATTTTTGTGATAGACATTACATGATCATATAATATCGATGTTACTGACTATTCTCATGTCTAGTTATGATTTCTAGATGGTTAGCAACAATATTTTGGATTATCATGTGCTTTGATAGATTTTATGGATTATGTTTCATTTTTTAATGGACATACTAACCCTAGTTTGTTTTGCTTATGATGCGATGTTTCATGAGTTATATGTTCACTATATAGATACTATTTGACTGTCTTCATGGGGGGATAAACATCACATCACTCATTAGGAGTGGGATGTGCAGTTGAGATATCCCTCCACCTACCTGTTTTGTATATATATATGCACATGTAACTTTGTTGGAGTTGCAGGGTTGCAGGTACTAAGACATTCATTCCTCTCGACCAACTAGGTGCGAGCTCCCCTGGCTTTATAGGTGTGAGCTTGTCTCTTCTCAATGGCAAATATGTGGTTCGGAGATGTTGTTGGCTCCCTACCCACACTCTAGGTCTAGGTTGTTGTTGAGTACTTGTCGTAAGTCTTGGAGAATTTCTCCATGTCATGTCAGTCGTCATGATTTGTGAGTATGTGGCATGGTGAGTTTGACTATTTAGTTTATTTAATTTATTTAAATTGTGGTTTATTGACTATAGTAATATATTAATTATTTAATCGCGATTTCTTGATTTAGTAATGGATTGATTATTTAATTTATTTATTTGGCGATAGATGATTTATTGCGAGTGAGCAATTATTTAATAGTATTTTATGATTTTAATAGTGGTAGTATTATTTTAATTTATTTAACAATTTTTTATTATTTAATTATTTCTCGTGATTGAATTTAAATTATTATTCAATTAGATTATCGACATTTTATTTAATAATTAATGGCTTTAGTTGATTGATTGATTGAGTTATTTAATTATTTCGCTTTATTGATTTTGGTTACTTATTGGCGATTTTAACATTTATTTAATTATTTATTTTAATTACTTTATTTATCTAATGTTGAAATTTAATAATTATTTAAATGATTCTTATTAATAATGATATTTTGAATATTTGGAAAAAATAAGGGTAAATATTAAACAATTACCCTATTTATTATATTTTAATGTTATAATAATATTTTGGTTATTATTACATTGATGAGGGTAATATATACTTTTATTTGGATTTGATTTTTGAAATCCCATAAAATAAATGGAAAAAATAATTTATTTTATTACCATAGTTGATGGGGAAATATTTTAAATAAAATAATCCCATTGGCTAAATGGGAGGCTAGGGTTTTATTGGTATTACCTCTCTATTTGAGGAATTTGGCTGTCAAACCCTCATTCAATCTGCTTGCAATTCCAATATATGTATTGTTGCTAAAAAAATGTTATTTTTATTTTGGTTCGGGGCATGTTACTTTTTCCAGGACTCATGTTGGATGGGTTGTTGGTGTGTATTTGTTGTCCCATGTTTATCCCTGCTGCCCCCTTATTCTTTTAGTTTTTTTGCTGATTGAATAACCCATATCGTGGGTTTGGTGCCAACACCACCCATGACATGGTGGATGTTGTTGCACCACCATGTTGTGGTGGTGCATAGCACCCTCCCCATAGCATGGTGGGTGCAACACCACCCATATCATGTTGGTTCTAGTACCACCCACAATATGGTTGGTGCACTGTACCACCAATGTCGTGGTGGTGCTAAGAACACCCATGGCATGGTGGGTGCTCTTCTCTACCAATGTCGTGGTGGTGCATAGCACTACTCACAACATGGGGGTGGAATAACACCACCATGATGTGGTGGTGTCTAGCACCACTCACGACATGGTGGGTGCACTAGCACCACTTGTGGAGGGCGAAAATGAGACCAGGTGAATAGGACCTAATCCCACTTTAGCAAACACATTGGGAGAATGAAAGAGCCTAGGGAGATAGCTCACTTTGGCTAATTCTTATGAGAAAGAGAGAGCCAAGGATTATCTCTTAGGATTTTTATTCCTCTTGTTGTATATGAAGATATGATGTGAGATTGATCAACTAGAATAGGAGATGAACAATGAAGAATATATGAAATAAAATTGCATACACTCACAGATCTGAAATTGAGATACTAAAAGTAGAGAAGGAAAAGGAATTTGGATGTGTACCTGGTGTTGAAAAATGAGCCAAACTTACCTAGATAGGAGTACTACGCTCTGGTCATGTTTTGTCTGATAGGAAGCTGCAATTGAGAGAATGCAATCCTGAGATCCTAATCCCTCAACCTGTTGAAAACCACTAAAATTAAGGGGGACCATTGTCCCTGATGGTTTTGGGCAAATCTGAGGGTTTAAGATAGTCCATATGTCTTTTTCTAATCTGAAGGTCTCTCAGGTACCTATACCTATGCCTGCACCCGTAACTAAAACGAGAAGGTTTGGGTGGCTATGTAGGGTTTTGCCTTATTCAAACCCCTATTTTGGTGATTTCCACCTCAACAAATAGTATATTTGTATAGTAAAATAGTGTGTGCAGGAATCTTGTGTGTGTGCAAGACCCTAAAATGATAAAGATAAGAAACTAGAGCTACCCTGCGCTTTGGAGAGTAAACCCGAAATATATGTAAATGTATTTGTAAATGAGAATGCTCTAAATCAAATGTGCTAAATTATCTAAAGCATGAATGTAAATATGAAAATGAGTATAAAGAAGCTCATACAAAGACATGAAAATGATATGAAACCATACCAATCCCCAAGGGAAAGATATAAGCCACTTGATCTCCTATTATTCTTCAATGTCTTCAAGGCTCCTAATTGATGATGGATACTTGATGAATACTTGATGAATTCTTGATGAATGTTGTTGAAGACCCCACATAATCTCCTCTTTCACTACATAGAAGGCTCCTTGTGATCGCTAGCTCTTTTTGCCAGAAACTCATTTTCTATAGATTAGATAGATCTTAGTTACCTTCAAATGAAGAAAGATAGCTCTGATATATGAAACCCTAGATCTTAGTTTTGTCTTTAGGCCGACCTAGGATTTGAATTTCCCACCAATTTATTAGGGTTAAGAATTATTCTCCCAAAATTTTGAGAAAAATGTCGAGGACCAGGTGCACTTTGCACTTGGTCCGGCCAACTTTTCACCAAATTTTCAGGGTCATTAGATATCATGATATTAGAGCGAATCCCAAAGTTACATCTGATTTTGAGATGTTTTTGATATGTGAAATAGGGCCTTAAAGGTCAAAATAGGACATAATTAGGGTTTATGATTTAATGATTTATTGGAGGAATAAAATAAAAATGGGCACACTTAGGGTAAAGGGCCCAATTTTATGATGTGGGGAGTGATGAAATATGACTATATTTAATTAAATTAATTAATAAAATACTTAAAGGGAAATTACAATGCAAGATACAAACACACTAAGGTGGGTGCTAAACTAAGCGTAGAATTGTACCACCCTAGCAAGGGTGTACAATTTATGATGCTACATTTACCCCTGACTTTAGAGGTCATATGACACTATGTGCATATGCAAGCTAAAGTAAATAAAAGTAAACATTCATGAAAAAGGATATATCCACAAGTTGTCGGACAAAGCCCCCAGCGACATCTGTAGTACACAGTTAGGAATCACACCCTAAAAAACCACATGTTAGATAAAATCACAAATCACCTAAATGATTACTAAGGAAAGTGATGAAAATTTGAGGGTAGCTATATGCCCCCCCTATTTTGGCTTGCTTATTTTAGTGAGTTGAAATAGGGTATCATGTTTACCACATCTGATTGTGAAATAAGATTGATGACAAATGCTCACAAGAATATTTGATACAAGATCAAATACTAATGTAGAATCATTTGGTAAGAAAGAGGACTAAACCTCAATTCCAACACAACAAAGAGTGTGAGGATTTGAGAGCTCCTTAACACAAGATGAAAGATTTAAATGGAAATGAATGCAAGAGATATAAAAAATACAACTCCATAAAGGAAATTGGAAAAGAATGGAGGATTGAGATGACATCAAAGAGATTATTTATAGCAACACTCTCCTAAAAGAAGGAAATAGATCCTCATCAGGGACATGCACATTCACAAAATAGAAGGGTTTACTATAAAAGATACTACTCAATGAAGAAAAGGAATTGATGAATGATCAAAGACTTCCAACACCAAGGACGAGGTCCCAATTAAGGATATGTACGTAAGATCCCCATTAGGGATGGTTGTTCCAATATGAGAGAAATAATTCAAATATGAATACACCTCTACCATCAATAAGAAATCCTTATAGAAGACACTACTTCACAAAGGGGAAATTTTAATCTTAAGAAGTAGAGATGTTAAAAATCACTCTTGCCCCCCATATATAGGGAGAAGAGATGAGATAGAAATAGGCTATTATGTTGCTTCCAAAAGTATGATTACATGTGAAATTGTATCATCGTGAATGAAAATGAGCCCCCAGTAAGTGAGCTACTAATATCACATAATGATGAGCAACATAATAACCATTAATGTTATATAAAGACATGATAGATTGAATGAGGTATTTGAATATGACATGTTAAATTCTCTACTATAAGTGATATTAAAAACATGTATAAGATGATTAATGTTAAAAATTCTTTAGAAAGAGAGAAGTTTATAGGAGAGGAATAGGCCACTAAGTCATACTTTTCTTGCCCACAAGAAACCTTAGGAAAGGGATAAGTGTAATTCATTAGAGCCTTATTCCTAGAAGAAGGGATTTTAGAATGAGTAGAAGATAAAGTCTCATAAGTGGGATTAGAAATCTCTTGATGAAATTAATAATGAGATTTGTCCATCACTAAGATTTCCTTATGAGGGGGATGAGTGTTGAAAGAAGTAGACGATGATTTAATTTAAGTGAGGTCATCATCACTACTAAATTTAGAATTCACATTGAGAGATGGTCTTTTAGATACTTTGGTGGGCTTAGAAGGATTATATACAAGTCCAAATGAAGCTTCATGTGTATTATGTTCTAAAGGAACTTTAACTCGTTCATTTGCACAAAAACCATTTCCATTATAGCCACTTTTAGCTAAAATGTGAAAACCAGGACCATAAATGGATGCCAAATCAGAAAGAGATGGTCACGCCTCATAGGTCTCAGTGCTATATGAATTAGAGGAAGGATTATTTGAATTAGAATCAGCCACAAAGTGGTTACTTATTAGTTTAGACAAAGTGGGTTTCTCTTTAGGTTCCTCCTTAGATTTCTCCTTCTCAGTCTTAGATTTTTTCCAAGATACTCTATACTCTCCTATAAAAGTAGGGTTAAAGTCTAGAGATCCCCAATCATCATTTGAGAGCACTCCTTTGCGAGAAAAGATATCTTTGGGAGAAGATTTTGATTGAGTAGAAGAATCAAGAGTACCTGAAGGAACAAGATCATTAAAGGAAATAGATGTATTTGAAGAAGTAAGAGGATTGGGAGAAGAATGGGAAGTTGTTGAATAAAAAGATCCATCTTTTAATGGAGCTTGAAGATTGGTATCATCTATCAAGGTGTATGTCTTCTTGTCATAAATAAACTTGACTGTCCTATGAAAATTTGAGGGAAAAACTTGCATGCTATGAATCCACGGTCTCCCTAATAGAAGGTTATATGTCAAATTACCAGGCATAACATGAAAAGTGTAGGTAAAGTAACAAGACCTACATTAACAAGCAAGGTTACAATACCTAAAGATTTTTTAGCAACATTATCAAAGCCTCGAATAGAAATAGAAGTAGTTTTGATAAGAGAATGATCCACATTAATCTTATCCAATGTCCACACCACAAACATTAAGGCCATATCCATTGTCTACAAGGGTTCATCTTATAGAAATATTGTTGATAATAACCAAAATCATAAGAGGATCATATTGATGTTGGATTTCATGAGAAGGTAACTCATCTTGTGTGAATACAATTTGAGATTTGGGTTTGTTTGTAGGATCAATCAAAGAAGCCATGTTATTTGGTGTCACTGCACGTGGGACATCTAAGTTTTTTAAAGAATCTCATAAAATCCCATGATAAGAAAGTGAATTTTGAACCAAATCCCAAATATAAATCTTGGTAGGAGTAGATTTAAGTTGTTCAATGAGATCATACTCCTTACTAAGAGTATGTGATATATGAGGTACTTGTGGAAGAGTAGGTTGAGAGGGAGGAAATTAAGTTGGGGTAACTGGAAGAGGATTAGGTTGCCTATTGTTTCTTGTGTTGTAGGTATGAGAAACCGTATGATAACTCTCTTCAGTGATTTGTGTAGCATAATAATAAGGGCTCTTAGTAGGATAACCTCCTTGCACAGTAATAACAGGTTTCTTAGGAGTGCAAAAAGAATAATTAGCATAACCACCTTGAACCACTAAAATAGGCTTACATTGAGAAATTTGAGGAGGACAAGAACCTTTAACTGTGAAGAGGGGTTTATTAGGTGTTTCATTCACATATATTAAATTGATTGAAGATGGTTTAGGAATATCAAAGGTGTCCTTATGAATTTTAGATGAAGAATGGACAAGATGGTTGGAAGAATTGTTGATAGTCTCTTCTTGCACTAAAATGTTATCATGGATAAGATCAATTTTAGGAGGTAGACTAGGAGTGGGCATTGATGTTTTAGAAGGAAGAATATTAGTAGGAAAATTAATATCATCCTTTATCATCAAAGGATATACATGGGGAATAGACTCTCTAGGAGAAGGATAAACATAACTCTCTAAAGTTTCACCTTTGAGAGGAAGATCTTTGAAAGAGATGTTAACAATATCTTCTTGAACTAAGGTATCCTTATTAATAGACCCTAGTTGGGGATAATGAGATGCCTTACATTTAGAGGTAAAATGATTGATATTCATGGAAAGTGAGATGATATCAAGATAGTTATAAATCATGATTTCATCCTCTTTGGCTAGGGTTCTCTCATGGGGTAGAGAATAATCAACACCTTCTTCTAATTGTTCATCCCAAATAGTGAGGTCACTAAAAAAAGTATTAGATATATCTTGTAGAAAAAATTATTTATTGTTATTGCCAATTTTGGGAGAAGGGATAACATTGTTCATTAATTCTTCATCCTTAGGCGGGAGAGCATCACTACATGTTTTTAAATCATCCTCTTGCTTCAAAATATGTTCAATAGGATGCTTAGGGGAGAGAGAATTAAGGAAATTAATTATGGTTTCATCTTCTTTTTTTAAGGCATCTTTATGGGTAAGACAAGGTTCAGGGCAAGGAGAACCATTTCTCATTAATGCATCATCTCTAGTGGGAATTTTGTTGAAGTCAAAAGAGGAAATTCCATCACTAGGAAAAGTACGGACAATGCCATCTTATTGCACAAAATGATCCTCATGAGGGGAGTATTCTTTAGGAGGGAAATTAACATCTTTCTCCAAATATTCATTCTTAGGAAGAAGATCTTTGAAAGAAGTTCTCATAACCTCTTGTTGCACTAACATACCCCCATTGGTAACACCAAATTTAGGAGAAGATAAGTCAATGTCCATCAATACCTTTTCACTTAGAGAGGCATCATATAAAGAAGGTAAAGTAACATTAAGAAAGGTATTTATGATATCATCCTCTTCCTCTAAGATAAATAGATGGGAAGGGCACATTTTAGGAGAATTATCAATATCACTCTTCAAATCTTCATCCTTAGAGCATGGGAGAATTTTGAAGGGGTTGGTAATAACTCTTTTAGGCACTAAAACATTGTCATAGATAGGAGGAAGTTATTTAAGAGATTAAAAAATTGAGACAAGGGAAGCTAACCCATTATCACATTTATAAAATGAATGCATCATGACAAAAATTTTCCTCTTTCAAATGATAACATATGAAGAATAGAAGGAAATGTTCAATTTTAACCAATGAAAGAACTCTAAATGTTGATTTAGAAAATTAAATTAATGAGTGAAATATATTCCTAAATCAGATCTGAAATAAATGAAACAAATTAAGCTATCCACAAGTTCAATTTTGAATTGAAAAAATAGGGTTTTAACAAAATTGACCCCTAAATTTTTAAAAATTGCAAGGAATTGAAACCTCTAAATATAAATTTGAACTTGAAATATAAAAATACTCAGATCTAAGAACATAAATTAGAATTAAAGAAGATTGGATTCACATCGGGTTCACCAAGATGTGCAGGGGAAAAAGTGAGACCGGGTGACTAGGACCTAATCCTTCTTTAGCCAACACATTGGGAATACAAAAGAGCCTAGGGAGATAGATAAATTTGGCTACTTCTTGTGAGAGACTGATCAACTAGACTAGGAGATGAACAATGAAGCATATATGAACTAAAATTGCATACACTCGCAAATCTAAAACTGAGATACTGAAAGAAGAGAAGGGGGAGGAATTTGGATGTGTAACTGGAGTTGAAAAATGAGCCAAACTAACCTGGATAGGAATGCTACGCTCTGGTCCTGTTCTGTCTTACAGGAAGCTGCAATTGAGAGAATGCAATCTTGAGATCCTAAGCCCTCAACTTGTTGAAAACCACTAAAATTGAGGGTGATCAAGGTGCCACACCCCTATCCTAGGTAGGACCAGGGTGCCACACCCCTGTCCCTAATGGTTTTGGGGAAATATGAGGGTTTAAGATAGTCCCTATGTCTTCTACTAATCTGAAAGTCTCCCGGGTACCTGTACTTACACCTACAACTGAAAAGAGAAGGTTTGGGTGGCTATGTAGGGTTTTTCCTTAGTCAAACCCCTATTTTGGTGATTTCCACCTCAACAAATAGTTGATTTGTATAGTAAAATAGTGTGTGCAGGAATCTTGTGTGTGCGTAAGACCCTAAAATGAGAAAGATAAGAAACTAGAGCTATCCTATGCTTTGGAGAGTAAACCCTAAATGTATGTAAATGTAAATGAGAATTCTCTAAATCAAATGTTCTTAATGAATGTAAATATGAAAATAAGTATAAAGAATCTCATACAAAGACATGAAAATGACATAAAACCATACCAATCCCCAAGGGAGAGATATAAGCCACTTGAACTCCTATTATTCTTTAATGTCTTCAAAGCTCCTAATTGATGATGAATACTTGATTAATACTTGATGAATGATTGATGAATGTTTTTGAAGACATGACATAAGCTCCTCTTTCACTAGATATAAGGCTTCTTGTGATCGCTAGCTCTTTTTGCTAAAATGTCCTTTTTTCATAGATTAGATAGATCTTAGTTACCTTCAAATGAAGAAAGAGAGCTCTTATGTATGAAACCTAAGATCTTATTTTTGTCTTTAGGCTGACCTAGGATTTTAATTCCCACCAATGTCTTGGGGTTAAGGATTATAGTATCAAATAATTATGCTCCTGAAATTTTGGGAAAAATGTCAGGGACCATGTGCACTTTGCACCTGGTCTGACCATTTTTTCACCAAATCTTTAGGACCATTAGATATGATCATATTAGAGCAAATCTCAAAGTTATAGTTTATTTTGAGATGTTTTGATATGCAAAATCGGGCCTTAAAGGTCTAAATAGGACATAATTAAGGTTTATAATTTAATGATTTATTGGAGGAATAAAATTAAAAGAGGCACACTTAAGGTAAAGGGCCTAATTTTATGATGTGGGGAGTGATGAAATATGACTTTAAATTTAATTAAATTAATTAATTAAATGATTAAAGGGAAATTACGATGCAAGATGCAAACACACAAAGGTGGGTGCTAAAATAAGCATAGAATTCTACCACCCTAGCAAGGGTGTACAATTTACGACGCTACACCACAAAAAATGTGGTGGGTGCAATTTACCACCCATGTAATGTTTTATTTGATATTTTTAGTTTGTTGAGCATATGAGTCCATGTAATGGTTGTGTTCAAGTTTAGTTGTTGGAATATTAATTCAGTAATAATTTGGGGTCAAGCTCACAAGTTATACCATGGGCCAATCGTAATGTAAATGTTGCCCCATCTTATCGTTTTTGCCTTCATTTGTGGACATCATTTTTATGCCATGTGTTATGCTAAATTTTGGTACTAGAGGCCCTCTTTCTTATGTTGTATTTTAGATTGATCTTAGTGTCAATTTTTGATGCCATCGTTTGAATGCAAGATTTTAATGTTATTTTGAGTTGTCTCGTGATGTTTTACCATGAGAAGTTGGTTTCATTTATGCTGTTGATTTTATGATAGCAAGTGTGAAGACCTTGATGGGTTGTCTTTAATTTGGTTGCAGGAGTGTTACAACTTGGTTTATGTACTTTTTGGTCAAGAGCATCATCCATTCTTATATGTTGATGTTTGATCTTTGTGAGCATGTGTCTATGCATGGTTTGGTATTGTATGATGCCTTATTTCAGATTTACTTATTTAACTTAAAGCCTCTTGTAATGATGTTTATGGGTCTGTTTAAGGGAGTGGGATCCTTTGCGACACTTGGGGTCATGAGAGATGGACTATCATGAGGTTCCTTGTAAGGATGCATGAAGTCTAGACCTCTTGGGTGTAAGGGAGTTTACCTTGTTTTAATCAAGTGATAACTAATTAATGAATGGGAATGGGTAGATAGTCAATTAAAAAGATAATAATTGATAGTGTGTCATGATTCAGTCCTAGGGAGGATGTTTAGGCTGAGCATGAGAAGACTATGGAGACGGTAATCCAATCTCCCTTGGTCTCTCAAAGGTTGATATTTCTCTGCATGCCCTTAGGTGAGAGACTTGTGTTTAGTATGACATGTGATGACACTCCCTTGTACATGTGTCTCCCTTGAGTCTTACATGCACATTTATGCCTTGACGTTGTGTCGGCCTCTAGGAGTTACTTTAGTTGTTGATTTCTTGGGTGTTTGGTTTATGTGTATGGAAGTTTTTCTTGTTGTAGTCCCTTTGGTCTTAAGTGTCAACCTAGGCGTAGAGTGTGTGTTGGGACCTAGTGACATCTCCTAGCTTGGGGGGGATGGTTCCTTGTAGGTTCCACATTAGTCAGGTGGTTGGAGATTTTTTCCATTGGGGTTTTTCCCTTCTTGTGCATGGACTTGGATCTTTCTTTGTGATGGCTATGGATTCTATGGAGTAGATTTATGTATTATCCCCTATGGTTTATGAGATGTACTTGTTATGTAATAGTGTAGGATCCATTTTAAAGATTGAGCAATCTTAGAATCATATGGATTATGTAATAGTAGCATGTAGTGTATCCATGATTATACATTAGACTTAGGCTTCAATGGAGTTCTTCATTTGATATTGTTATGTAATGGTTCATAGGTATCATTGATTTAGGAATGGTTATGCCACTTTTGTATTACATTGTAAACATGTGAAAGGAATATAGACTCTTGGTTATTTCACCTTTTGGACACCATTGTAAACATGTGTAAAGACTTAAACATGTGTGTTGAAATTGCCATGCTTATGGTGTAATGTACTTAGTAAGCTATATCTTATGTGTTCATAATGGAAATAGCCTTGGAGTAGAAATTTAAACATTTATGTGACATTATCATGACATGTAATGGATATATACATATAGTTAGATCCATGTTACAATGAAGAAAAGATGTATTCATTCACTTTCATCATGTTATGTTCAAAACTATGAAAGGAACCTTTGTATGGGAATGAGGTATTTTCATGTATATGTGGATGCAATATAATTAGATGTTAGATCTTTACTATGAGACTCTAAAACTTGTGTAATGACTATTAAACAAGACCTCATTAAGCCATTAATGATGAAGGTAGAAAACATGACATACACAGTAAAGACATTAGTTAGCATCATAGAAACTAAATTAGCCAAGGGGCAAGAAATTACAACAAGCCTTAGAATATTAACTTTACATTAAGGGTTATAAATGTTAGGTAATTGTTCAGTCTCAAAGACACTGAGAGTGGAGGGGGGGAATCAGTGTCTAACTAGTAAATGAGTGATTTAAACTTGTTTGCAACTTTATAACCCAAATTAATATATCGGTAAACAAATAATAATGCAGTAAAGAGAAACAAAAGTATAACCATCAATACACACCATAACACAGATATTTTTAGCGAGGAAACCCGGTAGGGGAAAACCTCGGTGGGATTTGTGACCCACAATATTTACTCACTGGCCAATATGAATAGATACTACTTGTACAATAGGGGCCTGCACATGCAAGAAGGCCAACTTCCTAGAGCTCACTACTCAATACAAAATAGGAGTCACACTGACTACAAAATTGGATGATTAAATCCAATGACAATGTACTACTCAAAATAGCATTTGCAATGTTGGATTCAGTACTGGTTTAAGCTCTATCTAATTCTCTCTTCTTTGCTCTTATTCGCTCATATGATAATTACATCAAAATGCATATATAGTTCATTCACTATCATAACCTATCACATCTCATATATCGCTTCCTTACATTACCTAATTCCTTTTATAATGACCTACAAGATCTCATACATATATGATTCTTTACAATACATCATATCAGCTATACAAATATAATTACAATACAAAACAATTTATTTCAAGTTGGCTTAGAGTGCCGGTATAATCTGTTGTCAGTGTAGACTGGATGTCAGTGAGAATAAACTTGTAGTGCCAGTAGATGATGTTTGTTGCCGGTGTAACCTATGAACCATGTTACCAATTAGTTGCCATCAATGACAACATCAACTATTCTAATATGAGTGTATAATGCCAACAATCTCCCCCTTTGGCATTGATGGCAACACTCATGAGAAAAATCAAAAAATGAAGTCAAAAAATTGAGTGTGCTCCCCCTAAGAAAATGATCTCCTTCTATACATTTTTATCATACACTACTTCCCCTTTGACATCAATGACAAAGGATGTCAAAAGAATCAAATAATTTAAAAATTTATCTAGAAACCTATAACTAGTTGTAAAATCTCAAAAATGTCTGCCAAAACTAAATTAAGACCTTGCAAAAACTTAGTACTGTCAGAAATTATGGTCTTTGTCTCCTGGATCATACCAGTGAGATAATGCATTTTTTGCTCTGGTGAACTTTCTCCTTGAATAGATGCCTTAGACAACTCATTCTGGTGTGTTAATAATTTGTCCAATCTAGGACCAAGCTTTTTCTTCAACTCCCAGGTTTTCATTCTTGGCCTTGCTTTTTCCCTTTCTAATTTCTCAATCTTCTCTTCATAGATTATCATTTCCTAATCCAAAACTAAAGTAAGTTCCAAGCATATTATCAGCTATATCATCAATTTCCTTTTGTTTTTTCCTTATTTTGTCATCAATATCCTTAGTTAGATGGTGAGGCTTACATGCTTCCCTGTACAACTCATTGTATTCTAGAATGGTGGAATTTAGTACTAATAACAAAGAATCAATTTGTCTTGTATAGTCTTTAATTGTCATGTCAAAGAATTCATCTTTCTCCTTATTCACCCTTTCCTTAATAGTCTCTTCATTTATTTTATCCATAGTTTGAATGTTAGAAGAAATGAATTTGGACAATGTGTCCAATTTACCTATAGATCCATCAATATGATCAACTTTACATGTCGGTGCAATCATTTGCAAAATTGGTAAAGAATCATCAATGGCCTTAAATGCTAAGGTATTGCATTCTGTAATCTTCTTTATTGAATCTAAAAGTACATCTGTAATATTCTTTGGTCTATAATCCATAGTAGAAGTGCTAGGTAGAGTTCTTGGTTATGCAATTGGTTTCTTTTCTTCTCCAGATGTCTACACAGTTACCTTAACCACTTATGCTTCCTTGCTTCCATCCTTAACCTCTTCTTTATTCAATTTTTCTTCCTTATTCTCATTCTTGTTTTCATTCTTATTTTCAACCTTACTTTCTATCTTACTATTTGTTGGTTCAGATATATTCTATCCATGCCATGTTTCTGTTCCAATTTCTGCTTCTGCTTCTGGTGGTATTTTAGTGTTAAGTTGAGTATCATCAAGGATGGATTCAGATTTCTTAACTTCAGTTGTTTCCTTGTCCATTATAATATTGAAATCCTGAGTGTCCACATTCATGGTAAAATGAATGTCTGACTCTGGATCAACATTATCTACTTTTACTTCCTCTGACTTATCTTCTCTAGGCTTACTATCCATTTGTGTCGATGCCTCTAAAATAATTGGTAGGGTGTCTTGTGTCGGTGGTGGTAGATTATCCTTAACCGTGATATCAAGTATACTGCCAATTTTTCATTTACCTTTATGTACCTTCTAATATACCTTAGTAAATGACTTATCCACCTTTTGTCTATCTTTCTCTTCTTTCTTCTCTCTCTCAACAAAAAATATGTCCCACTTATCAGCGGTTTCATTTGTAATTTCTTTAACTCTATTGGTCATAAGACTAACTTATCGGTGACCACTCACAAAAATAGTTCTATTAGCTTCAGATATAAGGTCATCAATTTCCTGCTTGGAATTACTAGGATGCACAACTAATAGAGATTTTAACTTCAATTTCTTATCAAGTTCCATAACAGACATTCTCTTGGCTTCTAATCTTAAGTACAAATCATTTGGTAGAACATCTTTGACCTCAATAAGGACCTTCTTGTAGATATCTAGATACAAAATAATACTTTCCTCTATAGTTTCCTTATCCAAATCTTTAAAAGAATGATACAATTTATTTGCATTGCTAAGGCTACCATCTTGGGTGATTTCATTGACTAACTCTTCCGGTGAAAGAGTATCTGGTTCCTTTGGTTCATATTTCTTCTTTGGAGTAGCTTTCTTCTTAGGACCACTAGGCTCTTTTACAGCTTGTTGCTTCTTTCTGGGTGTCCTTGATTTCTTAGGAGATGAAGCCGGTGTCGGTGAGGGTTTTCTTTTCTTTTTGTCCACTCTCTTGAATTCAGCTACCTTACTACTATCAGAATCAGATGAGGTAGCCACAGGAGAAATATGTGCTATTGGTTGTTGTTCTGCTTTTCTTTCTTGTTTAGCAACATCTTTCATCAGATCTAGTTTCAATAAGCCCTTCTTGACAATTTCTACAAACTTAGAAGCATCTTTTATGTCCTTTTCTCTTTTCTTTCTATTCTTCTGCATAGCAACACCACTCTCTATAGTTTCAACATTACCAAATATCTCCTCTATCGGTTCCGGTGGATCATCTAGGAGTATTTTAGCATATGAATCCAAGATGTGTGAATCCACCTCATATCCCATCTCTGTAATCCAGACAGTTCTAGGTCTAACTGCCTCCATCCAAATTTCATCTCTTTTGATAACAACAAGCCTTAGAATATTAACTGTACATTAAGGGTTATAAATGTTAGGTACTTGTTCAGTCTCAAAGACACTGAGAGTGGGGGGAGGGGGGTGGGGCGAATCATTGTCTAACTGGTAAATGAGTGATTTAAACTTGTTTGCAACTTTATAACCCAAATTAATATATCGGTAAACAAATAATAATGTAGTAAAGAGAAACAAAAGTATAACCATCAATACACACCATAACATAGATATTTTTGCTGAGGAAACCCGGTAGGGGAAAACCTCGGTGGGATTTGTGACCCACAATATTTACTCACTGGCCAATATGAATAAATACTACTTGTACAATAGGGGCCTGCACATGCAAGAAGGCCAACTTCCTAGAGCTCACTACTCAATACAAAATAGGAGTCACACTAACTACAAAATTGGATGATTAAATCCAATGACAATGTACTACTCAAAATAGCATTTGCAATATTGGATTCAGTATTGGTTTAAGCTCTATCTAATTCTCTCTTCTTTGCTCTTATTCGCTCATATGATAATTACATCAAAATGCATATATAGTTCATTCACTATCATAACCTATCACATCTCATATATCGCTTCCTTACATTACCTAATTCCTTTTATAATGACCTACAAGATCTCATACATATATGATTCTTTACAATACATCATATCAGCTATACAAATATAATTACAATACAAAACAATATTATTTCAAGTTGGCTTAGAGTGCCGGTATAATCTGTTGTCAGTGTAGAATAGATGTCGATGAGAATAAACTTGTAGTGCCGGTAGATGATGTTTGTTGCTGGTGTAACCTATGAACCATGTTACCAATTAGTTGCCATCAATGACAACATCAACTATTCTAATATGAGTGTATAATGCCAACAATCTCCCCCTTTGGCATTGATGGCAACACTCATGAGAAAAATCCAAAAAAGAAGTCCAAAAATTGAGTGTGCTCCCCCTAAGAAAATGATCTCCTTCTATACATTTTTATCATACACTACTCCCCCTCTGACATCAATGACAAAGGATGTCAAAAGAATCAAATATTTTTAAAATTTATCTAGAAACCTATAACCGGTTGTAAAATCTGAAAAATGTCTGCCAAAACTAAATTAAGACCTTGCAAAAACTTAATACTATCAGAAATTATGGTCTTTGTCTCCTGGATCATACGAGTGAGATAATGCATTTGTTGCTCTGGTCACCTTTCTCCTTGAATAGATGCCTTAGACAACTCATTCTGGTGTGTTAATAATTTGTCCAATCTAGGACCAAGCTTGTTCTTCAACTCCCAGGTTTTCATTCTTGGCCTTGCTTTTTCCCTTTCTAATTTCTCAATCGTCTCTTCATAGATTATCATTTCCTAATCCAAAACTAATGTAAGTTCCAAGCATATTATCAGCTATATCATCAATTTCCTTTTGTTTTTTCCTTATTTTGTCATCAATATCCTCAATTAGATGGTGAGGCTTACATGCTTCCCTGTACAACTCATTGTTTCCAGAATGGTGGAATTTAGTACGGATAACAAAGAATCAATTTGTCTTGTACAGTCTTTAATTATCATGTCAAAGAATTCATCTTTCTCCTTATTCACTCTTTCCTTAACAGTCTCTTCATTTATTTTATCCATAGTTTGAATGTTAGAAGAAATGAATTTGGACAATGTGTCCAATTTACCTATAGATCCATCAATATGATCAACTTTACATGTCGGTGCAATCATTTGCAAAATTGGTAAAGAATCATCAATGGCCTTAAATGCTAAGGTATTGCATTCTGTAATCTTCTTTATTGAATCTAAAAGTACATCTGTAACATTCTTTGGTCTATAATCCATAGTAGAAGTGCTAGGCAGAGTTCTTGGTTATGCAATTGGTTTCTTTTCTTCTCCGGATGTCTACACAGTTACCTTAACCACTTATGCTTCCTTGCTTCCATCCTTAACCTCTTCTTTATTCAATTTTTCTTCCGTATTCTCATTCTTGTTTTCATTCTTATTTTCAACCTTACTTTCTATCTTACTATTTGTTGGTTCAGATATATTCTATTCATGCCATGTTTCTATTCCAATTTTTGCTTCTGCTTCTGGTGGTATTTTAGTGTTAAGTTGAGTATCATCAGGGATGGATTCAGATTTCTTAACTTTAGTTGTTTCCTTGTCCATTATAATATTGAAATCCTGAGTGTCCACATTCATGGTAAAATGAATGTCTGACTCTGGATCAACATTATCTACTTTTACTTCCTCTGACTTATCTTCTCTAGGCTGACTATCCGTTTGTGTCGATGCCTCTAAAATAATTGGTGGGGTGTCTTGTGTCCGTGGTGGTAGATTATCCTTAACCGTGATATCAGGTATACTGCCAATTTTTCCTTTACCTTTATGTACCTTCTGATATACCTTAGTAAATGACTTATCCACCTTTTGTCTATCTTTCTCTTCTTTCTTCTCTCTCTCAACAAAAAATATGTCCCACTTATCAGCGGTTTCATTTGTAATTTCTTTAACTCTATTGGTCATAAGACTAACTTGTCGGTGACCACTCACAAAATAGTTCTATTGGCTTCAGATATAAGGTCATCAATTTCCTGCTTGGAATTAATAGGATGCACAACTAATAGAGATTTTAACTTCAATTTCTTATCAAGTTCCATAACAAACTGTCTCTTGGCTTCTAATCTTAAGTACAAATCATTTGGTAGAACATCTTTTACCTCAATAAGGACCTTCTTGTAGATATCTAGATACAAAATAATACTTTCCTCTATAGTTTCCTTATCCAAATGTTTAAAAGAATGATACAATTTATTTGCATTGCTAAAGCTACCATCTTGGGTGATTTCATTGACTAACTCTTCCGGTGAAAGAGTATCTAGTTCCTTTGGTTCATATTTCTTCTTTGGAGTAGCTTTCTTCTTAGGACCACTAGGCTCTCTTATAGCTTGTTGCTTCTTTCTGAGTGTCCTTGATTTCTTAGGAGATGAAGCCGATGTCGGTGAGGGTTTTCTTTACTTTTTGTCCACTCTCTTGAATAAAGCTACCTTACCACTATCAGAATTAGATGAGGTAGCCATAGGAGAAATATGTGCTACTGGTTATTATTCTACTTTTCTTTCTTGTTCAGCAACATCTTTCATCAGATCTAGTTTCAATAAGCCCTTCTTGACATTTTCTACAAACTTAGAAGCATCTTTTATGTCCTTTTCTCTTTTCTTTCTATGCTTCTGCATAGCAACACCACTCTCTATAGTTTCAGCATTACCAAATATCTCCTCCATTGGTTATGGTGGATCATCTAGGAGTATTTTAGCATATGAATCCAAGATGTGTGAATCCACCTCATATCCCATCTCTGTAATCCAGACAGTTCTAGGTCTAACTACCTCCATCCAAATTTCATCTCTTTTGATAACAAAGCATATTTGTTTATCATACTTATCAACAATGCTTTGGGGAATCCTTTCCTTTTATTTCATTTTAGCTTGAAAATTCTTGAAATACTCTTTTACCAGTTTGTCACTATCAGATCCCATGCCGATAATTGCCTCCTTTATCTATTTTCTAATAGAAATATCATAGTCAAAATCCTTATGTCCAATACCAAGAATCTCCTTTGAGAAGTAAAGCATTAAACACACAATCAGATTTCCAAATTTAAAGGTTCCCTTCTTATCTCCTTTGATCTTATCTAAATTCTCTAGTAATTCATCCTTTAAGAATTCACAGATGTCAATTTTAATATTGTTCATAATCATCTCATAGGCACTATGAATGTGGGAACTTGAAAAAGAATTTAGTCTGTTAGTATGAGCAACTTTATAACCAATGACCATACTTGCAAATTTAACATTGTTATCTTTTATATCATTGACCCTAAGTGATCTGTTGTCAAATATTGCGCCAGTTAAGCTCATAACCTCTTTGTTTGGAATTTTCTTTTTCTTGTCAGGCCTAGTGTTGGTGGAGGGTAAACCAGTAACAACTCTTATAGCTTCCTTAGTTATCTTAAATACTGAGTCTAACCACATAAATTCACCATGAACCCTGCTAAGAACATAGCGGACGGTTTCATCTGAGAATTCTGGTATATGGAGGATGTCAATGAACCCTAAATCCTCAATAACCTTGTGTTCCGGTTTAACTACCCCATGTTTGTTAGTGATAACATTTATGAACATATTCTTCAAATCTTCAGACCCTAAACTTTCAATGTTACAATGTATGTATGCCCTAGGGTCTTCAGTAAATGTAAATCCCTTTGGGATTCTAGAAAATGCACCAATGGAGTCATCCAGTTTTGCTAGAGTCATCCAGTTTTGCTATCTTATGAATTATTTTGAAAATGGCTCTTGGTCATTTTATGTTCTCCATAATGCTAGGTGTAGACACCTAAAAATGTCTCATTGATCATGTACTAATTATTCCTATAATTGATTAAATAATCTTAATTATTTAATTAAGTCAATTAACTTATTCTTCTAAATTCTTCTAATTTCATATTTCTTCATCATCTTATTAATTATTCTATTTTCCTATTCTTTCATCATTTAATCATTTTAATCATTTTCTAATGTTATTTAAATATTTATTATTTAATTAATTATGGTTAATTCCCCAATTTAAATAATCTTTATTATTTAAATAAATTACTAATTATTCAATTTCTATCTCTAAACATCTAATCATTCAACCCTCTTCTAATTATTAATTAAATATTTATTATTTAATTAATTGTGATTTAATCCTTTAAATTAAATAATCTTTATTATTTAATTATTCCATTTCTAAATAATTAAATAGTTTCTTTAAATTATTTAATTATCTAATTAATTCTTCCATTTCTAAATCCCCAAATTCTAATTTCATTTAATTTCTCATATTCTTCTAATTTCTTCCAGATTCAAATACATGTGCATGATTTCAAAAACTAAATTGAAAATCAAAGTCAAGTTCTAAATATATTCAAATGCTAAATTGAATTAATAAATTTAATTATTTGAATAATATCTAATGCAAAGATTAAATTGAAAATCTAAACCAAAATGCAAGCACATGCTAAATTAATTAATTCAATCAATTAGTTAATTAAATCATTTATCTCTCCAACTTCTATTTCCATCCTGCAGTTAGCTTTTTCTAAATTTAGCTCTCTGTGTCATCCTCTTTATTTCCTCCAATCATTCTTTTTCTTCCTTTAGTTAACTCTTTCATCAATCAGTTGACTCCTTTAATCTATTCAATCTATTGAGTTTCACTCCTACAATCAGTAGTTCAACTATCAACTTGCATTTGAGCTCACCTGAGTTCACACCTCTTGATCATTCTTTTTCCACCTTTCAATCAATCTTCTCCAATTTTCTATAAATTGAGCATCCAATCTCCATTTTCAACAATCACAAACTTTGAATCTTTGTGTTACTTGCAGGTTACTAGTGCAATATCTAAGAGCCATCATACCACGAGGAGGAGAAGAGCAATGGAAGCAATATGCAAATCTTGGAATAGGGAGTTTTATTAGAATTGATTTATAATTCCTATTTTATTTCTTGATATAGCATCTTTTCATTGTGTAGTTTGTTAGATTTGTTGATTAGATAGGGATTCGTGATTTTCCTTGTACTTCTGATTGATAGCTTTGTTTATTTGAAGAATGAATTCTAGCATGCGTTACATTTTGGTGAACTTTACATGAACTAACAACAATTTAACCTTTTTCTGTGTTCTTTGTGATTTTTGCAGATTGTGCAGATTTTTTATTTTTTTTGCAGGTTGCATGAATTTTGAGAAAAGATTTTCCATCACGCAATCGATCTTACATCATCACACAATCACATAGAAAGAATCATGCATTCGACCCTTCGGGGTCACGCATTCATCCAGACAAGGTCACGCAATCGACCTATCCGGATCACGCAATCGCCCTTTCTGGGTCACACATCCGCAGGGTTAATTGTTGTTTTATTTTTCTTCTATCTGTTATTAATTTTGTATAATTGTATCCTAAATTTGGTTAATCTGGGATCAAAATTTATTTTTACTTCAAGATTTGATTAACAAATTTTATGGCAAGAAAAGTTCAGTTCAAAATTTCAGGTGCGAGAAGGATGAAACAACAAAGGAGGGAAGCTAAACAATATCAAAAATTTCTCCAAGCAAAAAAATTGATATAGGGTTCAGAAGAACAACTGGCCTTAGATAGATATAATAGCCTAGTTATTTCTTATGCAGTTAAATATGATCTAATCAATATTGAATGGATGATGAGGGATTTGGTTAGGGCTTCACAATTGGTTTCGCAGGTTCCTGATCGGGTTTAGTTTTCATGTATTTTTCTAATTTTTTTGTTGTCTGCATTCTATCATGCAATCCACTGTTAGTGCTACGCAATCGAGCAGATAAAGTCACGCATTCACTCTGTCAGATTTACGCATTCGCTCTGTCAGATTCATGCATTCGATCAATAAGTATCATGCAATCGCTCAGGTAGTATTATGCAATCGCCTCTGTCAAGTTCTCATTTTCTATTTTCTGTTGGTTTATTTTGGCTACTAATCTTCTGTTTACAGCCTATGGTGGATTCGCAGAGAGGATTAGATTAGTAATTTTGCATGCACATCTCACAATAGTTAAAATGGACATGCATGGATCATCTCACACTTCAATTTTTAGTGCTTAAAATCAACAATAGTTAAAAAGGACATGCATGGATAATCTCACACTTCAATTTTTAATGCTTAAAATCAACAACAGTTAAAATTGACATGCATGGATAATCTCACACTTCGTTGTCGGTGCTTAAAATGAACATGGGCTAAAATTGACATGTGTGTATCTCACACTTAGTTTTTGGTGCTTTAAAATCAAACAAATGGTTAAAATTGACATGTATGCCTTCATTCTTGGATTTGGTGTTTAAAATTGAAATGCACATGCGGATCTAACACCTAAATTTGGGCTATAAAAAGAATTTGAATCTGGCTGCATTAGATTAAATCATTTTTCATTTTCTTAAGGGAAAAGAACTTTTCATTGTGTCTGGGGTGGACCTACTATTGCACTAACTGACTTTCTACCCGCCATCAAGCCTAAGGGAGAAAGAAGGGAGGTGACAACGACATCCAAATTTTCTTTTATTCTATGTAGTGAGGGGTATCTTTGACTGGGGATTTCATCACCCCACAAAGGTACTTCGAATTGGGATGCGTTGGGGATATCATCTCTCCCAGCGCACTCTCGAGCGGGTTTTTTGAGCCACTATATAAATATACTGGTCAAGCGGCTAGAGTGTTGAGTGAATTTGATGTATGTGGGGGCCTTCCTTGCACCAATAAGCTCAACTAAAGCCTTAAGTGGCTTGCTCTGAGAATCCATCGTTGGATCGGGACCCCTTGAAACCTAATTCTAAGAACCAATTTAGTTGCCAAAAATCCTACATTCAGTGGTTCTAGGAGTGCAGATTGTACCCAATAGATACCCCTCATGTACCTTACATTATGAGATAAAAATACCTTGGTGATAAGATCTTTGGATCTTCGGGGTAAGAGAGATTGGCATACCCAAGAAGTGTGTGTCGTGGAGTGGAGCCAATGCTGCTAGAATCTCTATCTATCCATCTTGTTTCGGTATTTTGTTGCGGGGGCCTCACTGAATTGTGTCCACTATCCAGCCTAAGATTTTATTCCGTGCTTTTTTATGTATCATTGTGATAGACCAGTATTGATTTAGTCCTTTGGGCTATTTCAAGCCCTATTCCACGTATCTCCGAATTTTCTAAGATTGTATGAAATTTGAGTCAGTCAGCTATACATACCTACCAACCATTGTTCTCAGATTTGGAAAACTACAAAACATTTTCCTACATGCGAGGTTACCAAAAACAAAGTCCATTTTGAAACCGATTCTCAAAACATCCTTACATACTTGTGACCTTAGGCATAGTCCCATTTACGTCATCATTATCATCCATAGTCTTTTGCATAGTCCTATCTTACATCCTCATTATCATCCTACGTCTTTTGCATAGTCCCACTTACATCCTCATTATCATCTATATTAGTTGCATAGTCCACCGTTTATCATATACATCCTTGTCTAGACCTCATATACGCTTGTCTTAGTTCATCATCATTTTCATAATCATCCTAGAAATTCATACCCCAAATGTCTAAAACATAATCAGAGGATTAGTCAAACTCAACCTCAACTCAAACAAGTTGGTCAAGTTCAATCAAACATTATCACATTCAGAGAAATGGAGAAAACATCTTACATGTTGTGATCCTAGGTCCAAACCAAACAAGCAAACATCATGGATTGGAATTATGTATTTCATAGGGAAGGTGGAGGATTCATCCCTTCCATTCCTATTCGATCACCATCAATAGAAATATTAGCTCAACAAATCAAAACTTTGCAACAACAAGTGATAGACATGGCTAGTCCTGATAACCATAGGGGATGGTTAGATAACATGATGACAGAAGTGATGGCCATGAGGGAATCGGTATGAAACCAACATTCTTATTCTTGTGAGACCATTCAAACATGCCAACCTTCATTCTTCAACAAAATCATTCCTACCTCAGTTCAACCAATATTAGAGTCATGTAAACCTTCTTTTTCTTTCAACCCACTATATCAATCATACCAATCACACCAACCCAACATTCAAACCTCTTTCAACCAAAATAAAACCCTATTCAACCAAAGTCCAAATCAAAATTCACACCAACCCAACATTCAAACATCTTTCACCCAAAATAAAACCCCTTTCAACTAGAGTCCAAATAAAAATTCATTCAACCAAAATCAAACATATCTCACCCAAAATCATACTCCTTTCAACCAAAATCAAATCCCTCTCAACCAGATCCCATATCAACCATATATATCCACCATTTCATCATCCCCTAAAGTCATGCAAGACCAATCCACACCATCTCTATCTAATAACACAACCTCCCAAGGGGTATCCATAGCACAAAAAAAATCCAATCCAAGTCATGATTTAGAGAGTCTCATTCAAAATCCTTTCTCATCAAGTCAAAAGGTTGAAATATTCCAAGAATCTCCCATGCATATCCAAATTCTTACCCTGTGTCAAGAGGATGATCCAAAATCAGAAGAAATGAGTCCTGAAACAAATAAAGATCAAGAACAACCACTTCCATCCTACCCAATTTTTGATCAAGATACCAACGACCAAGAATCTTATGATGATCCCCTTGCCCTTTTCTATTCCATTCATAATCAAACCCTTCCATCTCAAGAACAAAGTGTCATTTCAAGTCCCATCCAACATCCACCTCCTAAACAAGATCAGGACATCTCTTCCATCCTTCATAATAATCCTTTTCCAAGACAAGATCAAAGCATACCTTTACCTTCATGTCCAAAACAAGATCCTATTATTTCTCCAAATCTTGATCAAGGTCCCTCCATCCCTTCATCTCCATGTCATAATCTTCCATGTTCCTTACAAGGTTCCCTCTCAAATAAGCTTGCCATTATCCTAGTGATCCCAATCCCTCTACACAAGTTGTTCATAAACCCCTCATCAATGAAATCACCAACCCAAATCATACTACACAGAGCAACTTGTCAACAATTGTTCCATCATCCTCTTCAAGTGCATCAATAAAAATAGACATAACACCCACTCATGTCATAACTTCAAAATGAATTTGCCTCATAAACTTGCACTTGATAGACTGGGGGCAAGAGAACCTACCACAATTGGATTTCATTGAAAATCATAAGGCTATAACTGAATTCATGGGTTCCAGAGATGGATTTTCCTTTGATGATCCACAAAATCCAAAAACTAATAAAATCAATATTGGAGATGTTGAACACATACACTTAGCTGAATCCTTATATCTTATTGGAAAACACATCTTTATCCGACTCTTCAAACAAAGACCAATGAACTACCTACACAAATATTATACCTAAGGGCTGTGTAGTTTAGGTTTTACTTTCCACATTGCATATCATTTTATTCACAACATGACATTGCATACAGTTTCTTTCTAAGCACCATCATATTTAGAAGTCATGTTTGCAAAACTTTCGGAAATTACATATAGCAGCATCAATAAAACAAGACAACTGTCAAAGTTTATCATCTGTTTACATCCAAGAGAAGCAAGGGTCATCTCCTTTCTTAGATATTTAGACATGAAGTCTTTGAGGTTCTAAGGTCATTCATTTTCAACATTACCTTGTGACGATTCTTTACTTATGGTTGGGTAGTGATTTCACTATTTAAGACTTGTTAACCCAAAATCTATCAATCGCTATATCTTAAACACAATAAATCTCTAATTCATTCTAGACACTTAGTTGATCATATGACTAGTGAAAAATCTGAAATTCTACTTCAGCACCGCTGTAATTGTCACACCCAAGTAGGTTTCATTACTTACAAGTCAAGGCAAGAAAATAAAAATAAAAAGAGCTATGCCAAATATCCATCTAAAGGCAAAAAGAATAAATGATATATAACTGAAATATCATGTATACAAATACAATAAAAAGCTTGACTATGGGAACATGCAAGTAACTCCATCAGGGCTATGAATGCCTACTGACAATGGAGCAATATTTGAGAAATTATAGTCTATAACCTCATCGGAGCTCTCAAGGCTTGCTGGCAGCAAGGCTCTATTCGGGAAGCTTTTGAAGTTAGAAAAATCATGTAGCTAGTCATATAGGATGCTAAGGATCTTTAGTGAACATAAGAGCGGGAATTAACATGTCTGCACACACATGGGCAAATGAAGATCAAAGTTTCAAGAACCAATGGGGAAGTTTTCCGCGTCTCCATTTGTAAATCCTTGTCACTAAGTGTGTTGAGATGAATGTTCCGAAGGGCCTTAGAGATCGATTGACCACTTATCTATGAAATGTTTTGCACCTCCATTTCAATTGGTGTATTCAAATGTAAAAACAAACACAATCAACCTTGTTCGAATAGGAAATGCATCTTCATCCTACACTTTGCATTCACATAGGTAATGTCAAAAATTCATTTGTCTCCATATGTATTCTACAGATCATCATGTCATACAGGTCTACACACTGGGGGCATAACTGAAAAAATCCTAAAAATCATATAAAGTCCTAAAAAAAACCAAAAACATGAAAAAAACTCAAAAATCCAAGAACATGATAAACCTCAAAATCCAAAAAAACATTGAAAAACTCAAAATTCAAAAACAATTGAAAAACTCAAAATCTAAAAACATTGGAAAACTCAAAACCCAAAAACATTGAAAATCATGAAATACCAAAAACATCCATATAAAGTCCTGAAAAAATCATCCAAAAACAGTCAAATATGATCCTGAGAAAATCAAACAAAAACATTCAAATATCGATCTACATAATCCAAAAACATCGAAAAAGCTCTTGGAAAAGAACTAAAAATTGAAAATCAATCAATCAAAATACTTGCAATAAGATGTCTTGCGAGAAACAAATACCCTAGCAGATATCTAGCAAACGCTTCGCATGAATTTAACAAAGGATATGTCTATCCAGTCAAACATCTGCAATCAACTGATCAAACTATCTTATCAATCGTATCATATCCATATCAACGTGATCATTATCTTGTTTTAAACAGAAGAGGATACACTCGAAATCAGACAGGTCAGTCTTAAACGAGGTCCGCAACTTTCTGAGATCAGACATTATCAACCATCACATCAAACAACTGAGAACGAAGGCACAAGGTCAGTATAGCTGCTGAATTTTGTCTGGGTCAGTCTTTATCTTTTATCATTTAGTGACAGATATTGTTCCTATGCTACTCAAGGATATCCACAAGTGACTAGAGGAGCTATGATGGGCATTATCTTTTTCTTTGTTTGCTACTTGTTTGCTATGTGTTTGTTTCTTCAATGAGATATCTTTACATATTGGTTCCTTATACCCTGATGTGCTAAAGCTTCATTGTTCAAATAATAAGGCTTGGTGATGAATATATATTGACGTAATAAAATATGTGACACAGGTTCGTGATTCATTCAATTTCATTCTCATTTCATCTCATTTGCTTATTGCTAGTTTGTTGATTCTTTTATCATTGTCTCTTTCTAAATCATATCAATCATCTTCAGTTGCTTCTAATTCTCATCTAACATTGTTCTATTTCATTCTAAGGTTCATTCTCTCATATTCTATCTCAATATCATCTTCACATCACCTATCTTTATCTCTAATCAACTAACCATTCTTCTATCTTTTATCTCACATTCATCTTTTATCGAGAGATCATTCATGTCTTTAATGTACAAACAATCTCTCGAGGGGCATTACACCCTAAGTATCACCGGGGCATACTAGGGCATAATTTTTTCATTTTCTTTGAAACAACGTCATTTTGACATTGTCTCAAAGAGGGGCAAATGTAGACACCTAAAAATGTCTCATTGATCATGTACTAATTATTCCTCTAATTGATTAAATAATCTTAATTATTTAATTAAGTCAATTAACTTATTCTTCTAAATTCTTCTAATTTCATATTTCTTCATCATCTTATTAATTATTCTATTTTCCTATTCTTTCATCATTTAATAATTTTAATCATTTTCTAATGTTATTTAAATATTTATTATTTAATTAATTATGATTAATTCCCCAATTTAAATAATCTTTATTATTTAAATAAATTACTAATTATTCAATTTCTATCTCTAAACATCTAATCATTCAACCCTCTTCTAATTATTAATTAAATATTTATTATTTAATTAATTGTGATTTAATCCTTTAAATTAAATAATCTTTATTATTTAATTATTCCATTTCTAAATAATTAAATAGTTTCTTTAAATTATTTAATTATCTAATTAATTCTTCCATTTCTAAATCCCCAAATTCTAATTTCATTTAATTTCTCATATTCTTCTAATTTCTTCCAGATTCAAATACATGTGCATGATTTCAAAAACTAAATTGAAAATCAAAGTCAGGTTCTAAATATATTCAAATGCTAAATTGAATTAATAAATTTAATTATTTGAATAATATCTAATGCAAAGATTAAATTGAAAATCTAAACCAAAATGCAAGCACATGCTAAATTAATTAATTCAATCAATTAGTTAATTAAATCATTTATCTCTCCAACTTCTATTTCCATCCTTCAGTTAGCTTTTTCTAAATTTAGCTCTTTGTGTCATCCTCTTTATTTCCTCCAATCATTCTTTTTCTTCCTTCAGTTAACTCTTTCATCAATCAGTTGACTCCTTTAATCTATTCAATCTATTAAGTTTCACTCCTACAATCAGCAGTTCAACTATCAACTTGCATTTGAGCTCACCTGAGTTCACACCTCTTGATCATTTTGTTCCACCTTTCAATCAATCTTCTCCAATTTTCTATAAATTGAGCATCCAATCTCTATTTTCAACAATCACGAACTTTGAATCTTTGTGTCACTTGCAGGTTACCAGCGCAATATCAAATCTTGGAATAGGGAGTTTTATTAGAATTGATTTATAATTCCTATTTTATTAAATCTTGCATCATTTCATTGTCTAGTTTGTTAGATTTTTTGATTAGATAGGGATTCATGATTTCCCATGTGCTTCTGACTGACTTTGTTTTGTTTATTTGAAGAATGAATTCTAGCATGCATTATAGTAGGGTTTGCAACGAATTCAGGAATAGAGGATGAAGAAGCCATTGCATAAGATAAATACCTTTTAGCTGAGAAATCCTTGAATGCTCTGAAAAAACCTTTGCTTCTTCACCTTTGGGATTCCTTTACTTAATTTGTCTCTCCTTGAATGCTTGAATGCTTGGTGAGATGAAATGAGAAGTTACGCTGCCTTTATAACCAAAAAGTTAACTTACAGCCATAATAAATGATTTGTCGATGAAGTGAAAACTCCACATATCTGTTGATAAAGAAGAATTATAACTTCTTACAACCAGCTGAGGGTAAATGCATGATTTTCAATTAGTTGCCTTACCCCTAATGATTATTCCTTAGTTAGATGAAGAATCTCCTATCGGTGCAAGATTGCTCTATTCTACCGGTGCAGAGATAGATTCATCATTTCTCTGATTTCTCTTCTTGATCCATTGTTTAGTGAATTCTTGCTTGATTTCAATTACCTTTTCTTTCCCTTTGTCATTAGATCCTTTATTGTTCATCGGTACAGTCTTTCTTCTACAAAATTTTGCAATATGCCCAATCTTGTTACATGCATAACAAGTTACATTGTTTCTCTGAATAGCTTTTCCATAACCTTGACCGGTTTGAGTTCTGCATTGATTAGATAAATGTCCAAATCTACCACAAATATAGCATTTCACATTCATTTTGCAATTTTCTGAGTTATGACCATTTTTATTGCATTTGGAACATTGACCGGTGGATGAGTTTGTATCCTAATTATTCCTAAATCTACACGGATTTTCTCTATGAACAAATTTGTTGCAATTAAAACATTTTCCATTGAATTTATAAGCATTAGGTTGTCTTACCAGTTTGCTATGATCATGATTGTTTGTAGTTCCAGAACTTTCTCCATGTTCAAATCCAAGTCCAATTGTTTCTCCATCAGGTTTCTGACTTTTCAACATATCATCAAGCTTCTCTAAACTATTCTTGAATTTGTCTTTGTATTCATTTGCAGTGACCAATTCACCTTCCAAAGTGCTAACTTGTCTCATAAGTTCCACTTTGTCATGTTGCATGTGAATCAAATCTATTTTGAGCATATCATTTTCATAACTGAGCCTTAGAGATTCATTTGATCTTTCATTAAGTCTTCTAGCCAAATCTTCTTCATTCCTCTTTCTATCTTCAATATCCTTGCATAGTCTCATGGTTAAATATTGCATCTCATTCTTCATGCTACTATTCTCTTGTCTCAATTTTTCTGCACTATCTTTAAGAGTTTCCTTTTCTTCATCATCTTGGTTTTGCAATTGCACATGTAATTATTTTCTCTTATTCTTTGCTATCACCAGGTTTTCTTGAAGTGCTTTGATGAATTCCCAAGTAGTTTTGAGTTCATCTTCTAGTTTGATATTCTTCAATTTTTCTACATCAAAATCTTCAAGAGCTCCTTCCAATTGTTGTCTAAAAATTTCCATTGGTACTGGTTTCAAAATCTTCCTCAAGCTGTTAGGCTTCTACAAATAGAGGACTAGGCTCTGATACCAATTGTTAGATACTTGATCAGTCCCAAACACACTGAGAGGGGGGTTGAATCAGTGTCTAACTGGTCTATGATTGATTTAAACTTGTTTGCAACTTTATAACCCAGATTAATATACTGGTAAACAAATAATAATGCAGTAAACAGAAACAAAAGTATAACCATCAATACACACCATAACACAGATATTTTTGGTGAGGAAACTTGGTAGGGGAAAACCTCAGTGGGATTTGTGACCCACAATATTTACTCACTGGCCAATATGAATAAATATTACTTGTACAATAGGGGCCTGCACATGAAGGAAGACCAACTGCCTAGAGCTCATTGCTCAATAGAAAATAGGAGTCACCCTTACTACAAAATTGGATGATTAAATCCAATGATATTGTACTACTCAAAATAGAATCTGCAATGCTGGATTCAGTACTGGTTTAAGCTCTATCTGATACCTCTTCCATAAACCTTGATTCGCTCTGCTCTACTCTTATTCGTTCATATGATAATTACATCAAAATGCATATATAATTCATTCACTATCATAACCTATCACATCTCACATATTGCTTCCTTACATTACCTAATTCCTCTTATAATGACCTACAAGATCTCATACATATATGAGTCTTTACAATACATCATGTCTTCTATAAAAATATAATTACAATACAAAAGAATATTATTTCAATTTGGCTTAGAGTGCCAGTATAATCTGTTGTCGGTGTAGACTGGATGCTGGTGAGAATAAACTTGTAGTGTCTGCCGGTACCGGTAGATGATGTCTATTGCCGGTGTAACCTGTGAACCATGTTATCAATTGGTTGGTGTCAATGATAACATCAACTATTCTCATCTGAGTGTATAATTCCAACAATAAATGATTATAAACTCATGAGTATGGTGGCAACAATTAAATAATTCATAATGAAGTATAGATAGGCTAGTATGCATGCATTTTATGGCAGCAATAGATTGAATGATATATAAGTAATGCATTATGTGTATGGGCAGCAATAGTTTAGTTAACATCATTGTAGTACTAGGTTGTATGGAATTTGAGTGATGCATTTTCATGTGGGCAGTGATAGAAACATTATGATAATGTTACTAGGATCTATTCCTTAGCATTATAAGGCTAAAGCATTTAGTAGCACACATGTTGTAGGAAGAGAGTCAGTGGTGATGCATTGCATGGTGTGTTAGATCATCTAGTGGATGCACTATAATCATGTAGGTATAGAATGTGCAATCATAAGTAATGTATATATGATAAAATCTTCTCATTTAATGTCATGCACTAGAAATAGTATGAAGTGCAAATGCATTAGGTAGGCTAAGGCGTCTAGACTTGTAGGATTGAATGGTTTGGGATCCTAGAAGGAGCTAGTCTATAGAGGGGTTAATTTTCATATGTAGTTAAGTAGTTGCTAAGCATTATAGATAGTAGAATATATTAAGAGATTAGAGGGAATCCTATGTAGCATACCCTTGTGTGGAGACATTATGATAGCTAGATCACTAAGTGCATAGCTACATTGTCATGATGATTGTAAATCTAACACATGGATTAGGATTCATAAAGTTAGTATGGAATTAAAGTAGTAATGCCAATATGCCCTAGGGAGCTATATGTGACTATATAATCATGTTCTGCTTATTTCAAGAACATAAATAGACATTCAATGTTTAAGATTCATCACTAAGATAAGATTAAGTGAACTAATTCTTAATCACGTAGCCTAGAGTATGTATAATGGAAACCTTATTTGTAAACAAAAAAAAATTTCTCCAATTGTAGGTTGTTACTGTAAGTTCCCTGGGGTTTGTTGGCGGGCACTACAAGAAATTTCACCCTGCACAGTTGCCACCAAAGACTTCTAGGCACCGTGAGATAGAAGTATCAATACAACAAAGAAAATATTATTACCTCGTTACCCTACAGAAACAAAATAGAAGAATAAATGTCTCGCAGGCTAGCAGAGTTAGTGTTGAAATAGTACCCTACCATCCTACATGAAGGAAAATATGTTCACAACCAAGGAACACAGTGTATCAACAAAGAAGGTATAACAAGGAACTCAACAAGATAGCGTGATGTAGCTTGAGATGCTACAAAGTCTTACCCTGATGGAGTTTTAAATCTATAAGAGAACACTGCATCCTAGTGGGGGCTAGTTCTAATCCACTACCTCGCCATTCCGCATGTCAAAAATATGGAATGCAGAGTGTATACACATAAAATTGGCTATGAGCAATTAAATAAATATTTTATATTTATTTAATAATTATTCTTCTATTAAATAGTTAATTCGAAAAGATTAATTTATTTAATTCATTTTCATGTCTTTCTATTAATTAATATTTTATTAATTAATTCATTTATCCTATTCCTCTAATTAATTAAATATCTAATATTTAATTATTCTTTTAACCAAGTTAATTAAATATCTAATATTTAATTATCTTCTCCAAACAATTCAATATCTAATATTTAATAGTAATTCTCCTATCCTATAGTCTCAAATATTAAATAATTTCTTAAATTAGTTAATCTTTCTTATCCAACTCACCCTTCATCTCCACTTCATCTTCCCTTTGCCAACTCATTGATCTTGTGGCTAAGGAAATTAATATTTCTTAAATATTAATTCATCATTTATCTCCAACTTCCAAAATTCAATGAATATTGTGTGTGTACACATATTTCATAACCATTTCCTATATTCTTTCCAACACCCTCTACATCGTAGGAAGGACTTGAGTCTACTTGTCCCCTCATGCCTAAATTTCCTCCAACCATCCCTAGATTCTCTCAGTAAACAACCAGGTCAAAGTGAGATGAGTGACACTTGTCTTCTCCTTCCCCCTTTCTCTCAACCTTCACCTTTGCTCATAGCCATCCAAAGTTGTAGATCTGATCATGACCATTGATCTGAGACACATCATCTCATCCTCTCAAAGTCTATAAAATCAAGAGCTTCAGTTGAGAGAGAGTTAGACTTCAAGAGACTTGAAATGCATTTTGCAAGCTAATCATATGCATCCGTGAGTTTTAGTTTTGAAGCAAGTAGCAATAGAAATTATCATATAATCATATAGCATAATCATTTTAGCAAAATCATGTAGTATTGCATATCATAGCATCAGTTAACTACTAGTTATCAGTCCATTCTTCATATGCCATCTTGGAAGCCATTAGTGCATTGTCTGAGAGCACACCATCTGTAACCAAGAACAGTGGAGTTAGGACACAATGAGACATAAGCCATGAAGGTAATATTAATATTTTATTTCATATGTATTTCATATAGTTTCATTGGTTGAGTTTGGATTTCCTGTATGCATTTCCATTTGTATTTTGTGAAACTAACTTATTATAGGTAACATTTTGAGGATGAAATTCAAGTCGACACATTTTGGCACCCACCGTGGGGTTTGACCTCGCATATACCTTTAAAAATCTCACAAAAAGTTAAATTAACGCATTTGTAATATAGATTCACACATGTGTGAATTCTGATAGCGCTTTTGTTCCACAGGTTAGCACATTGGCCTTCTAGGTTAGCGTATTTGCAATATAGGGTAGCGCATGAGCATTTTAGGTTAGCCCTTTTGTCTTAAAATCTGTGCATATGCATTACAGGATCATGCATTTATGTCCTAGGTTAGTGCATTTGTCAAAGAAATCACACTTTTGTATCCACAGAGAAACGCTCTTGTAGTCTAGCTTAGTGCTTTTGACCTACAAGTTAGCACTTTTGAGCAAAAAGATAGTGCATGTGTTAAATTAGCGCTTCTATTTACAAACTGACAAAATTTCTTACAGGTTTGAATACTTAAGAAATCAAAAAATTTAGACTACTAAAATGCATGTGTAGGATGGTGTTTAAGGCAGATTTTATGCATTTCATCATCTAGTTAATTAAAAGTCTTCATTTGGGAAGTAATATATCATATCTTGTTCATCTAACTTAACTAAGAGGATGAATTGATAGCATGCAACTTGCATTTTAGTATTTTCTCCAAAATAGTTGCACATAGACTTTTAAAAGGGCTAAAATGAACACCATTCTTGTTGGAGCAACATCTCCAAATAGAACTTAGCCAACAATTGCTTTGAAAAGGTTAAAAAGAACTCTTGTATTCCGTGTCTTGAAAGTGGTAGGTATATGCTCTCCCCTTAATTGGGTGACCAAAAAGCCAAAACCACTCTTTTACGCTTTCTTTACTTTCAAGCACTTAAAACCTTTAGAGGGCCTACCTTCCCGAGCTGCCTTGAGAGGGCCAATGAGAGGGGAATGACCTAAAGTGGAAATGGGCTAATACCAAGTCCTTCCAATCCACTATAATTAAATCGTGTTTGTGACAAAAGTCCCAAACAACATGTTCTGATAAGTTTATACCAACACTATGTTTCCCCATAAACCCTATGGAGTGTAACCTCTATAGGCTAGGAACCTTCTATATTTATAGAGCTGAAAGTACCATATGTATGGCCACATGACTAGAATCCTTTACTAAAAACCACTTGTACTAGTTGCCAAAATCCTTCTAGTTGTCGGCGTTGGAGGTCGGACCTCTAAAGAGGCTCACATACATATGGTTCCTAGTAGAGATATAAAGGTTTCCATGGGGAGTTTTCATGGAAACTAGTGCTTGGCTGCCCCGAAGAAGTGAGTGCCGAGGGTGGAGCCTGTGGGGTCAAGCATCTAAATATCCACTTTGAATAGTGTAGCCTCAGAGGAAACCCCACATGAGATTCAACAATTATTGTCTCAACCTACCATAGGGATTGTACTTGCTTGTGCATTTTATTTATTAGACACTATGTCTTCAATGTCTGTAACATGTTCCAATTGGTCAAAAATTGAAGAAAATTATCATCTACAAGTGAGCAAAAATTCAACAAATTTACTAAAAAAGTTTGATTGAAAAGGGGAATACAAAAACTTTCCAACACTTGAAACGTCAGATCAAAATCAAAATATCAAAACATAAATATCAAAATAATTCTTGAAGTAGATTCATCTCTAAACCATCATGTATTTTCAAACTAGCTCAAATAACTAGGTCACTAATCCAACAGGTTATACCCAAAAGGTTCTATAAACATCAACATTCAACAAGCTATTGATTCAAACATCTTAAGTGCAAAAATCAGCATCCTTGTCAAGTTTCTCATTAGGATAATCAAATCCTCTATCACGAAGCTTGATCAATCTATACTATGTTCCTAATCTTGGATATATCTTTCCTATTTTGAACCTAGGTTATATCAAAACTAGAATCGCACCAACATTGGAATCACACAAACTTGTGAATTGCCAAATGCTTATATGACTTTTAAGTATCACCTTAAGAAAAGAAAACCCAGTTATAAAGCTACTCAGAAAAGGATAAGATTCTTGTATATCAATCATAAGATCTTATTGAAACATAGGACATTCCTACACTGTTTTTGTGACTACCTACATGGCTGCGGTACAGAATTTGATGGTGAAATTTTACAAAGATGTGCTTTTCAACAAAGAGATGCTTTATCCCAATGAACAAACAATAGTGGTAAAATCAACAAGGCATATCTTCCTAAACCAATAATCACCTATTGACTTTGTTCTTTGGAACTCTCAACAACTTTTGAAATAATCACATGCCAGTTTGGACTAGAGCCCAACACGAACAACTTAGAAAACAACAACAAATGGAGGAAGAAGATACTCCTGTATTCCACACTTTTGGATTTACCATTGTTGACGAAGAAGCAGTCAATAGCACCATTAGAGACCTTGAGCAAGATTTCAAATTTGATAGGCTAATGGAAAAATTGTTAGCAAAACAAAAAGAAAAATATCTCTTGATGTTGGCAAAATATGGAGCTAAACTACCACAAGACTTTAACATAGAAAGATTGAAACAAGATGTGGAAGCAAGTAACACCCAAAACATAGATGATCCAAATAACAAGGACATAAACAAAGAAATTCATGAAGAAACAAGGAAAGAAAAGGATGACACAAGAAAAGAGCATAGTGATAAGAGAACTCACGAAGAAACAAGGAGAAACTATGTGGATAATCCATTGTCAAACCTTACTCAACAAATACAAACTCTACAAAAACAGATACAAGACATGCAAAATGGGACAAGCTCCAAGAAATATTCATTAGAAGATATATGCCCATATCCTTTTGATAAAAATCTGAATATGATACCATTTTCACAACATTGCGAGATTCCTAAATATGACAAATATGATGGAAAATCTAATCCTCAAATTCACATCAGGGAGTTTTGTACTATGAGCATGGAATTTTCTCATGATGAAACTTACCTTATGCATCTTTTTCCTAGGAGTTTAAATGGACAATCAATGGAGTGGTTTTCAAGATTACCATCCAGAATCAAATCCTTTGAAGAACTTGTGAATAGGTTTCTGTCACAATACTCCTACAATATAAGGAATGAAATAACAATGCTGGATCTTTGCAATGTTAAACAAAAGAATGGTGAATCCTTTATTATTTTCTTACAATTATGGAAATGAATGTTTAAGGTATCCTCGAGATGTACCTGATCAAGGAAAAAAGGACATATTCATTGATAATCATATCAGTGAAATGAGTTATCGACTAAGGATGCAATGTCCTCCCTCTTTTGCCAAAATGATCGAGAATGGTCTGAAAATAGAGAATGCAATGGTAAAGAAAGGAGAACTAAAACTTTACAATAATTCATACAACAACAACAACAACAATGACAAACCCAAGTTCTGGTCAAAGAATAGGAATGTCAACAATGAAGGGAATGATGATAATAGTACTATAAAACAACAACAACCAATTTTCAATCTATCAAGTCAAATCCCAAGTAATAACAATCCAAAAAACAATAGAGCCAAGTCCTTTTTCTCCAATCCACAGAGAAAATTCACAAACATTGGAGAATTTTTGGAATCAGCTCTAAAAACTTTTCTTTCTAACAAATTGATTGTTTTGCTAGAAGCAAGAAGTTATGAACCACCAGTCAAGCCCAATTGGGGGAATGACAATCATTTTTGCAATTACCATTGAAATAAAGGACACCCTAACAAATGATTGTCAGAGATTGAAACATCTTATCCAAGATCTAATCAATAATGGAACCATTACAGTGGATAGCCATAAGACAAATGAATCACACTTGGCTTTCAAAACTCCACTTTGGAATTATGACAAAAGTGAATCATCCCAATTAAAAGATGACAAAGGAAAAACCAAGGTGAATTACACTTATACATACGATGATGTTGTAAATGTGATCATTGTTAATGAAAATCCATCTTTAGAACCAATCAATGTTATCACAAGAAGCAAAGAAAAGGTTACCTTTCCAGGTATAGCAAAAGACCCAACATCTAATCCACAACAATATAATTTAGTGGAGCAATTACAACGAATACCCACTCAAATATCAATTTTGGAACTTCTCAAGGTTTCACCTATGCACAAAGAAATTTTGGAAAAAGCTTTAGTGGAAACAATAGTTTCAAAAGATTTAGATGTAGATCAATTCCAAAACATGGTAGGACACCTCATAGCTCCTCATTGCTTATCATTTTCTGAAAATGATGACACATCCTTACAACATCCTCACAATGCTCCTTTACATGTTGAAGTCTCCATAAATAAAACAAATGTCAAATGTGTGCTCATAGATGGAGGAGTTGGCTTAAACATTTGTGCATTAAGTTTGATAAAAGCTTTGGGAAATTCAGAGAATGCAGTAGACCCGAAAAAGAAAATAACCATCAAAGTTTGTGATGAAGCAGAACATTCTTCTAAAGGAATTGTTGTGCTACCAATAAGGATAGGACCTGTGGAAAAGGATAGATTGTGTCAAGTTTTAGATTTGAACCTCTCTTACAACATTATTCTAGGAAGGCCATAGATTCACAAGATGCAAGAAGTTCCTTCTACATATCATCAATGTGTGAAATTTCCTCATGAAGGAAAAGAAATCACTATAATTGCAGATTCCATTCAATATTGCAATAATTTGAAACCCGCACAAGATACAAGAATTCCGCATAACAGAGAATCAGTATATCCTACCAAAGAAATTCAATCAAAGTTATGGGAAACTTTTGAAGAAAATCTCAAGTTAAATGATGAAGGAATGGGAAAATATTCTTTGCATAATTTTCCACTTTCCCCTAAGTCATATGGAAAGCCTACATATATTCAATCAAAGCCATCAGAAAGATCAAAACATATGTTTAAAGGAACATTTGTTAGTGTTGGAACTCTTACAGAGGAAAGTGAAGACAAAGACATTCTTGGTTGGTTATACAAGGATGAAGACAAAATTATAGCAATGGCAGTAGAAGTCAATATTCCCATAAAACAATATGGCAAAGGATATGAAATCATGCAAAAGATGGGATATGAAGGAAAAGGACCAATTGGTAAGTAACATCAAAGTATTTCAGAACCTATTTTTCTGCACTCACAATCCATAAAAGATAAATTTGGGATGGGATATCTAAAGTCTAATCAAAAGCAACATAATCATCAATAGCAAAAATGGAGAAATAAATTGGTTTCTAAAGAAGAAAATTGGCAAGAAAAGCTACATCAAGCGGCCGAAACAGTAACCAATAAACAAAAGAAGCAAGAAGAACATGAAAAGAAAGAGGAGGAGATTATCATCCAAGGTGACAAAAAATCTTCTCAACAAGCTCTGAAAATACAAACAAAGGCAAAATCTGAACAAGATATTCCAGAAGTAGTAAAAATAGAGATGATAGAAATCAAAGAACGTTTTGCACCATACAACATTCCAATATGGTATAGTGGAGTAATCTTAGATCAAGATTCAAAGATAGATTCCAATGAATATGAATGGGGTCCAGATTTACTATCTACTACATAAAGTAAGGAAAAAAATGAAAATCAAGTAGCTATCACGAAAGAAGACTTGTCTATTGCAGAACAAAAGATGAAGTTAGAAAGAAAACAAGAGAGAGTCAGAATTTAGAGAAAAGAGGCATATGCAAAAAGAAAAGAGAATGACAAAGACAAAGAAGCAATGCCACAAGAAGCGCAAACAAAGATAAGATGTGCGAGAACCATAGAAGAATTAAGAGATAGTCAAGTTGGATTGACTATTAGTCCAGAAGAAGTTGAATTTGAAAGAAGACAAAATCTAGCAAAAGAATCCTCTTTATCACATACACAAGTATGTCAACTCCAAAATACAGATGAGGTCAATCAAGAAGGAATTTGTAGTGTTAAAGATGTGCATGTGGACATAATCCATTCATTTAAGGGACACACATCACTTGAAGAATCACTTGAGTGTGAACTACACAATGCTAATATTAATTTTGTTAAGACTAATTTGGAAATGCTTGGGAAAGACAATTCTCAAAAACATTTAAACAATACATATTCTATGCCAAACTATGATCATTATGTCATGAACATTGAAACACCTAATGATGACAACGATTATGATTTACCCCTTCTTCATCCTGAATTAATTGATTGGGATAATTTAGACAACCCTGAACTGAATGTCTTTTCCAATGATCATGACTTAGCCGTGTACCTTAACGTTGTTGAACCCATCCCAACTAAGATATCTTCCATTGCAGAATTAAGTGATGTATCTCATAGTCAAGAGAATACCAAATTTTCCAGTCGCAAAAGCGAAATAAAACAAGGAAAGAGACCTATTGTTGAAAACCATTTCATGGCAACATTAGATGAATCAAAAGAGAAAACAAAGGACATATTTGATGGTGAAAATGCTAGAAGATGGAAAGTTTGACATTCTTCCTACATATTTTCAAGAGAGATCTGCTCTCCTGATAGAACCAACAGAAGAAGTAAACATTGATAAATCAAAGGATCCTAAAATACTTCATTTTGCTACCTCATTATCAGAAAGAGAGAAGAAAGAAAACATGGAATTCTTTAAGCAAAGACAAATAAATTTTTCTTGGTCTTATGCAGATATGTCAGGACTTAACCCAGATCTTATCATGCATCATCTTAATGTGGATTTAAAAGCAAAACCTATTAAGCAGAAGCTAAGAAAGATGCGTCTGCATATTTCTCTCCTAGTCAAAACTGAGCTCAAGAAACTATTAGAAGTGGGTTTCATAAGACTAGTTGCTTATCCAGAATGGGTCTCAAGTATTGTACCAGTATCAAAGTCAAACAAGAGCATAAGAGTCTGTACAGATTTCAAAGACCTGAAAAAAGCATGTCTAGAAGATGATTTCCTACTACCAAACATTGATATCATAGTGGACTTGTCAGTAGGACACGAGATGTTTTCATTAATGGATGGCTTCTCAGGATATAATCAAATAATAATAGCACTTGAAGATCAAGAGAAAACAACTTTCACCTATGCATGGGGAACATATTGCTGGAATGTTATACTATTTGGGCTTAAGAATGTAGGAGCGACTTATCAAAGGGCTATGATGATAATTTTCCATGATATGATGCACACATTTATGGAAGATTATGTTGATGACATACCTGCAAAATCTCAAACAAGAAAAGAACATTTGAACACTTTAAGCAAGATTTTTGACAAGCTGGAAAGATATCAATTGAGATTAAATCCAAAGAAATGTGCATTTGGGGTAACCTCTGGAAAGCTCCTTGGGTACATTATATCAGCTCGTGGCATTGAAGTAGATCCTGAAAAAGTCAAAGCTATCATGGATATGGAGTCACCCAAGAATATAAGTCAATTGCGATCTTTACAAGGAAGGTTGCAATCAATCAGGAGATTTGTTTCTCAGTTGGCCGATAGGTGTCTTCCGTTTACCCATCTTCTACATAAAAATATTCCATTCAAATGGGATCTAAAATATGAAGAAGCTTTCTTGCAAATAAAAGAATATCTTATGAGTCCTCCAGTACCGATATCACCAACCAAAGGGAAACCATTTTTACTCTATGTCTCAACAACAAGTGTATCATTAGGTGCTCTCCTAGCCCAACATGATGATGAAGGAAAATAAAGAGCAGTTTACTATATCAATAGAATTCTTGTTGGTTATGAATTAAATTATTCCTCAATTGAAAAGATATGTCTAGTAGTTGTATTTGCAACTCAGAAGCTACGACATTATATGTTGATTCATTCTGTGAAACTAATAGAAAAGATAGATCCTCTCAAATTTTTGTTGAGAAAGTCAACATTGAAAGGGAGACTAGCCAAATGGGTTATGATACTGAGTGAATTTGACATAGAATATGTTGACTAGAAAGCTATCAAGGGACAGGTCATCACTGATCAATTGGCTGATGCACCTTTACAAAATAACATGCCTTTGCATATCAAATTTCCTAATGCAGATATCTTGACAATAAGTACAAACTTTTGGGAATTGTACATTGATGGTTCTTATACTCAATATGGATCAGGTGTAGGAATCTTTTTCATCACACCTCAAGGACACACAATTCCAAAATCATATAGACTATGATTTACATGCACCAATAATACTGTAGAGTATGAAGCATTGGCTATAGGGCTCAAAATGGCCATTGAATGGAATGTCAAAGAACTACATGTCTATGGTGATTCACAACTTGTCATTAATTAAATAAATGATGAATATCAAACAAAGGATGATAATCTTATGCCATACAAACAACTGGTGGAGGAATTTAAAGGACACTTTAAAGAAATCACATTCACCCAGATTCCCAGAAATGAGAATAAAGCAGCAGATGCAATGGCTACAATAGCATCTCTCTTGAAAAATAAAGAGAATCAACAACATTACAAATTTCTCATGGAAGATATCTTAACCCCTACCATCCAATCCCAACATACCTATCAAATTTTCCATATATCAGGAACCAGTCAATCATTATATGGTCAAACCTACCAATATTTGAAAGATCATATCCTTCCTCTTGAGTTATCTCGTAATCAACAAAGAAACTTTATCCGTCAGTCCTCTCGCTACACTATTATTGTTGATATCCTATATAGGTGTGGTCTAGATGGTACATTGTTGAGATGTCTTGAAAAAGATGAATCTGAGAGAGTTCTTAATGACATTCATGTGGGTATTTGCGGTACACACTCAAGTGGTTTAACATTGGCTAAGAAACTTATTCGTATGGGTTACTTTTGGCCTACTATGGAAAGAGATTCATTCACCTACGCTAGAAAATGTAAACAATGTCAGATCCATGGAAATCTAATTCATGCACTAGCACAAGAGTTATATCATATGATAGGATCATGGCCATTTTCACAGTGGGGCCTTGATTTGGTAGGAAAGATCAATCCTTCATCTTCTAATGGACATAAGTTCATTCTGATTACTACTAAATATTTTACTAAGTGGATTGAAGCAGTTCCTTTAACAATAGTGACAGGAAAACAAATATCATTATTCATTTTGAATTACATAATCTGTTGCTATGGAGTTCCTATGACCATTATCACTGATAATGGAAGACCATTCAAAAATCAAGATGTAAAAGAGCTATGCGAATAGTTTCATATCCAACATAGGTTCTCTACTCCATATTATCCACAAGGTAATGGTCAAGTTGAAGCATCAAACAAAACTATCTTGAAAATCTTGAAGAAAACAGTCAATGAAGCTCGAAAAGACTGGCACATTCAGCTAAATCCTACTCTTTGGGCATACCAAACTAGCGTCCGTACTCCAACAGGGGCAACTCCATATTGTTTGGTCTATGGATCAAAATCTATATTACCTATAGAAGTAGAGATACCTTCTCTATGAGTATCCTTGCATGGTCTTATACTAGAAGAAGAACAATGAGTCTCTCGACTCTAGGAACTAGAACTGTTTCAAGAACATTTGAGAGTATACCAACAAAGAATGGTAAGAAGCTATAACCACAGATTCAGGTGACGTATTTTCCAAATTGGAGATATAGTTCTAAGGGAGAATCCAAGAAATTAGAAATACCAAGAAAAGAAGAGAAAATTTGAACCAAATTGGTTAGGACCTTTTGTCATAGTAGCAACATATGGATCAAGAGCATACAAGTTATCTACCCCTAAAGGTGATTGGTTTGATGAACCTATCAATTCTATCCATGTCAAGAAATTTTATGCTTGAGATATACAGTCCTGAAAAAATCAATAAAAAGCATATACAGTCTTGAAAAAATCAATAAAAAGCATATTAAATCCAAAAATGCAATAAATTTAGAATGTGAAAACCTGGTAAACAGGCGCTATCTAAGAACTAAGCTACACCATCTATGAGATCGCTTTATGCACCTATCCACTAAATCCTATTGCATCTATCACTTCCATATATCTTAGCCTATCCATTCCATCTTTCACATCCATTGCTCTGAACCATTTAACAATAAATATGAAGCCTACCAACATTTATCAATCTTTGACATATTTGTCGTAGTCACTGTCTTGGACCTTATTAGAATCAATCAATCTACATTTGTATTCCTCCATGGTTTGTATCTTGATCAATTCATACATCCATAATAAATTTTTGTTTCCATTGGGGGCAAATCCAAATTCCTTTTTCTAAGGTGATCTTTTGAACCTTAAAAAATCCAAAACATTCAAAAAATTTAGAAAAACCAAAAACACCTAGGGTTTTGAAATAGATAACGAGCAACAAAGAAATAAAAATCAAGGCATTACATCAACAACTGAATCATGCAAATCAAAAACTGAAGAATCAACTAACAAGTAACAAAGGATTATCAAAGATCATTCATCAAGATGATTATATCAGTTAATGACCATAAGAACATGTGAATGACATACAAGATTCAATGTTTATATCTTGATTTTATTTCTAATCATGTACTCTATGCAACTCAAGGATGTCCATGACTAGAGAAGCTATGATGGGGCATGATTATTTTCTTTGATTGTTGTTTGTGGTTTATCTCTTACTACGGTATGAACTTGTCTTGGGATATGATCGGCAAAAGACCAAGGAAGACGTTCCAAGTCATGCATGAAAGGAGATAATCCTTGTCTGTTCTGCAAGCAATACTCAGGTCATCTTGATCCATTATATCAAGTTGCTTGTATTAACTTGCTATATTAAAATACATGTAAGCAATACTCAGGTCATCTTGAATCATTATGCCAAGTTGCTTGTATTTTCTTACAATATTTTAAAGCTCAATGATGAAATCAAGCACTGTTACAAGATATAATATGAAGAATGGCAGTACAATTTTTAGTTAGATAATTTCATTAGCTCATTATTCAGTTGCATTATATGCATTCATTTGTCAGTTGCATTATAAGAATATCATTTCATTAATAGATCAATGGTCATAAATAAAGATTGAGTATACTTGGACAAACAAAAACAATTTGTATTTAATCATTATAGGTGCATTCATTTCTTAGAATCATTTAAATCATCATTCATTTCATTTAGTTACATTTTATCATTGCATTAGTTTGCATTCAAATAAGTGCATTGCATTAATCATGTAGTGTATCATAATTATTATTTGCATTATCATTCCATTAATGATCATTTAGTTGCATATTTGCACTTAGATTCATAAACATTACATATAAAATACAAAATCATTTCATGTAGATCATTTTCATCATCATAAAAATTAAAGCAATCATTCATTTGCATTTCCATATAGATCATTACATTTGTCTCATTTACATATCATTTAAAATACTAATCATTTTCATTTGCATCCAAGATCATCAAAATAAAAATCAAACAAAAGCATTTATCATGGCATCATCATAAAATCATAATCATTGCATCCATATAATCACAACATATAGATCATCAAAATAAAAACATACATGCATATAAATCATCATCGTCATTTAGAATCCATGTCTGCATATAGATCATCATAAAATAATAAGAGTCCAAGTATACAATGATATCAAATAAATAATACAAATGCTCCAAATCAAGTCACGACTGTCCTATACCACTACCACCTAACTCTATCCATCTCTATGGCTATGGGCAAGAAGATCCTCCAGATGCCTATCTCCCATGATCACCACTCCTCTAAGGAGGTCCCATTACCCCATCACTGCTAGTATCCATCAACATGATCGTATAAAAACTACCGACTCTTTGGCTCTTTGTAACTACCTCCTCATATCGTTGTTGTTAGTGGGAAGTCTCCTTCACGGCCCAAACTAATGCTCTAACAGTGTCAGCCGAGAGAGTACCTAATCCAGCTTGCTGAATGTCATCAAGAAGGCCCTAAGTATCCTATTGTCTCCTGACAGCTCTATCCCTCTCAATCATAAGAGTTTGCACCTGTGCTCGAAGCTGATCAATATGTGCTCTCAAACTGTTGATGGTATCCTATCCTGGCACATCATGCTTTGGTGCATACTGCTCTGGCATATAATGCACTAGTTCAACCTACTCTGGTAAATCCTGTTGTGGTGCATGAACCCCAATCCCCTCACCACCAACCTATCCAACTGCTAGAATCTCAATCCGAGTAACTCTCTGAACCCGTCATCTAATCAGGGGAACATGATCCTCAGGATCCTCATCATCTCCACCATGTGTTGCAATAACCATAGGATCTAGTTGAATCTGTCCAAAATCAATACCTCTCCCGCAACCCCCATCTAGTCCACTCACCCTGCCTCATGTCAATGGCAACCCTCTCAATGATCTCATGCCTGCCCTACCATGCTCCCTCCCAATCCATCCAACATCTCTCCCACCCATAGGATGTACTCTCTCAATCCTGCCAGATGGTCCAAACGGTCCTCCACAGACTCTTAGTCAACCTCCCCTCCGTCCAGGTCTCCTACCACCATGACCTCCATCCCCACCATCATCTCCACCTCCCCCAGCCTCATGAGCAGCTCTTAGCTCTCATCTCCATATGTGTCTCCTAGAAATTGGATCATCTGAATCATCATCATCATCTCTTGAGATAGGAGGAGGATTTGTTGGATCAGTAATACGAGGAAATGGATGACCTAATATGTATTGGGCATAGTCTGCAATAACCTTGGGATCAACAATGTGTAATCTCATATCATAAGCCACTCTCGAAGTAGCAACAAACTCTACACGAGCAATCTCAAATGACAAAGAAGGTCCCCAATCTTGCCTATCTCTGTACCACCGAGCATATATCATCACACCAGTAGGAATAGGCTAGATGATACCAAACTGTCTCAAAATGAGACCAATCAACTGTCACTCAACAATATAAGGAGTCTGACCAATGAGATATCTACTCTGCATAATAAATAGTAATGTCTATGCATCATCCATCCATGGCTCACAATCAAGATATGGTCTCCAAGTAATGCTATCCAATGAATCAAGCACCCAATGCCAATACTCCATCTTACCTAGCTTATGATGAGTAAGAATACCTACATAGAAATACACATATGGGTGCCTCTCTCCATGAACTCTGTGATGGATAGGCCACATAATAGTAATGTGCTCCCAGCACCAGATCTGCAATAAAGTGCATCCTGTAGACAAACTTTCACTCTCATCATACACTACTTGGTGAAAATCATGATATAAGTGTGCTAGCATGCAAACACCCTAATCATATTGAGTACGATGTTGCATCATATTCAAGAGAATCTCACCCAATCCAACTGAAAAACCTCATGATCTCCTATCAGCACATATAAATCCTCCAATAAAACCAGCCAGAATCATAGGAAGAGCCTCGTAATACATCACCATATCAACCCATCGAATCTCTCCTCTACCAATCCTCTCATTAGCAAACATGACTCTGCAAGCCTATGTCCCAACCCGATCCTGATAATCATACTGCACTAGCTCACCAGTCACTGGGATGTGCAAAATCCTATAGACATCCTCAAGAGTCACACTAATCTCACCCATCGGTAGGTGGAAAGTGTTATGCTCACTGTGCCATCTCTCAGCCAACACCATCAATAATCCTCTATTATGCATAATCTCAGGCATATACACTAAATGGCATAAGCCTGTCATGCCCAAAATTTAGGGCAAAAACGGAACGATTTTTTTTTTTAAAAATATTAATTAATTGACAAGTTCGCTCATACAACAAGCGTTAATGAATTTGCCATAATTTATATTCGAGCTAATTCATAAACGAACCAAGCATCGATTATTGTTTAATTATATTTGCGGAAATCTGATTGGTCAATTTTTATCCCCACGAGATACCTAGTCATTAAATTTTATTAATTCAATCACGTTAAAGAAAATTAGGAGAGGAAAATTAATTCCATCTCTTATATGACTATAAAGTCTAAACATCCATTTTTAAATTTTAATGCTCTAATTAAATTAACTAGGGCATAATCACATTAAATACATATAAAATTATAAGGCTAGGCTTAAAATCTTAGATTTAAATAATTCACCTTCCTTTTACTTTCTATTTGGTATTCAAACGGAGGTATTTAAATATTAAAACCTCTATTAAATATTAACTCCAAAATACAACTAGTATATATATATATTAAATAATAACTTTCCAAAATAATAGTCTATATTTTCCCAACCCTAATTAGGGATTTATTTTTATTTTTTTTATATATTAATAACCCTAAACTATCATATTATTTTATTTCCTTTAACCCTAGCCCTACCCGGGCTAGGGTTTAATCCCTTTTTTTTTTTTGGCCACTGAATTTTTTTCACAGGGCCGAAACCCCAAGGCGGCGGCCATTTTTTTCTAAGCAGGTTTTGAAGAGGGGCGAACGCATGGAAGTGTGGGGGTGACCGGTGGTGGCGCACCCTTAGCCGCCCACTGTGCACTGCACAGTGTTCGGCCCGTGCAGCCCACTGTGCAGCGCACAGTGTTCGGCCCGTGCTGTTCACTGTGCACTGCACAGTGTGTGGCGTCGCCGCCCGCTGTGCCATGCACAGTGCGCGGCTCCGCTGTTCACTGTGCGTTGCACAGTGGCTTCGGTCCCGCATTCCTTTGCTAATTTTTTTTAAAAAAATTTCCCCCCCTTTTTTTTTAAATATAATAATATAATAATATATATTTATATATATATATATATATTAAATAAATGCATTTAAATATATTTATTCAAGGCTAATTTTTTTTTATAAACAGGAACAAAAGGAATAACAAAGAGATCTCATTATGCTAAATTAATATATATATATATTTAAATATATATATATATATATATATATATATATATATATATATATATGGTGAACGAACTTAGGCTTCTTTTATTTATTTATTTTAATTGCTGATAAAAGAATGAAGCAAAATCTATTGTTAAGCTTTTTATCAACACTAATTAGAAATACAATTTAGAAATACAATTTAGGAAATACAATATATTTTTCTATAATACATAGATTCATTGTTTTCTCAACTAATTGAATTACATGCTAACAGCTAACACAAATCCTGATTTTCTGCAATTAAAATGGAGATAGATTTTCAGCTAAAAGAAAGATCTCAGATTTAAATACAACTGATATATTTTTTTTTTATAATACAAAAGAAGCTTTTGCATGCAAATAAGGCAATCCCTTTACTTTTCAAATAGAAATAGAAAAATATCTGGCTTTTTACGATTCTTTCAATATTCTACAAATATTACAAGATGTTTCTTAATTTATCTACAATATTAAATGACATGTCCTATCTCAAAAAAAATTACAACTTGCCTCTCATTCAACGAATGAAGTAAATCTTCTACTAACAAATTTAAACAAATAACTGCATATAGATTTAAGTATCTTCAACAATAATCTCCTGCATCTTTTCACTGTTCCTATTCTCTTCTCCTGACTTTTCCTGCATAATAAAACACAATATGACCACGGAGTGCTCACCTCCCAGCCTAGGCTAACTGGTAGCCACCCCGGAGCTCGGAGAACCAATTTCCTAGATGGGTAACAAACAGGCAAACACATAGAAAGAAAAAATACATACAGATTTTCCAGACACACTCCCAACTTGGCTTCATAGCACCACACATTGGTGGTGATCTTTTTCAAAGGGTGGTAGTGGACCAATACCCTGAGGAGAACTGCAAGTATGGAAAAACAAGTAGCCACCTCATGGCACAATAAACATATCAACAATCTCAACCCCTTATTCCTTATGCGCCCCAAAGGCATTCTAGCCTTATATCCCTCCTTATGACCCCCATTGCACAAATAGGCCATGCAGCAAGGGTCACACAAAGATCCCTTGTGATCGCTCTCAAACGAGAGTCTCTCACTCGAGGGTTGTCACTGCTACCACCCACAAGATCCTCTTCTCTCCTAAGAGTAAGAGGTCTTGAGAAAACTCCCAAAACACAACAAGCATACCACAAGGATTTTCAAATGAAATTCTAAAACAAGTCATACACAAAAACACAGATTTATTTCACCATTCATACACTCAAACACATGCAAGAAAATAACCATTTTAAAGAATGACCAAACCAACCTTAATCTGCCCAAAGGTAGTTTTGAAATTTGAGGAAGAGCTGCCCAATCCACGAATCTTCTTCCTTCTACCCTTAGTCAATTTTTCCTATTCCAAACTATTATTTTCTTTTCAAAATTTCTCTTGTCTCCAAAAATGGAGAGTGGGTGATTACCCTTCAATTCCCAAAAATCTTGCTTAAGAAACTCATTCTCTGAGTTCTCACAAGTTTCTAAAAACCAAAAAGGAAAGAAAAGCAGAATGCAAAAAGACTCTCCTTCCAAAAGGAAAAATCTCAATTAGATTTAAACTTCTAATTTTCAATTTTCGCACAACCCAAAAAAGCCAATTTTTAAAGCGTTAAAAAGATCATTAAAAAGTAGAAACTTGTCTAAAATTACCCCTAACCCCTAGGTATACCTTATGGGCTTTAGGAAACCCTATTAAACTACCCCTAGGTGTTCATTTAACCCATTTTAAACCCCTCTAAAGTTTATTTTCGGGTCAAACATATGTTGACCACTCCAAAGATTATATTCCCAAAGTATTTATGACAACACATTATATTATTTAAGAAAACTATAATTAAACACTTTCCCACCAAGAGACAAAATAAAACATTTAAATTTAAATCCACACATGTGTCAAGTGACACAATTAAAACACTTTTACAAAATAAAATATGAAATTGTCTCTTGTGGTTTTTACACATTAAATTTAAATAACACTTAACACTCATGCAACATATACTAGTACAAATAAAATACAACACAAATGGGGTGTTGTCTCTCCAAATAGACAAACCCTGGCTTATGAACACACATAAGTCTAGGTTTGGTTCTCCGTAATTTTCCATGGTCACATGGTAAATTCCCCGCGCATCTCAATTTACACATTAGTACTTTCAAATATCCACATATAATACAATTCAAAGGAATACACTTGCATACAATTTTTATCTGCACAGATTAAATACATCTTTTATCAAGCAAAATTCTCATAAACAATTTCATCCCAATTCACATAAACTTAACCATACATCATAGTACTATATTCATAGTAAAGTCCTTCAAATTCAATAATGACAACTATCATTGCAATATCATCTTATCTAACAATCATGTAGTGTTCTATCACAAAAGCATATAAGTAAAATCATCTAATCATAGCAATGTTAACCAAATCCTGAAATCATGTAAGTTCTAAGTCTCAAAATGCATCAAAATAAAGTATCCATAATTGTCTAAATATAAAATCCACTGAATGTCAGACTGAGTCGAGGTGAGGCCTCACATCCTCCCCCTCTAGGCATGAACTTCCTCCTGGAGTTCATCAAAGAGGTGGGGGTACTCTGATCTCATACGTGCTGCATCCTCCCATGAAGCCGTAACCTCATCATAACAATCCCACTGGACCCTAACCTGGTCTAGCTCTCGACCTCGAAGGGCCAATGTCCGGCATGCCAAAATGTGAATGGGCTCCAAAGCTAGCTGCCCGTCCGACTCCACCTGCAAGGCATCCCAATCTAAAATGTGAGACTCATCATAGATATATTTTCTCAAAACTGAAACATGAAACACATCGTGGATGCGTGATAGGCTAGGTGGCAATGCTAAATGGTAGGCAACTGGGCCTATCCTCTCAAGAATCTCAAAAGGTCCTACAAAGCGAGGTGCGAGCTTAGAACCCTTTCCGTAACGGATTGGACTCTTATGCAGTCGCACTCTCAAGAAAACTCTGTCTCCAACCAAGTAGCTACGATCTATCCTCTTTGCATCAGCATATTTCTTCTGTCTATCCTGAGCCTCTCTGAGACGCTGCCTAATCAAATCCACCTGCTGTTCCATATCCCGAACTAACTTAGGACCAATAGCAACTCTATCCTCTATGCGATCCCAACTCAAGGGCGTCCTGCAAGGCCTGTCGTATAAAGCTTGATAGGGTGGCATCCCCAAAGAAGTATGATGCCCATTGTTATAGGCAAACTCCACTAAGGGAAGATACTCCTCCCACCGGGTCTGATGATCCATGATGTACATGCGAAGCATATCCTCTAACACCTGATTGACCCTCTCTGTCTGACCATCTGTCTCCTGGTGATAGGCTGTACTGAAATTGAGCTTAGTACCCATAGCTGCCTGCAATGACTTCCAAAAGGAAGAAGTGAAAAGAGAATCCCTGTCAGAAATAATCTTGTGGGGTATGTCATGTAGTCTAACAATGTCTCACAAGAACACCTGTGCTACTGCTGGAGCTGTGAATGTGGTACGAACTGGTGAAAAGTGAGCTACTTTGGTCAACTTGTCAACTGTCACCAAGATAGCATCATGGCGACGAGAAGACATAGGAAGACCAATGATGAAATCCATGGATATAGTATCCCACTTCCACTCTGGTATAGCATGAGACTGAAGCAACCCACCTGGATGGCGGTGCTCCGCCTTTACCCTCTGACACTCGAGGCATCAAGCTACTATCTCAGCAATGAGCTGCCGCATTCCCGGCCAATGATACAACTGCCTCAATTCAGCATGCAACTTCTTAACCCCGGGATGTGTTGCATAAGGAGCTCTATGAGCCTCCATGACAATGAACTCTTGCAATCCTCCAGAGGAAGGTACATAAATGCACCCTCTGTGGTGTAACATTCCATCGGACTCCAAAGAATAATCCACATATTTCCCTTCTAGAGTAACCTGAGATCATATTACCTGACCAGCCTCTGCATACCATCCATTCTCTGGCAAGTGCTGAAGTATACGGTCTCTCAAATCCGTGCCCATGGATATGGTGTAAACCTCATGACGTCTCCTACTCAAGGCATCTGCAACTACATTTTCCTTACCTTTGATGTAGTGAACGTCAAAATCATATTCGCACAAGAACTCCATCCATCTCCTCTGACGTGCATTAAGGTTTGGCTGAGTGAAGATGTACTGAAGACTCTGATGATCTGAATGCAACTCGAAGTGATGACCTAAAAGGAAGTGTCTCCACCTCACAAGTGCATGCACTACTGCTGCGAGCTCAAGGTCGTGAGTGGGATAATTAAGTTCATGAGTCTTAAGTTTCCTAGACTCGAAAGCTATGGCCCTACCACCCTGCATAAGAACTGCCCCTAAACCCTCTAGTGAAGCATCTGTACAAATCATGAAGTCCGCTGTAGGATCTGGTACAACAAGGATAGGAGTGCTAGTAAGTGCCTTTTTGAGTTCTTGAAAGGCCTTCTCGCACTTCTCTGTCCACTCAAATTTCTTCCCTTTACTCTGAAGAGAAGTAATAGGGTGAGCGACTCTGGAGAAACCCTCGACAAAACGTCGGTAATACCCTACTAAGCCCATGAAACTCCTGACCTCTGTCACACTGGTAGGCGCTGGCCAATCCATAATAGCCCTAATCTTTGATGGGTCAACTAAGATCCCATCACCGGAAATAACGTGCCCAAGGTACTTAACCTCAGACTAAAAGAAAGCACACTTCGATAGGCTGCCAAACAACTGATTATCCCGCAAACACTGCAATACCTGTTTTAGGTGCTCCTCATGCTCCTTCTCATTCCGAGAATATATCAGTATATCATCGAGGAACACAACAACAAAACGGTCCAGAAAGGTACGGAACACCCCATTCATGAGGCTCATAAAAACTACTGGTGCATTCGTAAGTCCGAATGGGACCACGGTAAACTCATCATGACCATATCTAGTGTGAAATGCAGTCTTGTGGATATCACTTTCCACTATTCTCAACTGATGGTATCCTGACTTCAGATCTATTTTGGAAAAGACTTTGGCACCCTGAAGCTAGTCGAATAAATCATCAATTCTAGGCAAGGGATATCGGTTCTTGATGGTTACTTTATTTAGCTGATGATAATCCATACATAATCAGAGAGATCCATCCTTCTTCTTAACGAAGATGACTGGTGCACCCCAAGGGGATACGCTAGGACGAATATGACCCTTCTCAAGGAGTTCCTCAAGCTGCATTTTAAGTTCATTTAACTCATTTATGGTCATCCTATAAGGCGCTCTGGAAACTGGCTCGGCTCTTGGTACTAGGTCTATATGAAAATCAATCTCTCTACGGGGAGGCATTCCCGGTAACTCTGAAGGAAACACATCTAAATATCCCTTAAGGATAGGATGGTCATCGAGCGATGTTTCTTTTTCCTCCTCTTCTCCTTTGTCACTGATAGTGATAGCAAAAAGCTGACATCCCTTCTGCATGCTTTGCTTAAGCTGCATTGCGGAGATCATACGAAGAGACATAGGCCTCTGAATTCCGGTAATAACTATGGGCGAACCATGATCATCCTCACACTCAATCTTTTTTAGGTGACAATCCATCTTGGCCCTGTGAGCATAAAGCTAATCCATGCCAAGTACGATTCCGTAAGATCCAAGTGGAGTCACTCTAAGGTCTACTAAAGTGGTAGTCTTGCCAATCTGTAGCTGACATGCCCTAACCTCTGATTCCATTGACACTCTAGCTTCTGAAGCTAATTCCACTTCCCAACTGACACCCTGTCTAGTTGCCACTAGCTCGCAATGCTCCACAACCAATGGAGATATAAAGGAGTTAGTGGCTCCTGAATCAAACAAAATAGATACATTGTTACCTTTGATTATACCTAAAGATTCGATAACCGTGGCCTGATGCTCAGCCTGGCAGTTGTCGACCGCTGCGAATACTCTATGGGACCTGCCCATATCACCAACTGTCAGCTCTGAAGCGGCCATCCGCTGACTCCCTGCTACCTGTTCCTGAGGGAAATCTCTCGCCATATGCCCCATGGCTCCACATGTAAATCAAGCACCCCGTGCCTAGAACTGGGCACCCTGAGGCCTAGAGAATGCCTGACCTCCTGTCCTACTGGATCCGCTGTACCCACCCCTGGAGGACTGCTGAGTCCCTGTCGGCTGTGTGTACTGCCCCTGTGCTCTCTGATCACGTTTCTGTCCCTGAGTCTGCCACTGTTTGGGCTTGGAGCCCTGCTGATACTGTGGAGGCTTCTGCCTCTGGTTCTATGGTGTCTGTTGTGGAGGAGGGGGTTTGGAGAACCCCTGAGAATTTTGGTTGTTTCCTTTCCAATGTGGTTTCTGGAATCCATAAGTCTGAGGTGCGGGATTTCGGTTCTGAAACTGATCCCTATTGTCCTGTGGTCTGACTTGAATTTCCTCGGCAATCAATGCCTTCTCCACAGCAACCCGAAGGCTCTCTGGAGTGGACATCCTAACAGGCCCAGCTATACCGACATTTAATCCCCTGATGAAGCGATTTACAAGAAGTTTCTCATCCTTTAGATAATCTACATAAGGCAACAACTCAAAGAATTTACTCTCATACTGGGTTACTGACAAGCCTTTTTGTTGGAGATCATGAAATTTGTCTATACGATGCTGCCTGAAGTGTTCTGATAGGTACCTCTCGCGAAACCTCTCTGTGAATATCTCCCAAGTGAGAGTATCAGGAACTAATCTGCATTTGTACTCTTCCTGTCTCCACCAAGTGGAGGTTGTCCCTCTCAGAAGATGAACTGTAACACGTGCTTTCAAGTTGCTCTCATAAGAATGCAACGCAAAGCACCTCTCAAGACTCAGAAGCCATGCCTCAGCCTCTACTCCATCTGTAGACCCTCCAAAGGATGGTGGTTGGAGGCGCATGACCTCCCTGATGAGATCCCCTGGATCTTGGCGAGCTCTCTCAAAATAAACTGGTTCCACCGCTGGAGGTGGTCCTGGCATATGCATAGACTCTGGCTCATTACCACCCTGACTCTCTACAGGAATCGGAGCTGGGCTCCTGCTTCATTCTCTATCAACAGATCTATGACTCCCAGAGTCATGACTCCTAGCCTGAGGGTTCTCTGCTGGGATCCTTTCCTGAACTATGCCAATAAGATTCTGAATGGCTGCTAAGAGGTCTTGGTTAGGTTCATTTGGCTATTCGGGAGGTGCTCCTGGGTTCTCCTCTAGAACCGATGCCTCCCTCTCTACCTCTTCGCATGCTATGCGCACACATCTAGGACCCCGTCTACGCTTGCGAGCTTGTCGCGTCGTTGGAGGCATCCTAAGAGGAAAATAAGGCAAAACAATTAATGAATTAATTTCTTTTAGAATAATATTTAATTCAATTAAAATCACAAGTCTGATAAAATCAATTTAACAAAATAATTTTTATTTTTTTAAATGTTCTAAGGCGAAACGTAAGTGGAGTAAGGTTCCTAGTGTGGAAACCTCGCTCTGATACCAAAATCTCATGCCCAAAATTTAGGGAAAAAACTGAACGATTTTTTTTTTTTTAAATATTAATTAATTGACAAGTTCACTCATACGACAAGCGTTAATGAATTTGCCATAATTTATATTCGAGCTAATTCAGAAACGAACCAAGCATTGATTATTGTTTAATTATATTTGTGGAAATCTGACTGGTCAATTTTTATCTCCACGAGATACCTAGTCATTAAATTTTATTAATTCAATCACGTTAAAGAAAATTAGGAGAGGAAAATTAATTCCATCTCCTATATGACTATAAAGTCTAAACATCCATTTTTAAATTTTAATGCTCTAATTAAATTAACTAGGGCATAATCACATTAAATACATATAAAATTATAAGGCTAGGCTTAAAATCTTAGATTTAAATAATTCACCTTCCTTTTACTTTCTATTTGGTATTCAAACGGAGGTATTTAAATATTAAAACCTCTATTAAATATTTACTCCAAAATACAACTAGTATATATATATATATTAAATAATAACTTTCCAAAATAATAGTCTATATTTTCCCAACCCTAATTAGGGATTTATTTAAGTTTTTTTTATATATTAATAACCCTAAACTATCATATTATTTTATTTCCTTTAACCCTAGCCCTACCCGGGCTAGGGTTTAATCCCTTTTTTTTTTTTTGCCACTGAATTTTTTTCACAGGGCCGAAACCCCAAGCCGGCGGCCATTTTTTTTTAAGAAAGTTTTGAAGAGGGGCGAACGCATGGAAGTGCGGGGGTGACCGGTGGCGGCGCGGCCTTGGCCGCCCACTATGCACTGCACAGTGTTCGGCCCGTGCCGCCCACTGTGCAGCGCACAGCCGTGCCGCCCACTGTGCAGCGCACAGTGTTCGGCCCGTGCCGTTCACTGTGCGTTGCACAGTGGCTTCGGCCCCGCATTCCTTTGCTAATTTTTTTTTAAAAAATTTCCCCCCCTTTTTTTTTAAATATAATAATATATATATATATATATATATATATATATATATATATATATATATATATATATATATATATATATATATGAATATATATATATATATATTAAATAAATGCATTTAAATATATTTATTCAAGCCTAATTTTTTTTTATAAACAAGAACAAAAGGAATAACAAAGAGATCTCATTATGCTAAATTAATATATATATATATATATATATATATATATATATATATATATATATATATATATATATATATATATATATATATATATATATATATATATATATATATATATATATATATATATATATATATATATATATATGGTGAACGAACTTAGGCTTCTTTTATTTATTTATTTTAATTGCTGATAAAAGAATGAAGCAAAATCTATTGTTAAGCTTTTTATCAACACTAATTAGAAATACAATTTAGGAAATGCAATATATTTTTCTATAATACATAGATTCATTGTTTTCTCAGCTAATTGAATTACATGCTAACAACTAACACAAATCCTGATTTTCTGCAATTAAAATGGAGATAGATTTTCAGCTAAAAGAAAGATCTCAGATTTAAATAAAACTGATATATTTTTTTTTTATAATACAAAAGAAGCTTTTGCATGCAAATAAGGGAATTCCTTTACTTTTCAAATAGAAATAGAAAAATATCTGGCTTTTTACGATTCTTTCAATATTTGGCAAATATTACAAGATGTTTCTTAATTTATCTACAATATTAAATCACATGTCCTATCTCAAAAAAAATTACAACTTGCCTCTTATTCAACGAATGAAGTAAATCTTCTACTAACAAATTTAAACAAATAACTGCATATAGATTTAAGTATCTTCAACAATAATCTCCTGCATCTTTCCACTATTCCTATTCTCTTCTCCTGACTTTTCCTGCATAATAAAACACAATATGACCACGGAGTGCTCACCTCCCAGCCTAGGCTAACTGGTAGCCACCCCCGATCTCGAAGAACCAATTTCCTAGACGGGTAACAAACAGGCAAACACATAAAAAGCAAAAATACATACAGATTTTCCAGACACACTCCCAACTTGGCTTCACAACACCACACTTTGGTGGTGATCTTTTTCAAAGGGTGGTAGTGGACCAATACCCTGAGGAGAACTGCAAGTATGTAAAAACAAGTAGCCACCTCATGGTACAATAAACATATCAAGAATCTCAACCCCTTATTCCTTATGCCCCCCAAAGGCATTCTAGCCTTATATCCCTCCTTATGACCCCCATTGCACAAATAGGCCATGCAGCAAGGGTCACACAAAGATCCCTTGTGATCGCTCTCAAACGAGAGTCTCTCACTCGAGGGTTGTCACTACTACCACCCACAAGATCCTCTTCTCTCCCAAGAGTAAGAGGTCTTGAGAAAACTCCCAAAACACAACAAGCATACTGCAAGGATTTTCAAATGAAATTCTAAAACAAGTCATACATAAAAACACAGATTTATTTCACCATTCATACACTCAAACACATGCAAGAAAATAACCATTTTAAAGAATGACCAAACCAACCTTAATTTGCCCAAAGGTAGTTTTGAAATTTGAGGAAGAGCTGCCCAATCCACGAATCTTCTTCCTTCTACCCTTAGTCAATTTTTTCTATTCCAAACTATTATTTTCTTTTCAAAATTTCTCTTGTCTCCAAAAATGGAGAGTGGGTGATTACCCTTCAATTCCCAAAAATCTTGCTTAAGAAGCTCATTCTCTGAGTTCTCACAAGTTTCTAAAAACCAAAAAGGAAAGAAAAGCAGAATGCAAAAAGACTCTCCTTCCAAAAGGAAAAATCTCAATTAGATTTAAACTTCTAATTTTCAATTTTCGCACAACCCAAAAAAGCCAATTTTTAAATCATTAAAAAGATCATTAAAAAGTAGAAACTTGTCTAAAATTACCCCTAACCCCTAGGTATACCTTATGGGCTTTAGGAAACCCTATTAAACTACCCCTAGGTGTTCATTTAACCCATTTTAAACCCCTCTAAAGTTTATTTTTGGGTCAAACATATGTTGACCACTCCAAAGATTATATTCCCAAAGTATTTATGACAACACATTATATTATTTAAGAAAACTATAATTAAATACTTTCCCACCAAGAGACAAAATAAAACATTTAAATTTAAATCCACACATGTGTCAAGTGACACAATTAAAACTCTTTTACAAAATAAAATATGAAATTGTCTCTTGTGGTTTTTACACATTAAATTTAAATAACACTTAACACTCATGTAGCATATACTGTTACGAATAAAATACAACACAAACGGGGTGTTGTCTCTCCAAATAGACAAACCTTGGCTTACGAACATACATAAGTCTAGGTTTGGTTCTCCGTAATTTTCCATGGTCACATGGTAAATTCCCTGCACATCTCAATTTACACATTAATACTTTCAAATATCCACATATAATATAATTCAAATGAATACAATACACATCATCACTTGCATACAATTTTCATCTGCACAGATTAAATACATCTTTTATCAAGCAAAATTCTCATAAACAATTTCATCCCAATTCACATAAACTTAACCATACATCATAGTACTATATTCATAGTAAAGTCCTGCAAATTCAATAATGACAACTATCATTGCAATATCATCTTATCTAACAATCATGTAGTGTTCTATCACAAAAGCATATAAGTAAAATCATCTAATCATAGCAATGTTAACCAAATCCTAAAATCATGTAAGTTCTGAGTCTCAAAATGCATCAAAATAAAGTATCCATAATAGTCTAAATATAAAATCCACTGAATGTCAGACTGAGTCGAGGTGAGGCCTCACAAAGCCACATGCATCTATATGTCTAATCTCAGCCTGGGTCAACTCCGGAACTAAATGACACACTGCCGGTAATTTCTCTCGACACTGGACAACATCAGGTTTCTCCTTTTTTCAAGAGAAATAAATTGAATCATCAAATCAATCTATCTATCAAATCAAAACTAAATCATCATCTATCTATCTATCAAATCAAATTGAAGTAATTTACACTATCAAAACATTTTAAAACCTATCAATCATTGTTTTCTATCAAACACTAAGCTCACTCAAAACTCTGCTAAGCTCTTACATCAGAAACTAAATCGGTTTCTTAAGCTACTCTATAAATCAAGCAAATCAAAGCTACTCTGTCAATCAAGCTAATAAAAGCTACTCTATCAATCAATCTAATCAAAGCTACTCTATCAATCAAGCTAATCAAAGCTACTCTATCAATCAAGCTAATCAAAGAAATCCACTCTATCAATCAAGCTAATCAAAGCAATCCTATCAATCAATCTAGCAATCAACGCTATCTATGAATCTATCAATCACGCAATCACTCAATCAAAACCCTATTTCATCATTAATGCGTATTAAACATGTTAAATCTAATCATCAAAGTGATTTTTAACCTTTGCAGTTATCAAAAACATCAAATTTGAGCATTTACACTAAATCTAAAAGCATTTACGCTAACCTAGTGCATAAGCGCTATCTTTTTGAACAAATGCGCTAAATCTACAAGCATACATGCTAACCCATGCAAAAATGCAACCTTTTTGAGCAAAAGTGCTATCCTATGCATAAGCGCTAACAACTTTAACATATGCGCTAACAAAATAGACATTTGTGCTAAAACATGCATTTGCGCTAATCCTAATTGCATATGCAAAAAAACAAATTGCATTTGCACTAACCTAATGCCAAAAAAAATTTGGAAAATTTGGAAAATTTTAAAATGCAACTAAAACATGAAAATTTGAATGAAAACTTGCAAACAAAGCTCGGGATAAGATACCTACCGGATATCCATGCTCGACAGGTCGCTGATAACGCCAAACATGCTCAAATCGATGATTCTCCACGGGAATCACCATTTTGCCACCTCAGCAAAAATATTTTCTCCACAAGCTGACAAGGATAACAATGAAATTAAAATTAGCCCTTCTTTCATCGGATCTAGTTTCAATAAGCCCTTCTTGACAATTTCTACAAACTTAGAAGCATCCTTTATGTCCCTTTCTCTTTTCTTTCTCTGCTTTTGCATAGCAACACCACTCTCTATAGTTTCAGCATTACCAAATATCTCCTCTGTCAGTTCTGGTGGATCATCTAGGAGTATTTTAGCATATGAATCCAAGATGTGTGAATCCGCCTCATATCCCATATCTGTAATCCAGATAGTTCTAGGTCTAACTACCTACATCCAAATTTCATATCTTTTGATAACAAAGCATATTTGTTTATCACACTTATCAACAATGCTTTGGGGAATCCTTTCCTTTTATTTCATTTTAGCTTGAAAATTCTTGAAATACTCTTTTACCAGTTTGTCACTATCAGATCCCATGTCAGTAATTGCCTTCTTTATCTGTTTTTTAATAAAAATATCATAGTCAAAATCCTTATGTCCAATACCGAGAATCTCCTTTGAGAAGTAAAGCATTAAACACACAATCAGATTTCCAAATTTAAAGGTTCCCTTCTTATCTCCTTTGATCTTATCTAAATTCTCTAGTAATTCATCCTTTAACCATTCACAAATGTCAATTTTAATATTATTCATAATCATCTCATAGGCACTATGAATGCAGGAACTTGAAACAGAATTCAGTCTATTAGTATGAGAAACTTTATATCTATGACCATACTTGAAAATTTAACATTGTTATCTTTTATATCATTGACCCTAAGTGATATGTTGTCAAATATTGTGTCGGTTAAGCTCATAACCTCTTTGTTTGGAATTTTATTTTTCTTGTCAAGCCTAGTGTCGGTGGAGGGTAAACCAGTAACAACTCTTATAGCTTCCTTAGTGATCTTAAATACTGAGTCTAACCACATAAATTCACCATGAACCCTACTAAGAACATAGCAGATAGTTTCATCTGAGAATTCTAGTATATGGAGGATGTCAATAAACCCTAAATCCTCAATAACCTTGTATTTTGGTTTAGCTACCCCATGTTTTTTAGTGATAACATTTATGAACATATTCTACAAATATTCGGACCCTAAACTTTCAATGTTACAATGTATGTATACCCTAGAGTCTTTAGTAAATGCAAATCCCTTTGGGATTCTAGAAAATGCACCAATGGAGTCATTTAATTTTGCTATCTTAGGAATTATTTTGAAAATGGGTCTTGGTAGTTTTACGTTCTCCATAATGGTAGGGTTTGCAACGAACTTAGGAATGGAGGATGAAGAAGTCATTGCGTAAGATAAATACCTTTTAGTTGAGAAATCCTTGAATGCTCTGAAAAACCTTTGCCTCTTCACCTTTGGGATTCCTTAGCTTAATTTCTCTCTCCTCGAATGCTTGAATGCTTGGTGAGATGAAATAAGAAGTTACCCTGCCTTTATAACCAAAAAGTTAACTTACAGTCATAATAAATGCTTTGCCGATGAAGTGAAAACTCCACATATCTACCGGTAAAGAAGAATTATAACTTCTTACAACCAACTGAGGGTAAATGCATGATTTTCAATTAGTTACCTTAACCCTAAGGATTATTCCTTAATTAGATGAAGAATCTCCCATCGGTGTAGGATTGCACTATTCTACCAGTGCAGAGACAGATTCATCATTTCTCTGATCTCTCTTCTTGATCCATTGTTTAGTGAATTATTGCTTGATTTCATTTACCTTTTCTTTTCCTTTGTCATTAGATTCTTTATTGCTTGCCAGTAAAGTCTTGCTTCTACAAAATTTTGCAATATGCCCAATCTTGTTACATGTATAACAAGTTACATTTTTTCTCTGAATAGCTTTTCCATAACCTTGACTGGTTTGAGTTCTGCATTGATTAGATAAATGTCCAAATCTACCACAAATATAGCATTTCACATTCATTCTACAATTGTCTGAGTTATGACCATTTTTGTTGCATTTGGAACATTGACCGGTGGATGAGTTTGTATTCTGATTATTCCTAAATCTAGACTGATTTTCTCTATGAACAAATTTGTTGCAATTAAAACATTTTCCATTGAATTTATAAGCATTGGGTTGTCTTACCAGTTTGTTGTGATCATGATTGTTTGCAATTCCAGAACTTTGTCCATGTTCAAATCCAAGTCCAATTGTTTCTCCATCAAGTTTCTGACTTTTCAGCATATCATCAAACTTCTCTGAACTATTCTTGAATTTGTCTTTGTATTCATTTGCAGTGACCAATTCACCTTCCAAAGTGCTAACTTGACTCATAAGTTCCGCTTTGTCATGTTGCATGTGAATCAAATCTTTTTTGAGCATATCATTTTCATAATTGATCCTTAGAGATTCATTTGATCTTTCATTAAGTCTTCTAGCCAAATCTTCTTAATTCTTCTTTCTATCTTCAATATCCTTGCATAGTCTCATGGTTAAATATTGCATCTCATTCTTCATGCTACTATTCTCTTGTCTCAATTTTTCTGCAATATCTCTAAGAGTTTCATTTTCTTCATCATCTTGGTTTTGCAATTGCACATGTAATTATTTTCTCTTATTCTTTGCTATCACCAGGTTTTCTTGAAGTGCTTTGATGAATTCCCGAGTAGTTTTGAGTTCATCTTCTAGTTTGATATTCTTTAATTTTTCTGCATCAAAATCTTCAAAAGCTCCTTCCAACTGTTGTCTAAAACTTTCTATTCATACTAGTTTCAGAATCTTCCTCAAGCTATTAGGCTTCTCCAAATAGAGGAATAGGCTCTAATACCAATTGTTACATACTTGATCAGTCCCAAACTATGAGTGATTTAAACTTGTTTGGAACATTATAACCAAAATTAATATACTGGTAAACAAATAATAATGCAGTAAAGAGAAACAAAAGTATAACCATCAATACACACCATAACACATATATTTTTGGCGAGGAAACTCGGTAGGGGAAAACCTTGGTGGGATTTGTGACCCACAATATTTACTCACTAGCCAATATGAATAAATATTACTTGTGCAATAGGGGCCTGCACATGAAGGAAGACCAACTGCCTTGAGCTCATTGCTCAATATAAAATAGGAGTCACACTGACTACAAAATTGGATGATTAAATCCAATCATAATGTACTGCTCAAAATAGCATCTACAATGATGGATTCAGTACTGGTTTAAGCTCTATCTGATACCTTTGCCATAAAACTTGATTCGCTCTGCTCTGCTCTTATTTGCTCATATGATAATTACATCAAAATGCATATACAATTCATTCACTATCATAACCTATCACATCTCATATATTGCTTCCTTACATTACCTAATTCCTTTTATAATGACCTACAAGATCTCATACATATATGAGTCTTTAGAATACATCATGTTGGCTATACAAATATAATTACAATACAAAACAATATTATTTCAATTCGGCTTAGAGTGCTAGTATAATCTGTTGTTGGTGTAGTCTGGATGCCAGTGAGAATAAATTTGTAGTGCCTACCAGTACCGATAGATGATGTTTGTTGCCGGTGTAATCTATGAAACATGTTACTAGTTGGTTGGCATCAATGATAACACCAACTATTCTCATCTGAGTGTATAATGCTAACAATAAAAGATTATAAACTCATGAGTATGGTGGCAACAATTAAACAATCAATGTGTAAACAATGTCAATGTTCATAATGAAGTATAGATAGGCTAGTATGTATGCATTTTATGGCAGCAATAGACTAAATGATATATAAGTAATGCATTATGTGTATGGGCAGCAATAGTTCAGTTAACATCATTGTAGTACTAGGTTGTATGGAATTTGAGTGATGCATTTTTATGTGGGTAGTGATAGAAACATTATGATAATGGTACTAGGATCTCTTCCTTAGCATTATAAGGCTGAAGCATTTAGTAGCACACATGTTGTAGGATGAGAGTTAGTGGTGATGCATTGCATGGTGTGTTAGATCATCTAGTGGATGCACTATAATCATGTAGGTATAGAATGTACAATCATAAGTAATGTGCATATGATAGAAGCTTCTCATTTAATGTCATGGACTAGAAATAGTATGAAATGCAAATGCATTAGGTAGGCTAAAGCATCTAGACTTGTAGGATTGAATGGTTTGGGATCCTAGAAGGAGCTAGTCTATAGAGGGGTTAATTTTCATATGTAGTTAAGTAGTTGCTAAGCATTACAGATAGTAGAATATATTAAGAGATTAGAGGGAAGCCTATGTAGCATACCCTTGTGTGGAGACATTATGATAGCTAGATCACTAAGTGCATACCTGCATTGTCATGATGATTGTAAATCTAACACATGGATTAGGATTCATAAAGTTAGTATGGAATTAAAGTAGTGATGCCAATATGCCCTAGGGAGCTATATGTGACTATATAATCATGTTCTGCTTATTTCAAGAACATAAATCGACATTCAATGTTTAAGATTCATCACTAAGATAAGATTAAGTGAACTAATTCTTAATCACATAGTCTAGAGTATGTATAATGGAAACCTAATTAGTAAACAAAAAAACTTTACTTCATTTGTAGGTTGTTACTGTAAGTTCCCTGGGGTTTGTTGGCAGGCACTACAAGAAATTTCACCTCGCATAGTTGCCACCAAAGACTTCTAGGCACCATGAGATAGAAGGATCAATACAACAAAGAAAATATGATTACCCTGCTACCTTGCAGAAACAAAATAAAAGAATAAATGTCTCGCGGGCTAGCAGAGTTAGTGTTAAAATAGTACCCTGCCATTCTACATGAAGGAAAATATGTTCACAACCAAGGAACACAGTGTATCAACAAAGAAGGTATAACAAGGAACTGAGCAGGATAGCGGGATGTAGCTTGAGATGCTACAAAGTCTTACCCCGATGGAGTTTTAAATCTATAAGAGAACACTGTAGCCTAGTGGGGACTATCTCTAATCCACTACCTCGCCATTCCACATATCAAAAATATGGAATGCAGAGTGTATACACATAAAATTAGTTATGAGAAATTAAATAAATATTTTATATTTATTTAATAATTATTCTTCTATTAAATAGTTAATTTATAAAGATTAATTATTTAATTCATTTTCATGTCTTTCTATTAATTAATATTTAATTAATTAATTCATTTATCCTATTCCTCTAATTAATTAAATATCTAATATTTAATTATCTTCTCCAAACAATCCAATATCTGATATTTAATAGTTATTCTCCTATCCTATAGTCTCAAATATTAAATAATTTCTTAAATTATTTAACCTTTCTTATCCAACTCACCCTTCATCTGCACTTCATCTTCCATTTGCCAACTCATCCATCGTGTGGCTAAGGAAATTAATATTTCTTAAATATTAATTCATCATTTATCTCCAACTTCCAAAATTCAATGAATATTGTGTACATGCACATATTTCATAACCATTTCCTATATTCTCTCCAACACCCTCTACATCTTAGGAAGGACTTGAGTCCACTTGTCCTCTCATGCCTAAATTTCCTCCAACCATCCCTAGATTCTCTTAGTCAGAAACCCAGTCAAAGTGAGATGAGTGACACTTGTCTTCTCCTTCCCCCTTTCTCTCAACCTTCACCTTTGCTCACAGCTATCAAAATCTATAGATCTGATCATGACTGTTGATCTAAGCCACATCATCTCATCCTCTCAAAGTCTATAAAAGAAAGAGCTTCAATTGAGAGAGAGTTAGACTTCAAGAGACTTCAAGTGCATTTTGTGAGCTAATCATATGCATCTGTGAGTTTTAGTTGTGAAGCAAATAGCAATAGCAATTATCATATAATCATATAGCATAATCATTTTAACAAAATTATGTAGTATTGCATATCATAGCATCAGTTAACTACTAGTTATTAGTCCATTCTTCATATGCCATCTTGGAAGCCATTAGTGCATTGTCTGAGAGCACACCATTTGCAACCAAGAATAGTGGAGTTAGGACACAATGAGACATAAGCCATAAAGGTAATATTAATATTTTATTTCATATGTAATTCATGCAGTTTCATTGGTTGAGTTTGGATTTCCTGTATGCATTTCCATTTCTATTTTGTGAAAGTAACTTATTACAGGTAACATTCTAAGGATGAAATTCAAGTCGACACACATAGTGTTAGAGGCCAGCGGGCATAAAGGAAGGGGCCTTCCCAACTATCCCACATTGCCAAAGGTAAGGGTTGTTTTTCTAAAGGAACCAAGTGGGATAGAATGAAGAAAATATCTCCTGTGGGATAGTGGGGGATACTTGTGAAATAAAGAAAATTTTACCCCATGAAATGAAAGAATTACATAGAAGATGGAGCAAGATGGTGGGGTAAAGATAAAATTCTTACCCCACCACCCCATAGAGTATCAACATAAGGAAATTTATTCTACAGGATAGCCGAGGAATAAATAATTTGAACAAAGATAAAGGTCATCCTATCCCACATTGTGGAGAATGATATAAAGAAGGCCATGTGGGACAACAAATGACAGGGAAATAAAAAAGGTCATTCTATCCTACAGAGGTAAAATGGTATTGAAGAAAAAGTTGTCTGACTTAAGAAAAATCAAAGGTGATGGAGAAATAAATGACATAGTGCCATGTCAGCAGTCAAGGATGTCAAAGTGTGACCTCATCTATTCATTTGCAGACCAAAGGTAGAGTTTGAATCTTGAATCCACCAACCTGCCGAAGCATGCATGAATGAATTAATGGTGACATCTCAAAGAGAAATAAAGGCAGAATTTGAAGCATAATTATTCACCATGTGATCAAAGAGAAAGCATAGAGTGACCAAAGGAAAAATAAAGGTGATTGAGAGCATTCCCCGAGCATCAACAATGACTAACTACATTAAAAAAGGCAAGTAACCATTCAAGCTCTATCTATGTTCTGAAAGAAAGGAATTATCTTGCAAGGTTTGTGTAGGAGAAATAGGTATTGCATAGGGTTAATTTGTATCATAAGAGTTTTCTTTAAACCATATAGTTGTAAAATGGCCTCCCTAATGAAAGACGTTGGCTCTCCTGCTACCAAGGGATCTCCTGAGAAAGGGGAAAGTTTTGCAACCTCTGAGATTGTTCATGATACACCCTTGGATTTTGTTCACCTAAAACTTGCCATTGCCAATGAACCTATTGTAGAGACAAACCCTCCCTTTATTACATTAATTCCTCTAAATGTTGAAGCAAGCTATACCTCCCAAGAAGAAATGTCAAAACCAAAGAGGAGAAGGCTAGTAAAGAAAACCATCACCCAATCTATAAAAGAAGCCCCAATTTCCAATGAGCCCTCTCCTTATATGCAATTTGATGCACCAAAACCTGCAAGAAAGAGGGATCCCACTAAGAAAGTTGTTGCCACCATATCCGCACAAGTCCCTCCTGCAAATAACCCTTAGGTCATAGAATTGGACCCATAGGAAGATGCCCCAAAGCCAAAAATAATAAGAATACCTGCAAAAAAGGCAGTAACCACATCTATAGAGAATTTGCTAGTTCAACAAGAAAACATGCCTTCTAAAAACCTTTCCTCTGCCCAGTCGGAGTAGCCCTCACAGGACCCATCTTCCTCAGTGCCTACTAAGACTACTAAGGAGATTGTTGTTGAAGTTGAAGAGTATTTGGAGGACATGGAGAAGAAAAAAATAAGGGATCCTAGAGGCCTCCACTGAGACTTCCTATAGCTATTTAAAGCCTCCCACATACATGAATCCTTCAAGGATACCTTCACTGATAAGAGCTCTTGTTGTAGATATACTCATACAACAGATAGATGATGAAAAATTTTCTTCTAATTTTATGGAAATAGAGACAAGGCAATCCCGATCTCAAACCCATGGACACTTAATTTAGGAAAGCTAATTGTTCCAAATATTTTTGCGAAGCCTATACTAATCAGGGAGCTAGACAAGCATTATCACTCCCCAAGTATGATAGTAAGAATGGTCAGTGGCCACGTTCTGGTTAACATTGATAGAGAGGCTATCAATGAGTGTTTTAGATAGGACAAAAGTTCACTTAATACCATCAATATGAAAGGTCTAGCATCTAAATATATTGCAAAAAGGAAGTTTAATAGGGAACAGGTACTACCTCACATTAGGAAGAAATTGCACAAGAGTAGTTTAAATTATGTTATGGATTCAGAGAAGGAGCCCTTCAACCTATCCTCTTTTAGGAATTACTTTATAAATCCCTAATTTGCCATATGTCAAATTTTGGAGGAATATTGTGGGATAACTCAAATGCCCATTGATTATATGATGATGACCCTTAAAATTTAGTATCCAGAGATAAATGAGCTCCATGATTTTGCTACTTTACTCTCAAATAAGCTCCATGAAGAGTTAATGAAAATGAGGGCAACCTCAAGATGAAGAATAGCCAATTGATGTTGAGTAGCCCATGGAGGTAGGAGAGGAAAGGCATGAGGAAACTTCTTCATCTATTCCTGAGACAAAGTGAACAGGGGTTTTGACTAAAGAATCCTCCTAGGACATGCCATCACAACAAGCCACATACATAGAGGTGGTGAGGAATATTGAAAAAGGGAAATCTACTATCTTCAATTTTGCTGAAGCCATGGGTTCACAGGAAGATCCAGGTGTGTAGCCACCATCCCCTCCTAGAGAAACATTCAAGGTTGATGATGTTGTAGAGGTGCTTCTAGACCTAGATAGGGCAATTATCCCTAGCACCATCTTAGAGGAGGAATTAAATGATGAGAGGATAATTGTGGCCATGTAGTTCATGTCAGATGACAATTTTGTAAATATTATAGAATTCAAGGCAGTTTTGCTTAGGGAGAAACTGAATAATTTATCTAAAGAGGAAATTGCAAATTTTGACAAGGAAAACATTAATTTCACCCCACAAGAAGTGAGGGAGATGGTCAACAATAGTGGTATAATGCTAATCCCCAAATGGGATTTAGAGAAATTTTTTGTATTAAACAAAGTAATGACGCAAAATGACCCAATATATGTACAAGAATTTGGTAAGAATGGGTCAGGCTTTAATCCAAGCACCAAATATTTTGCACTTTGGGTAAAGCCTCTAAATACAAAAAAGCCAATTGTTTTGCATGGAGTTGAGAAAAGAGTAGAGGATTCCATCATAAGGACCCTATCTAATATTGCTATAGTAGAAGTTGCAAAAACAACAGACCTAGGAATCGAGGGGAGGGGAGGTAGAGAGGAGAAGGGGAATGGTCGGGCCCAAAATTCAAATCTTTTGGGTGGGAGAACTGGATCAGCAATAGGACAATAGGTAGCAGGCGACTCAGGAAGCCCTTTGGAGGGGGAGAGTTTAGATGGTAAAGAACCCGATGCTCTTTTGGATTTGGGGGACCTAGGGGGCTCCCAAATCACGTGGGGAGAAGATTGAAGTAGACAAGGTGAACAATCAGGCCCAAAATTCAAATTTGTTGAGCGACAGACCTAGAACAATATTAGAACAGCAGGAGGCAGGTGGTTTAGGTAGTCCTGTGGAGGGAATATAATCAAATGGGATGGATCTCGAGGCCCCTTTGAATTTGGGGGATCTAGAGGGGGGCCCCAGATCGAGTGGACCCAAGCTTGAGAAGATCGGTAAATGATCCTCTATATTTAGCATCAAACCCAAAGGTAAGTTGTCCTTGCCTCCGATTAAAAATATCTCAAATATTTCTGAGAGAAAGCATGCCATTTCCATTCTGGATCAAATTATAGATCAAAATATTACTCGAATGGAAAGTACCCTAATAGGAAAATTCTTTGGGGCGAGACCTAACATTGAGGTTATTCATGGATTTGTTAAGAGAAAATGGAATTTGAAAGGATAGGTTGATGTGGTTGATATGAATAAATGTTGTCTCTCCTTTTCCTTCTCATGCAAGGAAGATTGTAGACAAATCCTTTGCAATGGAACCTGGTTGATAGGTAAATATATAATGTATATCCAGAAATGGTACCCTAATGTGGGCTTGGATGATGAGTTTGTGGTTCAAGTGCCTATCTGGATTAAGCTACCAGGGCTTCCTATGGAATATTGGGAGGAAGACGTGTTTGCTGGGATAGCCAATGCTTTTGGGGAGCTTCTTTCCATTGACCCAGTCACAACATCCAAAAGAGGACTCATTTATGCTAGAATCTATGTAGGGGTGAGGCCTAAGATGGATATGCCAGAGGAAATAGAGATAGATTCAAAACTTGGCAAATGGATGTAGAATATTGTTTATGAATCTATCTCTTTTGCTTGTTTGCACTGTAAAAGAGTTGGATAGTGGGACAAAAAATGCCCAAGAAATGGTGCCAAAACTCAAACCCAAACTAAAGCTTGGAAAAAGGTGGAAAAGAACCCAAACACCAAGATTGAAAATTCTTTGCAAGCTTCTCTTTCTGATGGTTTGGATCTAGAGAAATAGTCCCAGGTTGGAAGAATTGAGGAGGTATTAGCCAAGGAATCAAGAAATGAAATGGAGGAAGGAGTGAAAGATAAGACCTCCTAGCAGGAAAATGAGTAGGAGAAAAGTGGAAGGGATTCTAATGATGGAGAAAGGAAGTCACAAGACAACAATCAAAATAATCAAAAGGATATGAAAGAAACAAAACTTAGTTTAGAGTGACAAGTGGGATAGTAGTCAGATGGATAAGGGAGATAGTAAATCCAAAGACAATAAGGAAGAGGGAGACAATTTTAACTCAGAAGGAATTTCTTCTGGGTTAGAAAATGGAGTAAGCTAGATCCAAGATGCTCAACCTGACAATATCCTTGAGAAAGGGCTCTTAGAGATATCTTTGGCCTCTTCAACCCACATCAAGTTGACTTTACTAGAGGAAAAGGAACCAATATGGGGAAATGAAGAAGATATAAAAAAGGCTCTAGGAAAGAGTGGGACAAAGCAGGAGGAGGAAGAAGTAATGGAGGATAAAAGAAAGAACAAGAACAAAAAAAAAAGAGCAATAACAATAACACAACCACTAGAAATACCAGAAGCAGACTAGGGGATGTGGGGGCTCAGCATACATTACTTGGAAGATATTCAAATGCAAAGAAGAGGACCATGGAAACTAGCAAGAACCTAGCAAACGGTACTCAAAGAACCATTTTTGAGGCAGGTATTTCTAAAAAATCATGAAGATTATCTCCTGGAATATTTGAGGATTGAATAATCCTCACAAACAAGATTTAATAAAAAGTATGAGTAGAGACAAAAATCCAGATATTTTTTTGATTCAGGAAACCAAAATGCCTAAGGATAAGGTAGAATGTTTGAAAATGTTTAGCAATGGTGGAGTTAGTGGTGGTAGTTCAGAAGGGGCATCTGGGGGTATTGCAACTTTCTGGAATAAAAATATTGTTAAAGGAGAAGTGTTGATTCAAGATAACAACTTGTCTTGCATAAGATTTAAGCATTTGAAAGAGGGAACTTCATGGGTTTTGACTAATGTGTATGCCCCTAATACCAAAACTAGTAGAAGTGATTTCTGGAAAAGATTATCCTCACTTAGAAGTATGTTTGTTGAAGATAGTTGGATTATTATGGGGGACTTCAATACCCCTTTGAGAGAAAATGAGAAGAAGGGAGGGAGCCAATCCAATCTGAACAGCAGATTGGATTTGATGGAGTTCATCATTAATCATGCTCTCCATGACCTAGATTTGCAAGGGGTTAAATATACCTAGACCAACAAAAGGAGTGGTGAAGACTTAATTCAGGTCAAGCTCGATAGAGCTTTAATTTCTCTTGATTGGTTTAATTCTCATTTTTGTTCTTTATCTGTTCATATCAGGGCCAGGTCGGATCATTATCCTATATCCTTTACAGCTGATACCAAGCAGGGAAGAAGACATTTCACTTATAGATCTAGGATAATGTGGACAAAACACTCAGACCTTGAAAGCAAAATCATGGAATGGTGGTAGGTTGGAATTGAAGGAAATGTTATGTATAAGGTGGTCAAAAAGTTGAAGTTTGTGAAAGATAATGTTAAAAGATGGAATAAGGAGTCCTTTGGGAACATTTTTGTTTCCAAATCTACCATTCTCTTAGATCTGAAAGATATCTAGGATGAGATTCAGAATAATGGCTACATCAAGGTCTCTAGAGAGGTTGAAGATGAGATTCTCATGAAATATCATGACATTATAGCTAAAGAAGAAACATTCTGGAAACAGAGGTTGAGAAATAACTGGTTGAAGGAAGGGGATAGAAACACCAAATACTTTCATATGTCCACTTTGAAACACAAGGCCATCAATAGAATATCTCATCTCAAAGTCAATGGTAGAACTATTGAAGACGAAGAGTCTATGAGGAAGACATCCTTGGAGTTCTTCTCCAATCTCTTGACTAAGGATCAAAACCTGGAACTTCAGGCTCAAAAGGACCTTATAGACTATATCCCTTCTATCTTGGATGGTGATCAGAATTCCTATCTTACAGCTATACCTTCTAATGATAAGATTCTAAAAGCTGACAACTCTTTTGAAGGTAATAAGGCCTCGAGCCTGGATGTTTCCCTATGTTCTTTTTTCAAATGTATTGGCATATTGTTGGAAGGGATGTATCAAGTGCTATGAAAGAATTCTTTGGTGTGAGGAGAATCTTGAAAGAACTAAATGGTACTTTCATTGTTCTTATTCTGAAAAAGATGGGTGTTGATACTATGGATCTTTTTAGACCTATCAGTCTATGCAATTCTTTATACAAGATCATCTCAAAGGTTTTGACCTCTAGAATATTGACTTTGCTCCCCTCTATTATATCTCCTTAGCAAAGTGGCTTTATCCCTCGGACACAAATTTTGGATTCGATAATCATGGTCCATGAAAACATTCACTCTCTCTCTAGTGCTAAAACAGAAGGCTTCCTTTTGAAGCTAGACTTATCTAAAGCCTATGATAGAGTTGACTAGGGCTTTATGATGAATGTTCTCTCTGCTTTTGGATTCTGCTCTAGAAGTATCTGTCTTATTTTGCAACTGGTTTCCTCTGCTTCTTTTTTTGTTTTGATCAATGGATATCCTTCCCCTTTTTTCAAATCCTCAAGGGGTCTTAGATAGGGGGATCCTCTATCCCCTATTCTTTTCATTATCATGGCAGAATTCTTGGGAAGATTTATAGGTAAACTTGTTGAGAAGGGAGAGTTCAATGGGTTGAAGCCTTCATCGGCAGACCAAGTCTACTCCCATCAGCAATTTGTGGATGACTCTATTATTATGGGGAACTCTTCAGTGAAAGATTCTAGGAGCTTAAAGAAAGCTTTGGATAGATATGGGATAGCAACTAGTCAATTGATAAACTGGTCTAAAAGTTTTGTCTATTTCATAAACACTTCGAAAAGAAGATAGATAAATATTAGTAACATTTTGGGATTCCATCTGGGGAATCTTCTTGCTTCCTATCTGGGGCTCCCTTTATGTCAAGTTCCTCCTAATACTTTCTGGGGTGCTCTGGTGGATAAATTTCATAGGAAGTTAGCTAGATGGAAAGGCTCTTTGCTCAGCCAAGCGGGAAAGGTACAACTTTTGAAATCTACTCTTCTGAGTATTCCTCTCTATGCTATTAGTCTTTTTAGAATCCTTGCTAAGTTTGCAGATGCTATTGAAAAAATTCAAAGAAATTTTCTATGGATAGGGGTTGAGGAAAAGAAGAGAATGAATTTGATTGCATGGGATAAGGTTTGCAAACCTATAAGAAAGGGAGGCCTAGGCCTTAGGAGAATCAGAGATATGAATGAGTTTCTCATGGCTAAGTAGATATGGAGAGGTTATAATACTAAGGGAGAATGGAAATTGATATGAGACAATAAGTATGAAAGACAACTCCCTACCCTTCAAAGTTTCCTCAATGCTAAAGATATTCTGATTGGTTCTAACATCTGGAAAAATGTTACTAGAACTAGAGATCTAATTGCTAAAGGTGTGAAATGGAAGGTGGGGAAGGGTAATTTCATTAAATTATGGGAAGACACTTGGCTATTTGACTTCCCATTAAGCAATAGTCCTGATTGGGGCAAGTTTCAGGATCAGTGTAAAGAAAAATATGGCACTATGGTGGTTGACTACTGGAATGTTGAACAGTGGAAGGATGTATCCTCTATTGATCCTTCCCTTGAAAATCTGAACAAAATTATGAATTCTATGGTGGTGGTGGATGATGATGACCAACTAATCTGGAAACTTACTACATATGGTAAATGTTATGTTGCCTCTCTCTATAATCATAAGTTCTCTAATCAAGAGAGCCCTTGCTGAGCTAAGGCTTGGGTGAGAGGCCTTATTCCCAAAATTAATATTTTTTTCGGGACTGTCCTTGAAAATAAAATTTTGACTATTGATAATCTCAAAACTAGAGGATTTTGTATGCCTAGTATTTGTCATCTTTGTATGCAGAATGAGGAAACCATTAATCACTTGTTTATCCATTGTCCCTTCTCTGCCAATATCTGGGCTAGATGTCTGGATAACTTCAATATCAGTTGGGTCTTTCCGGATTCAGTCCAAGATGTTTTTAATTCTTGGAATCACCCTTCAAGGAAAAAGTCTGTTATTTTGTTATGGAGATTGGCATTACCTCATATTTGTTGGGGAATATGGAAAGAGAGAAATGAAAGAGTGTTCAGAGATAAGGCTTCAAAAGCTCAAATTATTTTTGAGAAAATCAAGAGATATATGGTGGAGAATATCTACATCACTGGTGGAATAGCCAACCCCAAAGATCAAGATGATCATATCATGTTCAAGAATTAGAGATTAAAGGGAAGTGACATCTTTCAGGCTAACCCTAGAGACGATGTGAAATGGGAAAGTCCTCCTCATGGATGGCTGAAAATTAACTTTGATGGTGCTTCCAAGGGCAACCCTAGCAATGCGGGGTGTGGTGTGGTTTTAAGGGATGAATGGGGAATATGCAAAACCATAAAATGTATTCCTATTGGTAATCAAACTAATCATGTTGCTAAGACCATTACTTCTTATCATGGGTTGGTTCTTGCTAAGGAAGCCAATTGTACTAGAGTTTGGTTTGAAGGTGATTCTTTGAACATTATAAACTATTTGAATAATGTTTTCCCACCCTCTTGGTCTATAGACAATGCTATCAAAGTCACAAAGGAAATTAGTGAAACCTTTGATATGTGTGTTTTTACACATGTTTATAGGGAAGCCAACATGTGTGCTGATTGGACTGCCAACCTAGCTTGTTGTTTTGATAAAATCATTACCCTTTATGGTGAGAAATCTTGTGTGTGAGGCGAAATCTATGTTTGAACTAGACCGTATCTAGATGAAGCAATGTGGCATCACCAATCATAATTCTTAATGCCTTTTCCTCTTTTTTTGATGATTGATCACCATGGTAGTTTTGGTTATTTATTTAATAGTCATTTCAAATTTACTAGGCACGGATTATGGGTTGTTTTTTAGAACAAGAACAGATACCAGAGAGGGAATAACAGAGTCGAGATTAGGAAAACCAGTGAATTCAAGGGAAATATGGGAGGTAATAAAAAGAAGTTTGAACCTACCTCTTGCTCAGAATGGAAGAAAAACAATGATGTCTAGGAGATTCTTCAAGAGGGAGGCTTAAGTGTTTTCATGGTGAGGCTCTATGGAAAAGATCCTATAGTTACCAAGCATTTTATAAAAAAATGGAAGAATGGCAAGGTTTTGGTTGGTACCTAGATGATGATGGTGGATGAAGACATCATTGTTGAAGCTAGGGGGATGGTTAAAGATGGTATCAAGTTTTATAGAGATCGAAGTGTTTTTGATAAGGTGGTGGATAGATTTCCTATCACGGATGGTGAAAAAAGGAAATTGGTGAAGGTGGAAAACTCCTACCACTCCCCTAATCATATTTGTAGGCCATGGAGGTTTGTGTTGTTTGCTACCATCAGCTACATTACTTTGGATGGAAGATTCACGAGGGCTTACGGGCACCATTTTGTGTTGCTCAATCACTTCCGCCATGGTGAAAAAGTAAGTCTACCTTATTATTTATCTTGTTCTATGGATCATACCATTAAAGAAATGCAGATAGACCCTCAAGGTGACCATGCTCTCCATCAGGGTCTTATGGTTTTAGTTTACAATTTATTGAAAGGGAAATCCATTAAGAAACCCATTAGAGGTTAAAATACCAGGGATGATAACATGGAAAGTGAGTATAGTGGTTTCAACCTCAACTCAGAAACTGAAGGTGAGTCTGAGGATCTCAACAAAAAGGGGAAGACTAAGGGGAAAAGAAAGAGGATTGTTGATTCTAACCTCGCAGACTCCGAAGATGAGTCTTTTGATGAGAAATTCATTAAAAGCAAGAAAGGAAAGGGAGTGGGAAAACAAACCTAGAGGAACAAGAATACTTGTAAGAGTACTAACAAGGTTAAAAGGAAGATACTAATTTCTTCTAGTGAGGATGTCGAGGTGAATGAAAATGACAATATGAAGGGTAAGGAGGAGGATGAGATTCCAGATGAGGATCGTGGTGAGGATATGAGCACTCAAGGTGTGCAGAATGAGGGCCAAGAGAATAAAATGGGAAATCCAAGTGACTATCATGAGGATAATGATGGCATCAAGGGATTTTATGAAACTATCAGAAAAATGGTGAAAGATATTAGCAATTTGAAGACTGACCTTAATGTTATTAAAAATGCTATGATAGGTGAAAAGCCTCTTTCTGAAAATGTTAAAGAATTAGTGGTTGCAATTAACAATGCTAAAGCTATTGAGGCCATGGTCGGTAAAATTGTTGAAACAAAAAAGAAGGTGAAGGAGATGGAAGGGATCAGAGAGGCGAATGGGCTGGAAACTACCATGAACAATCTAGCCAAAAGAGTTGACAAGATGGAATTGACTATGAAGAGGATTGCTGAGTAGAATTTCTAGATTCTTAAGGCCTTTGTAGATAATATGAATATCCTGATTAATAGATTTGATCACATTAAAGATAAGGAGGGCGACAAGGACCAGATGGAGAAAAAGGGTCATGAGAAGAGAACTAGGGCCAACACTAGGAAATAGGGTGACATCAAGGGACAAGAGCTAGATGAATTGAATAATTTTGTGGACAACATGAAGCAGATGGTGGTTCATGTAGAAGATATTATGAAAAATATTTAGTTGTATCTGTCTCTGTCTTTGTCTTTGTGCTATCCTTTTGCTATCCTTTGGTTGTCTTAGTGTGGCTTTCTATGTTTTGTGTTCCCTTTTTGTTTTGGTTGGGAACTATTTTTTGTTTGGGTGAATAGGCACAATTTATTCCTCTTTAATGCTTTATTCTTTTTCTGATGTGTATTTAGGTTTTGGGTTCCTTTCAAAAACCTATTTTTAATTAATCAAAACATTGCAATAGAGATTAGAAATCCAGACAAAGTAAGTTAAATGAATCTAAACTCTTTAAAATCATTCCATGTTCCTCTATCTCCAAGGATCTTCAAGATTCAAGGTGGCTCTTAGCTTGGAAGAGCACTTGATTCTTTAAGATGACAACCTAAAGAACAGGATTTTAATGATTCTAAGATCTAAATGGAATGCAACCATGATCTTAGTGATGATTTAGATATGAAACTAGATGATGATAGAATGCAAGATATTGATATGAAGCTTGAACTAGTATGAAAATGATACTAAGATGAAGCTAACATTATATGAGATTAACATGATATATCTAAGATTATAATGCTATCAAAATGATCTAAAATGTTATTCTATAAAAGAGAGATAATATGCTTAATGTTATGAGACTATAAGTTTGATGCACAAAGACTTTATTGTTTAAAATGAAGAATGAGAGCTCTATTTATAGGGAATATAGGGCAATGGATGGTCAAGATTGGATAATCTCAACAAGGGCTAGGATTGAAAGTTATCAATCCATGTTTACAATTCTCACCAATGAAATGGTGACAATGGTCAACATAAGACTTATTGAGAGGAGATACGAGAAGCATTAAATGCTTGAGAAGACATGAAGGTTACCTTAGGAGGTAAGGTTAAGGTTGGGTTAGGGTTATCCATTGGATAAAGCTTTTACCCAAAGGATAAACTCGTGTGCAAGGGTTAAAGGGATAACCATGGTTAAGGCAATGACTGCTTGATGAGACCCTTGGGTTAGATGAAGGATGAGTTAGAGAGAAAGTCTCTAATCATGCAAGAGGGTTGAGTTAACCATTAATGGTTTGGAAGACTTTCAAGGTTAACTTGTTGAAGACATAAAGCCTTTAATGGTTTTCAAAGACTTTGAGGGTTTGAGAAGTGACTTCCCTTTGCTTAGGGATGTGACAATATTTAGTAGATGGGTTAGGCTAAATTAGAAGTGATTAGAAGAATCTAGAAGGGGGTTTTAGAGAGGCAAGTGGGATATGTAGGAAAATGCAAGTGGGTGGGGAAAATAGAATTTATTTAAAATAAAATTTATTTATTTCAATTGTGGTTGCAACTTGCATTTGTAGGATTTTGCAAGTGGGGGCATTTAATAAAATGTAAATTTAATTAAATGGCTTAGATAGAAGAAGGGTATATTAATTAAATCTTAATTTAATTAATAGGCGATTACAAGAATAGGGATATTAATTAAATCTTAATTTAATAAATTGGAAGAATTAAGAATAATAAAATGAATAAAATTCACTTAATTCATTGTGCAACTTTTAGGTGTCTACATTTTTCCAGCATACAGGTACTATTTTAATTGACGGTAGGCATAAGACTGATGATGTTTATTATGTTAAGGGCTTGTGACATAATCTCTTAAGTGTGAATCAGATGTGCAAGAAAGGTTACAAGGTCATATTTCATGGGTTTGGGTGTGAAATCTGAAAAAGGTATAACCTATAAAAGATTAGTTGCAAAAGGTACAAAAACTAATGGGAATGTCTACTATATGAAGGATAACAGTGGAGGAAATTGTTTGTTGGCACAAGTTTGTGAGGAGTGGAATCAAACTAAGGTTGTACCTAAGATTGAAGTTATCCCTATTGTTACAAAAGATAAATATGCTTCAGAAGATAAAAGATATATAAAGATGGTGGAAGAGGAGCTAAATTTGATAGAAGAAAGTTCGACATTGGAACTAGTACCTAATTTGATAGACAAGAAAGTGGTAGAAGACAAGTGGGCATTCAAGAAAAAGTTGAATAAAGATGGTAAAAGAAAAGAAATGGTCAAGGCTGAAGTAGATAACTCTAGTCAAAATGGTTTCCCTTAGGCTCAAAACAAGAAGTCTTTCAAGAGGTTTCCTACTCCTACTTAAATCAGGTTTTTCCCATTTTTCATGCAACAAATTTAGACATAGAGAAAGTTATTGGCATTTGACACTTATCCAGTAAGGGTTAATGGCATTTTGGGTTGTCATTGATGGAAACTCATCTCCAGGTGTTGATATTATTTATCAAGATTCATTAATTTATCATTTTTCTTTGATTGGGTTAATCGGTATTCACTACACACAAGTGGTATTCACTTTGTTTCACAACAGGTTAAGTCATAATCCCAGTAACATGTATTTGGAACCAGATTATGGATAGGAATCGGCTAAGTTATGTTGTGACCCTGATAGTTTTTGTCAAGAAATTTTTGGTAATGTATGTAGGTCGACATGGTCATCAAGATTATGTATGAAATACCTTGTAATTTGGCAGCCGACATGATTATATTCTTCATTGAAGCCAACATGATGAAAAGTTAGAAGGGTATTTAAGGAAATCTTTCAGCGATGGATTATATAAGTTTTGGAATGTGATTTTGGTTGCAAATCTTTCAGAGATTGATGATATTAGTTTTGGTCAGAGAAAGGAAACTTTTATGTGTAGTTTCACATGCACAGTCTAAACTGATAGCATAATAGAGCATCGGCAAAATCGGTACACAATGAGGGTTAACAGAGATAAAATGAAACTTATCCAGTATGGTTAGATGCATATTATGAGTTCATTTTTTGTTTGTAATCATCTTATAATACTTTGTAAGTCACTGGGACTTCTATTTGACCAGTGAGCTCTAGGCAGTTTGCTTAATTGCATGTGCAATCCCCTCAATGTAATATTTGTATACCTTGATCAAGTATATAGATATTGTGGGTATCAACCCCACCATAGTTTTTTCCTTTGCAGGTTTTTCCATGTATAAATATTGGTGTTATGGTGTTGCTTCTTTATGTGTTATTTAGTTTATGCACTTTAACTTAATTTACTATTAACTGATTCAAAAGCAATAAGTTCAAAACTATAATTACCGATAGAACACTAATTCTCTCCCCCCCTCTCCTTGTTCTTGGATTCCAACAATTGGTATCAAAGTTGGTTCCTTAGAAGAAGTTTAACCACTTGAAGAAGATCTAGAATTTGGAATCAATGGAAACTAGTCTGCAACAAATTCAACTTGCTCTTGAGGACATTGATAATGAGCAGATGGAAAATAGTAAACTGGAGAATGAACTAATGCAAGCTAGGGAACATATCATTTCATTGCAAGGAAATATGTCAATTGTTCAAGCTAAGAGGAAGAAACTCTATAATCAATTACAAAATCATAACAGTGATGAGGAAGATTCTATGAAGGATCAATGTCAGAAACTCACTCAGGAGAACACTAACTTGAAGAATGAGATGCAAGCCCTAACCATGAGAATGTGCAAGGAGATTGAAGATAGACCGAAGAATGAAGAAACCTATCTCAAGAATTGAAGGACAAATTTGATGAATGAAACAAATTGATACATGAGAATGGCATGTTAAAACGCGAGTTGACCCAATCCCAGAACAATGAATAGGAACTTGAGAGATAGATTATAATCATGAGAGATGACTTAGTCACTGCAAATGAATACAAGGATAATTTCAAAGACAACTCTATAAAACTTGATAAATTACTGAAGAGTTAGAGAGATGCTACTGACAAGAGAGGTCTTGGTTATGAAGAAGGAGAAAGCTCCGACACTACACAACAAGATCAATTATCTGATTAGAAGCATAATCATGTCAACAACCAGAACCAGAAATCACCGGTAAGTTAGCCTAATGCTCACAAATTCAATGGTACGTGCTTTATTTGTAATAAATGTTAAAATCCAAGAATACTGAGAGGGGGGAGGGTGAATCAATGTTCTACTGGAATGATCAATTTTAACCGTACTAAAACATTCATACACTAACCGATATACCAGTACATATAGAATTCAAAGAAGTAAAGAAACCCATAAGCCAATCACATAAATGAATACCATAACACATAGAATTATACATGGAAAACCTCAAAGAGGAAAAACTACAGTGGGATTTGTGACCCAAAATATCAATCCATTGGCCATATGAAGAGATATTAAAAAATATAGGGGGTTGCACTTGCAGGAAGGCTTACAACCTAGAGCACACTACTCAATCATAAAAGGAGCCTCACTGACTACATACAAATCTAGACTACAATCCAAAGAAATGATTGAACTGCAAAGATAGCATCTTCTATTCCTAAATACAGTTTTGGTTAAGCTCTGTCTATTCCGGTCTGAAACCCTAAACCCTTACTGGAATAACCCTTACATAAATATCCTCACGTACATGATCTCTCTCATATGTTTTGCATCTCCTTTACATTCCATTACCTTACACACTCTCATATAATATCATACATTTCATTCCTGTCAAAATGATCTAACCAACTGACCTATATACCCTTTACAATTCATTATGCCTTATGTCATCTTACAAAGATAATTTATAATATGAATATAAATGTTGGCTAGATAACATAAATACATGAATATCAAAACTAATTGTTGATGCCGGATCCAAAAGATGTCAGCCTCCAATACTAATAACCTGATTCTAAATCATGTCGGCCTATATTTTTGAGTAATCAAAGAAATATACCCAACCTACCGGTGTTGGTGTCGAAGCCAGTGAAGTGTTTGTGAAAGGCCTGTTGGTACACAACTAGCCCAACATATGAATCTGGAACATGTTGCCATGTTGCCATAAATGAAAACATATTGAAAAAAACCAATTAATTGTCTATATTGAACAATCTCCCCCTTTGGCATTGATGGCAACACTCATGTGAAAAATGATTATGGTTTCCATCTGTCGGTTTCATCCTCAGCCTGCTCCCCCTGAGCTGAATATCCATCAATACAAAACTCCATAGCTCCTGAATATTTTTCACCTATACTCCCCCTAATGTATACAACTCCCTTTTAATTTTTCACATCAATATCTCTCCCCCTTTGACATCAATGCCATAAAAAATTCCAAAAAGTATACCAAAAATTTGGACGAAGAATGAAAGCATGTACAATGAATATGTCCCAAAATATCTTGCCAAAGCTGGATGTATTTGAAAATATCTGGATAGGCCCTCTCCAAAAGCTCTAGATAGGTATCCCAACTAGATTTGAAAGTGCCGAAAATAGATACAAGTCCATTTAGCATATGGGAAAATTACTCTTTCTCATTAAGCTCCTACCAGTGTGGGCTTACCAACCATATCTATACACTCCTTGTTATGTACACTTAATGAATCCAACCGGGGACTCACCAATTCTCTAAGACTTCTGGCTCTCCTTATGATTTTATCTTTTTCCTTCTCAAGAAGAAAAACTGGGGCTTCAAAAACCAAAATCTGACCATCAATAGATGTAGACAATGAATTCAATTCATCAAAAGAATTGGCTATACCTGCAATCTCCTCCTGAATATCCTTAATATTTTTATCTATCTCAGCTGTGAGTAAACTTGTGTTATAACATACTCTATAAATATTAGTACACTACCTCAATGCATTATCTATCAATTTCAACTTATCATTAATCTCCTTCCTCTCTGACTCAATCATTTGATCAAATGTAGCTCTTTTTGCCTGTGTGAACCTCTCTACTGCTTGTTAGTTTGATATCTGTTGTAAAGACTGAAAATCATTTGAAATGTTCTCTATTATTGTCTTAAGATTTCTGGATGGGCTCGCTTCTTTGTTAAACTTTCACTCTAGGACTAGTCTATGCAAAATAGTGATAGACTGATCAATGACCCCTTTATCCATAGATCCCTCCTTTATCATTTTCTATGCAACCATCATCATGAGTTCAGTAGAACTCATCTTCATTATGTTTTTCTTTTCAATATGTGAGGTGTCAATTGACAATAATGATGGACTAATTACCGGTTTCCTGTCGGATTCCCCTTTCTCTCCTTCTAATGGTTTAACCTTATAGCTTCCTTACTTGCACCAGTGGCTTCGCCACTTGGTGCAATCTCAATAACTATCGATTCCTCCCTAGGAACTATAACCTCATCCTGTACATTCTAATCCAGAGGACTATTGTCCTCAACATTAGTAACCTATACATTTTCAACCTTTGCACTCTCTGCATCTGTTGGTATCTCAACATTTGCCTATACATTAGTATCTATCGGGGGCTCAATATCTACTATCTTAATATTTTTCAAAATTGAGGGTGAAGTACCCATAATACCTTTAGCTTTCCCTTCAACTACGATGTCTGCAATATCTAACTTAGGTTCCACTGAAGTATAAAAGCCATGGTTCTCTTCAAAGAAATTAACCCATGCCTTGTGGGTCTCCTTGATTATCTCATTAACCTTACCTAACATAAGTGCTTATTCTATGCTTGTTGTTAAAGATTTTTTTATCTCCAACCTCAAGTGTCTTGTCCATCTCCTCTAGTGCAATAGAAACACAAATATATAACAACTTTTGAATCTTTATATGTCTGTCCTCTTGCATTGCTAATAATCTCCTAGCATCTAAAATGTCATACAACTGTGTCGGTATTTGGTCTTCAATTTCTAACAAGGCTTTCTTATATATATCCAAATACAACAAAATTGATTCCTCTACTTCTCTTTATTCATCATTATCTAAATGTTCATAATAAAACTATACATTCTTTAACATACCATCTTTAGTCATTTCATCAACTAATTGTGCACAAGTCTTTGGTGGAATAGTAGCTACATTACCAGATTCAAGTGCAAGATCAATGTCATCTTTCATCTTTCTCCTTCCAATACTAGATGGGGTTGAAGGTGTTGTTTTTGGTGCTCTTTTATGTGCTGGTACCCTAATAGTAAATTTCCTAACCGGTTGCTTCTTAGCTTCTACCTTAGTCTCTTCAGTTTCCTTCCTCAATACCCTTTTGAATGCCAAGGGTGTGTGATCCTCAAATCTAGAATCAGTTGCAATTGGCTCAATGAATATTTATGGCTCTTTCCTTTTCCTGCCTTTCTCTGGGACAACATCAATCAATGCTTTGATGTCCTATGAAACCTTTTCAACAAATTTACTTGCCTTGCGTTCCTGCTTCTCCCACTTCTTCTACTTAGCAGTGCCAAAGGTTTTTACGATTTCATCAATAGGTTCCTCAATTAGAATTTTCTATATAAGCATCAAGAATCTATGCATCAACTTCATAACCCATTTCCTCAATCGAAATCTTTCGGGGCCTTACAGCTTCCATCAGAGTTTCATCTTTCTTGACCATGAAGCATATCTCAGTTGAGTATTTTTCAACAATGTGCTTTGGAATCCTCATCCTGGAATTCATAGCCTTTTGAAATTCTTTAAAGTAACCAAACACTTTTTTATCTCTCTTACTACCCAATGTATCAATTGATTGTTTGAGTTGCCTCCCTACCAGGATATCGAATGCCCATTTTCTCTTCCCAAAATTGGGAGTCTCATTGATGAAAAATAGCATTAAACAGACAATTAGGTTACCATACCAGAATGTTCCTTTCTTTTCTCCTTTGATCTTTCCTATATTAATCAATAATTCATCCAACATCCAACCACATAGATCTAATTTCTCATTCTCCCTCATCATTTTATGAGCTGCATAAATGCAGGAGCTAGAAACAAAATTTAGATGGTTTGATTGAGTTACCTTGTAACCGATGACCATGCTTCCGAATCTAATATCTATTTTGGTGATAGTACTAACCCTCATTGATCGCTTGTTTGATGTTGCACTAATAATCTTGTTGACCTGATCATTTAAAACTTTCTTCTCTAGACGTTGTCCAACCTACGATAAACTAGTGATTTCCCTAATGGCCTCCTCCGTAATCTTATATGGTCTATCCAACTAGATAAACTCTCCATGCACTCTACTCAAACACATACCTAACAATCTCATCTTTAAATTCTGGAATATCCAGAATGTCGGTAAACCCTAAATCCATAATATGGTGGTATTCAGGTTTAATCTTTCTAGAATCTCCTATTATTCATTCATGTACATTCTCTTAATATTAGTCATTCCTATATCCTCAATATGACAGTGAATGTAAGCTCTTACATCTTCAGCATACACGACTCCTTCCGGGACACAGGAAAAAGTGCCAACCAAATCATCTAGGGTAGCAACATGCAAATATCACTTGAAAATCAGCCCGGGATGGTCCTTGACTTCAACAACAGTCAGATTTACAACAAAAAAAGGTATAGATGATGATCCCACTTCCATGATTGAAGATAAATACCTGTGAATAGCTACCGGTGAAAAACTCTAAAGAACTCTTCCAATCGCTGGTGAAATCTCTCAAGAAGATATCGATCACTATGAATCACCTTAGACTTCCTCTAAATCACTCTGAATGCAAAGTGATCAGAACTGAAGTGAATTCGACCTTTTATCCTCCAAGAAACCCTAATCCATCATTGATATTAATGACTTCTGGTGGAAGATACCGGATCTCGATCAAACATCTCCATGTTGGATAAGCATCTCCAATGTCTAGAACATATTCTAGAACCTATTCTCGAGGCATATGAAGCATCTTCAAGAATTTGCCTACCCTGAAGGCATCTACCTTAGTTAACGAATGAGCTTCTTGTCGGTGCAGGAGTAACCTCCTCTATCGGTTGAGTAACTAGTGCATATCCATCTACTGATTGTTCTTCAGACTTCCTGACCCATCTCTGGGTATTATCTTGCAAGATTTCATTAACCTTCTCTTTTCCTTTCTCATTTGATCCATTATTACCAACCGGTGGATTTCTGTTTCTACACTTAGCAATATGTCCAGCCTCATTACATGCATAACATGTAACACTGTTCTTTTGAATTATTTTTCTAAAACTGGTGTAATTGCTTCACCTACATTGACTAGCCATATGTCCAAATTTTCCACATGCATAACATTTAACATTCATTTTGCAATCTGTTGTCTTATGACCATACTTATTACATTTAGAACATTGACCGGGAGAAGAATCAGGGTTCTGATTTTCTCTATTTCTACATTGCCTAGCCATGTGACCAAATTTATTACAAACAAAGAATCTACCATTAAATTGATAAGCATTAAACTGTCTTACCGATGCCTTATGGTTTTGAACTTCATTTGTAGTACTAGAACTCTATCCTTGTTCAAATCCAGGTCCACTAGAATCTCCATTCTGCCTTTGTCTGTTTAATAGCTCATCTAGCTGTGTTGAACTAATCTTGAATTTTTCTTTATACTCTCTTGCAATAGTCAGATCATCTCTCTGAATTATCATGTCTCTCAAGCTCTTGTTCATTACTCTAGGATTGTACTAAATCAGTTCTCAGCATATCATTTTCATGAACCAACCTTCCACATTCTTCAAATTTGTTTTTTAGAGATACACCAAGATTTTCTTCTTTCTTCTTTCGGTCCTCAATCTCTTTAGACATCCTCATAGTTATAACTTGCATTTCATTTCTCATAACCATGTTTTCCTGACTCAGCTTCAAACATCTCTCATTAAGTGCATCTTTCTCTTCATTATCCTTATTCTGCAAAAGTTCCTTCCTCCTTTCAGCATCATAATCTTCAAGCGCAACCTCAAGTTGCTTCTCCAAACTCATATCCATGGATTCTGGATTCAGGATCTTCCTCAAGATGTTAAACTTCGTCTAAGGCACAAGGCTCTAATACAAATTACTGGAATCCAAGAATAATGAGAGGGGGAGGGTGAATCAGTGTTCTACCAAAATGATCAATTTTAACCTTACTAAAACATGCATACACCAATCGGTATACCGGTACATATAGAATTGAAAGAAGTAAAGCAACCAATAAGCCAATCACATAAATGAATACTGTAACACACATAATTATATGTGGAAAACCTCAAAAAGGAAAAACCATGATGGGATTTTTGACCCACAATATCAATCCACTAGCCATATGAAGAGATATTACAAAATATAGGGGCCTACACTTGCACGAAGACTTACAGCCTAGATCACACTACTCAATCACAAAAGGATCCTCACTGACTACATATAAATATAGACTACAATCCATAAAAATGATTGAACTACAAATATAACATCTTCTATACCTGAATATAGTTCTAGTTAAGCTCTGTTTGTTTCATTCTGAAACCCTAAACCCTTACCGGAATAACCTTTACATAAATATCCTCACATACATGATCTCTCTCATATGTTTTGCATCTCCCTTATATTCCATTAGCTTACACACTCTCATATAATATCGTACATTTCATTCCTTTCAAAATGATCTAACCAACTGACCTATATACCCTTTACAATTCATTATGCCTTATGTCAGGTTACAAATATAATTTACAATATGAATATACATGTTGGCTAGATAACATAATACATTAATATCAAAAAACATTGTCGATGCCAGATCCAAAAGATGTCAGTCTCCAATACCAATAACTTGATTCTAAACCATGTCGGGCTGCATTGTCGGTAATCAAAGAAATCTATCCAACCTACTAGTGTCAGTGTTGGTGTTGATGAAGTGTCTGTGAAGTTCCTACCGATACACAACTAACCCAACATATGAAGCTGAAACATGTTGCCATGTTGATATCAATGACAACATATTGAAACCAACCAATTGAGTGTCAATTGCCAACAATAAATGTGGTCATATAGCAAGTCAGTGCAGAAATAAGAATAATCAGAACAATGCATCATTCATTGGTCTTGGAAATGTAATATGTCACGCATGTAGAAGATTTGGACATATGGATAACCAATCTAGATCAAAATGAAATCAAGGAAATCGAGGGTTTAACAAAGCAATTTAGAAGAACAACATTGTTTGTTATGCATGCAACAAGATTTGACATATTGTTAAATACTACAAAAGTAAGAATCCACTGATAACTAATGGAAATGCAGATGAGAAAGGAAAGGCAAAGGTGGAAGATATCAGAAAATAGCATGAGAAAATATGGGTAAGAAGATCAGATACACAACCGACAGAACACCTAGTAGAGTCATCAGGTCCTACACCAGAAGCAAGAACAACCGGTAACTAAGGAACTCTACCTTAGGGATAGGAAAATCATTGAATATCATGCAAATACCCCAGATTGGATCTGTAGTCAGAGAATCCTAATTGCAGATGGATACTTAGGCAATTTCAAGTGTTTATCAGAACCTACTCATAGACTATGTGACCCGATAAAACTTCTTGGTAGCATTTATGATAGTGAAAAATTAGGGTTAACGGCGATAAAAAGGGAAAGTTAAGTTATTTTCTTCACATAGTGATCAAGCATTCAGAAGAGCGATTTCTAGAGCATTCAAGAGACCAAGGCAATTTGTGTGAGCATTTTCTCTCAAAAGCAATTTCATCTTCCGGTAGTTTCTTAAGGTATTTTTCGGTAGCAACCCTAGTTTTGACACTTCTTTGATCATGGCTTCTTCATCCAATGTCAATACTCCTTTGGTGGTGAAAATCAAGAACCGCCCTCATCCTGAATTCAAGAAGCACCCCTTCAAATCTATTTTGGATGACCTTTGGGAGCCTTCTCAAGCATCTGCCATGGTGATATTCACACCAAAGACATTAGGGCATAAATTCATGGTAAAATCCAGGAGCTTGGAGATTATGAGTTATCCTATATTTTTACTAAGAATTTGATCATGGATAACTAGTGGAAACTAGAATTTGGTCACTTGTAGAGGAAGGGTTTCACTCAATTCATGAATTTTCCCACATTCGACAAAGCAGAATGGGTTCGTTACATTCTGAGCCGCATTCATGGTGAATTCATCTGGTTGGACTGGCCCTATAAAATCATGGAGGAAGTGATAAAAAAATCACCTGCCTACACAAGATTAGAGGTCTACCCAGCCCTAGGTGCAAACTCTCCAACATCGAACTTTGCAAACTCATTCAATGAGAGTTGATGATGATAAAGAAATTAATGTTAAATTTGCTGCCATGGTAATCGAGTATAAAGTTTTCCAGTCAAACCAGGTGAACTTTGTCTTCGGTAACAACATTTTGATTGCTCACCAAATGGTGAAGGAAGATGCACACTACAATCTCTATGGTGTGATACTGAAGAAGCTAATGTCAAACCTTCAAAAGATCAAGTGAGATAAGAAAACACCTTTCGGTATGGCTCTTTTGTCATTTTCTTAGCATTCTACTTTTTGGGTACTGTTCCCAATTATGGGAAGATACAATGGGATTTTTATCGATCGGTAGCCACCCAAATAGCCCAAATTTTGGATAGTCAAGGGGATAAATTAAATAAGGAAAATTAATGGGCATTTTTCAAAACTTTTCAAGAGGAAATGAAGAATAGGTCTAGGATTCCTAAATCTATAGTAGAAAAATATAAAGATACAATATGTTTTATGGTAAATAAGGATGAATGCATGATGGAAGCAGTCCATCCTAGGATATTTTGGATCATGCCTATGGGTTATGAGGTGGATGAGGCCACATTGGATGCTTATGCTCAACATCTATTGCAAGCACCGGTTGATGAGAAAGAGGAGAAATTTGGCACAACCCAAGAGAAAGGTCTAAAATTTCACCAAGAACAGGTTGCAACGGTTATCAGAAGGAAAATGACCAAGGTTGTAGCTGAGACCTTAATAAGTGAAGGGAATGATAGGGAAAAGGTAGAAGAAAAGGTTAAAATTCTTGAAGCCCAAAGAAAAGAAGAAATGAAACATAAAAGGAAGGAAGAGAGGGAAGCGAAGAAAGTTTCTCAGGCCACACCCAATGTGGTCCCGGTACCTATTGAGTCTTCCATGCAACTAGAAGCATCATCTGCTAAGCCTATCAATTCTAAACAGACTGAACAAGTAAAGAGAAAATAGAATCCATCCCAATAGCATATGACAGTTTCTTCGGAGGAGACCAAATCAGATGAAGAAATTAAGGTTATTCCAAAGAAGAAAGGCATTTTTGCAAGGGTAGTACAGGAGAAGAAGGAAGAACCAAAGGAAAAACTAGCTAAGAAGCCTCCTTGAAAACCTAAAATCACCATTGTACATAAATGAAAGCCAAAGTTTGTTGAGCAGTCTAAACCGGATGCCAAAAGGAGAACCGATAAGAAGAAATTAGATGCTCAAGAAATTATTGATCAAATAATTAATGATGGAAATTTGGATAACATTTCTACATTCTTTAATGAATTTGATGAGAAAGATTAAGAGCATATTGAGGAAGCAATTCTTTTATATCTTGATTCTTTCAATAGAGCATTAATCGAGTTAGAGAAAATTTTACCCAAAGAATTGTACGATAATCTAGAATTCAAGAAATTACATGCACAAAACCTGGACTAGCGGATGAAGGAAACTGAATTAGTGAATCTTTGTCCATCAATAACTCCAACAAAGATTACTAATTTGATAAATAAAATCAGCTCATCCGAATTCAATCCAAAATACAGAATAAATAATTTAATGTTAGAAAGATTTGAAGAGATCAAGAAGGAGACCATAGACATTTGGGTCCAAATTATTTTAAATTTAGGTTATGAGTTGAGCCCCAATTTTGTTCAATCACAGAATATACAATTACTAGGGGACAAGAAATTGACACCAACAAAGGAATAGAGTGTAAATACAGAACAATTGGTTAGCACTCCACCGGATACTACTATACTGGTTAGTGAGTCAAATTTAGTAGCAAAGGATACCCTGGCAGTTAATGTACAAGAAATAAAGGTTAATGATGAGAAAGAAAAGGGTACAGAGGTAGATATACCTAAGGATACCAAAAATAAAAATACTAAAGATGTACAGGTTAAGGTTAAGGCACCAGGTGGCGAAGCCATTAAAGGATTCAATGGATAATAAATCTCTGATAGACAAAGGGAAGGAAACTATGGCAGATCTTCCTATCGGCGTGGAAATTGACCCTACATCCATTGCCAAAGGTAATTTTTCACAAATTTCCATCATTTTTTACAAACCCTACCATAAGATGTCTCCAATAGAGAAAATTTTGGGGGCAACAACAGTCCAGGCCCAAGCAACTCAAGAGTTGGCCAAAGAGGAATCCAAAGATAAAGAGTTGATTAAGCACAGTTTTGAAGTTTTGAACTAGTTGGTACTTGAATTCTAGGCACAAGAGAGCACAATCTCATCCAATAAACTGAAAGAGATAATTGATTTCATTCCTAAGCACTATGATTCTTTGCTCAAAATTTTAATAAATGAGGCTAAAGACAAATTTGTTGAAGCCTAAAAACAAACACTCTTACAAATGATTGCATCTGAAAAGGGTAAACTCCAAATTTGTTTGCAATCCATTGATATAGCATTGGAGGAAGGAGGTAAAGTTTTTGAAGACTTGTCTAGATTTTTCCAAGCTTACAGCTTCCTTAGACAAGAAAATTTCAGACTGGAGGAATAATTTGATTTAGATATCTAACTCCTACAACCCAACAACTAGCCTTACAAGTTATTTGGATGGTCCAATTTAAGTAATTATGGATCAAATTTTGAAATTAGAAAAGGAAAAGGACAACAAAATAAAGCAAGCAACTGAGCTCTGGAATCTCATAGGTCCTCAGTTGGATAATCTATTATTTCACAAGACTGAATGCATATCTTACGTGCAAAAGTAGGATCCCACCATACTAGAAGAAATTGAGTATTATGCTAGTCTCTTGAATGGATTCACCTCCACTCTTGACTCTCTTAAGATAGGTTGGGACTCTTATTTCTCATTTTTGAAATCTACGTATGTAGATATTTTGAAACTTTTATAGAACTGACATGTGGATATAGTTGTACAGAATTCTTCGTGGGCACCCCGCTTTGCCATTGATGTCAAAGGAGGAGGAGTATAGTAAAAAATGTATATAGAAGATTCATGTATAAGTCAGGATGTGCAAATTCAGAGCTAGATTTAGTGACATCATCATTTTTCACATGAGTGGTGCCATCAATGCCAAAGGGGGAGATTGTTGGCAATTGACACTCATACGGTAAGGGTTAATGCCATTTTGGGTTGTCATTGATGGAAACTCATCTCTAGGTGTTGATATTCTTTATCGGGACTCATTAATTTATCATTTTGCTTTGATTGGGTTAATCGATATTCACTACACTCAATCGATATTCACTTTTCTTCACGACTAGTTAAGTCATCATCCAGGTAACATGTATTTGGAACCCGATTATGGATAGGACCCAGCTAAGTTATCTTGTGGCCCCGATAATTTCTATCAAGGAATTTTTGGTAACGTATGTAGGCCGACATGGTCATCGGTATTATGTATGAAATACCTTATGATCTAGCAACTGACAGGATTATATTCTTCATTGAAGCCTACATGGTGAAAAGTTAGAAGGTTATTTAAGGAGATCTTTCAAGGATGGATTATATAAGTTTTGGAATACAATTTTGGTTGTGAATCTTTCAGATATCGATGATTTCTTTTTGGTTAGCGAAAGGAAACTTTTGTATGCAGTTTCACATGCACAGTCTAAAATTGTAGCAGAACAAAGCATCAACAAAACTGGTACATAGTGAGGGTTAATAGAGATAAAAATGGAACTTATCCAGCATGGTTAGATGCATATTATGAGTTCATTTTTGTTTGTAATCATCTTGTAATACTGTGTAAGTTAGTGGGACTTCTATTTGAGAAGTGAGATCTAGGCATTTGGCCTGATTGCATGTGTGATCCCCTCAATATAATATTTGTATACCTTAATCAAGTATATAGATATTGTGGGTATCATCCCCACCATAGTTTTTCCCTTTGCAGGGTTTTCCACATATAAATATTGGTGTTATGGTGTTGCTTTTTTATGTGTTATTCGGTTTATGCACTTTAACTTTATTTATTGTTAACCGGTTCAAAAGCAATAAGTTCAAAACTACTATTACCAGTAGAACACTCCTCACCCCTCCCCCCTCTCAGTGTTCCTAGATTCCAAAAAAAGTGAATGTAGAATTCAAAAGAGATCTCATTCATTTAATAGACAATGTTATGCTCAAGAAATAAGGTTAGACATAAGGCTAATGGGTGTAAAAGTGGAATGATGTGGAAAATGAATGGTAGGAATAATCAATCTTTTAATGGATTTTGTTATGCTTGCAAAGACTTTGGATGTAAGGCTGAGTGAAAAATCAATTTCACAAGGAGTGAAAGTGTTAGACAAAGTACAAATGTCGGAAGGAATGGAAATTTTCTAGAACAAGGTCCAACTTGTTATAACTGCAATAAAATTAGACACATTGCGAAGGAATGAGAAGGCTACGGGTCCGGTAAAGAAGATTGATATTAATAAAGAAAAGGAGAAGATGAAGATGACATGGTTGAAGAAAACATATGAGAAAGATGAAAGTAAGTCTGTGGTTGAGTCTGCACCCTTTGGTGGTGTTGATTCCTCTTCCAATAACTACACAATATGCACTATCTGAAGGGGAGAGAAAAATGAAGATCTTACGACCCCCCTTGTGGTTTGGATGTTGAGTTTCCCTTAGCATGAAAAAAGTTTTGAAGGTGTTTCTAGATTTTTTTTTAGATGGTTTTGTTGGTCCACAATGTTTCTTGTGATGTTTGGTGGAACAATATAGTATCTTTTAGCTTAAAGCTTGAACATTGGCTAAAAGATGTATGTTTCCTAGAGATAGTTTGTGCTCTCAATATAGGTTCTAGATAAAGGAAAGAGTCAATCTCATCAGAGGTGAGGATCTAAAAGAATACAAAGAATTGATCAAATAGATAGATGAAGAAGCAGTTAAAATGACAAAAGAGGTGGTTTAGATATAGTGCTCCTAGAAGTAGTTGGTTTGGAGTGGGTTTGTAAGTGAATAAGTCAAAAGAAAAAGATTAATAAGGATATTGGTGGAGATTGTGGTTTATATTGGAATCCAACAAGGGTAAGGAGAAATTTTGTAAAGATATAGTTGCACAAGATACTCCCAAAAGATTCAAGAAGAAACAAGAGATAGGAGAAGACAAAGGTGCAAATGATAGAAAAGTGTAAGTAGTGGTTCATTTTTCTAGGGGGACCTTTCAAATGTATGCTCTTGCTTCCTAGATTGATATGGTTGTTTCTCTAAGGGGAGTAGTTAAGGTTGATGTTTTTGGATTGTCAGAAGTGGTTACAAAAGATTGCTATCCCTATCAATGAGAGTGTTGTAGTTACTTTTTTATTCCTAGAAGGATATGAGAGAAATGGAGTAATGTTACAGTTTGTATTGGTTAGAGTTTTAGTAGAAGGAAGAGTTATTCAAGCTTGCATATGTTGTCCTTGATGTCAAAGGGGGAGAGAGAATTTTGTAGAGTGCCCTTTTTCCTTGATGTTAAAGGGGGTGAGATATAAATTGTGAGAGAGATCAATGACCTATTTAGTTTTCTTTTCTATTGGTGGTGTGTTTCCATCAATGACAAAGGGGGAGAATGTTGGAAACTTGAGTCATTGAAGTCAACCTGTCTTGTGTTGTCATTGATGTCACTATGTGTTGCAGATGGTCCAAAAATGTATATTCTAATGTTGTTGTGAGGTTTGGTAGTAATATTGAATAAGGTTGGTGTAGTAGAAGTTTCAATATGCAAGAACAATATTTATGTTGGAAAGAGCTTTTAATGTCTCAATGAAATAATGCTTTGCATTCCTCTAGTATGTGAATAGTATGGATCACATTTATGGATAGAATGTTCATGACCTATGTATGTTGTACTATCAAGTTTATAGGTCCTTTATTGCTCAGATGGTGGAGTTAATTGTTGTTGTTTTCGATAGTGATGGTCTATCAAAACTAGTTTGAAGAAAGTTGGGTGGTTCTTTGATATGTGGATTCAAGTGGTGTGGGTTTGATAACATGTTATTTTGGTTTGTACAGTATTCTAGTTTGGATTTTTGGTGTTGATTTGATTGGCAAGTGAAGTTAAAACATTTTAAGTTTTGTGTTGTCAGTTGAGTTGGTTTTCAGTTGATAAAGGTGGTGTATTCTACCTAGATCATATGCCTTTTGATCTGGATATATTTTGGAGGTTGTGTGTGGATGTTGATATGGGTCTCACCATGGCCTATGTAGATTTGCAATGATTTTTGTGCATTGGAAGATGGCTTTCAGGCTGAGCAGTTGGCATGCTACATACTTTATCTTCATGTTTCATTTGGTGCCAACCTTGAAGGATGTGTTAGCATGTGAGGTTCATTGGAGTTTTTTGGGAAGGATGTATTGTGATGTATTTGGGTCCCCTTTAACTCCTAGAAAAGACTAAAATGGATGTTATAGGTCTAGGTGGCAAAATTTATGTAATTTTATATATTTTGTCTATGGTCAACCTAGTTTAGGGTTTCAATGAATTATCTCATATTTATAGGAGTGTGGATATATGAGCTGAGTATGAGATGTATGTGAATTAATGTGTAGTGGATTTGAATGATGCACAAGCAGATTTGGTATAGAAGAACTGCAAAAGACAACTATGAAGAGCATTGAGACATAGTTTGAACTTAGAAGTGTTTTTCATGACATTGATCACTTGACACAATGGTTGAAGGAAAACTCCATGATCAAGATATCTTATTCATTTTAGTTCATTTGATCCTCTACATATGCTGAAAGAAGGTGTGTTCCTTTTGGTAGTTTATGCACATTTGTATCTTTCCCTTAGGTTGTGTACCTTAGTCTTGCAGGTCCTTTGAGGGGTAGTGAGATCCTTGGACTTGAACCTAAACATTGAAATCAAGTTTTCATATTGTGAGTGTGATTCTCACCATGTCTTTTCCCTATTTAGGTTTTCCTACATAAATATGATGTTCATTCTTGAACACTACCAGAAGCTTGGGGGGGGGGGATGAACATATACAAAAATTTGATCTTATTAAGTTACTTGAATAATAACATTCATCAAAGTACTTATGCATGAAGGTAAATAATTGAACATCAAAAGCATCCACACAAGAACACCAAGATTTTTACGTGGAAAACCCAAACTAAGAAAAACCATTATGAGAATAAAAATCACAATATATTACAATGATTACGGCCACTAGATAGGGTGACTACAAGAAGTTGAGTCCACTTTTTGGCCAGAAAGTGGAAGTGTTTTACCTATTTTTTAGAATTCATCCCATTTGATTTAAAAAATTGAAGTACTTAAAGAATGAATCTTGGAAAAAGTGAGTAATAGAAAATGTAGTGATCAAAGTCTAATTTCTAAATATGTAATTTATTTTAATACTTAGATCTTAAAAATTAAGTTTGAATAAGCATTACTAAAACCTATAGTTTAAAAGTCACCTTTTCAAGACAATACCATGTCTCTATACAACAAGCATAATTTGACCTAAATGAAAGTATTTTTCTAAATCCTTTTGAGAAAATATTTGTAACTCACTCACCTTTGATGAGGATATTTTTTTGTAATTTTTTTCTACATGTTTCTTTTTTTTAATTTTTTATTGGGAATAATTATTGTTTTGAAAAACTCTTGTGTACGACAAGCATAATTTGACCTAATTTTTTTTATTATTATTAATTTGTATAAAATTGTTTGTAGTTTGATGCCATATAATTTGTTTTCAAAAAACTCAAAGACAAAACAAATATTAAAAAACTAAAAAGCCTTGTTATTTCAAGTTTATGGGCCTCTTTCATTATAAATTATTTATATAAAAAAAAATGATCCATTTTTTTGAAAAAAATACATATTTGGAATCTAGAGACTCTATACTATAATGGGTTTCATTGTTTAACAAAAATCTGAAAATTTTGTATTGAGATTGATTTGGCCTTCAAGTTGTAGGTCAAACCAAGTCCAAGCCAAAGGGCCAACACTCCAAGCCATTTCCCAAACCAAAAGCTGAAGGAGAAACTAGGCCAAAATTCAATTTTTTTACAAATGGGATCCCATTTAGGATACGGGATCCTATTTTGTTTTTTAAAATTATTAACAATACATTTAGCAAATGGGATCTCGTTTCCTTTTTTTTTTTTTTAATTAAAAATAACCTATAGATACATGAAATATAACATTTAAGTATAAGAAAGGGAAATGTAAGTTATACTTTAAGTTATATTTCATGTATATATTGGTGGGATGTTTGAGAGTAGTTTCAGATCTCTAGGAGTTATAATGCAAATTCTAAATTTTAGAAGATCTTATAAATTTTCAGACTTGGTTAAATTTCAGTAATTATCAAGCTTTTATCAACATTTTCTCGCTCTCTCTATATCACTCTCTTTATCTCCCTCCAGATCTAGACCTATCTCTCTCCATATTACTCTTCCTCTATCACCTCTCTACCTCTTTCTCCCAAAATCTAGATCTATTTCTCTACCTCTCTCTCACATCCTTAACTTTGTACTCTCTGCCTCCACTCTCTCTATATGAACCTCCCCTCACTCCCTCCATACCTATATTTCTCTACATATCTCTCTCTCTCTCTCTCTCTCTCTCTCTCTCTCTCTCTCTCTCTCTCTCTCTCTCTCTCTCTCTCTCTCTCTCTCTATATATATATATATATATATATATATATATATATATATACCTACCTACCTACCTACCTAGTTAGATGTTTTAATGTTTAAATTTCTTTATGATATGTTTAAAGCTTATGTATATGGTCTAGATGTTTTAATGTTATGTATAAATGTTATACATGTATAGTTAGATGTTAAAATGTTATCCTAGGACTCCTTAGTATACATCCTAGGACCTCTTGACACATAGGGCCTCTCAAGACACTTAGGACCCCTTAGTATATCCTAGGACAACTTTGACTCCTTAAGACACATAGGACCCCTTAGTACATCCTAGGACCTCTTAAGACATCATATGACCCCTTAGTACATCCTAGGAGCTATTAAGACTCCTACGACCCCTTAGAACATCCTAGGACATCTTTTAACCCCTTAAGACACCTAGGACCCCAAGTAGTACATCTTAAGACTTCATACCACCCCTTAGGACATCTTAGTACATCCTAGGAGCCCTTAAGACACCTATGACCCCTTCGAACATCCTAGGACCTATTAAGACAAATCATACAAGCCCTTAGTACATCCTAGGGCCTCTTAAGACATCCTATGACATAAGATGGGCCCTTAGTAGGACATTTTATAACATAATAGAACCAATTATCACATAATAGGACCTATTATGACATAATAAGACCTATTGCATCACAATAGGTCCTATAATGACATAATAGGGTCTACTATGACATAATTGTATCTATTATGGCATAATAGGATATATTATGTCATAATAGGTCCTATTATGTCATACGACCCCTTAAGAAGACCTATTATGTCATAATAGGTCTTATTATGTCATAAGACCCCTTAAGAAGACCTATTATGTCATAATAGGTCCTATTATGTCATAAGACTTCTTAAGAGGGCATATTATGACATTATACCCCTTAGTAGGACCTATTAAGGGGCATTATGTCATAATATAACCTATTATGACATAATAGGACCAATTATCACATAATATGACCTATTATGACATTATAGGTTATCTTAAGGGGTTTCATGACATAATAGGACCTATTATGACATGATAGGATCTCTTATGACATAATAAGACCTATTATGACATTATAGCCCTTAGTAGGATTTGTTAAGGGATATTATGTCATAATAGGGCCTATTATCACATAATAGGACCTATTATCACATAATGGGACTTATTATGACATAATAGTACCAATTATCACATAATAGAACCTATGATGACATAATAGGACCTATAATGACATAATATGACCTATTATGATTTAATAGGACCTGTTATGACTTAATAGGACCTATTATGACTTAATAGGACCTCTTATGACATGTTAGGACCTCTTATGACATAATAGCACCTATTATGACTTTGCATGTCATAATAGTTCCTATTATGTCATAAGACCCCTTAAGAGGACCTATTATGACATTATACCCCTTAGTAGGATCTTTTAAGGGGCATTATGACATAATAGGACCTATTATGAAATAAAAGGACCTATGAAGACATAATAGGACCTATGATCACATAATATATCCTATGATGACATAATATGACCTATGATCACATAATAGGACCTCTTATGACATAATATGACCTCTTATGATATGATAGGACTTCTTATGACATAATAGGTCCTATTATGTCATCATAGGTCCTATTACATCATCATATATCATATTATGTCAGAAGATCTCTTAAGAGGACCTATTAAGGGGTATTGTATCATAATAGAACCTATTGTGACATATTAGGACCTGTTATGACACAGTAGGACCTCTTATATCATAATAGGTCCTATTATGTCATCATAGGTTCTATTATGTCATAAGATCCCTTAAGAGGACCAATTATGATATTATACCTCTTAGTAGGACCTATTAAGGAGTTTTATGTCATAATAGGACCTATTATGACATAATAGGACATAATATGACATGTAATAGGACCAATTATGACATAATAGGACTGATTATGACATAATATGACTGATTATGTCATAATAGGACCTATTATGACATATGCCAAGAAAGATAATTTGGTAGGGAGAGAGAAGGCACATTTAGAGAGAGATAGAGAGGTATACATAGAGAAGTATAGGTAGGTAGGGAGTGAGGGGAGGTTTGTAGAGAGAGAGGAGATAAAGAGTAGAGAGTTAAGGATGTGAGAGAGAGGTAGAGGTATAATTCTAGATTTTGGGAGAGAGAGGATAGAGTGAGATAGAGAGGTAGAGAGGAGATAGAAGGGAGATAAAAGTAGAGAGGAAATGAGAGAGAGAGAGAGAGAGAGAGAGAGAGAGAGAGAGAGAGAGAGAGAGAGAGAGAGAGAGAGAGAGAGAGAAAGAGAGAGAGAGAAAGAGAGAGAGAGAAAGAGAGAGAGAGAGATTTATATAAATTTTGTAGGGAGGGAGAGAAAGGTATGTAAATACAGGTAGATAAATAGAGGTAGGTAGGGAGAGGGGATGTGTAGAGAGAGATGAGATAGAGAGTATAGAGTTAAAGATGTGAGAGAGAGGTAGAGATAGGTATATATTTTTTGAAGAGAAAGGAGAGAGTGAGATAGAGAGGTAGAGATAGGTTTATATTTTTTGAAGAGAAAGGAGAGAGTAAGATAGAGAGGAGAATAAGGGGAGAGAGAGAAAGAGAGAGAGAGAGAGAGAGAGAGAGAGAGAGAGAGAGAGAGAGAGAGAGAGAAAGAGAGAGAGAGAGAGAGAGAGAGAGAGAGAGAGAGAGAGAGAGAGAGAGAGAGAGAGAGAGCGAGAGATATGTATATAAAGAGAGAAATAGAGGTAGGTAGGGAGTAAGGGGAGGTGTGTAGAGAGAGGAGATAAAGAGTAGAGAGTTAGGGATGTGAGACAGAGAGACAAAGAGATAGGTATTGATTTTTAGATAGAGTGAGAGAGAAAAGAGTGAGATATAGAGGTAGAGAGGGGATAGATGAAGAATACCATGGAGAGAGATGAGTATAGAGCTCAAAGAAGATAAAAAAGAGCTAGAAAATATTGGTAGGAACCTGCTAATTATTGAAACTTGATTGTTTAAAAATTTAGAAGATCTTGTAAAATCTAGGATTTGCATTATAACTCCTAGAAAATTGAAACCAATTTCAAACATCTTGCCAATATAGATATGGAGAGAGGTGAGTCTAGATCTCAAGGAAGATAATGAGAGCTAGAAAATGCTAAATTGTTGATTACTAAAATTTGACTAAGTCTGAAAATTTTATAAGATCTTCTAGAATCTAGAATTTGCATTATAACTCCTAGAGATCTGAAACCGCTCTCAAACATCTTGCCAATATATACGTGAAATATAACGTAAAGTATTATTATAATTAAATTTTATGTTTCATGTATATGTATGTTAATTTTAATATTAACAAAAAGGGATCCCGTTTAGTTTTCAAAATGGAGCCCCATTTTCAAAATGAGATCCTATTTCTTAGATTTAAGCTTGGGATCTCTACACGAAATGGGATCCTATTTAGATTTAGGCTCGGGATACCATTTCAAATTTTGGCTTGGGACCCTAAATCATAATGGGATCCTATTTTGTTTCCCATGAGAAAAGCGTGATTTGCCATTTTTTTCGATGTAAAAATTCCACACTAAGTGGACTCAACTTCTTGCAATTACCCACCAAAGAGTGCACTACTCCAGACTTGCAAACTAAGATACACAACCTTAGGCAAGATACAAGATAAATAATTTCACAACTAAAGACCACTTCTTCTGGGAAAGATACAAAATAACTATTCAAATATAATAGGAACAATAGACTGAACTATATACAGAAGACATCTGATAAAAATGTGAACAATAATTTACACCATAATATGCATTTATCTTCTTTGAAATACATTTGAACCTCTGACTCACTTCAATTTTGCATTATGTTCACACTACACTTCTCACCAAATTACATTCTTCCATCTCTATGTCAAACCCTTACTAATTTATACATTTTATATTGATCGGATCAACAATAATCCCTACTAGGTCGAGAGTCGAACAAAAGAAAAGTGTAACGTGTATATAATATTGAAACAAAAATATCATCCAAATGGTAAAGAAGATGTGTGTGGGCACACACCAAGTCGACACACCTTCCAATCATCATCAAAAAATATTTTCATGCAACCGCTCAGACCAATATGCATAAGTCGGTACAAACAGATCTACTTAATCCAAACATCTTAATCCAGACCCAAAAATAAGGTAAGTGGTCCACCAAAAAAAAGTACAACACCTTAGGTATAGTAACATTTTATTTACAACAATTTCAAGAAAAGGAAAGTGACGTATTATTTCACATGCTTTTGAAAACAATATCAAAACAATAATACTATCCACGAGCAACTATCTAAGCCATCTTGAAATCTAAAGACAAACTACCAAAATAATTCTACAATAGACAACATGATTGTCTAAAGTATATCTAGTGCAAACACATAATCTGAACCATAATATAGTTCACCAGAGTAGTTAATAGAGAGAATAGCATAACTTCTAAACTAGGGAAGGAACATTAAACTTTCAAAAACATCTTAAATAACCATCCCATATTATCTAGTCAGTACAACATGAATCTAAAAATAACTCAATAGCATAACATAATTTTACTAGGCATCCAGACCAACAACCAAATGCATCCAAACATCAAGAACACCAATTGTCCAGAATAAGAACATACAGAAACCACATACTTCCAGTATACATCTCTTCTAGTACTCAACACTAACACAATAATATATACAATGAAATACATAGTCAAACCAACAAGACCATACATCACCAACATTATCAACATCTACACCACACATGTTTTGTTAGATATCTTAGATAACTAGAGGACAACTGAGAGGCGGGGGGGTGAATCAGTTGTCAACAAGTTAAATGATATTAAAAACTTAAAACCTTTTACCAGAACACCTGAACCAAATATTAGAATAGTAGATATAACAATTAAGAATAGAGAGAAATCAAAGAACATTTACCAACCATCCACAACACATAACACCAAGATTTGTACGTGGAAAACCCGATAAAGCGAAAAACCATGGTGAGAAGCCTACCCACAATTAGATAATAATTTTGTAGTAAGTATGTGATTACAAAGAAAGGGGCATGCACATACAGGAAGGCCAATAGCCTAGAGCACACTGCTCATCACAAAAGGAGCCTCACTGACTACAATAGAAATCCAAACTATAATACAAAAAGAAGAGTGAACTACAAAGATAGCATCTCCTATGCTTGAGTATAGTTCCTGTTAAGCTCAATACCAGAGGTCTTAGACCTCTTACACAAATGCAATCTGATCACCTATGATCGACCAAAACCTCTGCATATGATTACAAATTTATTCGCACACATATAATCCCATAAACATAATTCCATCCCATGATCTACAGAGAGATTTTACATCATATATATACCAACCCGGAACCTAAACAATTAGGTCGACCACCTAAAAGATAATACAATAAATTCATTATATAAACCCGCAAACCAATGATAATCCAAGTCAGCCTGAGACCGAAGCAACATAATCCAATTGATAAATACAACTGGTAATGCATCGGGATCAACTACCAACATGTTACATAAACCAGACCATAACCTAGATAGCACTAGACCCAAAATAGGTCTCCATAAGCCAAATTCAACACCACCGATCAACTGGAACATGAACAAAATAACCAACAACATCCTGTGAACCATCTAGAAGCCACACTAGCACCACTTATCAAGTGCATCAAAATATCTTCAACAAAGCTCTGTCAGTAGAACCCTTAACGGTAACCAAAAGGCTTACTAGAACAAGTAATAGCTTCCGAATCATCAAATCCTGAACCAACATACAATGAAACACATCAAGAACATATGAATGACCAATCCAAACCAATTCCACAAACTAGATCATATCGAAGATCATCTCCAAATCAATATCATAAACCAACCATTCTACTGAAACTTGGTAGATAACCGGTGTTTCCATCAATGACAAACATCAATGCAACACATAATTAATTCCTCCAAAATTCCAATAATCTCCCCCTTTGGAATTGATGGCAACACTATATGTGAAAAACATCCAAGTGCCAAGAAAATGCCAAACAAGTCTCCCCCAAAGGAAGACAACCAACAATCTCCCACAAAATGATACATCAACAAACTCCCCTTGAAACTGATACCATGTTAAGCTCTGATCTCTCCTTTTTGACTGATATTTCTGTTAAGCTCTAGTTTTCACATGAATATATGTCCCCCTTTGACATCAATGCCAAAGATTTGACATAAACATCAAAGAAAAATCATAAAACCTCTGAACCACACATTTGACTACTCCCTAGAGTAGTAGCACCACCACATCAATCTAGGAACGAATAGTAGCTCTAATAATGCATACCAGACTAATGTCAATCTGCATCTCTCAAGTCTCTACTAGAAGGGAAGAAACTCCCAATCTATCTCTGAAGTACTCAAATGATTCTTTGGGTAAAGGTTTAGTGAAAATATCTGCAATCTACTCTTTAGTGTTCACATAAGCCAGTTTGACTTCATTAGCTTCCACCTTCTCCTTCAAAAAGTTATACTTGATTGAAATGTGATTTGTCTTAGAATGAAATACCGGATTATTTGATATGTCAATAGCAATGGAGTTATCACAGTGAATAACTATCGATTCATTACAGTCTACCCTTATATCCTTCAACATTTTCTTCATCCATAGGACTTGTGTATAGTTAGTAGCAACAACAACATACTCAGCTTCAACAGTAGATAAAGAAGTACATGATTGTTTCTTGCTAATCCATGAAAAAAGTTTCTTTCCAAGAAAGAAAGCTCCACTGGATGTGCTCTTCTGGTCATCAACATCTCCAGCCCAATCTGCATCTATATATGCATGTAGTGTAAAGGCATCATCTTTAGGATACCATAAACCATACTCAGTTTTTCCTTGCAAATACCTGAAAAATCCTTTTCACTGCACTCTCATGATTCTCTATAGGATCACTCTAAAATCTTGATACAATATAAACTGCATTCATTATATTCAATCTAGTCTGAGTCAAATCTAACAAACCTCCAATCATAGATTTATACATTGTAGGATTTACCAGAGCTGATACATATTTCTTTGTCAATATCTCACTTGTAACCATAGGAGTACCAACCGATTTAGAATTTTCATACCAAATTTCTTTAACAGCTCTCTAGCATACTTAGTTTGACAGATGAAAAGACCTTTATCATTCTGAGTAATCTGCAAACCTAAGAAAAATCTCATCTCCCCAATCATAGACATTTCAAATTCAATCTTCATATTGTTAGAGAATTCATACATAACTTATATTCTCCTCTAAAAATGATATCATCAACAAAAAATTCAATAATGAATATTGTTGGCATTATTGGCATTAAGTTGTCATTGATGTCAACTGGTTTGGCCAAGTCACTAGTAAGAAATGGTGATTGGTATAAGAAGAGAAAGACAGAAGGAAGGCTATCGGTAAATGTGACTCGTGTCATCTGTCAGTAAGGCATAAATTGGGATGAAGGTTGTTTGTTTGCTATGAAGGTACAACAACTAGTGAACAAAACAGAGAGAATATTCAATGGTCATACCGGTAAGATAAACTAAACCAGTAGTTAACCTTGGTCGACAAAGTATTTCAAGCTGACATAGGAATCCAAGCCAAGATGTGTGTTGATGAGCATGATAGCTAGATGCTAGGTGGAGGTATTGCACAGGTTGGTGGGGTGTGCATTGATGTAATAAATTTGCAAGAAGGTCAGCTTTTATGAGGAAGCCGCAAGTAACAGAGGATGCCAGAGGATTGCAGCTCGAGGAAGGCAAGCTGGAAAAACAACTAAATTGATCCTGCAAGAAGATTTGATCTTCATACCTATTTGGTGAAGGAAACAACAAAGCCATTAATGGACAATGACAGAGAAAAGTAGAAAAGAAAGGTGTAGACCTCCAGATTTAGAAAACCCACATTGGAATGTGAATATTTGTTGGTGATTGATCAATGTCATGAAGATCTTATCCCTAGAAAAGCATATCAAATCAAATCAGATTTAGATCAAGTTGGAGAAGGTAAAACCTAACACAGTAGTGATTGAATACATTCTTGGCAGGAATCCACAATTATAAATACATGAGCTCAAAATAGAAATGATTGATGCTTGAGGAGGAGAAGAAGAGTGGAAAGAGCTTGAGTGTAGAGAAGGATCATCTCCCTTAGATTTTATTCTAAGAAAGTTGCAGAGTGAGTGTGCAAGCAAACTGCTGAGAGGGTTTAACCAGTTGTGATTGAGTATTGGTAAACTATAGCAGGTCTAACAATTGAGCTAACCGGTGAGTTGTGATTGATCAAGAAGGCATCCCAATGTGACGGAGTGTGTTGAGAGGTTGTGAGAAAGAGAAAAGAGAGGCCAAGAATTAGAGAGATAAATTTGTTAACTAGTAGTGTGAGGTCTAGTAAAGAAGAAGAAGATTGTTAACTGGTAGAGACCTATTTGGTCAAGAGTTGTAGAACTCATTTGCAACAAGAAGCTATAGTTGTATCAAAATTGTATTTCAATATAGATCACCAAGTTAGAGCTTGGTACAGGGGTTGGTCTCCTTGGGTTGGTGCCCTAAATCAGAAGGGGTTGGTGCTCCTTGGGTTGGTGCCTTAAATCTTTGTAATTAACTGTTTCATTTGTGAGGCTGGATTGGAACAATACTCTCTAGCAGAATTTCTCACCGAGGTTTTTCTCATATTGGGGTTTCCTCATATATATGGTGTTGTGGGTTGCATTTGTGTGATTGTCCCTTTAGATATTCTCTTATGTCTTATGGTTTTTATTGTTTAGAGCTTAGGATAACAATTAGTATTCTGAGGTTACTTTAAAAGGGAAAATATTAGGAACCACTGATTCACCCCCCTCTTAGTGGTACATTGTGTTCAATAGTTGGTATCAGATCCTAGGTTCCTGGTTGTTTAAAACCATTGGGTAGATTCTGGACTTAGAACACAATGGCAAGAAATGAGTCTGCTTCCTCAAAATCCCCCATGTTTGATGGATCCAACTATGCTTTTTGGAGAAGAAGAATGGAGACCTATATTTACTCCCTTGGTTTTGATGTGCGGATGTCTATCAAGAATGGGTATGTTGTCCCTAATGTTCCTCCCACTGATTATGATGGCAAGAAGGAGTATGAGAATAATGCAAAGGCCAAACATGCTATTTTGAGTGGGTTGTCTGATAATGAGTTTGTCAAGGTCATGCACTGTGCATCTACCAAGGAGACGGGATAAAATATCGAGGTTATTTGAAGGAGATGCAAAATTCAAAGAGGCCAAGCTGTAAGCACTAAGGGGCAAACTTCAAGGCATCAAGATGAAGGATGATGAAAATATTGTAGACTATCCTCACAAATTTGATGAAACTATGAATACCATCAAAGTACTTGGGGAAGAAATTGCAGATGAGATCCTTGTCAAGAAGGTACTTAGGTCTCTTACACCTAAGTATGATACAAAGGTTTATGCCATAGAAGAAGCTAAGGATCTGAAGATCTTTATAATGGATGAGGTATTTGGCTCACTAACAACCTATGAGATGAGAACAACCAGTGATGCTTCCTTAAGGAAAGAGGCAGCGTTCAACACCACCTAGAAGGGCAAAGAACTAGCTCCTCATAAAGGATCCAATGAAGACTCTGATGCAGAGGTAGCAAACTTTGTTAGAAATCTCAAAAGAGGATCGAGAAAGTATAAAGGAAAGCTACCACTCAAATGTTTCAACTATGGTAAAGTTGAACACTTTGCTACAAAATGTCCTTATAATGAAACCGATGGAGATGAGTTAAGAGGGTTTAGCAGATTTGTTGGCAAAGATAAAGAAAGAAATGTCTGCCAGCAAGGAAGAAGGGGCTACTAGAAGCAGAATAACCTCTATACTATTGAGGATGATGCCACAGATGAATAAAGTGCATCAAAAGATGACTACCATGAGAATGACAAAAAAGTTAATCTCTTTATGGTACTTGATGAACCGGTTGGTGAAGATGAGGAAGAAGATGACATTGAGGCCAAAGTGGATTTAGAAGGTGAGCTTATAAGTGCTCTTAAGGAATTGAGTAAAACAAGAAGAGAACTCAAGAAGGTCAAGCTTTATGTAGTAGATGAACAAGGTCTCTTGAAGCAATCCCTGGATGAGTCCAGTCAAGTTATATATGATTTGAAACTGCAACTGGAAGAAACCAAGAGGATATGTGAAGTTACATCCTTTGATCCGATGAAGAAGGAAAAGGAGGATCAAGATCTGGAAGAAGAAATAGTGAAGCTTGGAAAGGAGCTTGAAGAAAGTAAGGAAGAAATAAAAGCAAGGAGCAAATATGAAGGCATCACCAAAGCCTTAAACAAGATGTTGAGCAAACTGAAGCAATCCAAAGATACCGGTGGCTTAGGCTTTGAAGAAGGTAAAAGTTCAAACATCAAAGAACATATGGTAAAGAAATACACTTCACCTCTTCAAATGAAGGTGAAGAGAAGAGGCATTCACTATAAGAAATGATACTGGTAAAAAGACATATGTAGATGTTGTTGGAAATCGCCACACAAACCAATATACACAAGAAATGAACCGGAGGCCACACTCATTGTACCAACATGTAGATCCAAGGAGAAATGCAAGAGTTGCCTATGAAGGATTCACTAGAGTCAACAACATGAAGGGAAGACCCCCAATGAGGTAGTCCTTTGTAGGACCAAGGCAACCTAACTGATATGTTTCAAACTTTCATGGTTACTATTACCGGTGTAACAAATCTGGGCATAGAATAGTAGACTACAAATTAACCAATAAGCCCTCTATGAGTTATGAAAGTAGAAATCCTTTTAATGCACTCTTGGATATGAAAGTTGTCTGTTGTCAGTTCAATGGATATGGTCATAAGAGTTTTGAATGTAGGAAGAATAAATCGATGCCCTACAATAATTTTAAGGATTCATCTTTAAATGAAAATGTGAAATGCTATAATTGTCAAGAGTTTGGACATATAACAAAGTTTTGTAAAAACAAGAAGATCAAGCAAAAGAAGACAAATCTTGATCAAGAACTGGTGGTTGAACTGGAGCATAAAATAGCACCTAGTAAGAAGAAGGAAACCAAACCGGTATGGGTTGAGAAAGAAAAGGACAAGGCAAAATCAATTCTGATAGTGCAGATTGCCTTACATGCTGAAAGGAAAAATATATGGGTTGTAGATAGTGGTTATTTGAACCACATGACCAGTGATAAAAATAAATTTATCAAATTTGAAGACTAGAATGGTGGTTCAATAAGATTCAGAGACAACTCATCCAACAAAATAAAGGGAAAAGGTACTCCAAACATTGATGAAAAATTGAAGGCACATGATGTATATTATGTGGAAGGCCTAAAGCACAATCTGTTGAGTGTGAGTTAGATGTGTGACAAACAAGAAGCATGATAAAGAAAGAGAGTACCGGTTAGGTTGTGGTAGAAGGAAAGAGAACAGATGGCAATGTTTACAATTTGAAGGAATGCTATGAGTCCTAATGCATGATAGGATAGGTTGATGAAAGTTGGCTATGGCACCAAAGATTAGGCCACATAAACTTTCATAACTTGGTTGTAGTAAGCAGAAAGGGGTGTGTGAGGAATATTCCACCCATCATCAAACTGGTAAGCACATTTTGTGACAAATGTGTAAAAGGGAAGCAGACTAAGGTGAGCTTCAGGACAAAAGAGCACACCAACTCCAGACCACTTGAAATTGTGCATATAGATTTGTGTGGTTTAACTAGGACAAGAGCTCTTGCCGGTGAAAGATATTTTATGCTCTTTGTTGATGATTATTCAAGAATGACATGGGTCACTTTCCTACAAGATAAATCACAAGCATTTGACAGATTCAAGATCTTTAGGAAGATGGTGGAGAAGGAAAGTGGGTGCAAGCTAAAATGTCTAAGATCAGACCGGGGTGGAGAGTTCACATCAAATGAGTTTGAAGATTATTATGAAAGACATGGAATTAGAAGGCAATACTCAACCCCTAGGACACCACAAAAAAATGATGTGGTAGAAAGGAAGAACAAGATAGTCAAGGAGATGGCTAGAACCATGTTAAATAAGGCCAATCTGCCAGACACATATTGGAAGGAAGTTGTTCATACTGCTAAATATACTTTGAACCGGGTTCAATTAAGAACAAACAACAAAATGACACCTTATGAGTTTTGGTATGACCGGAAGCCATCAGTCAAATACTTCAAAGTATTTGGAAGTAAGTGTTTTATCAAAAGAGATATGGATGGTCTAGGTAGTTTTGACTCTAAGAGTGCTGAAGGAATCTTCATTGGTTACTCATATAATAGCAAGGCCTACAAATTCTATAACAAAAGACTAAGAATATTCATTGAGAGTGTGCATGTAAAAGTTGATGAGGATATGCGACAAGGAAGTCAACCACAGGTAAATTGGTATGATGATTCGAGTGATAAAGGTGAGGAAGCTCAATCAGATAATGAACTAGAAGAAGTATCCAAGAAGGCTCCCAATCAGTATGTGCAGTTGAATCACCTAGAAGAGAAAATTTTAGAAAATAAGAGTGATGGTGTGCAGACTAGAAGAAGACTTGACTGGATTGATGAACAAGTCAACTTCTACCTCATGACTGAAGTAGAACCTAAAACATTGAATGAGGCCATCAAAAGACAAGAATGGATGGATGCCATGGAAGAAGAACTGTAACAGATTGAGAAAAATAAGACTTGGGAATTAGTCCCTAGACCGGTAGACAAGAACATCATTGGCACTAAGTGGGTCTACCAGAATAAGATGAATGAAGAAGGTAAAATTGTTAGGCATAAAGCTAGACTAGTGTGCAAAGGATACTCTTGGGTAGAGGGAATTTATTTTGAAGAAACATTTACACCAATAGCTAAATTAGAAGCAATTAGAATGTTTCTAGCCTTTTCTGCCTACAAGGGTTATAAATTATATCAAATGGATGTAAAATTTGTCTTCCTAAATGGGAATTTGGAAGAAGAAGTGTACATGGAGAAACCGGAAGGTTTTCTTCTACATGACGATGAAATCTCTGTGTGTCAATTGAAGAAGGCCCTGTATGGCTTAAAACAAGCTCCTAGAGAATGGTATTCAAGATTGGATCAATACCTAAAGGAGCAAGGATCTGAAAAGGGGATTGCTGACATCAATTTATACATAAAGAAAGATGGAAACCACATGATCATTGTGGTTGTGTATGTAGATGACATTATCTTTGGAGGCAATAAGGACACCCTTTGCAAAGAATTTGCTAATCAAATGTAGATAGAATTTGAGATGTCAATGCTTAGTGAACTGACATACCTCCTTAGTTTGTGGATATTACAACAAGATAAAGGAATATTTATCTCACAAACCAAGTATGCAAAGGATATGTTGAAGAAATTTCAATTGGAGAATTGCAAACCGGTAAGTACCCCCATGGTGACCGGAAGCAAATTAAGCAAGAATGATGAATCACCAGTGGTGGATCAGTCATTGTATAGATCCATGATAAGAAGTCTATTGTATCTAATTGCCTCTAGACCAGATATAGTACAGGCAGTGTGTATGGTGGCCAGATTTCAAGTTGCACCTAAGTAGTCACATATGAATGTTGTAAGCAAAATTTCTAGGTACCTCCAAGGAACACTCAGTTATGGACTATGGTACCCTAAACAAGGGGAATTCATCTTGGAAGCATACGTTGATGATGATTGGGTAGGTTGCATTGATGACCATAAGAGCACAAGTGGTGGTGCATTCTTCCTCAGTGATCGGTTGGTCTCATGGCATAGCAAGAAGCATGATTTTGTTTCCCTATCAACTACTGAAGTAGAATACATTACTACTACTACATGTTGCTCTCGGGTGCTTTGGATGAAGCAGACCCTCAAAGACATATAGGTGGACATCACTAATCCTATTCTCATTTAGTGTGATAATTTGAGTGCAATCAAAGCAAAGAATTTGGTGATGCATTCCTAAACAAAGCACATTGCTATCAAGTATCATTTTCTCAGAGAGAAGGTTGAAGGATGGGAAGTAAGAATGGATTATGTCCCTACCAAAGAACAAGTAGTAGAAATTTTCACTAAACCATTACCGGTAAGCACCTTCGAGTACCTACGACACAAGTTGGGAGTTGTGTCATCTGTCTTATGCACTTGAGAAAGGAAGGATTTATATGGTTCAGGGGGAGTTCATAGAAGCATCTATAACTCTTGAATCACATCCTAGTACTGACTACAATCACTGGTAGCAGTATAAGGGGGAGCTCGGTATGGATAAAAGGGGTAATGTATAGTACCCTTTTTCATTATGTTGAAGGGGGAGAAATGTACCAGTATGAAGTGTCTTGTAGTAAGTTGACATCAATGCCAAAGGGGGAGATTGTTGGCATTATTGGCATTAAGTTGTCATTGATGTCAATCAATTTGGCCAAGTCACTAGTAAGTAAGAAATGGTGAATGGTATAAGAAGAGAAAGACAAAAGGAAGTCTACCAGTAAATGTGACTTGTGTCATCTACCCATAAAGAAAGCTTATCGGTAAAGCATAAACTAGGATGAAGGTTGTTTGTTTGTTATGAAGGCACAACAACTGGTGAAAAGAACAAAGAGGATGTCCAATGGTCATACTGGTAGTCAACCTTGGTTGACAAAGTATGTCAAATCGCCATAGGAATCCAAGCAAAGATGGGTGTCGATGATCATGATAGCTAGATGCTAGATGGAGGTATTACACAGATCGATGGGGTGTGCATTGATGTAACAAATCTGCAAGTAGGTCAGCTTTTATGAGGAACCCACAAGTCACAGAGCATGCCAGAGGATTGTGGCTCAAGGAAGGAAAGCTGGCAAAGAAATTGAACTGATCCTGCAAGAAGATTTGATCTTCGTACCTGTTTCATGAAGGAAACAACAAAGACATAAATGGAAAATGGCAGAGAAAAGCAGAAAAGCATGGCATAGACCTCTAGATTTAGAAAATTCACATTGGAATGTGAAGCTTTGTTGGTGATTCATTGATGTCATGAAGATCTTATCCCTAAAAAATCATATTAAATCTAATCGGATTCAAATCAAGTTGGAGAAGGTAAAACCTAACATGGCGGGTATTGAATGCATTCTTGGCAAGAATCTATGATTATAAATACATGAGATCAAAACAGAAATAATTGATGCTTGATGAGGAGAAGAAGAGTGAAAAGAGCTTGAGTGAAGAGAAGGATCATCTCCCTTAGAATTTATTCTAAGAAAGTTGCAGAATGAGTGTGCAAGCAAACCGGTGAGAGGGTTTAACCGGTTGTGATTGAGTACTGGTAAACTGTAGCAGGTCTAATAGTTGAGCTAATCGGTGAGGTGTGATTGAACAAGAAGGCATCCTAGTGTGACACAATGTGTTGAGAGGTTGTGAGAAAGAGAGAAGAGAGGCCAAGAAGTAGAGAGAGAAATTTGTTAACCGATAGTGTGAGATCCAATAAAGAAGAATAAGATTGTTAACCGATAGAGACCTATCTGATCAAGAGTTGCAGAACTCATTGGCAACAAGAAGCTATAACTATATCAAAATTGTATTTCAATATACATAACCAAGTTGGACCTTGGTGCAGGGGTTGGTGCTACTTGGGTTGGTGCCCTAAATTAGAAGGGGTCGATGCTGCTTGGGTTGGTGCCTTAAATCTTTGTAATTTAATGTTTCATTTGTGAGGCTGGATTGGAGCAGCAGTCTCCAATAACATTTGTCACCAATGTTTTTCCCATATTGGGTTTTCCTCGTATATCTACTATTGTGGGTTGTATTTGTGTGATTGTCCCTTTTGATTTTCTCTTTTGTCTTACCGGTTTGATTGTTTAGAGCTTAGGATAACAATCAATATTCTAAGGTTTCTTTAAAAGGGAAAAGATTAGGAACCACTGATTCACCCCTCCTCTTAGTGGTACATTGCGTTCAAAAAATATGTCATCATCAGTGATCTTATAATATAAGTTGCTATCAGCATTACCTTTAGTGAAACCAAGCTTCAAAATATATTTATCCAATCTTGCATGCCAAGCTCTATGAGCTTGTTTCAATCCATATAAGGCTTTCCTTAACTGGCAAACCATGTTTTTGTTATCTGAAAGTCAAAATCCATCAGGCTACTCAATATAGACTTGTCTTCTATACTCTTAAAATAAGTTCTAACTTGTTTACCCATTTGACATTCCTTGCATACCGAATTATAGGGCTTCATAATCTTAGGTATATCTCTAACAACCTTAGTTGAACTGATCTATATAATGAAATCAAAATTTACATGACACAACCTCTTATGCCATAGCCAACTCTCATCAATCTGTACAATTAAACATGTCTTCTCAATGGATTTCAGATGAATGATATTACCTTTACTCCTAGTACCATTTACAATCTCCAATCCAGATCTGTTAATGATTTTGCATTTTCCATCCTTGAACTGTAATTGAAAACCCTTATCCACCAATTTTCCTGTAACACTCAAAATATTATACCTTAAACCTTCAAAATAATAAACATTTTCAGTGTTATGCTTACCATCCAATGATATAGTTCCTCTTCCCTTGATCATGCATGCTTTGTCATCTCCAAATCTAACTAGACCACCATCAAATTCTTGCAAAGATAGAAACTTCCTTTTATCTCCATTTATATGATGTGAGCATCCACTGTCTATTACCCATTCATCCTTGTCTTCAAATTTAGCAACAAGGGCCTTCTCTTCAGGTACCAGATCATCTTCCTTGATAGGTAAGAATACCCATTCCTTTCCTTTGTCAGAGTCATTAGTTGATTCTTGTGTCAGTTCATCATCAGAATCAATCACACCTTCCTCATCCGCATAGTAGCATGATTTGTCTTTGTTTCTCTTGTACTTATGCTTGTTTTGATATTCATGGTTAGGCCTAAAAGATCTTCTAGATCTTTCTTCAAATTTTGAATTCCTCTTAGGACATCTAGATGCAAAATGACCCATCTTATTACTTGCAAAACATTTGAAAGGTGATTTTCCTTCATACTTACTTCTTGTCAGACCTTTAGGTACTGTTCTAGCAAATAAGGCTTCAAGTTTATCAAATTCTTCATCCTCTTTCTTCATCTTGTCTAGTTCCTTTTCATATAAACCTTTCCAATCACTCTTGTTGGTTGATGATGTAGATGTATGAAAAGAAGGTTCAGTCTTTGCAATTCCAAAAGGTCCAAATTATTCAAACTCAAAAGCAGATAACTTCCCAACCACAATGTCCCTATTAACAAAAGTATTAGACATTGTTCTCATCTCATTAATTGCAGTAGCCTTCATCTTGTAAGCCATTGGAAAATCTCTCAATACTTTAGAAACAATCTCATCCTTGCTTAGAGATTCACCACAACATTGAATTCTCATGACAATTTCATTCTTTTTCCATAAAGGAAGCAATCTTTTCATCTTCCTCCATTTTTAGGTTCTCATATCTCACCTAGTAACCATCAAGTTTTTGAATTTTAATAGTAGGTTCACCTTCATTTAGAGTCTCCAACTTATCACATATAACCTTTGCAGATGATTTGTTAGTTAATCCCATTATTTGTTGATCTGAAAGGGCACACAAAAGGGCTTCTCTAGCTCTACAATCCTTTTCAATGTCCTTATCCAAGTTTTCCAGAGGAGGATTGCCAGATGTTGGATCATGAGTATAGCCTTTCTCAATGACTTCCCAAATCTCTTTCCCAAGACATCTTAGATGAGTCTCAATCTAAATCTTCCATACTCTATAATTTGTTCCATCAAGCCTAGGAATTTCTTTCTGGAAAAAAGTTGTAGATGAATTTGAACTATTAGATGCCATAGGATCTTCCTCAAGTGGTTAAGCTTCTACAGAGAGGACCAAGCTCTAATACCAATTGTTAGATATCTGAGATAACTGGAGGACAACTAAGAGGGGGGGTGAATCAGTTGTCAACAAGTTAAATAACTTTAAATACTAAGAACCTTTTACCGGAATATCTGAACCCAATACCGGAATAGAAGATATAGCAATTAAGCATAGACAAAAATCAAAGAACATTTACCAACCATCTACAACACATAACATCAAGATTTGTACATGGAAAACCCAGTAAAGGGAAAAACCACGGTGGGAGGCCTACCCACAGTCAGATAATACTTATGCAGTAAGTATGTGATTACAAAGAGAGGGGCCTACACATGCAAGAAGGATAATAGCCTATAATACACTGCTCATCATAAAAGGAGCCTCACTAAATACAATAGAAATCCAAACTACAATCTGGAAAGAAGAGTGAACTACAAAGATAGCATATCCTTTGCCTGAGTACAGTTCTGATTAAGCTCAATACCGAAGGTCTTAGCCTCTTACACAAACCCAATCTAACCACCTATGATCGACCGGAACCTTTGCATATGATTACAAGTTTATTCGCACACAGATAATCCCATAAACATAATTCCATCCCATGATCTACAAAGAGATCTTACATCATATATATACCAACCCAAGACCTAAACAATTAGGTCGGCCACCTATCTGCAACCGTGATGATTCCAAATACTAGCTCGGAAAGATAATACAATAATTTCATTACATAAACCCGCAAACCAATGATAATCCAAGTCAACCTGAGACCAAAGCAACATAATCCAATCAATAATGCATCTGGATCAACTACCAACACGTTAAATAAACTCGACCATAAGCTAGATAGCACCAGACCCAAAATAGGTCACCATAAGCCAAATGCAACACCACCGATCAACTGCAACATGAACAAGATAACCAACAACATTTCATGAACCATCTGTAAGTCACACCAACACCACTTATCAAGTGCATCAAAAGATCTTCAACAAAGCTCTATTAGTAGAACCCTTACCAGTAACCAAAAGACTTAATAGAACAAGTAATAGCTTCCTAATCATTGTCCCAAACCAACAAATGATGAAATGCATCAGGAACATATGAATGACTAATCAAAACCAATTCCACAAACTGGAGCATACCGGAGATGATCTCCAGATCAATATCATAAACCAACCATTCTGCCAGAACCCAGTAGATAACCGGTGTTGCCATCAATGACTAACATCCATGCAACACATAATCAATTCCTCCAAAATGCCAACATGTTTGACATCAATGACAACCAAATACTCATATGTGCAACAATCTCCCCCTTTTTCCATTGATGGTGTATACACCTAAAAATGGTCTGAAGATAGTTAATTAAATAAGCAATTATTTAATTAATCCACCTCCCCAATTTAATTGAATTCATTAGCAATTTGATTAAATTCTTCCACTCATCTACTTATTAATAAATCTAAGGATTTATTTAATAGGTTCATTTCAATAATCCCCTTTGATTAATTAATTCAAATTAATTAATCCTCCCCCCATCTTCAATCATTTCTTCTAATCTTATAATTAATTAAAACAAATCAATTTATGATTTTTTGAAAGTTAATTAGTCTTTTCCTATTATTTGAATTTTTAAATTCAAATTACCCACATGCCTCCTAGCTTATACCCACCTAACCTAACCACTTCTAAACCTAACCCATTCCATCTAACCCTAGATTTAATTAAACCTATCCTAACCTCCTTATCCTAACCTCATATGGTGTGGATACTCTTCCCTTGAGACACATGGAATTCTTGGGCCACATGTCCCCTTTCCTTAGACACTTTCCCTCTCATGAGAAAAGCCTTTGACACTTGTCACCATAGAGATGGAAAATGTTCCCTGTCCACCAACCTCTTTTCCAACCTCCTCCAATTTCACCATTGATATCTTCATACTCAATCTTGACCGTTGATTCCTGCCACCTCACCCCTGGCCTTGGAAATCCTATAAATATCCCCCATTTTGGAGCACTAATCATCCCATCTCATTTGCATCTTATGCATTGTTACTATAGGCATATATCTATTAGCATATCATTTGAGCATTGTTATTATAGGCAATTACATCTTAGATCTAGCTCAATTTGATCATTTTAGAGCATAATTGTTGAATCATGTAGCTTAATCATTATCTTTTCTAGCTTAATTGCATCATTATAATTTCAAATCCTCCATCTAGGTGTAGTCAAGTCACTAGAATTTTCTTATCCAGATCTGAGAGAAAATCCAAACTCGCATCTCTTAGGAGGCGATAGATCGCTTTGCCATGGTTTTATCTTTCTTTGTTTTAAATTCGCTAATCATGCTTGTAATGATCTATTGAGTTTTTTGTGTTGCAGCTGTAGGTATCACACTTCATAGGCACGACAGATGGCAAAATAGAAACTCCCTCAAAAATATTTCTTCTATTGACAATATTTCTCCCCCTTAGACATCAAAGACAAAGGGTAGCTCTACAAACCAAAACCAAAACCATATAGAAAAAAATACAACTCACCCTTATAGAAATACCTATCAAACATTTTAGGGCCAAATATCCTTGTATTGCTTCTTCAAACACACAAAAGAAGAGTTCTGTGAATGAATGGTGGTAGAGAGAATTATGCATAGACACTTACAATCAATACACAAAAATTTATCGCAACATCAAAGACTTGGGCATTAACCACACTTTGTTCAACCTTTTCAGCTTCATCCAATACTTTGAGAAAAGTAGAAAAACACAATTCCATGGCATCCTTGAGTCTGCAAAACAACTTCACATATTCCTCTATTTACTTTTGTCATAGTGATAATGAAGAATGGAGGTCCTGAACCTTAGATCTCACTACACAATTAGCATCCTTGTAATTATTGAAAGACTAAATTAACTCAATAAGCTAAGACTCAATGGAGTTTATTTCATCTTTAAACTTCTTTATAGCCACAACCCACCTTAAGCAATACCTGTTGGTGTAAATAATTATTCATCTTGGATATTATTACACCTTACTTAAGTTTACTTAGGAAATGCATTTCTTAGTAGTTTGGGTATGAGACACCTGGGTGTTTGTGCCACATTGGGATAGTTTGTGTAGGAGAATTTCCACCTTTTGTGGTCTTATCTTGTTGTTACACTCCACATTCAGTGGGTAATCCACCTCATGTGGAATATTATATTGTTTCTCCTACCCACCCACACCTATTTCCTACCTACCCTTGTTTCTTATTGAGCCACATTTCATGTTTGTATGCTCACATATCCATATAGCCTTGCCTATATAAGCGAGCTCATATTCATTATATGCAACACTTGATGACCCAATTGATCAATATTTTCTCTTGATAGAAAACAGTTTATTCTTATCAATATTTTGTCTCTCTATTGTATTTTTCATTGAGCCCTTGATCTTGGCAAAATCTCACATGGTATCAGAGCCTATAGGGCTTCATTGATTAGTCTCTTGGAGACATTTTGGAGGCTTCAATTTTCGGAGGCTTCATTTTATTTTTGGGGGTATCCCCCAACCTCTGTACTCACCACATTCATTTTCTGCAAGCTTTAATTTCTCTATGAGCACCGTACCTCCCATCGGCTTTGTTAGACTTCCGTCGACCCATACCCGATCTACTTCCCAGCCTGCATCTCTAGGCATCTTCTTCCGGACGGTCACTCCACCACAATCCATCTTCTTTCCAGTGGCTCCTTCATCGACCGCCACCCACAACCTTCTTTGTTTAAAGACAAGCTTGTGAATTTTCTTTTTGCATCGACCTACACTTCTTGATTTGGAAGCAGGCCTGATATTGACGGAATAGTTGGTATGAGCTTATCTACTAGGTTGTTGGCATTTTTTTTTGCACCACATTATGGGTTCTTTTTGCAGGTCTCACGTATGAATTTCAACTAATTTTCCTTTGCAGGGAGTCCAGGATGAGGAAGCCCCACGTGGGCCCCCCCACTTATTCTTTTTAGAAGTTTTTTTTAATAAACTTTTCCTACAAACTTTTTCAAGGAAATTTTTTTATATATGGGCTATATACAAATCATATTATTTTCTTTGCTGATATGATGCTGATGTCATCATTTGAAAGAGTATTCTTGGCCCCTCTCCATTTGTATTTTCAGTTTGATAGGCAAACTTCAAATGGTGATATCTTAGGCATATGACATCATTTTTCAGTGCAATTTTTTTTTAAATGGGCTAGAATTCCATTCGCTTCGCAGTGGTGGAAGAATTTTTTGATTTTGATGGATGGATTTTTCATAAATTGCAAATCTTCATGATTGTACCTGTCTAATCCCTAATTTTACAATTTCAGAGGCTTCCTTTGGGGTCATACGACCTCCTTTTCAGGTGCCATTTTTTTTAAGTACACATTTTTTCATCTACTTTCATAATATGCAATTTGTTTGTAGTGATTTTAAGTAGAAATTGTACTTTCCAGTATTTGGCCATTCTTGGCATATTTGGTACTTGCATTTTGCTTGGATCTCAGTTTAGATCACTAGCAATATTTGTTGAAATCTCTTAGATCTCATTTTGAAAAGTTGTAAATTGAAATCAAAAGTCCACTTTGCCTTGTTTTGCAAGTGGCCCATTGTATATGCACTAAGTATAAAGTGTCAAAATCACCATTTTTTTTTTGGGAGGGGGGGTTTCTTGATTGAGTATTTTGGGGGGTGTCTTGTGTGATTGTGCCTCTCTCTATCTTGTGTTTTTTCATTTTGGTGCTATGGGTTCTCCTAAATTTCCACTTTTAACTCATAATTATGCATCATGGAAGATTAAGGCATGGAGTAAACTAATGGAAAAAGAACTCATTCATTATGTAAATGAAACTATAAAATCACCACCTGATCCTAAGGCTGATCCTAATGCTCAAATTGAATGGCTTACTAAGAATTCTATGGCACTTGGAACTCTTAGAAAGTATCTATCAGATGACCTCATTTTTCACATTGATAAGTGTACAATAATTAAAGAGGCTTGGGATTTTTTTAAGAAAATGTATGGTCAAGTTGATCAGATTAAGGGCTACAAGCTTGATAGTGAGCTCACAACTTTGGATCCCAAGGTTTTTGATACAATCCAAGATTATGTCAAAAAAGCAACTGAGCTAAGAGCAAAGCTAAAGGATTGTGGAATTGACAAAAAGGATGCTCAATTGGTTTATAACTTGTTGGACAAGCTTCCTTCAGAGTATGCAGCCTTTGTATCTAGCTTTCACACCCATAGGTTAGCTCAAGGTTCCTCATACACTTCTCCCTCATTTGATTCATTCATGGAGATGTTGATACTTGAGCAATCTAAGTTGACCACGATGGGGATTCTCAAATCTTGAAAGTCACAAGCTTTGGTGGCTAATAAAAGGAATGAAAGTAATCACGGAAAAGGCATGAATCAAAAGCAACCTAAGTCAAAACCACAACAAGATGGAGCACAATCTTCCTCTCCACAACAAGGTGATTCACCATTCTCACCTAAGAGGAAATCATATAAGGATAATCTTTTTTGTGGATATTGCAAGAAGTCAGGACATGATGAACATCATTATTATAAGAAGGATATTGATGAGTTGAAGAATCTTCTTGAGAAGAATAGAATCAACCTACCTTCTAGAATGTCTATATCAGCTTCTTCTTCCAAGGATAAAGGAAAGGATCACTCATTTGGGATAGATAAAGGAAAGGGACAAGCTCTTTGTGCTACTACAAGTCCTGATTCAGGGAGATGGCTTCTAGATTCAGGGGCATCTCATCATATGGCATATTTGCAGTCTATGTTTTCTACATTTGAGTCTTGCCACATGCCACAGATTTTGATGGGCAATCTTACTTATGTGGATGTGATTGGGAAAGGATCTATTGCCATTGGGGATAACTCCTTCAATGATGTGTTGTATGTACCCACTTGACAAATAATCTTCTTTCCATCTATCAAATCACACATGGAGCAACTAGGAAAACTGTGGAGTTTACACCTGATTCAATTATCATTAGAGACTTGGAGAGTGGAGCTATCATTGCAACTGGGGTGGTTGATCATTCATCTCAGTTGTACTCTTTTTCATATTTTGGTCCTATTGATGAGGTTGATTCTTCCTATGTTGATGATTCAGATTTTGAGGAGAACTTTGGGCATTTGAACTTGGGGTTTCTCACTTGTGACCCCATTCTTAAGCCTTGCATTTCATCTCCTCCTATTGATATCACACCACATATTGCACTTGATGATGCAGCTAGTGCGATAGTTTTGCCTTCTTATGATTTAGTGCAACAGGATATTTCATGTCTTCTAGCTTCAGTTGATTGGGATGCCTACTTGACAGACATTACAGGTTTGTTTGTGGAGTCCTACATTATAGATCTGGGAGACACCATTGATGGCATTCATCTTCTCTCTGATGAATATGATCCTTCTTTGATTGTTGCGAGGGATCACTCTGATCCTCTTGTGCATTCTCTACATGATCAATCTTTAGAGGTTGACATGATTGTGGATACTTTTGTACAACACTTGGAGGAGGTCTCTTTATCTTTTGAGGAGACATATGAGTCTTTGGATATTGTTGTACATTTTTCTCCACTAGATCTTGGAGTGCCTTTTTCAGTAGTGTGGCGTAGTTTACCACCTTTGGAGGGGGTAACTTTTAGCATCGACATGGGGACACTTGAGAAGTTTTGAGAGATTCCATTCATCAAGAGTATTTTTTCTAAATCTTCCCTTCACGATTGGGGAGACCTCATGGATACACCTTTGGTTTTGTTTCTTCCAAAGGGGAGGAACGTGGTTCGACGTTCATGGAGCAATTTCTTCATTCATCATCGAGCTTCTATCATTGGTGCAGATTCCACATTGAGGGGGGGCTTCCTAGTCTCTCTTCTTCTTCTCTCATATGGGGGGGACCTTTTCCTCACATGGGGTTTTGTCCTTCACATACTTCTATGAGAGTTCTTTGTATCTAGTTTTCATCTCTCTTTTGGGGGAGGCTTTTTTCCCATTGGGTTTTTCTCTCTTTCCCTGCTTTGTGAGAGATTTCATTGCATTGGTTTGCATGCATTTGCATTTGTACATAGGTACCTAACATGGCCTTGTAGCCAAGACCCATCTTGCATTGCTTAGTTGCATTGTAGACTTAAGTGCATTCCCCTAAGTTGCACTTAAGGGGGGGTGTTGGTGTAAATAATTCTTCATCTTGGATATTATTACACCTTACTTAAGTTTACTTAGGAAATGCATTTCTTAGTAGTTTGGGTATGAGACACTTGGGTGTTTGTGCCACATTAGGATACTGTGTGTAGGAGAATTTCCACCTTTTGTGGTCTTATCTTGTTTCTACACTCCATATTTAGTGGGTGATCCACCTCATGTGGAATATTATATTGTTTCTCCTACCTACCCACACCTATTTCCTACCTACCCTTGTTTCTTATTGAGCCACATGTCATGTTTGTGTGCTCACATATCCATATAGCCTTGCCTATATAAGCAGTCTCATATTCAATGTATGTAACGCTTGATGATCCAGTCGATCAGTATTTTCTCTTGATAGAATACAATTTATTCCTATCAGTATTTTGTCTCTCTATTGTATTTTTCATTGAGCCCTTGATCTTGACAAAATCTCACAATACCTATACAATCTAATAGCATTATCTTTCATCTTTCTAAAACTAATCAAATTAATCCTAAGGTCATGATGTGACCTTAGGCACTTCTCTATCATTTTCTCTATCAAATATAATTTTTACAAGATTTACTTGAATCACTATCATTGTTAGCATTTGTAGCCATGCACTTAATTAAAAATTCTATTAGGACTTCTAGGAGAATATCAACAACATCGGTAGGGACAAGATTGTTCTGGAGCAAATAAGTTACACATGTTTGTTCAATGATATCTTGATCATAATATGGATTAGTAAGAGACAAATCACCAACAATTTTCAGACCATCATATCTCCCAAGTAACCCAAGAACTTTTTCAACATCAAAAGAAATTTCTTCAGAGGAAACAATCACCTTTTCTCTCGCTGCAACATTCTTTTATGCACTAATCTTCTGTAGTTCTTCCTCATCACTTTCTACAGTTACTTCTTATTCACACTCTTTTCTAACATGTTTATATTTTAACACCTAAAATGTAGAAGAATAATCTTTTACAGATGATTTAATTTCTCTCTTTCCTTTTGGCACATTCTCAACTTTCCTATATTTCTTTCCAACATATTTTTCTATAGTCTCATCATATGTTCTTAATCTTTGGGAATTTTAAGAATTATCTCTATAATAATCATACAATCATCTTTTGATACTTCATAAGGAAGCTTAGCCACCCATGAAGTCCTTAGAATAACAACTTCAATGAAACAATTATCCTTATCAAATAAGCAATTAATATCATCTTTATACCATTCAACAACCTTCGCAGGAATTTGATTCCTCACAAACATGTCTTTCTAAATATCCAAGAAGAACTTGTGACAAGAACCATCATAATCATTCAAACTGTCCAAATATTCTTTGACCTAAGCACCGAAAGAAACATCTCTTTTCCATACAACATTACTTATTCCAAGCAAAGCATTGAGAAAGAAGAATACCAAGCACATAATAAGAGATCCATACCAAATGGGATGCATCCCAGTCTTTGTCATCTAGAGGTTGTCCAATATTTGTAGTCTCAACAATTTACACAAATCATAATCAACATTTTCTTTTGACCATCTGATAAGCCACATATACCATTGTGGAAGAAGATGAACATTCTTGATTCCTATAATAGACTTTGTATGAAATTCCCATAGTCTCATATATAACTGCCAAATCAACAATACTATCAATCTGAAGGGATCTCTTATTTGACACACCACCAGTCATTATATTCACTTCATCATTCTTTATAGACTTCAAAGAAGGTACCATTCCAGTCAAGTATAATCCAGTCATATCCCTTAAGGCTTCCTTGGAAATAAAATATGGTTGACACAACCATAAAAAAATATTCATGAATTATTCTTAAGACAATCTTAATAATCTCTTCACCATCAAATATAGGAAAATTTCTTTAAGCATCAAAACCCTTGTGCCCTAGACTAGCATAATCTACCTTAAGTATCTGTACACCATTGACTAGATCAAATCTCTTAAAATCATTGATCTTGTTGTGGTTATACTGTTCCATGGAAACATGAATGTTAGTAAAAATATATTCTTTATAAATTACTTTGTCAGAAACAATAGAAAACACACCAACAAGGTCACTCATTACTGAAACAAATGGTCCGATCCCAGAACTGGGTCTAGCCTCACTATGAACACTAATAATCTTAGAATTTTCCATTTGAAAAGATCACCAACAAGAGAAATACCTCTTATTGATTTCCTTTACTCTTCTTTGCACCAGGTAACTCTTCGATCACATTTGCACAAATGAATATTGAAATACCAATATGTATGACACCTAGGGTTTCCTTAAAAATCTGATACCCTATATACCTGAAGCAACCAAAAAAATTTTAAGATCATAAAAAATCACTTAGAATCCACCAAAAATGTCTTCCAAACTTCTGTCATGTTGAGAAAAACTCAACACCAAACCTAGAGGGGACAAAACATGTGTTAAGTTCTTCCCCTCAAACATAGCTATCTGAGCTAGTTGTCAGAACAAGTGTCTGCACCCATAAAAGGTGTGGATCCATCCTGAATCTTCTCCTGAATATTATCATCTCATTTATTTACCCAATTCATCTTCATCTTCTCCTTCTCTTCATTGATATTAATTCTTTTTTGAGGACCACTAGGTTTCTCAATTGTTCTTCTGCAATGTTTCACAATGTGTCATGTTCTATTACAATTATAGCATATCTGACCTTTCAAAGGTTTAGTACAATTCTTGAATCTCTAATTTGTTCTACAATTAACAACTTTATGCCCATAGGATTTGCAAACATAACTGGATCCATCGTAAGATTGAGATCCTTTACCAAAACTTGAATTTCCATCTCTATTCCAATTCATCCTATGTTTGCACTCACTTGCTTTATGACCAAACTTGTTACAATAATGAAAACTTCCATTAAAAGGTTGGTTTCTCATTTGATTTCTACACTCAATTCATCCTACGTCTACACTAACTTTCTTTATGACCAAACTTGTTGGAGTAATATTAAATTCCATTAAAAGGTTGGTTTTTCATTTGATTTCTACACTCACAAGATCTATGACCAAATATATTGCATGAAAAATAACTACCATTAAAAGATGAATACCTGAAAGGGACAAGAGGAGGTCTCTAGACATTCTTTGAATTTCTGAAACTTTGGTCTAGAATGATATTCTTCTAATCTTTGTTGGATTTCTTCAAGCCATAATTGATCTTGTCTAGTTACTTTCATTTATCTTCGAACATTCTAATGGTATGATGAAAGAATAAGGATCTGGTAAACTACTGGGAGGGGGGGAATGAATTAGTAGATAGAAAATTGTACAAACTTTCACCAATCTCTAAAACAACCTCTCAAAGTAAACTTTAAACTGACAAGTTAAACACTGAACTTCAAATGCAATATTACTAACAAGTTAAACTAGTTGACTATAATAATAGACTAACAGTAAAACATCTCAGAAACTCTCAAAACCTTTTAATCAAAACATCCAAATACTTTACTGATAGTAGTTAAAACATATTTCAAATTGTTGTCGGTTAACATAACATATCAAACTGGATTTAGCAGTTAACCTATTCAACCATAGTAAACATAACCACAAAAACATACACCACTTGACACAATGTTTTTGACATGGAAACCCAAATGGGGAAAACCACGGTGGGAATGAATACCCACAAGTATTTTGAACTCTTCTGAAGCTTTACAAAAGTCCCGTTAAGAACAAATCCTATCAGGGACCCGGTTAAGGGATTGACTATAATGCCCTATTAGAAGCAATACTTTGTTAGGAGTAACCTCGGTAGAGGATTTGAAATCAAAACTAATGGACCACCTAGTTAGAGGATTTGAATAAAACTAAGCTTGTTAGAGCTTACTCGATTAGGAGATTTGAATATTGTAATTGTTAGAAAACAATAGGGGTTTGTTGATCTATTTGAATAGCACTACACTTGCTTGTTCAGATCCTTTTCATGCTCCTATCTACCTTTACACAAACTGTGGATATAATATCTGGTTCAACAACCACACTCTCACTGTCAACTACAAATTGCCAACTCTACAACAAAACAACTCATCGACCTTATAAATAGAACAATAGGTCGGTAACACATCACAAACCTAATTCTCTCATAGAGATTACAAACAAATCGGTTCAAGTATGACCATTGGATTACATAACAATCACTGCACATCATTCAAGATATTCTTGACTGCTCCTTGATTATCGCTTCATCGAACACTATAACTCATCACGCGGTTTACATTACATGCAATGAACTTGTTCATTCCCAAGATAAAAAATGTTAGCTCTATGCATCAAAAACCATTTGAAACTCTTCTCGTACAACATGAATACATGTCATAGTCATTACCTCTCATCATTAGATCATAAACCAATACAACCAATTCACCAAACTCCATCAGTTAGGGTTTATCATATCAACAGGTAGGGTTTACAGGTTTGATCTCACTTCTTCTCTAGTAATACCAGTTTCCTTCACAAGCTCACATAGTGATTGCAGATCCCTTTACTAGCTCTTCCTACCGGTTACAAACAACATTATAACAACATCATTACCAGTTATAATTGACATCAATGACAATATAAAATTTCATTAATGCAATCTTCATGCAAATGCCAACAATCTCCCCCTTGGGCATTGATGGCAATACAAGTATCAATACCGTTGATTGCTATGATTGTGAATATGAATCCTGGTTTACATTTTACCATGTATTCACCTTATCTTCAGTGGATAACTGGCTATAGATCAATCATACAATTCTTCTCCCAATAATCACATAGTTCTTCTCCCCCTTTGACAATAATGCCAAAGTGAAAGTAAAACATGCAATGTCAAACTTCATTGTTAAGCATCATCAACCTGCAATTTGATGCTCCCCTTGTGGAATAACTCCACTCTACACTAATCCTGTTGTAAAGTTCTACAAGTAGCTTCGGGATTGATGTAATCTACATCATGCTCAATTGACCTCATGTAGGGGTATAACCCCTAGCTGACTTCTAAGATACTCAAAAGTAGTCTTAGGTAGAGGTTTTGTAAAGATATCTGCAAGTTGCTCCTTGGTAGAAACATTCTCTAATAATACATCTTTACTCTGCACTTTTTCTCTCAAGAAATGATACTTCAATTCAATATACTTTGTTCATGCATGCAAAATAGGGATCTTTGAGATATGTATGGCACTGGTATTGTCACATAAGATCTTTACCGGTGCTAAAATCTTCATCTTGAATCCTTCCAGAATGTGTTTCATCTAGATATCCTGGGTACAATTCATATAAGCTACAACATACTTAGCTTCAGTAGTAGACTGTGATATACAACTCTACTTCTTGCTACTCCATGAAACAAGTCTTCCACTAAGAAAGAATGCTCCACCAGTTGTGCTTTTCCTATCATCAACATTACCTGCCCAGTCTGCATCTGTATACACCTGTAAATCAAAGTTACCTGCATATGGATACCATAATCCATAGTCAATGGTACCTTTCAAATATCTGAATATCCTCTTGGTTGCTATCAGATGTGTTTCCTTTGGATTCTTCTAAAATCTAGCAACTAGACCAACTGCATGAGCAATACCTAGTCCACTGTGAACAACATAGTGCAATTTTCCAATCATTGACGTGTACTCTTTTTCATCAATAGATGTGGCTTCATTCTCCTTAGACAATTTACAACCTATAACCATTGGTGGCCCAACTAGTTTACAGTCACTTATTATAAATATCTTCAATACCTATTTCACATATTTAAAATATGTGATGAAAATACCACTCTTCATTTGCTATATTTGCAAGCCTATGAAAAATTTAATCTCTCCCACTAGAGACATTTCAAACTCACTTTTCATTTCATTTGTAAAATCATCACTCATGTCATCATTTCCTCCAAATATGACATCATCCACAAACACTTCACTAACTAGTATCTTATCTTCTTCAGATTTGAGATATATGTTGGTGTCTTCACTAGTTCTCTAAAAACCTATCTTCATCAGGAGTGAATGTAGCCTCTCATACCATGCTCTCAGTGCTTGCTTTAACCCATATAGTGCCTTGTGCAATTTTCATACCATGTCCTTTGCATCAGTCAAAGCATAACCATCTGGTTGCTCAATGTATACTTCTTCTTCCAGTATTCCATTCAAACATGTTGAATTCACATCCATCTGATATACTTTGAATCGCTTATATGTTGCAAATGCAAGTAAAATCTTGACACCTTCCAATCTAGCAACTGGTGTAAAATTTTCACCATAGTATTCTCCTTCTTGTTGTGCATAACCTTTGCAAACCAATCTAGCTTTGTTTTGGACTACTACATCATCTTCATTTAGTTTATTCCTGAATACCCACTTAGTACCTATCACATTTTTATTCACCGATCTGGGTACTAGGGTCCATGTGTTGTTCTTCTCAATTTGATCAAGCTCCTCCTCCATAGCTAAAATCTAGTGATCATCTCCAAATGCTTCCTTACCAGTTCTAGGCTCAATGGTGGAGATCATGCAAGAATTCTCTCTAATTCTCCTTCTGGTTAATACTTTAGCATCCTTATCTCCAATAATCTGGTCAGGATTGTGATTGAGTCCCACATACCTTGGAATAACATGATCATTATCTTCAGGTTATTCTTCTTCATTATCATTATCTTCTTCTGAATCTACCTATTCTGGTTGAACTGGTACAACAACATTCTCTTTACCAGTTTCAGGTTTCACCGGTTCTTCCTAAAAAATCAGAATGCAAGGATCTTCATCCTTTTTCTCCATACTAGTTTCCCTAAGACTTTAGGATACTCATCCACTTGAACATCAACACTCTCAATAATTCTCTGTGTCCAGTGGTTATAACATTTGTACTTGGTGGAGTAACCAAGAAATATGCCTTCATCACTTTTAGCCACAAACTTACTAACATAGTCACCTCTCTTAATAATTTTTTTTTAGCCAAATATCTTAAAATAACTGACATTAGGTGATCTACCATACCAATATTCATAAGGAGTCTTATCTTTATCTCTCTTTACCAAAATCCAGTTCATAGTGTAGACAATTGTGCTGATAGCTTCTCTACAGAAATATTTTGCTATACCTCCTTGTATCAACATCGTTCTAGCAGGTTCAACAACTAACTAGCTATTCCTCTCTACAATACCATTCTGCTGTGGTGTCCTCGGTGAAGAAAGATGCCTCTTTATACCATTTTCTTCACAATATCTAGTGAATTCCATAGAAGTGAATTCACCACCTTGATCAATCCTCAGACACTTTATCTTCTTACCACTTTCCTTTTTAGCTAAGGCCCTGAATGCCTTGAATTTACTAAATTCTTCTATTTTATCCTTCAAGAATGTGACCCACGTCATTCTTGAGCAATCATTAGTGAAGATCATAAAAAATATGTCACCTTAAATACTTTTGGTCCTTATTGGTCCACAAAGATCTGTATGAACCAAATCTAATAGATGTTTCATTGAAAAATATTTGATCTTAAAAGTTGAGAATGTCATCTTTCCCAACTAACATTAATACATGGAGCATTAACCGGTTTGTCCAACTGAGGCAAACTGCTCACTGTCTTGGACTTGCTCACTTTAACAATCTTATCAAAATTTATATGACAAAATGTCCTATGCCAAAGCCAAATATCATCTACTTTAGCAATTAAATAGTTGTTGACTTTAGGATTCAGGTGAAAAGGTTACCTTTAGTCTTCTTGCCGGTTGCAATCAGTTCACTTTTTCTCCAATAGATTTCACCTGAATCCTAATTGACATCTTTTGCACTGCTCTTTTCATTAAGAGAAATAGTTCCCTTGCCTTTTACCATGCAGAGTGAGTCATTACCAAGCCTCACAACTCCTCCATCAAATTCCTTCAAGGAAAGAAATTTTCTCCGGTCATCGGTCATGTGATGTGAACAACCACTATTAATGATCCAATCATCAGAATTATCCATGTGAGAAACTAAAGCTTTCTTATCAGATGTCTCCTCTTTAATGGCCACAAAGACAATGTCTTCATTAGCATCACCCTCAGATTCCTCATCAATGATACCACCATCAACTGCAATTAGACAATCTTTTTTGCCTTTTCCTTTGTACTTCTTGAACTTCTCATGCTTATGATCATTGTCACCATTAGGACAATTAGCTGCAATGTGTCCAATCTTGTTGCATGCAAAACATTTCAAAAGTAATTTACCTTTGTACTTATCGATACCTCTAGGCAACCACTTGGCCAACAATGCTTCAAGCTCAACCAAACTGTCTTCATCATCAACTTCTCTGCTAGATCTAGATTCATAGTTGTGACTGACATCTCTACTTTTCCTCATAGAAGGGTTAGAAACTGAATCTCTAAATGAAGATTTAGATTTCTGAACACTACCATCATAACCATTTAATTCAAAACCAGTAAGCTTACTAATGATGGAGTCAAGGGCTACCCTAGTTTTGTCAAGTGACTCTAGCTCCTAAATGGCTGCAACTCAGATAGCATAGACCGGTATAAGGGTTCTCAACACCTTACTAATTACTGTGGCATCCTCCACTTTACCACCAACACTCTTGATCTCACCAACTATCTCTTTTATCCTCTAAACATACTGTTGGATATTCTCACATTCGGCCATTTGCATGTCATCAAATTTTCCTCTTAGACTCTCTTCTTTGGCAATCTTCACATGCTCATCGTCGTTATAGATCTCTTCAAGTTTCTTCCATACCTCATATGTAGTCTCTAGACCATGGACATCTACATACTCTACATCAAACAAAGAACTGATAATAACCTCCAATGCTTGATTATTTTCTTGTTGCTCTTACCTTTGATCATCAGTTATAATACCACTAGGTGCAACATTTGGAGTACCAACATGTTCCCAGTATTGACTTCCTAGACTCTTGATATAAATTTTCATTCTATCATTCCATTATCTATAGTTCTCTCTATTAAAATTTGGACCTTCCTTCTTCATCATGTTCAACAAGATCTTTACCTCAAGTTGTTAGGCTTAGACCTTAGAGGACTTGAAATGCTCTGATACAAATTGATGGTATGATGAAAAAATAAGGATCCGGTAAACTAATGAGAGGGGTGGGTGAATCAGTAGATAGAAAACTATATAAACTTTCACTAATCTCTAAAACAACCTCTCAAAGTAAACTCTAAACTGACAAGTTAAACACTGAACTTCAAATGCAATATTACTGACAAGTTAAACTAGTTGACTGTAATAACAGACTAACAGTAAAAATTCTTTGAAACTCTCAAAAACTTTTAATCAAAACATCCCAATACTTTAATGACAGTAGTTAAAACATATTTTAGATTGTTGTCGATTAACATAAAATATCAAAGTGGATTTAGTAGTTAAGTAATTCAACCATAGTAAACATAACCACAAAAACACACACCACTTGACACAATATTTTTGACGTGGAAACCCAAATGGGAAAAACTACGGTGGGGATGAGTACCCACAAGTATTCTAAACTCTTCTAAAGTTCTCTCTATTAGTGTTGGGATCCAAGAACACTGAGAGGGGGCGCAAATCACTGTTCTGCCGATAAGATATGATTTTACCCTTTTATAACATATATATATATAAATTGGTAAATCAAGAAACATATAACTTGAAGCAAATAAACCATCCACATAAATGAATACCATAACACAAAAAATTTATACGTGGAAAACCTCAAAGAGGAAAAACCACGATGAGATTTGTGACCCACAATATCAGTTTACTGGTCATATGAAAGATATTACATAAAATAGGGGTCTGCACATGCAAGAAGGCACACTACCTAGAGCACACTTCTCATCACAAAAAGAGTCTCACTGACTAGAAGCTTCTGCTGAAATAAAACAGTAATAATGAACTCACAAAATGCATCTGCTATGCCAAAAAGAGTTCTAGTTATAGTTCTGCTCTGTATCGGTTCATAAAACTTGAACACTTATACCGGTATCTCCTCTCCTCCAAGAATGCTTTCCAAACTATCTACATATCATTGCATGATATAACATTCACATACAAATGATCTACATATATATACTTCGCATTACACAGTTTCCTATGTCCTTATTACTGTTGGCATTCTAGACTCTTATGAGAATAGTTGATGTTCTCATTGATGGCAACCAACTGGCAATGAACTAGAAATCATCTAGCTACCCACCGGTAGTTACCGACACCAGCAATAGACTTCTGCATACACCCGTAGGCACTTCACTGGTAGCAGCAATAATGCATACTGACACTCAACCTGAAATGGAATAAACTTTGTTTTTTGTTTTAAATTGTAATTATCTTTTGTAAAAGCCGACATGGCATATTATAAAAGACTCATATATATGTGTGAGATCTTATAGGTCATTTGCATATAGGATAGATAAGAAGATATGATATAGATGAGATTTTTGTATAAGGTGATATAGTTGACAGCAAAGGTTTTTGGTAATAAACTAAGCTTAAACTAGTACTGAACCTAGCATAGTTGATGTTGATCTGAAGCAGTACATTGTATTGGATTTTTTTAATCCATTTGTAAGTCGATGAGACTTCTATTTTGTAATTGAGCAGTGAGCTCTAGGTTGCTAGCCTTCCTGCATGCGCAGGCCCCTCATTGTAAGTAATATTTATTCATTGGCCAGTGAGTGAATATTGTGGGTCATAAATCCCACCAAGGCTTTTCCCACACCGGGTTTCCTCGTTAAATATCTTGTGTTATAGTGTGTTCTCTATGTTGTCTCTGTTATTCTTATTTACTACATTAATTCTTAATTATCGGTACACTATTTTGGGATACAAAGTTCTAAATAAGTTAACATATTCTGCTAACCGGTTAGACACTGATTCACCCCCCCCTCTCAATGTCTTTAGGACTGACAAATTGATTCTAACAATTGGTATCAGAGCCTGGTCCTCTATTTTCAAAAGCCTAACAGCTTGAGGAAGATTCTGACATCGATATAGATGGAGAACTTAAGAAAACAATTGGAAGGAGCTCTTGTAGATTATGATGCAGAGAAATTGAAGAATATCATACTTGAAGATGATCTAAGGACTGCACAGGAATTCATTAAAGGACTTCAGAAGAACCTTACTATAGCACAAAATAAAAGAAAAGAACTTCATGAGAAGATGCAGAAAGATGATGAGGAAAAAAAAACTCTAAATGAACTTGCAAACAAGTTGAGACAAGAAAACAATAATATGAAGAATGAAATGCAAGATATGTCTGTGAGGTTATGTAAAGACATTGAAGACGGGAAAAAGAATGAAGAAGACTTGACTAGATGACTCAATGATGTTGGAAATGAAAATCTAAGACTTAGTCATGAAAATGATATGTTAAAGATAGATCTGATTCACATGCAACATGATAAAAATGAGACTATGACACAAAAGGGAATTATGGAAAATGAATTGGCTACTGCAAATCAACACAAAGAGAAATTCAATAAAAGTTCAAAGGAGCTTGATGACATGCTGAAAAGTGAGAAACCTAATGGAGATACTAATGGACTTGGATTTGAAGTTGGAAAAAGTTTTGATACTGCAAACAATCTAGATCAGAACAAACCAGTAAGACAACCTAATGCTTATAAGTTTAATGGAAAATGTTTCAATTGCAACAAATATGGTCATAGAGCAAATTAGTGTAGATTTAGAAACAATTAGAATATTAATGCACCCACCGGTCAATGTTCCAAACGCAACAAAGTTGGTCATAATTCAGAAAACTGCAGAATGAATGTAGAATGCTATATCTGTGGAAGATATGGACACCTATATGTTAGGTCCTAGAGGCAAGTGAGAGGGGGGGGGGGCGTGAATCAGTTGTCCAATAAATACAAACCAAAACGAACTTAACCAAACTTAATGCTTAATGCCAGTAAACCAAACTTTAATGCCGATAGACAGTTTAATAGTTAATTGCAGTACCGATAAAGTTTAATGCATGAAACAGAAACACAAATAACATACACAGCACATAACACAGTTATTTGTACGTGGAAACCCTATAAGGGAAAAACCACAGTGGAAAACCTTACCCACAATCAGATGATACTACTGCAGATAGTATGTGTGTACAAATGGGGTCTGCACATGCAGAAAGACCAACTACCTAGAGCTCACTGCTCAATCACAAAATGGGAGTCACACTGACTACAATTGGATGGTTAAATCCAATGATAATGTACTGCTTAGAATATCATTTTCATATGTTGGATTCAGTATCAGTTAAGCTCTGATTTGCCTTCTTCAAACCGTCCTTCAATCTTGAATGATATCTATGTGTATAGCTCTTCTTATATTCGCATATACCTTATTACAATCCTTTTCCACACTCTACCACACAATCTCATAAATGAGATCTTACATATATACCAAAACCTAAGACCAATGTGTAGGTCGGCTCACTAAGATATTACAATAAAATAAATTACAAATGAATCAATATGCAATGCATGATGTTGGCTCAATGCATTTACAATAACAATAAATCATCTTCATGATTTGTCATGCTGATTTGGAATAGATATGCTTGCCCATCCATAGCCTAGACCTATTTGTCGATAACAACAAATATGCAAAACCGATTAGACCAATGAACAAATCACCAAAACCAAGTGTCCAAACAATGTCTTTGACATAACCAAGTAATCTCCAAGTCATTCCAAGTTTTGGTGAACAAGATAACCTACTGGTGAACCAGATACCAGTGAACATAACCAAAGATCTCCAAGTGTTTCTCAAGAGTTGACAAGTGTTGACATTAATGACAAAACCATATCAACATATCCAAAATACCAACAATCTCCCCCTTTGGCATTGATGGCAACACAAGATGGAAAAACTATCAAAGTGTCAAAACATAAATGCCCAAAAACTAAAAACCAACAATCTCCCAAAGAGATCATTAACCAGAAATCAAAATACATAATATCTCTCCCCCAAGGAATAATTTTCCATAGATATCTCTCCCCCTCTGACATCAAATGCCAAGGAAATACAAAAGCAAATTCAATCGGTTCAAAGAACTTATCACAAAATACCAACTTATCAATTTATCCAGCTACTCCCCCTGAGAAGTAGCTCTCCTCATCAAAGCCGGAAAAAAGATTTCTTTGTTAATTTTGTTGGTTGATGACAATCACCAACTATATAAGTCTCTACCGGTGAGGGTATAACTCCAAGCTGCTCTCTTAGATATTCAAAAGTTTTATTAGGAAAGGGCTTAGTAAAGATATCTGCAATTTGCTCTTTAGTATTCACATAAACCAATTTCATTTATTTTGCTTCAACATTTTCTTTTAGAAAATTGAATTTGATAGAAACATGTTTAGTTTTAGAGTGAAATACCGGATTCTTTGATATATCAATTGCTGTCATATTATCATAGAAAATTGTTATAGGTTCCTTGCATTTTACCTTTATGTCCTTCAATATTTGCTTGATCTATAATACCTGTGTACAATTAGTTGTTGTTGTGTGAGGCCCTACCCTGACTCATCCTAGCATTTCAGTGATTTTCATGTTGAAACTATTATGGATGCTTTATTTTTATGCATTATGGATTTAGAACTTATATGATTCCGTGATTTCGGATAACATTGATGTATATGGATGTTTCATTTCTATGCATTATAGATATAGAACTCTATATGATTCTAGAATAGGATAACTTTGTGATGATGTATGTCATTATTGGATTTGCAAGATTTTACTATGATGATAGAAATAGGATGCATGTCTTATGTATGGATCAAAATTATGAGGATTATGAAAATTACTTATGTAGATTTATTTGGATACAAGATAGATTGATTTGTCTAATGTCAATTGTATGCAAAGTGCTTGATGTGTATTCTTATTCATGTGTTTAATATTTTATGAGGTTATTTGGAATTACTAATGTGTAATTGAGTTGCATAGGAAAATTATCCATGTGCCCATGGAAATACTATGGAGAACCAAACCTAGACCTATGTACGTTCGTAAAACCAGGGGTTGTCTATTTGGAGAGACAACACCCTGTATGTATCGTATTTTATTTGTGAAAGTAAATGTTGAATGTGTGTTAAATTGAATTTATTAATTTGTGTAAATTCAACAAGAGACAAATTTCATGTGTAATTTTGTAATGTATTTTATTGTGTCACTTGACACGTGTGTTGATTTGTGTCTTGATTTTTTGACTTGTCTCTTGGAGGGAGTTGTTTCAACCATAGCCTTTTCTAACATTTGAATGTGGTCCCAAATTTCCATTGGGTAGAGAGTCTTTGGAGTGGTCAACTCAGGTTTGACCCGAAAGTTAACCTCAGATGGGTTTCTAAGTCAAATGGACTCCTAGGGGTAGTTTAAAAGTGTTTCCTAAAGTCCATAAGGTATACCTATGGGTTAGGAGTATTTTTACACATGTGGCTACTCCCATGTGACTGTTTAGTCACCTCAAAAAGTGGGTTTCCTAAGGTGAGCGAAAATTCAATTCAGAAGGTTCCATCTAGGTTAGATAACCTTCCTTTTTGATGTGAGATTCTTTTTCCCACTTCCTCTTACTTTTTCCTTTTTCAGTTTTAGAAACCTGTGAGAACTCTCACTAAGGTCTTCTTAGGCAAGGATTAGAGATTTTGTGGAGAATGACCCACTCTCCATTTTTGGAGATCATGCAATTTTGAAAAGAATAGTTTTGGGATAGAAATTTGGCTAAGTGTAGAAGAAAGGATTGTGGAATTGGGCTGCTCATCCTCAAACTAGTTCTAGCAAACCATTGGGCAGATTGAAGGTTGGATTCATCTTCTCCCTTTCATGTTGCATGTTTATGTTGGAAAGATTGTTTGTATGTATAAGTTATTTTCTTGTATTTTCCTTTGTGAAATTATTATGTGAGCTACCTGTTATTTCTTTATGCATTTTCTTGTGATTTGGGAGTAACCAAGGCCTTTTACTCTTGGGAGAGTAGGATGGCCTTCTCGGTGGAAGGATTTTGACAGCCCTCGAGTGAGAGGCTCTCTTTATGAGAGTGATCTCAAGGGTTGTATATGTGACCCTTGCTGCATAGCCTTGTGTATGCATTTGGGGGTCATAAGGAGATAAAGTATGGCATGAATGCCTTGGGGGGCATAAGGAAGTGGGGTTAATGAACTTATGATATATCTTTGTTTGCCATGAGATGGCTTTGTGATCTACCATTCTTGCAGTCTCCTCGGGGTATTTGGTCTACTTCCACCCATGTAAAATCACCACATTTTGTGATGAAGTGTAGCCTTGGTTGGGAAAGTGTTTGTTGTATATTTTTCTCTTGCTTTTTGTGTTTGTCTGAGTGTAACCTGTCTAAGGCTTGGTTCTTCAAGCTCAGGGGTGGCTTCTAGTAAGCCTAGGCTGGGAGGTGAGCTCTCCATGGTCATAGCCTTCTGATTTACTTGTAGGTTGCTTGGAAAGAAAAGAAAAAGACAAGCTAGGAGTTGCTGGTTTTACTTGATTTGTAGAAAAAGATTAGGGAATGGGATATCATATTTTAGTTGCAGCAATGTAAAAGAAAAGCTATATGTTATATTTATTTTGAAAAAGAAATGTATTCATTTTATTTAAAGTCCTCTTTTAATAGAAATGAGAGACTAGATGGGTATCCCACCCATTTGTAATGTTGACTATATTGTATTCTAAATATGCTTTAAAGAAATGCATTATTCTATTAAGTTATTATTGCAAAAATGAAATGTTTATTTTTGGATTAAAGCTCCTATAGTTGTTGAAAAAATATTGTTGCATTCATGTTATTTTTGAAAATAAAGGTTCATTTTATCTCTTTATGCATATTGAAATAATGAAAATGAGAGAAGTAGTAAGCTTGCATGTTAGTAAGAGAAAAGTACGCATTTTTATTCCCATTTACAAACTATGGTTAAAATGATTTAAATTGTCTATCTCTATGATTTATTTTAAATAATTTTCTAGGCTAATGTAGTTGTTGTTAAAGTTATTAAATTCTATCATTTTCCTTATTGCAGAAAATAAATCTAAAATTAGTAGTCTATCTCTAATGTTAGCATCTAGATTTTAGAAGAAAAAAAAAAGGGGGGGGAATACATTATTTAAATTTGCTAAGCTTGCAGTTATGTGCTTAAAAAAAAAGAGATTACAGATTTAATCTTAGGCAATAGAAGTAAAGAACTCTCGCAATGCTAGTTGTAGTTTGCAGAGGAAATGGTTAGTTTATGTTTAGTATTTCATATGAGACATAATTAAAATCTAATATTTGCACTATAGATTTAAGACTAGATTTAAAGGAAGAAATAAAATATTTGACTATTGCTATGCTGCCATTTATTTTATTAATTTCCTACAAGTTAAAAATAACAATATTCATCTAAGAAAATCCATATTAAACCTACCCTTGATTTATCCAATGATATATATATATATATATATTATTACACAAAAAAAGGGATTTTTTTAAAATTTATATATAAAAAAAAGGGGGGTTTCGGGTTGGAGGACCAAACCACTGTGTATGCACATAGTGGTCGGTGCGGCTCAGGCCGCCACTGTGGCTACCCACAGTGGATGGCACAGGGGCCGCCACTGTGGGCAACCACAGTGGTCGGCACGAGGCCTCCCACTGTGGGTAACCATAGTGGAAAGGCACCCGGCCGCCACTGTGTTTACCCACAATGGGCGGCACCTGGCTGCCACTGTGGGGAAACACAGTGGTGTCCAAAGGAGCCCCGCCTAGTGCACATTCAAACCCTCCTCCGCTCCTCCCTTCATGGTCGTCGTCGAGACCTTGGCTGCCACCTCCCTTGCCCTGCAATAAACACACACACCCCACACACAAACACACACAAAAAAAAGAATAACATAGTTAAGCCCTAGCCCGAAAATAGGGTTAGGGCAAGACAATATGGTGGGAGAAAAATAGGGTAGAGGGTTGGGTATTTTATAATATTTTAGTTAGGTTACATGGGGTAATTTTTATAATAATGTTTGTTTAGAAAATAAATATACTCATGTATGTATATGTATATGTATATGTATATGTATATGTATATGTATATGTATAGAAAAAAAGGGGGAACGTATAAATCTAACTTTAATTTAATTATTTTATTTAAACATTCATATTTTATAAATGACTATACAATCAATTAAATATGATGTTTTACATTTAAAATACTTTTGGAGTTTAATCCTTTTGAAACTTCATAGCGATTTTTTCTAAGTTAATTGGCTTAGGGGGATTATTGTAGTCCACCTAAATTTAGGCTTGTCGAGATTAAACTTTATAGGGAAATTTTTTATTATGGATCTATTTAGCCCTTTAGTCAAATTTTAGACACATTATAATTATTCTTAAAATAAACCGTGGGATTTAAAACTCCAATTGCTAGAGTTAATTTAATTAATTCCTACAATGATTAAAAAGATTAATTGAGATTAATAATATCTCTTGTCAATTAATTTAGAGGTTTTTGCTTAAATGAATTTATTATTTATTAATTGATGAGATAATAATAAATTCTTTGGAGAGCTAATTTTCTGCATGCAATTTAGATTACCCCGCTTACTTGATATAGTTGTTTAAATTAACTTTAGTCGAAAAAGAATTCAAACATAGTTAAGACAAGACTTGTTACTACGTTATTTTAGCAATCTTAGTTTTATTAGGATATGTTTAAAAAAAAAAATTATTCCATTTGTGCCCAAAAGTTTGGGCATGACATTTTGGTATCAGAGCAAGGTTTCCAACACTAGGAACCTTTCTCCATTACATTTTGCTTTAATTATTTAATTAATTATATTATATTAATTTTTATGATATTTAATTTTAATTAATTAATTAAATATTTCTCCAAAAAAATAATTTATTTTATTTTATTTTCTCTTAAAGTATGCCTCCGACTACGAGACAAGCTCGTAAGCGCGGGAGGGGCCTTAGGCATGTACGCATGGCACACGAAGAGGTCGATAGGGAGGAATCAGTTCTGGAAAGGAACCCAGAGGCTCCTCCTAAATGACTGGTTGACCCAAACTGGGACATCTTATTAGCACTCCAGAACTTGATTGGTATAGTCCAGGATAGGCTTCCAGCAGGGGATCATCATGTTGAAATCCAAAACTTAGGGAGCCATAGATCGACAGATAGGAACGGAGTAGGATTCCACCTCCTAATCCCATAGAGAGTCAGGTTGGGCATGAGCCCGAGTCCGTTCACCTACCAGGACCACCTCTAGTAGTAGAGCCAGTGTATCATGAGAGATCACGTCGGGATCTAGGGGATCTAATCAGAGAGGTTATGTGCCTCTAGCCACGATCTTTTGGGGGATCTACCGATGGGGTAGAAGTTGAGGCTTGGCTTTTGAGCCTGGATAGGTGCTTTACATTGTGCTCCTACAAGAGCAATCTAAAGGCATGTGTAGTAGTCCACCTATTGAGAGGAACAACCTCCACATGGTGGAGACAGGAGGAATACAAGTGTGGTTTAGTTGCAGATATCCTCACATGGGAGATTTTTATAGAGAGGTTCAGGGAGAGGTACTTGTTAGAGTATTACAGATAGTGTAGGATAGATGAGTTCCATGACCTCTAGCAGAAGGGTCTCTCAGTGACCCATTATGAGAGAAAGTTCTTCGAGCTCTTGCCATACGTGGACTACCTGAAAGACGAGAAGCTTCTCGTCAACTGTTTTATCAGAGGGTTGAATGCTAGCATAGCAGGACTAGTGAGGATGTCCGCTCCAAGGAGCTTCCGGATTGTCGTGGAGAAGGCCTTGATAGCAAAGGAGATTCAGGTTAGGCCACAAGATATAAGGGATAGGTTCCAGAACTGAAACCCTATACCCCAGACATACGGGTTTCAGAAACCCCATTGGAAGGGTAATAACAAACACACATCGAGGTTCTCCAAACCCCCTCCTCCACAACAGTCATAGCAGAACCAGAGGCAGAGGCCTCCACAGAGTCAATAGGGTGCAAAGCCCAAGTAGTGGTAGTCTTAGGGTCAAAGGTGAGATTAGCGATCTCAGGTTCCTTACACACCTCTGGCGAGGACTCAATAGTCCTCCAGGGGTGGGTACAGTGGTTCTAGTAGGATGGGGGGACAAATTTTCTCTAGGCCTCAGGGCATCCAGTTTCAGGAATGCGGTACTTGTTTCACATGTGGAGCCATGGGGCACATGGCGAGAGAGTGTCCTTGGGGTTAGATGGTAGGAAATCAGAGGATGGCAGCATCAGAGCCTACAGTTGGAGATATGGGCAAGTCCCATAGAGTCTTCACTACGGTTGACAACCGCCAGGCAGAGCACCAGGCCACAGTCATTGAGGCTGCAGGTAAGATCAGAGGTAGCAGTGTGTCTATATTATTTGATTCAGGAGCTACTAACTCCTTTATATATCCATTGGTTATGGAGCATTGCGGGCTAGTGGCAACTAGACAAGGTGTCAGTTGGGAAGTGGAGTTAGCTTTAGGGGCTAGAGTGTCAGTGGAATCTGAGGTTAGGGCATGTCAGCTTCAGATTGGCAATACCACCACCTTAGTAGACCCTAGAGTTACACCACTTGGATCATATGGCATCGTACTTGCCATGGATTGGCTTTATGCCCACAAAGCCAAGATGGATTGCCGCCTAAAAGTGATCAAGTGTGAGGATGATCATGGTTCGCCCATAGTAATCACCAAGATTCAGAGACCCATGTCTCTTCATATGATTTCCACAATGTAGCTTAAGTGGAGCATGCAAAAGGGATGTCAGTTATTTGCCATCACCATCAGTGATAGAGAGGAAGAGGATGAAAAGGAAACATTGATTGATGACCATCCTATCCTTAAGGGATATTCAGATGTGTTTCCTTTAGAGCTACTTGGAATGCCACCTCGTAGAGAGATTGACTTTCATATAGATCTTGTACCACGAGCTGAGCCAGTTTCAAGAGAACCTTATAGGATGACCACAAATGAGCTTAATGAGCTCAAGATGCAGCTTGAGGAACTCCTAGAGAAGGGTCACATATGTCCTAGCATATCCCCTTGGGGTGCACCAGTCATCTTCGTGAAGAAGAAGGATGGATCTCTTCGATTATGCATGGATTATCGTCAGTTGAACAAAGTAACCATCAAGAACCGATATCCCTTGCCCAGGATCGATGATTTATTTGACCAACTTCAAGGTGCCAAAGTATTTTCCAAAATTGATCTGAAGTCAGGATACCATCAGTTGAGAATAGTGGAAAGTGATATCCACAAGACCGCATTTCGCACTAGATATGGCCACTATGAGTTCACCATGGTTCCATTCGGTCTTACGAATGCTCCAACTATTTTCATGAGCCTCATGAATGGGGTATTCCGCACATTTCTTGACCGTTTTGTGATTGTGTTCCTTGATGACATATTGATATATTCTCAGAATGAGAAGGAGCATGAGGAGCACATGAGACAGGTTTTGCAGTGTTTGAGGGACAATTAGTTGTATAGTAGCTTGTCGAAGTGTGCATTCTTTTGTTCTGAGGTCAAGTACCTTGGGCACATTATTTCCAGTGATGGGATCTCAGTTGACCCATCAAAGATTAGAGCTATTATGGATTGGCCAGTGCCAACCAGTGTGACAGAGGTCAGGAGCTTCATGGGCTTAGCAGGTTATTACCGACGCTTTGTTGAGGGATTCTCTAGAGTCGCACATCATATTACTTCTCTTTAGCGTAAAGGAAAGAAATTTGAGTGGATAGAGAAGTGCGAGGGGGCCTTTCGGAAACTCAAAAAGGCACTTACTAGCACACCTATCCTTGTAGTACCAGATCCCTCAGCTGACTTCATGGTTTGCACAGATGCTTCCCTAGAGGGTTTAGGAGCAGTCCTTATGCAGGATGGTAGGGCAATAGCTTTTGAGTCTAGGAAACTTAAGACTCATGACCTTGAGCTTGTAGCAGTAGTGCATGCACTTGTGAGGTGGAGACACTTCCTTTTAGGTCATCATTTTGAGCTTCATTCAGACCATCAGAGCCTTCAGTACATATTCACTCAGCCGAACCTTAATGAACTTCAGAGGAGATGGATGGAGTTCTTGTGCGAGTATGATTTTGACGTTCACTACATCAAAGGGAAAGAAAACGTAGTTGCAGATGCTTTGAGTAAGAGACGTCATGAGGTATACACCATATCTATGGGCATGGATTTGAGAACGTATATTGTAGCAGTTGCCAGAGGATGGATGGTATTTAGAGGTTTGTCAGGTGATACGATCTTAGGAAACTCTAGAAGGGAAATATGTGGATTATTCCTTAGAGTCCGATGGACTATTACACCATAGAGGGCGCATCTATGTACCTTCTTCTGGGGGATTACAATATTTCATTATCATGGAGGCTCATAGAGCTCCTTATGCAACACATCCTGGAGTTAAGAAGATGCATGCTGACTTGAGACAGTTATATCATTGGCCAAGAATGCGGCAGCTCATTGCTAAGTTAGTAGCCCGATGCCTCAAGTGTCAGAGAGTCAAGGCGAAGCACTGCCATCCAGGTGGGTTGCTCCAGTCTCATGTTATACCAGAGTGGAAGTGGGATACTATATCCATGGATTTCATCATTGGTCTCCCTATGTCATCTCATCACCATGATGCCATCTTGGTGACAGTTGACAAGTTGACCAAAGTGGCCCACTTTTCACCAGTTCGGACTACCTTCATAGCACCAGCAGTAGCACAGGTGTTCTTGCAAGACATTGTTAGAATTCATGGCATTCCATGCAAGATTATTTCTAATAGGGATTCCCTCTTCACTTTTTCCTTTTGGAAGGCGTTATAGGAAGCTATGGGCACCAAGCTCAATTTCAGTACAGCCTATCATCCAGAAACGGATGGACAGACAGAGAGGGTTAACCAGGTGTTAGAGAATATGCTTCGCATATACGTCATGGATCATCAGACCAGATGGGAAGAGTACCTTCCCTTATTGGAGTTTTCCTATAACAATGGGCATCACACTTCGTTGGGGATGCCACCCTATCAGGCATTATATGGCAGGCCTTGTAGGACACCGTTGAGTTGGGACTGCATAGAGGACATAGTTGCTATTGGTCCCGAGATAGTTCGGGATATGGAGTAGTAGGTGGATTCGATTAGGAAGTGTTTTAGAGAGGCACAGGATAGATAGAAGAAGTATGCAGATGTGAAGAGGATAGATCATAGCTACCTGGTTGGAGATAAAGTCTTCTTGAGAGTGCAACCACATAAGAGTCCAATCTATTATGGAAAGGGTTCTAAGCTCACACCTCGCTTTGTAGGACCATTTGAGATCCTTGAGAGGATAGGACCAATTGCCTATCATTTAGCATTGCCACCTAGCCTGTCACACATCCATGATGTGTTTCATGTTTCATTTTTGAGAAAGTATATCTATGATGAGTCTCATGTTTTAGATTGGGATACCTTGCAGGTGGAATCAGACGAACAACTAGCTTTGGAGCCCATTCACATTTTGGCACATCGGACACTGGCCCTTCGACGTCAAGAGCTAGACCAGGTTAGGGTCCAGTGGGATTGCTATGATGAGGTTATGGCTTCATGGGAGGACACAACACGTATGAGATCACAATACCCCCATTTTTTTATGAACTCTAACAGGAAGTTCAAGCCTAGAGGGGGAGGGTGTGAGGCCCTACCCCGACTCATCCTAGCATTTCAATGATTTTCATGTTGAGACTATTATGGATGCTTTATTTTTTATGCATTATGGATTTAGAACTTATATGATTCTGTGATTTGGATAACATTGATGTATATGGATGCTTCATTTCTATGCATTATAGATATAGAACTCTATATGATTCTAGAATAGGATAACTTTGTGATGATGTATGTCATTATTGGATTTGTAGGACTTTACTCTGATGATAAAAATAGGATGCATGTCTTATATGGATCAAAATTATGAGGATTATGATAATTACTTATGTGGATTTATTTGGATATAAGATAGATTGATTTGTCTAATGTCAATTGTATGCAGAGTGTTTGATGTGTATTTTTATTCATGTGTTTAATATTTTATGAGGTTATTTGGAATTACTAATGTGAAGTTGAGTTGCGCAGGAAAATTATCCATGTGACCATGGAAATACTATGAAGAACCAAACCTAGACCTATGTACATTCGTAAACCTAGGGGTTGTCTATTTGGAGAGACAACACCTCGTATGTATCGTATTTTATTTGTGAAAGTAAATGTTGAATGTGTGTTAAATTGAATTTATTAATTTGTGTAAATCCAACAAGAGACAAATTTCATGTGTAATTTTGTAATGTATTTTATTGTGTCACTTGACACATGTGTTGATTTGTGTCTTGATTTTTTGACTTGTCTCTTGGAGGGAGTTGTTTCAACCATAGCCTTTTCTAACATTTGAATGTGGTCCCAAATTTCCATTGGGTAGAGAGTCTTTGGAGTGGTCAACTCGGGTTTGACCCAAAAGTTAACTTTAGATGGGTTTCTAAGGGGTCAAATGGACTCCTAGGGGTAGTTTAAAGGTGTTTCCTAAAGTCCATAAGGTATACCTATAGGTTAAGAGTATTTTTAGGCATGTGGCTACTCCCATGTGACTGTTTAGTCACCTCAAAAAGTGGGTTTCCTAAGGTGAGCGAAAATTCAATTTAGAAGGTTTCATCTAGGTTAGATAACCTTCCTTTTTGATGTGAGATTCTTTTTCCCACTTCCTCTTACTTTTTCCTTTTTCAGTTTTAGAAACCTGTGAGAACTCTCATTGAGGCCTTCTTAGGCAAGGATTAGATATTTTGTGGGGAATGACCCACTCTCCATTTTTGGAGATCATGCAATTTTGAAAATAATAGTTTTGGGATAGAAATTTAGCTAAGTGTAGAAGAAAGGATTGTGGAATTGGGCTGCTCAGCCTCAAACTAGTTCTAGCAAACTTTTGGGTAGATTGAAGGTTGGATTCATCTTCTCCCTTTCATGTTGCATGTTTATGTTGAGAAGATTGTTTGTATGCATAAGTTGGTTTCTTGTATTTTCCTTTGTGAAATTATTATGTGACCTACCTGCTATTTCTTTTATGCATTTTCTTGTGATTTGGGAGTAACCAAGGCCTTCTACTCTTGGGAGAGTAGGATGGCCTTGTGGGTGGAAGGATTTTGATAGCCCTCGAGTGAGAGGCTCTCTTTATGAGAGTGATCTCAAGGGTTGTATATGTGAACCTTGCTGCATAGCCTTGTGTATGCATTTGGGGGTCATAAGGAGAGAAAGTATGGCATGAATGTCTTGGGGGGCATAAGGAAGTGGGGTTAATGAACTTATGATATATCTTTCTTTTCCATGAGATGGATTTTGGGTCTACTATTCTTGCAGTCTCCTCAGGTTATTTGGTCCACTTCCACCCATGTAAAAACATCACATTTTGTGATGAAGTGTAGCCTTGGTTGGGAAAGTGTTTGTTGTATGTTTTTCCCTTGCTTGTCATGTTTGTCTAAGTGTAACTTGTCTAAGGCTTGGTTCTCCAAGCTCAGGGGTGGCTTCTAGTAAGCCTAGGCTGGGAGGTGAGCTCTCCATGGTCATAGCCTTCTGATTTATTTGCAAGTTGCTTGGAAGGAAAAGAAAAAGACAAGCTAGGAGTTGCTAGTTTTACTTGATTTGCAGAAAAAGATTAGGGAATGGGATATCATATTTTAGTTGCAGCAATGTAAAAGAAAAGCTATATGTTGTATTTATTTTGAAAAAGAAATGTATTCATTTTATTTAAAGTCCTCTTTTAATAGAAATGAGAGACTAGATGGGTATCCCACCCATTTGTAATGTTGACTATATTGTATTCGAAATATGCTTTAAAGAAATGCATTATTCTATTAAGTTATTATTGCAAAAATGAAATGTTTATTTTTTGATTAAAGCTCCTATAGTTGTTGAAATAATATTGTTTCATTTTATCTCTTTATGCATATTGAAATAATGGAAATGAGAGAAGTAGTAAGCTTGCATGTTAGTAAGAGAAAAGTATGCATTTTTATTCCCATTTACAAACTATGGTTAAAAAGATTTAAATTGTCTATCTCTATGGTTTATTTTAAATAATTTTCTAGGCTAATGTAGTTGCTGTTAAAGTTATTAAATTCTTTCATTTTCCTTATTGTGGAAAATAAATCTAAAATTAATAGTCTATCTCTAAAATTAGCATCTAGATTTTAGAAGAAGAAAAAGGGGGGCAAATACATTATTTAAATCTGCTAAGCTTGGAGTTATGTGTTTTAAAAAAAAGAGCTTACAGATTTAATCTTAGGCAAAAGAAGTAAAGAACTCTCGCAATGCTAGTTGTAGTTTGGAGAGGAAATGGTTAGTTTATGTTTAGTATTTCATATGAGACAGAATTAAAATCTAATATTTGCACTATAGATTTGTGACTAGATTTAAAGGAAGAAATAAAATATTTGACTATTGCTATGCTGCCATTTATTTTATTAATTTCCTGCAAGTTAAAAATAACAATATTCATCTAAGAAAATCCATATTAAACCTACCCTTGATATATATATATATATATATATATATATATATATATATATATATATATATATATATATATATATATATATATATATATATATATATATATATATATATATATATATATATATATATATATATATATATATATATATATATATATATATATATATATATATATATATATATATATATATACACACACTTTTAGAGGTGAATATATATATATATATAAATATATATTTATATTTTATAGCACAAAAAAAAAAGGGATTAAAAAAAATGGATTTTTTTAAAATTTATATATAAAAAAGGGGGGGTTTCTGGTTGGAGGACCGAACCACTGTGTATGCACACAGTGGTCGCCACTGTGGCTACCCATAGTGGACGACACGGGGGCCACCACTATGGGCAACCACTGTGGTCAGCACAGGGCCTCCCACTATGGGTAACCATAGTGGAAAGGCACCCGGCCGCCACTGTGTTTACCCACAGTGGGTGGCACCCAGCCGCCACTGTGGGGAAACATAGTGGTGTCCAGGGGAGCCTCACCCGACACACATTCAAACCCTCCTCCGCTCCTCCCTTCATGGTCGCCGCCTCCCTTGCCCTACAATAAACACACAGACATACACACACCCCACACACACAAAAAAAGAAAAAAGAATAACATAGTTAAGCCCTAGCCCAAAAATAGGGTTAGAGCAAGACAATAAGGTGGGAGAAAAATAGGGTAGAGGGTGGGGTATTTTATAATATTTTAGTTAGGTTACATGGGGTAATTTTTATAATAATGTTTGTTTAGAAAATAAATATCCTCATATATAAATATATATGTGTTTAATGAAAATATTTGCATATATATAAATATATATATATAGAAAAAAAATGGGAATGTATAAATCTAACTTTAATTTAATTATTTTATTTAAACATTCATATTTTATAAACGACTATACAATTAGTTAAATATGATGTTTTACATTTAAAATACTTTTGGAGTTTAATCCTTTTGAAACTTCATAGCGATTTTTTGTAAGTTAATTGGCTTAGGGGGATTATTGTAGTCCACTTAATTTTAGGCTTGCCGAGATTAAACTTTATAAGGCAATTTTTTTTTATGGATCTATTTAGCCCTTTATTCAAATTTTAGACACATTATAATTATTGTTAAAATAAATCATGGGATTTAAAAATCCAATTGCTAGAGTTAATTTAATTAATTCCTATAATGATTAAAAAGATTAATTGAGATTAATAATATCTCTTGTCAATTAATTTAGAGGTTTTTGCTTAAATGAATTTATTATTTATTAATTGATGAGATAACAATAAATTCTTTGGAGAGTTAATTTTCCGCATGCAATTTAGATTACCCCACTTACTTGATATAGTTGTTTAAATTAACTTTAGTTGAAAAAGAATTCAAACATAGTTAAGGCAAGACTTGTTACTACGTTATTTTAGCAATCTTAGTTTTATTAGGATATGTTTTTAAAAAAAAATTATTCCATTTGTGCCCAAAAGTTTGGGCATGACATGCTGCAACATATTTTGATTCTATTGTTAATAAAGATGTACAACTTTGTTTCTTACTCAACCAAGAGATTAATCTGCTACAAAGAAAAAATGCTCCACTGGTGGTGCTTTTTCTGTCATCTACATCTCCTACCCAATTTGCATCTGTGTATGCACATAAATCAAAGTTTTCATCTCTAGGATACCATAAACAAAGATTTTTGTATAAGGTGATATAGTTGACAATGAAGGTTTTTGGTAATAGACTGAGCTTAAACCGGTACTGAACCTAGCATAGGTGATGCTGATCTGAAGCAGTACATTGTATTGGATTTTGTTAATCCATTTGTAATTCAGTGAGACTTCTATTTTGTAATTGAGCAGTGAGCTCTAGGTTGCTAGTCTTCTTGCATGTGTAGGCCCCTCATTGTAAGTAATATTTATTCATTGTCCAATGAGTGAATATTGTGTCACAAATCCTATCAAGGTTTTTTTCACACCAGGTTTCCTCATTAAATATCTTGTGTTATGGTGTGTTCTCTATGCTATCTCTATTATTCTTATTTACTACATTAATTATTATTTACCGATACACTGTTTTGGGATACAAAGTTCTAAATAAGTTTAAATATTCTACTAACTGGTTAGACACTGATTCACCCCCCCTCCCTCAGTGTCTTTGGGACTGTCATTGATTCTAACAATTGCAATCTATACATCACTTTTCATAATGACCTTAACAAACTGACCTATATACCCTTCACAAACAATATGCCTTATGTCGGCTTACAATGCATTATAAAAGATATACAATGTCGGCCTTATACAATAATTACAAAATGATTTTACAAATAAAACTTCCTTCGGGTCCAAAACTGATGTCGGCTTCACTGAAGTGCTGGATGTCGATGTCGGTGCCGGTGTAACCCTGGATACTCCAATGTCGGTGTCTGCTAGTGAATGCCTCATAATGTCGGTGTATGCTTCCTTATGAATCTTGTTGCCAAGTTACATCCAGGGTACACATCACTATGGGATTCACTATGCAACAGGCACATGACTTCACTTGATTGGTTACACAGACTCCGATTGGGATGGTGATCTTAATGATCATAAGTCTACTTCAGGTTACAGTTTTCACCTTGGTTCAGGCCCCATTTGTTGGCAGAGCAAGAAGCAGCAAGCTATTTCTCTCTCTTCGACTGAGGCTAAGTATCAAGGAGTTGTTAACGCAGTGACTGAGACCATTTGGCTTTAGCAGATTCTTACAGAGTTTGGGTTCACCACTCCACATCAGATAGTTCTACATTGTGACAATCAGAGTGCTATTGCAATATCAAAGAACCCGGTCCAGCACCAGCGGACCAAACACATCGAGATCCATATGCACTACATCCGAGAGCTTATTCAAAAGAAGGTCATTGATTTGCACTATTGTCCTACAACAGAGCAGGTTGCAAACATATTCACCAAACCTTTCACGGAGAGCAAGTTCCAGCAGTTGCGAGCTCTCTTAGGGGTGCGAGATGTCTCATTAGGGGGGGTCAGCTGACTTCTCCTTCCTCTCTTATGGGGGGGACTTTTTCCTCTTTAAGGTTTTGTCCTTCTTCTTTGAGAGTCTTTTGTACATTCATCTCTCTTTTGGGGGGGATTTTTTTCCCACTGGGTTTTCTCCCTTTCTCCGTTTGTGAGAGATTGCATTGCATAGTTTTGCTTGCATTTGCATATTGTACATGGGTACCTATCATGGCCTCATAGCTAGGACCCATCTTGCATTGTTGATTTGAGTCTTCATTCCTCTAAGTTTCACTTAAGGGGGGGGTGTTGGTGTAAATAAATATTCATTATGAATATTATTACACTTTACTTAAGTTAACAGTGATAGAGGAATTTCCTTCAAATTTCTACTAAGGCTTTCTTATATATATCTATGTGTAACAAAATTGCCTCTTCAATCTCATTCTGCTCATTATCCTCTAAATCTTCATAATCAATGGATACATTTTTCAAAATTTCATCCTTGGTTATTTCATCAATCAATTCAGCACAGGTCATTGTAGCCTTACCAGATTCAGTAGCATCATCACTCTTCTTATTCTTGCTGAGGGTTGCCAGAGTGGATGTGACTGGTTTCCTCTTCTGAATAGGTTTCCTTGCCGGAGGTGGGGGTGCAGTAGGTTTTTTTACTTTTCTCACAAGCTTCCTCCTTGGCTCCACCTTCTTCTCCTCTATCAAAGGCTAGTCAACTTTCTTTCTTTGTACCCTTTTGAATGCTAGAGGTTCATTATCCTCTGGATTAGAGTTGGAAGTGACAGAAGAAATGAAAGTTTCAGGCTTCTTTGCCTCAGGAGCACTAACCATTGCCAGTTCCTTTGCCGGTTTGGATATAGAACCTAGTTTAGTGTCTATCTTATGGATTACATTATGTACAAATGCAGACATCTTATCAATTTTCTTCTCTCTTCTTTTCCTGTCAAAGCCAATCTTGACTTCAAGAGCCTTTTCCTCTGCAGTACCAAAGTGTTCTGTCTTATCATCCAATGGAGCTTCAAGCAGCATTTTTGCATAAAGTTCAAAAATGCTATCATCCACTTCATATCCAAGCTTAGTGACCCATATGGTCCTAGGTTCTACTGCTTCCATAAGAGTTTCATCAGTCTTCACCATAAAATAGATATCAGTGTACTCCATAATGTGCTTTGATATTATTTCCCTCTATCTCATATTTTATTTAAATGTTTTGAAATAGCCCCAAAGCTTTTCATCCTTGTCGATACCAAGACTGGTGATTGCTTCCTTGATTTGCATACCTACCAGTATGTCATGAGCCCAACGCTTCTTCCCTAGACCGAGTAGCTCATTTATGAAGTAAAGCATTAAACAAACAATGAGATTTCCAAACCTAAAAGTTCCTTTCTTAACACTCTTAATCTTTCCAAGATTCAACATTAGTTCACTTCTCAACCATTCACATAAGTCATATTTTCCATTATTCCTTATCATTTGGTGTGCAACATGAATGCAGGAACTGGCAACATAGTTCAATTGACTAGATTGAGTTACCTTATAACCGATGATCATGCTGACAAACTTCACATCTATGTCCTTGATTGTGATGATCCTCATTGATCTTCCACCATGGGTTGCATCATTGAGCTTCCCAACCTCTGTGTTGGAAATTTTCTTGCCAAGTTCTTGTTCGGCTTTGGGTAAGCCAGTGACTACTTGAATTGCTTCCTTTATGATCATGTAGTGTTGATCTAGCTAGATGAACTCATTGTGAACCCTGCTCAGAATATATCTAATCACCTCATCTTTGAATTTTGGTATGTATAGGATACCGGTTAACCCTAGATCATCGATGATCTTATATTTTGGCTTGATTTTTATGGAGCTTCCCACTATCATAGATTGATACATGCCCTTTATCTCTTCTGTACCAAGATCCTCTAAGGTGTAGTGAATATATGCCCTTACATCTTCAACATACATCATGTCATTGGGAACCCTAGAGAATGCGCCCATAGAGTCTTCTTTCTTAGCTATCTGGGGAACTTCCTTGAAAATGGGTCTCAACCTATCCTTAACTTCAATAATGGTGCAATTTTGAATGAAAGTAGGAGTAGATGATCTGGATGCCATTTCGAAGAAATACCTGAAAATGATCGTCGGTGTGAAGATTTGATTGCTTCTCAGATGATTGCTGGAAATCCTTTCAGAATGCCTTTGCTTCGCTCTGGATTGCTTGAATTCTAGGTGAGTGAAAATGAATTCACTTTCCCCTTTTATCAATGAGTAAATCCTAATCCTTCACTGTCATAAATTCTTCGCGATGTACCCTACCGGATGTCAGTTTCACGGTCTTATGTTGGGTAAACCTTCATCAATGATTAATACAACTCTCCATATCTCTTGCAGATCTCTTTTAGATCTCCTCTGGGGAATATGCAAGATTTGAATAGATTTTCCAACCCCTAAGGTGTATACCTCAGTTACCGATGGAATTTCATGTCGGTGTAGGAATTCTCTATTCTACAAGTGGAGTTACCAATGTAGATCCATCTCCACTTGGTTCTTCAAACTTTCTAACCCATCTCTTGGTTTGATCTTGTTGTATTTCATCTACCTTCTTCTTTCCTTTCTCATTTTCTTTATCATTGTTAACCGGTTGAGTCTTGCTTCTGCAGTACTTAGCAATATGACCTATTTTGTTGCATGCATAACATGTAAAAATTTTCTTTTGAATTGATTTAACATATTCGGTGTCATTCCTTGACCTACATTGATTAGCCAAATGACCAAACTCTTCACATGCATGACATTTGACATTCATTATGCAATATTTTGATTTATGACCATATTTCTTGCAATTTGTGCATTGACCGGGAATAGAATTGTAGTTTTGATTTTCTCTATTTCTACATTGTTTAGCCATATGGCCAAATTTATTACAAACAAAGAATCTACCATTGAATTTATAAGCATTAGATTGCCTTACCAGTTTCCTCTGGTCTGATGAGTTTTGCATATCGGTTGTCTGATCTTCATTTGCAGTACCAGAGCTTTCACCTTGTACAAATCCAAGTCCTCTAGAATCATCATTCTGCCTTTATCTTTTCAATAAGTTATCCAATTGTGCAGCACTAATCCTAAATTTTTCTTTATACTCACTTGCAGTAGTCAGATCATCTCTTAGAGTAGTTATTTGTCTTTCAAGCTCTTGTTCATTATTTCAGGAGTGTACCAAATCAGTTCTCAACAGATTATTCTCATGAGTCAATCTACCACATTCATCAAATTTGTTCTTCAAAGATATAACAAGATTTTATTCCTTCTTCTTTCTGTCCTCAATATATTTTGATAACCTCATAGTTAGGTCTTGCATTTCATTCTTCATGAGCATGTTGGCTTGACTCAGTTTCTGACATTGTTCCTTAAGTGCATTTTTCTCTTCATCATCCTGGTTTTGCAAAAGTTTCTTTATCTTATCTTGAGCTGATGATAACCTTTCTTGCAAGACAAGAATGAATTCATTAGCAGAATTCAATTCACCTTGCAATTTTAAATTCTTCATCATTTCAACATAATAATCTTCAAGAGCCATCTCAAGTTGCTTCTCCATAGCCATGTTCAATTATTCTAGTTTCAGGATCTTCCTCAAGCTATTAAACTTCTTTTGAGGAACCAGGCTCTGATACCAATTGTTGGGATCCAAGAACACTGAGAGGGGGGGTTGAATTAGTGTTCTGCCAGTAAGATATGATTTTACCCTTTTATAACATATATATATAAACTAGTAAATGAAGAAACATATAACTTGAAGCAAATAAACCATCCACATAAATGAACACCATAACACACATGATTTATACATGGAAAAACTCAAAGAGGAAAAACCACGGTAGGATTTGTGACCCACAATATCAGTTTACTGGCCATATGAAAGATATTACATAAAATAGGGGCATACACATGCAGGAAGGCACATTGCGTAGAGCACACTGCTCATCACAAAAAGAGTCTCACTGACTACAAGCTTCTTCTGAAATAAAACAGTAATAATGAACTCACAAAATGCATCTACTATGCCAAAAAGAGTTCTGGTTATAGTTATGCTCTGTACCGGTTCATAAACCCTGAACACTTCTATCAGTATCTCCTCTCCTCCAAGAATGCTCTCCAACCTATCTACAGATCATTGCATGATATAACATTCACATAAAAATGATCTATATACATATACTTCACATTACACAGTTTCCTATATCCTTATTACAATTTGTCACATCACTTTTCATAATGACCTTAACAAACTAACCTATATACCCTTCACAAACAATATGCCTTATGTCGTCTTACAATGCATTATAAAAGATATACAATGTCGACCTTACACAATAATCACAAAATGATTTTACAAATAAAACATCCTTCGGGTCCAAGACTGATGTCGGCTTTACTGAAGTGCTGGATGCCCGTGTTGGTGTCGGTGTAACCCTAGATACTCTAATGCCAGTGTGTTGGTGAATGCATCCTAATGCCGATGTATGCTTCCTTATGAATCTTGTTGCCATTTTGCCATGTTTCCATCAATGATAACATATGAATCCAATGAGTGTCAATTGCCAATAAATTAGGAGCCAAGTCTCTTAAAGCTTTACAAAAGTCCTGTTAAGAACATATCGTATTAGGGACCACCTGGTTAAGGGATTGACTATAATCCCTATTATAAGCAATACTCTGTTAGGAGTAACCTCGGTAGAGGATTTGAAATCCAAGCTAATGGACCACTTGGTTAGAGGATTTGAATAACACTAATCTTGTTAGAGCTTACCCAGGGGATTTGACTATTGTAATGTTTACAAAACAATAGGGATTTTCTGATGTGTTTGAATATCACTGCACTTGCTTGTTCAGATCCTTTTCATGCTCCTATCTGCCTTTACACATATTGCAAATACATCATCTAGTTCGGCAACCACACTCTCACTGTCAACTACAAATTGCCAACTCTACAAAAAAAAAAAGGTCGGTAACACATCACGAACCTAATTCTCACATAGAGATTACAAACAAATTGATTCAAGTATGACCATTGGATTACATAACAATCACTGCACATCATTCAAGTTATTATTGACCGCTCCTTGATCACCGCTTCATCGAACACTATAACTCATCACATAGTTTACATTACATGCAATGAACTTTCTCATTCCCAAGATAAAAACCATTATCTCTACACGCCAAAAACCATTTGAAACTCAAGCTCCTATTCCACCCACCCCGGTGGCACACTTGCCAAAGGGGGAAACGAGAAGTAGGGCTCGCTCGAAGCCCTATTCTCATACAACATGCATACATGTCACAATCATTACCGCTCATCATTAGATCATAAACCAATACAACCAAATCACCAAACTCCATTGGTTAGGGTTTATCATATCAACAGGTAGGGTTTACCGGTTGATCTCACTTCTTCTGTAGTAATACTTGTTTCCTTCACAAGCTCACATACTGGTTGCAGTGCCCTTTACTAGCTCTTCCTACCAGTTACAAAACAACATTATAATAACATCATTACCGGTTATAATTGACATCAATGATAACATAACATTTCATTAATGCAATCTTCATGCAAATGCCAACACATTCATCATCCTCATAGCCAAGTCCACTTTTATCTTTGCCTTGTTTTTGAGAGTTAAGCACAACATCCAAAACTTCACTGCCACCTTTGAGTTTCAAACCTTTATCAATATGTTCTTTTGCAAATTTTAGTTCTCCTTTAGTTTGGTAACTTTTTCTTCAAGTCTTAAGAATTTTGTAGTCTTCACATCAAGCTTTGTTTCAAATTCATCAATGACCTTTTTCCCTTTACCAGGAAGACTTCTTTGATAAGAAATGTTTTTAGTTGCCTTCTTATTCTTTTATTTGCTATCATCCAGGTCTACCAATGCAAATCTCAATTTTCCTTCCATGTCAACAATGTTGTCAATATTATTCCAATAATTTTGATCCATATCATCCATATTATACAATTCTTCTTCAAGAATAGTGTTTAGAATCCCATATCTAACTCAACAATTAAGTTGTTTCTTCAAGTACCAAAGCTCTAATACCAATTGTTGAACACTACCAGAAACTGAGAGGCGGGGTGAATCAACATATACAAAAACTTGATGTTATTAAGTTACTTGAACAATAACATTCATCCAAGAACTCATGCATGAAGGTAAACAATTGAACCATCAAAAGCATCCACACAACTAGAACACCAATATTTTAACATGGAAAACCCAGATTGGGAAAAACCATGGTGAGGATCAAACTCACAATATATAATAATTGTTTACAATGATTAAGGTCATCGACTAAAGATCTCATTGCTTCAGACTTGCAACTAAGGTGCACAACCTTAGGCAAGATATAAGAAAAAGACTTGCACAAGAGTGAGTTCACAATAATGGTTCCCACTTTCACCCACGAAGGAAAAATGCGGTGGTGGGAAATTTTTTTTGAAGGTTGTTTGAACGAACTACCCTTTAGGGTTCGAGCAAACCCCCCAATTCGTTCGAATCCCCCCTTTTGTGTGAACCCCCTTTAACCATTTTTTTAATTTATTTATAGTTATTTTTTTTGGGTGGGGGTTCATTCGAACCCCCCTTCGTTCGAAGGTATATAAGGGGGTTCATTTGAACCCCATTTTTTGCACTTCTTTGAAACTTTCTACAAATTTCTATAGAATTTTGGCCTTCAAACCTCTGGTTGAAGGCTCAAATGGAACGATCTTGATAACCCCAAATGTAGTATGGTAGTCCTCGAAGCAAGTTTTCCAATGACTATAATTTTAATATATTGTGATTTTATTATGATCTTGTTTCTTAAATTTTACCAAATATAGGTTTTCATTGAACATGAACTTCTCTGTTCAATGCATGGGGAAAAATAGTAAACTAATTCAAAAATATTCTGAAAAATATCTATGCACTAGGCATTGATGTGTTCTTTCTAACAAAAAAAAAAAGAATTTCCATATATATAGAACAAGTTATGTGTTCAAACGTACACCTATGCCTAAATTATAATTACTCCGACTTCATAACTTAATAAAATGAAAAATATTCAACATATCACTATCAAACCAATTGCATGTACTAGGTATTGATGTTACAAACCAAAATTTGAAAGAATTGAGTTTTTTATCATTTATAAAAAAAAAGTTATGCATTTCGGGCTGCACATCACTCTTAAAAATGTTGTTTTCTATGAAAAACTACTTTTTGAGGGAGATGGAAAAATTAATACAATTTTCTTCAAAAAAATTTTAAAAAAATGTATTTCGAATCTACAGACAAGATGTTACAAATCACTAGTTTACATCATCTTCAAATTCTTAACGGTTTAAAAGTTATAGGTGTCAAAAAGTGAAGGTTTTTTTCAAAATGTTCATCTTAGTGTCAAAGTTGGCCAAAAGGTGAGAACCAATATTGTGAGTTCACCCACAACCAAAGACCACTTCTTTAAGGAAAGATACAAAACAACTATTCAAATATAATAGGAACAATAGATCAATTGTGTACAAAAAGCATTTGACAAAAATACAGATAACAATTCACACCATAATACTCATCTATCTGCTCTACAATACATCCAAACCTCTGACTTACTTCAATTTTGCATTGTGTTCGCACAGCACTTCTCACCACATTACATTATTCCATCTCTATATCAAACCCTTACTGATCTATCCATTTTATACCAATCAGATCAACAATAATCTCTACTAGCTTAGCCAAAAGAAAAGTGTAACATGTATATAACAATGACCCAAAAATATCATTTGGAAGTTAAAGAGGAGACATGAGGGCTCACATCAAGTTGGAACACCTTCCAATTATCATAAAAAATCTTTGCACGCAACCATTTGGACCAATATACGTAAGCCAACACAAATTGATCTACTTAATCCAAAAATCTTAATCTGGACCCAAGAATAAGGTAACTTGTCCACCACAAAAGAAGTACAACTCCTTAGGAATAGTAACATTTGATTTACAACAATGTCAAGACAAGGAAAGCAACTCAATCCTTCGCACACTTGTAAAAAAATATCAGAACAATAATATCATCCACAAACAACTATCCAAACCATTTAGAAATTTGAAGACAAATTGTCAGAGCAATTCTACAATAGACAACATGATCATCTGAAGTATATTCGGTGCAAATACATATTCCAGACACAATATAGTTCACTAAAGTAGTTAACAAAGAGAATAGCATAACTTCAGGACAAAGTAAGGAACATTAAATTTTGAGAAATAGGTTAAATCACCATCCCATATTATCTAGTCAACACAACTTGAATTTGCAAATAACTCAGTAGCATAACATCATTTAACTAGGCATTTGGACAAACAACCAGATGCATCCAAATATCAAGAACACCAATCATCAGGAATAGGAACATGTTGAAATCACATACTTCCACTATACATCTCCTCTAGTACTCAACACTGACACAACAATCTATACAACGAAATACATATCCGAACCAACAGTGTCATACATCACCAACTGTTAGGGTTTCAAGCAGATCCGAAGCAAATATGAACTAACAATTATATGCAGATTTAAATACAAAAGATAAAGAAATAAAACAAGGACACAGATAACACAAAGATTTAACGTGGTTCACCCAGAATGGGTTACGTCCACCATACACAGCCGTCCAATCTTTCTTATTATCCAGCAAAAATAGTACATCAACCTTACAATGCCTTAAGCATCCCAGCCACTTATAACATGCGTTTTTAGGGCAACAAACAAAGTCGGCCTTTTTAGGGTTTTATTACAATGTTGGTTTTCATCAACAAAAAACGGCAAAAAAAAAAAATTTCTCGGGGGCTGCCGCCCCCGAACCCCCGCTTTCTCGGGGGCTGCCGCCCCCGACCCGGCCCCGGACCCCGGCGAGGATACGTGCTGAGTGTACAGTACTTTGCTGACCAGTCGCCACATTTCAACAATCTCCCACTTGGAGACTGATCAGGCTCCACACCGAACAATCTCCCACTTGGAGACTGATACTACACGACACCACTGTACATGCAACATCCGCTGGATAAAACACTAGGACTTGACTGGTATAAATTCCACAATTATTAATCAAGAAGACCAACAGAAACTGATGAAGAAATCAGCTTCTCCTGGGGAACTGCCTTTGTGAACATATCAGCAGGATTCTCACTTGTGTGAATCTTCTCAAGCCGTAACTGACCCTCCTCCAAAATAGTCCGGATGAAGTGGTACCTGAGCTGAATGTGCTTTGTCCTTGAATGAAAAGCAGAGTTCTTCGCAAGATGAATGGCACTCTGGCTATCAGTATACAATGGGCTATCCTCTTGTGTCTGACCCAATTCCTTCAGAAAACATTGCAACCAAATCATCTCTTTGCTGGCTTCTGTAGCAGCAACATACTCAGCTTCAGTGGTTGAAAGTGCAACAACCTTTTGCAGCCTGGAAATCCAACTGACTGCAGTTCCCCCTATAGTAAAAACATACCCTGTAGTACTCCTCCGTGAATCAATATCACCTGCCAGATCAGAGTCAACAAATCCACTTAGAGCAGCATTAGATCCTTTGAAACATAATGCCTTCGTAGTAGTTCCTTTCAAATACCGAAGAATCCATTTCACAGCATTCCAATGTTCCATACCCGGATTACTCATAAACCTGCTCACAACTCCCACTGCATGTGCAATATCTGGCCTTGTGCATACCATTGCATACATCAGACTGCCAACAGCTGATGAATACGGGATGTTAGACATTTTATTAACCTCTTCCTGTGCCTTTGGACACATCTCCTTAGTCAATTTGAAATGACTAGCCAAAGGTGTACTAACTGCTTTTGCATCCTGCATGTTAAATCTTTTCAACACCTTCTTTATATACTCACTTTGGGACAAATTCAAGGTTCTATTTTTCCTGTCCCGTGTAATCCTCATACCGAGAATTTGCTTAGCTGCACCCAAATCCTTCATAGCAAATGACCTGGCTAATTTTTGTTTAAGATCATTTATATGTTGCATGTTAGACCCAGCAACAAGCATGTCATCAACATAAAGCAACAGGATAATATAACTGCCATTATCAAATCTCTTAAAATATACACAATGATCAGAATGACATCTATGATAACCGTGTTCAGCCATGAAACTATCAAATTTTAAATACCATTGTCGGGGTGCTTGCTTAAGGCCATACAGACTTTTCTTCAACCTGCACACCAAGTTCTCCTTACCTTTGACCTCATATCCCTGTGGTTGCAACATGTAAATTTCCTCCTCCAAATCTCCATGGAGAAAAGCTGTTTTGACATCTAATTGTTCAAGATGTAAATCATCTGCAGCCACAAGACTAAGTACAGTTCTAATTGAAGTCATTTTTACAACTGGAGAAAATATTTCATCATAATCTATACCCTTTTTCTGTGCAAAACCTTTTACCACAAGTCTAGCCTTATATCTTTTCTGACCTCCTTCCTCCTCCTTCAGCCGATAAACCCATTTGTTAGGCAAGGCTCTTTTTTCTGCAGGTAAAGGGACTAAGTCCCAAGTCTTATTTTTCATCAAGGAGTCCATCTCCTCTTTCATGCCTAGTTGCCACTGTTGTTTGGCATCCACCTGCATTGCTTCTTCATATTCTTCTGGTTCACCAGAATCTGTTAATAAAATAGAATACAAAGAAGGAGAAAATCTTTCAGGGGGTCTACTTGTCCTCGTAGAATGTCTAACACTTGCAGGAGTTTGTGGGACAATCTGTTGTTGCTGAGCATCAGGTACCTGTGGCATTTCATTTTCAGGAATCTCATCCAACACCACATATTCTTGTTTGTCCTGTTCATGCTTCTTTTCCTGCATCTGTTCTTTATACATAACCTTCTCATTGAATATAACATCTCTACTTCTAATTATTTTCTTATTTTCAAAATCCCATAACCGATAGCCATATTCATCTATCCCATATCCAATGAAGGTACATTTCTGAGATTTAGCATCAAGCTTGGTTCTGTTTTCTTTATCAACATGGACAAAAGCTTCGCAACCAAAAGTTTTTAGAAAAGAATAATTTACCTTTTTACCAGTCCATGCCTCCTCTGGAATACCACCATCCAAAGGGGTTGAAGGTCCTCTATTTATCAAATAGACAGCAGTATGTACAGCATCTGCCCAAAAATGTAAGGGCAATCCAGCATGCAATCTCATGCTCCTCGCACGTTCCATGATGGTCCTATTCATTCTCTCTGACACACCATTTTCCTGTGGAGTTCCTGGAACTGTCTTCTGCTTTCGAATCCCATTTAAGGAACAGTAATCTTCAAATGCTTTGCTGCAATACTCACCTCCATTATCCGATCTGAGACACTTCAACTTTTTTCCTGTCTCATTCTCAACCAGAGCTTTCCATTTCTTAAAAGTTTCAAAAACATCTGATTTTTGTTTTAGGAAATATACCCATGTTTTTCTAGTTGAGTCATCAATAAAAATAACATAATAACAAGAGCCACCAAGAGATGATACCTGAGCCGGTCCCCATACATCTGAATGTACAAGCTCTAACTTCTCACTCTTCTTCTCTTTCCCAACCTTGAGAAATCTGACTCTTTTCTGTTTACCATAAACACAGTTTTCACAGAACTCTAAATCAATCTTCTTTAGTCCTGGCAATAGATTTTTGGAGTGAAGGATTTTCATCCCTTTCTCACTCATGTGCCCAAGCCTATGGTGCCACATTATCGAATCTGTTCTTGCAACATTTATTGTTGTTGTCCCTGCAGTAACTTTATCTGTAGCAGCTAAGGTAGAGTAAGTGTTACCAGTACACAGATATAATGTGCCTACCTTCGCACCTTTAGCTACTACTAACGATCCTTTAGTGACCTTCCACATACTGTCTGAGAAGGTAACTATGCAACCTTCACTACCTAGTTGCCCTGCAGAAATTAAATTTCTTCTTAAATTAGGAACATGTCTTACCTCCTGCAGAAACCAGTCATTACCATTCTGCAACTTGATCTTTATCTTTCCTTTTCCAACAATTTGACAGGGCTCATCATCACCCAAATATACCTGTCCAAAATCACCTTGAACATAATCTAGAAAATATTTTCTATGGGGTGTAGCATGAAATGAAGCCCCAGAATCTATTACCCAGGAATCATTAACATTATCCAAACATAAGATTAAAGCATCTTGTAGAGTATTACTTGCAATATTAGCTTCCTTACTGTCATTTTCATTTTTGTCTCCTTCTTTGTTTTTCCGAGACCAACAGTCTTTCTTTAGATGACCAGGCTTTCCGCAGTACCAGCAATCTTTCTTTCCTCTAGATTGAGAGCGTCCTTTCTTTGACTTCCCTCGTGACTTCTCATTCCCAGGGCCTTTTCCTCTTTCCTTTGATCTTCCTCTGTTCTCCACATTCAAAACACTACCCGATGATGTTGGAGTCTCACCTGTGCTTTTCCTTCGCATTTCCTCGCTTAGGATAACACCAACAATATCATCAAATACCAAAGTATTTTTACCAGAGACAGAGTTACTTACAGCCATAACCAAGCTATTCCAGCTTTCTGGCAAAGAACATAAAATCAAGAGAGCCCTAACCTCTTCTGCAAAGGTAATTTTTACCAAAGACAATTGACTGGTAATTGTATTAAATTCATTTAAGTGCTCCGCTACAGATCCTCCCTCACTCATTTTCAAATTAAACAAACGCTTCATAAGAAATACCTTATTCGAAGCCGAGGGTTTCTCATACAGCTTAGCCAATGTTGCCATCAAATCTACAGTCGTTTTTGCTTCTGTTATATTGAATGCTACAGACGCCGCAAGGCACAATTGAATGGATCCCAGTGCCTTTCTATCTAAAATGTCCCACTCTTCATCTGATATTGTGGTCGGTTTCTTTGCCTTTCCTTCCAATGGCCGCCACAAATCCTTTTGATATAGGTAATCCTCCATCTGCATTTTCCATAACTGATAATTCTGGCCGTTAAACTTTTCGACCTTGAATTTGGAATCCTCCATTGCTCCCACTCAAATCTGAAAGTCCTGCCAATTTACAGAAAACCTCGCTCTGATACCAATTGTTAGGGTTTCAAGCAGATCCGAAGCAAATATGAACTAACAATTATATGCAGATTTAAATACAAAAGATAAAGAAATAAAACAAGGACACAGATAACACAAAGATTTAACGTGGTTCACCCAGAATGGGTTACGTCCACCATACACAGCCGTCCAATCTTTCTTATTATCCAGCAAAAATAGTACATCAACCTTACAATGCCTTAAGCATCCCAGCCACTTATAACATGCGTTTTTAGGGCAACAAACAAAGTCGGCCTTTTTAGGGTTTTATTACAATGTTGGTTTTCATCAACAAAAAACGGCAAAAAAAAAAAATTTCTCGGGGGCTGCCGCCCCCGAACCCCCGCTTTCTCGGGGGCTACTGCCCCCGAACCCCTGCCCGGGGCCCGGCCCGGCCCCGGACCCCGGCGAGGATACGTGCTGAGTGTACAGTACTTTGCTGATCAGTCGCCACATTTCAACACCAACATCATCAACATCCGAACCAACATAGGTTTGGCACAAGTTTGACATCAACAACAAAGACACTCATATGTGCAACATTCATGTGTGTGTTGTGCTCTGTGAATTCATGTGAATTCATGTTTCATAATTGCAGTAATAAGTTAATTGTGGTTTGAAGTTTAATAAATTAAAAGTAAAGGTATTTTAGGTCCGGATTGATTCAACCTCCCCCCTTCTCAATCCTATGGTGTGTTCAACAAAGTAAACTAAACATATAAAATTGATTGCTTGAGAAGTATTCTTTTACTATAAATTAGAGAATGGACTTGGAATAGAAAATCTACTACACAAAATCCTAGTTTGTAACCAATATTTACCCACTACTTGACATGGAAGGTTTAAGATATATGTGTGTGTGTGTACATGAATTGTACATGTCATTAGAAATGGAATGCAATAATGACAAGGGGTTAGAGCTCTACCTCTGGCCCTCTTTCCCTTGCCAAGCGACATGATGTGGGTAGTGGAAGGCTATGATAGTACAAAACAAAAACAAATTATAAAAAGATTTATAAGGTATGAAGATAGAGTTGGGGCCAGGTGTGGCCCTCTAAAATCCTCATCTTGCATATGCTTGCTTATGGCTTTATGAAGGTACTCTCCCACTACTAAACCTATCTGAGGCATTAGATGTGAAAATAAAAAGAAATAAAAAAAAATATATCTTAATAAGATACAACCAAATAGAGGATTCTACCATTGTACCCACCACCTCTTCAAATCACAGAATTGCACCCATGTTTTTGTCATTGTTATGATGATCTTGTCTACCATCACTTATATGAGACCACTTTACTTGAATCAATCATAACATAGCATTACTGAATGGCGAGTCCTTTACAACAATGAAGATGGTGTTTTGAACCTATCTAAAGAGGGATGCCTTCAAATGTTAATGAGAGGGAGCTTCCCACTCTAGGATTCATGGACATAAAGCAAGTTTCAACATGTTGAATTTTCTCTAGTGTGCGACCCATTCAATCACATCCCTTATTTAGGAAGGGAAGTTTCCTAAATTAAGTGATGTTAGATATACCTTCCACTACGCTTAGGTTAAAAAATCATCATTCGTAACTATTATATATAATAAAAAAAGAACACTTTATAACGTTGAGGGTCCAATTGTGCATGGTAACCAAACCGTGTATCGAAAGACAAGAATTTATGGCACGATTGACACGCTATTATTTTATTCGAAAGCATGAATGGCATATTATATTTTTTTATTTACTTCTCTCATAGGATTATATTCGATTGCATCATTAAATTTATGGTTTCTCCGAGTTGCATTACATCCAATACACTATAATTTTATGTAACCTCTACTATAATTTGAAGGAGAAGGATTAAATTGGTATTTTGTGATTAAGGTTGCATATTTTAGAGGGAAGGGCAACCGTATTAGTTATTAGTAATAATACTAAATATAATAATAATGATGGCAAAACTAATTATTTTTAATGTTGATTCTATTAGTAATATTATCAACAATATAGTTAATAATAATATTGTTGATGTTAATTTAAAATAAGTATTAGTATCAACAAAGATGAAGTTGACAATGATAATAGTATGAAATTTCACTTATGAGTAGACGTGTCTCTTTTCTTCCTCAATTTATAATTCTTGTATTGATATGTATGGATTGTGTAAGTATATATTGAATACTCATTAACAATTTTTCAAATATTTTATTTGAAGGTGAAAGAATGATTATAACTATATATATGGAATAATAAGTTACCTAAATAAATATTATTAGATATCAAATTTGTAACTTAAGGAAATATATATTTATGTGAATACAAAGAAGGGGTATTTGAAATATAAAATCTTTGATATGTTATTATTAACATGATGATCCTAAGGGATAAGAAAAGTTTGCAAAGGTACTAGTATCAATAATTAATGCTTTTGGAATAATAGTCCAATAAAATTCGTATGAACCATAATAATAAAATAATAAATAACTTGATATGTTATTATTAAGGAGAAAATTAAAGGATAATTTTTTATTATCATTATTAATATTAATATTAACACTAATATTATTATTGATAGTGTTTCAATGATAGCTTTATAGTGATAGTAATTATACTAATGTCATTATCTACGAAAATTAATAATTAAATGTAATGCTAATATTTTCCTTGCTGAAGTGGCTTCTCGTTTTATTACTGTGTGTATGGATATGCTCATGGATGCTTCTTTGGTTCGGGCATTATTGGATGCATACTTTCATCCATCTTTTTATTCTGCTTCTGATTTGGATAATGCTCCGTCTTCTTATCATTTTGAGCTTGGTGATTTTCCTTATGGTGGTTTTTTATCTCAATCTGAATTACTATCTAATGGCTGGCATTGTGAATTACTATCACTCTTGAGAGGTGGTTTGATTTCTGACATATATGATGACACAATGTTTTCTCTTGCAGCCTTTTTAGATCATGTTTCTTCGGATACTTTGGTTGTGACTGTAAATGTTTTTTCAAGTTTACATTTCCTCCTTGATTCTATGAAGGCAGTTATATCTCTTCTGAGTATGGTGGAGCCTCTGCAGGTGGTCGCTTTGGATATTCAAGTTGTGGCTGCTTCCTAGTTTGAGGTGATGTTGTCCCCTCCAGATGAGGGTTCTAGTACTTAGTTTCTACACTCTTGATGCTTGTTTGCTTCGCCTCTTCTTCAGCGATTTTGTATCTGGTACACATATTTTTGGGGGGTTGGGTATCATTTTGTATCGGTGTTGTCTTATATGGCTTTTTTGGGATGGGTTGGGCTGGTTTGGAGATTTCACTTCTCCTCTTCAATGTAATCGGTCATATTATTGTCCCAATGGGGTTTTTATGAGCAAGACCAGAGGTTTTCTTTGTCTGGTTCTTTCCTACCGGTGCTCTTTGAACCAGGATTGTATAAATTTATAATTAATAAAATTAGCAGTTCTCCACTTTTACTGAAAAAAATAATAATTAAGAGTAATAATAGTATATCATGGTATAGTGGTATTAATAGGTAGCATACAAAATAATGTAAATATATATGACAGATAACCTTCTATAAAAGATAAATGTACATATATGTAATGATTAGTTTTGGACATGTAAAAGATTGAATATTATTTAAATAGTTATTGGAAATATTATTATACTTGAACATTCATAGCTAAATAGAAAATCTAAAAATGACCCACTCACCCCATTCGAACATTGTGTATGTATGTGCATGGAATTCACTAGGTCTTAACAAATTGATTCGATTTAAGATAGGTCATTTTCGAAGATGTACCCTATGGAAGAGCAATTGAGGTATCCTAGGTATAAGGTGTATTGTTGTATATTGTTAGACTTGTAGTTGACAAATTATGGATTCATCACTAAAAATTAGTATCTACTCCTTCAATAAAGAGGGGTGCATGTGATGGGCACTATGCACCCAACAAAAATTCATTATACACATTCTACCTTCAAGTGATGTGTTGGAATTGACAATGCCTATGCACTATCACCCAATACATATAGAAAATCACCATGTAAGTATGGTATCATAGTGTAGTTATTTTTATGTGATTATTCCAAAAAAATTTGTTAATGTGCATTTAATCTAAGTCAAATTTTGGACATGACAAAAGTGTTACCCAACGTCAAAATTTGACCCTTCCAATATCTACCCAAATTTGTTTTTAGGAAAGGATATCAATATAAAGGGTAATATTTTCCTTAACAGGAAAATTCTATAGTTCTCTATTTGTTCACATGTCAAACATATTCCTTTGAGTTTGTAATAAACCATTGCTAGTTGGAAAATAAACCATATATTAATTAAACAAAATATATTAAATCCTACAAGTGTGTTAGAAAGAAAACTTTAATGGCCATGTTCATGCAAAATATTGTGTTATAATAGAAAACGTGGCCCAAATTAACATTTTTTATCTAAAAATTGCCTACATAATGAAAGAAGAGAGATCAACTATCATATTTAAAGGTTCCAAATAGAAAATTTGGATTGAAGGTCCTTCAATCAAAGGGAATTTGACACATGTATCAAGATATCACTTTATCCTCGTAAATGGAAACCCATATATGGAAGGGAATTCAATTGAAGGTCATTTGAATCTATTTAATTTATTTAAAGGACAAGATTATGTAGTGTCCACATGGTTTTATATGCATTATTGATGAATGAAAAACCTTTAATTAAATGTTGTAAAACTTTTTAGGCTTAGAATTTGTGATTTTAAGAATGATCCAAATGTGAGGCAAAATCCGTCCTTCCACCCATACATTGCTCTCTCTCTCTCTCTCTCTCTCTCTCTCTCTCTCTCTCTCTCTCTCTCTCTCTCTCTCTCTCTCTCTCTCTCTCTCTCGTGTGTCTACATTGAAAATATCATAACCAACTCTAAAAGATTGAATAATACTCTACAATGTGTTATGCATATGATTGAAAAGAGTAATTTTCATAATGTTGAATCAAATTCTATTTACAATATTTTAAACAATTTACAAAATATTCTCTATAATAATTAGTTGATTTTCGTTAAATTATTTATGCTTATGACTAATACTTTCTTCGATGCATAACTTGATTTATAAAAAAATATTTATTTACCATTCACAATCATAAATAATTAGCACTGATATGTAGGTGTTATATTTTTGATAAAAAAATATTGAGTATTAATTTTTTTTATTTCTTGTTAAATTAAAAGTGCTTGTAATTTATACATACTCTTTCTTGTACCATGTTACTATTTGTCTATATATGCAAATTCAAATACATTTTTAGTGAAATGAGGACTGTTTATATTTTTTGATAATTTTTCTCATTGTTTGCTATTTTTCTTAGTGTGTCAAATAAAAATTATTCTTATCATATATTAATTAAAAAATATAAGGTTGGGGGCTTGGTTCAATTGGTGAGAGATTCTTGTGGTAGACATGAGGTCACAAGGTCTAGTTTCCCTCAGCCCATGTTGTATTGAAGGGCATGTCATGCAAGCACCACCAATCACTTTTAAAAGTTTATCAAACATACTACAGATTATATAGGCTACTTGATTCTTATAGTCTAAAAAAAAAAGAAAATAATAAATATATATTTGAAAAGGCATAGATACAAGGTTATATACTTACAAAATTCTATGTTTTGATGATTTCATTTGATCTAAGAAAGGTCATTTAAAGTGAACTCTTTTTTTTCAATCGAATCCTTCCATTTGATTTCGAGGGGAGAAGATGCCACATATTAGGCTTATATTGTTTCCTCCTCAAATCAAATAGTCTTCCATGAGTAAGAAGACCATAGATAGACAAGGATCATTTAGGAAGTCATATATAGAAGAGAGGACACAACCAAAGATTGAAGGTGGTGTGTTGTGATCTAAAATATATTTCACATATTTATATTTGTCTCATAAGTGTGACATATCTCTTTTTTCATCCCTTTACTTGGTAATAGTAGACTTCTACTCAAAATTGTAAGTGACATTTTATCAAGTCATTACACGTCAGCTTTCAATCAAATGTATACTTGCATGACTATAAAAGTAAGTTCAAAATATTAAATTAAAAAAATGATGTAGTTCCTTTTCAACATACCCATTATTTATTATGTAAAAATAAGTTTATTGACTAGCCCGTAATTTTTTCATAAATGTCATTGTCAACATTAGTCTTTACATATTGGAATGGTTTATTAGATAGATACATTGATTAAGATACATGGTATTTTTCTACCTCATTTCATATAATATTCCAAAAAAAAATTATAAAATAAAATTTAATAATTATAAATTACTAATAAATAAATAATTTTTTTAAAATACAAGAATCAATTTCAAAACTATCCTTGAAATGAGGCAAATCTTTACCCTACCACTCATACACTTTTTCTATGTTCTTGACTCTCCCTCTCTCCCTCTTTCTCCCTCTCACATATGTGTCTACATTGAAAAAGATCATAACTAGCTCTAAATTTTTTGTGCCCCCTACTGTTTATTGTGTGTATGATTGAAACGATTAAATTTCATATTTTTGAATCAAATTTTATTTATAATCCTTTTAGAAAAATATAAAATAAACTTTTATTATATTCAGTTAATTTTTATTGAAGTCATGTTTATGCATAATATTTTCCCCTAATACATTATTTGATTTACAAATAAATATTTAAATTGTACTTAGTCATAGATCATTAGCATTGATATCTAGATGTCATACCTTTTTTTAAACATTTATCAACTATCATATTTTTATTTTAAATTTTCATTAGAAGTATTTGTAAAATATATACCTAAATTCAAATGCATTTTTAGTGAAACAAGGACATTAATACTCAAGGATTGCTTGTAATTTTCAAGATTTTTTCTCAATTTTTTTCTATTTTCTTAGTGTAATAAATTTTTATTTTTTATTATTCCTATATCAATTAGAAAATTTATTAATATAATATTAAAAATAATAATTATATTTTCAAAAGGCTTAGAGAGAAAGTTACATACTTAAAAAAAGAAGGTTTTGTATGACTTCATTTGAGCTAAGAGAGGTCATCAAGGTGAATTTTTTTTCTAATGTAAACCTTCCATATGATTTGGAGGGAAGAAGAATCAATATTCTACATAAGAGGCTTAACTTGTTTCATCCTTATATAAAACATTTTTTCATGACTAAGAAAACCATAGATGGACAATGTTGTTTAGGAATTTTTAGGTATGGAAGGGATGACTCAATCAAAGATCAAAGGTGGTGTGTTTCTCTAAAATCTAGTTCACATATTTTTCTATTTAGCTTATATGTGAGACATATCTTTTCACTGATTTCTTTATTTGGTAACAATAAGTTTCTACTCATAATTTCGGATAATCATTTATCAAGTCAATATGAGTATCTCTTTAATCAAATATACGCTTGCATGACTATAAAAGTAGGTTGGAAATTTTAAAACAAAGAAATGATATAATTCCTTTTGAATATGCCCATTATTTATTGTGTGAAGATAAATTTGATGAATGATTCCACCATATTTTGTAAATATTTTTAGTCAACAATGTTCTTCACATGTTGGAAATATTTAACCTAGAAAGAAAAAAATAGATTTAGATATATGCTAATTTTTAACTCATTTCATATAAAGAAAAAATAAATCCGATAAGTATTAAATTATTACTATATAGAAAAATTACACAACATATGAGAACCATATTCCAAACAAAATTGAACAAAATGTCATACAAGCCCAAAGAATAAATACTTTCTCAACATGAGAATAAAAAAAAAGTAGGTTGACAATGTTTTTGATTAGGATAAATAGGTTTTGAAGGGGCCCTGAAACCCTTTACATCAAAGGGTTGCCAACAAAAAATAGATGAGAGATTTTGGCAGCAACCATAGGTTTTTAGAAAAGACCTAAAACCTTCTAGACTTACGGGCGTCTAGATCCCAAGACAAGAGATGCAAAAGAAACAAACAGAGACACACAGCCAAACACCAACCATACATCAAGAATGCAACATTACAATCTGGCTGGTTGAACTAACAACTCAAGACAACAACTTTAGAAGGCATAGATCGAGGGTATATCAGGCACCCTCAGCCAAACAACAGGGTTTTCCTAGGCTCCCATAACTTGTAACACCTTCTTCAGACCACTACAACAGTGTGGTCTTAACCAAAAACAAGAACTGGCCAAACTGGGCCCTTGAAAACTTTCAACATCCAGTCCGTCCTTAACAAGAACAAGAAACATGGGGTTTTTCCAGGCTCCCCCAACCAAGATAGTGGGTTTTATAAGGGTCCCACAACTAGAAGTAGGGTTTTTATAGGCTCCCTCAACCATGATCACGGGTTTCGCAAGGCTCCCACAACCTGCAAACAACAAAGGGTTTTGGAAGGCTCCCCAAACCTTAACTGAAGAGAAAAAAACCAAACTAAACCAAAACCAAATAAAAGCCAATCTGGGCTCTTGAAGATCAATAGCATTCAACAAGCCCCTCAAACACTAGAAACTAGGAGGGTTTTGACAGGCTCCCTCAACCCACAAAGTAAACCAAGAAAGAAACCAGACCTGACTTAGAAGATCCTCAAGAAAGTTTGAAAAGTCAGCCTCAATCGGCAGCATGAGAAATCATAGTTGAAAAGTTCCCTCACCCCACCTCTCCACCTCCATAGGAGAAAGATCCACCTTAATAGGATAAGGAGGAAGGAAAACTAATAGCTCAGAAAGACCACATGCAGCAAGCAAAAGCCGACCCACTCCCCCACACCTATTCTCCACCTCAATAAGAGACAAGGTCACCTCAGTAAGACAATGAGTAGAGTAGAACAACAACCCAATCAAACTTCTCAAAACCCAACACACAAGATGCCTCTCCACCTCTATAGGAGAGAGAACACCCACAAAAATGGGGCCCAAGAAACAAGGCAAAGGAGCATAAAAAGCCCCCAGCCAGGAAGACCTGAGGGACAAAACACACCCAGACCCAAAAGACTCCACCAGAAAAAAAGAGCCACTGGAACACAGGGGGGAACCGACAAGTTGAAACCCCCAATGAGGCCTAAGAAAAGGTAGATCAACACCAATAGCCACAAAAGCTTCATCTTAGTGCCAACAGCGCCATCAATTACAAAATCAGCCTTTATGAAGAACCTCTCCTCCCCTCCACACCCAACCCCTGAGACAAATACTACCAAAACCCTTGCTCTCCTCAGCCTGACCCCAAGCAAGGCAAAACAACAACACGACATCAAGCAAAAGAGGCTACGGGCTCTTGGCAACTGTGTATTGCCAAACAAGACTGACATAGCAGACATACTCCACACCAACCCAACACAACCCAAAGGAAGAAACCGCCCGCTCCTACCAAGCCACCAACAGACAAAGCTGAGAGAAACAAAGGGCAACAAACACATAGAATTGCCCTCAGCCACCCAATCTCCATCTGGATCTCCATCATCACCTTCCCCTGCTTCTGCCCCCGCAACCCTAGCCGCCTCTGCTCTTCCTCCCGCGCGCTCCATCCTTGTTATTGCTTATAGTTAAGGGTAAAAGTAGGTTGACAATGTTAAAACAAAGAAAAAAGATAGTTCTTTTTGAACATGTCCATTATTTATTGTGTGAAGATAAATTTGATGATAATCACAAATTAGAATCACTGTGGAAGACTAAGAGTCGCAACTTTGAATTCCATATTAGATGTCCCTTTGGGATTTGAACTTTGATTTCCACAATGGGAACTCAATGCTTTGACCAATAGAACACAACCCCTTGAACATTTTCATATAATCTTTAAAAAACTTAGGCAATAAATATCATTGATATTATTAAATTATATAAATAATTTATACAAAATATAAGAACCATATTCTAAAACCATGCTTAAGAAACAAAGTATTAAATATTTCTATAAAAGAAAATAAAAATGAGCAACAATGAACAAAATATCTTACAAACATTAAAAAGATGTAGCTGTTGAACACGAGAATCAGAATAAAAGATCTTTCCATTATTAAATTAATAAAATTAATAATAATAATATATAGATAATTCACCCAAAATTATACAGAATCATATTGCAAAACGATGCTCAACCCTACAAGAAAACAAGAGGGAACAAAAAATTATACCAACGTCCCCCTCCAAAAGGAAACAGCTGTTGAAGAAGCCAATTTGTTCATGAGAACAAGACTGTAAACATCAAGACTGATAAAGAAATAGTAGGTGGAATGATATTTTGGATCGTAAGCTTCTACGACCATCAAATTAATCCCTGGTGTACAACAGGCTGGCGAGTTGTCTGAAGTGATAGGCAATGTGCATATTGTATGTGAATGACAAAACAATGAGGTTTGGCACCCGTGAAGGGAGGGACAAGTGTAATAATTGATTGATTGATTGAGTAAGCAAGGCATTTTCTCTACCTCTAATTATTCCATGCTGTTCATCAACTGTTGTCTTAAAATATGGATTCCTGACACGTATATTGTCTCTTGTTTGGGAGCCTTGAGGTTGAAGCTAAAGTCTAAAATGGCCAACAGGAAATCCAAGTGTGTTGAGAGAGATATTCTGTTTTGGTGTTTGCCAAAGCGTATGGAGTTGGAAGAATCGCATTCTACATTTCTATCTTGGGTCCCTCTCTTCTCTTTGTTTTTAATCATTACTTATGCCACCTAAATTAGGGTTTCTTATAAGACAAATCAATACTGTGCTTATACGTTTAATCATTACTTATGTCACCCGAATTAGGGTTTCTTATAAGACAAATCAATATTGTGCTTACACGCTTAATCTCTCTATACCCACCCACTTTGGTGTATGAGTTGGATGGTTTTGATTGGAGTTCCTTCATACTAATAACAAGAGAGTTGTTGTCTGTGAAGAGCTTGAAAACTCTCTCTTACATCACTCCAAACAATTATTCTCAATACCAGCTCATCGTTTAAGAAATATTTGAACTCACTTGGCACTTGGGTTTCTATCACAATTTAAGAAATCTGAATCTCTTTTGGTTTTTTTCCAAGTAAATCGGCATTCGATCAAAGAATATAGTCTGCTAAGACATTGGGATAAGAACGTAGTATTTATCTATCCCTACAGTTTGAAAGCTCTAGTCCGGAGGTTTATACGCTAAAACGACTTGAAAATGTTTTATTTGTTTCGAGCCACCAGTCTTCAACAAAAAAGGAAAAAGAATGTCAATGAAACTACAGTTGTGATGACCTCTCCCATGTTGGGAATGGGTGCCACTAATCTTCAGCATATAATGCAAGTGAAGACAGTTATGGGGATTTTCCTTTGCACTCTCTGTTTTCTCACCAAGCCTACTAAAAAACTGATAAGTTATAGGAATGTGCTGATGAATGATATAATGGGGATGGGCAATTTTTTTAATTTATATATCGAAGAGTTTAAACATTTTGTAAGTTTGTAATTATAATTTCATTTGAAATAAGATTAAGAAAATGTTAGATATACTTAAATGTGTATTTGTAAGTAGGTAAGATTGATAGTTAAAGAAAGAGAATTAAGAGTTGTGGGCTTGAATCAGGATAATATATCTTTATATTATTTTAGGTAAGAGGAATGGATTTTTAACTAATTGAAAATAACAAGAATCGTATTATTTTTGGTAAGATTGATGTTGGAAAGGTAGTCAATAATAATAATAGATGTTTTCCTTGAAAATGACATTATAAAAGATGATTGAATTTGCCTTCTTTGGTTGCACAATTGAATATCTCTTAAGGTTTGTATGTGTGTTACACTTGTCTAATTGGCTACTTATATAGTGCATTTATCTTTCAATTTTATTTTATTTTATATATGAAAAAGTTTAAACATTTGGTTAAAAATGATATTGTAAAAGATGATTGAATTTACCTTTTTTGGATTGGATACCTACAAAGTGCATTTATTTCTGAACTTTATTTTGATCTAACTTTCAATTGAAATTTAGAAATTGATGGAAACTATGATAATTTTTAATGTTTTTGGTTAAAACTTGTATGGACAACCTATTAATATTTGCCAATTCGTTTATAATGTGGCATCCCCTTTAAAATGGATAGTACAATATACCATTAGATTTACACTTGCTATTCTCATCCGTCCAATCAATTATAGTCTGCCACTTTGCTGAAAACTTGATTTAGTACTAAAAAATTATACTAGGATCTAGGACAAAAAAACATATGACTATTTAGTTATTTATCATGTTTAGGCTTTCTTATAGTGCGATTATATCAACATTCTAACACTAATGAACAAATTTTCTACACCATTTTTTTAAGGGTTATGTGTTATTAGAGAGATTCATGTTTACGTGAGGATTAGTGTTAGCATTACACATGGATTAGTATTAGGACTAGTATATAGACTCTAAAATGGGATTAGTGTCAATATTAATAAAGATATTTGGCAAAAATACCATGATTTGCATCAAGATTACATACCAGTCCTTTTAATACATTTTTAATAAAACAAACTCAAACTTTTGGCTAAAAATTAGATTTTTAAAAGTTACATCATATTGGTGTTTAATTTACAATGTGTAGTTAGAGTTTTAAGTTTTAATACTGATTTTAAATGTTGATTACAGTAACCTAGTTTACTTGATTATTTCTTCCAATGTGTTGACTCTGAGCTCTATACATGTGCTCTAAAATGCTTATCCCATATTGAAGATAAATATCCCCATAGAACAACACTCTTTAATAATATCTAATATACATCATCATAGAATAACTTTAGAAAAAAAGATATCAAGCTAGAAGTAAGTGATCTAGCTGAAAGTAAACAAGCCATAAGCAACACTAAATAAAATAACCAATTTAACAATTAGTTATTTCTTTTCTTCTCAACTATATGAAACAATTATGGGTTTTATTTATTTTAGAATCTCTCATTTAAAAATGAGAATGAGGATAGCTTAGAGAAGACGACTAGCGACAAAATCAAAACAACACCATTAGACCTAACCGAAGATGCCCACCTAACTAAAGATGCCCACCCAATTAAAGAGAACCACCAATTTAGGGAGCCCCATACTTGCACTAAATGTGATGTCATGATTGTTGAACTTTCAGCCCCGAAGGTTACGGTCTTGGACCTTGAAAAGAATATGGTGAGTCTCTCAAGATTTAGCTCAAAGGTGATGCACATGTCTGCTACCACACTTTGTCTTCTACAGAAGAAGGAGCTCTAGAAGGATAGTGATGAGGGCAAAAACTACAAGGACCTATTCAAATTCCTCACTATGGTCTTGGGTGGCCTATTTTGTTAGCCACATGTCATCTATTTTTTTGGTTTTTGTGGTAGTTTAGGTTCAAAATCTTCAAAACTTTATTATTGTAGGTTTATTACTCTAGACTATTTTCTAATATTAATGAATAGACTACTATTAATATGTTGTTAATGTTTTGTTAATAGTGTGCTTAATCCACTTATGATCTATTTTATTTAAAGGGCCAACACCCTAGTTATGCTTCTTTAAATATTAAAAACATGTATGAAACATATTACATCCACAACTTAGAAAGAGGTAAATATCTTAAATTCCAATTCTTTCATCCATCTAAGGGCTAAAAACATGAATCCAGTTAGTTCTCCATTTTGTTGTCCAAATAGTCAATGTTTCAACATGTGGCTAGCTTTTCAAAAGTACCCATCCAACATGAACACCTTCTCAGTACACATGACCAAAAGTTAAAGGAAAAAATCACCAAACAAGAGGATACATGCATATTTTCAAACAAGAGCTCCAATTTACTAAAACGTATCACAATCCATAAAGGTCCACAATCATGAGCTTCTAATGTCCAACATAGATCGCATTGGAAATATCCATGAATTTCCAACATAGATTACATTGGAAATATCCACGACTTCCAATCTCACAAATATGCAAAATAAAGTTAAATCATAGAAAATTAATTACAAACCCATAAGCCTTCAAAAACCTTTGATTCCTTCTAACAAATCCCCACAAGCTTGCCAATGTAACAAATTAAAGAAAAAAAAGAGGAATACCTAGAATTAGTTAGCCTTCATTTGTAATACCAAATGTTGGTAAATTCAATCTCTATCCAAATAATCAATGAAATGATGACATAGAAGGCTTGGACTATTACAACATAAAAATCTGAAACGTATATGTAAATTTTAAATTAAGTTACCTTAATATGGAAATACCATCCTTAGATCCTTCTTCTTATGATGCTATAAATTAACCATCATATCATGCTTATTAACAATACCTTATGTGAGCTTATACCATCAATAAATAAAGCATAACATCACCATACGATAAGCTAATAACCAGGCATAAATAGAGAAATAAAAGAGCATCACATAGCACAAGATTTACATGGAGGAACCTTTGCGATAAAAAAATACACTAAGAAGAGAAGCCAACTACGCATAATCTTCAAATAAATAAGATTATAATAAATTCACTTACATTCTCCTATTTTCCTCCAACATGGTAGTAGCTATGTAGCTGTGAAAAACCTCCTTATGCTCCATTTGTCTTTGTTCCTACAAACAAAATCTACATTCAATTTTTTTCTCTCAAATTCTGCATCCAAGGAGCTACTTATATACACACATGACAAGAGCTCTAAAACACGAAACAAGGAATCCGAAGAAGAATCTTCTTTCTAAACATCCCAAATTCTTGGATTACCCCCACAAAATGTGAAAGGGTATATTAGTTTTGTATCCAATAATTTCCCTCTAACTTGGTTGCCCAAACATGGAAGATAAAAATTACATTAAATGGCATAATACCAAGAAAATCCTATTGCCTCTTCTAAGAACACACTTGGAGAAGCCCAAATTTATTTCATTTTTCCTATTTTCATGTCATTAATTAACCCGTTTTAGGAATCCAGACATGGAGAAAACAGTATTGAATGATTGTGTTCACAACCCAACTTTACTATTGCTAGTGGAACCCATCACCCCTTATGAATCTATTACAAACAATATTGATAATACACCCTAAGTTCCTTAGGACACTTTCCAATGATTTTTGAGCCATATCATAGGACTACAAGGTAGAGTGTATCCTAATCCTTACAAAATTTATTCTTATCTAATCTTTAAAAAAGTTGACATAGAAGATTGTAAAAGGGATTTAAGACATTAATCCAGTTAGCTTAGGGCTAGATAAAAAATGTTTGACATACCTAGAAATATGTGAGTCGCTATCTCATTTTGCACCTACTATAATGTAACAAAATTCATGTACATTTATATATTTCTAGTATGGTAATGGAAATATGATTATTTTTAGCTTATTCTAATCAAGTTACTAGTGCATGTTTGATGTCCCCAAGCTTGTTTGTGTCTTCTAATTTTTATTATAATTCGGATGTCAATGGTTTGCATGAAGCAAAGGAATTTAATAATGAAATAGTGTTTTGACTAACAATGTATGTGGGAAGGAAGATTGTTCACTATGTCATTACTTGCAACCAATAACATTGGTTGTTTTGCAGCACTAAATTGTAAGTTGAAACATCTATATTTTAATATATCTATTACAAAATTATGGGCGAGATCATTGCACTTGCAACCACTTACATTTGACATTTAGCCACTATTTGATAGAATCAAGTGGAAACTAGCTATTGCACCTAAATCAACTGAATATTAGAGTAGGAAAATAAATCATGCAATTAATTATTAATTAGGACCTACTTACAATAGCATGCTTAAGCTTAATTAGGTCATATGTTTTGTTGTCTCAAGGATTATGATTAGGATACATTTCATGGTCCAATTTAATTCTCACCTAGGATTTCATCTAAAGCTTTTTTATCCTTCATCAAATATTATTCATTGTATATTGTATAAATATTTTCATTAAATCATTAATAAAATTCTCTAGGTTTTATAGAAAATTAATTATTTTCTCTTTATGTGATAGGGTGTTTTACATTATAGGTAATATTTAGAGGTTATTAGTTTGAATCATTAACTCCATAGTATAAATCTAAAGTGTATTACATTCTTAAGGAGAAAATCGGTCACTTTAAATTTGCTCTCTTCCATCCACCTTCATTCATGAGACTTGTGTTGAGATTCCATATCCTCCACCTCTTGCTTCTTTAAACATCAATTCTATTGACTTACTTTTTAGAGTCACGCATTGAATATATTGAGGAAACTCTTGAGGATAATAACTTCCCCTTTAATCACATATGCAACACACTTAATATCACACTATCATTGTCTTCAAAGATTATTTTACATGATTATGTACATTTTTATTCATTTATTTCACTTGAAATGTCATCTTTGGATTCCAACATGTGAAAACTTGAAAATTTGTTAGAGACACATATCACGATACTTCTTTACTCATCTCTTTTGATTAAGTTTCTTGAACAACCACCATTGGATTTATTTATTGCCAAGGGAAAAAACATAGTTTTTTAATATTATATTATCCTTATTATTATTTTTGTGGATTCAATTTTAACACATGCACTACTACTTTGTGGGGGAATTCACAGTCTTCTTTTTTGTCTCTTATAGGGAAACTTTAAATTGTATACATATGATAGAAGCAATACTTGAGGGTTCATGTTGAGTCCTTCATTCATCCACCATATGTACATATCCATTTCATTTTCTCTCTTTTGGAGAGCTTTTTCTTCCCTCAAGTTGCAAGAGATTTATTTATTTGTATATGGGTACCTCATCAACCTTGTATCCAAGACCCATTTGTGCATCTATCCATGCACTCATCATCAAATCATTGTTAGGTACTCCCTAGGTTGTACGTAAGGGAGGTGTTAGAGTTAAAAAGTTAAATCACCTAATTAATTGCTAATTAGGACATATTTACACTAGCATGCTTAAACTTACCTAGGTTGTTTACTTTTTTGTTTTAAATAATAAGATCAAGACACATGTCATGATGTAATTCAATTTTCACTTGAAGTTTCATCTAGATTTTTTTATCCTTTATTAATGATTATTTATTATATATTATACCAATTTTTTCAATATTGCAACAATAGAATTCTCAATGTTTGATAGCAAATCAATTGCTTCTCTCCCTTCTACAATAGGATATTTTGGTTGTAGGTGATCTCTAGAAGTTGTGAGGTTCAATCATCAACTCCAATGTTAAAATGGTGTAACTTGCTATTGTAGGGTTACTCTTGTGTACAGAAAATATCCTCAAGAAAAAAGAGGATCTAGATAAGAGAGTAGATAATTATGGTGAATATATCAAAGAGTGCATTTGTATGCATAAACTAAGGAATAGATGCATAAGAATGTGTGTAAACAAATATGTAAATACATGAAAAAAAGAGTCCAACTTTCCATAAAATCATATCATGCTTTTATATGTAAATATATTAAGACATTCTTTTGTAATGGATACAAAACTAAAAAATGACGATACAAATATAATAATTTATAAATAACATAAAATATTTTTATTTATTTATTTTAATATTGTAAATTATTGAATCAATGCACCACCTAGTTATCCTCTCAATCATAAATATCTAGATAATTTGCCCACTTAATGGCCTAAGTTACTTTTGAGTATTAGGATGATGACTTGGTAGGTGTCTCGAGAGTTGCATGTTTTGTTATGTAAGAAAACATGGTAATTGTCCTTGCGCCCTAATTAAATAAATAATATGTCACGGGATGTTTAGTTTTAAATCAAAAAGCAATTATTGTATTCTAAAAAGTTCACTTTTTGGGGAACAAAGGCGGGTGCTATTTTTTTAATGCGTGAGATAAGTGGAAGAGACATCAGCTTTAAAGATGAAAGGGAAGTGGAAAAGACATCAGCTTTTAAGCTTTTTACTTCACTAGCCAAATTAACTAGACAATCCCTAAATTAGCAACGTTCGTATTTCTTTTCCACTACAAATAGCTAAAATTATGTGTGGAGATTATATAATTTAAATAGTGTGTAGTTGTGTTACTAAGGGATTTTATTTTGTCGCATATACTTGTGAATAAACTCTATGCTACATGAAACTTTGTAGATGATTTGCCAAAGTGTAAAAGGATGACTATATACTTAAATGATATTCAATCTAATAATTAAAGATATTATAAGACTTATTTAAAAAAATATAGATAAGGATACACATGTTGCTTCAATATATTCTCTTTTATAATCATTCTTTCATCATGAAACATATAAATAAAAAAAACTAATTAATAACTTCTTAAATGTATTAAAAATAATTATATATTATTAAAGACCAACAATAAAAGAAAGAGTGTCAATATTGGCATGATGTGATGGTCAAGTTTTGGTGTTGGTGTTCTTGCCATCAAAGTTCAAACTCCATTGGGGTGTTATTGTTGAATGTTTAAATGGGGATGAGGTCTCCTGTTTGTGACCTCACTAGTTCAAAGGTCTAGGTCAAAACCGTTTATACTTTTCTACAAAGAAAAATAATGATAAAAGAAAGAGAAAAGAAAGAGGAAGAGAGAGATATCTTACTTGAGGTGGAGCAAGATAATTCCTTGGTAAACAACAAAAATAGGTACAACTAGTGTTGGAATCAAGGGAACACTGAGAGGGGGGTGGGTGAATCAGTGTTCAACAAAATTTAACTTTAACAACCAGATCACTTTAAGCAAATGAAGAAAAGTAAATGCAAAAACACAAAGCCAAGATTAGCAACACCACAACACCAATATTTTTATGTGGAAACCCGGTTGAGGGAAAAACCATGGTGGGATTGAGACCCACAATATTATAATACTGTGATTAGGAGTATAATAATATTACAAGGGGAATGCACATGCATTTAGGCACACTTCCTAGAGCTCACTGCTCAATTACAAAGAGAGAGCTACAACCCCGGAGGACTCACTGTCCTACAAAAGATTACAAATGATAAATGATTGAATGAACTATTGGATAACATCTACAAATGCCGAAATGCAGTTCCAGTTAAGCATACGTAGTCTCCTGCCACTATTCTGCCAGACTGCTCTATTCTACTCTGCACTGTCACATACCAGAGCACAAATCTCTCAACCGCGCACATGAAACTAGGCACAATCGCTCATACACGCTTCTTCCATCACCACCAACATACCAAATGATCATATCAATCAGACTAATATATTCACACCATCAAATTAGATCAATTCTATGTCGGCCTAACAACCACATAACATGCAAAATGAAATGTGTTACCCAAGTCAGTTTGAACCGATCCAAAAACAACTAAGAGAACCAAAATAAGATGTCCACACGCTTCCCATATGTCATCTCATCGACCTCGAACACAAAAAAAACCATCAAAATTACTCTGCACGATCTGCACAACAAATCTTCACACGCTACTACACCAAAACACTATTATACTAGAAAAACCGTCTATTGGATCTTCTAACCAACACCAAACTTAACACCAAAGGCCACAAACCTGGAATAAGGTAAATTGCATATCCACAATATATCTCCTAGATCCACAAGGCAAAATAATCAACCAAAATAATCCGCAGACCACTAAATTGTACACTTTGTTGGATACATTGTTCTTACTAGACCTAACTTGACATCATTTAATCTTCCGGAATGAATGAATCATGAACTGCATATTGGATATCTGACTCAAGTTGCTATTTGCCATCAATGACAACATCCGATCATCAATGCAGTGTCTCTTGCCAAAAATCTCCCCCTTTGGCATTGATGACAACACTTAGTGAAAAATGACTAAGTGTCAAATCAAAACCAAAATCAAACTATCGGACTCAAAAGAATCAAGGAACCAATAATAATCTCTTGCTAAGAGCATCTTTTTTCACTCATCTATTCTTCCCCTTTGACATCAATGACAAAGGTAGAGTTCCAGAAAACAAATGTTATTTACACATGCACACATAGACATTATACATTCACAAAAATTTGAAGATATCAGCATAAGAATTCTTCAATGAGTCCAAGTGACTATCCCAACCTTTCTGTAGATTCTCTAATACGGTTATGAACCCACTAAGCAAATAAGTTTTTGCCTCTATTGTCTTTACATCATTTGGATCACCACTAGCCAGAGCATCTGAGCATCTTTGAAGACACTCTACATAATGTCTATCTTAGAAGTAATAAGACTCCTAAGTTCACTAACTCTCCCAATTATTTTCTCCTGGTCATGGTTAAGGTGTTTGATTTTCTCAAGTAGAGAGATTACCTGATTCTCATGACTACTCAATGATGTTCTTAGAGAATCAATTGACTGAGATATGCGTTCAAGCTCATTCTCATGCACCTTAGACTTCTTCTCAATATCTACAGTGAACTTGTTCAAGTATAGACATAATTTGTATGAGTTTCCACCCACGGACAATGCATCTTGCATGTTCTTCACACATTCTCCTAATGTGGCTTTATCTTTGGCAATCATCCTTTTCAAGTTTTGAAGCCTTTTTGCATTAAATTCATTTAGGACTTTTTCTTCAGCTGACCTTTCAAAGGACTCAAAATGTTTGTCTACATAATTAATCAGTCTCTTTAATTCCCCGGATGGAGTATCAAAAATATCCTTTTGAAATGAGGGCATCAACTTCTCAAAACACCGGTTACCATGTTTAGCAACATATTATCCTCAACATGGAACTTCAAAAGATCTTTGCTGGATTTGGCTTGTGCAAACAATGCAAGTTGAATCTTTTGAATTGGGGACAAAGAAGATAGGTTGATTGGACCTTGAATGAATTCCAGATCATCAATGACTATCTTTCCCTTTACTTCTTCTGTAGTGTTTATTGCTTCAATCTTGATTTCAACCTTGACCTCCACTTTTTCCTTTTTTGCAGTCTTCTCAAGAACCGGAGGGTCAACTGCAATAGCTGGATGATTCTCAACCTTGTCCTTTCCATCCTCTACTTTCCCTATGTTCTATTCTCCAACTTCTTCTTGCACATTGACCTCTGCATGCTCAGAAGTGTCATCTATTGTCTTCTTGGCTTCCGGATTGACTTGTGATGTTATGTTTTGTTCTTTTAGATGAATTTCTTGTTGCCCTTGTGCCTTATTTATCTCATACCAATTATCTAACAAAACTTTTGTCAAAATATTTTCAGTCTCCTTGACAACTTCTCTATCTTCCCTAACATGATTTTGTTTAGATTGTGTTTACCCCTGAATTCGTTCTTTGTTAGTTTCAGCAATTTATCTCTCCTTTGTAGAAATGAGTGAACATAAGTTGACCAACACTGTTAGACACAATCTACCACTGAGAGGGGGGTGCATCAGTGGTTTCCAAAATTTTTCCTTTATTTATCCTATGTGTGTATATCGGTTCTATGTTCTAATAGAAAACAGACTTACTGGTTAGATGGGGGACAATCACAAATGCACTCACACATAAAGGGGACATCACATAAAACCAACATATACGAGGAAATTCCAAGATGGGAAAAACCTCGATGAGAAATGTTGTTGGAGTCTAATGCTCCAATTCAGCCTCACAATGAATCTCTGATTACAATGTTTAGGGCAACAACCCAAGGAGCACCAACCCTTGCACCGAGCTCCAAATAAGTGGTCTACTATGAGTATATTCAAATACAAAAGTAATAGTCTTTTTACAAATGAATTTTGTAACTCTTTTGCAAATTCCTTTATCGGTTCTCTACTTACCAATTCACAGTTGGTTCTCTGCTCACCTCACTACTGCACCTTGCTCTCTGTTGCATCCTTGCCGGTTCAACATTTTCTCCTTCTCTACCAGATCTGCACTTTGTCAGTTCCGCACTTTGTCGGTTCTCTCTTCTTTCTGCTACACCGCTGCTCTCCACCAATACTACACTCTGTCAGTTCTATGCTTGCCTTCTCTGCAATCTTCTACAACTCTTCTCTACCGGTATGATCACTATCGGTTACCTCACTATTTCTGGTTGAACACTTCCACCCTGATCTTCCTCATACTTAGTCTCTTCTACTTCTTTGTGGTGAGCACTTGACTAATTTGTTCTCACATGCAGCAAAACTCTTTCATTCAGTGGCGACCTTCATCGATTTTGGCTTACATATTTATATACTGGTTTTCCCACCAAAAGCCAATTCAAATTTCGGGTGGTTAGGGTTTCCTCATTGACCTTGAGGCAAACCAAAACCAATTAGATCACATCCGATCCGATCGCCTAGATTGATGAACTGTAATTCATCAATCAATCCCGCCATTGTCGTGCCTTCCTAATCACGCCTTCTATTTTTAGCAGTCTGCATTTAAACTGTCAGCAGATTTCTTGGTCGATCACCAAGAATGGCTTCGTGGTTCCCTTCACTTGCCTCGATCTACTCAAACAGTCTGTGTTGGATCTTTGTTGTTCATTTGACCTCGAGCTGCAAACCTCTGTTGTGCATCCTGTGAATCACGCAATCAACATAAATGTCAACTTGTCACTATCTACCTCTTCGCTTGACACTTCATCGACTCAACATGTCACCCTGTGCATGCATACCACTTCACCTCCACGTGGACCCTGTGTCGGAATCCACCTCTGCTAGGTCATCTGTGTCAGTATGGATGGGATCACCGACCAACTCCATTACCAAGTTCTTCTACTAGCTTACAAACCTGCCTGTTAAACCCTGAATTGGTCTGCTTTCAACCTTGCACTCTGCTTCTCTTCTGATGGAACACTCAACCGGTCATCACTCTTACTAACCTACCTTATGCACATCTTCATCAGATGGGAGTCCTTTGCATCTATACTTTGTTGCATTACCGGTGGACTTACATACCGGTAAACCCCTTGATGACACCATGTCTTCGACCTTCAACAATTTCTATCAGAGGCATCTGCATGCTAGTTGAACTCTCTATCTGCAGTTGCTCATCCTTGCCTTCTTCATTATCAAACCGGACAATAACTCAAGCGGTTTGTCAAGGTGACAAACCCATCACTCTTCATCTATCCTGACAACTCATCATGCCTTCTTTGTCAGTCTAGTTCATAACCCTAATTTCATTTACTTGAGGTATCTTTGTGATTCACCAGTAGATCCGATGTGAGATTTCAAACACCTGCCTTTAACTCTTTTGTCTTATCTCATAGAACTATGATGCACACTTTGCATAATATGAGATAAGCTCCACTTATCAGTAGTAGTGGATCCTTGTCATCTACATCCTACAATGCACTCATGTGGCTTCCCTATTTCTGTAGCATATCTTCAAACAGGCACATGTGATCCGGTGTGGTGCACACTCACTATCAGTCTTCTCTTCAACTGGTGACTGCATCTTTATCTGGTGGGAATCCTACTATTTTACATCCTTCTCCTCCCATGTTGATGTGTGTAGACACCTAAAAATGTCTCATTGATCATGTACTAATTATTCCTCTAATTGATTAAATAATTCTTTAATTCTTTAATTAATTTAATTAACTATTTCTTCTAATTTCATATTTCCTCATCATCTTACTAATTATTCTATTTGCTATTTGCTATTTCTATCATCATTTAATCATTTCAACCATTTTCTAGATATTAATTAAATATTTATTATTTAATTAATTCTGATTAATTCCCCAATTTAAATAATCTTTATTATTTAAATAAATTAATTATCAATTTCTATCTCTAATCATCTAATCGTTCAACTCTTTCCTAAATATTAATTAAATATTTATTATTTAATTAATTATGATTAATCCTTTAAATTAAATAATCTTTATTATTTAATTAAGTTCCATTTCTAGCATAATTATATAGTTTCTTTAAATTATTTAATTAACTAATTAATTCTTCTAGTCACATGTGCATGATTTCAAAAATCAAATTGAAAATCAAAGTCAAGTTCTAAATATATTCAAATACTAAATCATTTAAATTCAATTATTTGAATAAATATCATGCAAAGATTAAATTGAAAATCTAAGTCAAAGTGCAAGCACATGCTAAATTAATTATCTCTCCAATCTCTATTTCCATCTTCTAGTTCTCTTTGTCATCTTCTTTATTTCTTCCAATCATTATTTTTCTTCTTTCAATTAGCTTTTTCTCAATCAGTTGACTCCTTTAATCTGTTCAATCTATTTTGTTTCACCTCTAAATCAGTAGTTCAACTATCAATCAGCTTTTGAGCTCACCTGAGTTCCACCTCTTGATCAATCTGTTCCACCTTTCAATCAATCTTCTCCAAAAATCTATAAATTGAGCATTCAATCCTCACAATTCCTCTAAATCACGAACTTTGAATCTTTGTGTCACTTGCAAGTTGCTAGCGCAATATCTGAGAGCCATCATACCATAGAGAAGAGAAGAGCAATGGAAGTTATACACAGTCACGGAATAGGGAGTCTTTAATTGATTTCATTTATAGTTCCTATTTTGCTTGATTGTGTTATTTCATTGTCTGTTTGTTAGAATTATTTGATTAGATAGGGATTTGTGATTTCCCTTTAATTGTAATTGATATTTTATAAGATAAATTTTACAAGCTACATTTTGGTGAACCTGATGTGAACAACAGCTAAATTACCTTCTCTGTTCTTTGTGTATTTTTTTTAGGTTGTACGAATTTTTTCATTTTTTACAAATTTTACACGGATTTCAAGAACAAATTTGTCGTCACACAATCATGCTTACATCATCACGCAATCACATAGACAACACTATGCATTCGACCCTTTGGGTCACACAATCACCCTTTCCAAATCACACATTCAACTAGACAGGGTCACGCAATCGCTCGCAATCGCTCTTTACCGATCATGCAAATTGGTGTTTGATTATTTCTATTCTCATATCTTTTCTATTCTCTGACATGTTTAATTCTGTCTGAAATTGAGTAAATCTGGAAACAGATTATTTTGCATGATTTTATTATAACATTTTATGGCACGAAAGGTACAATTCAGGATTTCAGGTGCTAGAAGGATAAAGGAACAAAGAAGACAGGCCAAACGCTATCAAAGGGTTCTCCAAGCAGAAAAGCAGATACAAGATTGGGAAGATCAACTAGCCTTTGATAGATATAACAACTTAGTTCTCTCATATCAAGTTAAATATAATCTAATTAATATTGAATGGATGATGAGAGATTTAACTAGGGCCTCACAATTGGTTTTGTAGGTTTCTGATCGAGTTTAGCTTATCTTTTTATTTTTTTTGTGTTATCTGTCTGTCTATCACACAATCATCCTGTTTGGATTAAGTAATTGATCTGTTATTGTCACACATTTGAGCTATCAGGATTACGCATTCGCTATGTTATGTTCACACATTGGCTCTTTCAGTGTCACGCAATTGTGCAGGTATTGTCACGCATTCGTTTCTGTCAATTTTTGATTCTCTGTTTTCTGTCGATTTGATTTTACTATTAATAATCTGTTTGCAGCCTATGGCGAATTTACAAAAAGGATCAGATTAGTATTAGATCAATTGCACTCATAATCTCACACTTCATCTTTTGGTGCTTAAAATCAACAATGGTTAAAATGGACATGCATATAGAATCTCACACTTCATCTGTTGGTGCTTAAAATTAACATTGGTTAAAATTGACATGCATGTATAACACTTCGATTTGGGCTTAAAATCAACAATGGTTAAAATTGACATGCATGCCTTCATATTTCAATTTCGTGTTTAAAATGGACATGCACATGCATATTCAACACCTCAATTTGGGCTATAAAATGAATGTGAATTAGGATGCATTAGATTAAATCATATTTGGTTTTCTTAAGGTAAAAATTTTTTATCATGTTTGGGGTGGACCTACTGTTGCATTAACTAACTTTCCACCCGCCTTCGGGGTCTTGGGAGAAAGGAAGGAGGTGACAACGACATCCAATTTTATTTTATTCCACGTAGTGAGGGGTATCTTTGACTAGGGATTTTATCACCCCACAGAGGTACTTCGAATTGGGATGCGTTGGGGATATCATCTCTCCCAGCGTACTCTCGAGTAGGTTTTTTGAGCCGCTATATAAATATACTGGTCAGGCACCTAAAGTGTTGAGTGAATTCGACATATGTGGGGGCCTTCCCTACATCGATAAGCTTAACTAAAGTCTTAAGTGGCTTGCTCTGAGAATCCATCGTTGGATCGGGACCCCTCGAAACCTTATACTACAAACCAATTTAGTAGCCCAAAATCCTACATTCAGTGATTCCAGGAATGCGGATCGTACCCCATAGATACCCCTCATGTACCTTACATTATGAGACAAAAATCCCTCAATGATAAGATCTTCGGATCTTTGGGGTAAGAGAGACTGGCATGTCCGAGAAGTGTGTGTCATGGAGTGGAGCTAGTGCTCCCAGACTCTCTATCTGTTCATCTTGTTTCGGTATTTTGCTACGGGGGCCTCATTGAATGGTGTCCACTTTTCAACCTAAGATTGTATTCTATGCTTTTAGATGTATCATTGTATCAGACCAATATTGAGTCAGTTCTTTGGGCTATTTCAGGCCCTATCCCATGTATCTCTGAATTATTTGAGATTGTTTGAAAAACAAGTTCAGTCAGCTATATCTACCTCCAAACAATTGTTCTCAGACTTGGAAAACCACAAAACTTGTCCTACACATAGAATTATTGAAAACGAAGTCCATTTTGAAACATCAGATAGTCCAACAAACTCAAAGTTTTACACACTTGTGACCATAGGAAGTCTTTGCATATACGTCCTTATTATAATCCTTGGTTATGTCCTTATTATAGTCCTTAATATCATCCTAAGTCCTTGCATAGTCCTTATATAGTCCTCATTATCATCCTCATATACGTCCTTGTCCAGACCCCATATAAGTCTGTCTTAGTTCAACATCATTTGCATAATCATGCTAGAAAGTCATACCCCAAACGTCCAAAACATAATCAAAGGATCAATTAAACTCAACCTCAACTCAAACAAGTTGGTCGAGTTCAATCAAACATTGTCACATTCAAAGAAATGCAGAAAATATCTTACATGTTGTGATCCTAGGTCCAAACCAAACAAGAAAACATCATGGATTGGTATTATACATTTCATACGGAAGGTGGAGGATTCATCCCTTCCATTCCTATTCCATCACCATCCATAGAAACATTATCTCAACAAATCAAGACTTTACAACAACAAGTGACAGACATGACTAGTCCTGATAACCACAGGGGCTAGTTAGAAAATATGATGAGAGAAGTGATGACCACAAGGGAATCAGTATCAGGCCAACCTTCTTCTTCTGGTGAGACCATTCAAACATGCCAACCTTCATTCTTCAACAAAATCGTTCCTACCTCAGTTCAACCAACATTAGAGTCATGTAAACCTTCTTTTTCTTTCAACCCACTATATCAATCATACCAATCACATCAACCCAACCTTCAAAATTCATTCAACCAAAATCACACCCCTTTCAACCAAAGTCCAAAGCAAAATTCACATCAATCCAACATTCAAACCTCTTTCAACCAAAATCACATCCCTTTCAACCAAAGTCCAAATCAAAATTCACGTCAATCCAACATTCAAACCCCTTTCAACCAAAATCACACCCCTTTCAACCAAAGTCCAAATCAAAATTCATTCAACCAAAATCAAACCCCTTTCACCCAAAATCATACTCCTTTTAACCAAAATCAAATCCCTTTCAAACAAATCCCAAATCAACCATATCTATCCACCATTTCATCATCCCCTGAAGTCACACAAGAGCAGTCCACACCATCTCTATCTAATAACACAACCTCCCAATCATTATCCATCGTACAAATCCAATCTAATTCAAGCCATGATTTAGAGGATCTCATTCAAAATCCTTCTTCATCAGGCCAAAATATTGAAACATTCCAAAAATCTCCCATGCATTTCCAAACTCTTTCCCCGTGTCAACAAGATGATCCAAAATTAGAAGAAATGAACCCTGAAACAAATAAAGATCAAGAACAACCACTTCCATCCTACCCATTTTTTATCAAGATCCCACTGACCAAGAATCTTATGATGATCCCCTTGCTCTTTTCTATTCTATTCATAATCAAACCCTTTCATCTCAAGAATAAAGTGTCCTTTCAAGTCCCATCCAACATCCACCTCCTAAGAAAGATCAAGACATCCCTTTCATCCTTCATAGTAATCCCTTTACAAACCAAGATCAAATCATACCTTTACATCCACCTCCTAAACAAGATCCCTCCATCCCTTCATCTCCATGTCATAATCCTCCATGTTCTTCACAATATTCCATCTCAAACGAACTTTCCATTTTTCCTAATGATCCCAATCCCTCTACACAAGTTGTTCATAAACCCCTTATCAACAAAATCACCAATCCAGATCATACTACATAGAGAAACTTGTCAACAATTGTATGTGTATCATCATCAAATGCCAAAGTGGTGATGGAAACAAGCATGGCACCAGCTAATGAAATCAACACTCAAATTGTTTCATCATCTTCTTCATGCACAAGCATAACACCAACTAATGAGATCAACACCTGGTTGACTTCATCATACTCTTCAAGTGCATCAATAGAAACAAGCATAACACCCGCTCATGTCATAACTTCGAAACCAGAATTTAATTGTCTCATACACCCACACTTGATAGAATGGGGGCAAGAGGATCTACCACAATTGGATTGCATTAAAAATCATAAGGCTATAGCTGAATTCATGGGTTCTAGAGCTGGATTTCCATCTGATGATCCACAAAATACAAAAACTAAAGAAACCAATATTGGAGATGTTGAACGTGTACACTTAGTCGATTCCTTATATTCTATTGGAAAATACATCTTTATCCAACTCTTCAAACAATGACCAATGAACTATTTACACAAAACTTCTTGACCCTATGAACAACATGCACCTTAAACGATATTATACCTAAGGGTTGGGTTAGTTTAGGTTTTACTTTCTGTATTGCATATCATTTTATTCAAAGCATTGCATTACATATAGTTTCATTTTTAAATGTATCGCATTCTCAAAGTTTCTACATTTTCATATAGCAACACCAATAGAACAAGGCAACTGTCCAAGTTTATCATCTTTTTGCATTCAAGAGAAACAAGGGTCATCTCCTTTCTTAGATAGTCGGACATGAAGTCTTTAAGATCCTAAGGCCATTCATTTTTAACATCACCTTGTGATGACGCTTTACTTATGGTTGGGTAGCGATTTTACTATTTGAGACTTGTTAACCCAAAATTTATCAATTGCTATATCTCAACCATATTAAGAAGATCTCTAATTCATTATAGACACCTAGTTGATCATATGACTAGTGAAAAATCTAAAATTCTACTTCAGTGTTGTTGTAATTGTCACACCCAAATAGGTTTCATTACTTACAAGTCAAGGCAAGAAAACAAAAAGAAAAAATGCTATGCCAAATATTCATCTCAAGGCAAAAGAGCAATGATATATAACTGAAATATATTGCATGCAATTGCAACAAAAAGCTTGACTATGGGAACATGCGAGTAACTCCACCAGGGCTATGAAAGCCTACTAGCAATGGAGAAATATTTGAGAAATTATAGTCTATAACCTCGTTGGAGCTCTAAAATCTTGCTAGCAACGAGGCTCTATTCAGGATGCTTTTGAAGTTAGGATAATCCATGTAGCTAGTCATATAGGATGCTAAGGATCTTTAGTGAACACAAGAGAAGGAATTAACTCATTTGCATACACATGGGCAAAAGAAGATCAAAGTTTCAAGAACCAATGGGGAATTTTTTTGCGTCTCCATTTATAAATCCTAGTCACTAAGTGTGTTAATTTGGATGTTCCAAAGGACCTTAGGGATCGATTGACTGCTTATCTATGAAATATTTTGCACCTCCATTTCAATTGGTGTATTACAAATGATACAATAAACACAGTTAACCTTGTTCGAATAGGAAATGCATCTTCATCATGCATATTGCATTAAAATAGGTCATGTCAGAAGTTCATTGTCTCCACATGCATTCTGCAAATCATCATGTCATACAGGTCTGCACACTGGGGAAATGATGCAGGAATTGGAAAGTATTCTTTGCAAACTTTACCACTTTCTCCAAAGTCATATTGAAAACCAACAAATGCAAAAACGCAAATACAACAAAAACCTATTGAAATATTTGATGGGAAATTAGTCAGAGCTGGAACATTATCTGAAGAAACTGATTAAAAGGACATCCTTGATTGGCTATACAAAGATGAAGAGGAAATTAGAGCAGCAACTTCAGATATCACTATCCCCACAGAGCAATATGGCAATGGATTCAGAATCATGCAGAGAATGGGATACCAAGGAAAAGGCCTTATTGGAAAGTGTCAAGAAGGCATCATAAAACCAATCACACCTCACTCTCAACATGATAAAGATAAATCTAGACTTTGGTATGACCAACATACTCAATCTATATAAAATTGAGATCATCATCAAAATCCCCAATGGAGAAGAAAAGAAGAACGAAAAGAGGAATCATGGAAAGAAGTGATACATCAAGCAACTGAAAAGATAAATAGAAAACAAAAGGAAGAGGAATATGAGAAACAATAAGAAGAACTTTCCATTCAAAGAGAAGAGGCTTCTCATAAATAGATTCATCAAGAGAAAGCAAGTACATAACCTGATCAAGCCAGTACAAAATCAGAAACAAAACTTGTATCAGCAGTTGGAAAACTCTTCTCACCATACAATATTCCTATCAGATATAGTGGTGTAGTCCTAGAAAGTGATTCTAAAACTGACTCACATGAATATGAATGGGGTCCAGATCCACTATCTGCTTTATCAAGTGGAGAAATTGAAGACAAGGATGCCACTCCAAAAGATAACACATCTTCCAAGAAACATAAAGAACAGCTTGACATAAGACATGAAGAAATTAGAATCCAAAGAAAACAAGCATATGCTAGAAAACGAGATGAAGAAAATAAGAGAAAACAAGAAGGTACAATCCAAAAGATAGATATGATCACTATTCAATAGTCAAAAGAACAAAAAGACATAAGATCTCCATCAATCCCCAGTCATCAAGAACCAAAACTTGGTAGAACCATAGAAGAATTGATAGCAAGCCAAGTAGGAGAAATAATCAGTCCAGAGGAAGAAGAATATGAAAGAAGAAAAGAAATGACAAAGAAATCAGCAGAAGCTATCAATTATCTATATGAACAAATATGTAGATTACAAGCTAGTAGTGAAATTGATTCACATGAGTGGGAGTTTGATACAAATTTTGAGACATCTTTTGAAGAATTTGGTAGCACAAAAGATGTGTATGTCGATATGATCCATTCATTTGAGGGAAAAACTTTAGAAGATAGATCACTCGAAGGCAAATCACAAATTACTCATTCTAACTTCACCAGAACTAATAGGTAAATGATCGAGAGAGAATATTCTGAAGAGATTTCTATCCTTAAATTGACTAATACACTTGAAAATTTTGACAATTATGTTTTGGCAATTGAAAACACAAATATTGACCAAGATTATGACTCACCCTTAATCCACCTAGAATTGATTGACTAGGAAAATGATGAAATCCTTGAACTTGATATCTTTTGAAATGACCATGCCATATCTATATACCTTAATGCTATTAAACCTGTAATACCATAGAGAGCTTTCACCAATGAATCAAATAACACTTCTTGTAGTCAGAAGGGTGCCAAATCTTCTAGTTGCAAAAGTGAAGAAATAAAACAAAGAAGAAGGTTTAATGCTGAAAACCATTTTATGGAAACATTAGATCAATCAAAAGACAAAATAAAGGACGTATCTAGTGGTGAAAACCTCTTTGAGGTGCTAGAATATGGAAGATTTGACACTCTACCATAATATTTTCAAGAGAGATCATCTATTCTAATAGAACCCACAGAGGTAGTTAATATTGGTACTCCAGAAAGCCCTAAGATTTTTCATCTTGCAACATCTTTATCAGAACAAGAAAGAGAGGACTTTACCAAGTTTTTCAAGAAGAGGCAAATCAACTTTGCCTAGTCCTATTATGATATGCCAGGACTTGATCCAGATCTTATTATGCATCATCTCAATGTCGCTCCATGAGCTAAACTAGTTAAACAAAAACTTAGAAAGATGCACCCTCATATTTCTCTTCTTGTCAAATCAAAATTGAAGAAGTTATTGGATGTAGGGTTCATAAGACCAGTCACATATCTAGAATGGGTGTCAACTATTGTGCATGTATCAAAACTAGATAAAAGTATCAGAGTGTGCATAGATTTTAGGGACCTCAATAAGGTATGCCCAAAGGATGACTTTTCATTACCAAGTATTAATATCATTGTAGATCTATCAGCGGGACATGAAATGTTCTCTTTAATGGATGGTTTCTTGGGGTATAACCAAATCAAGATAACTCCTGAAGATCAAGTGAAAACAACTTTTACATGCCCTTAGGGTACTTTTTGTTGGAATGTTTTGGGCTCAAGAATGCAGGAGCTACTTACCAAAGAGCTATGACAACCATTTTTCATGATATGATACATACTTTCATGGAGGATTATGTGGATTATATACTGGAAAAATCACGTACAAGAGAAGAGCACTTGGAAATCTTAGATAAGATCTTTGGTAGACTAGAATAATACAAATTGAGGCTAAATTCAAAGAAGTGTGCTTTTGGGGTTACATTGGGTAAACTCCTAGGTTATATCATATCATCTCGTGGAATAGATGTGGATCCAGCAAAATTAAATGCTATCATGGAGATGGAATCCCCAAATAATACTAGCCATTTGCATTCTCTACAAGGGAGATTGCAATCAATCATGAGGTTCATAGCTCAATTAGCTGATAAATGTCACCCTTTTACTCACTTATTACATAAGAATGTTCGATTTAGGTGGGATGAAAAATGTGAGGAAGCATTCATGCAAATCAAACAATATCTGGTAAACCCACTAGTGTTAGCATCACTAATCAAAGGAAAACCATTGTTACTATATATCTCGGCAACATATGTACCATTAGGGGCTCTTCTGGAACAAAATGACACCAAAGGAAAGGAAAGAGCAATATATTATATCAACAAGAACTTTGGTTGGTTATGAGTTGAACTACACAATAGTGGAAAAGACATGTTTAGCAGTGGTATTTACAACTCAGAAATTGTGATATTATATGCTTACCCACTCTGTAAAGGTAATCGCAAAGATTGATCCATTGAAGTATTTACTCAGCAAGACAACATTAACTGGTCAATTGGCTAAATGGGTCACAGTATTAAGTGAGTTTGACATTGAATATGTTGATCGAAAAGCCATAAAAGGACAAGTAATTGCAGATCAACTAGTTGAAGCACCCCTGCGCAATGATGCACCTTTACACATTGAGTTTCCTGATGCAAATATTATTACAATTAGCACAAAGTTTTGGGAGTTGTATTTTGATGGCTCCTACACACATCATGGATTAGGTGCAAGAATCTTATTCATAACACCTCAGGGTCACACCATTCCTAAATTATATAGACTATGCTTCCCATGTACAAATAACACTACAGAGTATGATGTGCTAGTCATTGGGATCAAAATGGATATTGAATGGAACATCAAGGAGTTACATGTCTATGGCGATTCACAACTAATAATCAGCCAAATCAATGATGAATATCAAACCAAGGATGACAAACTGATGCCCTACAAGAAGCTGGTTGAAGATTTCAAAGGACGCTTTATTGAAATCACATTTACTCAAATCCCAAGCAATGAGAATAAAGCAGCAGATGTCATGGCAACAATAGCATCTCTCTTGAAAACACAAGAAAATCAAGAGTGTTATGAATTCCTAAGTGGAAGAAATCTTTTTTCCTACCATTGATTTCCCAAATACCCAAATCATCTGCAACATATCTAGAGCTGATGCCTCCCTATACGGCCAAACCTATATGCATCTAAAAGAGAATATCCTTCCCCAAAACCTATCTTGCAATTGGAAGTGAAACTTTATCTGACAGTCAGCCTATTATACCATCATTGTTGATACCCTATATAGACAAGGTTTGGATAGCACTCTCATAAGATGTCTCAAACGTGAAGAATTTGAAAAAGTTCTAAATGAAGTCCATGAAGGGAACACACTCAAGTGGTCTTACGCTGGCCAATAAACTCATTCGATTGGGGTATTATTGGCCCACTATGGAGAGAGATTCCCTCACATATGCTAAGAAGTGTAAACAATGTCAGATTCATGGGAATATCATTCATGCACCAATGTAAGTGTAGACATCTAAAAATGGTCAACACTTGTGGAGTCATACTTTAACATTGGCGCATTGCCTTATTTTAGGGTTCTTGCGTCGCATTAACATTTCTTCTATGTTGTGCACTTGGTCTTTATCATTTGCAAGCATTGAGTCCTTCTTCTGCATTCCTCATTTTCATTGCTTTCAAATTAGGTCTTGTCGATAGCAATCTTCAGTCATGATTTTGGTCGATCCTATCCTGTCGCATTGTGGTGCGTGCTCATTTATCATCATTTTGGACATCGTCAATCCTAACGATGATAGAATTAGGGTTTTGTCCTCTTGTCAATCTTTTAGTCATCTTTTAGTAATCATTTGCGATTATCAACTTGTCAATCCTGTCATTTTGCGATCGATTCGTCATCGATCCTTGTCCTTGTCAATCTCATCATTTTGTGATCTATTCACCATTGATCCTTGTCCTTGTCAATCTCGTCATTTTGTGATCGATTCGTCATCGATCCTTGTCCTTTTCAATCTTGTCATTTTGCGATCAATTCATCATCGATCCTTGTCCTTTTCAATCATGTCAATTTGGATCGATTAGTCATTGTTCCTCGTCAATTGGCGCCTATCAATTTGATCTCCTTGTCAATCTTGGTCAATTTGTCATTGATTCTTGTCAGCCAATCTCAATCATTTATCAACATTGGTCCTTTGTCAATCAGAATCATGATCGAACCTACATTAATTTCTTATTGTCTTCACCTAATTCCTTGTCCTCTTATTTCTAGGGTTTTATGATTTGTTCATTTAATCCTTTTCTTCTTCTTTGTGGGTTAAATAGATCATTTATTTACTCCTAGGTCTCTTTCATGAATTAATTAATGGATGAAAACCTATTAATTAATTCACCTAATTTCTATTTCTCCTATTTTCTTTAATTTTTCTAATATTTCCTCTATATTCATTCCCTCATTTTTCTCCTATGTTTATGCTTCCATTTGTTGCAATCATGGAAGCTATTTTCTCTCTTCCCTTTTGTCATGGGAATGGCATTTCAATCTTGTCATAATTTGTCATAATTTGTCATACACCTTGCATAGCAAATTGTCATACATTTGTCATAATTTTGACATTCTTGATTTGAATTTCCTTTCAAATCTCTTCATGCTAATCTTGTCCTCTCTCCAATTTGTCTATAAATTGGATGATTTTCTTCAATGAAAGGATTGATCAATCACATTTTTGAGTAACCTTATGCTACGAATTTAATCTCTCAACAACTTGCTTTCCACTTGCATTTTGCACTTGTAGGTGAGATCCACATCAAATTTGAAGGTGAAAGAAGAACAATGGAGCCACATGAAGGAGATATCTGCGTCGGTTTGCTTCGATTTCATTTGATTTGAATATCTTTTCTTTATGTCTTCATTGATTGGATTGGGATTACTTTCATAGCAACTTTAGGTTTTGTGGTTGTCCTAATTGCTATTGTTTTGATGATTTTAAATTTCCTGATCTACATTTTGGTGAACCTAATGTGAACTAACCCCTTAACCATGTTTTGAGTGCTTTTGAGCTGTTTACAGGTGAAAAACTCAAGAAACAGGGCGACTCGGAGCTCTCTGGGCACTTCTGCTCCTGTGTAGATGGGTTCTACGCCTGTGTTGAGGCATTTTGCGCCTGTGTTGAGGCATTCTGTGCCTGTGCAAGGCCAGAAACAGAGGTGAAATCAGTTGTTTTTAATTGCAAATTTGTTTGTTTTCATTCTGTTTCTTGTATTCTGGTTTTTCTTTGGTGCTAATTCTCTGTGCAACATCTTGGCGTTATGTGTGACAAAGACTAAAATGCAACTACTAACAAATCTTATGCAGGATGCGGTCAAAGACTCTCATTAAAACATCTTGCTTGTGATTTTTAAAGTAGTTGCACATTTCATTTCTTAAAGGTTAATGAACACCATGCATGCTTTGTCTGTTTTTAATTTGATTGCATGTTTTAACCCTTAGAACTGGGCTTGCCTCCCGATTTGCCTGGCACTTCGCACAGGCATTGGTGAGAGGGAATGACCCAAAGTGGTGACGGGCTAAAGCCAAGCTCTTCCAAACCACTCTAAATAACTGTGGATGCAATGAAAGTTGTAGACAACGGGTGTTGGAGTGGTATTGCGACGATTTATTCACTGGATCAATACCCACCCGAACGGATGCCCTTACTAGAATCTCTTGGTTTTAGATGCCAAAATACTTCTATCTGTTGGCTTAGGCATTGTGATACGTGCATGCTGAAGACACCTCTCATGTACTCCTCAGTTAGAGATAGCAAGTTCTTGGGAAGTGATGCCCCTTGAACTCGAAGCTTGGTATGCTTGAGAAGTGAGTGCACTATAAGGGGGAGCCAGTGCTACCAAGCGTCTAGCTATCCGGCTGAGTGTTGTATTTTATGGTTAGAGGATTCAACATATATTGCCCTTGCCAGCCATAGGATTTTTTGTGAATGTGCTTGATTGTCTTGAGTCAAAGTCAAACAAACATTTTGTCTTTCGTGATTGTCAAAGGTTAAATAAAAAAAAAAAAATTTCAAAAGTGCTCATAATCAACTTGGGTTTTCAAAATCAACAACCTTCAATTCAAAACAAAATCCAAACAAAAGTCCAAATTTGTCCAAGTATTCATCCAACTTTTGAACATGGCTTGTCAAAACATTGAATACCTTTGTTTCAAAATTCATGTCACTTTAGGCTAGGTTTTGCATAGTCCAATTTAGGTCCTAGGACATATTGTCATCTCCCTTCATTTTAGTCCTTTTTATTGCAAGCGTCCTCATTTTGCACTTAGGTTCAAAATTATTTCCCTAAGTTTTCATTTCATTGTCATATCCGAGCTAGATTTCCATTTAGGTGGCATTCGTGCATTATCCTTGTCATGCTAAAATTAGGTCTTGCATAGGTTGCATTTTGTTTATTCCAAGTCATTGGTCTTCGCATATCCTTATCATTGTATTGTCATCTTGTCCTGGCTTCATCTTGTCATATCATATCCTTAGCTCATTTTCATGTCATATCCTAAGTCATTGTCATAATCATTGCCTTCTTGCATTTAGTCTCAAAAATTTGGTTTGTCAAACTTGAAAAATCAAAACTTTGGATGATACCCTAAGTTGTTGTTAAGGAGTCTTGACCTTGTCTAAAATTTGTCCTTTTATTAATATCATTTTTGACAAACCTAGCTTAGTATCCAGACATATAGGTGAGACATTGTCAATTTGTCCTATTGTCATTTGGTCCTTTGTCCTTTAAGGTCTTGGCTTCATTTCAACTTCCCAAGGATGAGTCTTTAGGTTTGCATTCCAAAAAGTTTGTCCAAATCTTGAAAAACAACAAAAACATAGGTTGCATTCTTGCCATAGATTGCATTTTCATCTATTTAGGTTGCACTTAGTTAAATATCATACATCATCCTTTTAAAATAAAAAAAAATCCCAAAGATATTGCATTTGCATAGTGACATGCCTGTTGAAACAAGGTCAAAATCTAAGAAGATGGGCGAACCAACATATCAACCCATTGACAACGTATCAAACTCACAGTTTCAACCTAGTCAAACATTACAAATTGAAGGTTCGTCAAACACATCATTACCACAATATGGAATGGTTCAGCTTGGATCACCTCCATTATATGAGCTAGTGTTTGTACCTGTGAAACTAGGATATGGGAGTGTTCCACCAACGCCAAGGGAAAATGCACCTTTTGACTGGAATCAACTGAACCTGCAACATGAAATTCAAACTCAAACATTACATGAGGAACAAACTCTTTCACAAGGATTTGGTTCAGATCAAGGCATTCAACAAGAAATAAATCCAAATGTTTTACTAGATTTTTCATCAGATTCCGATGCTTTCGATGATGTTGATATGCTCCTTAAAGATCCAAACTTGACAAAAAAGATGGATAAATTCTTGAACAAAGTCTTTAAGATGTTTCCACAAAAATATCTTGATATGATGAGTAATGTGACCTCCTTAAATGAGCAAACTAATGTGCAAAAACAACAAGGCGGTGATCTGCTAAGTTTCTCTCCACATCCAAATGAAGAAAATGTGCAACAAGAACCTCAACACATGTTGTTGAGTAAGTGTGCTTCACAAACTTTGACAGTGACTATTCCACAAAAGTCAACATTCGAAATAATAAACAATCCATTGTTTAATGCAACACCTTTAACACAAGATCAAATGATGGCCCCACAAATGTTGACAGGTGTCCCTCAACAAGAAGTGATTCCTTGAATACCTAAAAGTGGATCCAACTCTAAGATGCAAGAAAGCTTTACGATTGGAATGCCTGATCTTACGAATGTTCAAAAAAATTCTACAATGCAACAAAGTCCATATGTCCCATCAAGTTCAATACGTTTGGCAAATACTCAAGTACCTGTTATGCAAAATATTGTGACAGATCCTTCAATAATGGAAACACAAAGAGCCACAAATAGTGGTGTGCACCAACAACAAGTGTTGCAACAATTGAGGAATGCACAAAAGGCACAAGCGAATGCGCAAACAAGCAATGCACAACAACAACAATATCGCATTCAACAACAAGTTGCAGTGTCTTCTACACCATTACAAGTCAATTCAAACTTTCAACCACCATAATGGATTGGACAAACAACACAGCAAGTCAATGCAAGTGCCATACCCCATCTAAAGGAGAAACAACAGAAACCTCCCAAACAAAGTTTTTTGCAAATGATGGGATTTACATTAGGACAACAACAATTGGCACAAAGTCAGCAAATTTCGATTCATCAACATCAACAACAACATGTGCCTCAATATGTGCTAGGAAAAAAAGTTATCATACATCACAACCACAACTGATGTCCATGCAATATCAACAACACCCTCAATTGCAATATCAACCAAGCCTACAAATGGTGATCCCATCACAAGAAACACAACAAAAGGGTCAATGTCAAGGCATGGCACAACCACAGCAACAAGAGCTGTATCAAGAATTTTATATGCTAGAGACACCAAAGACAACAATTTTAGAGCATCAACAGCCAATGGATAGCACGATGTATCAACAAAGAGTACACCTAAGAATGAATGATGAACTTCCAAAATCTTCGCTATCTGACATAGTTGCACAACAACTTGAGAAGTTGCAATGACAAATCGATGCATTGCAAACCAAAGGGACAAAGAAATTATACACAGATCAAGATTTATGTCCTAATCCATTTGACAAGAGCTTGTACATGCCTCCCTTTCCTAAGCATTTTGAGGCACCTAATTTTGAGAAATATAAAGGGAACGACAATCCAAAAGACCATATTCAAGCATTTTTCACATCATGTACTAAAGTGAGCTATGAGGAAACATATTTGATGTGCTTATTCGCACGAAGTCTCACAGGACAAGCCATGGATTGGTATTTGCATTTTCCAGGGAACATAAAAACATGGCTGGAATTGGCTCAAAAGTTTATATCCCACTTCGCATTCAACATTGATAATGAAGTGACCATGTCAGATTTATGCAACACAAAGAAAAAGCAAGGTGAACCATTAGTGACTTTCTTACAAAGATGGCGAAGCTTGTACAATCGTTCTTCCCTAGATATACCTAAAGAACAACAAGTGAACTTATTTATTCAAAATTTGGTCCTAGAAATGATTTATGAGCTCAAACTGAAGAGTCCTAGTACCATTAAGAAGCTCATTAAGAAAGGGATGAACATTGAAAATTCTCTTGTAGCTAAGGGACTCATTAAGCTCAACAAAGACAGTGACAACACAATTTAGGGGAAAAAAATAGATTTTGGTACAAAAACAAGAATGTCACTAATGATGGAGTTGTCGACGCAAGAGTAGTGAATGCAAATCAACCCAAGTTCACGATAAAGAAATTGAGTGCTCCTAATATGTTGGCTATGCAACAAAATCAGACACAAGCAAGCAATGTTATTCAATAGCCGCAATACCAACAGTATAATCAACAACAAGGTCAGCAACAAAACCAACAATGAAAACCTTTTAGATCAAGGGATGGGCCTCCTCGATAGTTTACGCCATTGGGAGAGCCTATTGAATCAGTAATGAAATAATTGATACAAGCAAATTTTATCAAGTTACCAGATGTCAAGGAAGAACCATTGGTAAAGCCGCATTGGTGGAATGATAATGCATATTGTGAATACCATCGGTCAAAAGGACATAAAACCGCATCGTGTTTTCAATTGAAACATATGATTCAAGATTTGTTAGATCAAGGGGTAATTGAGGTAGACCCACCCAATGCAACCTCTAACACTGATCATACAATTTTCAAAACTCCTTTGCTTGATCATGACAAGGGCAAAGCATCTTCTTCAAACTCTACCCAAACAACGAATCTTAATTATGCAAATACTGGTTATAACAATGTCATCAATTGTTTTTGAGTGTCAAATGAGTATGTTTCCACCATAAGAATAAAGGGACAAGGTCCTTCTTACGCAGTCACCACTCGTCGATCCAAAATAGTCCTAAAAGGAGCTCCTGCAATTCCTCCCAAATCAACTCCTACGAGTCAGTATAATCTCCTAGATCATCTGGGAAAGACACCTGCACAAATATCAATTCTTGAGTTGTTGAAAATGTCCCCTATGCATTGCGCAGTCCTAGATAAAGCTTTAACTAAGTCCACCATCCCGATAGACATTGATGTTGACCAGTTTCAAGCCCAAATTGGACATCTCGTTGTTTCCCAACACGTTGCCTTTTCTGATAATGATATTTCCCCTGATGAGCTCCCTCACAATGATCCTTTACATCTTGAAGTCTTTGTCCATAATTGCAAGATCTGATGAGTCTTGATAGATGGCGAAGTAGGTCTTAACATCTGTACCTTGAGAGTAGTTATTGGTCTTGGTTATACAGAAAATGACATTGATTCTTCCAGAAGAATAACAATCAAAGCATATGATGATTCTGAGCGCCCATCTAAAGGGGTAATTTCATTGCCTATCAGAGTAGGTCCAGTGACAGAAAACACTTTCCTATAGGTCTTAGACCTCAATCTCCCTTACAATATGATTCTTGGCCATCCGTGGATCCACGCAATGAAAGCATTTCCATCTACTTATCATCAGTGTTTAAAATATCCTTACAAGGGGACTGAGATAATAATTCCAGGAGATCGTAATCCATTTCAATTTTGTGCTAATCTAAAAGATTCCCTACAGCAACAAATCCCAGTCAATAGAGAGGCCCACTCACATAATTATGTGGATCCTAATAAGTTGTTAGACGCTATCAAAGGAAAATTGAAGATACAGGACCAAGGATGCGGAGAGTATTCAATGGCTCAAACATTCCTCATTGGGAATTTACCAATATCTCCAAAATCACATGGCAAACCACATTTGTTGCAAAAGGAACCTAAGACAGTCATTCAATATCAGCCCCCCACTACATTTACAAAATGGGGTGAACTTAACAAGGAAACTTTGGATGATGATGTAAAAGATTAGCTTTATAAGGATCAAACTGATACACCACCTATCAAATTGCCAGTGGAGCGATATGGAAAAGGGTTTACTATAATGCAGAAAAAGGGATATGATGGCTGCAGTGGTTTGGGCCCTGACAAGAAAGGAAGACTAGAACCTATTATACCTAAGATGCGACATCCAACTTTAGGGTTAGGTTTTGTACCATTGTGAATTGGAACCTCGTCTACCAAAGTGACCATGTGTGGAAAGGGGCGTGACTCCGATGATGAAACAACACCTGAGGATATCCAACCTGAAACTGATTCCAATGAATGGGAGTGGAGTTCCTTTTCTTCTAGCTCCTATGCCCTTGAAAATGTTTTCCTTGACCCTAATGATTTGCCCATGGAAGACAAACATGAAATAACTCCCCCTCCCAAAACATGTCCTAATGCTTAGATAGAGTCATTCTAGGACCTAAGCTCCGAATCAGATATGAGTAGTTTAGACAGTGATACCACAGACATTCTTATCCTTACCATCTCGGCCCTAACTCTACTTGAAACCAATGATGACATGCCCCTTGTCTATCCATAGCTTATCCAACATGACCAACAAGGACCACTCAAATTGGATTGTTTTCAAAATGATGAAGCCATTGCAGAATTCCTTGGACTATGGGACGGCATACCACGAGGTGATCATAAGGTAGGGTTTGCTATTGATTTAGATTCCATAGCATATTTTGGGTAGTCAACTCCATCTTCTAGTCATAAAAATGAAAAAGTAAAAGAAAAAGTAAAAAATCAAAAGAATGGGTCTTTGAGTGAAAACTGTAAGGCACTCTCTGATCATGAAAAAATAAAAAATAAAAGATGTACCTGCAGGTGAAAACCTCTTTGAGGTGCCCAAAGGTGGAAGATTGGACATACCCTCGTCAAGTTAGGATAAATCAACTTTGATTGTGGAAATGACCGAAGAGATAAATTTGGATACACCTGATAACCCTAAGGTCATTCATGTTGCTGCTTCTCTATCAAAACAAGAAAAGATAGATTTTGTTGATTTCTTTCTCGAGAAGAAGATCAATTTTGCATGGTCTTATGCAGATATGCCCGGCCTTGATCCAGAATTAGTCCTTCATCACTTGCCATTAAAACCAGATGCCAAGCCTGTCAAACAAAAACTTAGAAAGATGCATCCCCAGGTGGCTCTCTTTGTCAAAGTAGAACTCAAAACATTATTAGATGTGGGCTTTATCAGACCAATTGATTATGCAGATTGGATTTCAAATTTGGTACCAGTTAGCAAAGTAACTGAGGGCATCAGAATCTGTACGGATTTTAGGGATCTCAATAAAGCATGTCCTAAAGATGACTTTCCACTGTCGAATATAGACATCATAGTTGACATGACTGCCAGATATGAGATGCTATCATTGATGGATGGTTTTTCCGGATATAATCAGATTCACATTGCTCCTGAAGATCAACATAAGACTGCATTCACATGTGCTTGGGGTACCTACTGCTAGAATATGATGCCCTTTGGCCTTAAAAATGCTGGAGTAACATATCAAAGAGCTATGACAACAATTTTCCATGATTTTATGCATACTTTGATGGAAGACTATGTTGATGACCTATTATGCAAATCCGTCACAAGAGATAGTCATCTAGCCATCCTTGGCCCAATCTTTGATCGAATGGAAACCTACAAGCTCAGACTCAACCCAAAGAAATGTGTCTTTGGTGTTACAGCCAGCAGATTATTAGGGTACATTGTTTCTCACAGAGGCATAGAAGTAGACCCAGCAAAAGTTAAAGTAATAATGGATATGCCTCCTCCTTCCAATCTCTGTCAACTAAGAAGTTTGCAAGGGAAGTTACAATCAATCCGTCGGTTTATAGCTCACTTGGTAGACAAATGTCATCCCTTCCAACATTTATTGCATAAAGATGTCCCTTTTAAATGGACTGAGCAATGTCAATCAGCATTTCAAACTCTCAAGGATTATCTGATGTCGCCACCTATTCTAATGTCTCCTATAGCAGGGAAGCCATTCATATTGTATATCTCTGCAACTGCAGTGGCACTGGGAGCTCTCTTAGTTCAACAAGATGAGAAAGGCAAAGAATGGGATATTTATTATATCAGTCGGACACTAGTGGGCTATGAACTGAATTGTTCAACTATTGAACTAGCATGTTTAGCAGTGGTATTTGCAACACAGAAGCTTCGACACTATATGTTAAATCATCAGACATTATTAGTTGCAAAAATTGATCCCTTGAAATACTTTCTTAGTAGGGTAGCTTTGACGGGTTGCCTGGCAAAGTGAGTTATGATCCTAAGTGAGTTTGATATTGAGTACATTGAGAGAAAGGCAATAAAAGGACAAATCATAGCAGATCAACTTGCAGAGGCAACTATTCATGATGATCATCCAATGTTGACTGATTTTCTAGATGAACCAGTCTTTGCTGTCACATCTTCTAATGAATGGAAATTATATTTTGATGGATCCCATACCAAATTCGGGTCAGGGGCAGGTATTTTATTTGTAACCCCTCAAGGTGATGCTATTCCCAAATCCTATAGAATAACTTTTGATTGCACCAATAATATTGCAAAATATGAAGCTTTGGTCATAGGACTCAGAATAGCAATCCAATGGAACATTACACATTTGCAAGTCTATGGAGATTCCCAGTTAGTCATCCGTCAAGTGAATGATGACTATGCAACAAAAGATGAAAAGCTTCTTCCCTACAAGCATATGGTGGATTTTTTCAAAACAAAATTTACTGATATCCATTTCAGTCAAGTTCCAAGAATCCAAAACAAGTCAGTAGATGCTATGGCAACTATTGCTTTTATGTTAAATATGCCCCACAATAGGGACAGATGTGAATTTTTGGTCAAACAGTTGCTAGTGCCTTCTTTTGAAATTTTGATAGCAGATGTGATGTGTGTTCTTGTTGGTCCTAATTCCCTGTTGTACAATGACATCTATCGGTATTTGAAATCCCAAACCTTATCACCTAACCTTTCCTCTAACTAACGCCAAGCCTTCATACGCCAAACTGCCAAATATGTCATCATCGCAGACACCCTTTACCATCGTTCCTTTGACCACACCCTCCTCAGGTGTTTGGATTCTGACGAGGCACAAACGGCTTTACACGAGGTTCATGATGGTATATGTGGGGGCCATTTCAATGGTCTGAGTCTAGCTAAAAAGTTGGTTCGTGCTGGATATTATTGGCCCACTATGGAAAAGGATGCTCATGATTTTGTCAAGAAATGCTACAAATGTCAAATACATGGAAATTACCTTCATGCGCTAGCTCAAGAACTTCACTTTGTCATATCTCTGTGGCCCTTTTCTCAATGGGGATTGGATTTTATTGGCAAGATTCACCCAACATCTGCAAACGGACACAAATTCATCATCACAGCCACAGAATACTTTACAAAATGGATCGAGGCTATCCCTATGACCTATATCAGTGGTGTTCAAATTTCAAAGTTTCTACTAAATTATATCATATGCAGATATGGGGTTCCCCTTGCAAAAGTCGCAGATAATGGTCGTCCATTCAAAAATAAAGATGTCAAGGAACTCTGTGAACAGTTTCGCATCCAACACCATTTCTCCAGTCCTTACTATCCACAAGGTAATGGTCAAGACGAAGCATCAAATAAAACCATCATTAAGATATTGAAAAAGGTTGTCAATGACGCTAGTCAAGATTGGCATGTACAGTTGAATCCAGCACTATGGGCTTATCGCACTTCCATCCACACACCTACTAGTGCAACACCTTATTCCTTGGTGTATGGTGTGGAAGCCATTTTACCCTTGGAAGTGGAAATTCCCTCTTTGTGTGTTTCCCTGCAACATTTGATTGATGATGAGATGCATAGAGTCTCTAGGCTGCATCAACTTGAGATGTTAGATGAGAAACATCAGACAGCCCTGACACATTTCCAAGCATATCAAAACCGTCTCCGTCACTCTTATAATAAGAAGGTCAAAGGGTGACACTTCAAAGTGGGAGACTTGGTCCTAAAGGTGAACCCGAAGAATACACAATCTACTGACATTATCAAAGGAAAATTTGAGCCTAATTGGGTTGGGCCTTTCATAGTTACTACAACCTATGGTTCGGGGGCATATTAGCTTGCCACCCCAGATGGTGAACCTCTGTCAGATCCTGTAAATAGCATGCACCTTCAAAAGTATTGGGCATAGTTTTTCTATCACCAGTTCTTCAATATGATCCTGAAAAAATACGAAAAAAAATCAAAAGCTCAAAAATACAAAAAAATCAATAAAAGTGAAAAATTGAAAAAAAAAAAAGAAAAGAAAGAAAAGTAAAGAAAAATAATTCGCCCTCTAGTGAAAACCTAGCAAACAGGTGCTTTGGGAAAGTACCATGGTGAAAACTTGGCAAACAGGCGCCATGTGTAAAAGACTATTGCTCTGTTATCTATCATGACTCTTAGCTATACTTTCCCCCCCCGCAGGTTTATCACGATTATCCTTGCCCTGACCCAATGTTCTGTTCCAGGCCTATGATTGGTCAACATCATTGTCTTGCATACTCAGGTTTCCAGTCCTTGTGCATATGTTTTGGTCCTGGTCACTGTATATGTCTTTCAAATTTTCATTGGGTGCATGCCCCTTGTCATGATCAATTACTGGAGTTATTGTTGCGTGCGGACTGGAGCTTTCTTATCAAATAATGTCCTGAAAAAATCCCTAAAATCAAATAATGTCCTAAAAAAATCCCTAAAAATCAAATAATGTCACAAACTGGTGCAACTATATCATTGGGTGTCTATGATAAGTACGTTCACTTTGTGAATGCTGCACATACCTCGACCCTTGATATATGCACCCTAGGATGCTTCACTCATTCCTTGTGTGCGATGTGCCTATCTTTTGCAAAAGGGGTTGCATTCCAGCTCTGGCCTTCAATGCCATGATGCTCTGCATCCGCTTTGCTACAATAAATAAAGGTACTCACCTACTTATGTGCATTTGTGAAAGCAAGTTTTCCTTCATCTCTAACTGTCCTCTGTCTAATTTCTTCTTACTAACATTTCTTCCATCAATCTTGGCAGTCAATTCAGTCTAGTTCTCCGATTTCTAAAAAATAAAAATAAAAATAAGCTGCATCCCGCATTCATTGGTTAGTACATTTGCATTATATCAAGCCCATACAAAGCATTTTATCCATTTCATCTTATAAATGCATCAAAAACATAAACAACATTCATACATGTTACAAAGATAGTACATAGACAGTGCATAAGACATCCATACATGGAAAGTAAACATAAGCCATAACACATTGCATCCCATCATATAGCTGCATGTCATATCATATATCAATATCGGAGTACAAAATTGGACTGTCTGTCCTACGTATGGCCCACAGGCTGAGTACATAATGTCAAACTATATATGTCTCCGTCATAAGGAGCACATGCCTCTGTCACTAGGTGCTCCCTCTGTCCTCCTCATCCCTACCATGTCTCGAGGATGAAGCCCCTCCTGTCCCTGGTCCTAGCTATGGTGGTCTCATAGGTCCACTCACCCCCATGTTGCTCACTGACCTCTGAGAGAATGGCCTACTCTCTGTCCTTGATCGTGACTGATATGATGCTGCTCTCTGCTCTGGTGGAACTACACTCTCATACAGAGTCCTCAAATGGCGCATCTCATCTCCTGCCTCTAATAACATCTATGCCATCTCACGCCAACTAGCATCCCTAATCAACCCAACATAATCAGTCACTCTTTGCTCTGCTTGTTGTGCCTGGGCTATCGCTATATCTCGAGCCACTATCAGCCTGGTTATCTCTGCTCTGAACGTATCCCTCTCAGTTGACCACTGCTCCTACTCTATCCTCAAGATAGCATTTTGTCTCTCCAATGTAGCAATGTAATCATGCTGACTCACTATGGCGGCCCTACATATATGCATCTCCTCTATACTAGCTATCTCCTACCCTATGGGTATATCCTATAATGACTCATGATCTGTTGGATCTGGCTCATCTCTCTGCATGCACCTAGGACTCTCCTCTCCCTCATCGTCCTCATCTTCCTCCTCATCCCCCTCGTCCTCATCCCTCTCATCCTCATCATCTCCCTCCTTATCATCTTCCTCCTCATCATCTCCCTCCTCCTCTCCCTCGTCGTCATCCTCCTCCTCTCTAGCAAGTGGGAAGTCCTCTTGTCTCCTAGGTACCAAAATACCAGGATCCATCAATGGTACTGGTCACTGTCGTGCAAACCATCACTCATACCTCTCTGTCATCTCGACATCTACAACATCTGATCTCCAATCCCACTATCTCCGCTGTAGCTGTGTGAAGTCAGCATATGCTATGTGTGGCTGAATCATCCTCCCCCACTGACTCCTCTCTTTGTGAGATTGGGCAAAGTGTGCAGTCCCTATCGGTACATCTTGTCTCTCTCCAAACTGTCATCTGACTCTCTCTGGCAGATACATCTCAATCACTCTCTAGCGATTCATTGGTCGTCCAATCAGGTATCTCTCCTATCTACAGTATGGTTGCTCATCACCATCATCTGACCATCTAGGGCAATCATGATATGGCCTCCATGTGAAATCTCTCAACCTGTCTAGCTCATGTCGCTAATACAATATGTATCCGAATGGACCCTGTCTCAGTGCTCCCCATAACAGTACACATATGGTTGATGTGGTACTACCTGTCTCTCTAAAATCGGCCGACATATGGCTATGTGCTCAAATGCCCATACCTGTAAAAGTGTGACCCCACAGCTCAAAGTCTGTACCCTCTGATATGCTATCTGATGCAACTGAAAATATAGCATGGCAAGCACACATGGTCCCCATGCGTATACAGTCCCCTCTGTCACCATTAGCTCTAGTACTCTTCCCCATCCAATAGGGAATCCATGTCCTCGTCTGTCACCTACTAATAGGCATTCCATAACCACTGCTATCACCACATATCGCTGATCATACTTTGCTGCCATGGTCTCCCAACGGATCTCCCTCTCTATGATATCAAGGTCATCTGCGTCGCACTCGAATAATCTGTACAAAGAGTCTCTCCCTGTCGCTGGGTCGTACACTACCATCTCCCCATGAATCAAAATGTGGAGGATACACCACACGTCCTCTAGTGTCACAGTCGCCTCTCTAGTCGGATGATGGAAAGAGGAAGTCTCTGAATGCCATCGCTCTGCCAATGCAGTGAGAAGTCCCGTGTTTGCCCTAATCTCGGGCATGTACATAATGTAGTATAATCCAAGTCCTGCTAATGTGTCTTTGTTAGTACTCCTGAGTTTGTATTGCAACATGAAACAGTCGGGTCTGTTCTCCCGCGCGATCAATGGATACTGTCGACTCTGCATCACAATTGGGGCATACTTTGTCAGTTTTAGGGTTTTCTCCTAAGGGCTGCATTTCCTTGTTTCATGCACCAATCAGGGTTTTCTTATCTATTTTTGACCTATCCTACCCTTATCCCTCTTTTCAGGATCATCTGCGCGCTACTTTCGGTCAAACTAGGGTCATAAGTGCCCAATTGTGCTTGTGCACACTGTCTTGCGCTTGTGCAGCATCAAGTTGCACCTGTGTACCTTAGACAGGCGTAGAACATCATTACACAGGTGTAGAATGCGCCCACATAGGCGCAGTTCTACATTTTTCCATCCCCTATGGGTCCCGCAATGTCCCACAATCAAGCAAAATTCATGAAATTGAACATATGGGTTTTTGAGCTACATACAACTGCTCTCACGTCATCTGGTTGTCTATAGGTGCGTACACGTTCCCCAAGGTGATCTGCCATTGGAATGTTTGTCATCTCTCTGCAAGGGTCCTTTTTCCTGAGCAACAACTCCTCCACTTTGGCTAGTGCAAATGAACTCTTTTCCTTCTCCTTGTCTCCTATATAAATCTTTGTCAGTACCTAGATGGACGTGCATGCTCTCCATCTTATGATGGTCGCGATCTTTTGTGCCTTCCACTGCTTGTCCTTTGTGCATCCGACCTTTGATTTTTGGTCTGTTCAAACCTATCGTCTTTTGTCATTCTTATCGATCACTTGGCCTCTTTCTGTATTTTTCTAACCAATTCCTCAAGGGGGCATGCATATGTCATTGTTATTGTTTAGGGCATTTTCATTATTGTTCTTTGAAACAACGCTTAGAATCGCATTGTCTCAAAGAGGGGCAAAATGTAGATGTCTAAAAATGGTCAACGCTTATGGAGTCATACTTTAACATTGGCGCATTGCCTTATTTTAGGGTTCTTGCGTCGCATTAACATTTCTTCTATGTTGCGCACTTGGTCTTTATCATTTGCAAGCATCAAGTCCTTCTTCTGCATTCCTCATTTTCATCACTTTTGAATTAGGTCTTGTCGATAGCAATCTTCAGTCATGATTTTGGTCGATCTTATCCTGTCGCATCATGGTGCGTGTTCATTTATCATCATTTTAGACATCGTCAATCCTAATCGATGATAGAATTAGGGTTTTGTCCTCTTGTCAATCTTTCAATCATATTTTAGTAATCATTTGCGATTATCAACTTGTCAATCTCGTCATTTTGTGATCGATTCGTCATCGATCCTTGTCCTTGTCAATCTCGTCATTTTGCGATCGATTCATCATCGATCCTTGTCCTTGTCAATCTCGTCATTTTGTGATCGATTCATCATTGATCCTTGTCCTTGTCAATCTTGTCATTTTGCGATTGATTCGTCATCAATCCTTGTCCTTTTCAATCATGTCAATTTGGATCGATTAGTCATTGTTCCTCATCAATTGGCGCCTATCAATTTGATCTCCTTGTCAATATTGGTCAATTTGTCATTGATTTTTGTCAACCAATCTCAATCATTTATCAACATTGGTCCTTTGTCAATCAGAATCATGATCGAACCTACATTAATTTCTTATTGTCTTGACCTAATTCCTTGTCCTCTTATTTCTAGGGTTTTATGATTTGTTCATTTAATCCTTTTCTTCTTCTTTGTGGGTTAAATAAATCTATTTATTTAGTCCTAGGTCTCTTTCATGAATTAATTAATGGATGAAAACCTATTAATTAATTCACCTAATTTCTATTTCTCCTATTTTCTTTAATTTTTCTAATATGTCCTCTAAATTCATTCCCTCATTTTTCTCCTATGTTTATGCTTCTATTTGTTGCAATCATGGAAGCTATTTTATCTCTTTCCTTTTGTCATGAGAATGGCATTTCAATCTTGTCATAATTTGTCATACACCTTGCATAGCAAATTGTCATACATTTGTCATAATTTTGACATTCTTGATTTGAATTTCCTTTCAAATCTCTTCATGCTAATCTTGTCCTCTCTCCAATTTGTCTATAAATTGGATGATTTTCTTCAATGAAAGGATCGATTAATCACATTTTTGAGTAACCTTATGCTATGAAATTCATCTCTCAACAACTTTCTTTCCACTTGCATTTTGCACTTGTAGGTGAGATCCACATCAAATTTGAAGGTGAAAGAAGAACAATGGAGCCACATGAAGGAGATATCTGTGTCGGTTTGCTTCGATTTCATTTGATTTGAATATCTTTTCTTTATGTCTTCATTGATTGGGTTGGGATTACTTTCATAGAAACTTTAGGTTTTGTGGTTGTCCTAATTGCTATTGTTTTGATGATTTTCAATTTCCTGATCTACAATAAGAACTACATCCTCTAGTAGGATCATGGCCATTCTCTCAATGGGGACTAGATCTAGTGTGAAAGATAAATTCTTCATCTTCAAATGGACACAAATTTATTTTGATAGCAACTGAACACTTTACTAAATGGATTGAAGAAGTGCCCCTGACAACAGTGATAGGAAAATAGATCTCATCATTTATCCTAAACTACATAATCTGTCGCTATGGTGTTCCTATGACCATTATCCCTGATAATGGACGACCTTTGAAAAATCAAGATATGAAAGATTTATGTGAGAGATTCCAGATCCAACATAGGTTCTCAACACCATATTATCCACAAGGAAATGGTCAAGCCGAGGCATCAAATAAAACAATCCTTATGATTTTAAAGAAGACAGGCAATGAGGCTAGTAGAGACTGGCACATTCAGTTGAACCTTGCTCTATGGGCATACCACACTAGAATTCGTACACCAATGGGGGAAACCCTATATTGCATTGTGTATGGATCAAAAGAAATCTTACTAGTTAAAGTAGAGATACCTTCTCCACATGTGTCATTGAAGTGATTTATCCCAAAAGAAGAACAAAGAGTCTATAGGCTACAAGAATTAGCATGCATACAAGAAAATTGCCAAAATGCTTCAGATCACTTGAAGGCATATCGATAGAGAATGGAGAGAAGCTACAATCACAAAGTGAAGCCCAGAGTATTTCAGATAGGAGATCTTGTTCTAAGAGAAAATCCACACAACCAGTAGGACAAAGAGAAAAAGGGCAAATTTGAGCCAAACTGGTTGGGTCCTTTTGTCATGGTAGGAGCATATGGATCAGAAGCATACAAATTGTCTACACCAGAGGGTGAATGGTTTGATGAACCTATCAGCACCATGCATATCAAGAAGTTATATGCCTGAAATATCATCAAAATACCATAAAAAGTATAAAAGCAACAAAATCCATAAAACAATACAAAAGAGAAAATCCCTAAAAAGAAGAAAAGAGGAAAGTACAAAAATAGCAAAAACAATGAAAAAAATCAAATACATGGAAAAATGCAAAAAATTTTGATGGTGAAAACCTGGTAACAGGCACTATCTAACAGTTGGCTCTTCTATCTATGAGTTCACCTTTTCTTTTGCATCCATTTGACCTAAGCCATCAATAAAAATTTGCAGCTCACAAAGCTTATCAAACATGGACATACCTAGCATAGTCACTATCCTTGCTTATCTGAATAATTATCTGCTTTATATCTCACCATGGTTGTGGTCATTATTGTACATCCATAATAAAGTTTGTTTCTAGTTGGGGGCAAAAATCTTGAACTTAGCTGGGGGCAACATGTTTTAAAATCTAGAAAATCCAAAAACATCAAAAAATAGAAAAAACAAAAACAATAGGATTTTGAAACAGGTGACAAGCAGTAAGGCAACAAGGCCTAAACAAAATCAAGACATATCCAACAAAGTGAACTGTGAAACTCATAATTTCAAGATTCAACAAGCAAGTGATAATATATATCAACAATCATTTGATCAAGATGATTATATCTACTTTTGAGAACATATATGTGACATACATGATTCAATGTTTGTATCTTGATTTTTTCTAATCATGTACCCTATGCAACTTGATGATGTCCAAGACTAGAGGAGCTATGATGGGGCATGATTATTTTATTTGTCTATTGTTTATGGTTTATCTCTTAGTCATGTACGTACTTGTCTAAGGACATGATCGGAAAAAAATCATCAAGGACGTGCCGAGTCATATATGAAAGGGGATAATCCTTGTATGTTATGCAAGAAGTACTCAGGTCATCTTGGCTCATTGTACCTAGATGCTTGTATTAACTTTCTATATTAAAATCCATGTAAGAAGTACTTAGGTCATCTTGAATCCTTATATCAAGGTTCTTGTATTTTCTTACAACAATTTAAAAACTCAATGATGAATTTAAGCATTGTTTCAAAAACACTGAAAAGATGGCACTGTCATTTAGTTAGGTCTTTGCATTTCCATTGCATTTTCATTTGCATTATAAGTGTTCATCAACATTTGGGATCAACAGTTGAAATAATGATTGAGTATACTTGGAAAAACAAAAACATTTGCATTAAGTTCATTGCATTTAGGATCATTAGATTCATTTGCATTTAATCATATTAGGATCATTTGCATTCATTCATTTAGATTCATTTGCATTTTCTAAATATCATCTCATAATTAATTGCATTAGGTGCATTTCATTAAACCATCAATCATTGTAAATTGTATTAGGTACATTAATCATATTAGGTTCATTTTATTAATCATTTAGGTTCATTTGCATTTAAATTAATTTGCATTTTCAACATTTCATCATATCATCATTATAAACATTTAGTATTATTTTCATTCATTTTATAAATAACATTTCATTTATAAGCATCATATCATCTATATCATTATATACATATACATCATCAATAGGTATCACATGTATATTACAAAGCATCTCATCATAGCATTATTATAAGCATCTTATAAATCAAATCATATTATAGAAACATGTCATCATCATCAATTCATACATCAAAAAATAAAACAAGTATAGAATCATCATCATAGAGTGCATGGAATATAGAAACAACATCATATAGATCATGTGTAGTCATCATATAGATCATCAAGTATAAAATCGTCATCACAACATCATGCATGAATAAAAAAGTAACCATCATAGAGTAACATCATATAGAGTCCATGTATGCATATCATCATAAATCATAAACTGTCCAAGTGTACAATGATTTTAACAAAAATAATCAATAATGTACAAAATTCCTATGATACAACATCAAAGATACAATCAAGTCTCAAATCATGTGGCACTGCCACTCAAATCTATCTCTATATTGACTAGGATGAGCCCCACCTGATTGTCCTACCCTAGGATCTGGATCTCTGTCTCAGCGAGGTGGTCCCATGACACCACCACTCTTTGTCTGACCCTGCCTGCCCAATTGCTATGTGGAGACATAGTTGCCTGCTCTCTGAATAGGATGAACCACACTCTCATATAACCCACACTAATGTGAAATATCCTTCCTAGTGCGAATCAAGGATCTAACTATATCACCTGAGAGAGAACCTAAGACAAACTATTGAATCTTATCTAGTGTGATCTCTACCTGACCTTATCTCTTAATGGTAGTGTCCCACTCATGTCTGGTAGTATCCCTCTCAAGAGTGAGAGCCTAAACTTGAGTTGTGAGTTGTTCAACTTGTTCTCTCAGCTGGCCCATCTCATCTTGATCCTGAGCCTCTGGCATATCCTGCATTGGCTCATCATCCTCACCCACTTGTCCCTCAGCCCTATCCTCACTTACTGGAGCCTGTACCTCTGCAACTCAAGTAATCCTACACCTAATCAGTGGCACAGTGTCCTCAAGATCCTCCTCGGACTCCTCATCAAATCCCCCATGTGCTTCTAGTACACCTGAATCAAGAGCAATCTGACCAAGGTCAATCAGTACACCCCTACTTTATCTCCATCCTCCCAGATCTCCATATCGTCCACCATCTCGACCGCCACCTATGCTTGGAATAGGTAATAATGGTCTACCTCGCTTGCCAACCCTGCCTACATCACTGCCACTAATAGGTGGTGGAAGACCTCTCCCTCTCAACCCAAGAGGTCCTCCTCAGACTCTAGCCCGTCCTCCTCTTTGTCCTCCTCTCCTCCCTCCTCAACTGTCATCCCCCTCATTCCCGCCTACTCCCTGAGCTTCCCTCTCTCGCCTTCATCTCCTCCTCCTCACTATAGGGTCATCCGAGCCCTCATTCTTATCTCCTAAGTTGGGTGGTGGATTAGCTGGATCTGTAATGTGAGGAAAAGGATGTGTTGTCAAATATATAGCATACTCCTCTGTCATGTCGACATCTAGAACATGTGGCCATAAATAAAATGGAACAAGGGACATGGCTAAGAACTCTACATATGTTGCATCAAAAGTGAGAGAAGGCCCCCAATCTTGTGTATCCTTGTATGATCATTCATACAAGGGGACACCCTATGACATACTCTATGGCCTGCCAAATTGCTTGTATATCCACTGAATAAGGTGCCTCTCAACAATAAATGGGGTATGACCAATCAAATACCTTCTCTGCATGATCATGGGTAATGACAAAGCATCATCAAACCATGGCTTATAATCAACATATGGTCACCAAATAACTAAATCCATCATATCTAATACCCATCTCCAGTACTCAAGCTTACCCGGCTTGTGTTGGGTAAGTATGCCACAGTATAGGTACACATATGGCTAACCATCTCCTCGAACTCAATCATGAACTGGCCGAGTGATGCCTGTGTGCTCCCAACACTATATATGTAAAAGAGTGCAACCAGAAGACAAAATCGCAACTCCATCGTACACAACCTGATGAAAATCATGATACAAATGAACAAGCTTGGGTAAAAGTATAAACTTGTGTCACACTTTACAAAGGAAAAGGTTAACACAACAAAAACTGTTCAATTTCTTCGCCATAAAGTGTCATTTCCATTTTGAATTTGAAGATGATGTAAACTGATGAAATGTGTAAAATTTGTTGAAGTTTAAGTCTACTATTTTTTTATTTTTTTTTCAATAATTTATATGTTTTTTTTAGCTTTAAAGTCCAATTTTTTTATTGCTGAAAAACAATGAAAATAAGGGGGTTTAGTTCCCACCACAAAACAAAATGTAAATCAACTTATTTTTTTCTGATTTTGATATCCATTATATATATATATATATATATATATATATATATAGTGCATGAAAAAAAATTTAAAAAATTTGATGTATATTTTCTTTGTTATAGCATTTGGAAGTCGAATATGCCATAATTTGACGGTTTTTGTCTCCCACCACAATTTGTCTATTCAATTTATGATAATAAAAACACTAAAAATACCCTTTTGGAGAAGACTCTCTCTTCTATTGAACCATATTTTTTTCAATTTTTTTGGAACTAATTCGATATATATTTTTTTTCAAACCAACCTATTATAGAACAAAAGAATACCTAGTCATAGTATTTTTTATTTTTTTATATATTAAATATAATCAAAACATTATAAAAATTATATGACTAGAATCCTGACTTTGAACTCTACAAAAGGGTATTTTTTTATTTTTTTAATAAGTTTAATTTACCTATTGAATTTTATTGTAGAAGTGACAAGTTTTAGAAAACCATCATTTTTGTTGATGTGGCTACCACTTGGCATTCCACATAGATAGTTCCGTCCAGAACCATTCTGGTCAGAACCATTTCGGCCGGAACTATTCAAAATATTTATGATTTTCTATAGTGGAACATACTAAAAGGACATTAATGTTCCGGCTGGAAGCATTCCGACCGGAAATCCATTGCCACGTGAGCACTACGTGGCCACCAAGTCAGTCCGGCCAGAAGGGTTCCCACCAGAAGCATTCCGACAGGAACCCTTCCGACCAGAACAGGTGTTGTTAGCCTAAAGTGCAACACAGATCCATACGATTACCTGCATGCATACTCCCCAAGCAAATCTTGTCCTATACTCCATCATTCTCTGAATAACCCTACCCCAACCAACTGCCAATCTGCAAGATCTCCTATCTGGGTAGAGAAACCCACTAACTAATCCAGCCAAAACACAAGGGAGAGTGTCATATTGCATCAACATATCCTCCCATCTAATCTTTGGACCATCAATAGACTCGTCACCAAAAATAGTCCTGAATGCTGCAGTCCCTCCCATCTCATGATAATCCTACTGGATGAGCTCACCAACAATCAAAATATGGAGAATCCTATAAACATCCTCAAGGTAACACTAAGCTCGCTAGTCGACAACTGAAAAATGTTTTGGTTGTTGTGTCACCTCTCTGCCAAAGCTATCAATAAACCCCTATTATGCCTAATATTAGGCATGTACAAGAGATGTTGTAGACCACAAACATCTATATATCTAATCTATGTTGTAGTCATCTTAGGTACTAAATGACGCATGGTCGGGAATTTCTCCCGACACTAGAGGATATCTAGATTCTCCTGTTTAATCAGAGAATATTGTCTAAGTCAATCATCTATCAAATCATTTATCCTATCTATCAGCAAATCAAGTTATCAATCTACGATCAAAATGAATTGATCAATCTATCAACTCTTTATCAGAGACTAGATCAGCCTCTTAGAGCTCCTATCCAATCTAAAACCATCAATCATGGTTATCTATCATCAAATGCAAACAAACTTATCTATCTATATCAACATCGATTTTGAATCATCAAATCATCATCAATTAGATTAACTTTGACATCACAAAACATCAAAAATGCCCTAATATCAACAAATACGTTGAATGCATAAACAAATGCGTGATCAAATCTATCAAAAGTGCGAAAAAGGGTAAATGCACAAACTAATTGCACAAATGCGCAAACTAATTACACAAGTAGGATTATACATAAATGCACAACCGAAATCAATGGAAGCACAACCAAACATAGAAAATGCACAATAACATGTGTATGCATGACCAAATAGGACAAAAGAATGAAAAATTTCAACAAAAGCGCTAAACAACCATATGAGTGACCCAACATAGCATGAGCATAAAAATTTAATGCATATGCGTGAACAAAATGGATGCACTAACAAAAAAGGTAAATGTGTTAAAACATCAAACAAATGCACGAAAAAAGGGTTCAAAATAAAAAAAATAAAAAAAATTGGAAGCTAACCTAAAACATGCGAAAATCACGAGAAAAAATGTACAAAAAGGAAAAATAGGGGTACCTACCAGGGGTCCATACACTACGGCTCGTTGACATTTGTGAAATCTCTTGAATCGATGTTGCTCTTAAGGGACCACCATCTTTCCAGCTCAGCACTCCAAGTCATCTCTCATCAAATTTCTCCAAAAGTCAAATGGTAAATGAAGTCAAAATGGGCCCAAGGTGAATTATATAATTACTTTTTTGATTTATTGGAAGGGTAATTCATTTTTACTAATAGAGGAGAGTGGTAAGTTTATTTTTTTCAAAATAAATTTATTTTCAAGGGTTTTTAATCAAATCTTTTCATAATTTTATCGTGAGATTCATCGGTCAACCCAAATATTTTTCAATATTTTACGATCAATCTCCCATGGGGCCACACAATTGACATTTAATCACCGATAGGGGCAATATCAAGACTTGATTTTATTCTTTAAAATAATGTTGTTTCAACATCATTTCAAAGAGGGGCAAAATGCATACACTCAAAATTGGCTATGCATAATTAAATAAATATTTATTATTTATTTGATGTTTATTCTTCTATTAAATAATTAATTTGAAAAGATTAATTTATTTAATTCACTTTCATGCTTATTCTTCTATTAATTAATTAAATTAAAACATTTTATTAATTAATCCAATACCCCTTTCTTCTAAACCAATTCAATTAAATATCTAATATTTAATCATCCCTTATCCAATTCTTCTATAGTCTCATCAATTAAATAATTTATTAATTATTTAATCTCCAAATCCAACTCATCTCATCTTCACATCTTCCTCTTTTGCCAACTCATCAATTATGTGGCTAAAGATATTGATATTTTTAAATATTAATTGATCACTTATCTTCAACTTCCAATTCATAAATAAAAGAATGTGTACGTACACACATTTCTCAACCAATTCTATATTTTCACCAACCTTCCTACATCTTGGGAGGGAGTTGAGTCCACTGGTCCTCATATCCCTAAATCTTCTCCAACCTTCCTACATTCCCTCAAGTCTTCAACTCCAGTCAAGGTGAGCCTTCTGACACTTGTCTTCTCCTTCCACCTTTTCCTCCATCCTCCATGTGTAGGAGGAACATTTTCTAGTTTTATCTCTCACATTCCAACCAATCTTTTTATGGCCATCCAATCTACAAGATTCAATCTCAACCGTTGATCTCTGCCACATGGGATTTTGCTCATGAAAATCTATCAAAAGGCATTTCCTAAGAATTTTTTAGAGATAATAGTCATCTAATAGATATCTTGCATCCGTGAGTTCTTAGCTTAATAATTTTCATATACCTTTTTCATAATCATTTAGCTCATCATATCAACATCTAGTTATTAGTTTGTTCATCATTGTCATCTTGGAAGAACCACAGTGTATGTCTAAGAGAAATACATATGAAACGAAGTTCAAATGGTGATAAGACACATTGAGATAGTAGGATAGAGGTATAAGCTTTCAAGTTTTGTAATCCTTTATTTGTTTCATTGGTTAAATTTGGATTTCCTATAGCTTTTATCTTTATTATTGTTGAAAACTAACAAGTTGCAGGTATATTCTGAAGTAAAAATTCCAAGTTGACATAGTTGGCATCATCAGTACTTGTAGCCAATGCTTGAGAAGAATTTCCTTGACCTTGAGCAACAGTGGTTATAATTGGAGTGGAAGTCAAAACAAAAGGTAGGTTTTTCAGCAAATGACACAATGGGTAAGGGCTCCATGTCTGACATGAACTTATCAAAATCCTCAAACATAGATGTTGATACTTCACAAAAATTTGGAAAAGTGGAAAAAAAATTCTCAATGTTATCCCAAGGAGTATCCAAGACAACTTCATTAGTAGCAGAACAAGAAACAATAGGAATTGTCACACTGGGATAATTTGACACATATGAAATAGTGGACCCAAATGGTAGTGATTCATAAATAAGAACCTATTAAGATGTAGACACTGAAAAAGGACTTGATATCTGTGGAACATGTCCTTCTATGTCTTCAGGTTCATTCCCTTTGGGAATCTCTGGTAAACCTTCTTCATCAAATTCTTTTTCTTCTTGCTTCTCTTGATGTTGTTATTCTTCTTCAAGTTGATCCACACCAATCGGATCATCTTCACACTCCCCTTCTTTTGGTTCTTTCTCTTTCTCTTTGTGAGAACCCGAAGTAGAATATTTTTCTTGTTCTTTCCCTTTACTTGTTCCTATAGTGAACTTGTACTTGGGAGATTTAGGAGAAGCAATAGGATCTTGCCTATTCTTTCTTCTTTGTTCTGATATGTTTTCTATTGGTAAGAGACACTACATTGATGATAAAATAATGTCACTTATGGCAATTGGAAACTTGAGTTAGATATCCAATCCGCAGTTCATGATTCATTCATTCTAGAAGATTGATTGAGGCTTAGTGAGGTCCGAAAGAGTGTACAATTTAGGGGTTAGTGGATTTTTTTGGTTGACTATTTTTCCTTATGGATCTGGGAGATGTATTGTGGATATGCAATTTACCTTATTCTAGGTTTGTGGCCTCTGGTGTTAAGTTTGGTGTTGGTTAGAAGATCCGGTAGATGGTTTTTCTGGTATAACAATGTTTTGGTGTAGTAGTGTGTGAATATTTGTTGTCTGGATCAAGTAGAGTAATTTTGATGGTTGTTTGTGTGTTCAAGGTTGGTGATGTGACATATGGGAAGCATGTGGACATCTTATTTTGGTCCGCTTAGTTGTTTTTGGATCGGTTCAAACCAACTTGGGTAACACATTTCATGTTGAGTGTTATGCAGTTTTTAGGCTAACATGGAATTGATCTAATTTGATGGTGCAAATATATTAGTCTGATTGATATGATCATTTTGTATGTTGGTGGTGATGGAAGAAGTGTGTATGAGAGATTGTGTGCAGTTTTACATGTGCGGTTGAGAGGTTTGTGCTCCGATATGTGACAGTGCAGAGTAGAATAGAGCAATCTGGCAAAACAGTGGCAGAAGACTATTTGTGCTTAACCAGAACTACATTTTGGCATTTTTAGATGTTATCCATAAGTTTATTCAATCAGTTATCCTCCCACCAAGTTAGTCATTTAGGCTATAACAGGATTATGTGCAACCAGAGAACTACCATCCCTAAAAGCTATGAAGAATGAAATTATGATCAATGCAATAGGATCAAAATTTGACAAATGGGTGATGACAATCAATGACATTCTAGAGCACGATATCAGGTTTGCATCAATAGTCATTGGGTACAAAATCTATTTTTCTAGCAGATAAAATTCTATTTCTGGTACTGCTATTTATACCACATATGAGATGATGAGAGGGAACTAGACATATGATCTTTGTGAATTTCTCTAGAGTGAGATTATAAAAAATATTAAGAAGATCAAAGAAAATTAGAAATATCCCCTCAAATTTGGAACACTGCTTCTATGTCTGTTTTTCTACTTTATGAAAGAGGTTCTGGGTGTTGGTCAAGTGCAATGGGAATTTTATAGACCTATAGGAGTTCAAATCTGAGAACACCTATACAATTTTGGTGGCTCCAAGGTCCGAAGCAAGAATCTATGGGGTTATTTCAAGAACTTCCAAAAGGAAATGCATGATAGGAAAAGGATACCTAAGTCTATTGTAGAAATATATCAGGACTCCATTTGCTTCATGGTAGATACTGATTAGTGTTTGATGGAAGTTGTAGAGCCCTAGACCATATGGATCATGCCTATGGGCTATGAGGTCAAAAAATAAATTTTGGAACTATATGCACAACATATGTTGAGAAAACCGGTGGACCCCAATGAGGAAAGATTCAGAATATATAAGGAGAAAAGTTGAAAACTTCATCAGTAGTTTAAGAAATTGATGATTCAGAAGAAGGTTCAAAAATAAGTAGAGGATTTTATAGGAAGTATGAGAATAACAAAAGAAGCTGTTTGGAAAGCTAGAGAAAAAAATATTCTCTCTGAGGAGCAGTCTTTGAAGATGGAAGCAAAACCGAAAGTATCTAAGCCTAAGACAAGGAAAATTAGAAGCACAACTCCCTCCACCAAACCTACAAAGTTAGCAAGTAAACCTAAATCTCCAATCAAGCCATCTGATGGTAAAAAGAAGAGGAAGACAGTAAGATTTGTGACTATGGATGAAGAAGAGACTGAATTTGATGAATTCCTGAAGGAAGTGAAGGTCTAAACTCCTAAAGTTGCCAAGATTTCAAAGGACAAGCCTTCCAATAGAACAAGATCTGGTAATAAATCTAAGGCATCTGAGTTTGATGAAGCTTTGAAACAAGGAAAATTTACTATTGTTCCTCCTATAACATTAGAGAAGATTGTTAATGAAGTTGTTAAGAACACTAACTTGAAACCACTATCTTAGTGGTATGACAATTATGATGAATCTAGTAAGAGAACTCTAGAAGAGGATACTGTACAATATCTAAATATGTATAGTAAGGCATTGATTGAACTAATGACAGTCATACCCAAGAGCTTGCATGACATTTTGGATGCTAGAAGAAAAACAACTAGTAAGGAAGATGAGAGACTGAAGGAATATGTGTTGTGTTGGTATTGTGTTGTCATTGATGTCAACTGGTATAGGAAGGCTACCGGTAAGAGATGTATGTGCAACACTATCATTGTTACATTCCAGTTGTGATGTCTTTGACATCACCTAGTGTTGTAGATCATTGGTAAGGTAAGGGAGAGAATCTTATTCAATACAATGACCATTGGAGTCACCGGTACAAAAGTTAGTGTTTGACTTGTGTGGGTGAAATGGATAGGTTACCAGTACAGTCTATCACCGGTAAGGAAAGGGTGTCAACTGGTAAGTGTTGTAATTACAATGAGTAGTTGCCAACCGAAAAGCTTCTGACTGGTGTACAAGCAGGGTGAGAAAGATGCTTGGATGTTGTTTGTAATGAAGAGGTGAAATGTTACCTAAATCACATCAACATAGGAGGAGAAGGATGTACAGGTCACATGTTCCTGTTTGAAGATATGTTGCAAAAACAAGGAAGCCACATGAGTGCATTGTAGGATGAAGATGACAAGGATCCACTACCATTGGTAGGTGGAGATTATCTCCTATTATCAAAAGTGTGCATCATAGTTTTGTGAGATAAGACAAAAGAGTTAAAGGCAGGTGTTTGAAATCTTAGACCAGATCTACTGGTGAATCCCAAAGATGCCTCAAGTGCATGAAATCAGGGTTATGCATTGGACCAACAAAGAAGGCATGATGAGTTGTGAGGAAAGATGAAGAGTGATGGGTTTTTCACCTTGACAAACTGGTTGAGATATTGTCTGGTCTAATAATGAAGAAGGAAAGGTTGAGCAACTGCAGATAGATAGTTCAACTGACATGTAGATGCCTTTGATGGAAACTGTTAAAGGTTGAAGACATGGTGTCATCAAGGGGTTTACCGGTATGTAAGTCTATCGATAATGCAACAAAGTGCAGATACAGAGGACTCCCATCTGATGAAGATGTGTATAAGGTAGGTTATCAAGAGTGCTGACTAGTTGAGTGTTCCACCGGAAGAGAAGTAGAGTGGAAGGTTGAAAGAAGACCGGTTAAGGGTTTAATCGGTAGGGTTAGTAAGTCGGTAGAAGAACTTGGTAATGGAGTTGGTAGGTGATCCCATCCATACTAACATAGATGACCTAGCAAAGGTGGATGCCAACACAAAAGCCACATGGAGGTGAAGTGGAATGCATGCACAAGGCGGCATGTTGAGTCAATGAAGTGTCAAGCGACGAGGTAGATGGTGATAGGTCAACATTTATGTCAACTATGTGATTCATGGGATGCAGAACAAAGGTTTGCGGCTTGAGGTCAAATGAACAATGGAGATCTAGCTTAGACTATTTGAGCAGATCAAGTTAGGTGAAGGGAACCATGAAGCCATTCTTGGTTATCGACCAAGAAATCTGCTGATAGGTTAAATGCAGACTGCTAAAAATAGAAGGCATGATAAGGAAGGCACGACAATGGCGAGATTGATTATGACTTATAGTTCATCAATCTAGGTGATCAGATTAGATGTGATCTGATTATTTTTAGTTTTCCTCAAGGTCGATGACGAAATGCTAACTACCCAAAATTTGAATTGGCTTTTGATGGGAAAAACAATTTATAAATATGTAAGCCGAAATTGATGAAGGTCGTCACTGAATGAAAGGCTGTTGCTACATGTGAGAAGAAATTTGTCAAGTTCTCACCAAGAAGAAGTAGAAGAGACTAAGTGTGAGGAAGACTAGGGTGGAAGTGTTCAACCGGCAACAGTGAGGTAACTGGCAGTGACCATACCGATAGAGAAGAGTTGCAAAAGATTGCAAAGAAGGCCAACATAGAACAAACAGAGTGTAGTACTGGTGGAGAGAAATGGTGTAGGAGAGAAAAGAGAGAACCGACAAAGTGCAAAACTAATAGAGAAGGAGAAAATGCTGAACCAACAAGGATGCAACAGAGAGCAAGGTGCAACAGTGAGGTGAGTAGAGAACCGGCTGTGAATTGGTAAGGAGAGAACCGATAAAGGAATTGTAGAAGAGTTGCAAAATACATTTGTAACAAGACTATTACTTTTGTATTTGAATATACTCATAGTAGACCACTCAGTTGGAGCTCAGTGCAGGGGTTGGTGCTCCTTGGGTTGGTGCTCTAAACATTGTAATCAGAGATTCATTGTGAGGCTAGATTCAAGCAGTAGACTCCAACAACATTTCTCATTGAGGTTTTTCCCATCTTGGGTTTTCCTTGTATATGCTGGTGTTATGTGATGTCCCCTTTATGTGTGAGTGCATTTGTGATTGTCCGCCATCTAACTGGTAGGTCATCTTTTTGTTAGAACATAGAACTGGTATACACATAGGATAAATAAAGGGAAAAGTTAGGAAACCACTTATTCACCCCTCTCTTAGTGGTACATTGTATCTAACAATTGGTATCAGAGCCTAGGTTCCCGGTTGATAAGCTTTCTCTAGCTTGGGTAGATTCTGGCTTAAGGACACAATGGTCTATTTAGTTTCTATCCCTACTCTAGTTATTTGTGGTTCAAACTATTCCATTTGGAGCTATAGAATGGAAGCCTACCTATCCTCTCTAGGGTTTGATGTGTGGATGTTTGTTGTAAATGGCTGCCCTAGTAAAGTCATTACTCCCACCGATTCTGATGTAGAAAGAAGAAACTAGTGTAATGATGCAGCAATGAAGGCTATACTCTGTGGGTTATCAGATGATATCTCCTCACAGATGGACAGATGCAGATCGACAAAAAGATTATTGGACAGATTGAAGAAGCTCCATGGAAATTAGCCTACCCCTGTAGAACTGGTTTGTGTAGATAGGATGAGAAATGCATCTCATGTATCTATAGATGATGAAGGTAGATCTGCTAGCAACCACAACAATGATGAAGAAGAAACCCACCTCTTCATGGCTCAAGAATCAAAAGATGAGAGGCACACATCTGAGAATGATAATGTAGATCACTCCTGCTGGCAAGATGTGTTTGGTAGTGATAGTGAAGGAGAAATGTGAGGATGAGCTCAAGGTAAGAATCTAGTATGATGGTAGCAGTGATACCTTGGACAAAATGTTGAAAAAGAAAAAGCATGCCAAGGACACTAAGAATTAGGAAGTGGTGTCGGTGAATGCTCCACCAGCAAGAATGTCCCCCACAATGACATTTTGTTTGTCTCCTCAAATGGAGAAAACAAGGGATAGACCTTCACTGTCTAAAATACTCCCTGGAAGAAGGTCGATCTAACCACAAATGGTGAAGACATGCAGATAAGGATGAAGACCGGTGTTGCAAGAAGGAGAAACAATGTAGATCCCAAAAGAGGAAGATGGGAGAAGACAACTTCACTGGAAGCAAGAATATGAGAGGACAATAAAGAAGACCTCCCACTAGTAGAAGACAAGGAAATTCTATAGCCGAAACGACAAAGAAAGTGTGGGAAAAGAAGAGATCATATGGAAGAGATGCAGAGAATGGACAATCAAGGATCCATCCCCGGAGAAGCAGAAATGGAGATACTAAACCAAAAAGATCTCCCCATGCATGGAAGAATAAGTTTGTAAGCTAACCTTCCTTATCTGGTTATTGCTTTGCATGTAATGGTCATGGCCATAGGGAAGAAGAATGTAGAAAGGGATCTGGAAGGAATAATCTAGTATCTCCTAGATATCATGAAAATGAGAAAAATATATCAAGGATTAGATACATGCATATCTCCTCTTCTAGTTATACAAATAGTGTTTGTTATAACTGCAATAGATATGGCCATAGAAGTTATGAATGCAGGAATAAGAATTCATAGTTCTATGGAAACCAATGGAACAATCATGCTCAATGTACTAGAAGTTATAGAAGATATGAGCAGCAAAGACCTACATGGAACCAAAGGAGAAATATACCTATAGGATTAAGTGGTCCATTGGCTTTGGTTGCCAGTCACAATAACATGACCAAAAGAAGATGGTCTAATCGGTATGTCAGAAGGTTCCCCAATCATGAAGTGTGGATGGATATTGTGTTCTACTATAGCACTACTTCTGGTTATGATGCGGAATCTAGAAATGGAAGGACCCATTGGCAAAAGAAGGTAAGACCTTCTCCCCATAATAAAAATGGGAAGAAGAATGTGACCAAGTAGGTATGGAGGGAGAAGCAAGAAGATGCAACCATGGGTCGACACTTTGCATTTAATGTACAAGTGATATATTCTAAGGCTTAAAGGAGATACATGACCTTAAGGGGAGTAGTACACTGACCTAATAATTCACCCCCTCAGTGAAGGACACATGGAAGAACAAGTTGTTATCGGTATGAAAGGAGGAAATAAGAAGATAAGTGTGTGTAGTGGCAGTTTTGGCTACACACCTACAGATCAGTGTTGGATCACTACTACATGTGTCAAATAGATGGAGATTAAGAATTGGAATCAGATTCAAAGTGACACAAATTGTTAGGAGTTATAGGTAGGTTCTCTGGTAGTGATGGTGGACCAGTATATACAGGATGTTACCAGTATGAATACTGATAGGTACTTGCAGCTTATGTAAGACAATGAGGTTCAAGTTCATTGCATTAATCCTGGTAGCATGGAATGAAGAGTTTATATCTCAAGATCTTGTCATAGGCTATGGTAGATATAATGGAGTTGATAGATCATCAGATTGATCACACATGCACAACCCAACCGACATATGGAGATGATTGGAGCCTCGATATTGGACCTGACCAACATTATGGACCTGAGATGTATGACTCAGGGGGAGTTCAAGTGCTTATGAAGAAGAACCAACATGCTTGAACTTGTGGGTGTATTGACTGCTTAAACTGCAGATGATGGAAATTATTGCAGGAATACCCAAGGGAATTTCATTCTTAAGGGTATCTACTTTTCCAATTGGTTGTATTCATAATACAATCACACTTGATTCTAAAGAAATTTAGGTTCAGATAAGGGAAGATGTAGTTTGATTGGCAGGTAAGTAGTATTCACTGACACGTCCTTCTGCAATTGAGTGCTTTAACAATTAGTATTAGTTTAGTATGCTCAATAGGTGTCAGTTGATGGTTGAGTCCTCCATCTCAAGTGTTCTGAATTGAGAAGATGTATCAAATGTTGGTTGAAGGAGGAGAAGCATCCCATAGAGAAAAAGGGGAGAAAAATATCTGACAAGTGAACGGTAAATATAAGAAGGTGAGAGACCCTAGTAGTGCCCTTTGGCATTGTTATCAAAGGGGGAGAAATATTTTGTAGTGTACCACATACTACATGTGTGAGAATCCATGGATTATACAAAGGGGGAGAGTTGGATCACACAAAGGGGAAAAGAGATTATGTAGTATGCCGGATACTACATGTGTTGACATCAATGCCAAAGGGGGAGATTGTTGACATTGTGTTGTCATTGATGTCAACCGGTATAGGAAGGCTACCAGTATAAGAGATGTATGTGCAACACTGTCATTGTTGCATACCAGTTGTGATGTCTTTGATATCACCTAGTGTTGCAGATCATCGGTAAGGTAAGGAAGAGAATGTCATTCAGTACAATGACCACTGGAGTCACCGGTACACAAGTTAGTATTTGACTTGTGTGGATGAAATTGATAGGTTACTGATACAATCTATCACCGATAAGGAAAGAGTGTCAACTAGTAAGTGTTGTGTTGATAGTGAGTAGTTGCCAACTAGCAAGCTTATGATTGGTGTACAAGTAGGGTGAGCAAGATGCTTGGATGTTGTTTGTGATGAAGAGGCATAATGTTACCTAAATCACATTGTAGCATGTAAAATTCATCTTATAAAATATCAATTAGAATCAAAGGGAAATCATGAATCCCTATCTAATCAAAGAATTCTAACAAACAAACAATGAAATAACACAATCAAGCAAAATAGGAACTATAAATGAAATCAATTAAAGAATCCCTATTCTGTGACTTCGTATAACTTCCATTGCTCTTTTCTTCTCTGTGGTATGATGGCTCTCAGATATTGCATTGGCAACTTGCAAGTGACACAAAGACTCAAAGATCGTGATTTAGAGGAATTGTGAGGATTGAATGCTCAATTTATAGATTTTTGGAGAAGATTGATTGAAAGGTGGAACAAATTGATCAAGAGGTGGAATTCAGGTGAGCTCAAATGTTGATTGATAGTTGAATTACTGATTTAGAGGTGAAATAGAATAGATTGAATATATTAAAGGAGTCAATTGATTGAGAAAAAGCTAACTGAAAGAAGAAAAAGAATGATTGGAAGAAATCAAGAACATGACAAAGAGAACTAGAAGATGGAAATAGAGATTGGAGAGAAATAATTTAATTAATTAATTGATTTAATTAATTAATTTAGCATGTGCTTGCACTTTGATTTAGATTTTCAATTTAATCTTTGCATGATATTTATTCAAATAATTGAATTTATTTAAATTCAATTTAGTATTTGAATATATTTAGAACTTGACTTTGATTTTTGAAATCATGCACATGTGACTAGAAGAATTAATTAGCTAATTAAATAATTTAAAGAAACTATTTAGTTATGCTAGAAATTGAACTTAATTAAATAATAAAGATTATTTAATTTGAAGGATTAAATTATAATTAATTAAATAATAAATATTTAATTAATATTTAGGAAATAGTTGAATGATTAGATGATTAGAGATAGAAATTGAGAATTATTTTATTTAAATAATAAAGATTATTTAAATTGGGGAATTAATCAGAATTAATTAAATAATGAATATTTAATTAATATTTAGAAAATGGTTAAAATGATTAAATGATGAAAGAAATAGAAAACAGAATAATCAGTAAGATGATGAGGAAATATGAAATTAGAAGAAATAGTTAATTAAATTAATTAAAGAATTAAAGAATTATTTAATCAATTAGAGGAATAATTTGTACATGATCAGTGAGACATTTTTAGGTGTCTACATTTTCCCCTCTTTGAGATAATGTTAGAACAATATTGTTTCAAATAAAACAAAAAAATTCTGCCCCAGTATGCCTCGATGATACTTAGGGTTTAATGCCCCCTCGAGAGATTGTTTGTGCATTAAAGATATGAATGATCTTTTGAAATAAGAAGAATTTTAGATGAAAGATAGATGAATGTTTAGTTGATTAAAGATAGGTGATGTGAAGATGATATTCAGATAGAATATGAGAGAATAGATTGATGAAATAGAACAATGTTAGATCATAGAAAATGATTTAGAAAGAGATGATGGGAAAAGAATCAACAAACTAACAATAAAAAATGAGATGAGAATAAAATTGAATGAATCACGAACATGTTTCATATATTTATTGCGCAATAAATATTCATCACTGAGCCTTATTATTGAACATTGGAACTTAGCACATCATGGTATAAGGAACCAAGATGTAAAGATATCTCATTGAAGAAACAAACACGTAGCAGACAAGGAGGAAACAGAGAAAAAGATAATGCCCATCATTGCTCCTCTAGTCACTTGTGGACATCCCTGAGTAGCATAGGAACATAATATGTCACCAAATGATAAAAGATAAAGATTGTCCTTGACAAAATTCAGCAGCTATACTGACCTTGTGTCTTTGTTTTTAGTTGCTTGATGTGATGGTTGATAATGTCTGATCTCAGAAAGTTGTGGACCCCATTTAAGAATGACCTGTCTAATTTCGAGTGTGTCCTCTTTTGTTTAAGACAAGATAATGATCACTTTGATATGGATATGATATGATTGATAAGACAGGTTGATCAGTTGATTGCAGATATTTGACTGGATAGTCGTATCCTTTGTTGACCTTGTGTGAAGCGTTTGCTGGATATTTGCTAGGGTATTTGTTTCTTACAAGACATTTAATTGCAAGTTTTTGGATTGATTTTTTGATTTTTAGTTCTTTTCCAAGATCTTTTTCGATGTTTTTGGATTATGTGGATTGATATTTGAATGTTTTTGATTGATTTTTTAAAAAAATTTCAGGACATTATATGGATGTTTTTGGATTTTGAATTTTTCAAGATATTATATGGATGTTTTTGGATTTTATGGTTTTCAATGTTTTTGGATTTTAAGTTTTTCAATGTTTTTGGATTTTTAAGGTTTTCAATGTTTTTGGATTTTAAGTTTTCCAATGTTTTGGGATTTTAAGTTTTCCAACGTTTTTGGATTTTAAGGTTTCCAAAGTAGATGTATATAACATATCTTGAGATGCTTTGGTAGGAGATAATGATTCTCTGTTGTGAGGAACCCTTGCATCTTGAGCTAGTTTCAAATTGTTGCAATACTGACTAGAATCTGCTGATATGGTTTTTTCTTGTCCATTATGAGTAAATTTGACACATTGATGATATGTTGAGGGAACTAATTGCATATCATGACTCCATGGTCTACCCAAAAGAATGTTGTAAGATAAATTCAAGTCCAGAACTTGACAAACTATATCTCTCTCAACTGGTCCTATTTTGAGTGGTAAAGCCACTGTTCCCTTATAAGAGAGTTCTTATTTGTCATAAGCCTTGATTGTTATTTTTTTTTAGGAACTACCACATTTTCTGAATATCCCAAATATTTTGTCAAACTCAATTCACAAATGTTTAAGCCAACTCCTCCATCTATAAGAACATGTTTGACGCAGGTTGTATGAATAGTGACTTCAATGTATAGGGGAGCGTTATGGGGATGTTGCAATGATACGTCATCATATTCTGTGAATGATAAGAAATGAGGGGCTATGAGATGTCCCACCATATTTTGGAATTGATCAACATCCAATTCCTTTGAGACTATTGTTTCCACTAGAGCCTTTTCCAATATTTCCTTATGCATTGGTGAGATTTTGAAAAGCTCTAAGATTGATATTTGCGCTGGTATTTTCTATAATTGATCCACTAATTTATATTGTCGTGAAGTGGATGTTGTTTCATTTGTTACACTTGGAAATGTTACCTTTGCTTTACTTCGAGTAATGGTATTCACTAGTTCTATAGGTGCTTTGTCTTTAACAATGATGATATTCACTACATTGTCATATGTGTAGGTATAGTTTACCTTTTCTTTTCCCTTGTCATCTGGTGGATTGGATGGTCCACCCTTTTCATAATTGGGGAGTGGAGTTTTGAATGCCAAGTATGATTCATTCATTTTATAACCATCCACTATGATAACCTCATTATCAATCAAATCCTAAATGATATGTTTAAGTCTTTGACAATCATTCGTTTGGTGTCCTTTGTTTCTATGAAAATCACAAAAATGATTTTCATTCCACCAACTTGGTTTGAGCTTAGGCTCGAAATCTCTCGCTTCTGGTAATATGATCAACTTGTTTGCAAGCAGAGTTTTTAAAGCCAATTCAAATGGTTCCCCAATGTTTGTAAACTTTTTTTGGGGGTTGGAATAAAAGGACTTTGGTTAGTATTCTCTTGATTGTTTACTGGTGTTCGATTTGATAGATTGAAAATGGGTTGTTGTGGTTGAGCATCGTTGTTATGAGATAGTCCCTCATTGGCAACATTTCTGGTCTTTGCCCAAAATTTTGGTTTATAGTTGTTTCTATTATTGCCATTGTTATTGTTACCATTATTGTTGTTATTGTAATTAGAGTAATTGTAGAGTTTTAATTCTCCTTTCTTGACTATAGCATCCTCTATTTTTAAACCGTTTTGAATCATCTTTGCAAAACTAGGAGGACATTATATTTTGAGTCTATAACTCATTTCATTGGTAATATTATCAATGAATATGTTCATTTTCTCTTGATCTGGTACCTCTCTAGGGTATCTGTTAAACAATCATCTCCATCGCTATAGAAAAACTATGAAAGGTTCACCATTCTTTTGTTTGATGTTATACAAATCCAACATTGTTATCTCATGTTGTATGTTATATGAATATTGTGAGATGAATTTGTTTACGAGCTCCTCAAATGATCTAATCTCGAGTGGCAATTTAGAGAACCATTCTTTTGATTGTCCACTCAAACTTCTAGGAAATAAATGCATGAGATAGGTTTCATTATGTGCAAATTCCATACTCATGGTACAAAATTCCCTAATGTGATCTTGAGGATTCATTTTTCCATCATATTTATCGTATTTTGGGATTTCATAATGTTGTGGGAATGGTATCATGTTCAAACTCTTGTCAAAAGGATATGGACAAATATCCTCAAAGGAATATCTTTTAGAACTTCTTCCATTCTGCATATCTTGTATCTATTGTTGCTAAGTTTGTATCTGTTGACTGAGAGTTAATAGAGGATTATCAACATGACTATTCCTTGTATCCTTATAAGCTCTTCTATCACCATGATCCCTTCTTATTTCATCCTGGTTCTTTGTGGTATCATCCTAGTCTCTTCTTGTTTTATCTCCCCTTGTTTCTTTCCTATCTCTTCTCATTTCTTCCCAGTTTACCTGATTCAAGTCATCATCGTTGTGATCATCAGTGTTTTGATTATGACTTGTTTCAAAAAAATTCTTCAAACTTTCCATATTAAAACCTTGTGGCAATTTTGCTCCTAAACTTGCCAACACTAGGAAATATTTTTGCTTTTCTTTTTCCAAGATTCTTTCCATTAATTTGGCAAATCTGGAATCTTGTTGAAGGTCTCTAATGGTATTATTGATTGCTTCTTCGTCAATATCTGTGTGTCCAAATTCATGAAACATTGGATTTTCTTCTTCCATTTGTTTTTGTTGTTTCCTCAATTGCTTATGTTGAGCTCTAGTCCAAACTAGCATATGATCGATTTGAAACTTCCCAAGTTTTGATCTTCTATATGTAACTCAAAAAGGTGATCAATTGTTCAGGGCTAAGTTGATTCTACCACCTCTATTGGTATGTTGAGATAAAGAGTCTCTTTTTTCAAAAGAACATGCTTGTAAGGTTTCTTCGTCAAACTCAGTTTCACAACCACGTAAATAGTTATGAAAATGATGTAGGAATATGTGATGCTTCAAAAACATTTTGCGATTTATGTATAGAAACCTTCTTTTTTTCATCAGTGCTTTATAACTAAGTTTCCTATTCTTGAGACAACTCATAATGATCATACAAGTATGTAATGGTTGACAAGTTTTTGATCCCAATGTGAGTGCAAGTTTTGTGATATTTTTGATAATACCAAGTCAATGAACAAGATTAATCTATGATGAAGGAGCATCCCCGGTTCTTGGAAATCTTGCATCAATCACAAATATTTCCTTTTTGTGTTGCTTATTGTTTTGTAGTTTTAGCATTTCATTTTGCATTTTCTAGCATTGGCTCACCGAATCTCGAGGAGCTGTATTTTTTCTTGAGGACTTAATCATATACCTTATTTCCAAATCATGGAGCATTTGGATCATTTTCCAACAAGTTGTCGCTACCAGTTTTTGAAACAGTTTTCTGGTACCGGTTGCCTAGACCTATTTGCATCTATAATCTACCAGAATCTACTGGATCATTTCCATAGCTTGCGGAGCCCTGAGCATTGATTCCAATGTTCCTTGGCACGTTGCCAACCTTCCCTTTGATCTACACTTCATCCTTTGGATTTTTTGAAGGAATTTCTTTGGTGGAGGCCAACCTTGTTGTTTTTACACATTAGGTCTTGTTCTTTGGAATTTGATCCTTTTTTGGGCCGACTGGATCCCCTTGGACATATAAATCATTGTAATTAAGTATTAGAATAGGTCTAAGTCAAGAGATAGAACATAGAAGATAGATCTAAAGATTTGAGGTCCCGGTTATGACCCGTTCTATAATTAAGCATGTTTTAGCAAGCCAGTGAGCCAGTTTTTGTAACCTGACTGTTACCGGTTGATTGTAATCAGTTTTCATGATATAATACATTCAGTTATGCATTGCCTTCATCATATCTGTGTGTTTTCGTTGTGTTTACTCTTGTTGACCGGTCCTGATTGATCTCTTTGAGGTCTCTCCTAACTAGTGACTACACCAAGTGGTATCATCGGGAGCTTTCATTTCAAAGATTACATTGTCCTCAGAAATTTTTTGTAGGGTGGCCGACTGTGGATTCAACCTACAGCTGTAGAGGAATGGCGTGAAGATAGTGCAAAGAGGAAATAGGAATGGTGGAGTGGGTGGGAATGCAGACCTTGCTGTGATGGAAATGTTGTGAGGAATTGCAACCCAGTTGGAAGCCATTGAGACAGCCCAAAGAAGAGGCCAACATATTGAAGATGTGAGTGAAGATGAAGGAGAAGAAGCCCCAACAAAACAAGTAAACCCACCAGCGATTGATCCTGATGAAGAAGGGTTTTTGAGGGTTTTGAGTGGGGTGAATACTAAACCTCATTTTACCCCACCAGAATATGATGGAAAGTTGGATTTGGATAAATTGATGGATTGGATCTTGGAGATGGAGAAATATTTTGATTTTAAAAACACCACAAAAGAAAGAAAGATGAAATATGCTTGTACCCGGTTGAAAGGTCATGGATCTCTTTGGTGGGAGCATTTGTAGGTTGATAGACAAAGAAGAGGTAAAGAGTGTTGGTATTTGCATGAAGATTGGATTAATGATATGTTATGTTGTCATTGATGTCAATTGAACTGGTAATGGTATTTATGATATTGTTGATATTGTTGTTGTTATTGATATTGTTTTGTAAACGGTAGGAAGAGCTTTGAGGAATATGTTGTAAACCAGTATGTTAGTTTATGAGATGAATTGGCAAACTGGTGTATAAGGTTAAACCCTTCCTATGCAATGTAACCAGTAAACCCTATGAGTTTTTTTGTTAAACCCTAACCAATCAAGTTTGTTGGTTTAAGATCTAATGATGAGCGGTAATGATGGCAACACACGTGATCATTGTATGAGGATTGTTGGCATTACATTAATTTTGTTGGTATGATGATATTGAGAAGGTTGTTGGAGATTGGTGATATAATTGATAAAGGATGATTACTATCTTAATAATATTATTTTCTCATTGATGTCAAGCAATTGATTTTCTGATTTAGTATGATGTTGCCATATCTTAAAGAGTATGTTTTGATGAGTATAAAGATGTCGGTAAGTGACATAGAAAGAATGTGAAAATGAAGGGAAGTAATAAGTTATTCAATTGGCAACTATTACCGAATTAGACAGTGATGAGATTATATTATTTTGATTGTTTTGATATCCTATATATGTGTATTCGAAGACTGAATAAGAAGGAGAAAAGATTTCATGTAATAGAATGAGTAAAGGTTTGATACTATTCTATTTTATCGAGCAAGGAGCTAGTCGGTAAACACCAAGGTTATCTGTGTCGGTTAAAGAAGAAAGAATGTCTATCGAGTAAAGTTTAGTATTTACCGAGTATTAATCGAGCAGTAACAGAATGCATTGGATGAATAAATACATTATTAAATGAAGGATGCCAATGAGCTAGAGATTTATAGAAGATTGGAATGTCATGCAAAAAGTTTGTTAAGAATCAACGACAATGAAAATTCAAGAGTTGGATCTACAACACCGATTGAACAGTTATAACCAAGCACAAGTACCAAGGAAGGTATACAAGTTCCAAGGCAAGATAAAACATTTTTCAGTTCGAAGGATTCAATGAACCTAGTCAAGTTTGAAGATCTGATGGCTAAGATTAATCAAGAGAAATGTGATTAAGGAGATTAAGCGGTTAGGAATCGCTTATAAATAAGGAAAAATTGTTGAACAATAAAGTGGGCAAATAGAAGAGCAGTGATACTATAGAGGTGATTACCGAGTATAGAAGATTGAAGATATGATTGAAGAACAGATTGAGAAGCCCAATAAGGAGGAAGATAAGTCTTATGACAAGATTATCTTGAGCACATAGAGTCTGCTTTAACATTTCAGATGTAAAGTTGCAGATATATTTTATTACTGTTATTTATTTTTGTAAGTGACATGAAATCTCTTAACCGAGTGGATCTAACAGTCTTATTTGTAAATCCTCTAGCAAGGTAGCATTCTGAATGAGTGTTTGAAATCCTTTGACAAGGTCACTTCTAACAAAGTGCAAGATTCTGATAGATCTGAGGGAAATCCCTTGACTGGGTCACATCTAGCAATGTGTTTATGTAATCTTTAACATAATTGGCTTTTAACCAAGCATACTCTAGAAGAGTATATTTTCTTAGTGGGTTTGAAATCCCATAGTGGTTTTTCCCTATTTGGGTTTCCACGTTAAATCTGGTGTTAAATGTGTTTTGATGTTTCAAGTTTATCAGTTTATGAGTTTGAATGATTTACAGTCATAGTTGCATATCAAGTAAGTTCTACCAAGGTCGAATCTGATGAATATTTTGGATTGTGAGTTTATCTGATTCACCCCCCCTTCTCATCTAACTAACAATTGGTATTAGAGCTAGAACTCCGAAAGAAAAGTTTAAAGGAACTTGAGGCAAGATCCGAAGATGTATAAAAGGGATGCACCAAAGTTGAACAAGTCAAGTTTCTCCACATGGCAGAAAAGGATGAAGCTGCACTTATCAGGAATTGGAGAATATGCAACATATTATCTGGAGAATGATTACACTACACCTAGCACCTACCCGATGACAATGGAAGAGATAAAGGCAAAGAAAGAACATATTCAAGCAATGATTGAAATAACATCAGCATTGACCGACTCAGAGTTTAATGATCTAGAAGGTTGTAATGATGCTAAAGCTATGTGGAATAAGCTTATATCTATGTATGGTGGTGATGAACATGTTCAAAGAGAAAAAGTAGATAGTCTAAGAGGAAAATTTGAATCCATGAGAATGAATGAAGGTGAGAACATAATCCAATACAGTACAAGGTTAAAGGAAACTGTCAATCAAATCAAAGGAGCAGGAGGAACTATTGAAGAAAAGGATGTAACAAGTAAGTTGCTGAGAACACTTCTACCTACTTATGCCATTAGACTCTCTGCAATTAATGAATTAAGGTCTGTACCAAACATGCCAGTCTCTTTGGATGCTACTATCGGTAAGATACATGCTTTTGAGTTGAGTAATTTTGGTAACAGTGGGTCTTTAGTAAACAAAGTTGAATTTGCATTCATTTCTTTTCATCTTGATGAATCTAATGATTACAATGATAGAATGTATAAGTATGCTAAAGGAAATCACGGTGGAGCAAGTGAGAGATTTCACAAAAACATGGAAGAAGTACACAAACTATATGAGGAAATCAAAAAGCAAGAAGAGTTTGAAGCAGTATTGGCTAGAAGGTTTTTAGAGGCAAAGGTAAGTATAAAGGAAAGTTACCTTTGAAATGTTTTAATTGTGATAAAATTGGACATATGGCTTCAAACTGTCCTGACAAAGAATCTAGTGAAAAGAGAGAATACTGAGATGACAGACAGAAAGACAACCAATACAAAGGGTACCGAGACTTTAGAAGGAGAGATAGAAAAACATGCCTAGTATCTGATGAGGAATCCAATGATTAAAAATCTGATGGGACTGAGATAGAGGAAGTTGTATATGTGGCTATCAAAGATGGATCAGATGAAGAAAGGTATGAAGAAAAAGCCTTAATATCACACATAAATAATAACGATTCTTGGATCATAGATAGTGGATGCTCACATCACATGACAAGTGATAAACACAAGTTTGTTAAGTTAGAAGATTATGATGGAGGTTATGTAAGATTTGGTAATGATGCACCATGTCCTATGAAAGGTAAAGGATCTATCACACTTCTTGAAAATGCTAAATGTGATGATGTATATTGGGTTGAAGGTCTGAAATACAATTTGTTGAGTGTAGCACAACTAAACAATACAGGATACCGAATATAATTTCAGAAAGGAATTGTCAAAGTTCATGACAAACAAGGAAAATTGACTACTACCAGGACTCAAACAAGAGGTAATATATTTCATCTTGACTCAACTCAGAACAATTGTCTGTATGCAAAAATAGAAGATATCTGGTTATGGCATAAAAGGTTTTGTCATGTAAATTTTGATAACCTAATCAAAATAAGTAAGAAGCACCGAGTAAGAGGTCTACCAAGCTTGGAAAAACCTGAGAATGCAATATGCCGAGGATGCCAGATGGGTAAGATGACAAAATCAAGCTTTAAAAGTAAGTCTTACACTTCTAAAGGAATTTTAGATCTTGTACACACTGATCTTTGTGGTCCTATGAAAGTTCAAAGTTATTATGGTGATAAATACTTCATATTATTTGTGGATGATTACTCAAGGATGATGTCAGTTATGTTTTTAAATGAGAAATCAGAAGCCTTTCAAATGTTCAAATGGTATAAGGCAAGAGTTGAAAATGAAATAGGAAGACAGTTGAAATGTCTAAGATTTGATAGAGGAGGAGAGTTCATTTTAGATGAATTTAACTTATTTTGCAATGATCATGGTATAAGAAGACAAGTGTCTGCACCGAGAACACCACAGCAAAATGGGATAGCTGAAAGAAGAAACATATCAATTGTAGATTATGCCAGAACCTTGATGAGAGAAAAAAAGAGTACCTCAAACATTTTGGAGAGAAGCAATAAGCACTGTAGTTTACACCCTGAACCGAGTACAACTGAAGAAAGGAACTATGAAGACACCGTATGAAATCTGGTATGACAAGAAACCAAATGTAAGTTATTTTAAAATATTTGGAAGTAGATTTTATATTCAAAAAGATGACAAAAATGGAAAATTTGATCAGAAAAGCGAGGAAGGAACATTTCTTGGTTATTCCTCTAGGAGTAAAGCATTTAAATGTCTAATCAAATCATCTAGCAAAATAGTGGAAAGTGCAAATGTGAAAATTGATGAATTTGCAGAAAGGAATGATGAAGGAAACTCCAAAGAACCAAAAGATTATGAAGAGTTTGTATATGTACAACCAAGAAGTCTAACCGAGAAAGCCGATGAAGAAAATACTTAGTTACCGAGTGATGAAGAAGATCATACAGAGCCTACCAAGCCTATATTAGCAAAATATGTCGGAAGAAATCATGAATCAAGTCAGATTATAGGAGATAAGGATGCTTCAATGATGACAAGGAACAAACTGAGACAGAACACATGTCTGATATCCGAGTTTGAACCGAGGATAGTAAAAGAGGTATTAAACAATGAAGATTGGGTGAATGCTATGACAGAAGAGATTGAACAAATCAAGAAAAATGAAACATGGACACTGGTCCCAATATGAAAAGAGAAAAATGTAATCGGTACAAAGTGGATTTTCAGAAATAAGCTAAATGAAAAAGGTGAGGTCATTTGGAATAAAGCAAGACTAGTTTGCAAAGGTTATGCTCAAGAAGAAAGAATAGACTATGGTGAAACTTTTGCACCTATGGAAAGACTTGAGGGAGTGAGAACATTGTTGGCATATGTTGCTTACAAAAATTTCAAGGTATATCAAATGGATGTCAAATCTGCATTTTTGAATGGTATACTAGAAGAAGAAGCCTATATTGAACAGCCTAAAGGATTTATTGAAGAGAAGAATAAAGATCAGGTATGTAAGTTGAACAAAGCTTTATATGGCCTAAAGCAAGCACCTAAAGCATGGTATGAAAGGTTGCACTTCTACTTAATCAAGGTTGGATATATGAGGACTAGTGAAAACAACAACATGTATATGAAGAATGATGAGGATAATGGAATACTAATTTCAGCCATATTTGTTGATGATATTATTTTTTGTGGAAATGATTCTATATGCAAGAACTTTGGAAATGAAATGTGCAAAGAATTTGAGATGTCATTAATCAGTGAAATAAAGTATTTTATAGGTTTACAGATACTGCAAATAAAAAATAGGATTTTCATTACTCAATCCAAGTATATAAAGGAAATCTTGAAGAAATTTGGAATGGAGGATTCTAAACCTGTAAGTACTCCTATGACTACTAATTGTAAACTATCAAAGAATGATGAATCTACATCTGTTGATGAGACACTTTACCGATCTATGATTGGAAAGTTGCAATATGTAGTTCACACTAGACTGGATATAGCACATGCAATAGGTATAGCTGTAAGATTTCTGTAGATCCCAAAGAAACCCATATGACAACAATCAAGATAATTTTTCAGATACTTGAGAGGCACTGAAGATTATGGTTTACTATATAAAAAGAGGAATGATTTTGACGTAAAAGTCTATACTGATGTTGTTTGGGCGGGAAATACTAATGACAAGAAAAGCACAAGTGGTGGAGCTTTCTTTTTGGGAGAAAGACTAGTGAGTTGGCTTAGCAAGAAACAAGGATGCATTTCACAGTCAACAGCTAAAGCTGAATATGTCGCTGCAGCATTGAATTGTACCAATATAGCATGGATCAAACAATTGTTGGAAGGTATGAATGAGATAGTTACCGAGCCAATAACTATATTTTGTGATAATACAAGTGCTATTAACATTTCAAAGAATCCGGTAATGCACTCTAAGACAAAGCATATCTCTATAAAGTATCATTATCTAAGAGAAGAAGTTCAAGAAAAGAAAGTTGTGCTGGAGTATGTTAGCACAAAGGAACAAATAGTAGACATCTTCACAAAGCTACTACCAAGGGACACTTTTGAGTATCTCAGAAGTAAGTTAGGGGTCCTACCCCTATCTAGTACTCACTGACAGAGTTCAGTGAAAGCATCAATTCTATGACTCTACAGAATACTATTTGCGAGTTGATGCTGATTTACACACTTTAGAAGGTCGTCTAAAGTTGTGCAGGAAACAGTGAATGAAGACAAGATACCCTGACCGAGACTAAGATGATACATTTGTATATGTTTTAACAAGCAAGGAAATTACTTCACAGGGGAAGTAATCATGGATTAGTTTTACTTTGGGTATTGTTGTCAAAGGGGGGAGAAGACTAATGATACGGGGAGAAGATCATAGGAGAAGTTTACAACTCAAAGATAACATGAGAAGAATAACAATAGTCCGAATCAATTGGAATAAATCAAGTTGGTATTGCCATCTATGCCAAAGGGGGAGATTGTTGGCATTACATTAAGTTTGTTGGTATGATGATATTGCAAAGGTTGTTGGAGATTGATGATATAATTGATAAAGGATGATTACTGTCTTAATAATATTATTTTGTCATTGATGTCAAGCAATTAATTTTCTGATTCAGTATGATGTTGCCATATCTTAAAGAGTATGTTTTGATGAGTATAAAGATGTCATAAGTGACACGAAAAGAATGTAAAAATGAAGGGAAGTAATAAGTTATTCAATGGGAAACTATTACCTAGTTAGGCAGTGATGAGATTATGTTATTTTGATTGTTTTGATATCCTATATATGTGTATTCGAAGACTAAATAATAAGGAAAAAAGATTTCATGTAATAGAATGAGTAATGGTTTGATACTATTCTATTTTACCGAGCAAGGGGCTAGTTAGTAAACACCAAGGTTATCAATGTCGGTTAAAGAAGAAAGAATGTCTACTAAGTAAAGTTCAGTATTTATCGAGTATCAACCAAGCAGTAACAAAATGCATTGGATGAATAAATACATTATTAAATGAAGGATGCCAATGAGCTGGAGATTTATAGAAGATTGGAATGTCATGCAAGAAGTTTGTTAAGGATCAACGGCAATGAGTATTCAAGAGTTCGATCTACATCACAGATTGAACGGTCATAGCCGAGCACAAGTACCAAGGAAGGCATACAAGTTCCAAGGCAAGATAAAACATTTTTCAGTTCGAAGGATTCAATGAACCTAGTCAAGTTTGAAAATCTGATGGCTAAGATTAATCATGGGAAATGTGATTAAGGAGATTAAGCGGTTAGGAATCACTTATAAATAAGGAAAAGTTGTTGAACAATAAAGTGGGCAAATAGAAGAGTAGTGATACTGCAGAGGTGATTATTGAGTATAGAAGATTGAAGATCTAATTGAAGAACAGATTGAGAAGCCCAACAAGGAGGAAGATAAGTCTTATGACAAGATTATCTTGAGCACATAGAGTCTTCTTTAACATTTCAAATGTAAAGTTGCAGATATATTTTATTACTGTTATTTATTTTTGTAAGTGACAGGTAATCTCTTAACCAAGTGGACCTAACAGTCTTATTTGTAAATCCTCTAGCAAGGTAACATTCTGAATGAGTGTTTGAAATCCTTTGACAAGGTCACTTCTAACAAAGTGCAAGATTCTGATAGATCTGAGGGAAATCCCTTGACAGGGTCACATCTAGCAATGTGTTTATGTAATCTTTAACATGATTGGCTTTTAACCGAGCATACTCTAGAAGAGTATATTTTATTAGTGGGTCCGAAATCCCACAATGGTTTTTTCCTATTTGGGTTTCCACGTTGAATCTGGTGTTAAATGTGTTTTGATGTTTCAAGTTTATCAGTTTATGAGTTTAAATGATTTACAGTCATAGTTGCATATCAAGTAAGTTCTACCAAGGTTGAATCTGATGAATATTTTGGATTGTGAGTTTATTTGATTCACCCCCCTCTCTCATCTAACTATCAGAGGATAAGTTCAGATTGTTTTGGCGTGTTTGTTCATTTATTTGATTATCTAGGGAATGAGTAAAGTGGATTGCATCTAGTGCATAGCGTGTGTTGAGTTACAAAGTCTGATGAAGTGGTTGGAAATTTCTTCAAGAATGTGTATAGATTGCTATGTAAATCCAACAGTCACACTTGAACCAATTTGTTTGTAATCTCTATGAGAGAATTAGGTTTTTGTTGTGTTACCGACCTAATTGATTTGTATTTAAGGTCGATGAAGTTTAATAGTGCTAGCAAAGTGTTGGCTGAAATCAGTTGAGTGTGGTTGCCTAACCGAAGAATGGATCTACAGTTTGAGTAAGAGCATATTGAAGCTTAAAAGGATCTAATCAATCAAATGTAGTGCTATTCAGACAGATCAAGAAAACTTGTTGTTTTTTAACAATTACAATAGAAGTGAAATCCCCTAACCAGGTAAGCTCTAACAAGCTTGGTTACTTCTTAAATCTTCTAACAAGGTGGTCCATTAGCTTGGATTGTCAAATCCTCTACTGAGGTTACTCCTAAGAGGGTATTTTCTTTTCATCAAGGCATTTTGTAAATCCCTTAACTGTGTGATTCCTAATAGGATCGGTTCTTAACATGACTTATTGTAAAAGCTTTAATAGGCTTGTTTCCTAACAGGGAAAAATTCAAAAAGAGTTCAGATAGCTATCTTGTGAGTCTCATCTCACCGTGGTTTTTACCTATTTGGGTTTTCCATGCATAAACATTTGTGTCAAGTAGTGAATGTTTTTGTAGTTATGATCTTATTTGTTGATTTGATTAACTTATGATAAGGCATGATAATTTGAAGTATTGAGAGATGAAATATGTTGATATATGATTAAGCATTTTGATATTTACAAGACTAAAGTTGTTTACTGTCAAGTTGTTATAACAGTTAACCGGTTAATGATGAGTATTCTTATGAGTATTGATCTTGATAGTGAAAGTTTACTTTGTGAGTTTGACTTTGAGATTGGGAAGTTTGTATCAGTTTACTGATTCACCCCTACCTCTTAGTAATCTATCAGATACTTATTCTTTCATCATACCATCAATTGGTATCAGATAATCTTGGGTCCTCTTTAACCTAAAATCCTAACAACTTGATAAAAATATCTTGTAGATCATGATGAAGAAGGAAGGTTCAAAGTTCAACAAAGATAACTATAGTATATGGAGTGACAAAATGAAGATTTACATTAAGAGTCTGGGAAGTAAATATTGGGATCATGTAGAAACTGTATATTTCACCTACTAGGACTCTGACTGATGATTAGAAGAAAGAACAAGAAGAAAATCATCAAGCATTGGAGGCTATTATTAGTTCCCTATTTGATGTTGAATATGTATATGTTCATGGTCTTGAAACTACATTTGAAGTATGGAAAAAACTTGAAGAGATTTATAGCGGTGATGAACATGTTAAGATTGCTAAAGAGGAGAGCCTAAGAGGAAAGCTTGATGACATGAGAATGTCTGAAGCTAGGAATATCCAACAGCATGGTCAAAGGATAAAAGAGATACTTGGTGAAATAAAGAGTGCAGGAGGCAAAGTGGAAGATGCCACAGTGATCAGTAAGGTACTGAGAACCCTACTACTAGTCTATGCTATCCGAGTTGCATCTATTTAAGAGTTGAAGTCCATTGACAAAAATAAGGTAACTCTTGACTATATCATTGGCAAAATTACTACTTTTGAATTAAATGGCTATGATGGTAGTGTACAGAAATCAGAATCTACATTTAGAGCGTTTGTCTCTAACCCAGTTGTGAGAAAAAGTAAAGATACTTTTCATGGTTATGAATCTAGATCCAACAAAGATGTTGATGATGAAGACAACTTAGTGGATCTTGAAGCATTGTTGGCAAAATGACTACCTAGAGGCACTGGGAAATATAGAGGTAAACTACCTTTAAAATGTTTTGCATGCAACAAGATTGCTCATATAGCAGCTAACTGTCCTAATGGTGAAAATGAATACAAGAGAGACAAATTCAAGAAGTATAAGGGAAAAGGCAAGAGAGATTGTCTTATAGCAGTTGGCAAAGGTATTACTGATGAAGAATCTAATGATGATGCTAGTGAAGATATTGTGTTTGTAGCTATTAAGGAAGAGATATCATATCAGAAGGCACTAGTGTCCTGGATGGATAACTTTGATGATTAGATCATTGATAGTGGTTGTTCACATCACATGACCAGTGATTGAAGCAAATTTCTTTCCTTAAAGGAATTTGATGGCGGTGTTGTCAGATTTGGCAATGACTCACCCTATATGGTTAAAGGTAATGGAGTTAATTCTCTTAATGGGAAGAGAAATGTTGGCGATGTCTATTGGGTTGAAGGCCTAAAGAACAATCTTCTGAGTGTGGAAAAACTTAATGACAAAGGATACCCATTGGAGTTTAGAAATGGTATGTGCAAAATCTTTGACAACAAAGGTAAATTGATTGCAACTAGGAAACAAACGAGAGGCAATCTATTTCATCTTAAACCTAAAGTTAGCAACTGTTTGATTGCAAAGATAGATTATAGCTGGCTTTGGCATAGGAGATTTTGTCATATAAACTTTGATAACATTGTTGAAGTGTGAAAGTCCAAGATAGTAAGAGGTATGCCTCAGTTAGACAAACCAGTTAATGCTCTTTGTAAATAATGTTAGTTAGAAAAGATGACTTCTTCAACTTTTAAGAGCAAGTCCTTCTTAGTAGAGTACTTGTTAGATTTGGTTCATATAGATCTATGTGGACCAATAAGAACAAGAAGCATTCAAGGTGATAGATATTTCATGATCTTCACTGATGATTGTTCAAGGATGATGTGGGTCACATTATTGAAGGATAAGAATTAAGCTTTTGGTAAATTCAAGACATTTAGGGACTTAGTTAAGAAAGAGAGTGGCAAAAAGATAAAATTTCTAAGAATAGATCAAGGCGGTCAATTTACTTTTGAGGAATTCACTAAGTATTGTGATGAGAACAGTATCAAGCGACAACTTTCTACACCAAGGACACCATAATAGAATGGTATAGCAGAGAGGAACATCCTGTCAGTGGTTAAAGCTACTAGGACAATGTTGATACAAGAAAGTGTAGCAAAAACATTTTGGAAAGAAGCTGTAAGTACAACTGTCTACACAATGAACCGAGTTCTGATGAAAAGAGGTAAGGACAAGACCCCTTATGAATATTGGTATGGAAGATCACCTGATGTTAGCTATTTAAAGATATTTGGTAGCAAATGTTTTATTAAAAGAGGTGATTACATAAACAATTTTGAAGGTAAGAGTGATTAAGGCATATTTCTTAGCTATTCCACCAAGAATAAGGCCTACAAATGCTTCAACAACCGGACACAGAGAATTGTTGAGAGTGCTGATGTTTGAGTAGATGAATGTCCTGAAGTCTCAAAAGGAATTAGTTTAGAGAAAAATGATGAAGATCCTTGCATTTTGCTTTTGGAACCTGAAACTATTAAATTAGAAACTGATAAAGTAAATCCTGATGTACTTGTTTAATTAGAACAAATAAATTCAGAAGAAGCTGAACCTGAAGAGAATGATCATGTTATTCCTAGGTATGCGAGACTGAACCAAAGTCTTGAGCAGATTATAGGGGATAAGGATGTTGGAGTACTAATTAGAAGAAGAATAAGAGAGAACTCTTGGACAATCTCGGTTATTGAACCTATAAGTGCTAAGGATGCATTTGGTGATGATTATTGGGTTAAAGCTATGGAGGAGGACAAATTGAGAAGAACAACACTTGGACCCTGGTACCCCAACCAGTAAACAAGAATGTTATAGGTACTAAATGGGTATTCAGAAACAAATTAAATGAATATGGTGTTGTAGTTTGCAACAAGGAAAGATTAGTTGGTAAGGGTTATGCTCAAGAAGAAGGAGAAGATTGTGGCGAAACGTTTGCACCAGTAGCAAGACTGGAAGGTGTCAGAACTTTACTTGCATTTGCAGCCCATAAGAAGTTAAAGGTATATTAGATGGATGTTAAGTCTACATTTTTGAATGGGATATTGGAAGAAGAGGTATACATAGAGTAGCTAGATGGTTATGCATTGACTGATGAGAAAGACATGGTATGCAGATTGCATAAAGCTTTGTATGGATTAAAACAGGCACCTAGAGCATGGTATGAATGACTTCATACACATCTAATGAAGATAGGCTTTGCAAGAACCAGTGATGATAGTAATATTTATCTCAAGTTTGAAGGAGATGAAATACTAGCCAGTGAAGTATTTGTTGATGATATTATTTTTGGAGGTAATGATGTCATGAGAAATAGTTTTGCAAATGAAATGAAAAATGAGTTTGAAATGTCTTTAGTAGGGGAAATAAAAAATTTCATAGGCTTGCATATACAGCAAATGAAGAATGGTATTTTCATTACTCAATCTTGTTAGCATAACTAGTGAATAATTGAGAGGGGGCGGGGTGAATCCGTTGTTAACAGATTAAAACTTTTAATCCATAATATAACCTTAAACATATCAAATATTAGTAAAGCACAAACAGATGCCGGTAGAAATAGATACCAATAAACAATACAACTTAACATTTAACCAGATAATCAATGCAAAGAAACTATAGCACATAACACCATGATTTGTATGTGGAAAACCCACAAAGGGAAAAACCATGGTGGGAAGCCTACCCACAGTCAGATGATACTTCTGTAGAAAGTATGTGTTACAATGAGGGGCCTACACTTGTACGAAGGCACACTGCCTAGAGCATACCGCTCATTACAAAAAGAGTCTCACTGACCACAAAGAGGCTGCAACCTTCTCAAGATAAATGGACAACAATCCAATAGAGTGAACTGCTGGAAATAGCATCAACTATGCCTAATTGTAGTCCCGGTTAAGCTCAATGTTGGAGGACTAAATCCTCTTTTGAAACCAATCTGATCACCAATGATTAATCAACTCCTCTACCTGAATGATATTACAATTTTCACACAATATAATCCTTGACCATGACCTTTCCAATTACCATGATACTTTACAAAGAGTTTCTACCTCTTATTTATACAAACCCTAAGGCCTAAACCAATTAGGTCGGCCAGCTAAAGATATTACAATAATATCATTAAATAATTTCATATTACAATGATATGCCATGTCGGCTTAAGATCAAAACAATAATAACAAATCCATAAAACATCTCGAATCATCTAGGTAATGTGTAGAGTACACACTAGCATGATACCAGTCCATAACCTAGATAGGTACTAGACCTATTCTGGGTCCACCACGTCAAAGAAATGTCTTCAAGCAATTGAAGCACGATCAACAAACATCTTCAACATCCTGAAATCCTCGAAGAAGCTGCACCAACACCAATTGTGCATCTTGTCATGATTTCTCAATGAAAGCTTTGCTGGTAAAGCCTTAAACCAATGCTAGTAAGGATTTACCAGTGTGTATGATAACATCCAATCATCAAGCCAATACCAACTGACCAAAATAAGTTAATGGAGCATATAACACATGAAACCCAATATAATTTACTGATCCAAACATGCCATAAGTGCCAACCAAATAATCTCTTATGCTGGTAACACTAGATCTTATACTGGTAATCGCTCTACCGGTAACCATCCATATCAGCTAGTGTAAATATGTGCATCGATAACTAGTGTTGACATCAATGAAAAAACATCAATGCCACACATATCCATAGAGACAACAAATCTAAGTATATGAAACAGGTTTTGAAGACTTTTGGCATGAGTGACTGTAAACCAGTTGGAACACCAATGGTTATAGATTGTAAATTAACCAAGGAAGATGAATCTAAGTCTGTTGATGAAAAGGAATACAAGCCAATGATTGGCAAATTATACTATGTTGTTCATAGCAGACTAGATATTGCCCATGTGGTTGGTATAGTTGCTAGATTTCAGAAGAATCCAAAGGAAGCACACCTGATAGCAACTAAGAGAATTTTTAGGTATCTGAAATGTACAGTTGACTATGGATTATGGTATCCATATGGAGAAAACTTTGATTTCAAGGTATACATAGATGTTGATTGGACAGGAAATATTGATGACTGAAAAAGTACTACCAGTGGAGAATTCTTTCTAGGAGGAAGGCTAGTTTCATGGAGTAGTAAGAAGCAGAATTGTAGTTCATAATCTACTGCTGAAGTTGAGTATGTTGTAGCTTATATAAATTGCACATAGGCTATTTGGATGAGGCACATTTTGGAAGGTTTTAAGATGAAGATCTCATAACCTATAAAGATTCTATGTGATAATACAAGTGCCATTAATATTTTTAAGAATCTTTTTTTGCACGCTCGCACCAAGCACATTGAATTGAAGTATCACTTTTTGAGGGAAAAATTTCAAATTAAAGATGTTATCTTAGAGCATGTTTCTACCAAGGAGAAGCTTGCAGATATCTTTACCAAACCTCTGCCTAAGACCACTTTTGAGTATCTTAGAAGTGAGTTGGGGGTTGTCCCTCTTCATGAAGTTAGTTGAGCATGATGCTGATTGCATCAGTCCTTGAATCACTTGCATAATTTTACATGGATTGATGTAGAAGTGGATGTATTCCATAGGGGGAGCATCAAGTTGTAGTATGTTGTTGATGCACATTGAAATTTTGATATTACATGTTTTACTTTCAATTTGGCATTGTTGTCAAAGGGGGAGAAGAATTATGTGATTAGGAGAAGAATTATGTGACTGGCAAAGGGAAACCAGTGACACGCTAAAGACAGACATAGCATGGTGAATACTTGGTAATGTAAACCAAGATTCCTATTCACCAATCACAACAACAATCAGAGGCATTGATATTTGTATTGCCATCAATGCCAAAGGGGGAGATTGTTGGCATTTGCATGAAGATTGCATTAATGATATGTTATGTTGTTATTGATGTCAATTGAACCGGTAATGGTATTTATGATATTACAGATATTCTCTTGTAACCGATAGGAATAGCTTTGAGGAAGATGTTGTAAACTGGTATGTTAGTTTGTGAGATGAACTGGTAAATTGGTGTATAAGGTTAAACCCTTTCTATGCAATGTAACCGGTAAACCCTACGAGTTGTTTTTGTTAAACCCTAACCGATCAAGTTTGGTGGTTTAAGATCTAATGATGAGCGGTAATGATGATAACACGTGTGATCATTGTATGAGTATAAGTTCAGATTATTTTGGCATGTTTTTTCGCTTGTTTGATTGTCTAGGGAATGAGCAAAGTGGATTTCATCTAATGCATAGTTCGTGATGAGTCACAAAGTCTGATGAAGTGTTGATCATGGAGCTATGTAAATCCAATGGTCACACTTGAACTGATTTGTTTGTAATCTCTATGAGAGAATTAGGTTTTTGTTGTGTTACCAACCTAATTGATTTGTATTTAAGGTTGATGAAGTTGTTTGTAATAATGTTGGTAAAGTGTTGGTTGAAATTAGTTGAGTGTGGTTGCCTAATTGGAGAATAGATCTACAGTTTGAGTAAGAGCAGATTGAAGCTTAAAAGGATCTGATCAATCAAATGTAGTGCTATTCAGATAGATCAGAAAACCTGTTGTTTTCTAACAATTACAACAGAAGTGAAATCCCCTGGCTGGGTAAGCTCTAACAAGCTTGGTTACTTCTTAAATCCTCTAACAAGGTGGTCCATTAGCTTGGATTCTCAAATCCTCTACCGAGGTTACTCCTAATAGGGTATTTGCTTTTCATCAAGACATTTTGTAAATCCCTTAACCGGGTGATTCCTAACAGGATCAGTTCTTAAAAGGACTTATTGTAAAAGCTTTAACAGGCTTGGCTCCTAACAAGGCAAACTTCAGAAGAGTTCAGATAGCTATCTTGTGAGTCTCATCTCACTATGGTTTTTACCTATTTGGGTTTTCCATATATAAACATTTGTGTCAAGTGGTGAATTTTTTTGTGGTTATGATCTTATTTGTTGCTTTGATTGACTTATGACAAGGCATGATAATTAGAAGCATTGAGAGATGAAATATGTTAATATATGATTAAGCATTTTGATGTTTACAAGATTGAATTTGTTTACTATTAAGTTGTTATAACAATTAACCGGTTGATGTTGAGTATTCTTATGAGTATTGATCTTGATAGTGAAAGTTTACTTTGTGAGTTTGACTTTGAGATTGGGAAGTTTGTATCAATTTTTTAGTTTACTGATTCACCCTCCCTCCTCTCAGTAATCTACCAGATACTTATTCTTTCATCATACCATCAAAGAAAAGATTAAGTCATGGGATCGGATGGTTGCTAAGTTGAAATCAAAATTTATGCCAGTTGATTATGAAGTGAACCTATTTTGGAAGTTGCAAAATTTGAGGCAGAAGCAATCTAGTGTGAAGGAGTACACTGAAGCATTTTACAAGTTGAATATCAAATCCAGACATATTGATGATGAAGTTGAACAATTTGCAAGATATTTGAATGGATTGTGGATGTCTATACAAGATGAACTCAATTTGATCAAATTGCAGAGTGTTGAAGAAGCTTACCAGTATGCCTTGAAAGCAAAAGAGAAGATGAACAAAAGACATGAGCAGAGACAAAGAGGTAGAGGTGGAAGGTTTTTCAGAGGAATATTTTGAGGAAGAGGATATACCAGAGGTAGAGGAACCTATATGGATCAGAACAAGGACAAGGAAGTAAGAAAAGAAGGTAATTCATATCGGAAAAATGATAAAAATTTCTACCGAAGGAGAGAACCCGATGGCTATCGGAATGAGAATTTTGGAAAAGATGACGTAAGACAAGACAAGAGAGTGTTTAGAGGAACTTGCTATAAGTGTGGAGGAGAAGGACATTATTCTTTCAAATGTAAGAAGATAGAGAATATTGGAAGAACAACATTGGTGGAAGAAATACCCACCAAATCAACTAATAAACCGGAGGATGGAGAATTGTTGATGATGAGGAGAGCTTTGTGTCATACCGGAGGAGATGAAGAGCCCTTGCAGAGGAAAATTTGTTCAAGACCAGATTTAAGGTATCTGGTAAGTGTTGTAAAGTTGTTATTGATAGCGGTAGTTTGGATAATCTTGTTTCAGAAGAGATGGTGAATAAGTTGAATTTGGAAAGATTGAAACACCCTAAGCCTTATCAGATATCATGGATTCAGGATGATCATAAGTTGTTAGTAAGTGAGAAATGTTTGGTGAAATTGACAATTGGGAATTACCATGATGAAATCTTGCGTGATATTATGCCTATGGATATTTGTCACCTTTTGTTGGGTAGACCTTGGCACTTTGATAGATAGGTAATACATGATGGGAGGAAGAATACATACACTATTGTGGCCAATGGGATGAAGCAAACCTTGTTTCCCTTGGAGGAACCTTTCAAGAGTGAAGTCTGTATGAATGCTAGAATCTATTTGGTGGATGGAAGGAAATTCCTGGATGGAATGAGACATGAGAATGTGTATTTTTCCTTAGTTCCTAAGAAGACTAAGAATTCAGAGCATGAAGAAGAACATCCAGAAGAGATAAAAGAGTTGTTGATAGAGTATGAAGACATCATTTTAGATAATGTGCCTGATGGATTACCACCTATGAGAAGTATCAGTCATTGTATGGACCTGATTCTGGGAGTTAGTTTGCCTAACAAAGCTACACACCAGATGACACCGACGGAGAATGAAGATTTGAATAGACAAGTGCATGAATTGTTGAAGAAAGGGTTGATTATAGAAAGTTTGAGTCCTTGTGTAGTACCAATAGTATTAGCACCTAAGAAGAATGGATAATGGAGGATGTGTTATTATTCTAGAGCAATAAACAAGATCATAGTGAAATACCAGTTTTCTTTGCCTAGGATCAATGACATAATGGTCTGTTTGAGTGCAGCCTGTTTGAGTGGAGCCAAATAATTTACAAAGATAGACTTGAAGAGTGGATATCATTAGATCAGGATTAGAGAAGGAGATGAGTGGAAGACAACATTCATGACAAATAAAAGACTATATGAGTGGTTGGTGATGCCTTTTGGGTTAACTAATGCAGCGAGTACTTTGATGAGGCTGATGAATGAGGTATTGAAGCAATTCTTGGTCTATTTGGGATTTGTGATATCTGAGGATGGTTTGAAGATGAACCCTGAGAAAGTAAAAGAAATCATTGAATGGCCCACACCGAAAAGCATTGCAGAGGTAAGATCATTTCATGGATTGTCTAGTTTCTACCGAAAGTTCATAAAAAATTTCAGTTCAGTTTGTAACCCTATGACTGAGACTATGAGGAGAGATAGGAAGGAATTCAATTGGACCACCAGAGGAAACAAAAGTTTTGAACTATTGAAGCCGAAAGTGACAAAGTAGCCTATGTTATCTTTACTAGATTTCAACAAAGTATTTCAAGTGGATTGTGATGCAAGTGGAATTGCAATTGGAGTCGTATTGAGTCAGGAAAGGAGAGTAGTAGCTTATTTTAGTGAGAAATTGAATGATTCCTGAAGGAGATAATTAGTATATGATCAAGAATTTTATGCCATAGTTCAAGCCTTGAAGAAGTGGAGACATTACGTGTTGCCTAAGGAGTTTGTGTTGTATACGAATCATCAAGCTTTGCAGTATTTGAACAGTCAGAGTAAGTTGAATTAGAGACATATGAGATGGGTAGAAATTTTGCAGAGTTACACCTTTGTGTTGAAGCATAGAAGTAGGAAATTTATCAAAGTTGTTGATGCATTGAGTAGAAGAAGGAATTTGTTGACAAAGATGAGAGTGACAATATTAGGATTTCAGGAGTTGAAGACCTTGTATGATGATGACCCAGATTTTGCAGAACCTTAGAGAGCATGTAGAGAATTGTTTATGATAGATAGAAGCAAGTGGTTGGATTACTTCATTCAGGATGGGATGTTATTCAGAGGAGTTCAATTGTGCATACCTAAGAGTTCTATGCAGGAGAATCTGATAAAGGATAAACATAGTGGAGGATTAGTCACACTTTGGTGTTGATAAAACAGTAGAAGTGGTGAGTGAGCATTACTTTTGGCTCCAGATTCATAAGGATGTTAGGAAATATGTGCAAAGTTGTAGAGTTTGTCAAGTATCAAAGGGTAGTAGTCAGAATGTGGGATTGTATAAACCTTTGACGGTACCAGAGAGACCTTGGGAAGATATCAACATGGATTTAATACTTGGATTTCCTAAAAGATGGAGAGGGAATGATTATATATTTGTAGTGGCAGATATATTCTTGAAGATGGCTCATTTCTTACCTTGTAAGAAGACATCAAATGTAGTGCATATAGCTGACCTATTTTTCAAGGAAGTGGTGAGATTGCATGGATTACCTAAGAGCATAGTTTTAGACAAAGATACTAAGTTTATAGTTATTTTTGGAGAACACTTTGGAAGAAGATGAAGATAGATTTGAAGTTCAATTTTAATTTTCACCCACAGATTGATGGACAGACATAAGTAGTTAACTAGAGCTTGGGAAATTTGTTAAGATGCTTAGTTGGAGACAAAACCAGAAGTTGGGATTTGATTCTTGCACGAGCAGAGTTTGCCTATAATAATTTAGTAAATAGGAGTACCGGAAGGACACCTTTTGAGATTGTTATCGGAGCACACCCCAGAGGTATATTAGCACTAAGAGATATTAGCAGTGAAGACCGGATAAGTGTAGAAGCTGAAGAATTTGCAAATCACATAAAGGACTTACATAGTCAAGTTAAGAACCATTTGGAGGACATGAATAGTAAGTATAAGGAGAAAGCAGATGAGAAGAGGAGACATAAGGAATTTGAAGTTGGCAATGAAGTGATGGTGTATCTATGTAAAGAAATATTCCCAGTTGGAACTTATAACAAGTTATAGATGAGGAAGTTTGGACCTTGCAAGATTTAGAGAAAGTTCAGTTCTGGAAATGCATATGAAGTGGAGTTACTAGATAGTTTGAGTATTTCACCTGTATTTAACATTACAGATCTACATCAGTATCATGAACTAAAAGTTAGTGAGGATAGTATTGTAGACTTGGAGAAATAGTTTCCCCAGAAGGAACCAGATCAGCTTGAAGACATTTTGGACAATAGGATTGGGCGTAGTACCTAGATTAGTCAGTATAAGGAGTATCTACTAAAGTGGAAAGGCAGACTAGTTGAAGATTCATCTTGGATTTATTATGTAGAGGTAGACCACCTTGGTTTTCCTCTGACCCCAGCAAAGTGAGAGGCTCACTTTTTTTCCAACAACCCTAGATGTCTGATGCAGGAGCATCCCCGATTCTTGGCAATCTTGCATCAACCAAAAATATTTCCTTTCTATTTTGCTTACTGTTTTGCAGTTTCAATATTTCATTCTGCATTTTCTAGCATTGGCTCATCAGATCCTGAGGAGTTGGATTTTTTCTTGAGGAATTTATCATCTACCTTATTCCCAAACCGTGGAGCATTTGGATCATTTTTTGGCAAGTTATCGCTATTGGTTTTTGAAATAGTTTTCTGGTATCAGTTCCCTGGATCTATTTACATTTGTAATCTACTAGATCTCTTCCATAGCTTGCAGAGCCTTAAGTGTTGATTTTGATGTGTCCTGGCATGTGGCCAACATTCCCTTTGATCTACACTTCATCCTTTGGATTTTCTGAAGGAATTTCTTTGGCAGAGGCCGACCTTGTTGTTTTTACATATTAGGTCTTGTTCTTTGGCATTTGATCCTTTTTTGGGCTAACCAAATCCCCTTGGATCATATAAATCATTTTAATTAAGCATTAGAGAAGGGATAAGTCAAGAGATAGAATTTAGAAGATAGATCTGAAGATTTGAGGTCCCGGTTGTGACCTGTTCTATAGTTAAGCATGTTTTAGTAGGCCAGTGAACCAGTTTATGTAACCCGTCTATTACCGGTTGATTATAATTAGTTTTCATGATATAATACATTTAGTTTTGCATTGCCTCTATCATATCCGGGTGTTTTTGTTGTGTTTACTCTTGCTGACCAGTCTGGATTGATCTCTTTGAGGTCCCTCCTAACTAGTGGATGTACCAATCTAATCTTAAAGTTTCATGATGAAGGATGATGTATCCTATTAAGAAACTACTAGAAATAATCAAGAAGGAAGACTGAGAGGGAGGGGGGTGAATCAGTCTTCACTAGATACAAAAAATTAAACTCCAAAACATAAACAGATAAATTACAGCAATGAACAGATAAGCAAATTAATAGCCCAACACACAACACCAAGATTTTTGACATGGAAAACCCGGTTAAGGGAAAAACCATGGTGGGAACCTACCCACAGTAAGATGATACTCTGCAGTAGTATGTGAAAAATATTACAATGGGGAATGCACATGCATTGAAGCACACTGCCTAGAACTCACTACTCAAAATATATTTTCCTAAAAGGCTACAACCCTCAAGGAAGTCTCACTAACTTACAATATGATTCAGACTACAATCTAGAAGAAATGAACTATAATGTTAGCATCTAAAAATGCCTGATGACAATTCCGGTTAAGCATAATTGTCTACCCTGCAACACCAATCTCACCTCAACACTTCATTGAATTATAAATTTCTTGTTCGTACATTCACCTCTCTCTGATAATGTAGACACAATACTGACACCAAAACTAAGTGAATAATAAACCTATATGAACAATTCATCAACCTTGGTAACAAGGTCGGCTAAACCCTCAACTCTTAACTCACAATTACAAATATTATATTACACGATACAAAGATCAACCACCGAACCAATATTATGATTTAAATTACATAGCATGGACCTAATTCAAATTCCCAAGCAATCACATCCCATGGAAATCAAGCCAAGACCAACCACAACACGTTACACCACCAAAAATACTGCATAACATAAAAATCATCACCGGTTGATGAAAACCACCAAAAAATCATACAACGATGAATACAGATCACCAAAACAAATAGGACATGACTAGGAAACACCAAAAAACACATTAGAATCATCACCAATAGTTGCACCAACACCACTTATCAAATCTTCATCGATCAACATTAGAAGGCTCAAGAACTCAACCAATAAACAACTGCCACAAAGAAAGATAACTTGCGGGGTACCAAATCATGAACCATCTGAATTGAAGATACACAAGATCATCCCAAACAATATCTCAAAACCTTAGCACAAGATTTGATCACAATGGAATATATCAGAGGAAATATCGGATTCTGCAGAAGAGTGATCAACAAAACCAAACTACAAAACCGGATTAGAAAATCTTTCCAAACTCATCGAAATAAATTACAAGAATATGTTGGCATCAATGACACCACCATATCCTAGTAGAAACAATGAACAACCATATCCAACAACTCCAACAATCTCCCCCTTTGGCATTGATGGCAACATATGTGTGAAAAATAGTCAATGCAAAGAAAGAAGATATCGCCAACAAACTCCTCCTAAGATCAAGATATATAATGCAGCTTTTTCACATGATCTCTCTCCCCCTTTGAAAACAATGCCAAAGATCTCCAAAATAGAAAACCAAGCTCTCTCCCAAAATATAAACATGAATCCCTCTCCCCCTTCGACACACAACCAAATCAACAGACTACTCCAGCAGAGGAGCATCACCAACACACCAATCCGGATAAAAGAATAAGGCTCTAAAATCCATTGTATCGATGCAAATCAATGCATATAGTTCTCATCAAGAGGGGTGGATACCCCTAACTTGTCTCTTAAATAGAAAAATGTATCTGCGGGCAAAGGCTTAGTGAAAATATCAGCAATTTGTTCCTTTGTACATACATACTCCAACTTCACCTTCTTTTCACTAACTTGCTCTCTCAAGTAATTATACTTGATTTATATATGCTTAGTATTTGAATGTTGCACTAGATTCTTTGACATGTTTATAGCACTGGAATTATCACATTATATAATAATAGGTTCATCATGAATAACTCTGATATCTTTCAACATTTGCTTCATCCAAACTATCACAGTGCAATTACTAGCAACATCAATGTACTCAGCTTTAGCAGTAGATAAGGACACTAAATCTTGTTTCTTGCTAGCCCATGAAACCAACTTCTTACCTAAAAAGAATGCTCCACTGGTAGTACTCTTCCCATTATCAATATCACCAACCCAATCTACATCAGTGTAGGCACACAACATGAAATCATTATTCTTCGGATACCATAAACCATAATCCATAGTTCCCTTTAGATATCTAAGTATCCTCTTAATAACAATGACATGACTCTCCTTTGGATCAACTTGATATCTAGAAATCATACACACAACATGAATAATGTCAGGACTAGTTTGAGTAAGATATAGCAGTCCACCAACCATAGATCTGTACAAACTCTAATTAGCTTTTGGAGATTCATCATTTTTGGACAATTTTCAACCAATCACCATAGGAGTTTCAACCAGTTTATCATCTAATCAAAAAAATTTCAACAGTTCCTTCACATACTTAGTTTGAGATAAAAAGATACCTTTTCCTATCCGTGCAATCTATAAACCTAATGAAAACTTCATTTCACCAATCATAGACATCTCAAATTCTTTTTGCATATCACCGACAAACTTCATACTCATATCATCATCACCACTAAAGATAATATCACAAGCAAAGACTTCAACAATCAAAATGTTATCATTTTCAATCTTAAAGTACAAATTACTATCAGCAACACCTTTAGTAAATCCCAATTTCAACAAATATTTGTCTAGTCTAGCATACCAGGCTCTAGGAGCTCATTGTTACTATTTACTAAGTTGTCAATAGTTTTATGTCCAAAGTCATTCTATATACTCTAGTCGGTTATTACTACCAAAATATTCAGTCGGTAAGCATAGAGCAGTCGGTTATAGAAGTTACAAGTCACAAAGTCTAGTATACACCGAGTTGTCTACTGAATAACGTTCTATGACTACCGAGCAGCAAAGATGGTATACTGAGTTAATACACACCGAGTAAAATGTGTTACCAGATTCATTGAACCTAGACACATATGTGGAAACATGTTACAAGATCGAGGAACAGGGAACCATTATCACATTGGAAATTGGACTTATCGGTTTTATATGATTTTGAGGACATCTATCCAATGAAATAATTTTGTATGTTTATTCATTTAATAAATTATGTTTGTAAGATCGAAGCATGAACAAGATCACCATTACAAGAGATCTATTTATATAGCATGAATTGAGGATCAATATATGTGTGTGAAGCAAGACATATGTGAAAAGAAAAATCATGGGAAAGCACTGAGTGTTATGACTGTTACGATTGAGACAAATACACAGAGGTCACTGAGAAGGATTTAAGAGAACAATCAAGGAACAGAGTAAACAGAAAGGTTTATCGAGTTAATTTATGGGTTACCAAGGTATGCTATAAGAAAGGTAATTTCATTTTGAGTACATAGAATCTACTATAACATTTCAGATGTGAAGTTGCAGATATTTTGTAAGATTTTGATTGTAATATTTTGAGTTGTAAGAGAAACCTTTAACAGGGTAAAAGACTCTAACAAAGTCTATAAATTGTAAAGCCTTTAACTAGGTGCAACATTTAGAATAAGTGTTGTAAAATCCTTTAGCAAGGTAGATCTAAAGATCTTGATACTCCTAATAGGGTAAGCTATCAGAAATAGCTAAACATGTAGCTCTAACCGAGCAACCTTTATTATTACAGTAGTGAAGTTGTGGGTGTCATCCCCACCATAGTTTTTCTCTCTAACCAAGAGTTTATGTGTAACCAAAATATATGTGTTATGGAGTGAATCATGTATGATAGTTATTTTCTTTTTTTAGCATTATATTAAGTTACAACAGTTTTTGGTTTATGCTTAACATTAAAGTTATTGTTGAAGAAAAGATTTGAAGTACTAATTCACCCCTCCCCTCTTAGTACATTAGCTTTCCATATTGGGCCTAACAATTGGTATCAGAGCTCTAATCTTGGAAAAGGGTTTAACTGCCTAAAGAGAAAGATCTTATCAATGGAAGGCTACAAAAAATCTCGGAGAATTGTGAATCTTCAAAATGAATTGGATCATGCTAATCAAGTGATTGTAGACATGCAGAAACAAATGCAAAGATCACTGAAAGTTAGAAGAAGATTGTCTGATGATTTGTAGGACTCTCAAGAGCTGGTGGAACAAATTGAGACATCATCTGAGAACATTATATCTAAAGAGACTGAAGAAATGATTGGAGCATTGAAAGAAAAGAACAAAGCACTGACTGATCAGCTAAAAGCAATGAAAAGAGAACATGAACATTTCAGCACACAGATGACTGAAAATCTTGATGCATTAAGGACAACCGAGGATAACATAAGAGATATAGAAAGAGAAAAACAACAAATTGAAGCATTAGTGTCTAAAAAGATTGATGAAATCACAAGGATGATTGGAATTCAACAAAATCTATCTGATCAATTGGGTTATGCACATCATGAAGCAAATCCGAAGGAAAATGAGAATCAAGTATTAAAACTTGAAACAGGGAAGAAATCCAAAGAAACACTGAAGAAAAGTTATGAAGCATCAAGGATGTTGGATGAGCAACTAACTACAAGAAGACCCAACAAAGATGCAGGACTTGGTTACAAAGGAAAAGACTCTATCGAGAAGGGAATCCACACTACCGAGAGAGGAGAATCATCAAAGCAAGCTAGAAACAAGAAGAACATCAAAGGAAATAAGCTTATTTGCAACTACTATGGAAAACAAGGACATACTGCCAACATGTGCCAAATCAGAAAAAGTAAGCAACCGAATGTCACTAGGTCCAATGGTTATTGTTACAATTGCAATAAATATGGTCACACATCTAACCAATGTAGGAAAAAGTCTGCTAACAATTATCAGAAGGCAAAATTCAAAGGGTTTTGTAAAAACTGCAATAGATATGGACACGGTATTGAGAAGTGTTGGTTTAAGCAGAAGAACTATATGTGGTCTGCACATCGAGCAAATACTAGAGGCTACTGAAGTCACACAGATCTTAACCGATAGTATAATGCAATACCATGGGATTATAATACAAGGATATGGTGTGAATGTTGTGGAAGATATGGACATATAAGTGCCAACTGCTTTATAAGGTTTGGAATGAACAACCGAAGATCATGGAGAAATCCTGGTATGGCATGTTTTTATTGTCACAAAGTTGGACACTTGGCTAGAGATTGCAGAGATCAACCTAGAGGAGATATTGATGAAATAAAAAGCAAATTCCAGATGATTTAGAAAAAGAAGGAAATTGTGTCAAATGAAGAAAGCACCTTACCTATCAAGTTAGGTGCATCTATTCCAAATTAATCGGTAAATGTATGAAGGGACTACATTCTCTCAAGGTTAAATCTTAACAGTTCCTATTTGATCAATTCAAAATTTGCATAGCTAAGATGCATTAGCAAGTTTGAAATTTTATCAAGTCTTTTGGAGCACTAGTCAAGTCGGTAAATGCAGGAAGTCTGGCTACTCGGTAAAAGCAAAAAAAAGTAAATCGGTTTAGTGGAACTAAGTGAATTTAATGCTTTCTGACTAACTGCATGGAGCCCGATAAGGTAAAATGTGTACTTAAAGCTTTTGCACAGTCATTTTACACTTACCAAGTTTTCAGAAAGTAGAGTGAAGCGATTCAAAGGCAATCAAATCTCTTTCGAAGTGAAATTCAAGGTATTTATATCAATCACAACGCATTGTCAAGCAAGTTAACCGATCATATCGGTTGTGAATATCTATTTTATATTTACTAAGTGGAAAGCGTCTGCTGGTTAAAAGTTTTCAAACCCTAAGGCTATTTCATTAGTGATTATCCAAAGTTTGAAATGGCTCCTAAGATTTAGAAACCCATTGTTGTTGAGAACATTGAGAAGCCCTCATTGAAATACTCACTACCTCCCAAAGTAGCATCTGAATCGGATGATAAAACTGCATTTTCACTCATTCCAGATAGGGTTTTATTAGTTGAGGATGTCAGATTCTAACCTAAGTGTTGTGTTGAGGAACTAGGTCACATAGAGATCAAGGACACATATGATGAATTGTGTACTGATGGAAAACTGGATAGCAAGTTTGAACATATTAAAATCAAGGGATTGACTGAAGCCCTAACCTACCCGCGAGTCTTCAAACCCCAATGGGTTAAATTTGTTTTGAGCAGAGTTCATGATGACTTTATGTGGTTAGAGGAGCAACCATTCAAGATCACCAAGGAAATCATCCACTTGATCACCAGTTACCCTATTTTTGACCATGCCCGAGCTCAGAAAATGATTTCATAGAAGGAACTAATCACCTTAACCGGAGTTGAATCTGATTGCAGAGGTCTAAAACTAAACAATGTCACAGATGCAGAGCTAAAGTTTGCAATTAGAGTCATAGGTTATTGTTTCTTTCAATCGACAAGTGAAAATAGTGTACCCTGTGCTGCTTTTGATTTAGCCTATAAAATTGTGAAGAAAGGTATGAAGATTGATCTATGCGAAGTGTTGTTGAAAAATCTATTTGAAAATCTCAACACCATAAGGAAGACGAAGAAGAACAACTCGACAAACACACTGAAGTTTGGATCACTTTTGGTATGCATGTTTTTCTATTTTGAGAAATTCTTTCCATCAGTCGGTAATGTAGTTTGGGAGGTACACCGACCAATCACCCATCAAATCAATGACTTCATCAAACAGCTAGGTGATAACTTCAATGAGATTATGGATGATTATTTTAGCAAGTTTCAGGAAAAGATGCATAGTAGGTACAGGATACCACCCAAGTTAGTGGAAAAATATAAGGACAATATATGTTTTGAAGTGGACACTGACTACTGCTATGTCAATGCGGTAGAACCGAGAACTCAATCTTTACTGCCTATGGGTTATGAGATTGATTTTGACATTACACAACAGCAGATAGATGCCTTTCTTGCACTACCAAGGCATGCTACTGAGATCAGATATGGTACATATGAAGAAGTTAAAGAAAAAGTCAAAATGAGCATTGTAGTACCAAAGGCTACTAGGAAAGCAACAAAAATGATTAAAGCATTAACGGAGAAATTTGGAGAAGGTTCTTCCTCCACTCCTATCAAGAGCATTCAAGTCATCACCGAGGAGGAATCTGAAGCCCAAGAAGCAGCTATTACATTGAGCACCGAGTTGCCAAAAGGCAAAATTTTGAAAAGGAAGAAATGAGATACATTACAGGTATCACCAACTCCTCCAGTGAAGTGCCCCAATACTAGATCATCTGCAGTGTCATCGAGCAAGAAACAAAAAAATGTTGCAGTTCCAAAGGTAACAAAAACCTATAAGAAGTATACTCAGAGACTCATTTTAAATAAAGAGTCAAGTGACACTGAATTTGAAGACAAAAATAAATTTCAGATTATCAAAAGCAAAAAGGAAGATGTACATAGTGTTGATAATTTTTGTGCCAATTTGAAACAATATGGTGGATTTGGAGCATTTAGGTATGTCAAATATGAATCTTAGACAGAAGAAGAAAAGAGGCAAATAGAAGAGTCAGTTGTATGTACACTTCTTAAATTCTGATTAGTCCCATTAGAAGTAACTAATTCTCTTCCAAAAGCATTGTACTTACACATTGATAACAGGTGGAAATATGCTATGGACTCAGAAAAGAAGATGAGAGAAAGAAGTCTGGTACATCTCTTTCCAGACATGTCGGTAGATGAGATAAGTGAACATCTAAAAAACTACCAGACAAACTTCCTAGTCAAGCAAAGAGCCTTGAAACTGATGAATGGCCTTTATCTTGAAGTAGAGAAAGAAACAAAAGAAAAATGGCAAAAAAAAATTCGAATCAAGAGTGCTGATGAGCAAGGTGAAGTTGAAATAGTAGATATCACCAAGCAAGATCCCGCATAAACTATACAACCTGATGAGGATGTCATGGATACCGAGGAATAGGAACAGGAAATGATAGAAGGGAATGCTTATGCCAAACTGGTATCAAGTGAGTCAGTTTTGGAGCAAGTCAAGTCCTATCCTTCGGTAAGTCAACATGTTTCAACCGAGACACCTCAGGATACTGAACAAGGAAAAGAGGGTCACCAGTCTACAAAAGGAGAAGCTACTTCTCAGGCCACTGGGGAACTGACTTCTCAAGACCCTTCAAGTACTGACAATGTTACAACTGAGACCCTGAGCAAGGATTCACTGAAGGCTACATCTGAGGCTAAAGAAATTGACAAAAATGTTGCCTCTACTGAGCAACCTACTGAGGGTGAACAAGCCTCTCAAGCTATTATGTTAGTTCAACCGGTGAAAGCCTCCTCCTCTAAAGAAAAGAAAATGAAAAAGCATAGTTTCAAGTTAGATTTGTCAAAACCAATTGTGTTGCCGAATGTAGACATATCCAAATTAAAAGGGCAAGCACTTATTGAATTCAGTGAACTATGCTAAGCCAAAGCCGAACAAGAGAAACAAATGGCTATGCAAAAGAAAAACAGAGTACTTTAGAAGGTCAAAGCACTATTAACAGAAATGCTATCTGAAGCTACAATGACAAAAGATGCAACCATCCATATTCAACTGGATGAACTCCTCACTAAAATAGAAGAATCTAGAGTAGACGCATTTGAATACCTAAGCAAATTGAAGGACAAAGGGCTCACTGCAAAAATGATTGAAGAGGTATAGAAAGCCATTGCTATCGGTAAAGTAAAACTTGTTAAATTTATTGTTGAGTCGTCCCCTCAACTCAAGCACATTCTTTATTTATTTCAAAAACTTTGTACATTTTCTTTATTCATTAAATATATCAAGAATAAAACAGAAGTGATTGAGAAAGAGATCACTGATCTCTCCAATAAATTGACCACTGAGCCAAATTCAATTCAAAATTTCTATACCAAGTTACAAATGCTCATGGCTCAACAATTGGAACTTAGGAATGAAGAGCACACAATAAGGATGGACATTATGACTCTTCAAACCTTATTCATTCCACACTTGTCCTCCGTCCAAGAGCAGATCAACTGAGCTACCCACTTATCCGCTCAACAAGAGGGAAGCACTTTAGATGGAATACTTTAGATGGTCTGATTTCACTATTAGCTGATATTACAGCTCAGTATTCACTCATGGATAGTGTCAAGGATGCACTCTTTTCCGCTCTCACCGATGCAAGAACAAAGTATAAATCCATTTTTGACCAGTTGCCTCCACCGAATGGTAACTAGTTTTGATGTTTGTCAAAAAGGGGGAGTATAGTGTATACAAGAGGAGTATACCAAATAGATCAACATATTCTATAGGTCCCAGAGACAACTGAGAGGTGGGGGTGAATCAGTTGTCAAATAAATTCAAACCAAAAACTTATTAACCAACTTAATGCTTAATACTGGTAAATCAGTTAAGTATGCCGGTAGATAGTGTTAATAGTAAATTGCTATACCAGTAAGAATTAATGCATGAAACATAAGCACAAAGTCATCCACAACACATGACACCAATATTTGTATGTGGAAACCCTGTAAGGGAAAAACCATGGTGGGAAACCTTACCCACAATCAGATGATACTACTACAGATAGTAAGTGTACAAAGAGGGGTCTGCACATGCAGAAAGGCCAACAGCTTAGAGCTCACTACTCAATCACAAATGGGAGTCACACTGACTCTAGTTGGATGGTTAAATCCAATAAGAATGTACTGTGCAAAATTGCATCTTCATATGCTGAATTCAATACCGATGTGATGCTGATATGCTTCTACAAAAACCTAACTTCACCTTTAGATGATGTCTTCATGTATACCTCTGCTTGATCTCACATATATCTTTACTCAAAACTTTTCCACATTCCACACTTGATCTTACAAATAAGATCTTACATTTATACCATACCCTAAGACCAATTTTAGTAGGTCGGCTCTACAATAAAAACATTTTATAAATAATATAATATCCGATGCAATAATTGATTAAACATGTCGGCTTAATGCATTTACAACAATAATAAATCATCTCCATAGCGTGCCATTCTGATCTGGAAAAGATAAACCTACCGGTGTAACCCTAGATAACCTGGACCTATTTGCCGGTAAAAGCAAATATGCAAATAAGAATATATCAATGATTATTACTTCAAAATAAAGTGTCCACATGATATCTTCGACATTAACAAGTGTCTTCCATGTCATTTTAGGTACCGGTGAACAATATATCCTGTCGGTGAACCATATATTAGTAACTGTTGCACAGTTTACTATTTGTCGGTGAATGTTGCTGGATCTTCAAAGTAGGTGTATTTAGTAGGTGTTGACATCAATGACAAAACCATACCAAAATACCAATAATCTCCCCCTTTGGCATTGATGGCAACACAAGATGGAAAAACCATCAAAGTGCCAAAAAAAACAACAATCTTCATTTCTCCCCTTGGGAGTGACAATACCATTCTTTCATGTGCCTTTCAAAATTTCTCACCTAAAATCTCTTTTTCTTACCAATAAGATAATGTTTTTCCATAGATCTCTCTCCCTCTTTGACATCAAATTCCAAAGTCACAAAAGGTCAAGTTCATACAAAATACCAACCAATTCAATATACCAACTACTCCTCCTGAGAAGTAGCTTCCTCATCAAAATACCGGAATAAAAGATTTGTCTATTTAATTCTGCCTGTTGATGACAATCATCAATTGTCTAACTCTCTACTAGTGGTGGTATGACTCCGAGCTGATCTCTGAGATACTCAAAAGTTTCCTTAGGCAAAGGTTTTGTGAAAATATCTGCAAGCTGTTCTTTAGTATTCACATAAACCAGTTTTATCTCTTTTTCTTCAACTTTTTCCCTTAGAAAATTTAGTTTGATAGAAACATGTTTTGTTTTAGAATGTAATACCGGATTTTTAGATATATCAATTGCTACAGTGTTATCACAGTATATAGTAATAGGTTCCTTGCATTTTACTTTTATGTCTTTTAACATTTGCTTAAGCCAAATTACCTGTGTACAGTTTGTTGCTGCTGCAACATATTCTGATTCTGCTATTGATAAAGATGTACAACTCTGTTTCTTACTTAACCAAGAAACTAATCTCTTTCCAAGAAAGAATGCTCCTCCAGTGGTTCTTTTTCTATCATCCACATCTCCTGCCCAATATTTGTACGTGGAAACCCTGTAAGGGAAAAACCACGGTGGGAAACCTTACCCACAATCAGATGATACTACTATAGATAGTAAGTGTACAAAGAGGGGTCTACACATGCAGAAAGGCCAACAACCTAGAGCTCACTGCTCAATCACAAATGGGAGTCACACTGACTACAGTTGGATGGTTAAATCCAATAAGAATGTACTGTGCAAAATCGCATCTTCATATGCTGAATTTAGTATCGGTGTGATGCTGATATGCTTCTACAAAAACCTAACTTCACCTTCAAATGATGTCTTTGTGTATACCTCTGCTTGATCTCACATATATCTTTACTCAAACCTTTTCCACATTCCACACTTGATCTTACAAATAAGATCTTACATTTATACCATACCCTAAGACCAATTTTAGTAGGTTGGCTCTATAATAAAAACATTTTATAAATAATATAATATCTGATGCAATAACCAATTAAACATGTCGGCTTAATGCATTTACAACAATAATAAATCATCTCCATAGCATGCCACGCTGATCTAGAAAAGATAAACCTGCCGGTGTAACCCTAGATAACCTGGACCTATTTGCTGGTAAAAGTAAATATGCAAATAAGAATATATCAATGATTATTACTTCAAAATAAAGTGTCCACATGATATCTTCGACATTACCAAGTGTCTTCCATGTCATTTCAGGTACTGGTGAACAATATATCCTGCCGGTGAACCATATATCAGTAACTGTTGCACAATTTACTGTTTGCCAGTGAATGTTGCTGGATCTTCAAAGTAGGTGTATTTAGTAGGTGTTGACATCAATGACAAAACCATACCAAAATACCAACATATTTGAGTATATGGATAATTTTGACAGGGGGAGCAGTGATAATCGAGCAGTGAACCGAGCAGTGAATATAGAATATTGATCACAGCACACATAATCAGAGTTATGTACAATATATTGATAAGGGGAGTATATCTGAGTATACTATTTTATTGACAATTGTATATACTGTCAGTTTAGTCTAATTTTTTAAGTATATAGAATTTTTGAGTTATGACTTTGAAAGAAGTTTTGTCAAACATTTCAAAACTAATGTCAAAAGGGGAGATTGTTACTATTTACTAAGTTGTCATTAGTTTTATGTCCAAAGTCATTCTATATACTCTAGTCGGTTATTACTACCAAAATATTCAGTCGGTAAGCATAGAGCAGTCGGTTACAGAAGTTACAAGTCACAAAGTCTAGTATACACCGAGCTATCTACCGAGTAACGTTCTATGACTACTGAGCAACAAAGATGGTATACCGAGTTAATACACACCAAGTAAAACATGTTACCAGATTCATTGAACCTAGACACATACGTGGAAACGTGTTACAAGATCAAGGAGCAGGGAACCATTATCACATTGGAAATTGCACTTATAGAATTTTTATGATTTTGAGGACATCTATCCAATGAAATAATTTTGTATGGTTATTCATTTAATAAATCATGTTTGTAAGATCGAAGCATGAACAAGATCACCATTACAAGAGATCTATTTATACAACATGAATTGAGGATCAATATATGTGTGTGAAGCAAGACATATGTGAAAAGCAAAATCATGGGAAAGCACTGAGTGTTACGACTATTACGATTGACAGAGATACACAAAGTTCACTGAGAAGGATTTAAGAGAACAGTCAAGGAATAGAGTAAACAGAAAGGTTTACCGGGTTAATTTATGGGTTACCAAGGTATGCTATAAGAAAGGTAATTTCATTTTGAGCACATAGAATCTACTATAACATTTCAGATGTGAAGTTGCAGATATTTTGTAAGATTTTGATTGTAAGATTTTGAGTTGTAAGAGAAAACTTTAATAGGGTAAAAGACTCTAACAAAGTCTATAAATTGTAAAGCCTTTAACTAGGTGCAACATTTAGAATAAGTGTTGTAAAATCCTTTAGCAAGGTAGATCTAAAGATCTTGATACTCCTAATAGGGTAAGCTATCAGAAATAGCTAAACATGTAGCTCTAACCGAGCAACCTTTATTATTGCAATAGTGAAGTTGTGGGTGTCATCCCACCGTAGTTTTTCTCTCTAACCAAGAGTTTTTGCGTAACCAAAATATGTGTTATGGAGTGAATCATGTATGATTGTTATTTATTTGTTTTAGCATTATATTATGTTACAACAGTTTTTGGTTTATGCTTAACATTAAAGTTATTGTTGAAGAAAAGATTTGAAGTACTGATTCACCCCTCCCCTCTCAGTACATTAGCTTTCCATATTGGGCCTAACACTTGTTTTACTCCATAGACAGATTTCTTCAACTTACATACCATGTCTCCATCATTCAACAATGAAAATCCATCAGGTTGTTCAATACTTATTTATTCATCTAGATCACCATTCAAAACTGTTGATTTGACATCCATCTGATCTACCTTGAAATCTTTATAAGCAACATAAGCAAGTAATAGTCTAACAACTTCAATTCTAGAAACTGGAGAAAAAGTTTCTTCATAATCAATTCCTTCTTGTTGTGAATACCCTTTTCATACCAGTCTATCTTTATTTCTGACTACTTCATCGACTTCATTCACTTTGTTCCTAAAAACTCACTTAGTACCAATAACATTTTTATCCTTAGGTCTAGGCGCAAGTTTCCAAGTGTTGTTCTTTTCAATATGATCTAACTCTTCTTCCATGGCTCTTATCTAGTTATCATCTTTACAGGATTCAACATCTTTAGGTTCAACTTTAGAAATAAAACATACTTCTTCTGCAGCTAACCTTCTTCTAGTCATCACACCTTTATTCTTATCACCAATAATCTAATTCTTAGAATGATTCAATTTAACATATCTCAGAGTCTTCTGTTTGTTTTGATCATCAAGTTCCTGAACATCTTCACTAGCAGCAACATCTAGATTAACAGTCTTTTCCAGATCATTCTTCTTAGGCTCTTTAGGTTGAATAGGAGCTAAAATGATATGTTGACCATTATCATAAGCTTTGATCTCCTTCCCAAGGTTCTCATCCACCTTCACATTTGCACTCTCAACTATCTTTCTTAGTCTCTTATTATACAACCCGTAGGCTTTTCTGTTTATAAAATATCCCAAAAATATACCTTCATCACTTCTAGTGTCAAACTTTCCAATATCCTCATCTCTTTTGATATAACATTTGCTACCAAAAACTTTGAAATATTTCACAATAGGAACATGACCAAACCAAAGCTCATAAGGGGTCTTACCGGTATCACCTTTGATATGAACTATGTTGAATGTGTAAGCAATAGTGCTAATAGATTCTCTCCAGTAGACCTTCAGAACAATTCCTTCAATTAACATAGTTCTTGCAGCATCCAAAATAGTATGGTTCTTTCTCTCAACAACTCCATTATGTTGTGGAGTTCTAGGAGCACATAGTTGTCTTCTGATTCCATGCATCTCATAGAATGAATTGAACTCACCAGAACATAGTTCTCCACCTCTATTAGATATCATACACTTTAGCTTCAATCCAAACTCAGTTTCAACTTTAGCTTTGAATATCTTAAATTTGTCAAATGCTTCTAATTTTTCCTTCAAAAAGACAACCCACATCATCCTGGAATAATCATCAATTAGCAGCATAAAGTATCTATGACCCTACACACTTCTACCATTTTTAGGTCCACATAGGTTAGTATGCACAAGATCTTGTAGCCCATTAGATGTATATTGTTTGTTCTTGAAATAAATCCTTGTTTGCTTACCCTACTGACATTCCTTACATAGCAGATTAATAGGTTTAACAATCTTAGGCAGATCTCTAACAACTTGTGTAGAACTGATTTCAATCAATGAATCAAAGTTTACATGACACATTTTTCTATGCCACAACCAACTCTCATCTATCTTAGCAATCAAACAAATTTTCTCACCATAATTCAAATGAAAAATGTTACCTTCAGTCTTAGTCCCAGATGCAATCTCTATATTAGAGGCATTTAAGATCTTGCATTTACCATCCTTGAATTGTAGATCATAACCCTTATCAACCATCTATCCAACACTCAAAATATTATGTTTCAAACCTTCTACATATAATACATCATCAGTATTATGCTTACCATCAAAAGAAATAGAACCTCTCCCACAGATTGCACAAGCTTTGTCATCTCCAAATCTAACTATTCCACACATACCTTTCCATTCTTACAAATTTTCTTTTATCACCGGTCATATGATGTGAACAACCGCTGTCAATCTCCCATTCACCCTTTTCTTCTACCTTAGCAGCCAAAGCTTTCTCCTCAACAGAACAACTAGTGGAATCAATAGGTACATGTCTATCTTCTTTAATGGAAATAAACATGACTTCATCTCCTTCTGATTCATCATCTGTAACACCTTCATCTACAACATAATAATAGTTCTTCAGGTTCCTAAAATTCTAGTTAGACTTACAAGGCTTATCATACTTTTCATGCTTCTCATATCTATCATTCCTATCATGCTTATCAAACTTATCATGTATGTCATACTTAGCCATTCTCTCTGGGCATTTAGAAGAAAAATGTCCTATCTTCTTACAAGAAAAAAATTTCAAAAGCAAATTTCCATCATACTTTCGGATACCTTTAGGCAATCTCTGAGAAATCAATGCTTCAAGATCATCAAGCCCTCTTTCTTGCTCTGTTATTTTTCTTCTTTCTCTTTCATATCTGGATATCCTACACTCATCAGGATCATATTTCTTCTTATCGGATACAGATGCTGATTCTCTAAATGTCGTCTCAAACTTTCCATGTGATTATCCAAATTCACTCAGCTCAAATATAGCAAGTTTTCCAACCAACACATCTCTTGTCATAGTGGTCACACTCTGAATCTCATCAATAGCGGCAACCTTATGTTTATAAAAAGGAGGAAAAGATCTCAGCACCTTAGCAACAATCTCATCTTCCTCAATCTTTCCACCGACACATCTGATACCAGGGACAAGTTCATTCACCTTATCCATGTATGAATGTATGTTCTCATCATCTCCCATCTTCAATGTCTCATACTTTCCTTTCAAACTCTACAACTTAGCAACTTTTACCTGACTATCACCTTCATACAGGATCTTAAGCTTCTCCTAGTTCTCATGTGTGGTCTAAAGTCCCATGACATTTGTCATCTTAGAATCAATCAGGGCACTCAGAAATGCTTCCTTTGCTTTGATGATATATTCTACTTCCTTAACCTCATCAGGAGTAGATGGTCCATTCTGAGGAACAACATAGACATTCTTAGTAATATTATAGTAATCCTCTCTAAGACATTTCAAGTGTACCTCCATCCAGCTCTTCCATATAGTATAGTTACTTCCATCAAACCTCAAACTGTATCTCTTGAAAAGAATACCTTGAACTACAATCTTGGATCTCCTCAAGCGATTAAGCTTCTTCCGGAGGATCTATCTCTGATACCAATTGCTAGCAATAATCAAGAAGGAAGATCGGGAGGGGGGGGGTGAATTAGTCTTCACCACATACAAAAAATTAAACTCCAAAACATAAACTGCTAAAGTGCAGTAATGAATAGATAAGAAAATTAACAACACAACACACAACACCAAGATTTTTGACATGGAAAACCTAGTTAAGGGAAAAACCATAGTGGGAACCTACCCACAGTAAGATCATACTTTGTAGTAGTATGTGAAAAATATTACAATGGGGAATGTGTTGTTCACCAAAAGTGATAACCCAAGAACACCTGCAATTGATCTATGAAGTAGCCAATTCAATCTATGAAGAACTTCAGGGCTTGGACAACATGACAAGGATATGAATCCTTCTACTCTTCAGGTTCTGCAAAACCTAGGCGGGTATACCTTTGATGCTTAGAATTAAACCTATTACACACCTATGAAAACATCAACATAAACAGATAGATCTCACTAGGGCTCCAAAACAAGTAATTTATTGCAGATGGGCTAGATCTACACATAAAACTCAACTATGCTTGAGCATGAGATAGATGAAACATTTCAAAACATAACATAAACTAAAGGTATTCTGATTGGATTTTAAATTGGTTTGAGAACCCCTTTAATTGCAAGATCAGTGCCTTATCCAAGGGAAACAGAGTCATACATCAAACTATAAATGAAAGCTTCGATTGCAAATCCATCTTCATTATTAAATATTCATGCATTAATGCCTTGCATAAATGCATTACTAAGATCATTCACAAAATCATCAGATCTTGAAACTATATTCCATTTTTTTATGATTTATTACATAATTTAAATCCTTCCTTGAAGAATCCCTGCAAACAATCATAACTATTTCCTTGAGATAAAAAATTTCATCCTCCTTGAGGATCTGATTTGATAAAATGGAAATACAAATCTAGAGACAATCCTGTGTGAATTTATGTATGCCTTACATACACAAGAACCTGCAACTAAGAACACCTATAGCAAGAATTGAACTCCATTACTGAAGGAAAAGCCCTACCCTGTACAATCTTCAAGAATACTCAAAATTGGAAGCCATGAAAACTGGAGCCATTCTCACAGAATTCTCGAACCCTTACAACTGAGAAGAATTGGGAATAAAAGGAGAGAGGGAACCAAATCAAATCTGCAACTGAATTGCCAAGTGTCTCCTCTCTAACTGAATTTCATTCCCATGGAAACTGCTTCCAAAATATCCCATATTTGTCAAAATTAACTGCCTGACCGGATTCCTCATTCTGAGAGCTTTCTGGCTATATATAACACTTCATACTTTGGCCAAAAATTGAGCCCTGGGCGAATTAATTCCCTATTTGTGCACATCATTTAAATTTTTCATTTATTTAATATAGTTAAAACTATATCATTTACAATTTTACTTTTATTTTTTGCCTCTGATGTGCTCCGATGCCTTGCCATGTGGCGGCCTCCGATTGGTCGATGGGGTTGACCAGACGCCACCTGGGATGACACCTCATCACTGCCATGTCATCTTCTTTGTCAATGCCACTTGGCCGCCACGTGTACACCACCTCAACACCACTTCATTGCCACCTCACCGGGACCCGCTTGTTGGACATCTAACTATACCCGCCACCTATGTGCCACCTGGCTTTCACAACTTCGCAGGGTCTAACGTTCGTGCATCTTCAATCTATGAAATCGCGCGGGCCATCGATCTCCATCTAACATGCTCGACCTTTACCCTTTTCGCAACTTCGCAGGGCTTAACGTTCGAGCATCTCACCTTCGCAAAACCGCGTGCACCGTTGATCCATCTCGAACCTGCTCACTAGTTAAGCCGCCCTTTCTCTGCAAAATTCCACCTATTTGCCTCGAGAAGTGTGCCGCGTGGGTTCCACCTTGGTCACTGCTCAGTCAGCTCCTCTGTTGCCTTGGGATCTGTGCTCGTGCATGGGCCCACCTTGGGCACCCATAGGCACCGTCCATCAAAAGCCTTTATGGCTTAGACATATTACTACAGTGTGGATTTGCATATAAACATCAAAAACGTCCCTTTCCCAGTGCATGTGGGATTAAAGCCTTTTACTGAAAATGCATTTTCTGGAACTTTTTTTCTGAGTGCTTTAGTGGCATTTTTTGCTACATGCATTTGCTTAAGAATTTTCATGTTGCTTCTCCTCCACCCTACCATGCTGGGGCTGCCATTGGCATTTGCTATGGTTAAAAATGGCATTCAGCCACACCACGCTGTACAGAGAAAATGGTAAGTTTCAATGCCTTTCCTCCAAAAAACATACCATGCTGGAAACTATACTGCTAATTGCATTGGCTTGAAAGTTTAATGCCTTTTCCAATTTCACTCTCCACGCTACAGCAGGGAAATAACTTGCCATTTGCATTAGCTGAGAAGATTCTATGTCTGTTGGAGCTTCTGAAAACTGCCCATTACATTGGCTGAAGATTTCAATGTTTCAAACACCATACCACGCTGCCAATTGCTGAAAATCTCTAAACCTCCCCACTCTCCAACTCTCCACACAAGAGACTAAACTATTGTTATTCTTGTTTTAATGGCTTTTCACCAAGCTCATGCAAGAGGAGAGGATATTAGCCTTGCCAATGTGCATTTGTTGGAGTTCCATTGAAAACTTAACCACACCCATCCACGCAGGGGCTGCCATTAAGTGTTTGCATTTAATTGAAAGATTCTGCATTTTAAACTTCACTCCACGTAAAGGGAGGCTGCTGGTAGAGGCAATTTCATTTGGTTAAAAGCTGCCCCCCAAAACTCCACACAAAGGATTAAACTGTTGTTTGCATTGGCCATTGAGCATGTAGTTATGTCCAATCTTAACCAATTTACCACTTGTTGTTAATGATTCTAACTTTGAGGAAGCCTTTTGAAGTCTGGAGGTGTAGTATGGGTCTCCTCATTGTACATTGCTATTGCAGATTTGCTTGATCCATTCGGATCCTTTAAGCAAGAGACAACATCCAAAATGAAGTTATCTAGCCGCGAAGCCAATTTCTTTGTATGTGAGCTTTGATATCTCACCACATAGTCACTTATAGAGTTTGAGCTTAGCTTTATACTATCCAAGACTACATATTTCTTTTCCACCATCTTTTACATTCTTAATGACAATACGGCATGTTGTTTTCAAGTCTCAGGTTCATTTGCCAATTGTCTTGTTGACCATGTCAATATCTTCCTCTTCCATACCAGGCCTAGAACACTCAACAAGAATTTATAATAACATTGCTATGCAATCCAATATCTTTATGCATCATGAAGTCATGTATTAAGAACATTTTCGCCATAAAAAATAATGCACGGGCACGAGCCAGGTCGGGCCCCAAAGTGGGTCCGACTTAAAAAAAATTTGTTTTCAAACAACTAACCTCTTGAATGCTTCATGGACCTCAAAAATACCTCTGGGAATGATCGGCATCATTTTTGGATCATCCGATTGAATTTTGCAACCTCCAGGGGATTACGCCACAATTTTCAAATTTAATCGCGAAGACGTAATTTTCGAACCTGTCAAAACACCTTTCTGGAGCTCGCCATTTGACAAGCGTGTACTCTAATATACAAGGATGACTTCTATTAGATGGTTTCTCAAGATGAGTCCTGAGCGAAGAGATATTAATTTCCAAAAATGACAAACTGGCTTTGTCGACACTGCGGACCTGATGAAGTCAATGTCCTGGCAACACATGACACCTTTCTCAAAAATATCAAACGACCTTATTAGGCCCTCAAATTTGAAACATAGGTACATTGAAGTACATATTAAATCTTCAAATTCTCAGTTTGATCACTAGACTGACAGGATGCAAACGATGCACTCGCAAAAATGGCTATATTAACTGATATATCACTGAAAGTGCAGATAACTGAAAATGATAGCTAAATGAATCCTTTTGAAAACCGATCAAACGGATTGATAGAGGCTTGAAATTTGAAACGTAGCTCATCATTTATACCAAAATTATCCCGGAACAAACATTCTGACATGACGGTTACTGAGGCAACTTTTACACTTGTGCGAAACAGGGCTCCTACTAGCTGTCGAAACAGGGACTTGCAAAACATAGAAACTGCAAATGGATTTGACTTCAAAAACTGAGCAAATGGATTTGTCAAGACCTGAAATTTTATAGGCTGACTCACATTTATGCATATAATTGAGTCCACTTTGAATTTATCCATGATGATCAATAGGGAAAAAGATGTAATCACTCAAAGTAGGCTACTCAATAAAATCTGCATTTGTGCCTAAATTGCACTTCTAGCTCACCCCTCAAACTGGGTACCTCATAAACTTCTCCAAATTGAATTCTGAAAGTTGCACATCACTGAATAGGACAAATGAAAGGTGTAGGACATGAATCCCGAGCCTTACCCTCTGAAAATCAACCGGCTCCATTTTAGCCCCTTGCTAACTAGGCCATTCAAACTGACTTATTTTAATCATTTGGAAATGCAGGGCAAAATTTTGAAATGGGCCTATAAACTTGACTCAGTTTTAAATACTCCCAACAGTGGCTCTGACTGGGGATGGTTGATTGCAAGATCAACACAAGAATCAGAATATCTTTGGTTATGCAGACCACTAAAAAACGGATCATTTATCTCTTCTCCTCTTCTCTTCTCATCTCATTTCAAGAAACAAGGCTTCCTTATTCTACCCAAACAGCAAGGCACTTTATTGAAAACCACACAACTGAAGCAAAGCAACTATACAAGAGATACACAAGCAAACTCACAACTGATTACAACTGCTCCACTTACAAACATTTACCTCTGTCAAAAATCTGATTCTCATCACCTGACATTAAGATCCAAACAAAGGCACCTTTCAATAACAACTGAGCATAACTTTTATAATCCGCCTCTTTTGTCCCATTACTGAAACAACTAGTGTGCATAACTTTGGTCTGATTTTGAACATTGTGATCACACACTATTTCAACACAAGTAAAATCATGAGACAAATCACCATAGAGGCATTCCCACAAGCTGACATACCTTTCACTGTCCCACTCAACTCTATCATTTGCAAGGACATCATCATGCTGAATTTGAAAAATAAAAGACTCATTTTCAACATTGCAGTTCCTATCAGCACATACCTTATTATCATTTAAATCAATAGAATGAGGGACACTACTAACCAACTGATGCAAACAAGGAACATGAACATTACCATCCGGATGTGATACTTCACTATGCTGATCACACCTCATACTATCCTTATCAAACTAAAAATCTCTGCATTCTCAACATCCCATTCATGGAAAAGAATGCATACCTCCGGCTGAAGCAAATCCTCAGCTAAATCTTTTTCATCCAAACTTATATCCACCTAAAACACTTTCATTTGTGGTTTTAAATGATCATCACATAATCCATGCCTCTTACTTTCATCATGAAATAATTTTTCACAACATATGCTATTGTTGTTCGGAATTCCATCAGTATTATGGACTGGTTCATCATTTACAACATTTGGTTGATCAATTATTTCTTCATACAAAGGGTTAGAAACAAAATGAAGAATCCCCTTATGAACATTATGACACTGAAGTGGTTGGTCGGTATCTATATCAGCATTGAATAAAGCATTGGTAAAATTGCTAAAGACACCATCCATTCGATCATCATAATCATCTTCATCAGGCAAAGAAGAAATTGAAACTTGGCTGGAACAATCCTTAGTGTTCCATATTTCACATTCATCAGATTTTATCCTATGGCCATCATTCTGAAAATCAAGATAATCATACTTATCTTGGCACAACTGATCTTCTTGACCAATAGAATACTTCTCATCAGCCAAAGAATGAAAATGAACATCACTGCCATTTACTTCATCATATGTGTTTTCAGCATGTTCACTAAAACCTTCTGTCATAAAACCATCTGTTAGATCAACATGTTCATCAAATGTACAAGCATCCAGTTCATAGTCCTTTTTTGAAGAATCCTCTTCACTATATTTCAGAAGGTCTTCATCAACAGCTCGAAGGCTCTCCAATATTTGAACCTTCTTGTCCACAACTTCAAGAACTTTCTTAAGTTCTACAATCTTCTGGACTTGCATTGCACTTTGCTGTTCCATTTGAGATTTTGTAAAATTTTCTCCATCCATGTGTGCTATATCTTCATTGCAATCACGCATACCATCATAATTTTCTGAATTAACATTGTGCATAACTTTCCAAATAGAAAGATCATCATCATCATTACAAGAAGTGAAATCTGAAGTGAAATCTGAAAAAACATTTACTTCATCCTCAACACAAGTGACATTATCAGCGTGTAAGTGAGGATCAACTATTGTTTGCACTAAACAATTCTGATTTTCATCATATGGCACATTTTCACTTGCACAAGCAACAACACTTAGTAATCCCTCTGAATTTGGAATTTCAACATCAAATTCATCAGCAGCATGTAAAGATTGATGGTCATCACCATCATTATTTTCACTAATATTATCCTGGAGAGATGCATGATTCACTTGGTAACTGGCAGTCACATAATCAGCATAACCGACATGCAAATCAGATGGTACATATCCCTTGTATATATCTATCTCTGTATCAACATTATCACAACATTGCACACTAACATTCCATCATTACTATGAGAGGCAACCGACATTAACAACAGAGGCTCTTGACTCTCATTCAAATCTGAAACATATGCATCAACAAAACCATTTGGAACTACGGAGCTTTATGCACCTAGACACGGAATGGTTTGCTCAACTTCACATGGTATTCCACCATTGAAGGTGCTTTGGTATGAAACAACAGTAGACACAAATCTCTTCGAGATTCCAAACTTCAAGTTATTTTCCATATCCCTAGCTGTGTTAAAGGCTTCATACATGGTTTTGGGTTCTTTGTTTCTCAATAGGAAACCCATATTCTCATCAAATGCACTCATATAAACATCCAGACATACTTTATCATCAAGTTTATACTTTCTGGATATTTTGGACAAAGCTTGTGAAAATCTGATATTAAACGTTGGTACCAATTCATCTTCCCTAATTTGTATACAGGTGAATTCTTTCAGCAAGTCAGAATCACTCACCTTCTCATCGAATTGATCCATGAAATCTGAAACCAATTCTTCCCATGAGGTAATAGAATTCACTGGCAAAAAAGAGAACCAATCTCTTGCATCCTCTTTTAATGACTGAATAAACAACTTCATGCATACATCTTCTTGGCAAATTTTGAATTCTCCTATCAAATCTGAAAATCTTTTAACATGTTGACATGCTGATTATGATTTCTTCCCACTGAATATGGGCAAATACTTTCTAATTTATGTGGGTATGGGATTTGGATAACCCGGAATATCTCTAAAATTTAGAGCAGCATAATGGTTCATGATGAAACTTCTCCTATTATATGGTTGTGACACTTCACCAGGCATGGCTCTATGTGGAGATACACAAGGTTGAAAAACTTCACATTTTTCTTACTCCCACAAATGATTATATAACTTTGGATAAAAACCTCAAGCACATATCCTCATTCAAATCTATTCCTTAACATTGCTTGACATAAAGTTCTTCCACATTTGCATACTACGGAGGATAACATACACTGGATATTTTAGCAACATAGATATGCAAATCAATTTTGAGATCCTCTCTTTCCCTCTAGACTAGTGCTGTTCACTAAATGGTAAAACGACATTACACATTCAAACTTTCAGAAGAGATCTCTTACATTTGAAACCTCTGAAAAATACTTGGAGATTTGCAGCTGTAAGACTTGTAGATCTGGAGATTTACTTCACACTTTTGCACTGTCTTTTACATCAGAGTCGCCACCTCTTGCACAGAGGATATTTTGAACAGCAGAACGCCATCCAACACTTGTTTAATTCTCTGTTTCTCTTTCAATCTTGCTGTAATCAACACTCTTCCAGACTATTACTACACTTTTCTTCTCAATCTTTTATGATGAAAGCACTTATCTGTGAATCTACTAATTAAACCATCTACACCTTAATTTGATTCATAAGATTATCTACTAATCTTGTGAAAGTCTTGGAATACAAACTTCCTTCAAGCACCGGTACAGAGACTAGAGTCACCACCCAATAAGGAATTGGGGAAAAATTCGTATGCAACTGCAAGGGCTTACTTACAACTAAGCAATATAACTTCTATTTGTTACTCCTTCATACAATATATGACATGTAAAACATATCATGTTACAGATCTAGAACAAGAACTATTATCTTCACCATAAAACCACTTTCAACTCTATGCATATGCAATGGACTGACTAACTGGATAAAATTAGGCAATTTCTATTCAGCTTCCCCAGCAGAGTCACCATTTTTGTTGTGGTGACTCGGATGGGATAATCTCAACCTTATATGAATTAAATCTTTCTTAACCAGAGGCTCTTGACAGTTCATTTGTTCCCTAGCAGAGTCGCCATTTTTGTTGTTCACCAAAAGTGATAACCCAAGAACACCTGCAAATCTTTCTATGAAATGGCTAATTTCAGTCTACAAAAAAAATTAGGGCTTGGACAACATAACATAGGACCCTAATTGATCCTCCTACACTTTAGGTTCTGCTAGACCTAGGGGGGGACACCCTTTTGATGCACTAAATGCAACAATCACAAACATAAGACTGCATCAACAATGAGTAGACAAACCATTCCACAAGCTCACCAAATTAGGTAACATGTACAGATGGGCTGGATCTTATACAAATAATAGGTGAAATAGAGCTTTGGAAGGATAGAACATTAACCCCTAAACAAAGGGAAATAGATTTATCTTTTAATTTGTTTGATATGAAAAACATCTCCAAACTTGTAAGACCAGTGCCTTATCCAAGGGCAATAGAGTCACACATCACACTATAAATCAAAGCTTATACTACAAATCCATCTTCATTATTAAATATTCATGCATTTAATGCCTTGCATAAATGCATTACTCAGCTCACCCACAGAAAATATCAAATCTAGACACTATATTCCATTATTCATGATTTATTAAAGAATTTAAATTCTTCCTTGAAGAATCCCTGCAAACAATCACAACTACCTCCTTCAGATAACAAATCTTAGCCTCCTTGAGGAATCTGATTATGAAGTTAATTTTGGAGAAGATCAGATATTTTGGAAGCAGTTTGGTCGAGATTGAAATTCAGTTAGAGAGGAGACACTTGGCAATTTAGTTGCAGATTTGATTTGGTTCCCTCTCCTTCTTATTCCCAATTCTTCTCAGTTGTAAGGGTTCCAAAAATTTGGGGGAATGGCTCCATTTTTTCATGGCTTCCAATTCTGAGTATTCTTCAAGATTGTACAGAGCAAGGCTATCCTTTTAGTAATAGAGTTCAATTATTTGCTATAGGTGTTCTTAGTTGTAGGTTCTTGTGTATGTAAGGCATGCACAAAATTCACACAGAAGTTGTCTCTGGATATGTATTTTCATTATATTCAAATCAGATCCTCAAGGAGGCTGAGATTTGTTATCTCAAGGAGGTAGTTGTGATTGTTTGCAGGGATTCTTCAAGGAAGAATTTAAATTCTGTAATAAATCATGAATAATGGAATATAGTGTCTGGATTTGATATTTTCTGTGGGTGAGCTGAGTAATGCATTTATGCAAGGCATTAAATGCATGAATATTTAATAATGAAGATGGATTTGCAGTATAAGCTTTCATTTATAGTGTGATGTGTGACTCTGTTGCCCTTGGATAAGGCATTGGTCTTACAAGTTTGGAGATGTTTTTCAGATCAAACAAATTAAAAGATAAATCTATTTCCCTTTGTTTAGGGGTTAATGTTCTATCCTTCCAAAGCTCTATTTCACCTATTATTTGTATAAGATCCAGCCCATCTATACATGTCACCTAATTTGGTGAGCTTGTGGAATGGTTTGTCTGCTCATTATTGATGCAGTCTTATGTTTGTGATTGTTGTATTTAGTGCATCAAAAGGGTGTCCCCCCCTAGGTCTAGCAGAACCTGAAGTGCAGGAGGATCAATTAGGGTCCTATGTTATGTTGTCCAAGCCCTGATGTGTTTTGTAGACTGAAATTGGCCATTTCATAGAAAGATTTGCAGGTGTTCTTGGGTTATCACTTTTGGTGAACAATAGAATGCACATGCATTCAGGGACATTGCCTAGAGATCATTGCTAAAACCATATTTTCTTGGAAGGGTAAAACCCTCAGGGAAGTCTCACTGACTTACAATATGATTCAGACTACAATCCGGAAGAAATGAACTGCAATGGTAGCATCTACAAATGCCTAATGATAGTTCCGGTTAAGCACAATTGTCTTCCCTGCAACACCAATCTCACCTCAACACTTCACTAAATGATAAATTTCTTGTTTGCACATTCACCTCTCTCTGATAATGTAGACACAATATCGACACCAAAACTAAGTGAATAACACACCTATATATACAATTCATCAACCTTGATAACAAGGTTGGCTAAACCCTCAACCCTCAACTCACAATTATAAAAATTACATTACATGATACAAAGATCAACCACCAGACCAATTTAATGATTTAAATTACATACCATGGACCTAATTCAAATTCCCAAATGATCACATCCCATGGAAATCAAGCCAAGATCAACTGCAACACGTTACACCACCAAAATACCGCATAACATGAAAATCATTACCGATTGATGAAAGCCACCAAAAAATTGCACAACAATCAATGCAGATTGCCAAAACCAATAGGACATGACTAGGAAACACCAACAAGTATGTTAGAATCATCACCAATAGCTGCACCAACACCACTTAACAAATCTTCATCGATCAACATTAGAAGGCTCAAGAACTCAACCAATCAGCAACTTCCACAAAGAAAGATAACTTGTGGGACACCAAATCATGAACCATCTGAAATTAAGATACACAAGATCATCTTAAACAATATCCCAAAATCTCAAGACAAGATTTGATCACACCGGAATATATCGGAGGAAATACTGGATTCTGCAAAATAGTGATCAACAAAACCAAACTACAAAACTGGATTAGAAAATTTTCCCAAACTCACCAGATTAAATCACAAGAATATGTTGACATCAATGACAATAACATATCCTAGCAGCAACAATGAAAAACCATATCCAAGAACTCCAATAGAAACTATGTTTGAAAGATCAAATTTATCATGAAAAAGTGTTTTGTGCACTTGAGATATTGAATCTAAGACTTGTTAAAGGCAAATACTTGTGATAACCTTAGGTGTGATCTATTATTTTGGGTGAATTGTTCAAGAAACCTATTTTTTTGACTAGTTGTGAAATCTGTGGAAGTTGAAATGGATTTTTCTCGAAAATGGGTATGTAAAATTATTTTCAAAATTTTGAGTTGATGGCAGGAAATGCCCTCTTTTATGAATGTGCTAAAACAAATGTGTGACTGAAATATGTATATGAACTATTAAATGTGACAAATGCACTGCACTATTGTGCAAATGCACTACTCTGTGCTTCAAAAGTGCGACTCTGTGTTGTTTTGTGATAAATGTGCTATCAAATAATGTATATGCACAACTTTGTTGTTCAAATGTGTTGTTCAGTTATGTACATGCGCTATCAAAGTTTGCAAAAGAACGGCTCTATGTTGTGAATGCATGACTCTATTTCTTTTATAGTAAGTTTTGAGTTTTTCACCAAGATGATTATTTTTCTATTTTTTATTGAGAACATAATGCAAACACAATAGACACAATGTTTTGAAAGAAAAATGCATAGGCAAGTACAATTCCTATGGTAGTCCAGGATAATAGTTGTTGAATCTCATGTGGGTTTTCCCAAGGCTATTCTATTCAAAGTGGATACTTAGATGCTTGACCCCACTAGCTCCACCCTTGATACTCACTTCTCTGGGGCAGCCAAGCACCAGTTCCCATGAAAAATCCTCATGGAAAACTTTGTATCTCTACTAAGAACCATATGTATGTGAGACACTTTAGGGTTCCAACCTCCTGCGCCAACAAATAGAAGGATTTAGGATTCTACATAAAATATTTTTTAGTCAAGGCATCCGGTCAAGTGACCATACATGCGGTGTGTTACGCTCCATTAAGGAAGGCCTCCTAGGCTATAGAGGTTGTGTTCTATAGGGTTTATGGGGAGTCATAACATCAGTATGGACTAATCAACACTCATTGCTTGTAACTGCCATTACAAAACTGATTTATTTATAATGGGTCAGAAGAGCTTGGCATTAGCCCATTTCCACTTGGGTCGTTCCCTCTCACCAAGCCTTAAGGTCTACTCAGGAGGCAGACCCTCTAAAGGTTAAACATTCTAAGAAGTAGGTCTGGTTTTGTGATCACCTGATTAAGGTGAGAGCATAGTAACCTACCACTTTGTTCGAACATAATAAACAAAGAACTTACCCCCTGATTAAATCTACGTGTAGCTATTTCAAAGAAGACACAAAGATGCAAGTTTGCATGTTGTTATTTGACCTAATAGTTATACTAGGTGAAGTAAGAGATGGTAAGTTACAAAACCCCTAGTTAAACTGAATGTGAAAAATGCATGAGAAATACCCCGCAAAAGCATAAGTTAGTGGTTTTTGAAAAATTTTGGTCTTCGACAGTCGAATCTGCAAAAAAGTGTTAGTTAATAGATTGTGAAAAATCAAAATTTTGTAGACTATCTGAGTGAATGCGCTGAAATAATATATGCGCGACCAAAAGTTGTAAATGTGCTGCCTAATACAATGATTGCGAGACTTTGTGCAGTGTATGTGTGATCCTGTAGTACATATGGGCTAAAACTATTTGAATGTGTGATCAAAAGCAGTAAATGCATTGTTAAAGTAAATAAATGCGCTGCTAAATTCAACAAATGTACTGTCAAAAGTGGAAAATGCATGAAAAAGCTTACAAATGCGTTGCTAAACTACATGAATACATGAAACTGCTAAATTGTGAGAAAAAGACAGGATAATAGAAAGTGCGAGGCCCGAGCACCATGGTGGGTGCCAAAATGTGTCAACTTGGAATTTTTACTTCAAAATATACCCACAACTTGTTAGTTTTCAACAATAATAAAGATAAAAGCTACATGAGCTCCAAATTTAACCAATGAAACAAATAAAGGAGTACAAAACTTGAAAGCTTATACCTCTATCCAGTTGTCTCATTGTGTCCTATCACCATTTGAACTTGGATGCATATGTTTTTCTCTTAGACATGCACTGTGGTTGCTTCCAAGATGGCAATGATGAATAGATTGATAACTAGATGTTGATATGATGAGCTAAATGATTATGAAAAATCTATATGAAAATGATTAAGCTAAGAACTCACGGATGCAAGATACCTATTAGATGACTATTAGCTCTCAAAAATGCTTAGGAAATGCCTTCTTATAGATTTTCATGAGTAAAAATTGCATGTGGCAGATATCAACAATTGAGATTGAATCTTGTAGATTGGATGGCCATGAAAAGATTGGTTGGAATGTGAGAGATAAAAGTGGAAAATGTTTCTCCTACATATGCAGGATGGAGGAAAAGGTGGAAGGAGAAGACAAGTGTTAGAAGGCTCACCTTGAATGGAGTTGAAGATTTGAGGGAATGAAGGAAGGTTGGAGAAGATTTAGGGATATGAGGACATGTGGACTTAACTCCCTCCCAAGATGTAGGAAGGTTGGAGAAAATATAGAATTGATTGAGAAATGTGTGTACGTACACATTCTTTTATTTATGAATTGGAAGTTGAAGATAAGTGTAATATTTAAATCTTTAGCCACATAATTGATGAGTTGGCAAAAGAGGAAGTGATAGTAAAGATGAGATGAGTTGAATTTGGAGATTAAATAACTAAAAAAAAAATTAATTGATGAGACTATAGAAGAACTAGATAAGGGAAAATTAAATATTAGATATTTAATTGAATTGGTTTAGAAGAAAGGGGTAATGAATGAATTAATAAAATGTTTCAATTTAATTAATTAATAAAAGAATAAGCATGAAAGCGAATTAAATAAATTTATCTTTCCAAATTAATTATTTAATAGAAGAATAAACATTAAATAAACAATAAATATTTATTTAATTATTCATAGCCAAGTTTGAGTGTATACACCAGCATCCTACCACCATGGTTACTTTCTAGCACTCCCAAGAGGAAGAAGCAAGTTATTTATCTTGATGATTTTGATTTTGGACAATTGGTGTTTGTCAAACCAAAGACCATAAAGAAAACTAAAATCATCTCAAGGGTTAAGGTAGATAGTGCCATGAAAAAATATGCAGAAGTTGCAGAGCATCCTCTTGAAAAAAATATTAGTGAAGTCCAAGTAGAGGAATATCTAATAAGAAGAATTGAGCTTGGGAAACAAACCCATGAAGGTATAGTGGAAGATGCTCAGTCATCTTTTGATGCTCTTGTGACAAAATTCAATGAAGAGAAGGTCAAGAAAGATAAGCTTAAGGCACAAGTGGAGCAACTTATCCCTATGTTAATTAAGATAACAAATTCTTGTTAAGTGATTGAGCCAGTGGTTGATGAGAAAGTCATAAAACAAGAAGATCTTATTACCTCACAAGGTAGAGAAACATGTGAATTTATGGACAAGATGCTCAGTCGAGGAACTCATCTTTTGAGTTCTTCTTCTAAGTTGATTAACAATGTGAAGCTTGTTCAATTTGAATTGAATGCAACACTAAATGTCTTCTTGGAGGAGATGACTATGCATGAAAATAATTTTGATGCCTAGATAAATCTTAGGGATTTCTCTCTAGATGTCTTGGTTAATAATGATGTGATTCATTCTAGGAAAATTTATATTCAGTACAAGGAGTTACTAAAGCATCCTATGGAAGTTTTATAATAGCTCATTGAAGACCTAGAGGAGGCGAAGGGTTTGGGTTTAGAAGACAATAAAAAGGATCATTGACAAGATTGATGAGATTCCTTTTGATTTACTTGATCATGTTCACAAATTACTTCCCTTCGATCCAACCATACAATAATTTAGCTTGCTTGTTCCAGCTAAAGTCAAGAGAGTTGATTTTATTCTCTCATCAATTGACAAATTGATAGAAATCTAGTTATCTTGGATAATCTGGGAGCTATCTTGAAGAAATCCAAAGAAAATACTCCAGCTTGATGGACTCAATTACATGAGCTCAAGTCATCTTAGGCCATGCTAATGAACCAGATGAATCAAAAGTACAAGCTGCTCTCCAAAAGTTTGAAGATTTCTTGAACAAAAATGGAGATGATGATGCTCAAGATGGAGATCCAGAAACTTAGTCATTTTTCATGCTTTCTACCTATAGGTGCATTTTTGTAGTTGGCAATTGTCACTTTAGGTGTCATAACCATGTAGGATTGCACAAGTCCCGAGTCAAATCAAACTCTACTTTTGACTTAGTCATAGTTAGCTGTGTTTTTCTACTAATTTTACTCATTTCCCCTCTCCTATATATATGAGGGTGTTCATTGTAATTATCATATTTTATCTATATGCAACTAGACTCTACCGAAGTGAAAAGCGAAGTGAAACTTTGAGTTCATTTGTGATTTTGCTAATTCAATCAATAAAGACAACATCTTTGGTGTTCAAACTTTGTGTTGAGTTCATTGTGTTCTATGGTAAGAATGTTCTTATGTCATTCTTGTTATGGTAGTTTAATTGATTGAATAAAAGCAGTTTGTAGGAATATTGTGAAAGAGTAGAATGCATTTGGTTGTGTAAACTTTGTGCTACATTTTAGAATTGGTAGAATATAACTTGTTGGAAAATATTATCATACAGACTTTGCACTTTATTTTGTTGTCTTATAGAAAGTATATGAACTTAAGTTCCAGTTTATGAATTTGTATAAAAAATAGCATCATAAAGACTTTGAGCTTTATTTTGGTTTTTCAGAAAAATATTGTTTTGGGCTACAAAAGTTGTTGGAAAAGGTTGATAAGATAATAGTGAGTTGAAGACTTTGAGCTTCAACATTATTTTCTCATCTTGGGAAGCAACAAAAGAATTTGTTCTTTCATAGAAACTTTTCTTCTTTATTTGTAAATTTCATATATGTGCTCCTAGGTTATTTCTTAGGAACTTAGAAGTTGTTTAAATAATTATTTCTCTAAATTGTAATATCTTTTCGAAAAAAAGAGAAAAGGATAAACATATATTTTGAAGAAAGAGAATGAGATGGATTAACACCCAATCTTAGAATAGGATTAGTAATTAGAATTTAATTTTAAAAAAGATTAGAGTAATAAGAAAAGGGGAAGCCTTCCCTTATAATTGGGAGATATTTAATCTCACATACTATGGCTAAAACCACTAGTTTGTAATCCTCACAAGTTTACAAAATTTTCAACCAACAAAACCACAGTTAACATATTAGTTTGATGAAAGCACAAAACACAACCAACTCATGAACACTAGATTTATGTGGAAAACCCAATAAAGGAAAAACCATGGTAAGAATCACACTCACAATATAGATATGACTGATTACAATGAATAGGTCACAAGCTAGGGAGCTCCTTGCTTCAGAATTGCTAGCTAAGGTGCACAACCTTAGGGAAAGATAATAAGGAATTTCACAACTAAAACTCAGTGCTTCAAGGTAAGATACAAATATTTGCCAAGAGAGGCACACTGTCTTCTGACAGGAGTAGCTGAACTAAAGAGGAATAAGATCTCTTGATCATGAAATATGTTGGCAATTTGGAGGAATTGATTATGTGTTGCATTGATGTTTGTCATTGATGTCAACACTAGTTGTTTTGTTGTCTATTGAGTTTTGGTAGAGTGGTTGGACTTTAATGTTGATATGGAGATTTGTCTCCAGTATACTCTGGTTTGTGGAATTGGTTTGGATTGGTTATTCATGTGTTCCTGATGCATATCTCATTCAGTTGGTTCGAGATTTGATGATCTAGATGCTATCATTTGTTCTAGTAATCCTTTTGGTTACTGGTAAGGGTTTTACCAATAGAGCTTTATTGAAGATCTTTTGATGCATCCGATAAGTGGTGTTTGTGTGGCTTCTAGAAGATTATCAGGACGTTGATGGTTATCATGTTCATGTTCCAGTTGATTGGTGGTGTTTCATTTGGCTTATCCTAACCTATTTTAGGTCAGGTCTTATTCTGTTAGGTTATCGATCGATTTGTGTAATGTGTTGGTTGATGCTCCTGATGTGTTACTGTTTGGATTTATTGATTGGTTTGTGTTGTTTTGGTCTTAGGATGACTTGGTTTATCATTGGTTTGCGGGATTATGTAACGGATTTATTGTATTATCTTTTAGGTGGATGACCTAATTGTTTAGGTCTGGGGTTGACATATACATATGATGTAAGATCTCTTTGTAGATCATGGTCAGGGGGTTTTGGAATTATCTGTGTGTGAATAAAGTTGTAATCATATGTAAAGGTTTTGGTTGATCATAGGTGATTGAATTGGGTTTGTGTAAGAGGTTTAAGACCTCCGATATTGAGCTTAACCAAAACTATACTCAGGCATAGGAGATTTCATTCTTGCAGTTCATTCATCTTTCTGGATTGTAGTCTAGATTTATTTTGTAGTCAGTGAGGCTCCTTTTGTGATGAGAAATGCGCTCTAGGCAGTGCACCTTCTTACATGTGCATGCACCTCTTATTATATTCACATACTTACTGCAGAAGTATCATCTGACTATGGGTAGGCTTCCCACCACGGTTTTTCCCTTTACCGGGTTTTCCACATACAAATCCTAGTGTTATGTGTTGTGGATGCATAGTATTTTGTATATGGTCTATGTTTGTGCTTAATTGATATATCCGCTATTCCGGTATTTAGTTTATGCATTCTGGTAAAAGGTTTTGTGTGCTTATAGTTTCATAATTTATTAACAACTGATTTACCCCCCCTCTTAGTTTTCCACTGGTTATCCTAAAAATTGGTATCAGAGATTGGTCCTCTCAGTAGAAGCTTAACTACTTGAGTAAGATCCTATGGCAAATAATCATTCAACTTCAATTGCTTACTGTAAAGACAACCCTAGGCTTGAACGAATAAATTATAGAGTATGGAAGCTTTAGATGGAAACTCATCTGAGATGTCTTAGCAAGGAGATTTGGGAGATCACTAAGAAGGGGTATTCTCTTTATGATCCAACATCTGGCAATCATGCTCCGGTAAACTTGGATAAGAACATTGAAAATGACTGTAGAACTAGAGAATCCCTTTTGAGCGCCCTTTCTGATCAGCAAGTTATGAGATTAATGGACAAATCATCTATAAAATCTATATGGGATAAATTGGAGACTGATTGAAGGTGACCCTACTGTTAAAATAGATAAACTTGATGGTTACTAGGTGCAGTATGAGAACCTAAAAATGGAGGAAGATGAAAGGATTACTGCTTTTATGGAAAGTGTTAATGAAATTGTTATGGGAATTCAGTGCTATGTTGGATCTCTGAGTGAAGATGAGATTGTTTCTAAAGTATTGAGAGTTTTGTCACAGACTTACAAGATGAAGGCTACTACAATTAATTAACTAAGAAAAATTTCTAACAACTCGGTTAATAGGGATACTTTGGTTGGAAAGTTATCTACTTTTGAGCTTGAATAATTTGGTCCTCAAGGAGTTGCAAAGACTAAATCTTCTTTTCATGCATATACATCAACCAACAAGAGTGATTGGAAAGATTTATATGAAAAGGAACTAGAGAAAATGAAGAAAGAAGACAAAGAGCTTGAGAAAATTGAAGCCTTATTTGCTAGAAGAGTACCTAAAGGTCTGGTAGGAAGTAAGTATGACAAAAAATCACCTCAAATGTTTTGCATGTAATAGGATAGGTCACTTTGCATCTAGATGTCTTGAGAGGAATTAAACATTTGAGGAGAAATCTAGAAGATCTTTTAGGCCTAACCATGAATATCAGAACAAGCATAAGTACATGTGGAACAAAGAAAAATAATACTACTATGTAGATGAGGAAGGTGTGAATGATGACTGATGATGAACCGACAAAAGATTCAGCTAGTGGATCCGACAATGGAAAGGAATGGGTATTTTTGGCTATCAAGGAAGATTCTCCAAAACTTGTCATTCAAAATGAAGAGAAGGCCCTTGCTGCTAAAGTTGAAGACAAGGATGAATGGGTGATAGATAGTGGACATTCACATCATATGACTGGAGATAAATGAAAATTTCTATCTTTGCAAGAATTTAATTGTAGTCTGGTTAGATTTGGAGATGATAAAGCATGAATGATCAGAGTAAGATGAACTATATCATTGAATGGAAAGCACAACACTGATAATGTTTATTATGTTGAAGGTTTAAGGCATAATCTTTTGAGTGTAGGATAGTTGGTGGATAAGGGAATTCAATTACAATTCAAGGATGGAAAATGCAAGATTAGTAACAGATCTAGATTGGAGATTGCAACCGGTACTCAGACTAAAGGTAACATCTTTCATTTGAGCTCTGGTGAGAAGACTTGTTTGATTGCACAAATTGATGACAGCTGGATATGACATAAGAGGTTGCGTCATGTGAATTTTGATTGGATTGTAAAGATCAGTTCAACTAAGGTTGTTAGAGATATACCTAAGATTCTGAAGCCCTATAATCCGATATGTAAGGAATGTCAAATGGGTAAGAAAGTCAAAAATTCTTTTAAGAGTATACAAGATAAATCTAATGATGTTATTAATCTTATTCATACTGATTTGTGTGGTCCTACTAGAATAAAAAGTTTTCAGGGAAATAGATATTTCATGCTAATCATTGATGACTATTCTAGAATGATGTGGGTTACTTTTCTAAAAGAGAAGTCTGAATCCTTTGAAAAGTTTAAGATCTTTAAAGCTAAAGTTGAGATAGAGATAGGGTTGAAGATTAAATTTTTAAGGTCAGATCAAGGTGGTGAATTCACATCTAGTGAATTTAATAATTATTGTGAAGAATGGGATAAGGAGACAATTGTCTACACCCCGAACACCTCAGCAGAATGGTGTTGTGGAAAGAAAGAACAGTACAATCTTGGATGTAGCTAGAACTATGTTGATGGAAGCTAATCTGCCTCATATCTATCAGAGAGAATCTTTAAGCATGGTGGTGTACACATTCAACAGAGTTCATATAAAAGGAGACACCAGTAAGAGAGATGAGTTATGGTTTGGTCATACACCTATAGTTAAGTATTTCTGAATCTTTGGTAGTAAATGCTATATCAAAATAGATGATTCCATTGGAAAGTTTGATCCTAGATGTGATGAAGGGATATTTCTTGGTTATTCTAATGAAAGAAAAGCATATAGATGTTATAACAAAAGATTGCAGAGAATTGTGGAGAGTGCTAATGTCAAGGTGGATGAGCAGTACAAAGGTCAAATCAGAACTTATGAGGGAGAACCAGAAGTGGAGATGATTATAACTGAACTGGTAGCACCTGTACTGAAATAGAATGTTGAACCAGATACCTTGACAGTATCAAAAAATTCAACAGTAACTAAAAATCAAAACAGAGAAACAAAAAGTCAGAAGAATCCTAGGTATGTAAGGTTAAATCATTCAGAAGATCAACTCATTGTAGACAAGAGCAAAGGAGTGATCACAAGAAGAAGGTTGGTAGATAAAGAGGTATGCATAATTTCTCAAATTGAACTGGCATTAGTAATTGAAGCTTGTAAGGATGAATGTTGGATAAAAGCTATGGAAGAGGAATTAGATCAGATAGAAAAGAACAACACATGGACTTTAGTTCCTTGGCCTAAAAATAAGAATGTTATTGGAACTAAATGGGTGTTTAGGAATAAATTGAATGAAGATAGACAAGCTGTGAGGAATAAGGCTAGACTGGTATGCAAAATATATTCTCAAAAGGAAGGAATTGATTATGATGAGACTTTTGCTTGGGTAGCTAGGATTGAAGTTGTGAGATTATTTCTTGCTTATGTTGCTCATAAGAAATATAAGGTTTATCAGATGGATGTTAAGTGTGCATTTTTTAATGGAGATCTTGAAGAGGAAGTTTATATTGAGAAACCTAATGGATTTTCACTTTTAGATGACAAAAACGTGGTTTGCAGGTTAAGGAAAGCTTTATATGAATTGAAACAAGCCTCTAGAGCTTGGTATGCTAGATTGGACACATATCTTTTGAAGATTGGTTTCACTAAAGGTAATCCTGATAGTAACTTGTATTATAAGATCACTGATGATTACATATTGATTTTTGAGGTCTTTGTTGATGATTTCATTTTTAGAGGTGAGGATAAGTTATGTATGGAATTATCAGATAATATAAAGAATGAATTTGAGATGTCTATGATTGAAGAGATGAGTTTTTTCTTAGGTTTGCAGATTACCCAGACTAATAAAGGTATTTTCATCTATCAAAATAAGTATGCCAGAGAGTTGTTGAAGAAGTTTGGTATGGAAAATTCTAAACCGGTTGGTACTCCTATGGTTACAAGTGAGTTTTGACAAAGAAAGATGTATCAACTTCAGTAAATCCTACACAGTATAAATATATGATTGGAGGTTTGTCTTATTTGACTCGGACTAGACAAGATATAATGAATGCAGTTTGTATTGTATCAAGATATCAGAGTGATCCTAGAGAGAATCATGAGAGTGCGGTGAAAATGATTTTTGGATATTTACAAGGAAGAACTGAGTATGATTTGTGGTATCCTAAATATGACGACTTTACACTATGTGCATATACAGATGCAGATTGGGCCAGAGATTTTAATGACCGAAAGAGAACATTCGGTGGAGATTTATTTCTTGGAAAGAAACTTGTTTCATGGGTTAGTAAGAAACACTCATGTACTTCTTTATCTCCTATTGAAGCTGAGTATGTTGTTGCTGCTACTAACTGTACACAAATTTTATGGATGAAGTAAATGTTGAAGGATATAAGGGTAGATTGTAATGAACTAGTAGTTATTCACTATGATAACTCTACTGCTATTGACATATCAAAGAATCTGATATTTCATTCTAAGACAAAGGGCATATCAATCAAGTATAAGAAGGAGAAGGTGGAAGCAAATGAAGTCAAAATGGTTTATGTGAACACTAAAGAGAAGATTGCAGATATCTTCACTAAACCTTTTCCTAAGGAATCATTTGAGTGTTTCAGAGATAGATTAGGGGTTTCTTCCCCTCCAGTAGAGACATAGATTAGGGGTTTCTTCCCCTCCAGTAGAGACTTGAGTGATGTTGACTGGCATCAATCTGATATGCATTTATCAGAGCTATTATTCATTTTGGATTGATGTGTTTGTGCTACTACTCAAGGGGAGTAGTCAGCTGCGTGGTTAAGAGGATTTATGATTTTACTTTGATGTTTATGTCAAATTTTTGGTATTGATGTCAAAGGGGGAGAGGTATTCATCTGAAAAACAAAGAGATCGGAGCTTAACAAAGATATCTTTCACAGGGGGAGTTGGGTCTATTAGTTCAAAACTTCATTGTTATATCACCTTGGGGAGATTGTTGGTTGTCTTCCATTGGGGGAGACTTGTTTGGCATTTCTTGGCACTTGGATTTTTTTCACATCTAGTGTTGCCATCAATGCCAAAGGGGGAGATTGTTGGCAATTTGGAGGAACTGATTATGTGCTACATTCATGTTTGTCATTAATGTTAACACTAGCTATTTTGCTGTCTACCAGGTTCTGGTAGAGTGGTTGGACTTTGATGTTGATCTGTAGATTTGTCTCCAGTATTCTTTGGTATGATCTGGTTTGTGGAATTGGTTTAGATTGGTTATTCATGTGTTCCTGATGCATATCTCATTCAGTTGGTTCATGATTTGATGATCTATATGCTATCATTTATTCTAGTAAGCCTTTTGGTGACCGGTAAGGGTTTTACCGACAGCACTTTATTGAAGATCTTTTGATGAATCCGATAAGTGGTTTTGGTGTGGCTTCTAGAAGGTTATCAGGATGTTGATGGTTATCATGTTCATGTTCCAGTTGATTGGTGGTGTTTTTTTTGGCTTATGGCGACCTATTTTAAGTTTGGTCTTATTCTGTTAGGTTATGGACTGGTTTGTGTAACATGTTGGTTGATGATCCTGATGCATTACCAATTGGATTTATTGATTGGTTTATGTTTCTTTGGTCTTAGGCCAACTTGGTTTATCATTGGTTTGTGGGATTATGTAACAAATTTATTGTATTATCTTTTAGGTGGCCAACCTAATTGTTTAGGTCCCAGGTTGATTTATATATTATTTAAGATCTCTTTGTAGATCATGGTTAGGGGGTTTTGGAATTATCTGTGTGAATAAAGTTGTAATCATATGCAGAGGTTTTGGTTGATCATAGGTGATCAAATTGGGTTTGTGTAAGAGGTTTAAGACCTTTGGTATTGAGCTTAACCATAACTATACTCAGGCATAGGAGATGTTATTCTTGCATTTCATTCATCTTTTTGGATTGTAGTTTGGATTTCTTTTGTAGTCAGTGAGGCTCCTTTTGTGATGAGCAGTGTGCTCTAGGCAATGTGCCTTCCTACATGTGTAGGCCCCTCTTATTGTATTCATATACTTACTACAGAAGTATCATCTAACTCTGGGTAGGCTTCCCACCATGTTTTTTCCCTTTACCAAGTTTTCCTTGTACAAATCCTGGTGTTATGTGTTGTGGATGTATAGAATTATATATATGGTCTATATTTGTGCTAAATTGATATATCTTCTATTCCAGTATTTGGTTTATGTACTCCGGTAAAAGGTTTTGTGTGCTTAAAGTTCCATAATCTATTGACAATTGATTTACCCCCCCCTCCCCTCCCCTCTTAATTGTCCACCGGTTATCCTAACAAAATAGACCTTGAACCTTGAACCTCTGTGTCAAGTGTCCAATATCATGACAACTATATCTTGTTAGTATTAACTAGTGACTCAGAGGGGGGGTTGAATCATCACTATACCAATTTATTACAGATTTAAGCTTAATCAAAACTCTTATTCAAACTTTAACATTTATCAGTATAAGAAACATTAATAAGAAACATGCACACCCAAAATTAAACATACATGACAATCAAGATTTATGATGTGGAAACCAGAATGGGAGAAAACCATGGTGTGAGTAGAAACTCACAAAATTTATACTATTCTTAAGTACGCTTGGTGAGGAGCCATCCCTGTTAGGAGATTACAAAGACATTGTTAGGTGCCACCCGGTTAAGTGATTTTCTTCAAGGCCTGTTAGAACCTTTACCCTGTTAGAGGTAGCCTTGTTAAAGGACTTAGGATCATCATTTAAGATGTCACCTGGTTAAGGGATTTTACAAAGGGATCTGTTAAAGTCCACCCGGTTAAGGGATTTTACTGTGCTGCAATTATTAAAGAGAAACAAGTCATTGATCTGATGATGACACATTTATGTCGTATAAATATGTTCTATATCTGTTTCAATCTCTACTCGATGATGGCTTCACCGATTTATGAGGAACCCTTCTGCACTTTGCTTATTCTGCACCTTTACCCTAACTTACAACCCCAATCCACTCACAACTCCATCAACATGCAAATTCAAGATGAAAAATATGTATATAGCTATCTTCAATCTTGGCGCTCACTTTCCCTCCAAAACATGAATCAAAAAATCATTCTATGCGCCAATCTGTTCATTCCTCAAATCTCACTAATTATACCGGTGGGACTAGTCGTTCATGCCACAAATCTCATCGGTTCTCCAATAGGACTTTCAACTTCAATTGGCACTTTCTAATTTGAACATATCTACATTTCACCATTGTGATCTGTTGCCAGTTGTTTTCTTTATATTGGTGAACCTACTTTACTTAGCTTAATGTATCAGTTGCTTCCTATAAACTGGTCTCTGCTCACCAGTGGAAGTCATAAGTCCCCTCTTCCTTACCAATCCACTATAACACTTTTCTGATTAGTTATGATGACATTTGAACTGGTATTGCCATCAATGACAACTTCTTAAGTACTCCAAACTTCATGATGCCAACAATCTCCCCCTTTGGCATTGGTGGCAAAACATCTAGCTGTCTTGAACTAAATCTCCCCCTGTTTCGGTTCTCCCCCTATTCTCTGCCTTCTATTTTGGTTCTCCCCCCCTGTATCTCTACCTTCTTTGCCTCTACCGATGGATCTCTACCTTCTCATATGTACAATCCACTGCACATCAATTCTCCCCCTTTTTGTAACAATGACAAAGAATAAAGGAATCAAAGTATACAAAATAATTTATGAGAGTAAGTCAAAAATTTCTTTGAAATTGACCTTAGCAGCCTCCAAAGAAGATTCCCACGTAGGCTTTATTTGTTTCATAGTGATAATTTTTCCATGCAGGTGTGTGACCAAATCCTCCATGTCATCCATTGTCTTGCAGTCAGGTCTATTGATGAGGCCTTCTGCTTGTTTCACATTGCCTTGCAATAAATCAATGAAAGGGGAAAGATAGCATTGTATTTCTAGCAGATTTAGAGCTCGTTTGTCATGTTCCTCTTTTAGCTAGTTGATTTCATGAGTCAACTATTTGACTTTTCCGCTGAAATTTGCTACTAAGCTTGTAAGAGAATCAAAGTAACCTAGCAGATCTCGAATTTCCTGTTGAGTCTTTACTCTTTTGACTTCAAGATCTTTGATGAAATCAGGGAAGTTTGAGAATCTAACCAAAAATTGGCCAACTTCCTTTAAGATTGATTTCACCTCTTCAATGCAGGTAGAAAGAGCAACTTTTTCAACTGATATTTGTTCCATTAAGTGCTTACCTCTTCTGGTTTCATACTGCCTTGTTGCAACCTTCTCCAGATCAGTTGCCTTTGAACCAATTGCTTTGACAAGAGTGCCCAATTTATTGATGATAGGTGCATTCTCATCAACAACAATATCAGGAATGAGATCAGATAATATTATCTTTGCAGTATTAAAAATTCTTTCCTTCTTTTTCTTTGCTTTAAGTTTGGCCTTTTCAGCTTGAATTCTCAATTTTTCTGAAAATTTTATTAACTATTTGGGGTCATCTTCTTGATATCAATTACTGTGTCTTCCCCTTTGTCCTCCTTTGTTTCTTCTTCTTCTTCTTCTTCTTCTTCTTCTTCAAATTCTACCTTAGAGCTAGCTAAGATGGGAAGTTTAGCTTTCTTTTCCTCAGTTTCCTTTTCTAAAACTAATTTCCTCTTTACCAGAGGAGTGTCCACCACTATTTTCTGACCACCTTCAGGTTGACTGGATGAACAATCTTCTATCTTTTCCCTTAAACTAATTCCGGTTGTTCCTGTTTCCTTCAACTATTCATTCTTCTTTTATGCTTCCTTCTTTTCTTGTTCCTTCTCCCCTGTTTCATCAATAGATGGTATTGACTAGTCTGTCATCTTGGGGCTTTCTTCCTCTACACCTTTTTCTGGAAAATAAGGTTCATTGCCAATAGAGTATGTTGTGGGAATATTTATTGTCACTAGATGTCTTTGAGGTTTTTCCTCATAAGGGATGTCCTCTATTGTAACTTCATCATCTCTAGGATGCTTGGTTTGATCTGTTCCCTTTGTTGGTGTATCATCAGTATTAATAGTTTCAGCAATTGATTTTTTCTCAACCGGTGGCTCTGCATCCATTGTCAGATTAGGAATATCTGACATAACATCACCTATGATATCTTCACCTAAAAAAATCATCAAACCCATCAGTGGTGTCCTTTTCTTTTCCTTTGATCTTTTCTTGCGCAACTGTATCTTGTCCTTGTTTCACTTCTTTTTCTATTTCCTCCTCAGCTTCCTTTTGTTGGCTCAAAATTATTTCCCACATTTCAATGCCCTCATCATGCACACCTTGAATGTCTCCTATGACCACTCTCCCTATTTTGTTCCTTATTTTGAAATGTTGTACACATGCTTCAGCCACTAAAGTTTCTTGATTGTAATCCAATTCATGTTGTACTTCCATGAGTGCCTTTATTCTGTGTTCCTTCTCAATTGCCAAGGCAGTTTTCCATCTCCCTTCAATGAGATTTTATAAATCTGATGGAATTAATCAATGTAGTTCACTGGGGGTTTTGCAGAAATTATGTAAGTTCCAGATGAGTGCATCTTCAATTTTTATTTTGTCTTCCTCGTTGCAGAGGGGATACTTTCTCTCAACGCTAGCTAAACCTCCATATTCTTTGTTCCCATGGACCAATTCATCAACAATTGGAGCTACATTCCTACCACTTCTTATGACATCTTTAATTACCAAATCAGATTGGGTGTCAGAGTTATCATCCTCCTTTTCGTCTTTCTTGGGCTTCTTCTTAGCCTTTGTGTCAATTGACCTTTCACTCTTTTTCTTTCTTGCATATGTGACTCCTACCGGTCCACTTCTACCTTGGGAGGATGTAGGAGCATCTGATTCCTTTTCTTTCATATATGCTACTGGTTTGCTGGATGCAACACCCTTGGATCTTGTCTTGGATATTTTCTTCTTTTCATTTATTTTCTCTTCATTTTTGCTTGATTTTTCCCCTATTTTCTCACTTGTACCGATGGAAGCAGTGGCATCAGATGCTTCACCAATATATTTCTTGTCTAAGGTGTCAATCATTTTCTTAACTTTCTTTAGAATGATAGGATATTTGAGTTCCCTCTTAATTTTGGAGCTTGCCTCCTCATAAGTTCCAAATTAATGGACTTGAAAATCACTGAGAGGGGGGGGCATTAATTAGTGACACCAAAAACCAAACTACTTTAAACACTAACCAGTAGATGAACTTAACAAAGCTTTTAAACACAATGCATGTAATCCAAAATGATATATCAACATCGACAAAAAGTAAAGCATCCACCATAATACAAGTGTTTGTACATGGAACACCCAAATAGGTAAAAACCATGGTGAGCTGAAACTCACAAGTTAACTATCTGTAGTAATAGATAATTGACCGGTTAAGGTCTACAAAGTGCTCTGCTAGGAGCGAATCTTGTTAGAGATCCCAAAGCTTGATTAGAAGCTTATACCCTGTTAGGAGTAACCTCGGTGGAGGATTTTTGAATCCAAACTAATGGATCACCCTGTTAAAGGATTTATACATTGAAGCTTGTTAGATCTTACCCGGTTAGGGGATTTGATTCTACTATAATGGTTAGAAAACAACAAGAATGGTTGATTTGTTCCGAGTAGCACAATACTTTCTTGATCAGATCCTTCTAAGCATATTCAACTGCTCTTCTGCATATTTTGCAACTTAACTTCTCACAGCATAACACTTTCAATTATCATATATCACATATAACATAATTCACTATGATGTCAATATATAGGCCTTATGATTTCATGTCAGTTTTAAGAAATCATAACACAATTTCCTAGGTGCAGTGTATCTAGACAAGTAACCATAACTCATCACAAAAATTGCCACCAAGCAGTCGGTGTCAGTAACTCATCACAAAAATCAACAAATACCAGTTGGAACAATTAGTACTAGTTTGAATAAAATATATGAACCGTTATCATTGAATCTCCACTTGATCTCCATATTGATCTTCATCATGATGCCGACTTAGTATAACCACAGGTTGTCTCTTATGCACATACCGGTTAACACATAGTACCATTTAGAGATTAACGACTAAGTATACCGGTTGACAGAATAAATAATTGAAGTTACACCGGTAGTCAAATATAATCATATGTGTGTGTGAGTGTTTCATCAATGACAACAAATGACGAATCATCATCAAACCAACAATCTCCCCCTTTGGCATTGATGGAAACACTTAGAAAATTTTATAGTAATACTGCTAAGTATGCATACACAACAAATTTACACATATACTCATGCTCCCCCTTAATGCATACATTATACAAAATTTTCAAAAACACACATACATATTTCTACTCCCCCTTTGACAACAATGCCAAAAAAAAAGTAAAATATATATATATATATATATAGAAAATTCGTATCAAAGTGTTCAACTTATACAACATTAACTGAAAAGATCATGCATTAGCTAATCTCATAAAAATAGCATTGTAACTCTTTTTCATCTATGACAAAGCATTTTCCCATGATTCCAGTATGTTCTTAGTATACTCGAATGTAGACAGTAGTTGTGAATGGAATTCTTCCATTGAGTCCAGTGTGCAGGTTTTAGGGGTTGCAAGAATAGTTTCTGCATTGGAGTAGGCTCTCTCAAGTATGTCTAGTTCTGATGTGAGCATACTTTTGAGGTCTTTAAGAGATCAGAGTCTCTTTGCCTTCTTAGTATCATAGCTATCTAGTCTGTTATACATATCATCTACAAACTTGTTAAAGGCGTGTATGGAGTCCTGGAGTGGGACATATGCCTTGCATATCATTTCCATTTCTTGCTCTATTTCAGTTTGACTTTTTGAAATGTTAGAATAAAAGAAAGTAACATTGGAGGTAGAAGAAAGATACTTTCCTCTTGTTTCAACATCTTTACTCAACAAACTTTTATTGTGAGATAGAGCCATTTTTCCACTATTAATATCCTTTGCCAGTTTTTCTCCTTATTTCTTCTTGTGACTCTTTTCAACATACAGTTGAGCAGCATCTTCTAGTGACTTGGTTTGATTAGATGCATCTGCAACTAACTGACCAAGTTTGCTAATAGGTGTAGATAGATGTGCTATAGATGTTTCTAGTAGTAGACCAGATAAAATATCTACCATAGTCTGAATTGTCTATGCTTCAACCTTTTGCTCTTTTAGTCTCTTCTTATGCACTCTAGATTTCATGACACTTGCAATCTTCATCATTTGTGATGTGCTCAAATTATTCATATCAGTAGGTCCTGAAATACTTAGAGAATCCTCATCATGCTCATCAAGTTGCTTCTACTTTGCTGGTTCAGAGGATACAACCTTAATGATTGCTTTCTCTATATTCTTCTTCATTTCCTTTTCAGAGGACTGTGTGACAACATTTTCAGTAGGCTCCTTCTAAATTACTTGAATGACCAAAGGATATTGGGGTTTCTCCAGTTGTTCTATTGCCAATGGATTGTCCACTTTTAGTTGAGTTGTTGGTTGTTCAACTAAGGTAACCTATACATCAGCATTTTCCGGAGGCTCCATATCTCATGCAGTGTTATCTCCAGATAGGTCAATTGTGTTCTGAACATCATCAACAATATGAATAATAGAATCATCCTTTTTCTTAAGAGGATAGACCTCATCAAGTTGAATAATATCTTCATCATCCATTTTTTATCTGTTAAAATCATCAACTATCTCTTCTTTATCCTTATTCTTAGAAGAATGTATGATTTTTTCCATTTGTTTGATTCCACAGGCTATCTAATGTGTCTCAATTTCAATAATTGCCCTTTACCATTAAGAATCTTCAATCTTCTTGCTTTAAAAGAAAAATATGCTTTGTACTGATCAACTAAAGCACTAATTCCATCTGTAGATAAATTGGGAAAATATTGTACAAATATTTCATCAATAATTTCTTTTTCCAATTTTATAGCTTCCTCCCATTTATCTAAAAGAATATTATACAAAGAGATTGAAATAACATTTTCCAGATCATGTTAAAATCTACTACAATGACACAAATGAGTGATTACCTATTGAATCACTTGCTCTTTCTCATCTTTAGTGAAGAAATCAAAATATTCTTTGACATTGTCAAACCTATTCCTCCCTAGTGTCTTCATTGTTCTTTCAAAATGGGTATCTGGTTTGTAAGAAGCTATATCAATAGGTGTATTTTCCTTTGGCACTACCTTTACCTTCTTGGATTTCTATCAGTTGCTTTTACCTTCTTTGATTCTTCATCAGAATCCATTCCCTCAGACTCTGGTTGTAAAATTAATTTTCTAGCTCTCTTCTTTGTCTCCTTCTTAATATATGCTTTGGCTTCCAATTCCTTTTTGGTTAGGACACTTCTGATAACCCTAGTACTCTTTGTTGATGGAGATGCTTCATCAGAATTTTTATTCTTTCCTCTTGCCCTTTTAACAGGTGTAGTACTGGTTTGTGCAGGTGCATCTTGGACTACCACAATGTCCAATTTTGCCTTCTTTCTATCTTTAGGTGATGCTAATAGGGTATTAGAATAACCAACCAGTAGATCATAGTTTACCTCATAACTCATGTCTTCCATTTCTTCCTCTCTTGGATCAATTGCTTGCATTAGGCAAAAATCAATGGTAACAATGAAGATTATATCCTTTTGAAAGTGTTTTACCACTTCTTCTTGTAGTCTCATTCTTATACTCATTTTCTTTTGGAACTCATTGAAATACTTATTCATGGTAGCATGGAAAGTATTATTTACAGCCTTGATGTTGTTCTTAATTTGTGCCAAGACCGGTGATTCCTTTGACCACTCAATGTCTCCAATTCTTGGTAGAAAGTTCTTAAAGTAAAAGAATAGACCAACTAATAGCAGACCAAACTTTAATTTCAAACTTCTATCCTTCTTGATAGATTGCAAATTCAAAAACAATTATCTCCTGATAGCTTCACAGAGATCATAATTTGAATTATCAACAATCATTATCTGAGTTGTATGAATTGTTGTAGATGGAACACTATTAAGTCTACTAGACTAAAATACTCGGTAGCCTATCACCATTGTTGCTAGTTTTACTGTAGGGTCTTTAATGTTGTTAACGAAAAAAGCATGCCCATTAGATGTAGAACCGGTTAAGTTGAAGACAATATCCTTAGAAATTCTCCTTAACCCAGGTACTTCACCAGTTGAGAAATAGCCAGTCACATCCTAAATGGCTTCGTTTGTAATTGTGTGAGTTCTTTCTAAATACATGTTTTCTCCATGAAATCGACTCAAAATGATTCTAATATGTGCTTCTTCAAAATCTTCAAGAAAATAAGATGCATTATGAAAACCCTTTTCGAAAAACCTAGCATACTTTGTCTTAATCTTACCGTTCTCATCACAAAGTGATTTCAACTGTGTGTAAATGTATAGAGACCGTAATTCTTCTAGCTTGCAATTAATATAACTAGACAAATCACCTTTGACCAAAACTCCACTCAGAACTTGTTACAATGCATTATATAACACAATTTGATTTGCCTTTAGAGCTTCCATAGGCTCAGAAGTAATCATTCACCTCTCTATAGACTTTGAAGTTGATATCATTCTAGATGAACAAGATTCAAAGTAGTATATTCAAATAAATACCTTGTTTCGTGCACATTGCCCCATTTACCAGTTGAAATGCCCAAGTGCACACCAATTCAACCTTCTACAACCTTCAATTCAGCTTAATTTCACAAATCATGAAACAATTCGGCAATTAACAACAAAACAATCTTTCTTAGCTTAGCAGACGCTCCAAATTTCTTTCTTGAATGCGTTAGGGTAAAAATGACAAAGTAAAACTGTCTTTCATCCTTTTACCTACTACATTAAATGCTCGCCCATTTAGGGTTACAAGCCCTAATTTCACTGCTCAAAGAAAAAACCGATTGATAACATATTGACAAAAAGTTACCAGAATTTCATGTTTCAAAATTATTTTCCTGCTCATTTTCTATAAGGGGTCTAGAGGAATTTTAACCATTAAGCTCCCCTTAGCCATATTAAAAGGCTTAAGTCACCAGTTCAGGGTTCTCTTCACTAGGTGAAGGAACAATTTCTTATTCAGGTGACTCATCACTTTTCTTCTTCCAAATTTGATTCATTTCCTCTCTGGTTTCTTCAACATTAACTTTCTGCTTTCCCTTTTGATCTTTATAAGAGTTGACCAGTTTGCTATTTCTAGATCTACAGAATTTTACTAAGTGGCCCGATTTGTTACAGTGATAATAGGACATACTAGATGATCTCCAAGGTCCTGAATTTCCTCTTCCTATTTTTCTTCTGCAGTTCATAGCCACATGACCAAAGTTATTACAAATGGTACAAATAACATTTGTTTCCTTTTCCATCTCAAATGGACTAAACCAGTTGCCGTAGGGTTTTTTCCAGTTTAGGTTTACCTGGTTGTTAAAGTTCCTCATTCGGTCACCATTTGGTCTTGGATGCATGTGTGGTATAGGATTGTTTGCTCCATATCTGTACTCAACAGATCTATGTCCATACATTCCACATGTGAAGCAATGAACTTCAAATTTCTTGGACACATACCTAGCATTAGTATTGTAACTTGCATTTCTTTTAGGTTTGTCTCTAGAAACATTTGCAGTGTGACCAGGTTTATGGCAAACAAAACAAACAGCTTTAAAGACCTTCTTACCGGTAGGCTTGTTGATCTTAGGAGAAGATTTGTTCTTAACATTATTGCTCTTTGTACCAGAGGATTCACCTTTTTCAGTTGTGTGAAAACCAAGTCCATAGACATCACCCTTCATTCTTTGTGATTGAATTTGTTCTTTCAACATGGTAGAACTTCTGCTAAACTTCTTCAATTTCTCATTGGCTGCAGTAAGTTGTTTTGTGAGATCTTCATTATGTTTAGACAGGTTCTCTTTCAGAGATGATGAAAGTTAAAGATCTAGTTGCAGGTTCTCCTTTTATTCTCTTTCAACAATCAAATTCTCATGCATAGTGGCATTTTCCTGCTTGATCTTGACAATCTCTTGATCTCTTTCTTTGATAAGATCTTCAGCAACTCTACTAGCTTCTAGTTCCTGACTCATGAAGATAGTAAGACCTTCTAGCTCTCTCCTTAGATTTAGTTTCTCACCGTTTAACTTTTCAACTTCCTCTGCTAAAGCATCAATATTGGCTTCATCTGAAGAACTATTATTAGATATCTCTAATAATTGTTCAGTTAGCTCTCTCCTTTTGACTTGAAAAGCTTTCAGTTTGACCCTTAGGTTTTCAAGCTCATTTCTACTGGCTTCTATTTCTCTAGCCATCTCAAAGTAGCTCATGTCCCCCATGGTGGTTTCAAGGCTCCCTTCTAAGCGATTAGGCTTCAAAGAAGTTAGGCTCTGATACCAATTGATGGACTTGAAAAGCACTAAGAGACGGGGGGGCAAATCAGTGATACCAAAAACCAAACTACTTTAAACATTAACTGGTAGATGAACTTAACAAAGCTTTTAAACACAATGCATGTAATCCAAAATGATATAACAACATTCACAAAAAGTAAAGCATCCACCATAACACAAGTGTTTGTACGTGGAAAACCCAAATAGGTAAAAACCACGGTGAGATGGAACTCACAAGTTAAGTATCTGCAGTAATAGATAACTAATCGGTTAAGGTCTACAAAGTGCTTTGCTAGGAGCGAATCTTGCTAGATATCCCAAAGCTTGATTAGAAGCTTATACCCTGTTAGGAGTAACCTCGGTGGAGGATTTCAAAACCCAAACTAATGGATCACCTTTTTAAAGGATTTATACATTGAAGCTTGTTAGAGCTTACCCAGTTAGGGGATTTGATTCTACTATAATGGTTAGAAAACAGCAAGAATGGTTGATTTGTTCTAAGTAGCACAATACTTGCTTGATCAGATACTTTTAAGCATATTCAACACTGCTCTTCTGCATATTGTGCAACTTAACTTCTCACAACATAACACTTTCACTTATCATATATCACACATAACATAATTCACTGTGATGTCAATATATAGGCCTTATGATTTCATGTCAGCCTTAAGAAATGATAACACAATTTCCTAGGGGCAGTGTATCTGGACAAGTAACCATAACTCATCACAAAATTTCTGCCAAGTAGTCGGTGCTGGTAACTGATCACAAAAATCAATAAATACTGGTTGGAACAATTAATACCAGTTTGAATAAAACATATGAACCATTGTCCTTGAATCTCTTCTTGATCTCCATCTTGATCTTCATCATTATGCCGACTTAGTATAACCACAGGTTGTCTCTTATGCACATACTGGTTAACACAGAGCACCAATTAGAGATTAACCACTAAGTATACCAGTTGATAGTGTAAACAATTGAAGTTACATCGGTAGTCAAATATAATCATATGTGTGTGAGTGTTTCATCAATGACAACAAATGATGATGAATCATCAAGCCAACTCTTAGCTTTTTTGTCTACTAGTTTAGATAGTAACATGTTTGTATATATATTTGGCAATGTCTGCCCCGATATCATAACCCATAGCGGGTACCCAGAAAGTTCTAGGTTCAACCACTTGAATGATGCAACAATCAATATCAATAAGAAAGCAAATAGTGTCCTTGTATTTTTAAACTATACCGATCAGGATTATTCCTCTTTGATACATTCTAGTTTGGAATTCTTTAAAGTAACCCCACATTGTCTCTCCAAACTTATCAACTAAGTCTCTAATCATTTCACCTATCTGAACTGTGATAGGTTTATCTATAGACCACACTACATTGCCCTTACCGAGAAAGAAATTTTGCACATAGAAGAAGATACATACCAGTATTGAACCATACTTGTTGTCCTTCTTAATTCGGTATATGTTCACCAGGAATTGAATCCTTATCATCTCACAAATGTTGTATGTTGCATGCTCTTTGATGATCTGGTGAGCTGCATGGATAGCACTGCTCGACACACTATTCATGCAACTTGATTGGTACACTCTATAAGCTATTACTGTAGATGCAAACCTTACTTCTTCATCCTCAATATGAGTGACAGTCATTTCTCTCTTGTCATATCAGGATTGAGTCAACCAAGTGACCTCACTGGATGATATTGTCCTTAGGGTTAGTGCTTCATTTGTTTTGTTGAACCCTGTTACTCTTCGGATCACATCCTTTGTGATTTTGATTGGATCTTTAGCTTCCAACCATAGAAACTAGTCATGTACTCTACTTAGCACATACCTGATCCAATCGATATGGAATTGGTTTGGAATATCAACAACATACAACAAACCCTTGGTCTACAGATGCATATGTTCTACCTTCAATAGACCATTGTCGCAGAACCCTTTGAATTCATCTTGAATGAATTTGTCTCCAAGATCTTCAAGCTTGTAGTGGATGAAGGAACAAACATCTTCAATCAGTAACACACCGGAGGGCACAAATGATAGGGCACTAGTTTTATCGACTTCTCTAGCATTCATAGGATGCAGCTTGAACTCAAGTTGTGGTTCCTTAACAACCTCTACCAACATAGGGGTCGACATGGAAGCTGCCATGATGAATTAGAACAAAATTCATAGATTAGTTTCCTCTACCATTTTTGCTAGAGCATCCGATCACCAAAGCTTCACTGCTTGATCTCCAAACTAACTTTGCACGTAATGCACTTAGCAGATTTAGAAAGCCTTCAATTGCACTAGGAGCTCTCGAATGCAGAGATGAAAGAAAGGTAAACAAAATAATCTTTCATTTCCTTATTTATTAGTTAAGTTGTTTGATACACTTTTACAACAATTAAATTGTACAACCTCAAACGTTAACATTTTATAATTTACTGGTGTAACTTCCCTATCGATAAAAATACAACCTTTAACACTTATACTCTTAACAATTCACCATTAAAAAATTACAAAAAATATGACAACTCATCTAGGTAATGCAAATAAGAATTACCTCACTTTAGTTACGGGGAATCAACCATGATTTTTCAATAAGTGCTCCCCCTAAGCATTGGTTTTCTTAGTTTGAAGAACTGCCATCATCGATAGATGATGACTTAGTTTCAGACTGCTTCTCTTCTTCTTTGCTTTCTTCCTTTTTAGTCCACATCCTTTTCATTTCATTCTTCACCTCTTCAACTGTCTTCTTTCCTTTCAAATCATTTGTCCATTTCTTCTTTCTAAACTAGTTTCTGTCTTCAGACTGGTTGTAGGATCGGTTCTTGCACTCTCTAGCCAAATGGCCGATCTTATGGCAGTTGAAACATGCCATACCAGATGCCTTCCATGGCATGCATTTTTTCTCTGACCCATTCTCATCCTACAATTCGCTGCAACATGACCAAAATTTCCAAAAGCAGAACAGGTGGCATTAAGTTGATTACCCTTTCTATTAGGGCTAATCAGTTTGGATGGAGATCTTTATGTATTTTTCTTGAACATGCATTCTTCAGCTTTGTGTCCATTTTTTATTACACATGAAGCAATATCCATTAAATCTTCTTCTAGTGGACATGCTACTTGATCGAGGTCTACACTCATAAGCAGTGTGTCCATATTTGTGACAGTTATAGCAATAACCATCAAAGGTGAATGGCATCTTGTTACTGACCGAATGATTTCTACAGACATCAGACTTATGACCCAGTTTACCACAATAGTTGCAAGAGGATTTAGAAAAATTCATACCTTTTATTCCTGATTTGTTCCTTTTATCATCCTTCATCCTCTTGGGATTAGATGATTCTCCACTTTCCATTGGACCTATACCAGAGTAACCAAGATCCGTTGTCTCCGTTGTTCTCCTCTGAGCTTTTAATTGATCATCTATCTTCTTAGAGCTTTCATTAAATTTTCTTAGTTTTTCATTTCTCTCATTCGCAGCTTTCAACTCATTTTTGAGTTGTTCAATCTCCTTCATCACCTTCTCATTTTCCTCTGTTTTTCCATGCAGATGCTCATACATAACTCTATTCTCTTGAGTAAGAATTCAAATTTCTTCATCCTTTTTGATGATGATTGCATCATTGCATCATTCTCTCTTAGGGCTTCTTCAGCAAGTCTTTTGGCTCTTTCAACTTTTGACAGTGCTTCATCTAGATTTCTCTTTCTTTCCTTTGTTGTCCTTCTGGCTTCTACTATTTTAGTCATTCTCAGGGCCTAACTTTCATGCTCTCTTTTTAGATTTTGATTTCTTCAACCAACTTCTTGTTCTTTTTCATCGGCTCTAAGACTGCCTCTTCTACTTCTTCAGATCCACTCTGATCAGAGAGTTGATCTATGATATCTTGACTCTCATTAAGTTATAGAGCGAGTTCCTTCCTTTTAGCAAGTGATTTTTTCAGTCTCTCCTTCAGCTGAGAGATCATCTCATTAGCTTCATCAAGCTACTTATGATACCAATATTCTTCCATGATCTTTTCCTCAAGTTGTTAAAATTTTCTTCAGAGGACCTCAACTCTGATACCAATTATTAATGTTAATCTGTGACTAAGAGAGGGGGTGAATCAACACTATATCAGTTTATTATAGATTTAACCTTAATCAAAAATCTTATTCAAACTTTAACACTTATCATTATAAGCAACATTAATAAGAAACATGCACACACAAAATTAAACACACATGACAATCAAGATTTATCATGAGAAACCCAAATGGGAGAAAACCATGGCGTGAGTAGAAACTCACAAAATTTGCAATATTCTTAAGTACACCCGATGAGGAGCCATCCCTATTAGGAGAATACAAAGACACTATTAGGTGCCACCCGGCTAAGGGATTTTCTTCAAGGCATGTTAGAACCTTTACCCTGTTAGAGGTATCCTTGTTAAAGGACTTAGAATCATCATTTAGGATGTCACCCGGTTAAGGGATTTTACAAAGGGACCTATGAAAGTCCACCTGGTTAAGGGATTTTACTGTGCTGCAATTATTAAAGAGAAACAAGTCATTGATCTGATGATGACACTTTTCTACTATATAGATCCATTCTATATCTGCTTCAGTCTCTGCTTGATGATGGCTTCACCGATTCATGAGGAACCCTTGTGTACTTTGCTTATTCTCCACCTTTAATCTAACTTACAACCTCAATCCACTCACAACTCCATCAACATACACATTCAAGATGAAAAATATGTATATAGTTGTCTTCAATCTTGGCACTCACATTCCCTCCAAAACACGAACTCAAAAAATCATTCTATGCGCCAATCTGTTCATTCCTCAAATCTCACCAATTATACTTGTGGGACTAGCTGTTCATGCCACAAATCTTGCTGGTTCTCTATCAAGCACTCTGACTTCAACTGGAACTTTCTAGTTTGAACAGATCTACATTTCATCATTGTGATCTGCTGGCAGTTGTTTTCTTTATATTGGTGAACTTGCTTTACTCATCTTAATCTATCAGTTGCTTCCTGTAACCAGTCTCTCCTTACCGGTGGAATTATTTAGTCCCCTATTCCTTACCAATCCACTATAACCCTTTTCTGATCAGTTATGATGAAATCTAAATCGGTATTTCCATTAATGACAACTTCTTAAGTACTCCACACTTCATGATGCCAACATATCTAGCTTCAAACTCTATTGCCAAACACTATTAAGACTCTTCTCAATAGAATATCTCACACCTTTTCAATCAAATTTGTTTGCATATCATTCACAGACTTTGCATTAAAAAAACTCCCATGAAACTGTACATACAACACACACACATTTTCTCATTGTTGTATACAAAGATATTCATTAAAACTCTCGACTAAGTCAGCCCAAGGAAGAGTACACAAAATTGCATAACTTAGGCCATCCAAACTAATAATATCTAATGCAGTCCACTCTAGAACAAAGAGGGACCCAAAAATAATACCATGAATCCTTCTAAGTTGAATCTAATGAGCAACAAACCCTAACACATCTTTCAAAACTAGTTCCAAATGAAACATGTAGATAAATAATAAATCTTAGCAATCAGTCAACCTAAAAACATATTCCAATGCAAAATACCTAATGTGGATCTCCACACATCATGGTGAGACCCAAAACAATATTCTAAATTCACCTTCAATGCATACCTAAATTAGAAAGAATGATGTAGACAAGATAATTCATTCGGGCACACAGAGACTCAACACAGTTGACCAAACCAAAACACATACCAACATAAACTCACATGTGGAATGAAATAAACACTAGAGATTCAAACTGGAACACTACAAGAACAAAATAAGCATATCCTCCAAAGTTTAATACTTGAATTCACATATATCTCGAAGCCACCGAGCATATTTTGGACCAATCTGATAGACACTCTCAATGCTAAAGAATAGCAACAACTAGTCTCATCATCTGAGCAACCGAATGACCTAAAAACTTGATGGTACACCATACACAAAATATTAACATTATATCCAAGTCTACACACCATACTCTTCACATTCAAATCAAAACATTCTTCCACTAGGTCATTAAATACTCTTTCCTGCATATTTAAACTTCTGCTACATTGATCATCTAAAAAATTCCTCATGTAAGCATAACATCTCCACTAAAGAATGACAACTCCTAAATAATTAATACCATACCAAATATACCACTAAACATCTATCACCAACTTATTGTAATATCAATGGTAGGACAACCTTAACTAAGATACCAATGAAACTCAACAGTAACACCAAGCAACACATATTGATATCATACAACTTTGATAATCTTCCACAACAAACTTCCTTTGAGGCATCGATCAAATTGAACAACATAATCAATTTTTGACACTCTTAATCAACAATACAAAATAGAGAAACCTTCATATACCTGCATGACAATATAATAACAACTCACTTGTCACCAACTACCACCAATTGTTACCACCAAAAGTTTGCATAACACAAGAGTGTATCTAGGCCAAACCATATCCGGACCAATAAGTTCAACATCAAAGACAAGATATAAGACCAAACCACATCTAGATCAATAATACATTAGAACAACAAACAAGTTTGACAAGATATAACAACAAGATATAAGACTAGACCACATCCAAACCAATAGGACATCAGAACCACCAACAAGTTTGACATTAATGACAACCTAACTTACATTTAAAATAATCTCCCCATTTGTCATTGATGACAACACTTGTACTATCTTCTACTAAAATATCTCCCCCTTTGACATCAAAGACAAAGGGCACATGTCAAAAAATAGTCACCTTACTTTAGAGCTCTCTTCCCCTTTGTAATATTCCTCTAAACTCTTTTATCTTGGCACATTATTTTTCTCCAATACATGTAAAATTTGTAATGGGGATAACTCTGATCTGCAACCACTTTTCTAAAATTGAGGAAACATATACTACACTACTCCCCATGAGAGAAACCATCACACCAATCTAGGATATAGAAGATAGGCTTTGAGTCTCCTACATAATACTTCATCTCATGATCTATGTACCAAAAGGAGCTATTGTAAAGTATTATGCTTTTATAGTAGATCATGACATTGAATTCTACACCATCTAAACCTCTCTTGTTATCTATATTTAAGACATGCATTGGAAGAACATGTTTTCTAAGCATTTTTTATTAGACAACAATGTTGAAGACAATTTAACACCCAAATCCTTGAGGTGGGTTCATAAGAATTTGAGGTAGATCCACCCCAAACACAATGCTGAGTTTAGTTCCTAGAAGAATCAGCATCGGCTTAGAGTGTAGATCCATCCGTAACCATATCTTCATCTATTCACACTAATTCTCCCCTCCCTAATTTCTTCCCTTTTCATGCTTCCATTTTTCATAGTTTGGAAGCTAATTTCACTCTTATTTTGTCATAAAATGACATGGAAATGTGTCATAGTTCCTTGTATAGAAATTTGTCATAAAATGACATGGAAAGGTGTTGGCAATTGACACTCATCCAGTGATTTCAAGTGACTTAGGGTTTTCATTGATGGCAATGCTTCTTGGTGATTCAATCTGGCATTCATGATTCATCTTATCCGGAAGCTAGAGTTAACTGGTAGGTAGCTAACCAGTAAAACATGGTATTTTGGCAATGTTTTGGTCCAAAATAATTTCTGATGATTGTGGTGTTTTTGGTGATCATTTTTGTGATCTCGGTGATTGGGAAGACCCTTAAGAAGCATGTGATTATAATCTTTTGATCCGGCACTATTTTTTTTTTAAGATTGAAGCTGACTTGGAGCTACACGTTACACTTCTTGAAGCTGACTTGAAGGAGATTTCCTTTGTGTTAATACTAGATATATAAGATTGATTTGGTGATTGATTTTTGGTGTATGGTGATCCGTTTGGTGTGATTGAGAAGAGTTTCATGTGCACATTCAATCTGGTAGATGAATGAGACATAAATAGAGTATTCAACAAAGCAAAGACTGTTAGAGATTTAGTGCTTAACCGCAACCCATTCTTTCATAGTCAAATGCTAATTGAGATTTCATTTCATTGTATTTTCTCATTGTAATCAAATTGTAAGTCAGTGAGACTTCCCTAAAGGTTGTAGCCTTCTAGGAAACTATATTTGAGCAGTGCGCTCTAGGAAGTGGTCTTGAATGCAAGTGCATTCCCCATCTATGTAATATTTATATACTCCTGGCCATAGTATATGAATATTATGGTTTCTAGCCCCACCATGGTTTTTCCCTTTCTGAGTTTCCACGTAAAAATTCTAGTGTTGTGGATTTGTGTATTGTTTGTTTCATATTGTTAGTTAACATATTATGCTTCCTTGATTTTCATTCAATTAAACTCCACACCCTCACAAAGTCACAATTGTAAACTAGCCAATTGGGAAAATACAGTTGTTCTTTTCCCTCCGAATTTTAAAATAGGTACAGCTCCCTTATATAATATTCAATGAATTATTCAATATAAATTTGTGCCCACTTTTAAACAAAAAGAAGTAAGACAATACATTCATTCATAAACATGCAAGGAACATAGCATACGTAAATATTTTCGTTGATCATGAAAACACAGTTTCACAGATTTTAGACTTCACATAAGCAAGGAATTGGCAAATCAGTATTGGTAGATAATGTTCTTTCTCAGATAAATCATTCACATAAACAGATATAATTTAGTGATAATTAAACCCACAAAGAGGCAAATTATCAAGATTGAACACATAGATTCAAGTCTTTCAGCCAATATATGTTTTCTTCATTCATTCAAAGATAAATAGCGATTCAATATGATTATCTTTATGAAAGAAACATGCAGCAAAATAGTAATAAACCCAAAACCTTCTGGATATCTCAAAAAATCCGAACCCTTCTTCAGTTCAAAAACATCCCTTAAATAAAAACAAATTGTTTCTTTTAACCTTACAGAGTAATTTTTTGTGGTAAACAATTACCAACAGAAACAGTTTGAAAACATAACTGTAAAATAACAGAAAAGTCTTTTGAGCAAGATAAAGAGGACACGTCCTCAGAAATGAAAACAAATCCTAACTAGGCATTGAGGATCTTTGAGTTGCACCATCCTCGACATTCACATTCAGTGCCGCCTTCCACTTCTTGTACGCCGTGATGAACTCCTGTAAAGATGGAACACTTGGAAGTTTAACAGATGTCATCCTTTGTTTCCACGCCTCTACCTCTAGTTGGATCTTCTTGATTTCATCCACATAGCTAGGTAACTGATCTGTGTAAATGTATAATACATCTTCAACTCTGGCAACCTTTGTGAAATCAGTTGTCATGGGTGCTCCATTCTTCTTAACTTCATTCATAGCATCACAGAAAAGTTTTACAACCACATTCATGCTCTTTTCTACTTGACCATCACCCCAAACATAAGTGGTATGAATATGTCTTAATTGAGTTGCCAAATTATGACATATTCCCTTTAATTCTTTCTCCCACTTGATGAATTCCACACATCCTGTCTTGAGCATTGCATTCCTCCAATCAATATTGCGCTTACTAGTGAACAAGAGTGATTTATCAGCTATTTTAAGTGGTTTTTCAGTCAGAAACTTAGCCACTCCATACTTTTGAATTTCATAAATTTGTAAAGAGGTAGCCGTCCATTTGGCTTCTTCACTCTCACACATTTTAACCTATGACTGAATGTCTGCTATCAACAGTGAGGTTTCATCAAACACTTTTCTGGATTCTCGAATAAATTTGCAACTATCATTAATGACTCCATTCACCCAATCATCAAAAATAGTTGCGATGGCCTTTCCCCTTTGGATCTGACTCAATAACATTTGACTGGCAGGTGATGTGGGATCAAAAGATTGGGAAGCTTGATCTAACAGCTTAGGAGAAGAAGATACACCACTGATCACATCAATGTAATCTGCCAACACTTTGATCGTCTATTTCAACTCCTTCTTATCCTTCCCGTCCTTTTGCGATCGGGTTAGCATGCATTTTGCAGAAACTTCAAAGTGATGATTATCTATATCCCTGTCAGCAAATCCAAGCTCTACTTTCTCCACATGGTAACTATCAACAGAAAGCTTAGATGCTTCTCCATCAACCTTTGGCTTTGCAACCTCCACCATCCATTTACCTATTTTATCATCAATCTCTAGCCTTGTCATTGCCTTTGCCCTTTTTGGCTAAGGTGTTTTTGTCACATACTTACTCACAACATCGACGATTAGCAAAGCGACGGGAACAATATTTTTCCTTTTGTTTACAGTCGACACCAGCCATTGGGGAGAACTAACAATAGAATCCTTTAGGATTAAAGACTTCTCCTGAGTTTGTTCTTTAAAACCAAGAGAAGTGTCAAGGTTTTAAGCAAAATCCAGAAAAATGTTATCCTTAAAGTGATCCATCTTTGACAAATTACTTACTTCTGGCAACTTATCCTTCTCACCTTCTTCACCCGGGTCTAGATCAATAAAGTGTTCTGCAACTTGCGGTTTGCTCCTATTAGTTTTGGCCTTTGATCTAGTCACATGAATAGAAATAGGTGATCTGATAGCCTCTTTAGCTATTGAGGTGGGTTTCTTATGGTGAGAAGATTTCTTGGTTTTTGAATATGTTCCTAGAAGACATGTATTTTTCAGAAATGTTAGCATCAGGAGCCCTAAAAACAACTTGCTTAATCATTTGTGATTCTGAACTCTAAGCATCCAATCGTCTCATTCTAGAAAGCCAATGCACGATTCTTTGAATTATGGTTATTGCCCTAAAATCGATGTCATCCCTTTCATACTCAAACCAGCTTATCTCATCTAAAGGCTTTGAGTTGATTCTATCAAATTCAAGATCAAGGACGTCTTTGTCATGATCTATAACTCCCTCAACATTCACTTCCAGCTTCTAGTCAATAATCTATTGAATCCTCAATCAGCTATAGTCTCTTAATCGGACTTCAAACTCATCTTTACAGTCCTCCCAAAAATATTTGAAATGGACAGAAGGAGCATAACTTTTTCCTAATTTAAAGGACTGAACAACAAAGAGTTTATTATCAAAACTATTCCTAGCTTGATAGAAACCAAAATTAAAATTCTTTAAATCAATTCCTACACTGGCTGCATCTGCAAATGACTTGCAAGAAAAAGAACCTAATTCAAGGGGAAAGAGGGCTTCACGATCACTTAAATCTACATACTTTTATATCACATGGGCCAATTGCCTACAAATCTCTGCTAGCACAAAACAATCAAAAGCATATTGAGGCAATTTCATGGATTCCTCCTCAAAATCACCCACCCGAAGGTAAGTGAAGTGGGGATACTGAATATAGTAGCTCTTGTATACTCTGATTAATTATTGAGCCTCTTCAGAAATCCTTCTTTCCATATTTCCTATCAATTCTGCAAACATTCTTCTAGTAAAAACATCATGAACCCGTCTATAGTTTTCCAAAGCCTTTTCACTTTGAAAACATGGGTAGAATTCAAAAACCCTAATTCCTTCAAACACTAGGGCTTGAGGTACTCCTTGTCATTATTTTGTGCATGCCAGACAATATATAAGATATGAAGACATGTATAAATTCCTATCCCCAAACCATGCTTGTTTCATTTGATCCTGGAGCTCTTCTGCAATAAATTCTCCCCAATCAATGTAGTAGGTTCCATCTAAGATGACTTGGATGAAATGATACATCCATTCTGCGAACAGATAAGAATTAGCTACTCCCTTAACCCTATGTAACAAAACTATCAAATCCCTAATATAGGGTTTCACATGGTCTCTACTCAAGGATTTCGTTAAGTGAGAACTACCTATCTGAGGTTCAATCAACTAGCTTCTAGCAATAATATTTCTATGCTTGTCTTCCTTCTCATGAAATCTTGTAACAGAGAGAGGAGTAAATTTAGAGTATGCATCCCTCCCAAGAATTCTTAAAAACTAAGATGATTGTTTCTCGGTTCACTGTTAACAAGTCCTAACCATAATCTTTCCTTATACACTAGTGTCTAATATCAAACCTATTCATGCATTCCCTCACCAATTCTGGACAAGTGACCACTAAAGGAAAGGCTGCTGCTTCCACCAAACCACTATTTGCTATCTCAGTCATGAATGGTTTTGACATTTGACTTTTTAACCTCTCTAAGAGGTCGCCCATGTCAAAATCTCTTAGGGAAGTGTCACTGAATTTAGGATGCACACAATCTAGACTAGCAACATTACCGAATAAATGAAATGCAGACTTCACTTTCACTAATGCAGCCATTAAAATACAATTCCTCAAGAAAGAAAACAAAACCAGAAGTAAAGCCAATAGGAAAGTGGAAGAACTGAACTCACCTGGTGTCAACAAATTCCTGAAATCCCTATGCTTGCAGAAAAAGTTTACCTCTCACCACCTCCAGCGCCTTATCAAAAACTGACTGAGTTGTTGGTAAAATCGGTGCCATATATCAAATTTAAATTCATTGAGAAAAAAATCTGCCTCACAGATGCCAGAGATTTTAATATGACAAGCATTAAATGCAATCTCTTAAATTTCGTCGCCTCACTCATTCCACTCATTGCAACTATTTTGATACGTGTCATTAACTTAACTTTCCATGATTACAAACATCCAATCATGTGCCTCGGGAAAGTCGGTGCCAACTATTATCTTTGAAAGAAGAGTCTTGGGCATTCAAAATGAATCATAACATTCCCTTATTGAACCCTGCGAACCCATTGAACACAAAGGTTCAAGTCAATTCACACATGTTCTAGCATGTTCATGTATTTATCAAGAAAGAATCCTAACTATATTGAAAACAAAGGAGACATAACCAACTTGAACGAAAACAAAAAGTACAAGGTAGTTCATGCTAGTTCAATAAGGTACATATTTTACAAACTGCCAACCTTACATTTTTAAAAATGAGGATACAAATTACCATAGAAATAACTTGCCTAAAATGAACCTTGATCATGACATAAACTAGAACACAAAAATTGAAAGATGACAGAAAAACCCTAGGATATAGGCAAACTATTGCCATCACATATTTATATTCTTTTTTGTTATGCATTGCTAATCGGAGGATAAAGAATAAGTTTGAGGGTTTTATTTCTGATAGATCATTGATTCACCCCCCCTCTGAGTGATCTTTGATTCTAGCAATTGGTATCAGAGCCTAGTTCCTCTGAGGAGGCTTAACTGCTTGAGGAAGATTTGGGAGATTGATTCTATGGATTCCGGTTTTAAGTGACAACTCAATGTAGCACTTGAGGATCTTGATGAAGCTAGAAGTGAGGTTTGTACCTTGAAGAAGAACCTAAATGTTGCTGATGAATTCATTAGTGAGATAAAGGATCAAGAAAGTGTCTGTAGAGAAAAGAGGAAGAAATTAATGGACAAGTTGAAGGAGAAAGAAGATCAGATCATGGAATACTAGAACAAAGTTGGCGAGGTTAACAAGCTTGAGAGAGAGAATGTTGCTTTGAATAATGAGATGCAATCCATTGTGATGAGACCGACTAAGGAGATTGAGGACCACAAGAAGAATGAAGAGAATATAGCACAATCATTGAAGGAAAGAGTTGATGAATGTTTCAGGCTTACCTATGAGAATTATTAGTTAAATCTTGAGTTGACACAATCAAGGAATAATGGTCAAGAACTTGAAAGACAGATTGCTACCTTGAGGGATGAACTTTCTACTGCCAATGAATACAAAGATAAATTTAAAGCTAGTTCAGCAAGGCTTGATGAGATGCTGGAAAGTCAAAGACATGGAAAGTATATGTGAGGCCTAGGATTTCAGAAAGGTGAATCCTCCGGATCTAGACAAGGCAATACAAAACCTGATCAGAAGAAGAGTAAGAATCCTCTGTGTTTTATATGCAATAACTTTGGACACAAGTCAAATGTGTTTATAGAAGTAATGAATAAATTTTAGAACAGAAGATGTTATGCTTATGGAATGTTTGGACATATTTCTAAACAGTGCAGGACAAGACATAATCAGATGAACTTCAAACCTATGAAGAATAATGTTGTTTGCCAAGCATGCAACAAACCCGGTCATATTGCAAAATTCTACAGAAGCAAAAAAAGTGCTCCAGTTGACAAGAACGAATCAGATGAAAAGGGAAAAGAAAAGGTAGATGAGATCAGAGATCAACATAAGAAGATGTGGGTAAAGAAGGATGAATCTAAGACAGATAATGGATATGTACCTGAATCGGGTGCAAAATCTTCATCCGATAACTAGGGATTTTGGCCTTAGGGGGAGGCAAACCAATGCATTTCTTGCATTACCCCTTGATGAGATCTATAGTTAATAGATTATAGATGGTAAGAATTGAGCTTCAGTTGATATCTAGAACTCAGACAACTAATTTTAGAATCTGGTAGTGAAATAGCGCATTCAGTTGAATATTTGAGGTGCATTTATTTCAAAGTAGAATTAGGGTTTGCAAAGTTAAAAAGGAAAATATGAGAATAATTCTTCACTTTTCAAATAGTGTTTTGGAGCTGAAGAACAGGGAGATCAAGGTTTCCAGGTGATCAGAGAGAAAAAGCAATCCAACGAGTGATCTAGGGCATTCGTCAGCTGGTTGAGGTATTTTTTGAAGGGCATTTTCCAAGTTTGATTTTCTGTGAATTGGAAATGGCATCTACATCTTCCATTTTTACTCCACTTGTAGTTGAGGTTAAGGACATGACCCATCCTGTATTTAAGAAACACCCCTAGAAATCCATGGAAGATGACCCGGTTCGCAGTGAATGTAGGCTCGAACAGGATGGGTCATGTCCTTAACTGCGAAATTGAAGAAACCGACTCTAAGGATATCCTAGACTTGTATATTGACAACATCATGGATGAGATCAACATTCCCAAGTTGGAATTTGCATAGTTGCATAGAAAGGGTTTCATACAATTTGTAAACTTTCTGACATTTGATGAGAAGGAATGGGTGAGGTATGTGCTAAGAAAGATCCATACTAAATTTATGTGGCTATACCAACCTTACAAGATCACTGTTGATGTGATTAGGGTAGTAACCTATTTGAATCAAAATGGTGAAAAGATAGAGTTGTGGAAGGTCACAAACCTTACCGGTGAACAAATTAACCAATGCAGAGTTTGATGGACGATCAATGAAGATTATCACAATAAAGAAGGATGATGTTAAATTTTTTGCAATGGTAATTGGCTACAAAGTGTATCAGTCTAACAGACTGAACTCTATATCTGACACTGCTATCCATGCAACTTACAATATGGTCAAAGAAGATGGTCACTATGACCTATGTAGTGTTCTATTGGAGGAGTTAATGATAAATTTGAAGAAAATCAAGCAAGATAAAAAGCATGTCTTTAAGTTTGGTTCTTTGATTATCTATCTGGCACTTTATTTCATGAATTAAATCCTTAGAACTGACAAATTTCAATGGGCTTATGAAAAACTGGTAGCTAAGAAAATCAAGAAGGGACTTGATAGACTTGGCAACCAGGATAATCAAAATGCTTCTTTGTGGGATTTCTTTAAAACTTTTCAGGACAAAATGAAACAAAGAGTGAGAATGCCCAAAGAAATTGTAAAGAAATATGAGGGGACAATCTGCTTTATGGTAAACAAGGATGAATGTATTATGGAAGCAATTCTACCCCGAACAATATGGATAATGTCTATGGGGTATGAGGTATATGAAGCTACCTTGGATGCCTACACACAAAACTTGCTAAATGCTTTGGTAGACACTAAGGAGGAAAGGTTCAGAACTTGCAAGGAGAAATCAATGGAGTTGCACTACACATTCTCTGAACTGGCAAGGAAGAGAAAGGTAGAAAAGATTGTGGAAGAAATTCTTGTCGAAGAAGGACATCCCCGAGAGAAAGTCAGGGTTGCTAGAGCTATGAGGGATATAGTTGAGGAAGTAAAGAAACAAAAGACTACACCTACTCCAGTTAAGGTAAAGGTGAAAGGACATTTTCCTGCTCTGGTGAAGACACCTCCTGCTAAAGTAGAACCCTTTGGTGCATCTAAGGGGAAAGGTGTTATGAGGAAGAAGCATGACTCAAAGAGAATATGTGGCAGTTTCTCCAGTGTAATCTAATATTGAATTAGATACAAGCATTCGTAAGGCACTGAAGAAAGGATAATTTGCTAGAGTTATTTAGAAACCCCAATCTGGTGGTGAGAAGAAAAGGGAAAAGGAGAAGAAGGCCAAATCAGACCCTACCAATAGGCCTGCTAGAGGAAGGAAAATTAAGACTCAACTGAAGTCTGGTGATCAAAAAGGTAAATTTAAATTTGTTCTCTCATTGACAGAAGTTCAGTTAATAGATGAAATAATAGTAGATCGAAATTTGAAGATTATGTTGAAGTTTGTTATGTAAATTTTGATGATGGTGAGAAAAGGAAAGTAGAGGAAGCAATTGTACTTTATTTACACAATTTTAATAAAACATTGATTGAAATAGAAAATTTTATTCCAAAGGACTTGTATAGTCTAATTGATTCTAGAAGAATGTATGCAAGCAAAATTGAGAGGGAAATAAAGGAAAGAGAGATTTCAAATGTATGTACATGTATTACTCATAGTGAAGTTAATAGGTTAATTGAAGAAGCAAATAAAAAGGAATTTAGAAGTAAGAAATGGATTAATGATTGGTAATGTAGAATAGGTGAGGAAAGAAACAAAAGAAATATGGAGAAAAATTATTCAAAATGATCCTCTATATAGAGATACACTTAAGCCATCCTAGTCAGAAAATCCTCTGGTAGATGATGTAAATAAAGAGGAGGATACTAAAGATGTTGCAGAGTAGCAAGTTTTGGATATTGTTGAAGTTGTGTCTGTAAAAGAAAATGATAAATCAACAGAGGTAGAGGATGGTAAACCAGGTGGTGACACCTATGCACACGAGGCACCTAAAGATGTCAAATCCAGGCCAGTTGAGACTAAGAAATGGGAAGAGGAAAAACAAGATGAACTGAATAGAGGAAAGGGTAAGGCAATGAAGAATCCAATACTTGTGGAAATTGACATAGTAAAATCCCAAATCCAAGGAAGTTTTCTGCAGTTTAATATCAGTTTTGATAAACCCTTCAATAAAATGTCTCCGACAAAAAGGATGATAGTTGTTGCTGCTCTTTAGGCACAAGCCCGTCAAGATCTAGTGAAATAAAAAATGAAGACAAAAAGTTAATATTGATGTCTATTATGTTTTACAGAAGGTGGCTTCCAATGTACAGTTAGATTCCAATAACAACCCCTCTAGTAAATTACTACAATTGATTAACAGTGTAAATAAAATTTTTGATTCTTTGGAGAAGACAACTACTCAGAAAGTTTTGGACACGTTTAAGGAAGTTAGAAAACAAACTCTCCTGAAAAATGATTAAAGATGAGAGGGCTGTTAGGAACCGGGAAGGAAAACTGAGAGAGGGGGGAGAATCAGTTGTCAATAAATTATAACCCAAAACAAATAATTCCAACTTAAAACTCAGTGTCGGTAAAATAGATCAATAGTTATACTAATATCGGTACAACTTAATGCATGAAATAGAAAGCAAAACACATCCACAGCACATGACACAAATATTTTGACGTGGAAACCTTGTACGGGGAAAAACCACAATGGGAAACCTTACCCACAATTAGATGATACTACTGCAGATAGTAAGTGAATGCAATAATGGGGTCTGCACATGCATAAAGGCCAACCGCCTAGAGCTCACTACTCAATCACAAAATAAGAGTCACACTGACTACAATTGGATGGTTAAATCCAATAACAATGTACTACTTCAATATAGCATCTACAATGCTAGATTTAGTACTAGTTTAAGCTTTGACCATGAGTGCCAAACACCTTCATAACCTTTCCTTCAACCTTCAAATGATATCTGCGTGATTCGCACAAGGATCTGCTTATTTTTCTCTTCACAATGATCTTCAATATTCGCACACACTCATAATGATTTTCCAAATAAGATCTTACAATTATTTATACAAAACCTAAGACCTCATGATTAGGTCGGCTCCCTAAAATATTACATTTGCAAATAAGTCTTGAAGCAATACAATATGTTGGCCTCAATACATTTACACATTATTCAATCAATAAACCATTTCCAAAATGTGTCGTGCTGATCTGGAACATGATATCTTGTACTAGTCTATAACCTAGACCTATCTGCCAATTAAGGAAAATATGTGAACCCAATTAGTCCAATAAGACAAACACCAAATGCAAACGTCCAGTCCATGTCTTCGACATAACCAAATGATCTCTAGATGATAACAAGTTATCATCAACTTTCTAAGCTACCGGTGAAACATATAAGTTGTCGGTGAAACATATACCGATGACTGTGCATAAGCCAATATCCATGTCAGGACCACAATGTGTCGGTTCAACAACAAACCAATATAACTAGAGTTCCAAATCAACAATGTAGACCACCAAAAGGATAAGTGTTGACATCAATGACAAAACCAATGCAACACATGACGAAGTCATCCATAATACCAACAAGGGCTATGCTGAATAAAAGATTGTAGACTATTTCCGACACATTGTTAGAAGCCGGTAGAATGTATAAATCTTGTCTTTTCATTCCTAAGCTCACTATTGATATTGATAAACAGATAGGAGTCAGCCAGGGAAAGCTTGCTAGTATTTCTCAATCTTTTGACCCCAATGTAACATTAACCAAAAATATTGAAGGATATATTATAGCCTTAAATGATCAGCTCTCAAGCCTTCAAGCGGATAAGGAGAAAGTTTTGATGAAAGTGGGTGAACTCCAGAACCTAATTGCCAACTGGTAAGATACTATGTTAAGTAATAAGGCAGATTGTTTGAAAGAAATGGCACAACTTGTACCATCAGATTTGAGAGAATTAGAAATTTATGCTACTGTATTTAATGCATTTATCATAGTTTTGGATAACTTGAAGAGTGGGTGGGATACTCACTTGGGATTTTTGAAGACTATTTATGCCGACCTCTTCAAGTATTTGTAAAAATATGTGTCAGCACCCCATCTTTGGCATTGCTATCAAAGGGGGAGAGATAAGGTGGAAAATATATAGACTGATTATATGTATGGAGTGTACAGTCCGGTGTAATGCAAATTTTTGGATTGCTGTTCTAAGGGGGAGCCTCAAAATTCTTTTATTCCTTATAATTATTTTAATCTTTCATCTAGTATACAAGTTTCAACACTTAGCCATTTTTTAGGTGTTGCCATCAATGCCAAAGCAGGACTGTTGGCAATTGACACTCATTCGGTGATTTCAAGCGACTTCTGGTAATTTCTTATTTGTTTAGGGTTGTCATTGATGGAAAATATTCTTGTTGATTCGATCTGACATTTGTGATTCATCTTATTCAGAAGCCAGAGTTAACCGGTAAAACAAGGTATTTTGGTAATGTTTTGGCCTGGAATGATTTCTGATGATTGCAATGTTTTTGGTGATTGTTTTTTGTGATCTCGGTGATTGGGAAGACCTTTAGAAAGAATGTGATTATATGCCACCATGGTTTTTCCCTTTCCAGGTTTCCACATAAAAATTCTGGTGTTGTGGATTTGTCTATTCTTTATTGCATATTTATGTTCTTTTCTATTATGCATTGCCAACCGGAGGATAAAGAATAAGTTTGAGGATTTGATTTCCAGTAGATCACTGATTCACGCCCCCCCCCCCTCGTCAGTGATATATGATTCTAACAAAAGGTGTCATAATTTTTCATAATCCTTCTCTTTTCAAATCAATTTGCCAATTTTAAATTAAATTGCTTCTTCCAATTTTTTCATGCTAATTTGGTCCTCTCATCAATTTATCTATAAATTGCGCTCATTTTCCTCATCTTTTTCAACCACAATTTGAGTACCCTTATGCTATTAATTTCATCTCTATTTTTCTATCATCTTGCTTGCATCACACTTGTATTTTGTAGGTGAGATCCACATGCATCCATTTGAAGGAGAAATAATGCCAATGGAGTTCAATGGACGAAACATTTGCATTTTGGTTTGCACTTTCTCTTGATGTTTAGTCTTTCAATCCTTTGTTGAGTGTATTAAGACTTGATTTCATTGCAATTTAGGTTTGCGGTTGCCTAATTTATTGCTTTCATGCTCTTTCCCAAATTCCTAGTTACATATATCCTTATTGCATTAGGTTATCTCATTGCATAGTCCAAACCATAGGTTTTATCTTAGGTTAACATTGCCATACACTTACATTCATATCATATCATTAGGTCATATCATATTCCAATTTTTGTCAACATTTTCATTCATACCCTATGTTCATATCATAACATTAGGTCATATTATAACCCTAGGTCATATCATTGTATCATGAGCATAACTTTGGTTCATATCATAGTATAGGGTTGCATCACATCTTTAGGTCATATAATATATTGGAGTCATTTCATAACATTAGGACATAATACATTCTTGGAGTCCTTTCATATCCTAGATCATCTCATATCTTGAGATCATATCATATTCATATCATATCCTTAGGTCTTGTCATCATCATTTCTAATTTGCATTTAGTCTCAAAATTAGGCTGGGAAAACTTGACAAATCAAAACTTTAGATTAAACCCTAAGTCATTGTTAGGGAGTCTAGACCTTGTCCAAAATTTGTCCTTTTATCAACATCATTTTGTCAAACCTAGATTAGTATCCAAGCATTAGGTGGAATGTCATCATATTGTCATTTTTATCCTTTGTCCTCTTTTAAATTAAGGTCTTGGCTTCATTTCAATTTCCCAAGGTTGTGTCTTTATCGTTGCATTTAAAAGTTTGTCCAAATCTTGAAATGTCAAAGAACATAGGTTGCATTTTTTTCATAGATTACATCATCATGTTTCTAAGGTTGCACTTAGTTTCATTTCATTATCATTCCAAAAATTCAAAAAAGTCCAAAAAAGAAAACAAGTAGCTTTGTCATCCTTTTAGGTTGCATTTGTCAATTCCATTAGTTGCATTGGATAGTGACATGTCTATTGAAATGAGGTCCCAAGTTTCTTATGAGACCATGCCATCATAATTGAACAATTGATCATGACAACCCAATTTATACATGTCCCAAAAATTGGATCAATTTTTTGATGATGTAACAAGTGTCCAAATATGAAAATTGGAAGCAAACTAACTCGAGAAACAAAGATATTCCAACAAAACATGAAAAAAATGGAAAAGTATAGATCCTAGATGATGAAAAAAGTTTCAAAAATTTAATGGTTCAAACCCAAAACTTGAGCCAATTGATGTAAAATCTCTCAAGGAATGATTAGACATACCAACTCTCATTGCATAAATAAACATGATGAAACAATTTCAAGAAAAGAACACAAACTTCAACCAAGTCCCAAATAAAACCTCGTTCAATAAAACTTTGAATAAACAACCAATCATCCAACAACAACCAATCATCCAAAAACAACAACCAATAGTCCACAATATAAAACCAACACAACCAATACTTCAACATATCCAACCGATCCAACTAGTGGTCCAACATATCCAACCAACACAATCAATGGTGCAATCTCAACAATATGCTCAACCAAAGACACAATGTCAACATTTGGTCCAACCAACTATCAATTATCAACAACAAACTTAGTATCAATAACTACAACCAAAAATTCAAAAACAAAAGTTGCAACTTACATCAGGCCAAATTTCAAACATGTCAAATGTAGGCAACAACAATGAAGGAAAACTGAAAGGGGGGGGGGTGAATCGGTTTTCATCAGATTAAACAAATTAAGCACAATCTTAGATCTGATCAACTGCAACAAGAATAAAGATAAAGACAATAATAGAAACACACATAACACCAATATTTTTGACGTTGAAAACTTGACTAAGGAAAAAACCACTGTGGGAACCTACCCACAATAAGATGATACTCTATAGTAGTATGTGTAAATATTACAGTGGGGAATGCACATGCATTTAGGAACACTTCCTAGAGCTCACTTCTCAAAATATAATAACCCAGAAGGCTCCAACTGTTAGGGTAGGTTCACTACCTTACAATAATATTCGAACTACAATCTGGATTACATGAAATGAAAAGATAGCATATGTAGACGCCTAAAATTGTCACATCTAATTAAATGAATTTTATTTGTTTAAGTATTTCTTATTTTATTTTTTTCAATAAAAGTGGATTAGTTTAAGTATTTCTTATTCACCTATTAGTTAAACTAAGATTTAATTAATATCCCCTTTTCTTCTATCTAGTCATTAATTAAATACAACATTTGTTTAAATGCCCTTTCTTCCATTAATTGAATAAATTCTACTTTTTTAATTATATTCTCTTTCCAAATTTTAATTAAATTCATCTTCTTGCATATAAATAAATCAAATTTATTTGTAAAACCCCCTTCTACTTGCACTTTCCTAGAAATGCAAGTTGCATTCATTTTTGGTTGAAATAAATCTTTTTATTTTAATTTAAATCCTAATATATCCCACTTGCATCCTCCTAAAAAATTCATTTGCAACCTAAGAATCCTTCTAGAATCCCTCTAATCCCACTTAAATAGCCTTAAGTCTTCTAAATCATGTCACCTCACTAAATTTGGGGAAGTCACTTATCCAAATTTGGAAGAAAGTCTTCTAAATGCATTAAAGATTTTATCTCTTCAACAAGTTAACTTATTGAGTTCCCCAAATTTGTAAGGCTCTTACAAATTTGTCTCCAAAGTCTTCCAAACCATTAATGGTTAAATCAACCTTATCACATGATTAGAGACTTTCTCTCTAACTCAACCCTCATATAACCCAAGGGTCTCATCAAGCACTCATTGCTTTGACCCTAGTTATCCTATTAACCCTTGCACAAGAGTTTACCCTTTGGGTAAAAGCTTTATCGAGTGGTTAATCCTAATTAACCCTAACCAAACTCTCCTAGGGTGACCCTCATGTCTTCTCGGGAATTTAATGCCTCTTACATCTCCTCTCATGCTACCTCTTCTTGACAATTATCTCCATTTCATTGCTGAAAATTGTAAACATGGATTGAGTAACTTTCAATCCTAGCCTTTGTTAAGATTATTGAATCTTAACCTTCCATTTCCCTATTTTCCCTATAAATAGGACTCACTTTCTTCATAATCCATATCCAAGTTTTCATGCATCTACACTATAGTCACATAACACTAAGCATTTTACCTCTCTTTGTTAGAATAATCATTTTAGATAATTTGAATATCATCATAGCATAGATTTTAATCATGTTTTAGCTTCTCATGTTAGTTTCATTTCCATTCTAGATCAATATCATCTTCATATCATACTCATGCTATCTTAATATCATACTAATCTTGTTATCTTACACCATATCATAGTTCCATATCAATATCACATGCTAAGATCTTAGTTGCACTTGCATTTAGATCTGTTATCATATTATCCCTCCTTCTTTAGGTAGCCATCCTAGAGATCAAGTGCTCTTCCAAGCTGAGAGCCACCTTGATTTGAAGGATCCTTGGAGATAGAGAACAATGAGATGGTTTTAGAGATCTTGTTTCACTAACTTTTTTATGATTTCTAATCTCTAATATAATGTTTCATTGGTGTGCTTGATTTGTTTCTCATTTGCAGGATTCCACACTTCTAAGCATACATTTTTGGCACCCACCGTGGGGATCAACCCTATTTTTAGACATTTCTAACCTTATTTTTTCCACAGGATGATCTATGGGAATTTTTGAACACCCATTACCTCGGTTTGGCGCATATGCACTTTCTTCTAGCACATTTGTTCTATTTTGTAACACATTTTCTCTATTGTGTAGTGCATATGTAACCTATTCTGATGCATTTACTTAGTTTTATAGCGCATATGAACTTTATTATAACACATCTATTATGTTCTATAGTGCATATGTTTTGTTATGTAGTGCATATATCCTTTTATGTAGCACATTTTCTCTATGTTGTGGTGCATATATAACAGAACAAGAAACTTGTAACAGGGTCAAAAATTTAGGCTTGTCTAGCCCACTTGGATTTTTAATTTTCACTAATCTAGTTTGTGGCAGGTCTCTAATAGTGATTTTGTAGGTCCAAAAGGAGTAGTTTTTTGTTAACTTGCTTTTTCAAAGTTGGATTAAAAAGAATTCACTTCTTTTATTTAGCAAGTAAAAATAACCTCACAATTTCTTTTTGGGTTTAAAAAGAACTTCACTAGTGTTTTTGGGCTTAAAAGAAACCATACTTGCAAGGTTAACAAGAACAACAAACTCAAAATATTTCATTTCTTGCAAGTTAGGAAGATAACTTCTTTTTGGGGTTTAAAAAGAACAAAACAAATTTCTCTTTCTTGTAAAAGTCTATAAATAACAATGCACACTTTTGTTGCAAGTAAAAAGAACAAGACACTTGTCAATTTTGTAAATCGTTTTCCATTTTAGTTGACTAGGATTTCATTTTCCTAGTTTAGAAAATCATTGCTTTGTGGGTAAAAGGAATACCATGTTTGATTGGAGCAACATCTCCAATTAGGACTTAGAAAACAATTGCTATGAAGGTTTAAAATAAATCATTGTTTTCTTTATTTTGAGTGAAAGGTATATGCTCTCCCCTTAATTGGGTGACCAAAAATCCAGACTCACTCCTCCATGCTTTATTTTATTTCAAGTAATTCAAACCTTTAGAGGGTCTTCCTTCTCGAGTTTCCTTAAGGAGGCCACTGAGAAGGGAACGACCTAAGTGGGGAATGACTTTTAGCCAAGTATTCCAACCCACTATAATCAAATGTGGAGGCTGATGAAAATACCCTCCAATGGTTTTGCTTAATGATTATTTTTCTCCCACTATCCTTGAGATACGTAAAGCCTTTGTTATAAAGGTTGGGAAGCCTCCCAAGGGATTTTATCACTGAAGACAGAACAAAAGCCTGATTACGAACTTTAGAAATAGAAGCATCACTGAGTCAGTATCCAAACATTAATAATATCATAGTACAAGGGTGGGGAAGAATCCGCCCCCACGACACTCACCATATATCTCCTAGGATAATGATTCAATTGAGGAGCAATCCTCTTTGAGTTAATTTCTGGACAACGGAAAAAAGTCAGGCACCCTCTAAGGGGTGACACAACTGTTTGAGTTGAAGGAGTATCCAGATGTGGGATATGGTATTATTGATGACTCTTGATTAAAGAGTCTACTTGGTGTGTTTTTCTTGTTTCTAAACTAGTGAAAACATCAGGGATTTGAACACATCCTCAAACAAACATACACTCAATGTTTAGAATTAGAATGACCATTGTCTTCAAACATCCCAATCAGTTCAAATTTTGAGTCAAAATTAGGCAAAACACAGAATAGCGCATTTGAGAATCTATGGTTCTTATAAATCATTCTGTAGAGCATTCAACCCAAACAGTGGCACATAGGAAACATTTTGTATCACATTTGAGTAACCTTGCGGCACATATAAGATATCCTGTAGTGAATTCAACCAAAATAGTGGTAGACAGGAAACACTATGTGGTGCATTTGAACAATCCAATGGCGCTTTTAAACAATCTTTTAGCGCACCTGATTAGCGCATTTGAAATAGAGGCTTATCCAATAGAGATTCTCATAAAACAAAAATAGATCTAAATACCCTTTTGAAAGGTCTTTCTTGCTTAATTATTACAGACATATTTTCATCTTCCCACTCAGAAAGGTATCAATCTAGTGATCATAAGTTTTCATCCAACTCCATATCAATATCAAATACCCAATTAAGTATTCAAGTTAGTCAAATCAAGTTTCCAAAATTGGGGGACTTTTATCCACATCATTTGATGCACTAGGTCATGAAACTAGGGGACATATCGAACCCTCTATTCAAACTAAGTGATCTTGAGTATCCAAAACCAAGTATTTGTTATCAACATCAACCTGTCAACAATCATCAATTGTGAGCACTAGTATGTCCACTTCTCAATGGTTACAAAGGAAGAATCTTCTCCAGAAAACTGATTTGAAGAGAAAACAACCAAGCCAAAAGAAAATTTTAAACAGAAGAAAATTTCTCTACATAAACTTTAAACTCTACCTAAAACATCGCATTTTCTTACATCGCTTTCATAACTATCTACGTGGTAAGGGAATAGAGTTTGATGAGGAAGCCATAAAAATGTTGAGTGAGATGAAGAGCCTAAATCAAGCATGAGACACCGAGAAGTCAACACTTGAAAAAACTACCTAAATATGGATGAAGAAGAAATAACAAATGAAGTTGTTGAAGAGGAACAACAAGACCCTAGCCTACACAAACTCTTAGAAAAAATCATTGAAACCAACAAACATTAATACTTTCTCCTGCTATCTAGCAAAGGTATCAAAATCCCTGAGGATTTTGACACAAAACAACCAAAACAAACTGAGAGTACCAAAAAGACAAAATCAAGACCACACACCTCTAATATTGATCATGACAATATAGATGATCATAGCGATACCAATGATGAATGCGACACTAATAATCAAGGTGACATCAACCATCAAGATACTAACACTGGAAACACTCCCCTCACTACACTCACACAAAAACTACAAGAACCTAAACAAAAAATGGAAAACATGCAACAAGGAACTACCACGTGATATTCCTTAGGTGATATTTGTCCTTGTCCATTTGATCAGAGTCTGAACATGGCACCATTCCCACCAAACTCTAAAATACCAAAGTATGACAAATACAATGGTAAAAGTGATCCTCGTGATCACACAAGGGAATTTTGCACGATGAGCTTGGATTTTTCCCACAATGACACTTACATGATGAGGTTATTTCCAAGGAGCCTAGGGGGGTAAACAATGGAATGGCTTTCAAAAATAACACCTCCCATCAAATCATTTGAGGAGTTGGTGAACAAGTTTGTTTCCCAATATTCCTATAACATTCAACATGAGGTTACCATGCTTGATCTTTGTAACACATAACAAAAGAAAAATGAATCATTCATGATGTTCTTACAAAGATGGAGAAGATTGATCTCTAGATATCCTCTAACTGTACCTGAAAAGGAGAAAATGGAATCTTCATAGACGATCTTAATGACAAGATGAGCTATCAACTTAAACTATAATGTCTACCTAGTTTTAGAAAATTGATCAAAAATAGAATCCAGATAGAAGAAGCCTCAATCAAAAGAGGAACTTTGAAGTTATCTAAAGAAGGTGCTAGTTCATCAAACAACAACTATAACAACAACTACAACAACTCAGACAAGTCCAAATTCTAGACAAGAAACAAGAATGTTGTCAATGATAGTGTAGTAGACAATGTGAAAGCAAAAAAACCGGTGTTAAAATTATCTAGTGCTACTCCACCAAACAACACTCAAGGAAACACTAATCAAAGAACCAACAATCAAGGAAATATCAATCAAGTAAACATCAACCAAGGGAACAACAATTAGGGAAGCAACACTAACATGAAACCATCACCATATTGACGAAATTTTTGACCTTTAGGACAAACCCTTGAATCAACATTTTGAGAATTGTTGGAAAATAAACTCATTACATTGCCAAACACAAGGGATTTTAAACCTCAAGTCAAATCATCAGGGTGGAATGACACACACTACTGCAAATATCATAGAAATAAAGGGTACCACACAAATGATTGCCTAAGGTTGAAAATTTTGGTTCAAGATTTGCTAGATAATGGTGACATAATAGTTTATGGTAAAAAAACCAACGATGATAGTGAGGCCTTCAAAAATCCACTTCCAAATTATGACAAAGGCACATCATCATCCTCAAACAAAAAAGGGGCCCATATCAATCATGTGTACAACAATGTTATCAATCATATATCAACATATGAAGACCAGGTTAATGTCATAAAGATCAAAGACAAACAAGAACATGTTCTAGTCAATGTAACTACATGAGCTCAATCTAGATATGTATTGAAAGGGAGTGCCTCCAAAATGACAACATCTCCAAATACTCAATACAACATGGTAGGTCAATTGAAGAAGCCAATGCACATATCCATATTAGAGCTTCTTAATATCTCACCCACACACAAAGATATTCTGGAAAAGGCTCTTGTTGACACCACAGTTTCAAATAACCTGGATATTGATCAATTCCAAGCCATGGTGGGACATTTAACCATGCCTCATAATCTATCATTTTTGAGCATGATGATATCTCCCTAAATCATTTGCATAATACTCTACTCCATATCAAATTCCTAGTCTATAAACATCAAGTGAAACGAGTACTAATAGATGGAGGAGCCGATCTAAATATGTGTACTTGAAAAATTATCTATGCATTGGGTTTCTTAGAAACAACCACTGATCCTAAGAAAAAGATAACAATCAAATCATGTGATGATGAAGAAAGATCATCAAAAGGGCTCGTGGTACTACCTATTCAAGTGGGACCAGTTCAAAGAGATGCTCTATGTCATTTCTTGGACATAGAGTTATCTTATAATATACTTTTGGGTCATCCTAGGATCCATGAAATGCAAGCAATGCCATCCAATTATCATCAGTGCCTGAAATTTACATATGACGGACAAGAAATTTCTACTACAACAGATACTAATCCTTTCCAGTATTGCAATAATCTCAAAGCAGCTCAGAATGTTCTAGTACCACATAACAGGGAAGCTCTTGTATCCACATCATCAAACAATAAGGATCAACTCCAATCTCTATCCATAAATTTTGAGAAAAATATGAAGTTAAAAGACAAAGGTGTGGGAGAATACTCTTTTGAACCATCCTTATGTCTATCAAAATTGCCAATTTCATCAAGATCTCATGGGAAACCATCAACTTCAAGACAAAAATCTTCATAACCTATCAAAATGTTTGATGGTATGTTCATTCAAGAAGGAACACTAGAAGATGAAACAAAAGACATAGATGTCTTAAACTGGTTATACAAGGACAATGATGACACCCAATCAACAATCTTAAGTGTCACTCTCCCAATAGATCAATATGGAAACAGATTCAAAATCATGCAAAGGATGGGATACTAAGGAAATGGTCCTATCGTCAAACAAAAAGAAGGTATTGTAAAACCAATTCAACCACACTCACAACTTGCCAAGGACAAATATAGACTAGGATATGCACAACATCAACATCAAACTGATCAACCAAACTAACAACAAGAATATACATGGAAACAAAATCATCAACAAGAATCTACATGGCAACAAGATCTACAACAAGAAACCGTGCATCGACAACAAAGGAAATAGGAATTAACACAACAAAAAATAGCTGATGAGGTAGCCCACAAACACAAGGAAGAGGAGTATGACAAACAAAAAGAAGATATTTCCATACAAAGAGAGGAGGATTCTCACAAAAAGATTCATAGAATGTAGCCTAGTACAGAGCTTGATTCAAATAGCATGTCATTTAGTTCAAAGATAGAAGAAATGACTAAATTATTTTCACCAAATGGTATCCCCATTACCTACAATAATAGAGTCCTAAAGAGTGATTCTAAAATAGACTCACATGAATATGAATGGGATACTTGCTTTGATGTAACTAAAGACATTGAGGTAGGTATAATCCACACATATACAACCATGCCTAATGAAAGACAAGGCTCAAGGTCTAGATCATTTCAATTTGGACCGCAACATATCTACGAAGCCAATGAGAATGAGCAGCATCGCTACGAAACAAACAATACCAAAGAGAGTACCATTATAGACCTTACTCATATTACTGACAACTTTGACATGTTTCCATCATGACCCTCACTACTATGGACCTTAACCCACTAGACTATCCCTTACCATTAATATATCCTAAAATCATAGACTGGGAATAAACTGAACAACTCAACATACCTATCTTCCCAAATAATGACACTATTATCCAATACCTTTGTTCAGTAAATCCGAAAATAGGTCCCACTAGTGAATCTCATAAAGAAGTTCTTAATTAGGAGAGTGCCAAGTCTCTTAGTCACAAAATGAATAAAATTAAAAAATCGATCTAATGGTGAAAACCTCCTTGAGGTGCCAAAGGATGAGAGACTTGACACTCTTCTTGAACATTATTAGGAGAGATCACCAATTTTGATTGAACCAACTCAGTCAATCAACATTGGCACTAAAGTATTAGCAAAGACCATACACCTAGCAGAGTCATTAATAGAACAAGAAAGGTCTGACTTCACCATGTTCTTCAAAGAAAAGAAAATCATTTTTCTTGGTCTTATGCAGATATGCTAGGGGTAGATCCAAAATTGATCATGTACCACTTATCTATAGCACCAGGAGCTAAGCCAGTCAACCAGAAATTGATAAAAATGAACCCACATGTTGCCATATTTGTTAGAGCAGAACTAAAGAAGTTACTTGATGGAGGGTTCATCTGACCTATATATTATGCGGAATGGATCTCTAATATTGTACCTATATCCAAACCAGATAAAAGTATCTGAATTTGTATAGAATTCAGGGATCTCAATAAAGCTTGTTTGAAGGATTACTTTCCTATACCTAGTATCAATAGAATTGTAGATCTAACTGTAGGAAATGATATGTTATCACTCATGGATGGTTTCTCAGGCTATAATCAAATAAATATATCACCAGAAGACCAAGATAAAACAACATTTACATGTCCATGGGGTACTTATTGATGGAATGTCATGCCTTTCAGCTTAAAGAATGCAAGAACGACCTATCAATAAAAAATGACCACAATATGTCATGACACGATGCACACATTCATGGAGGAAAACATAGACGACCTATTGGCCAAATCATTCACAAGATAAGGACATCTAAATATTTTAGATAAAATATTTCAGAGGCTAGAGCAATTCAATGTATGACTGAATCCTAAAAAAGTGTGTCTTTGGTGTAACATCCGACAAACTCTTGGGATACATAGTCTCATAAAAAGAAATTGAGGTGGACCTTGCAAAGGTACAAGCAATCATGAAGATGCCACCTCCTATAAATATCAGTCAGTTAAGATCTCTACAAGGATGACTACAAGCCATAAGAAGATTCATTTCTCAACTAGCCAACAAGTGCCTTCCATTCAGTCATCTACTCCAAAAGAATGTTCCTTTTAGATGGGAAGATTGATGTGCTGAATCATTCCACCAACTCAAGCAATATTTGATGAATCCACCTATCCCAGTACCACCAATACCAAGAAAACCTCTCATTATTTACATATCAGCTATAGAGGTATCACTAGGAGAATTGTTAGCACAAGAAGATTCAGCAGGTAAGGAAAGAGAAATATACTACATCAGTAGGACATTGAATGGTTACGAGATCAACTACACATTCATTGAAAAAGCTTGTTTGGTTGTGGTATTGGATTCTCAAAATTTTTGGCACTATATACTAGCTCACACAATCAAACTAGTAGTGAAGATCGATCCATTAAAATATCTACTCAGCAAAGTCACTCTCACAGGAAGGTTGGCTAAATGGGTAATGATTCTAATTTAGTTTGATATTTAAACATTAATTCTATCAAGGGTCAAGCTATCACTTATTAACTAGCATAAGAACTATTAAAAGATAGTCATCCAATCTGTGTTGAATTTCTAGATACAGATATTCTCACATTATCAACAAAATCATGGGTCTTGTACTTTGATGGATCATACACACAACATGGATCAAGAGTCGGTGTCCTATTCATCACTCCAGAAGGACACACTATTCTTAAATATTACATATTGATGTTTCCTTGCACAAATAACATTGCTAAATACAAAGCATTAGTCACAAGAATCAAAATGGTTATTGAGTGGAAGATCACAGAGTTGAAAGTTTTTGGAGACTCACAATTGGTCATTAATCAGGTTAATAATGACTATCAAATAATGGATGACAAGTAGATGCCCTACAAGCACATGGTTGATGATTTCAAGAAGTACTTTGTGGACATCAAATTTGAATAGATTCCAAGGTTGGACAACAAAACTAGAGACACCACATAAACCATTTCCTCACTCCTGCATATACCAGACAAACAAAATCTTTATGAGTTCCTAGTGGAATAGTTGTTTTCCCCCACCTATGACAATCTGAATCCCATGTCGTATGATACATAGTCAATTCTGACTCACCCCTCTATGGAAATATCTACACCTACCTAAAAGTCAATATCCTTCCACTAGATCTATCCTAAAACCAAAAATGAAGCTTTATTCATCAAGTAGATTGTTATACCCTAACCATTGACACACTTTACCGACGAGGTCTTGATGGTACTCTTCTTTGGTGTCTTGATCGTAACAAATCTAAAACCACCTTGCATGAACTTCATGAAGGTATTTGTGACACACATTTAAGTGGTCCTACTCTCGCTAAGAAAATTCTAAGGATGGGCTATTATTGGTCGACCATGCAAAATGAATCATATCAGTTTGCCAGAAAATGTCCAAAATGCCAAATTCATGGAAATCTAATACATGCACCAACACAGGAGTTGCAACTGTTCACTACATCATGGCCATTATGTCAATGGGGACTCAACCTAATAGGCAAGATTCATCCTTCCTCATCAAATAGACATACGTTTATCATCACGACCACTTAGTATTTTACAAAGTGGATATAGGCCATCCCATTAACTATTATTGTTGGCAAGAAAATATCCTCTTTTATCCTGAATTATCTCGTTTGTCGATGTGGCATTCATAGCTCCATTATCACAGATAACAAAAGACCTTTCAATAATCAAGATGTGAAAGAGATGTTTGAATAATTTCATATCTAGAATCGTTTATCCACACCATATTATCCACAAGTGAATGGCCAAACAGAGGCCTAAAAAAAAAACCATCTTGAAAATCCTCAAAAAGATAGTAAACAAGGTTGGTCGTGATTAGCATGTTTAACTCAACCCATCATTATGGGCCTATAGAACTAGCATCCGCACACCTACAAGAGATACACGATACTCACTTGTGTATGAATCATAGGCTATTCTACCTATTGAGGTTGAGATTCCAGATGAGGAATATCGAGTAAATAGGATGCAAGAGTTAGAGTTGTTAGATGAGCACTGACAATGTGCTTTTGATCATCTCAAAGCATATCTACAACATGTGTGTCGAAGCTACAATCACAAAGTAAATCCAAGAGCTTTTCAAATTAGTGACTTGGTACTAAAGGAGATTCCGTGTAATCAACATGATCAGAAAAAAGAAGGGCAAGTCTTAACCAAATTGGCTAGGTCCTTTTGTCATCATATCCGCTTATGGATCTAGGGCATATCAGTTATCTACATTAGAAGGAGACCTATTCAAATAATCTATCAGTAGTGTGCATCTCAAAACTTCTATACATGAGTTACCCAATGCATGGATAAGGGAAAAATACAAAAAAAAAATAAAAACATCAAAAGAAAATATACAAAAAACAATAGAAAACAATTAAAAAGTGCAATAAAAGAAAGTAGTGAAAACCTGGCAATAGGCACTATTTGTGATAGATCATCTCTTTCATCTATATGTATCCATATCATATCTTTTTTTACATCCATCTGAACTAAGCCTATGGCCATTGCAAAACTTTTAACGCAACACAATCTTGGACACACTTAGTGTAGTCACTATCCTTGATTATCTGAACAATTATCTGCATCATATCTTACCATGGCTTGGTGATCAATGTATATATTCATATGGAAAGAAGTGTCCATAGCTAGGGGGCAAAATCTTGACTGTAACTAGGGGCATATTGTCTTTTGATAAGTTTAAACAAAGCAAACAACCATCAAAATAGAGATATTTTGAACAAAAAGAAAGATCATGACTATCAATGGTAGACCTCAAAACCAAGAACTGAACAAACTAAACAAAAATCTACTTGCAAGATGTTTTATCTGACAAAATACATAAGGTAGCATGCATGTTTACCTATGGTTGTTTTTTATTTTTTATATCACATCTCTTGAGCGACTCATAAATGTCTTGAAACTATAGACACAAGGAAGGAGTGATATTTTCTTTGTCTACTATTTGTGAGGAAAGCCTTTTTACTGCGCAATTTTGTCTTATGATGTGATTAGGTAACATATCATTGAGGAAATTTTGGATTTGTATAGGGAAAAGGTTAACTCTTATCTATTTTACACAAGCAACACTCACATCGTCTTGGTTCAATTATACCTCGACGCTTGTGTCATCTTGCAATATCAAACTCCATGTACTTTATACTTGTTGGCAATTTGAAGGAATTGATTATATGTTGCATTGATGTTTTGTCATTGATGGCAACACCGATTGTTTTGGTTGTTTACCAGTTTCCGGTTGGTTTTGATAAAGTGGTTGGATTATGATATTGATCTGGTATGCTCCAGTATGCTTTGGTTTGTGGAATTGATTTGGATTTGTCATTCATTCTATTAAGATGTGTATCACGATTAGTTCGTTCGGGATTTGATGACTCAGATACTATCATTTGTTCTAGTAAGTCTTTTGGTCACCGGTAAGGGTTGTTAGGTCCCGAAGACAACTGAGAGGGGGGAGGGTGAATCAATTGTCAAATAAATTCAAACCAAAACAACTTAACCAACTTAATGCTTAATACTGGTAAACCAGTTAAGTATACCAGTAGACAGTTTTAATAGTTAATTGTTATACCGGTAAAGATTAATGCATGAAACATAAACACAAAGTCATCCACAACACATGACACCAATATTTGTATGTGGGAACCCTATAAGGGGAAAAACCATGGTGGGAAACCTTACCCACAATTAGATGATACTACTGCAGATAGTAAGTGTACATAAATGGGGTCTCCACATGTAGAAAGGCCAATAGCCTAGAGCTCACTGCTCAATCACAAAATGGGAGTCACACTAACTACAGTTGGATGGCTAAATCCAATAAGAATGTACTGCACAAAATAGCATCTTCATATGCTGGATTCAATACCAGTGTAATGATGATATGCTTTCACAAAAACCTAGCTTCACCTTCAAATGATGTCTGTGTGTATTGCACTGCTTAATCTCGCATATACCTTCACACAATTCTTTTTTGCATTCCACACTTGATGTTACAGATAAGATCTTACATTTATACCTTAACCTAAGACCAATTTTAGTAGGTTGGCTCTACAAGATATTACAATAAAAACATTTTACAAACAATATAATATCTGATGCAATAACCGATTGAACATGTTGGCTTAATGCATTTACAAAAATAATTAATCATCTCCCTAGCGTGCCATGTTGATCTAGAAAAGATAAACCTTCCGGTGTAACCCTAGATAACCCTGGACCTATTTGCCGGTAAAAGCAAATATGCAAATATGAATATACCAATGATTAATTCATTAAGATAAGATATCCACATGATGTCTTTGATATTACCAAGTGTCTTCCATATCATTCCAAGTGTCGGTGATCATTATATCCTGCTGGTGAACCATATACCAGTAATTGTGCAATAGTTACTTGCTTGCCAGTGAATGCTGCTGGATCTCCAAAGTGCTAGTGTTTTAGTAGGTGTTGACATCAATGACAAAAATATACCAAAATACCAACAATCTCCCCCTTTGGCATTGATGGCAACACAAGACGGAAAAACCATCAAAGTGCCAAAACAGAAATGCCAAATACCAAAAACCAACAATCTCCAAAAAGATCATAACCAAAAATCAAAATACATATAGAGAGTAATAGTCTCTCCCAACCAACAATCTCTCTCCCTGGGAGCAACATGTGTTTTTCAAAAGATAATGTGTTTTCCATAGATATCTCTCCCCCTTTGACATCAAATGCCAAAGTTACAACAAAACTAGGTTCATATACAAAATACCAATCAATTCTATATACCAACTACTCCCCTTGAGAAGTAGCTTCCTCATCAAAGACTGGAGTAAAACATTTGTCTATTAATTATGCTGGTTGATGACAATCATCAACTGTCTAAGTCTCTACCGGTGGTGTTATGACTCCAAGATGATCTCTGAGATATTCAAAAGTCTCCTTAGGTAAAGGTTTTCTAAAGATATCTGCAAGCTGTTCTTTAGTATTCACATAAACCAGTTTTATCTCCTTTTCTTCAACTTTTTCCCTTAGAAAATTCAGTTTGATAGAAACATGTTTTGTTTTAGAATGTAGTATTAGATTCTTAGATATATCAATTGCTGCAGTGTTATCACAATATATAGTAATAGGTTCCTTGCATTTTACCTTTATGTCTTTCAACATTTGCTTAAGCCATAGTATCTGTGTATAGTTAGTTGCTGCTGCAACATATTCTGATTTTGTTGTTGATAAAGATGTACAACTCTATTTCTTACTTAACCAAGAAACTAGTCTATTTCCAAGAAAGAATGCTCCGTCAGTGGTGCTTTTTCTATCATCGACATCTCCTGCCCAATTTGCATCTGTGTATGCACATAATTCAAAGTTTTCATCTCTAGGATACCATAATCCAAGATTTATAGTGCCTTGTAAGTACCGGAAAATCCTTTTTACTGTTGATTCATGATTTTCTCTAGGATTACTTTAAAATCTTGAAACAATACATACTGCATTCATAATATCAGGTCTGGTTTGTGTCAAATACAATAAACCTCCTATCATAGATTTGTTTCTAGTTGGATTAACAGGTGTAGATTCAACCCTTTGAGATAATTTGTCATTTGTAGTCATAGGTGTGCTTACCGGTTTAGAGTTCTCCATCCCAAATTTCTGTAGTAACTCTTTCAAGTATTTGGATTGACTCAAGAATATACCTTTGTCAGTCTGTGAAATCTGCAATCGTAAAAAAAAATTTATTTCACCAATCAGAGACATTTCAAATTCTTGCTGCATTTTTAATAGAAAATTCCTTACATAAACCATCTTCTCCTCCAAAGATTATATCATCAACAAATACTTCTATAATAAATATGTCATCATTAGTTATTTTGTAATATAAATTGCTATCTGCATTTCCTTTAGTAAAACCAATCTTTAAAAGATACTTATCCAATCTTGCATACCAAGCTCTTGGAGCTTGTTTTAATCCATATAGAGCTTTTCTTAACCTGCAAACCATATCATTGTCATCTATCAAAGAAAATCCATCAGGTTTTTCAATGTACACTTCCTCTTCAAGATCTCCATTCAAAAATGCACATTTAATATCCATTTGATAAACTTTGTAATTCTTGTGTGTTGCAAAAGCCAAGAATAATCTGACTGCCTCAATTCTAGCTACCGATGCAAAGGTTTCATTGTAATCAACTCCTTCTTTCTAAGAATATCCCTTACACACTAGTCTTGCTTTATTTCTGACAACCTTACCATCTTCATTAAGTTTGTTTCTCAATACCCATTTGGTTCCAATTACATTTTTATCTTTAGGCCAGGGAACTAATGTCCAAGTGTTATTTTTCTCAATTTGTTCTAATTCTTCTTCCATAGCTTTAATCCAAAATTTATCTTCACATGCCTCATTAACAGATGATGGTTCAATTTGAGAAATAAGGCATACCTCTTCATTTTCCAATCTTCCTCTTGTCATAACTCCTTTAAATTTGTTTCCAATTATCTGATCTTCAGAATGATTCAATCTTACATACCAGGGTGTCTTTGTTTGCTGTTGTTCTTCAATTACCGTGGAATCCTCAGATGGTACGGGGGTAATTGGATCTTCATTCTGTACTAGTGGATTTAGAATAGGTTCATTTGTTACAATTTATGTTACCAGTTCAGAGTTTATATACCTTGAAGTTCCTCTGAATTGTTCATCAATCTTTACATTTGTACTTTCAACAACTTTCTGCAATCTCTTGTTAAAACGTTTATATGCCTTGCTCTTAGATGAATAACCAATAAATATTCCTTCATCACTTCTAGGATCAAATTTTTCAATATACTCATCTTTTCAGATATAACATTTACTTCCAAAAATTCTAAAATACTTAAGAGTAGGAGTATTACCAAACCATAGTTCATGAGGGGTCTTACTAGTTTCACCTTTGATGTGAACTTTGTTGAATGTATAGACTGTTGTACTGACTGCTTCTCTCCAATACACATGTGGCAAATTTGCTTCTGATAACATACTTCTTGCTGCATCCAAGATAGTTCTATTTTTTCTTTCAACAACTCCATTTTGTTGTGGTGTCCGAGGTGCTGATAGTTGTCTTCTGATTCCATTCACTTCACAGAATGTATTAAAGTCCTTAGATGTGAATTCTCCTCCTTGATATGATCTTAAGCATTTGATTTTCTTACCAGTTTCATTTTCAACCATTGCTTTGAACAGTTTGAACTTTCCAAGTGCTTCTGATTTTTCTCCAAGAAAAGTAACCCAACACATTCTAGAATAGTCATCAATGATTAGCATAAAATATCTATCACCTTGTAAGCTTTTAGTTCTAGCTGGACCACATAAATTAGTGTAAATCAAATCAAGAGCATTATTGGATTTTTCTGGAATACTTTTGAAACTAGCTCTAACTTGTTTTCCAAATTGACATTCCTTACATATTGTATTATGAGGTTTGACAATTTTAGGTAAATCTCTAACTGCCTTAGTAGTACTGATCTTTATCATGCAATCAAAGTTTACATGATAGAGTCTCTTATGCCATAAGCAACTTTCATCTATATGTGCAATTAAGCATGTCTTTTCACTATTATTCAAATGAAAGATATTACCTCTAGTCTGATTACCGGTTGCAATTTCCAAACTAATTGACCAAAACTTAAAAGATTATGCTTTAATCCTTCAACATAGTAAACATTGTCAGTGTTATGCTTACCATCAAGAGATATTGTACCCTTACCTTTGATTGAATAGGCTTTGTCATCTCCAAATCTTACTAAACCTCCATTGTATTCTTGAAAGTTCAAGAATTTACCTTTGTCTCTTGTCATATGATGTGAGCATCCTGAGTCAATGATCCATTCATCCTTTACTTCAACTTTAGCTGCTAGGGCTTGTTCTACCGGTTGAGCAGTAGGTGTCAGTTGATCTTCTGTTATAGCAACAAAAACCCATCCATTGTCTGTCGGATCCTCATCAGAATCATCAGTCACACCTTCATTAGCAATGTAACAAGATTTGTCTTTGTTCTTCTTAAATCTGTATCTCTGATATTCAAGATTAGGCTTGTATGTTCTTCTAGCTTCTTCTCTTAGTCTAGCATGTCTATCAGGGCATCTTGAAGCCATATGATGAATCTTATTGCAGTTAAAACATTTAAAGGGTGCTTTACCTTCATACTTACTTCCAACTGGACCTTTAGGCATTTTCCTTTCAAATAGTGCTTCAAGTTCTTCAAGTTCTTCATTTTCTTTCCTGCTTTCTTAAAGTTCTCTTGCATAAAGGCTTTCCAATCAGATTTGTCAAATGATGGAGCAGATGATGTTGATTCTTTAAAGGCTAAATCTGTCTTAATAGTAGCAACAGGACCAAATTCCTCAATTTCAAAAGCTGAAAGTTTTCCAATCAATGTATCCCTAGTAACTGATGTATTAGGCATTGTTCTCAACTCATTTATAGTAGTAACCTTCATTTTATATGCCGGTGGCAATCCTCTTAAAAATTTTGAAACAATTTCATCCTCACTTAAGGTTCCTCCACAACATTTAATACCCAAAACAATTTCATTTACTCTTTCCATAAAAGCAGAAATCCTTTCATCTTCTTCCATTTTCTGATGTTCATACCTGACCCGGAAGCTTTCAAGTTTTGCAATTTTGACTATGGAATCTCCTTCATTCAATGTTTCCAAATGATCCCAAATAGATTTAGCTATAGACCTATCTGTTCGTCCCATGATTTGTTGATCTGATAATGCACTCAAAAGTGCTTCTCTTGTTTTGCAATCATTTTCTTCATCTTTTGTCAAGTTAGCTAGACTAGGCTGACCTGGTACAGCAACAGTATAACCATTCTTTGTAACTTCCTAGATGTCTTTTCAAATGCAATTTAGATGTGTCTCCATTTTGATCTTCCATATGCCATAGTTGGTTCCATCAAGTTTAGGACTATCCTTCCTGAAATAGTTAGTAGACATTGGATCTCCTCAAGTTGTTAAACTTCTGCAAAAGAGGACTAAGCTCTGATACCAATTGCTAGATCTTGGAGACAACTGAGAGGGGGGGGGGGTGAATCAGTTGTCAAATAAATTCAAACCAAAACAACGTATCCAACTTAATGCTTAATACTGGTAAACCAGTTAAGTATGTCGGTAGATAGTTTTAACAATTAATTGTTATATCGGTAAAGATTAATGCATGAAACATAAACACAAAGTCATCCACAACACATGACACCAATATTTGTACGTGGAAACCCTGCAAGGGGAAAAACCACGGTGGGAAACCTTACCTACAATCAGATGATACTACTACAGATAGTAAGTGTACATAAATGGGGTCTGCACATGCAGAAAGGCCAACAGCCTAGAGCTCACTGCTCAATCACAAAATGGGAGTCACACTGACTACAGTTGGATGGTTAAATCCAATAAGAATGTACTACACAAAATAGCATCTTCATATGTTGGATTCAGTACCGGTGTAATGCTGATATGCTGTCACAAAAACCTAGCTTCACCTTCAAATGATGTCTGCATGTATTGCACTACTTAATCCCGCATATACCTTCACACAATTCTTTTTTGCATTCCACACTTGATCTTACAAATAAGATCCTACATTTATACCATAGCCTAAGACCAATTTTAGTAGGTCAGCTCTACAAGATATTACAATAAAAACATTTTATAAACAATATAATATCCGATGCAATAACTGATTGAAAATGTCGGCTTAATGCATTTACAAAAATAATTAATCATCTCCATAGCGTGCCATACTGATCTGGAAAAGATAAACCTGTCGATGTAACCCTAGATAACCCTGGACCTATTTGCCAGTAAAAGCAAATATGCAAATATGAATATACCAATGATTAATTCATTAAGATAAGATATCCACATGATATCTTTGATATTACCAAGTGTCTTACATATCATTCCAAGTGCTGGTGATCATTATATCCTGTCGGTGAACCATATACGAGTAACTGTGCAATAGTTACTTGCTTGTCGATGAATGTTGCTGGATCTCCAAAGTGATAGTGTTTTAGTAGGTGTTGACATCAATGACAAAACCATACCAAAATACCAACAAGGGTTTTACTAGCAGAGCTTTGTTGAAGATATTTTGATGCACATGATAAGTGGTGTTGGTGTGGCTTCTAGATGGTTCCCGAGATGTTGATGGTTATCATGTTCATGTTCCTGTTGATCGGTGGTGTTGGATTTGGTTTATGGTGACCTATTTTGGGCTTGGTGTTATCTAGGTTATGGATTGGTTTATTTAACATGTTGGAGGATGTTTTGAATGCATTACTGATGGGATTTAATGACTAATTTACATTGTTTTCGGCCTAAGATGACTTGGTTGATCATTGGATTGTGGGTTTATGTTATAACAAAAGATTGCAGAGAATTATGGAGAGCACTAATGTCAAGGTGGATGAGCAAAAAAAAGTCAAATAAGAACTTATGAGAGAGAAATGGTAGTGGAAATGATCATAACTAAACTGGTAGCACCTACGCTGGAACAAAATGTTGAACTAGATACTCTGGTAGTATCAGAAAATTTGACAGTAACTGAAGATCAGGGCAGAGGAACCGTAAAATTAAAAGAATCCTAGGTATGTAAGGTTGAATCATTCAGAAGATCAGATCATTGGAGACAAGAACAAAGCAGTGATGACAAGAAGAAGATTGGTAGCCAATGATGTATGTTTTATTTCTCAAGTTGAACTGACATTAGTAATTGAAGCTTGTAAAGATGAATGTTGGATGAAAGTTATGGAAGAAGAATTAGATCAGATAGAAAATAATAACACATGGACTTTAGTTCCCCACCCTAAAAATAAGAATTTTATTGGAACTAAATGGGTTCTTAGGAATAAATTGAATGAAGATGGATAAGTTGTGAGGACTAAAGTTAGATTGGTTTGTAAAGGATATTCTCAGAAGGAAGGAATTGATCATGATGAAACCTTTTTACTGGTAGCTAGGATTGAAGCTGTGAGATTATTTCTTGCTTATGTTGCACATAAGAACTACAAGGATTATCAGATGGATGTTAAGTGTACATTTATGAATTGAGATCTTGAAGATGAAGTTTATATTGAGCAACTTGATGGATTTTCACTTTCAGATGACAAAAACATGGGTTGCAGGTTAAAGAAATCTTTATATGTATTGAAACAAGCCCGTAAAGCTTGGTATGCAAGATTGGATAAATATATTTTAAAGCTTGATTTCACTAAAGGTAATGCTGATAGTAATTTATATTATAAGATCACTGATGATGACATATTTATTATTGAAGTCTTTGTTGATGATATCATTTTTGGAGTTGAAGATAAGTTGTGTATGGAATTCTCTAACAATGTGAAGAATGAATTTGGGATGTCTATGATTGGGGAGATGAAATTTTTCTTAGGTTTGCAAATTACTTAGACTGATAATGTTATTTTCATCTGTCAAACTAAGTATGCTAGGGAGTTGTTGAAGAAATTTGGTATGGAAAATTCTAAGATAGTTAGTACACCTATGGTTACCAGTGAGAAATTAACAAAGAAAGATGCATCTGCACTGGTAAATCCTATAAGGCACAAATCTATGATTGGTAGTTTGTTATATCTAACTCAGACTAGATCAGATATAATGAATGTAGTTTGTATTGTATCAAGATATTAGAGTGATCCTAGAGAAATTAATGAGAGTGCGGTGAAAAGGATTTTCAGGTATTTGTAGGGAACTGACCATGGTTTGTGGTATCCTAAAAATGATGACTTTACATTATGTGCATATACAGATGTAGATTGGGCTAGAGATGTTGATGATCAAAAGAGAACATCTAGTGGAGCTTTCTTTCTTGGAAAGAAACTTGTTTCATGGATCAGCAAAAAGCAGTCATGTACTTCTTTATCTACTGTTGAAGCTGAGTATGTTGCTGCTTCTACTAACTGTACACAATTTCTATGGATGAAACAAATGTTGAAGGATATAAAGGTGGATTGTAATGAACCTGTAGTTATTCACTGTGATAACTCTATTTCTATTGATATATCAAAGAATCCGGTGTTTCATTCTAAGACAAAGCACATATCTATCAAGTATAACTTTTTGAAGGAGAAGGTGGAAGCAAATGAAGTCAGATTGGTTTATGTGAATAGTAAAGAGTAGATTGCAAACATCTTCACTAAACCTTTTCCTAAAGAATCATTTCAGTACTTCAGAGATAGATTGGGTGTTTTTGCCTCTCTAGTAGAGACTTGAGTGATGTTGATTGGCATCCGTCCAGTATGCATTATCAGAGCTATTACTCATTCCAGATTGATGTGGTGGTTCTACTACTTAGGGGGAGTAGTCAGCTATAAGAATCAGAGGGTTTATGACTATTCTTTGATATTTATGTCAAATCTGTGACATTGATATCAAAGGGGGAGAGATATTCTTGTGAAAAACATAAGGGAGAGATATATTCATTAGGGATTTTGGTTCAGAGCTTCATTGCTATATCATTTTGTGGAAGATTTTTGGTTGTCTTCCATAGGGGGAGACTTGTTTGGCATTTCTTGGCACTTGGATGGTTTTCACATCTAGTGTTGCCATCAATGCCAAAGGGGGAGATTGTTGGCAATTTGGCGGAATTGATTATGTGTTGCATTGATGTTTTGTAATTGATGGCAACATTGGTTGTTTAATGGTTTTTAGTTGGTTTCGGTAGAGTGGTTGGATTATGACATTGACCCGGTATGCTTTGGTTTGGGGAATTGATTTGGATCTGTCATTCATGCTATTCAGATGTGTATCACGATCAGTTGTTTCAGGATTTGATGAATCATAAACTATCATTTATTCTAGTAAGCCTTTTGGTCACTGGTAAGGGTTTTACCGGTAAAGCTTTGTTGAAAATATTTTGATGCATGTGATAAGTAGTCTTGATGCAGCTTCTAGATGGTTCTCAGGATGTTTATGGTTATCATGTTTGTGTTCTTGCTGATTGGTGGTGTTGGATTTGGTTTATGGCAACCTATTTTGGGTCTAGTGTTATCTAGGTTATGGACCGGTTTATGTAACATGTTCGAGGATGTTCCTGATGCATTACTAGTGGGATTTAATGATTGGTTTACATTGTTTTCGGCTTAAGGTGACTTGGTTGATCATTGGATTGTAGGTTTATTTCATGAATTTATTGTATTATCTTTTAGGTGGACAACATAATTGTTTAGGTCCTAGGTTGGTATAAATATGATGTAAGATCTCTTTGTAGATCATGGTAATGGGCATATGGGATGGTTATGCAATTACCTATGTGAATAATGTTGTAATCATATGCAGGAGTTTTGGTCAATCATAGGTGATCAAATTGGGTTTGTAAAAGAGGTTTAAGGCCTCCGATATTGAGCTTAACCGGAACTGTACTCAGGCATATGAGATATTATCTTTGTAGTTCACTCTTCTTTCTGAATTGTAGTCTGGATTTATTTTGTAGTTAGTCAGGCTCCTTTTGTGATGAGCAGTGTGCTCTAGGTTGTTGGCCTTCTTTCATGTGCAGGCCCCTCATATTGTAATCACATACTTACTACAGAAGTATTATCTAACTGTGGGTAGGCTTCCCACTGTGGTTTTCCCCTTTACCGGGTTTTCCAAGTACAAATATTGGTGTCATGTGTTCTAGATGGATGGTAACTATTTTGTGATTTATGTTTATGTTTAATTGCTATATCAGTTATTATGGTATTTGGTTTACGCATTCCAGTATTGAGTTTATATGTTATGATAATAAGGATTTGAATACTTAAAGTTCTTTAATCCGGTGACAACTGATTCACCCCCCCTCTCAGTTGTCCTCTGGTTATTTGAGATGTCTAACAATACTTAGGTCATTATGGTTGAATTATACTATGATGCTTGTATCAACTTTCAACATATCAAAGGCTCAATGATGAAAAAAAGGAAGCACAATAAAACTTGATCAAAAGGATGACTATATCAGCAATGGGGGATCATTTAGTTGCATTAGTCATTACCACTTAGAAGCATATCATTGATCAATTTATATCATTTAAATGCTACACTAGTATCATTCTGCATCTCATTTTGAAGATACATCTCATTCTCATTTTTTATATCATTTCACATTTGCATTTAGGAGCATTCTCATTTTCATATCATTTAAATATTTGCATTTAGTTGCATTATCATTTTCATTCTAATATCATTTAAAGGGCATTTCATATCATTAATCATTTTAGTGACATTCCATATCATTTAATTTCACTATCATTTCATATCATTACATTTAGTTGCATTATCATTGTTATTCTAATATCATTTTAGTGTCATTCCATATCATGTAGTTTCATTATCATCTCATATCATTGCATTTAAGTTTCATTATTATATCATTTTAACATTACATTAAGTTTCATCTTTATTATCATATCGTTTTAGCCTTTACATTAGTCTCATTTAAATATCACTGATCACTTATCACTATTTCCATTGAAAACATTTCATTTAAAATCATTATCATTTAGTACCATATCATAAACATTTATCATATCATTTAAAACATTCACCATATCAACATCACATCTGTATTTCCCAATAGGAAATTTATTCATCACATGTACACATCTACATTATCATTTGTGTTGGTGTAAATAATTATTCATCTTGGATATTATTACACCTTACTTAAGTTTACTTAGGTACATGCATTTCATACTAGTTTGGGTATGAGACACTTGGGTGTTTGTGCCACATTGGGATAGTGTGTGTAGGAGAATTTCCACCTTTTGTGGACTTATCTTGTTGTTACATTCCACATTCAATGGGTGATCCACCTCATGTAAAATATTATATTGTTTCTCCTACCTACCCACACCTATTTCCTACCTACCCTTGTTTCTTATTGAGCCACATGTCATGTTTGTGTTCTCACATATCCATATAGCCTTGCTTATATAAGAAGGCTCATATTCATTGTATGTAACATTGATTGATGATCTAGTTGATCAGTATTTTCATCTTGATAGAATACAGTTTATTTCTATCATCTATTTTGTTCTCTCTTATTTGTGTTTTCCATTGCCTCTTGATCTTGGAAAAATCTCACATGGTATTAGAGCTGGTCCATGTCTCACATGGTATCAGAGCCATTAGAGTGTCATTGGTTTGCTAATTGAGAGAAATTTGATGCTATTTGGGTTTGTATATTTTGGACTTTTCTATTGCAAGTTTTTATTGAAGCTTGATGGGTCAAATCTGAGGTTATCATTGGATTGAGGAGGTCCAAGAAAGTTATTTTTGCCTTTTGTTTCATCAAAATCGGACTTCGGAGGCCAAATCTAGAGGCATTTGAAGTTTGACGTTGCGGCGGAAATTTTCCAGAAATTATAATTTTGCAGACATTTTTCAAATAGCGATATCTCACTCATCCGGACTCATTTTTTCAAGAAATTTTTTTTGTTTTGGGGTAGAATTTCATGATCTGTATAGTGGTATAGAAGTTTTCTAATTTTCGGATACAGGTTTTTTGGAAATCGCAAAATCCCAATTTTTACAACTTTGGAGGCTTCGTTTGGGCTCATATGGACTCCTTTTCGGGTGCCATTTTTTTTGAAAGTGCATATTTTTTCATCTACTTTCATAATCTACCATCTGTTTGAAATGATTTTAAGTAGAAATTGTACTTTTAGTATTTGGCCATTTTTGGCATATTTGGTACTTGCATTTTATTTGCATCTCAGTTTAGATCACTAGCAGTACTTGTTGAAGTCTCTTAGATCTCATTTTGACAAGTTGTAAATTGAAATCAGAAGTCCACTTTGCCTTGTTTTGCAAGTGGCCCATTGTATATGCACTAAGTATAAAGTGCCAAAATCACCATTTTGGGGGATTTCTTGATTGAGTATTTTGGGGGGGCGTCTTGTGTGATTGTGCCTCTCTCTATCTTGTATTTTTTTATTTTGGTGCTATGGGTTCTCCTAAATTCCCACTTTTAACTCCTCATAATTATGCATCATGGAAGATTAAGGCATGGAGTAAACTAATGGAAAAATGACTCATTCATTATGTAAATGAAACAATTACAACACCACCTGATCCTAAGGTTGATCCTAATGCTCAAATTGAATGGCTTACTAAGAATGCTATGGCACTTGGAACTCTTAGAAAGTATGTATGAGATGACCTCATTTTTCACATTGATAAGTGTACTACAATTAAAGAGGCTTGGGATATTTTTAAGAAATTGTATGGTCAAGTTGATGAGATTAAGGGCTACAAGCTTGATAGTGAACTCACAACTTTGGATCCCAAGGATTTTGATACAATCCAAGATTATGTCACAAAAGCAACTGAGCTAAGAGAAAAGCTAAAGGATTGTGGAATTGATAAAAAGGATGCTCAATTGGTTTATAACTTGTTGGACAAGCTTCCTTCAGAGTATGCAGCCTTTGTATCTAGCTTTCACACCCATAGGTTAGCTCAAGGTTCCTCATACACTTCTCCCTCATTTGATTCATTCACGAAGATGTTGATACTTGAGCAATCTAAGTTGACCATGATGGGGATTCTCAAATCTTCAAAGTCACAAGCTTTGGTAGCTAACAAAGGGAATCAAAGTAATCAAGGAAAAGGCAAGAATCAAAAGAAACCTACGTCAAAACCACAACAAGATGGAGCACAATCTTCCTCTCCACAACAAGGTGATTCACCATTCTCACCTAAGAGGAAATCATATAAGGACAATCTTTTTTGTGGATATTGCAAGAAGATAGGATATGATAAACATCATTGTTATAAGAAGGATATTCATGAGTTGAAGAATCTTGTTGAGAAGAATAGAATCAACCTACCTTCTAGAATGTCTACATCAGCTTCTTCTTCCAAGGATAAAGGAAAGGATCACTCTTTTGGGACAGATAAAGGAAAGGGACAAGCTCTTTGTGCTACTACAAGTCATGATTCAGGGAGATGGCTTCTAGATTCAGGGGCTTCTCATCATATGGTATCTTTGCAGTCTATGTTTTCTACATTTGAGCCTTGCCACATGCCACAGATTTTGATGGGCAATCATACATACATGGATGTGATTGGGAAAGGATCTATTGCCATTGGGGATAACTCCTTCAATGATGTGTTGTGTGTACCCCGCTTGACAAATAATATTCTTTCCATCTATCAAATCACACATGGGACAACTAGGAAAACTGTGGAGTTCACACCCGATTTAGTTATTATTAGAGACTTGGAGAGTGGAGCTATCATTGCGACTGGGGTGGTTGATCATTCATCTTGATTGTACTCTTTTTCAGATTTTGGTCCTATTGATAAGGTTGGTTCTTCCTATGTTGATGATTCAGATTTTGAGGAGAACTTTGGGCATTTGAACTTGGGGATTCTCACATGTGACCCTACTCTTGAGCCTTGCATTTCATCTCCTTCTATTGATATCACACCACCTATTGCACCTGATGATGCAGCTAGTGTGACAGTTTTGCCTTCTTATGATTCAGTGCAGTAGGATATTTCATATCTTCCAACTTCAGCTGATTGGGATGCCTACTTGATAGACATTGTAGGTTTGTTTGTGGACTCCTACACTGCATATATGGGAGACACCATTGATGACATTCATCTTCTCTTTGATGAAGATGATCCTTCTTTGATTGTTGTGAGGGATAACTCTGACCCTCTTGTGCATTCTCTACATGATCAATCTTTAGAGGTTGACATGATTGTGGATACTTTTGTACAACACTTGGAGGAGGTTTCTTTATCTTTTGAGGAGACATATGAGTCTTTGGACATTGTTCTACATTCATCTCCACTAGATCTTGGAGTGCCTTTTTCAGCAGTGTGGCGCAGTTTACCACCTTTGGAGGAGGTACCTTTCAGGATCAACATGAGAACACTTGAGCAGTTTTCAGAGATTCCTTTCATCATGAGTATTTTTGCTTCATCTTCCCTTCATGGTTAGGGAGACTTCATGGATACACCTTTGGTTTTGTTTCTTCCTAAGGGGAGGAATGTTGTTCGACGTTCATGGAGCAGTTTCTTCATTCATCTTCAAGCTTCTATCATTGGTGCAGATTCCAGATTGAGGGGGGGCTTCATAGTCTCTCTTCTTCTTCTCTCATATGGGGGGAACTTTTTCCTCACATGGGGTTTTGTCCTTCACATACTTCTATGAGAGTTCTTTGTATCTAGTTTTCATCTCTCTTTTGGGGGAGGGTTTTTTCCCATTGGGTTTTTCTTTCTTTCCCCACTTTGTGAGAGATTTCCTTGCATTGGTTTTGCATGCATTTGCATTTGTACATGGGTACCTAACATGGCCTCGTAGCCGAGACCCATCTTGCATTGCTTAGTTGCATTGTAGACTTTAGTGCATTCCTCTAAGTTGTACTTAAGGGGGGGTGTTGGTGTAAATAATTATTCATCTTGGATATTATTACACCTTACTTAAGTTTACTTAGGTACATGCATTTCATAGTAGTTTGGGTATGAGACACTTGGGTGTTTGTGCCACATTGGGATAGTGTGTGTAGGAGAATTTCCACCTTTTGTGGACTTATCTTGTTGTTACATTCCACATTTAGTGGGTGATCCACCTCATGTGGAATATTATATTGTTTCTCCTACCTACCCACACCTATTTCCTACCTACCCTTGTTTCTTATTGAGCCACATGTCATGTTTGTGTGCTCACATATCCATATAGCCTTGCCTATATAAGAAGGCTCATATTAATTGTATGTAACATTGATTGATGATCCAGTTGATCAGTATTTTCATCTTGATAGAATATAGTTTATTTCTATCATCTATTTTGTTCTCTCTTAATTATGTTTTCCATTTCCTCTTGATCTCGGCAAAATCTCACATGGTATCAGAGCTGGTCCATGTCTCACAATTTGCATATCATACACATAAAAAATAAACAATCATCATATAGGCATATATCACCTTCACAACATAAAGATCATCCCATCCAAACAAATCACATCATCACACACATCACATAAAAATAAAACATCACACAAAAATCATGTAGATCTGCATATCAAAGCATATAGATCATCAAAGTAAAATGCATCCATATCATATATAAGCATGTTAGTATCATATCATCATGCATGTGTGACCCATATCAATCCAAAGAAAAGAACTGATACATGTCAAGATAAATCAATGAAAAGAATAATGTCCAAATGTCCCTGCATATCATATCAAACAATAAGTGCACATCAACAAGAGCTCGGGATCATCACTATCTAAAAATCAATATACATCAATAGGTACATCATATCAAATGATCAAAAGAATATCAAAATGTACATTGCATCATTCATATGAGAAAAATACATCATCAGAGGATAACCTAAGAGTGACTACTACTTGAATCTGTCAGGCGGGCACTGGGATCACCTCCACCTATAGGACCTACACTTGTACCATCACCTCCAGGATCTCTCCTAGGCCACATAACTCCCTGGCTGCCCTCCCATACTTTATAACACCCATGTTGTGAGCTAGGAACAAACGAGGGTGATCATCGCTCTGGTGGCACGATCTGATGATACAAAATCCTATAGTGCTCAACCCTCTCTGACTACCACATTAGATCCCTAATAGTATCACTAATCGAACCCCAAGAAGTGATCTACTGGACTATTTGTGCAAGATACTTTGCATGACCCCATCACTCTATCTTTGTATCATGATCAGTGGTCAATTGAGTGACCTATCCTTGTAGCTAAGAAATATGCCCTTGTAGCTAAGCAATTTGTGCCTATCCCTACACTAGCTGACCTTGAACACCCTATAACTACACTAGCCATCCCTATGCCTGAACCACCTATTCTTGTAAGCTCTGTACCATGGACTGAAGAGAAAATATCTATGCCTACTACTAGTGAGGGGACATGACAATATGAATTGTGGGCAGCGGTGAAGGATGTGGATCCTGACCAACCTATGCTACCATAACCTATGTTGGGGTAGCAAGTGGAGGCATGTCTATCCTCCTCCTCCTCCTCCTCCTCATCCATATCACCCATCCCACCCATCACCTCCTCCCTTGACTCCTCTAAATCAGTCTCCTTGGATGAACCATCCTCTTCCCCTGACTCCCCCCTACCACATCCTCTAGCTGCAAAGGCCCTCCATGATGAATGTCCTATTGCCATCCTCCTCCTCTACCAATAACCTCATGACCTCACTCTCTATCACCTCCCTCTCCTCCCCCATCATCACCTCCTCCACCCTCTCCACCTCAGCCAATCTGATATCAAGCTTTTCCCACACCACCACCTCTCCCTCACCCCCAACCTTGCCTACAACCTCTCCAACCTATAGACCCTCCCTCATCATCATCATCATCTACCTCCTCCAAGGGTGGTATCGTCTCCCTAGGTCTTATTAGTCATGGGAAGGAATGCTCCACAAAATACTGTGCATACTTCCCAGTCATACCGACATCTTCCAACCCTATCTGCATATCCCACCATACCCATGGCAATGCATCAAAATCTTCTCATGCTATATCAAAATCCAGTGTAGGGCCCTAGTTTGTTCTCTCTTGGTGCACTCAGGCATATATGTCTGCACCTTGAGGCATCCCCTGGGTACGACCAAAATACCAATACACACATGTGAAAATGAATCTCTCAATAACGTAGGGAGTCCTTCCTATCAAGTACCTTCTCTGACATAACACTGGGATCTCTGTAGAATCCTTAGCCCAGGCCTCACAATCCATGTATGGTCTCTAGATCACCAAATCCATGTCATCTATGATCCATCTCTAGTAATTCAACTTCCCAGGCATGGGTTGGGAAGCTACATATTGGGACATAAATAAATAAGGTAACCTCATCAACTATGATGTCTCCACCACTGGACGGGTCATTGCTATGTGCTCTCATTCCCAGATCTATAGCAATGTGACCCCTACTCCTAAGGTTGCACCCTCATCATATACCACCTGATGCAACACATAATACAAGTGGGCCAAAACACAGATACCCCATGCATACCGGGTCCTCTATCTAATCATCTGTCGTAACATTCGACCCCATTCATCTGAAAATCCATGAGACCTCCTATCTGGACAAAGGAAGCCACCAATAAAACCTGCTAATATAGATGGTAGTGGGGCATAATGATCTACCATGTCTTGCCATGCCACTGAATAACCACTGAGTTGTGGATCAACAAACACCTCCTACAATGCAGCAATCCCACCTTGCTCCTCCACATCATACTGAACTATCTCACCAGTAATCAAAATCTGCAAGATCCTATAGATGTCCTCTGGTATCATAGTGATCTCTCCAGTCAACAAATGGAAGGTGTAATGATCACTGTGCCACCTCTCCGCCAATGTAGTCAGTAGAGCCCTATTCTTCCAATAGGAAGGCATGTACAGTATATGTGACAAGCCACACACAAAAATAACAACTTTGTCATCATTGGTCAGAGCTCCCCACATGGCCAATGTCTTTGTGTATCACTCCCAAAGAATCAATACCCGATGTCGAGCCTACATCATAATATCAAACACCATATCAGTTCTATCTATCAAATCAATCAATCAACATATATCAATTAAATAATCTTCTATCTGCTCAATGTGAGATCTTAAACAATCTCATTAAGACCCTAATAGTGACATTCATCATGCTATCAATCAGGAGTTTCAATCATAAAGTCTTCATCAATCAGGTGGGTTCATCTTAGCCTATCCTATCAGCTATCAAACTGACCTCTCCTATCAATGATACAAATCACGCTATCCAATACTAGTCAAACCCATATCAGGAACACAATGACTCATATCAACATACCAGTGACCTATATCAAATCACAGTTATCCCATATCAAACACAAAAGTTATCTCCTATCAACTCAAGCGACCCATATCGACATCAATGACTCATATCAAAATCAAATGAACCCATATCGAATCAAGAAGACCCATAATGACTCCATATCGAAATCACTGACCCATATCAGTGCCGCAATTTATGCTATCATTTTAAGAGTTTTGATCTTAAACTCTTATCAATATGGGAAGGTTCATCTCAGCCTATCCTATCAGTGACCTAGTCATTGAACCTATAAAGCACTTGGAGTGTCAATCATACACAGTCAAGCATAACTCTCCTATCAGTGACACAAGTCACATTATCAATCTAGAGTTTTGATCATAAACTCTATATATCCAGACACAAACAAACACTTTATCCAATCCCATCAATACCAAACTTCAACATTTTTGACAAAATCGAATGAAAACACAACCTATTGCCCATTGAACCAAGTATTAGACATCAACTACATTCCAAATATCAAATTGGCCAACTTCAAAATTTTCAAAAAAAAATATAAAAAATGCTCACTATTTAAAGTGCACTACAACAGTCATCAAATGTGCCATTTCGTATGTGCTAAAATAGCAATCCAACATGCTCCAACACCAAACATATGTGCTAAAGAACAAGATAAATGCGCTAAAATACACAACATATGCGATAAATCAAATGTGCTAGTTTGGCAATCATATACACTACAATAAAATTCAAATGCACTATACAAAATAACATATGCGCTTCAAAAAAGATTGTATGCACTAAAACAAAAATCTAAAACTAGGGCATGGAAAATGTGCCAAAAATGGACAAAAATCTTGAAAAATCTATCTAAAATGCTAAAAAATCAAAGAAAAGAGGTTAGAAAATCCACTCATCGGAGGTCCATGTGCTACTAGCCTCTCATAACATCAAACCTGTTCGAATCTGTGACTCTAATAGGGAGGCACCATCTTTCTCTCTCTTCTCTTCTCCTCTCCAAGCTCTAATCTCAAAATGCCAAGTGCACAAATGAGTTGGAATGGGACCCTTGAAGGCTTATATAGCCCATGGTGATGTAGGTAGGGTGTGTTGCCTAGATGGATGTGTGGGGCATGTTCGCGCTATGCTCGCACCATATTTTCACCATTTTTAAATCACTTTTATCGACATATAATATCAAAAAATTAAAAAAATTGTCAAAATTTAACATCGCCCCGAGAAGCCAATCTTTCTCAATTCATCTCCTAAGGGGACATAATTATCATATCAATATTAGTATTTGTATCTAGGGCATCATATCAAAAAATTTTGCAACAACAAAATTAGAAATTTTGGTGACATATCGAGTGATTTTTTTAATTAACATGTGGTCACATCTCACTTCAAAGAGAGGCAAAATGTAGATGCCTAAAACTGGTGCATATAATTAAATGAATTTAATTTGTTTAATTATTTCTTATTCACCTATTAGTTAAGCTAAGGTTTAATTAATATCTCATTTTCTTCTATCGAGCCATTAATTAAATACAACATTTGATTAAGGTACTTCAACTTGCTATTCAATATGGGAGGTAACTTAAACATGAATGAGCCCTTTGGTTGTGAAATCTGGAAGAGTGAGCAGAAAGTATGGAGGAGGCTTCATAGATATGGATTCACCGACTATATGGAAAATTTGCATGGGAGTAGAAATTCGGTGTCTCATGGCTTTGCTAGGGGCTGGAATAGAAACAAAGTCACCTTGTTTGGAGAGACCTAAAATATTGATGAGGATCTGATTACAGAGGTCACGGGTCTTTAGAAGGAGGGCACTAAATTCTATAGAGACTAGAAGTATGCTGCTGAAGCGATTAAAAACTTCCCAAAATATGGGGATGAGAAGGCTCGACTTGCCAAGAAAGACAACACCTCCTACTACCTCCCCCAGCAGGTAAAGTCTTTTTGGCAGAAAGTGTTAAGGGTTTTGATGGAATTCCTTATTGTTGATGGTAGATTTACTAAAATCTACAATTATCATTTTGCAATTCTTAATCATTTCCACCATGGGGTTAAGATTTCCCTGCCCTTTTACTTAGCTTCTTCTCTGAATGAGAATTAGGCTGACCACGCTGAAAAGCCCAATTCTTACTCCATAGCCCATCAGGGGCTTATTTTGCTCATGTACGAATACCTGAAGGAAAAAGATAGGGCTAGCAAGGATGATTACCTGGTAACTAATGCACATGTTTCTGAGAGCTGTAATGATTCTGAGTCTGATGATGACCAGTCTAATGCCCCTACCCATATAAAACAAAGAGCTGATATTGATACTATGGAAATAGAGGTGCATTATGAATTGAAGGAGGAAAAGGGGAAGGATATTGAGACAAAAATGGAGAGTGAGAAGGTAGAGGATGCTGGAGAAGAGGAGGAAGGGAAAAAAGATGCTAATTATGAAAACCCTTATTCTAACCCTATGGGTTCGGATAGCAGGAATGTTGCACCAAACTCTATGGAGGAAGGCAACCCTAATTTTGTGAGCACTGAGCAGGGTAGGGATTTGGCGAATACTATTTTGAATACTGCCCGAAATTGCACACTGGAGTCTTTCAATCTCCAGAAGTGAGTCATTGACAACATAACAAGCATTCAAAGCAAATAGAGGGAACTAGAAAATAAGATACACAATTTGATTAAGGAAACTAATTCGAGGAATAAGAGTGAGGAGATGGAAACCAGTGAAGCTAAGGAGGAAATTGAGATGTAGGATTAGTCGGAGAAAGACCTAATAAAAGGGGATTTGAAACATCTTGGAGGATGTTATTAGAATTGTAAAAGAAAAGGCTGAGGTGGATAAAGATAACATCATCACTCAGGTTTCTCAAACTGAGAAGGCTTTGAAAAGCTTCATGAACCATAGTCTTGAGCTCTTAAGAGTCTTGTCACATAATATGAATGCCTTGATGGATCACTTAGAGAGGAAAAATCAGGATAAGAACTTGGTAATCATTGAAGATGTACCGACCTCCAGCTCCACTCATCAAATCTCTAGGCGAAGGACCAGGCAGACCACCACTGATATGGAGACCAAAATGAAAGACATCCAGCTGAAATAGGAGAGAAATGATTTGAGAGAAGCCGCTAAGGCCATCATGCTTTTGGTTCAGGACGTTGAGGAGTCTATAAAAGTTTTCATTTGAAATGTAATGTTGGGTTTTGGATGCCAACTTCTCGTTGGCTCCTTGCTATCCTTTTGTCCTAGCTGCTGGTTTTTGTGCTGGTCTTTTGCAGCTATTTTGTTTTGGTCCTATCTTCTCTTGTTTCTTTCTTTCTCATCTATCGTATTGTAAGCAGGTTTCAGTTCCCTTAAAATCTGATTTTCCTTAATCAAAAACATTTGATTAAATCCCCTTTCTTCCATTAATTGAACAAATTTGATTTATTTAATTAGATTCTCTTTCCACATTTTAATTAAATTTATAATTAATTGAATTCATCTTCATGCATATAAATAGATAAAATTTATTTATAAAACCCCCCTCCACTTGCACTTTCCTACAAATGCAAGTTGCATTCATTTTTGGTTGAAATAAATTTTTTTATTTTAATTAAAATCCTAATATCTCTTACTTGCATCCTCCTACAAAATCCACTTGCATCCTAAGCATCCTTCTAGAATCCCTCTAATCCCACTTAACTAGACTCAAGTCTTCTAAATCATGTCACGTCCCTAAATTTGGGGAAGTCACTTCTCCAAATTTGGAAGAAAGTCTTCTAAATGCATTAAAGACTTTATCTCTTCAACAAGTTAACTTATTGAGTTCCCCAAATTTGTACGACTCTTACAAATTTATCTCCAAAGTCTTTGAAACCATTAATGGTTAACTCAACCTTACCACATGATTAGAGACTTTCTCTCAATCTCAACCCCCATATAACCCAAGAGTATCATCAAGCACTCATTACTTTGACCCTAGTTATCCTATTAACCATTGTATAAGAGTTTAGCCTTTGGGTAAAATCTTTATCCATTGTTTAATCCTAATTAACCCTAACCAAACTCTCCTAGGGTGATCCTCATGTCTTCCCATGCATTTAATGCCTCTTACATCTCCTCTCAAGCCACCTCTTGTTGATAATTGTCACCTTTTAATTGGTGAAAATTGTAAACATGGATTAAGTAACTTTCAATCCTAGCCTTTGTTAATATTATTGAATCTTAACCATCCATTTCCCTATAGATAGGACTCACTTTCTTCATAATCCATATCCAAGTTTTCATGCATCTATACTATAGTCATATAACACTAAGCAGTTTGCCTCTTTTTGTTAGAATAAGCATTTTAGATAATTTGAATATCATCATAGCATAGATTTTTATCATGTTTTAGCTTATCATGTTAATTTCATTTCCATTCTAGATCAATATCATTTTCATATCATACTGATGCTAGCTTAATATCATACTAATCTTAATATCTTGCACCATATCATAGGTACATATCAATAGTACATTCTAAGATCTTAGTTGCACTTGCATTTAGATCTGTTTTCATATTATCCCTCCTTTATGTAGTCATCTTAGAGATCAAGTGCTCTTCCAAGCTGAGAGCCACCTTGATTTGAAGGATCCTTGGAGATAGTAAACAATAAGACAATTTTAAAGATCTTGTTTCACTAACTTGTTTATGATTTCTAATCTCTAACATAATGTTTCATTGGTGTGTTTGATTTGTTTCTCATTTGCGAGATTCTACTCTTGTAAGTATACAACATCTACTAATGCCTGATAACAGTTTCAATTAAGCTCATTTCTCTTCCCTACAATAATATCTTCTCAATACACAATACCAAAAGATAAATTCTCTTATGCATACATACACCACTCTTTGATAATGTAGACACCACATCAATGCCCAAAATACATGAATATAACACCTATTGATACAATTCATCAACCTTGACTACAAGGTTGGCCAAACCCTCAACCCTCAATTACAAAATTATATCACAAGATTCATAAATCAACCACTAAAACAATACAATACCATAGATTAAATATCATAGACCTAAATAAAATCCTCGAACATGCATCACCACCGGAAATCTCGCCAATATCAACCACAACACGCTACACCACCAAAAATACTGCATAACATAAAGAATATCACCGGACCCATAAGATCTTCAAGAACGCGCACAAGGATCAATGTGGACCACCAAAATAAATAGGTTGCGGTGAGGAAACACCAAAAAGAACATTAGAACCATTTGAAATAGCTACACCAACACCACTTAATCAAATCTTCAACGATCAACATGCTAACACTCTAGAACACTTATCAACAACAATTCGGACTAGAAAGATAACTCGTGGAGCACCAAATCATGAACCATCTAAAATGAAGATACACATGAACATCCAAAACACTCTCTCAAATCTACAACCAAATATATGATCATACCAGAGAACAATGGATCAAATACCAAACTCTACCAATCACAGAATAGAAGAACTATCTTCATATCGGAATCCACAACTTGACCAAATCAACACATAGCATCATTCAATAAATAAAGAATGAGATATCTCTAGTTGACTCAGCATCCCAAATAGATCAACCAACCAGATCAACTCACTGCAAGTACCAAATCACAAAAACAACTCTCTGCAACACCAAATCACAAGATTATGTTGACATCAATGACAACAACATATCCTAGCAACAACAATATCCAACAATCTCCCCCTTTTGCATTGATGGAAACATATGAATGTGAAAAATAGTCAATGCAAAGGAATCAACACCAGAAATCTCCAACAAACTCCCCATAAGACCATGCACACAAAGCTCCAAAGATAAAGTAGTTTTTCACATGCATCTCTCCCCCTTTGACAACAATGCGAAATGCAAATCATGCTTGTCTCCCCTTTTACAGGATAAGTTCACAACTTTTAACATTTGAATCATACATTGACTACTCTGGCTGGGTAGGAATACCAACTCATCAAACTAGATAAAAAGATAAGGCTCTGAAGTCCACTAGATTGATGAGAATTCATGCATCTAGTTCTCATCATGAGGGGAAAAGACCCCTAACTTGTCTCTCAAATAGAAAAATGTATCTGCAGGAAAAGGCTTAGTGAAAATATCTACAATCTTATCATTTGTAGATACATATTCCAATTGGACTTCTTCATCAGTGATTTTCCCTCAAGAAATGATACTTTATGGATACATGCTTTGTTTTATAATGCAATACCAGATTCTTGGAAATATTGATAGCACTTGAATTATCACAATATATAATAGTAGGCTCATCATAAATAATTCCAATATCTTTTAACATTTGCATCATCTAAACTACCCAAGTACAATTGCTAGCAACAACAATGCATTCAAGTTTAATAGTAGATAGAGATACAACATATGGCTTCTTACTGGACCATGAAATCAACATCTTTCCCAAAAACAAAGCTCCACCAAAAGTGCTTTTCTATTCATTAATATCACCTACCCAATCAACATTAGTATAGGCACATAACATGAAATCATCATTCTTTAGATACCATAAACCATAGCCAATAGTCCCCTTCAAGTATTTGAAAATCCTCTTCACAACAGTAACATGAGTCTCTTTAGGATCAGCTTAAAATATAGCACAAATACAAACAACATGCATAATGTCTGGTCTAGTCTGAATTAAGTACAACAATCCACAAACCATAGATATATACAAAGTCTGATTAACTTTCAGAGATTCATCATTCTTAGAAAAATTTCATCTAGTCACCATAGGAGTTCCAATAGGTTTGGAGTCATCTAGCCCAAAATTCTTCAACAATTCCTTCACATACTTAGATTCAGAAATGAAAATGCCTTTGTCATTAGTGAATCTATAAACCTAAGAAGAATTTCATTTCACCTATCATAGACATCTCAAATTCATTTTGCATATCATCAACAAACTTCATACTCAAATCATCATCTCCTCCAAAAATAATATCATCAAAAAAGACTTCAACAATCAAAATGTTATCATTATCAACCTTAAAGTATAAATTACTATCCACAATATCTTTATAGAATCCCAACTTTAACAAATACCTATCCAAACTAGCATACCAGGCTCTAGGGGCTTTCTTAAGTCCGTACACTACTTTCTTCAATTTGCATACCATATCTCCTTCATCGAATAATGAAAATCCATCTAATTTCTCAATGTAGACATCCTCTTCCAAATCACCATTCAAAAAGGCTGATTTGACATCCATTTGATATACCTTGAAGTTCTTGTAAGAAAAATATGCAAGCAGGAATCTAACAACTTCAATTCTAGCTACTGGAGAAAAAGTCTCCTCGTAGTCTATACCATCCATCTAGGAACACCCTTTACATACCAGTCTTGCTTTGTTTCTAACAACTTCACTAGCTTCATTCAATTTATTCCAGAACACCCATTTAGTGCCAATTACATTCTTGTCTTTAGGTCTCTGAACAAGCTCCCAAATGTTATTCTTCTCAATCTGATTCAACTCTTCTTCCATAGCTTTTATCCAATTCTCATCTTTACATGCTTTTGCAACATCTTTAGGTTCAATATTTGAAATCAAGCATATCTCTTCAGCAACAATCCTTCTCCTAGTCATCAAACCTTCATTCTTATCACCAATAATCTGATTTTATGAATGATTCAATCTTACATACATCAAAGTCTTCTGATTATTCTGATTCTCAGGTTCTGGAACTTCTTTACTAACAACAACAATATCTGAATTACCTATCTATACCAGATCACTATGATTTAATATCTCAGTCTACATAGGCATTGAAATAACATCTTCATCATCAAATTCATTTATGTATGCTTACTTTTTCTTTTCATGACATTCATCAACCTTCACATTTGCACTCTCTATTATATTTCCCAATCTCTTGTTGTAACACTGGTAGGCCTTGCTTTTAGTAGAATACCCCAAAAATATTCCTTCATCACATCTTGCACCAAACTTCCCTATATCCTCATCTCTTTTGATATAACATTTACTTCCAAAAACTCTGAAATATTTAACTGTAGGAACATGACCAAACCATAGCTCATAAGGAGTCTTACCAAAATTACCTTTTACATGCACCCGGTTGAATGTGTAGACAATAGTGCTAACAAATTCTCTCCAAAAGGTTTGTGCAATATTTCCTTCAATCAACATAGTTCTAGCAGCATCCAACATAGTTTTGTTCTTCCTTTAAACAACTCCATTCTGTTGAGGGGTTCTAGGAGAAGACATTAATTGTCTTCTAATTCCATTCCTCTCACAAAATGTATCAAAATCTCTTGATGTAAATGTAGGAATCAGGGATCACTGAGAGAGGGGGTGAATCAGTTATCTATTGGTTGAGAGAATTTTAAATTTAAGTTTTAACCACCAAAAGCACACTTAAATGAGAAATGTAGAAACAAATAAAAAACAACCACAAGATCATAACACTGGTATTTTTACGTGGAAACCCAAATGGGAAAAACCATGGTGGGATTTGAACCCACAATATTATTCCTATATGGCCCGTAGAAAAACAAAAGTACAAATGGGAATGTACAAGCATTCCGGCACACTACCTAGAGCTTACTACTCAAATGTAATTGCCCAAAGGGCTAGAACCCTTAGGGAAGTCTCACTGACTTACACAACTGATTATAATGATTAATTACAAAGTATGAACTCTGAAATAGCATCTACTATGATTTGATGAGTTTTGGTTAGGTACAAATTAATTGACTATATTGTCTTCTCTGTTATGCCCTATACACTATCTCAGTTAGCTATTGGATCAAGAATGTGCATGTTAAAATGGGCCAAATGAATTCTTGATCATCTCTCGCTCGCATACAGTCACATCATCCCCCAAAAATATTACCCATACCAAATTTATATATCGGTAACCACAAAAATAGGTTATACATCATGTCTTCTTGAAAGTGTAATATGTAGATACATGTCGGCTTAACCAGATCCAAAATGATAAATGCAAATCACCAAAATGATGTGTCTAAGTTAGATCAATCAATAAGAACATGATTCAATGCACCACAATCATTGGAAAGCTTACAGACACAAAAATACTATATTCTTCTTGAAATACTGGTTCACACGTTACTGATTAACACCTACTTCCGGATAGGAAGAATCATGATTGTTGGATCAGATCTCCAAGAAGATTTTCCATCAATGACAACCCTAAACCAAAAACTCAGTCACCAGAAACCACCATAAATCACTCGATGAGTGTCAATTGCCAACAATCTCCCCCTTTGGCATTGATGACAACACTTATGAAAAATGGTTGTGTTGAAACCTATGAAACCTGTACACTGGATCAAGAATGAAAGAATCTAAGGCTCCCCCTTAGATCAGCAATCCAAAATCTGCATCACCGAACTATATGCTCCATACACAATCATCCTGTACATTTTTCACCTTATCTCTCCCCCTTTGACTGCAATACCAAAGAAGGGGTGATGTCCAAAATTTATATACATGACAAACACTTTACAAATACTTGAAGAGGTAGGCATAAAGAGTCTTCAAAAATCCTAGGTGAGTATCCCACCCACTCTTCAAGTTGTCCAAAATTGTGATAAATGCATTAAATACAATAGCATGAATTTTGTAACTCTCTCAAATTTTATGATATAGGCCAAGCCATATCCTTCATATAGTCCACCTTATTACTTAGCATAGTGTCTAACCAGGTGGCAATCAGGTTCCAAAGCTCACCCACTTTCCTCAAAACTTTTCCCTTATTTGCTTGAAGGCTTGGGATCTGATCATTTAAGACTATAATTTGTCCTTCAATACTTCTGGTTAATGTTACATTAGGGTCAAAAGATTGCGAAATGCTAGCAATCTTGCTCTGGCAAACACCTATCTATTTATCAATATCAACAATGAACTTAGGCAAAATAACGTAAGATTTATACAATATACTAGCTTCTAACAATGTGTCAGAAATAGTCTACAATTTCTTATTTAGTGTTACCCTATCATTTTGAATCATCTTCCAGAATGCTTCTTTTCTAACGTCATTAAACTTATCCAGAACTTTTTGAGTAGTTGTCTTCTCCAAAGAACCAAAACTAGTATTTACATTGTTAATCAATTGTAATAATTTATTTGAGGGGTTGTTATTTGAATCTAACTGTACACTGGGAGCCACCTTCTACAAAACATCTATAGACATGAATATTATCTTTTTGTCTTTAGTCTCTGATTTCACTAGATCTTGATCGACTTGAGCTTGCACTATAACTACGAGCATAAGCTTCTCGACGGGAGACATCTTCCCATGATCAATAGAACCATCAAGATTGATCAGAATCTGAGGTGAGATCCCTATAACCAGAGGAGTGACAATTGCCAGATCAGCTATACCTTTACCTTTGTCAACCTCAGCTACCTTAGCCTCTACTAACACAACATCCTTCTTCTCTCCCTTATCCCCTTTATTTGTTGCACCAGTGTCGCCACTTGGTGCAATATCAACCTGTTGAATCATCGAGGCTGCAAAGCTATCTACCACTAGAGGATTGTCACCGGTCTTAGCATCAAGTGTGATATTGCCTTGGTCTTCCAGTTGATCTGCAGATTGATTCTCAACCTTCTGACTTCCAGAAATACTTTTCTTATCTCCCAGTTGAGATGGTTTAAATGCATCTTTATATAGAGGATCATTCTAAATAATCTTTCTCCATATCTCCTATGTTTCTTTCCTCACCTCTACATTCCCAATCATCAATCTATTGATCCTATTTGTACTTCTAAATTTCTTTTTATTTGCCTCTTCAATTAGCCTCTTCACTTCATCATGAGTAATACAAGTACATACATTTACTAGCTCTCTCTCCTTCATTTCTCTGTCAATTTTGCTTGTATTCATTCTTCTAGCATCTATTAAACTATACAAGTCATTTGGAATGGAATTTTCCAATTCAATTAATGTCTTACTGAAATTATGTAAGTATAATACAACTACTTCCTCAGCTTTCCTTTTGTCACCTTCATCAAAATACTCAAAGTTTTCTCCAACATTCTTCAAATTTCCATCCATTACTATTTCCTCTAACAACTAGTTTGCTGATAGTGGAGGAATTATTGTGTACTTACCTTGTAAGTTTCTAGACTCAAGGTCTTTGTCAAGTTGACTTTTAACCTGTCTACCTCTTTTGGATCTTTTGGTAGGAGTAGGATATAACTTAGTATTTTTGCATTGTTGTACTCCACCGGATTGAGACTTCCTCACTACTATGAAAAACTCTCCCTTTTTCATTTCTCTTCATGCCTCTTCCTCAGATTCAATTTCTGAGGCAACCAGAGGTACTACAACATAGGTTCCTTTTAGCTTTTCTTTATGCTTCAGCATACCTTTTCTTGATGGGCTAGGTTTTGTAGGTTGTGCCACCGAAGCAAAATCATTCTATCTCTTTAGGGTTTTCCTTGGAGGGAACTAGATCAACCTTGGGTTCTTGGTTTCCTCTTTGGCCTCCCTTTGTGCATACTTCTCCCTTTCTTTCTTTACTTCCTCCTTGGTGAAACCCATCTGAGCAACTAGTTCTTCCACCATCTTAGTGACTTTTCTCTTCCGGCCAGGGGCAGTGAATTATATATGTAGACTAAGGTCTTTCTCCATGAATGTGCCAAATCTCCCTTCCTTGGGATCCACCAGTTGAACCATAAGGTGTTGTGCATATGCCTCAAGTGTATCCATCAATTTCATACCCCATGGGCATGATCCAAACTATCTAGGGCTCTACTACTTCCATCAGAAATTGATTAGTATCTACCATGAAGCAAATGGTTTTCTCATATTTCTCAACTACCTTTTTAGGAATCCTTTCCTTGTTCCTCATTGCATCTTGGTGTTGGCATTATGTGATTGGGTATGAAGACATGATGACATTGTATGTTGTCATTGATTTCAATATGCTGAAGAGGAGAGAACCAATATATGTGAGAACCAGTATGTTACCAAGAACCAGTATAACACTGTGAATTGGTGTTTGTGCCAAAGTGAAGCGGTGTGTTTGCTTAAGGTGAACTGGCATGTGGTTATGGGAACCGGCACATGTAATCTTTGTATGACTACCGGTTAGTAGTCTCAACTTTAGAGTTTCTGGTTGAAGTGCCTCAAGCCTGTGTGACTCAATCGGTGACTTTGTGTATTGAGTTAGCATTCTAACAAAGAACAGATCATGTTACCACAACAGCCTTGTGCGCATGAAGGAGCTTGCATGAAGGAGATTGTTCCTAGCTACCTCGGGAATGTGCGAAGTCTGTAAATGGTGATAACATGTGATGGGTTATCAGCTGCCATGAAATCACTGGAAAACAAATGATGGAGAATGTCTTGAGATTGGATCAAGACTGTTGCATTTAATGCAATGTGATCAATGGTCTGGATTGAACCATTTGAAATCCTTAACCTAACAGGTTTAGGGTTTAAGGTTTATGCTACTGACCTATATGTTTCTTATAAGGTCAATGTTTCATTTCTTTCTGAGTTTGTTGGCAAAAGTTGTGTGTGTGTATCCAAGAGAAGAGATACATGATTCTTGCCAGACTAGAAGAGAGAAGTGATACCTGCAGAGTGTAAGTGCAGAAGGTGAAGAGGAGCTAAAGCAGATCTACATTAGCATTGAGTGTTGTTACCAGATCATTGTAATACCTGTTGATCTCTAACCACTTCAACAGTTGGGAAATCCCTTAACAGGGTATCTTTAACTGACTTACTGTAAATACTTTAACAGAGTGACACAAAACCATTGAGTTCTTGAAATCCTCTAACAAGGTAACCTTTAACAGGGTTTAACCCTTAACCGGGTATTCTAGCCATCCCTTAACCAGGTGATCCCTAACAAGATCGGTTCCTAACAGAACCTATTGTATTAGTCCTTAACTGGACAAGGCTCCTAACATAGTGGACTTCTAAAGAGTTCAAAATAGCTTGTGGGTATTCATCCCCACCGCCAGTTGGGTTTCCACGTGAAAAATATGTGTGTCATATGTGATGTCCTTTTCATGTGATGCTATGTTGTTTTCTATTAAGCAGTGAATCATGTTGATCTAGTTGTTTATATATATATATATATCTTTGATGATAGATTACTTGCTCATGCACTAGGGTAAAATGGAATGAAGTATTAGATTATATGAAAATATAAGTGTCAACCGGTTTATGCTTGTCTCAGTTATTTTGGGTTTTGCCGGGTGTACTCTATTTGATAACCGGTATTACTGTTTGTCTGCCTAAGCATAGTGTCTGCTGACAAACCAGTTTAAGATTGAGGATTTTGTCTATACTAATTCACCCCCCCTCTTAGTACCTATTTGGTACTATCTGATCATCATTGAGTTATCAATTGGTATCAGAGCCTCCTCTAGGTCCTTTGTGTTATAAGCTTAACCGCATGAGGTAAAGATCCCAGTCTAATGATGAAGAGGGAAGGTCCAAAGTTCAATAGAGAAAATTTCAGTATATGGAAAGACAGAATGAAGATATACATCAGAAGCATGGGTGCTCAACACTGGAGCTATGTTGAGAATGCCTATGTTGTCCCTACCAATACTCTCACCGATGACCAAAAGAGAGAAATGCAGGAGAATGGGCAAGTCATGGAAGCCCTAATTAGTAGTTTATCTAACATTGATTTTCTTGATATCCAAGATAAGGTAAATCCCAAAGAGGTATGGGATACTCTTGAAAATATCTATGGCGGTGATGAGCATGTAAAACAAGCTAAGGAAGAAAGCCTTAGAGGAAATTTTGAAGACATGCGGATGGTTGAAGGAGAGACCATTCAACAGTATGGAATCAGAATCAAAACTATTGTTGGAGATATCAAGAGTGCAGGTGGTAAAATGGAAGATTCCACTATGGTAAGCAAAGTCCTGAGATCCTTATTACCGGTCTATACAATAAGGGTTGCTGCTATTCAGGAGTTGAGATCAATAGACAAGACTAAGGTTTCCCTAGACTCCATCATTGCAAAGTTGATAGCCTATGAGCTAAATAGTTTTGATGGTAGTGTTCAAAAGACTAAATTAGCCTTTAAAGATTTTGTTGTACCATCTAGAAAAGGAAAAGAAGCTAGCACCAATGGTGAACCAAGACAGAGTAGAGAAATGGATGATGAGGAGATTTTGATGGCATTTGAAGCTCTTCTTGCCAGGAAACTCCCTAAAGGAACTGACAAATACAGAGGTAAGCTCCCTTTGAAATTCTTTTCTTGCAATTGGATGGGACATATAGCTGTAAACTGTCCTAATGGCGACAACAAGAACAAACCGGAAAGGTTCAAGAAATTCAAAGGAGGAAACCGGAGAAACTGTTTTGTGGCAGTTGATGAAGGTATCACAGATGAGGAATTAGAAGATGAAGAAAATGAAGATATTGTGTTTGTTGTTGTGAAGGAAGATGTGTCAGACGAGAAGGCCCTTGTCTCCCGGTTTGATAATTCCAATGAGTGGATTATTGATAGTGGTTGTTCTCACCATATGACTAGTGACCGGAGCAAGTTTCTATCCTTGGAAGAGTATGATGGTGGTGTGGTTTGCTTTGGTAATGATGCACCTTGTATGGTCAAAGGCAGAGGGTCCATCTCTCTGAATGGAAATAGTAGTGCTGACAATGTGTATTGGGTTGATGGTCTCAGAAACAACCTTTTGAGTGTTGCCCAACTGAATGACAGTGGTCTCACTCTAGAATTCAAGAATAGAGTGTGCAGAATCAAAGGAAAGAATGGTGAATTAGTGGCCACCGGCATGCAGACCAAAGGTAATCTATTTCAGCTGAATACAAATATAAGTACATGTCTTATGGCTAAATTTGATGATAGTTGGATATAGCATAAGAGACTCTACCATGTAAACTTTGATAACATTGTGAAGGCTAGTAAGATCAAGATAGTTAGAGGGTTGCTGGTGCTAAGCAAACTAGATAATACCTTGTGCATAGAGTTTCAATTAGGGAAAATGTCTTCCTCAACCTTTAAAGGTAAACCTTTCACTACTGACAATTTGCTTGATTTGTGTGGTCCTATGAAAACTAGGAGTGTGCAGGGTGATAGGCACTTCATGATTCTCACTGATGACTACTCAAGAATGATGTGGGTCACATCCTTGAAAGATAAGTCTGAAGCTTTTGTAAAGTTCAAAGCTTTTAGAGCATTAGTGGAGAAGGAAAGCGGTAAAAGGATCAAGTACCTAAGAACTGATCAAGGAGGGGAATTCACTTCTTGTGAATTCAACAAGTACTGTGATGAACATGGCATCAAGAGGCAACTATCTGCCTCCCAGACTCCACAACAGAATGGCCTAGTAGAGAGGAATAACCGGACTGGGGTTGAAGTAGCTAGAACTATGTTGATTCAAGGAAAGGTAGCCCACACCTTTTGGAGAGAAGCGGTGAGCACTGCAGTCTACACAATGAACCAGACACTCATCAAGAAAGGTAAGGATAAAACTCCTTATGAGTATTGGACTGGTAAGACACCCATGGTTAGCTACTTTAGAGTGTTTGGTAGCAAATGTTACATCAAGAGGAGTGAACACTAGAGATAATTTGATGCGAAATGTGATGAGGGAATATTCCTAGGGTATTCCACCAAGAGAAAATCTCTCAAGTGTTTCAATAATAGGACTTAGAGAATTATGGAAAGCATCAATGTAAGAGTTGATAAAACCTCTGAGAAAACTAAGGAAACCGATAGTGAGCAAGCAGTAAATGAACCGGTTGTAACCTTCTAGGAACCGGTTGTCAGTCAACCAAGTACCAGCAATAGTGTTCCTACACCGGTAGATGTAGATGCTGATACTGATGGAGATGAGGATGAAGAAGAAAAGTAAGAGGAATATATCAAGACCATTCCTTGGTATGTCAAGCTGAATCATTATCCTAAGCAGATCATAGGAGATAAGGATGCAGGAATTCTTACAAGAAGAAAGGTTAGAGAAAACTCATGTATGATCTCTGAATTTGAGACTAAATCATTCAAAGAGGCACATAAAAATGAAGACTGGATCAAGGCAATGGAAGAGGAACTTGACTAGATAGAGAAAAATTGGTATATGGTCTTTGGTACCCAGATCGGAGCATAAAAATGTCATTGGCACCAAATAGGTTTTCAGAAATAAGTTGAATGAGGATGGCACGGTGATTAGAAACAAAGCTAGACTGGTGTGTAAAGGATATGCCCAAGAAGAAGGAGAAGACTATGGAGAAACCTTTGCTCCTATAGCCAGATTGGAAGGAGTTCGTATGCTTCTTGCATATGCAGCTTTTAAAGGATTCAAAGTATATCAAATGGATGTAAAATCTGCATTCCTAAATGGTGTACTTGAAGAGGAAGTGTATATAGAGAAACCAGATGGGTTTTCCCTATCTGAAGATAGTGACATGGTGTGTAGGCTACATAAAGCCTTATATGGTCTAAAGCAGGCACCTAGAGCATGGTATGAATGCCTGCAATCCCATCTTGTGAAGATTGGATTTGAGAGAACAAGTGAAGATAGCAATATCTAATTGAATTCTGAAGGAGATAAGATCCTAATCTATGAGGTATTTGTTGATGACATTATCTTTGGTGTAGATGACAAGATGAGTCATGAGTTTGCAGATGAGATGAAGAAAGAGTTTAAGATGTCACTCATAGGGGAGATTAAGTTCTTCATTGGATTGCAGATCTAGGAGATGAAAGATGGAATCTTTATCACTCAGTACAAGTATGTCAAAGAGGTGTTGAAGGCCTTTGGCATGGAAGATAGAAAATTGATTGGTACACCGATGGTGACCGGTTGTAAACTATCCAAAGAGGATGACTCAGCATTGGTTGATGAGAAGGAATACTGATTAATGATTGGTAAGTTGCATTATGTAGTGCATAGTAGACCGGATATTGCACATGCAGTTGGCATTAATGCAAGGTTCCAAAAAAGTCCAAGAGAATCCCACTTGGTTGCAGTCAAGTAGATTCTTAGGTATCTGAAGGGAACTATTGACTATGGGTTATGGTATCCATACAATAATGATTTTAACCTGAAAGTGTTCACAGATGTTGAATGGGCTGGTAATGTAGATGATCAGAAGAGCACAACTGGTGGTGCATTCTTTCTTGGTGGTAGACTGGTCTCATGGATGAGTAAGAAGCAGAATTGTATCTCTCAGTCTACAACGGAAGCAGAGTATGTTGCAGCTTTCATGAACTAAACTCAAACAATTTGGATGAAGCATGTATTAAATGGCTTCAAAGTTCCTGTATTTGAACCGGTAAGTATATTTTGTGACAATACTAGTGCAATTAACATCTCCAAGAATCCGGTTTTACATTCTAGAACCAAGCACTTTGAGCTTAAGTATCATTTCTTGAGGGAAAAGGCTCAAAACAAAGAAATTGCACTGGAACATGTTTCCAGTAAGGAGCAGTTAGCAGACATATTCACCAAGCCTCTCCCAAAGGCTACATTTATGTACTTAAGAGGTGAATTAGGGGTGCTACCCCTTCAGGAGGTAAACTAAAGGTATATGCTCCACATTAGTCAAGTATTGCATAGTCAAATTCTTTTTGGATTGATGTGTTGAAGGATGCTACTCCTCAGGGGGAGTAGCATAATGGAACAGGGAAGCTTGTGCCTCCATTTTGGCATTGTTGTCAAAGGGGGAGAAGAAAGGAAGCAGAAAAGATATCTGCAAAAATTGAGAGAGAAGATGTGAAGTGGGGAGATATCTTTGTATATTGCCATCAATACCAAAGGGGGAGATTGTTGGCATTATGTGATCCGGTATGAAGACATGATGACATTGTATGTTGTCATTGATGTCAATATGCTGAAGAGGAGAGAACTGGTATATGTGAGAACCGGCATGTTACCAGGAACCGGTATAACACTGTGAACTAATATTTGTGCCAAACTAAAGCGGTGTGTTTGCTTAAGATGAACTGGCATGTGGTTATGAGAACCAGCACATGGAAGCTTTGTATGACTACCAGTTAGTAGTCTCAACTTCAGGGTTTCCGATTGAAGTGCCTCAAGCCTATGTGACTCAATCAGTGACTTTGTGTAATGAGTTAGCATTGTAACAAAGAACAGATCGTGTTGCCATGACAACCTTGTGTGTGTGAAGGAGCTTGCATGAAGGAGATTGTTCTTGTCTACCTTAGGAATGTGCGAAGTCTGTAAATGGTGATAACGCGTGATGGGTTATCAGCCGCCATGAAGTCGGTGGAAAATGAACGATGGAGAACGTCTTGAGATTGGATCAAGACTATTGCATTTAATGCAATGTGCTCAATGGTCAAGATTGAACCATTTGAATTCCTTAACCTAATAGGTTTAGGGTTTAGGGTTTATGCTACCAACCTATCTATTTCCTATAAGGTCGATGTTGTGTTTCTTTCTGAGTTTGTTGGCAAAAGTTGTGTGTGTGTATCCAAGAGAAGAGATATGTGATTCTTTCCAAACCAGAAGAGAGAAGTGATACCTACAGAGTGCAAGTACAGAAGGTGAAGAGGAGTTAAAGTAGATCTGCATTGGCATTGAGTGTTGTTACTAGATCATTGTAATACCTATTGATCTCTAACCACTTTAACAGTGTGGAAATCCCTTAACAGGGTAGCTTTAACCGGCTTACTGTAAATCCTTTAACAAGGTGACTCAAAACCATTGAGTTCTTGAAATCCTCTAACAAGGTAACCTTTAACAGGGTTTAACCCTTAACTGGGTATTCTAGCCATCCCTTAACCAGGTGATCCCTAACAAGATCGGTTCCTAACATAACCTATTTTATTAGTCCTTAACCGGACAAGGCTCCTAACAAAGCGGACTTCTAAAGAGTTCAAAACAGCTTGTGGGTATTCATCCCCACCGTGGTTTTTCCCAGTTGGGTTTCCACGTGAAAAATATGTGTGTCATAAGTGATGTCCTTTTCATGTGATGCTATGTTGTTTTCTATCAAGTGGTGAATCATGTTGATCTAGCTGTTTATTTATATATATATATATATATATATATATATCTTTGATGATAGATTACCTGCTCATGCACTAGGGTGAATTGGAATGAAGTATTAGATTGTATGAAAAGATAAGTGTCAACCGGTTTATGCTTGTCTTAGTTATTTTGGGTTTTGCCGGTTGTACTCTGTTTGAGAACCGGTATTACTGTTTGTCTGCCTAAGCACAGTGTCTACTGACAAACCGGTTTAAGATTGAGGCTTTTGTCTATACTGATTCACCCCCCCCCTCTTAGTACCTATTTGGTACTATCCGTTCATCATTGATTTATCACTTGGAAGGTCTTAAAGTATTCCCAGAAGGCAGATATTCTCATGGTTGCATCACCAACTCCCCACGGACCATCTTTGATCTGCATGGCCACTGGTCTATCATAGGCCCATTGGACCTTACCTTTGATACCGAGTATCTCATTCAGGAAGTATAATGCTAGGAAAATGAGGAGTGTACCATATTTAAATGTATTCTTTTTATCTTGCTTGATCTTCTTCATATTACTCAACAATTCATTCAAGAGGGAGGTGCATAGATCATACCTTTTATCTTCCTCAAGAATTTCATAGGCAGAGTAAACTTTAGTACCAGAGACAGAGTTGTACCAGTGGGACTGGTAAACCTTGTATCCAACTACCATGATGCAAACTTCACATCATTTCTCTAAAATATCATTTACAGTCATGGCTCTACTATCAAATTTGGATCCTGTAGTAGCTATGATGGTGTCATTTGATACTTTCCTTAAACTAGGCACATCATCGGTTTCTACTAAGCCAGTTACAACATGGATCACTTGGTAATTTTGTGTGGCGTACCAAGCCATATATACTCATCATGCACATGACTAAGGATATTGTGGATCCATTCTACCTCATCAAATAGCAGAAAATGCACGAACTCTGAGAATCCCTTATCTTGTAGCACCTTATACTCGAGTTTGATATTTCAGCTCTTCAAGGTCATAATGAATGTAGGCCCTGAAATCTTCATTATGCAGCATGTCATAGGGCACCAATAAGAATGCACCTTCTAGATCATCCTCAACCAATTTAAAAGGATGTTTCTTGAAGACTGGATGATCCCTATCCTTAATCTTAACCACCAGAGGAGTCACAATACCCAAAACTAAAGCCATTTCAAATCCTAGGATTTGCGAAAAAAAACTGAGAGTTTGAACAGATAAATACCTTGCTTCACAATCGAGCATTGAAATTTGCTTTGAAGTCACTAAAATTGTTATTGAAATCACCAAGTTGCTTTTCTCTCTTCTCTGATCTATTTGTTTGATTGCATTGTGAAAAATAATACTTCAAAGTGAACTTTTATCCTTCGAAAACCTAATTTCCATTATAATAAATGCAACAACCCATTATCACGATCTTCACGAAATTGCATACTGGAGCACCAAATCCTTCAGAAACGTCTGGATACCATCAGTATATATGATTCAGTCCTTTTGCAATCTTCTGGAATCAATTACAGACCACCAAAGAGGGGGTTCTTAGAATCTACATTGAAAGATCCCTCTAAGGCATAAAGCCCTAGTTACCGGATGAAGATCCTGCACCAGATTTGGGTGTAGATCCATTGTCAGCTTTGGATTCATCCTTTCTTACCCACATTTTCTCATGCTTCTCCTTGATCTCTTCTACTTTCACTTTTCCTTTCTCATCTGATTTGTTCTTATCTATCAGAGCACTATTCTTGCTTCTGCAGTACTTTTCAATGTGACCAATTTTGTTGCATGCTCGGCAAACAACATTATTCTTCATAGGTCTAAAGTTCATCTGATTTGGTCTTGTCTTGCACTAATTAGAGACGCGTCGAAACATTCCACAAGCATAGCATCTTTTGTTATGAATATTATTCATTACTTCTTTACACATATTTGACTTGTGACTAAAACTATTCCACATGAAACACTGACCAGCAAAGGTAGGAACATTATTCATGTTATTCATTCCATTACTCATCCTACTTCTGCATTGATTCGCTATATGACCAAACTTATTGCAAGTAAATAATCTACCATTGAATTTATGAGCATTAGGTTGCCTTACTAGAGGATTCTTTCTCTTCTTCTGATCAGGCTTTGCATTGCCTTGTCCAGATCCAGAGGATTCACCTTTCTCAAATCCTAGACCTTGCATGTCCTTACTATGTCTCTAACTTTCCAACATCTCATCAAGCCTTGCTGAGATATCTTTGAATTTGTCTTTGTATTCATTGACAGTAGCAAGTTCATCCCTTAAAGTTGTAGCCTTATATTTCAAGTTCTTGACCATTATTTCTTGATTGTGTCAACTCAACTTCAACTGATCATTCTCATAGGTAAGCTTGAAGCATTCATCTGCTCTTTTCTTCAATGATTGTGCCAGATTATCTTCATTCTTCTTTCAAGCCTTAATCTCCTTAGTCACCCTCATCACAATGGATTGCATCTCATTCTTCAAAGCAACATTCTCTCTCTCAAGCTTGTTAACTTCATCATCTTTATCCTAGTATTCGATGATCAGATCTTCTTTCTCCTTTAACTTTTCCATCAATTCCTTCCTCTTCTCTCTAGAGATGTTTTCTTGATCTTTCAGGTCATTAATGAAATCATTAGTAGCATTCAAGTTCTTCTTCAAGGTATAGATCTCATTTCTAGTTGCATCAAGATCCTCAAGTGCCACACTTAGTTGTCTATGAAAACTGAAATCCATTGAATCAATCTCTTGGATCTTTCTCAAGTGGTTAAGATTCCTCAAAGGTACTTGGCTCTGATACCAATTGTAGGAATCACAGATCACTGAGAGGGGGGGTGAAATAGTGATCTACTGGTTGAGAGATTTTCAAATTTAACTTTTAACCACCAGAAGCATACACTTAAAACTAAAATGCAAAAACAAATAACAAACAACCACAAGATCATAACACTAGTATTTTTATGTGGAAACCCAAATGGGAAAAACTATGGTGGGATTTGAACCCACAATATTATTCTACTATGGCCAGTAGCAAAACAATATTACAAATGGGAATGTACATGCATTCAGGAACATTGCCTAGAGCTCATTGCTCAAATGTAATTGCTCGAGGGCTACAACCCTCGGGGAAGTCTCACTGACTTACACAACTAATTAAAATTATTAATTACAATGTATTAGCTCTGAAATAAAATCTACTATTCTTTGATGAGTTCCAATTAGGTAAAAATTAACTGACTGGATCACCTTCTCTGTTCTGCTCTGTTCTACCTAGTACACTATCTCAGTTAGCTACCAGATCAAGAATGTGGACGTGAAACTAAGCCAAAATAGATTCTTGATCACCTCTTACTCACATACAATTGCATCATCCCCCAAAAATATCACTCATACCAAATTTATACACCGATAACCACAAAAATTTGGTTATACATCATCTCTGATTAAAAGTGTAACGTGTAGATACATGTCAGCTTAACCGGATCCAAAAGGATAAATGCAAATCACCAAAATTATGTGTCTAATTTGGCTCAATCAATAAGAACACAATTCAATGCATCACAATCATCGAAAAGCTTTCAGACCTAAAAATTCTTTGTTCTTCCTAAAATACCGGTTCACACACTATCAGTTAACATGCACATCCGGATAAGAAGAATTATGACTACTGGATCAGATCTCCAAGAAGAGTTGCCATCAATGACAACCCTAAACCAAATTATTAGTCACCAGAAACCACCAGAAATCACCGGATGAGTGTCAATTCCCAATATTTTATTCTCCTCCTCTGAAAGATCTCAGGAACTTTAGCTTCATTCTTGTCTCAGTCTCCAATTTAGCTTTGAATATCTTGAATTTCTCCAATGCTTTTGATTTATCCCTTAGAAAGGTAACCCACGTCATCCTAGAATAATTATCAACCAACAACATGAAATATTTGTCGCCCTAGATGCTTCTCACTCTAGTAGGACCACATAAGTCAATATGCACAAGATCTAATAATCCATTAGATGAATACAACTTACTCTTAAATGCAGTTCTTGTTAGCTTTCCCAATTAACATTCCTTACATACCGGATTAGATGGCTTCACAATTTTAGGTAAATATATAACAACTTGAGTAGAACTTATCCTTATCATGCAATCAAAATTAACATGACACATCCCTCTATGCTACAACCAACTTTCATCAATATGAGCAATCAAATAACTTTTCTCACTAGAATTCAAATGAAAGATATTACCTTTAGTCTTAGTTCCTAATGCAATCTCTATACCGGAGGCATTTATGATCTTGCACTTACCATTCTTGAATTGAAAATCATATCCCTTGTCAACCATCTACCCAACACTCAGAAGATTATGCATCAAACCTTCAACATACAAGACATCATCAATATTATGCTTACCATTAAAAGATATAGAATCTCTACCATGAATTACACAAGCTTTATCATCTCCAAATATTACTATACCACCACCATACCTTTCTATAATCACAAATTTACTTTTATCACCTGTCATATGATGTGAACAACTGTTGTCAATCACCCATTAATCTTTCTCCTTAACAATGCATCTTGTAGGATTGACCGGTACTGGATCATCTTCCTTGATGCCAATAAATATAAAATCATCTTTTGAATTCCCATTCTCTGAGTTTTCATCTGTCACACCTTCATTGGCAACATAATAACACCTCTTCTGATATCTGAACTTTTGGTTAGGCTTATAGGGCTTATCATTCTTATCATGCTTCTCATATCTATCATACTTATCAGATCTATCATGCCTTTCATGCTTATCATACCTAGACATTCTTTCAGGACACCTAGAAGCAAAAATGTCCTATCTTATTACAAGAGAAATATTTCAAAGGTAACTTTCCATCATACTTACCAACTCCTTTAGGCAATCTCCGAGAAATGGGGCTTCAATCTCATCCAAATCCCTTTCTTTCTCTTCCATCTCTCTCTCTTCTCTTTCATATCTAGATACCCAGCATGAAATTTCTCCCAGATCATCCTTCTGCTTTCAAAATATAAAATCTCTAAATGCAGTCTTAGATTTTCCATGTGATTCTCCAAATTCATTCAACTCAAATGCAGCAAGCTTTCCAACCAACATATCTCTTGTCATAGTAGTCACACTCTATATTTCATCAATAATAGCTACTTTATGCTTGTAAGTAGAAGGCAATGATCTCATCACTTTAGCAACAATGTCATCTTCTTCAAGAGTTCCACCAGCACATCTAATGTTCATGACAAGCTCATTCACCTTAGCCATAAAGGATGTTATGTTTTCATCTTCTCCCATCTTCAATGCCTCATACTTCCTTTCAAACTCTACAACTTAGCTACTTTAACTTGTGCATCTCCTTCATACAAGGTCTCTAACTTCTTCCAAACCTCATGTTCAGTCTGCAAACCTATCACATTTTGTTATCTCTAAATTAGTCAAGGCACTCAACAATGCTTCTTTAACTCTTATGTTATGTTCATAATCCTTGATCTCAGTAGCAGTAATGTGTCCATTTTGAGGAACATTGTAGACATTCTTTGTAATCTTCCAATATGTTATCACTGATTAAAAATGGGTTTTTCTTTTCCCATAATTGGCTATGTTTTTTTTTGAAATCTTGAGTAAGGCGCATTTTCAATTGCTTCAGCTCTGTTTTAGGTCTTAAGGGTTTAGGGTTTTTTTATTTTAAATCGCCTAATATTTGATAAAAAACCCTTCGATTTTTTTTCTATCGTTACTTTATCCACTTAAGTAATGGGTCACGGGATCATAGGAAGTGTCCCCCATTGTTTTTCTACCTAGGCAGTCATGTGAATTAATCACAAAAAATTTATACCTTATGTGTATCCCTCCTAAAGTTGTCAGGCCCAGTAAGTAGTGTGCATCTCGCAGATCGATCTACGGTTTTTGCTATTTCGCTAGGTAAAGTTGCATGTGGTTTAAAACTAGCGAAGTTGTGAAACTGACATGACATGCCACCTAGGTGGTCTAGCTGGTTAAGAAGGCAAGTAAAATGGCAGCACGCAGTGCTACTTACAACAATTAGCAAGTCGGGATTAAAGGTTAAAAGGTGGATCCCAGAGGTGAGTCAGATCACAGGAGGGGAGATGACCTAGCAGATACAGGTGTCAAAGAATTAATCAAAGCCTAGTGCTTTCTCTCGGTGAATGAAAAAATGACATGTCAACTCTAGAGGTGATTGGACGCCAGGTTTTCAAAGTCGAGTCAAAGGGCCCACCCCTCATAGAGTCTATTCAGATAGTTAAGTGCCGAGCAACTAGAAAATGATCTGACAGCTCACGCTATTTTGCAAGGGTAAGATGCTCTTGTTTTATACCCTGCGAAATAGCGAAAGAAAATGAGGACCATCCATGTGTCTTGATAGATGGTAACGTGTCCATGGACACGTGGTCTTAAAAGAAGCCGTCGGCCTGCCAAGGTGGAGCCAGCGGTATAAAAGAAAGACACGTGGCCAGCGTTGAGTTAAATGCAAAAAGCCTTTCAAAGCCAATGGTCAAGTGCCACGTGGTGGCTCATAGCACATAAAGAAGTGGGACCTAGTGCAGAGCCAAGGCTGTTAGTGTAACGGCCGATCAAGTCTCATTTGATCGGACGATTTGCGCTATTTCGCAAGACAAAATGGTTCGTGGTTTATGACCCGCGAAATGGCGAAATGATGTGGCATTCCAATCGGATGGTCCAGCTAGTTCTGAGGGCGAGTAAGCTGATGGTATGTGGCAGAAAGTGCAACAGTCAGTGAAGTGGGTCCGATAGTTTCAAAGAAGGTGGGTCCCAGAGAAGAAAGATACAGTGAGATAAAGGCATTCTGATAGATACAGGTGGTGAAAATAGAGAGGAACTCGATATTTCTCTTGGCAAATCAAAGATTGACATACCAGCTTGAAGGATGACTGGATGCCGAGTTTTCAAAGTTGAGTCAGAGGGCCCACGTTTGCAGGGAAATGTTTAGAGTGTAAAGACTGATCAATTATCATTTGATCAGATGACCCACGTTATTTCGCGAAGGTGAAGTGTTCGTGTGTTAACCCCCATAAAATGGTGAAAAGGTTTTTCATTCTTAAAAGTGCAAAGTGAACATGAAGTGTAAAGGGTGATCAAGTATGGTTTGATCTAACGGCTAGCGCTATTTCGGGCTTGTAAGATGCCTGAAGGATATGCTCAGCGAAATGGTGAAAGTAAAGGAGATTCATTTTGATGCCAGGCTAAATGGTGACATGTACATGAGCACGTGTTTTCCACAGAGATTGAAGGTGCCAGGGTGGGGCCAACAGTTTTAAAAGGGGTATAATATGCAGCTGACTCAGATTTTAAACTTAGTAAATTCCTCGGGGCTAGTGGTTGGGTGCCAGATGGTATCTGGTAACCAGAGGAGGAGCGGAGTAAGCAGCTCAGCATGAGAGTATTCATGTAAAGGGAAATTAAGTGTGATTTGATCTGACGGTTGGCACTGTTTTGTAGCCTAAAGTTGAATGCAATTTAAGCTATGCAAAATAGCGAAAACCCGTTAGCCGTTAGGTGAAGGCGCAGTTAGTGAAAAGGTTAATTGTCCAGGTAAAGGTTAAAGGCCATGCAGTTTAGGTCCCATCCAATGCTCGATGTAGTTTCGTGAAGGTAAAGTGCTCACTAAATAACACTCATGAAATGGCGAAATGAAATAAGGCTTAGTGAAAAGGGTGGAAGTATTAAGCTAGTGTAAAGACCGATCAATTCTCATCTGATCGGACGGCCCGCGTTATTTCACGAAGTAGAGTTGCCAAGAAATTAATTTCTACAAAATAGCGAAAAGGAAAAAATACATGGGCGTTGTGACCCGTTGGAGCGAAAACTTCAAATTCTTTCATGAATTCAATTCTGAAAGGACGGCCAAGCATGTGGAATCAATGTCAGAATTAAGAGCCCAACCGCCATATATGGTCTCGTATCAATCTAATTGAGATATCATTCTGAAGAGCACTTGTAAAGAAACAGTTGCAGAGTGGACTTCTTCAATTGCAGAGTCAATTCCTTTGAGTACAAGCAGGTTTCTGTATACTCTTGTTCAGCCATCTTTCTTTTAATTGTGTATGTTTTACTAAGATTTTAATTTGTCATAGAACAATTGAAGGAAATTGTTGAATCACTTGCTTAATTTTCTAAAAGAGATGGCACCTAAAAGGGAGTTCTCAAGAAAAATCAATTATCACGAGAGGGCAATTTGTGATGATTTCCTTGAACAGTTGACGTTGTCAACTAATGTGGCTTCCAAAATGAAAGAATTGGTGCCAAGAGCTTCTCGCTTGAAAATAGGAGAGGGTTTATATAATAAAGGGAATTGGTTAAGGGACCCTCAAGTAGGGATGTCTAGGTTAGGATTATTCAAGGTTGGGTTCAGTATGAGAAATTCTCCAGCCCCTCAGAATAGTATATGGGAATTGGATGTTGGAAAGTTGGCAGTTCTAGGGGTTTTCTTTGATGCAGACCTTCTGACTCAGATTGCACATAGCTATGACCCAACTTCAAGAAGTGTAAAGGATATCAGTGGGAAGACCCTCATTGAAATTAACAATGAAGAATTCAAGAATGCCTATTGATTTGGGTTAAGTGAATACACTAATTTTTTGGAGCCTATTGATTTTAAATCATTAGCTCAGGTGTATAATGTGCAAAGAAAACACCTAAGAAATGGGCCTCTCAAAGAATTCTTTTTGAAGATAGGCGGGTTAACTATTGCAGGACCTAATACTGAAGAGCCCTTCTCTCTAAATTTGTTTACCCTTAGGGCTAAAGGATTATACTGGTCACTCTGCCAAATCCTAGGGGAAGATACTGAAGTGAGTATGCCCACTCATTACATGTTGATGGTTGCTCAGATTTTGAATCCTTCTGTGGCAATAACTTTTGATTACGTTTCTTTTATAACTGATGCTATCCATAATGGATTGATAGGGATCAGGAACGGGAAAGTAGATAGGCCCTTTGGGTGGTACTCCTTTCTTATGCATTTGTTTTTATTCAAGGGTGGTGACTATTTTGCAAGTGGGATGGACCTTGTAAAAGAAAAGGATGGGGAAAAGATGCCAGTGCAATTATGGAGCATTGTTCTATCATGGGACATAGAGGATGCAAGCTTCCTAAGGTTTGACAAATATTTTGCATCAAAAATCAAGACCCTTATCTTTTTGGAAAACCCAAGAGTCCCTAAGGTGCTCTTGGAATTCATTGGGCCACAAGAGTTTGCAGAGGACATAAAAATTGTCCACAATTGGGGTGATATCTACCTATACCCTGTTTCAACAGTTTTCAGAATATATGGTTTCACAGGTACCCCATTTTTGTTACCTTATCAGGTCCCTCTTAAAGTGGGAACTGTAGAGATACTCAGGCAAATTGGTGTCGTGCAAGAAGTAGAGTTGACAGGTAGAGGCAAAGGGACAATTTTCCCTACAATTACCTTGGCACACCAATTTGTAATAACTAAAGGAGGTTGGAAATGTTTTGGAGATTTCCTCCAGCCATATCATTTATCAACTGCAGTCTCTTGGTGTGCTGACCCCGAAGATTTCTTTAATGGTATGTTTAGGAAGAGGGCTGTATGCAAGGCTAAACCCCATCAATTTCAGTTCCCTAAGGACCTCATTAGGAATGAATTTGATTTGGATGAACAAGAGCTGAGAAAGGAAAAGTGGATAGCCTATAAGAAGGTCTTAGACTTGGTGCACCAACTTGACATAAGCTATGACCCTTTGTTTATCTTTTACCCCTTTGCAGAGAAGATGAAGTTTTTGATTCTTAGTTTTGAGGAGGTGATGCAAACACTAAAAGAAAAGAGGGAGGTTGTAATCAAGAATAACCTTGAGAAAGCAAGATTGATTTTGAGTAGGTCTGCATCTACTAGGCCGATCCCTCCAGGTAATTATATGCTACATAAGAAGTCTAATTATAGTGTACTTATGCCTGCTTCAGGTGAGCCCTCTACCTCTAAAGGTAAAAGGAAGATACACGATGTCATTGACATCCCTAGTAGCCCAAAGAAATAAAGAATGGGAAAAGAGATACAACCTAAAGAACCTGTGTATTCCCCATCACAATCATCTATCCATATAGGAGATGAATAGGCAGCAATTGAGCAATTATTGAAGCTAGGTAGTCTAGGGGAAATTGCCTACACCTATGATGAAGTAGAGGAAGGAATGCCAGAAGAGCCCTTAGCTGCTGAAATGAATATCACCACTAGTGAATTCAAAGGCCAAGAATGGGACCCTGAGATCAAGCGAGCCAGTGAAGATTTCTTGGCTGATGACAAGTTCATCACATCAGAAGCATTCATGCAATTTGTGTGGAAGCAGAGCATTGATAAATACAATGCAAGGTGCGAGAAAAGGAAGGGTGAGCAACCTCATAAAGACTCAGCTACAGTTGAGGAAGAAATAAAGCAAGAAATGGTTGAAGAATTTAAGACCATCACTCCTCAGCAAGGAAGAGACATGGTGGTGAAGGTTGGGGTACTTATCCTCCCCGAATGGGATATAGCAGATGCTCTAGTCCTGGAAACAGGAAGGAAGGAGACTAAACCTATGGAGGGAGTCACTTTCAGTAAAGACAATGTTGCATTAGTTATGTGGTCTCTAAAAAGACATGAAAATGAGAAGAAAAGGGACACCTCAATGTCAAGTTACCTTTGGGGGATGATGGTAAAGAGGGTGCAGACTACTGGGGTAGTGGAAGCTACTAGCACTGTATTAGAAACTGTAAAATTTAGTGTTGCAGCGGTAGAAAGGGAAGCTAAGGAAAAGGCAGATCTCCAGGCTAAATTGGAGACAATTTTGAAAGCCTACACTGATGCTCAAGAAGAGGTAAAGAACAAAGATAGCATCATTGCTAAATTGCAGAAGAAACTAGTAGGACAACATCATCATGGTGAATCCTCAACACTGATGATTTCCTCTTCTCCTGCCAGACCTCCACCTACCAGCCCTATCATTGAGTTCCCACCGTCTCCAGCACCTTCTAGCTCTAAAATGATTGAGATTACTCCTCAAGAGTTAGAGAATCTAAAACAGGCCCAAGCCATGTATGGAAAGAAATATGAGGATAGAGTGAAGGCCACTGTTACTAGTTTTGCAGATACCGTGAATGCCTCATTGCTATACAATAATGTAGGTAAAATTTTGGATATATGGAATGAGCTCAGGGGAGACAAGGCCATATTGACACCTATTTTTGACAAATGGAGGCCTAGGGAGCAAGATTTAGAGTTTATGTGTGTATCTTGTGATGAAGCAAAGGCCAATCCTATCATTAGATCCACTTCTGACATCACTAAAGATTTAGTACAATTATCAGGAGTGGTGGATAATGTTGATAGGAAAGTTAATTTGTGCAAAAAGGAGTATGTTGATCAAGTTTTTGAGTTGCTCCCAGGAGTTTTTGCTAGCCCGGATCAACTGAAGGACAAAAAAATGTGGCTTAAGGAGATAGAAGCCAAACTGTTAGCAAGAATTAAAGGAATTATTGATCTAGATGATGCTTCTTTCTTTGTTATAACAATACAAGTGATAGAGAAAATTAAGGCACCTTATAGTTTTCTCAATTCAGAAGTCAACAAAATGAGAAACTCCTGGAAAAGGTTGACCAAAGCTAAGGCTAAAGTGATTAATTTCTCATGGCCGACCGATGATGTGTATAATGAGTGGACAACAAAATATGCCACTCATGATCCAAAATAGTTGGAGAGCACCCCTGAAAAGGTAGAAGAAGTTACAACCGAATAGCCTGTTGAAGAAGTTGTAGAGGCCGAAAAGAACTTGTAACTGTTTTTGTGAGAAGCTTTGTAACTTCTTTGTTTTTGAAAGAAATGATTGTAACAAACTCTCCTTGAAAATTTTGAAGCTTTGTGCATCCATGTTGTTATAAATGGATACCAGGACTAGAGGGAAAATGATCGCAAAAGAATTGTAAGAAAATGCTGTAGAAATTTATCTGAGCTTTTCTAAGTCTAATGGGGAATATTCAAAAACTTCCTGTAATATTTTTATGAATATCATATCAATATATAGACCATCGGTTTTGAGTAAAGCTTTGTGTCATCTTCAAAGTGTGTTCACTATTTATTTATTGTTTTCATTCTGAATAATCCAGGGTTATTTCATTTGAATGGGGTAGCAAGGCTATTTTCAGTAGATGTGTTCGCTGGCTTTTCTCTTTAGGAGGGAAATTAAAGACATGGGGATCACTCATACCAGTAAATTCTTTGGGAGAAACTTTGAATCTTGATGATCATAGTTTAATTTGGGATGCCTAAATTCTTATAAGTGTCAGGCATGTATAAGGATTATTTGAAACCAAGCCAATGGGATGCGTAAAGATATTTTGTTTAAGGAGTATTATTTGAGTTTTAGATGACTCTGTGACCTTGGATAAGGCACTGGTATTGATTGAAGTTGTTTATTGCATGTTTTGTTGATCAAAATACTGAATTTGAGTATAATTTGCATTCCTTTGTTTTAGTTAGTTTCAAGGTGAATAGATCCACTGGTTTTCTGGACTGGTTTGCTGTGGATTTATCTTTTGAAAGTGTGAATTCGGTTCACAAAGGTATACCTACCTGGACTCTAAATAAGTCCAAAGTGTAGAAGGTTGAATCAAACCTTGTCATATGTTGTCCTAAGAGTTTCCTTCCCCTTAACATCCCTCTTGCACAGAGTTTGATCATCTTATTATAAGGATGTTGAAGTGAATCAGATTTTGAAGACAACAAAAGTGGCGACTCTGCTGGGGAAAGTCACAATAAGGATATAAACGCAGATCTGTGTTGAGGTTTATAAAGAAAATTGTTGTGTTTGTGGATCAGATTGCTTGTTCTCATAATTCCCATAGTTTTGTGGGTGGTGACTTTGTTACTTTTTTGAACTAGTCCTTGTGAGATACAAATATTTCTAAAAAGAAAACAAGCGAGATGCAAGGAGCAAAAAACACAAGATCGTTCATGAAGAAACATCCTCGTGAAACCTTGCAAGAAGGTCTGCTAGAATAGTCATGGAGAGGCCAGAAGAGATCTATGTTGCATGAACCATCAAATGCTGCTTGGGTGCAGAAAAACAATAATACTGGTAAGATGCTTGATCGACCTATTTATGCAAAGTCTAATTCATCTTCCAAAGATTCAGAACATGATATATTAGGTTTCCATTTGGGATTGTTTGGAAATATTGATAATGCACCTATTTTAAATCAAGATTTATCTCATGTAAGTGTTTCTGCAAGAGATAGAACTAGTTCAAATGCAATTAGATACTCTGTTCCTAGGACAATAGATGGGAACATTAGTTTGATTGACATAGATCAAGTCAATGCATCAGGTTCTGAAGAAAACTTCCCTAATGAGGATAAAGTGTCTCAAGAGATTGAAGACTTAAATAGAAGAATCCACCACTTAATCTCCCTAAGAGCCCAAAAGGAAGCAAATAAGGAGAAGGAAGTAAAAGCCAAATTAATGGAAAGGGATAGGCTTCTTAGAAAAATAGCTGATCTTGAAGTACTTGCTAGGGAAAAAGAAAAGAGTGATGAAGAAGGCCTTGTGATTAGAGAGATTCTAATTCCCAAAACTAAACAAGCTTGCAAGTCAGCAGTTCAGCCAACTAGGGAAGTATTTAATGACTCCCAGCTTCCTAGAGCTAATATGGATAAAGGAAAACAGAAATGGGTAGATGATGGAATAGAATCTAAAATTGCAGAAGAGATATCTCATAAGCTTCTAGCACATGAGAGAGAAATGGAAAAGATGAGGAAAGAAAAGGAAGATCTCCAAATGGAAATAGAAAAGGCTGAGTTAAAAGTAGCTAATCAAGAAGTAAAAAGAAAGATCAACTACTTAAAGGCTCCCCCTATTACATTCCCATCAGAAGGTCTTAGCAAGCCTAATCCCCAACACATTTCCCTTCCTCAGGCCAATACTCAACCTACAGTACAAGCTAATATTGCCTCAGTAAGTCAAATCCCTGTGAATAAATAGTTCACTCAAATACCACAATCTCCAATCCCAAAAGCTAAAATGACCATGGGAAATAATAATGCTATTACCCCTTTTCAAAGAAGACCAATCAATTTAGAACAATATAGACAATTGTTTTTTGATGGGATCCCGGGATATCCAAACCATGTTCCTACTGAGTTAAGAGACAGAGTCCATAAATTTGCTGGGAACAATGCAATTAGTGCTGAGGAGCACCTGAAATCCTTTGGGGATCTAATAAACGATTATGAGATAGTAGATGAAGATGTTATTATGAAATTGTTTGTTCAATCCCTGGTTGATGATGCAAGAAATTGGTACAGAGGTCTCCCGGTTAATAGCATAGGGTCATGGGAAGATTTTAAAAATTGTTTTCAAGAGTAGTATGGTGAAAAGACTAATGTGAGTTTCATGCTAAATGAATTCATCAATATTAGAAAATTTGAAAATGAAATGGTCACTGATTTCAATGCCAGATTCCAGAAGGCCATGCATAGATTGTATCAAGTGATAAGTCTAGATGATAATATGTGTCTTAATACATATTACAATGCATTTGATTCTAAAATGGCCTATATCTTGAGAGATAAGAACCCACATAACTTGAGAGATGCTTTCAGAATTGCCATTAATGTAGAAAGTAATAGAAAAGCATCCGGGAAGTTAGGAAGAAGGACAGATGGTAGATTGTGGCAAGAAACAAAACAACAAGCCAATAAAGTTGCTAAAGAAGATGATAAGATAGAGAAATTGGTTACTGCTATGAAGGATCTAACTGCCAAGGTTAACAAAAATGATAAACCTCATTATAATTGGCAAGATAGACCCCCTAGATTGCATGATATGCCATATAATACCAATTGGAAAGATGGCAAGCCCCAAATTGAGAAGCCTAAAATTGCACAAAGTCAAGACACTCCAGATCCCTTGAAAGGGAAAACTGTTCACAATATAGAAAATACTCCTTGGTGTATTGCATGTGATGAACCACATTCTCCTCATCAGTGTGCAATGGCTCAGGCTTTAGAATAATCTATGAGGCCAGAATCAGAGCCTGACATTAATATGTTTGAAACCATCATAGAAAGTGATGAGGAATCTGTGCAAAGTGGATACAGTGATGTGCTGGATAATGAAAGGTTAGTGCAAGGACAGTTAACCTTAAATTGGCATCCTACATTGGATGTGGTAACAATTGAGGATGAAGAGGTTCATATTAGGAGGCCTAGTGAGGAAGAAGTTAGAAATCTCACTAAAGCTGCAATTGCCAAAGCAAAACACAATTATAACTTGAGAAGCACTAAGAGAGATACTGATCAGGGTGAGTCGGGTTCTATGTTCGTAAAGGAGGTCACCAAGAAGGGGGCATCAAGTAGTGCTACCATTGTTCCCAAGGTCGGTCAAGAGAAAGAGGAACAAGTTAAAGATGTACCCAAAGGTAAAAATGATAAGAATGTTGATGATGTACAAGGAGCAGCAACAGTGAAAAAGGCAAGCCAGTTCAGGATAGAAAGGGTCAGAACTAACACTAAAACATGCAATAGTTATACATTTGACATGGCCCAAGCTCTTACTCAAATGAAGGTCACTGTTCCATTAGTAGAATTACTAAAGATTAAAGAACATAAGGATGCAGCTTTGTCTCTATTCTCTAGCATATCTGACAGTGACATAGTTTTACCCACCAGTTCAGCTAGAGTTGGAAAGGATCAAGAGTTCCAATATGTTGGAACCACTATCACTCAATAGCCCTCATAGGTAGATCCCTTCTATGTTACCCTATTAGTCAATAACCGGCTGATTAAAAACTGCATGATAGATTCAGGAGCTACTGCTAATGTAATGCCCTATGGTGTTATGAAAGAATTAGGATTATCAGTAACCACTGTGTATGGGAAGTGCTATGCCATGGATAACAAAGAAGTGCCTGTGATAGGCACAATGAAAGATGTTGAGGTAAAAATAGTAGCATTCCCTGATGCCACTTACAAAATGGATGTTATTGTTACTAACACTAAACCCCATTACGGTATGTTACTTTCTAGACAATGGGCAACAACAGTAGGTGGAAATGTTCAACTGGACTTATCCTATGCTACTATTCCAATCAATGGAAGTTGGGTTAAATTGTATAGAGAGCCATGAGCTCCTAGGGTAATTGAAAATGAAGACCCTAGTATGCTCAATTGTATGATTGATATAGATCTAGATAACTTTAGGCTTCAACCAATTCTACCTCAACTGAAGAATACTGACCCTATTGTGATTGAATTACAAGCACAATAGTGTGGACTATGGCAGATGTATTTTGATGGAGCTTGCTCCAAGGAAGGATCAGGAGCAGGGGTTCTTTTTGTGTCCCCATCAGGTATAACTTTTAAATATTCATTTTTGTTGGCCTTCCAGTGCACAAATAATACTGCAGAATATGAAGCCCTATTACTGGGACTTGAGGTTGCAAAAAGGCATGGAATCCAACTATTGAAGGTGATGGGGGATTCAGAATTGGTTGTCTCTTAGGTCAGATCTAAATATGCATCCAAGAATGATAGATTAAAGCAGTATAAGCATGCTGTTTGGGATGTTATTGAACATTTTGATGCATTTTTAATTAATTGGATAGAGCGAGAAAAGAATATTATGGCAGACTTCCTAGCTAATGTTTCTTTGAAAAATGATGATGCAACACTAACCAGTATCTCCACCATGGAAATAAAATCTAGGCCTGCTATTCTTGACAATGTGTACAATTGGAAAGTTTTTGTTGATGATGAAGACATTCTTAGGTTTATTCAATGTGTTGATGATTATGATGGACAAAAGATTGATTGTAATGCATTGGTGGAAGTGGTGGACAATAGAGAGATAGTGTTTCGAAATGATTTGGTCCAGTTGGAAACTAATGAAATACCTAAAGGGCTGGTAGAGCTGGAGAGCATGTTCAGTTACAATGATAGTCATTTACGTCAGTAATCTACCACCAAATTAGAAGAGTTGGAGGAGGTAAATTTGGGGACTGAGTCATCCCCTAAGTTAGTATATATTGGCAAAAAATTACCTTCTCATGTCAAGATTAACCTTATTAATTTATTGAAAAGGTACAAACATGTTTTTGCTTAGTCTTATGAAGACTTAAAGGCGTATAGACAAGATCTTTTTCAGCATGAGGTTCCTTTACTTCCAGATGCTAAGCCTTTTAGACAAAAATAGAGACCTATTAACCCCTTATTAGAAGCTAAGACGCAGCAAGAGCTGACCAAATTAAGGGAAGGGGGGATTATCAAACCTATAAGGCATTCTTCATGGGTCTCCAATCTGGTCCCATTAAGGAAGAAGAATGGGGACATCAGATTGTGTGTAGATTTTAGGAATTTAAATGTTGCTTCCTTGAAGGATAACTACTCATCCCCAAATATGGAAGCCATGCTACAGAGAGTGATAGGATGTGATCTTTTATCCATGATGGATGGTTTCTCAGGATATAATCAAGTGTTAGTAAAGGAGTCTGAATAGTTTAAAACAACCTTCACTACTCCATGGGGAACTTATGTTTATGTGAGAATGCCATTCAGATTAAAAAATGCTGGAGTTACATTTCAGAGAGCCATGGATGTAGCTTTCAAGGAATTCATTAACATCATCATGGTGGTTTATCAAGATGACCTAACTTGTTTCTCTAAGAAGGCTGATGATCATTGTGGACATCTAGAGAAGGTGTTCAATAAAGCCTTGGAATTTGGTGTATCACTAAATCCCAAGAAATGTCATTTTGGGGTCACTGAAGGAAAGCTATTGGGACACATAGTTTCCAAATAAGGGGTAAGGATAGACCCTGAAAGAATTGAAGCAATCAATAAGGTGTCTGAACCAAGAAATGTGAAAGGTATTCAATCTTTTTTAGGCAAAATAAATTTTGTTAGAAGATTCATTGCAAATTTTTGAGAGATAGTGAAGCCTATTGTCAAGCTCCTCAAGAAGGATACCAAATTTCATTGGGATCAAGAAGCCTCAAAATCTTTTGCTGAAATTAAGAAGGCAATCCAGGAGGCACCAGTGTTGAAATCTCTTGATTACAATAAGCCTTTTTCTCTGTTTTCCTTCACTTCATATCATACAGTAGCAGTAGTATTGTTACAAAAGGATGAGGAAGGATATGAACATCCTATAGCCTTCTACAACAAGTCTTTGCAAGCAGCAGAATTGAAATATGAGACCATGGAGAAACAAGCTTATGCTCTAGTTAAAGTTGTTAAGGCTTTTAGGCCGTACTTAGTGAATGCAAATATCATTGCTTATGTCCCACATGATGTAGTTAGGGATATTTTGTCTCAGTCTGAGGTTACCAGGAAGAGATGCAGATGGATTAATAGAATTCAAGAATTCAACTTGAAAATAAAGATCACCAAATTGGTGAGAGGTTTAGGTTTGGCTAAGCTCATGATTGAGGTTAATCTCATGAATATAGAAGTACATAATGTTGAGGTTAGAGATGCCTTAGTCACTAGTATTGAGAGGCAACCCTGGTACACAGAGATAGTCCAATTTTTGAGAGGTGTTACATTTCCAGAAGAAATGACACATAATCAGAAAAGAACTCTAAAACTCAAGTCCCAAAAATATGTGCTCATTTAGGGTGATCTTTTTTGGAGGAAAAGAGATGGAGAGCTACTAATGTGTTTGGATGAATTCCAAGCTAAATGCGTGTTGACTAAAATGCATGACGGAGTATGTGGAGGTCACTACTTTGCTAAGACTACTGTTGGTAAGATAATCCAAGCTGGATACTATTGGCCCACTCTATTTAAGGATACTCATGCATATGTTTGGAAATGTGACCCGTGTCAAAAATTCTCATCCAAGCTGAAGTATGAGGGAGCCTTACCCTTAAATCCAATCTCTGTAGAAGCTCCTTTTGTCTAGTGGGGCATTGATTTTATTGGAGAGAATGTTGAGAGGTCAGGGAGAGGTCATAGATGGATCATAGTGGCCACTGATTATTTCACAAAATGGATAGAAGCTATCTCTACAAGAAGGGCCACCAGTAAAGTTGTCATTGATTTCCTAATGGATAATATTGTAACTAGATTTGGAACACCTGCAAAATTGGTAATGGATAATGCCATGTGTTTCAGATTAGAAGAGTTTGTAGGCTTTTGTACCAGTCATGGTATACTCATGTCATACTCTTCACCTTATCACTCTTAGGGGAATGGACAAGCAGAATCCAGTAACAAAAGCCTTTTGAATATCATTAAGAAAATCTTGGAAGAGAATAAAAGATCATGGGATCAAAAATTGAAGTTAGCTCTGTGGGCAGATAGAATAACAGTTAATAATGCCATCAAAATGTCACCTTTTGAACTAGTCTATGGTGCCCAAGCTAGATTGCCAGTAAACAATCTTCTTCTAGTTTATAAGTTTTTGTAGAATGAGGACATGGAAATATCTAAACCGATGGAGAATAGAATGATCCAAATTGTAGAGATGGAAGAGCTTAGAGCTTCTGCCCATAAGAGAAATTAGAAGATCTAGTTGCAGTCAAAATACCTTTTTGATAAAAGGACATCACTAAGGAAATTTCAAATTGATGACATGGTTCTTCTGTGATCCAAAACATGAACAACACCAAAACGCGCACGGGATATTTCAAATTTAAAGAACCCCGTACGCGTTTAGGCTCGTTTTGCCGAGCCTAACCAAAGCTAAATCGCTTGCGTGGTTTGAAACATACTAACCACGTATGCGGTTTGAAACATACTAATTGCGTACGTGGTTTAAAGTATACTAACCGCGTATGCAATTTAAAGCATACTAACCACGTACGCGGTTTAAAAACTAAAACCGTATACGCGGTTCTATCTATCAATAAAATGCAATTCACTTACATTCTATTAGGTTTTTGAATAGGATATATACATAAAATATAACATTTAAGTATAAGTGACATTTCTCTTTGTCTTTTATCTTTCTTATACTTTAAGTTATATTTTATGTATATATTGTCAGGATGTTTGAGAGTGGTTCTAGATCTCTAAGAGTTATAATGCAAGATTCTATTTTTTTGAGTATTCTTATAAATTTAAGACTTAATCAAATTTCAGTAATCAGCATGCTCATATCAACATTATGTCTCTCATCTCTTCACTACATTCCCCCTCTCTCTTCCTTAACCCCTACCTTTTTGTCTCTTAGGCATCTCCCTCTCTACTTTCTTCCCTCTCTCGAGTATCTCTCCATCTCTTTCTCATCTCCCTCACCCTCTTTCTCTCTTTCATATATCCCTCTCTTTCTCTCCCTCTCTCAAATATCTCTATCTCTCACTGTCTCCCCCTCTCTTAAGTGTGTCTCTCTCTCTCATTCTCTCCCTCTCCCTCCCCCTCCCTTTCTCTTCCATTGTCAAGTATTTCTTTCCCTCTAACTCTCTTTCTCTCTCCCCCTCTCGCTCCATTTCTCTTTCTCTCGTCTCTCTCCTTCTCTCTATCACATCTCTGCCTATCAACCTTTATCTATCTCTCTCTCTCTCTTGTCTTCTATCAACTCTCTCTCTCTCTCTCTCTCTCTCTCTCTCTCTCTCTCTCTCTCTCTCTCTCTCTTCCATTCTTTCTCTCTTAAGTCTCTCTCCCTATTTGCGTCTATCTCTCTATCTCACTCTCCTCCTCTATCAAGTGTATCTCTTTCCCACTCTCTCCCTATCTCCCCACCTCCCTTTCTATTTTTCACTTAAGTCTCTCTCTCTCTCTCTCTCTCTCTCTCTCTCTCTCTCTCTCTCTCTTGAGTCCCCTTCTCTATGTCACTCTCTATCTCTATCTCTCCCTTTATTTCCCTCTCTCTCAATCTCTCTCATTTATCTTTTGTCTCTCCCTCTCAGCCTCTATCTCACACTCCTCTCTTAGGTGTATCTCTCTCCCATTTCCTCCCTCTCCTCCCTCTCTAGGGTCAAAAGGTATTCTCAGGGGTCATATGGTATCCTAGGGATCCATGCATGTGTCCTAAGGGGTCATAGGACACCATATGACTTCTTAGGACATCATATGACCCATAACAACACATAAGAGGTCATATGGAGTCCTAAGGGGTCATAAGACACCATATGACCCCTTAGCACACCATACAACCCATAATGTCACCAATTGGTATCCTAAGGGGTCATAAAACACTATATGACCTCTTAGGACACCATACAACATATAACGACACCATATGGAGTCCTAAGGGGTCAAATAGTGTTCTAAGGGGTTGTAGGAGACCATATGACCCCTTAGGACACCATATGACCCCTAATGACACCATATGGTGTCCTAAGTGGTCATAAAGTGTCCTAGGGGTCATACGACACCATAAGACACATAACGATACCATATGGTGTCCAATGGGTCATTGGACACCATATGACCCTTAGAACACAATACAACCCCTAACAACATCTAAGGGGTCATAAGACACTATATAATCACTTAGAATACCATAGGACCTATAATGATGCCAAATAGTGTCCTAAGGGGTCATAGAACACCATATGACCCTTTTGGGCACCATATGGTGGTGTTATGGGTCGTATGGTATCCTGAGGGGTCATATGGCATCCTATGACCCCTTAGGACACCATATGATGTCGTTATGGGTCATATGGTGTCTTAAGGGGTCATATGGTGTCTTAAGGGGTCATTGGACACCATATGACCTCTTAGGAAACAATATGACCTCTAATGACACCTAAGGGATCATATGGTATCCTAGGAGGTCGTACAATACCATATGACCCTTTAGGACACCATATGACCCATAATGACACCATATGGAGTCCTAAGGGATCATATAGTGTCCTAAGGGATCATAGAACACCATATGACCCATTAGGACACCATATGACCCATAATGACACATAAGAGGTCATATGGAGTTCTAAGGGGTCATAAGACACCATATGACCCTTTAGCACACCATACAATCCATAATGACACCAAATGATGTCCTAAGGGGTCATAAAACACTATATGACCTCTTAGGACACCATATGGAGTCCTAAGGGGTCAAATAGTGTCCTAAGGGGTCATAGGAGACCATATGACCCCTTAGGACACCATATGACCCCTAATGACACCATATGGTGTCCTAAGTGGTCATAAGGTGTCCTAGGGGTCATACGACAACACAAGACACATAACAATACCATATGGTGTCCTAATGGGACATAGGACACCATATGACCCTTAGAACACAATACGACCCCTAACAACATCTAAGGGGTCATATGGTATCCTAAGGGGTCATAGGACACTATATGATCCCTTATCATACCATAGGATCTATAATGGTGCCAAATAGTGTCCTAAGGGGTCATACAACACCAAATGACCCTTTAGGATACCATATGGTGTTGTTATGGGTTGTATGGTGTCCTGAGGGGTCATACGACATCCTATGACCCCTTAGGACACCATATGGTGTCGTTATGGGTCATATGGTGTGTTAAAGGGTCATATGGTGTCCTAAGGGGTCATAGGACACCATATCACCTCTAATAACATGTAAGGGATCATATGGTTTCCTAAGGGGTCATAGAATACCATATGACCCATAACGACACCATATGGAGTCCTAAGGGATCATAGAACACCATATGAGCCATAACAACACCTAAGGGGTCATAATACACCATATGACCCCTTAGTACACCATACGACCCATAAATATTATCCAACCATTACATCCACATGATCCAAAGAAACCAATACGTTCATTTTCTTCAAACGTTCTACTTTATATCCTATCTTCTTTTAAAAAAAAAAGAAAACCGACCACCTTGTCAAAGAAAACCGACCACCTTGTCAATCTTCTTATCACCTTATATATATGCAAACAAAAAGAAGATATATTGGAGGTAGTGGAAGAGAGAGGGGATGGAGGGAGGGAGAGGAAGAGAGAGGGAAGGGAGAGAGAGAGAGAGAGAGAGAGAGAGAGAGAGAGAGAGAGAGAGAGAGAGAGGCACCTTGTACGCGCTTGAGAGGGGGAGAGAGGGAGACAATACACATACATACACACATATGTATGTATATATATTTAATATATTTTATATATATATACATATATATATAAATATTATATATTTTTTATTTTTTATATTATATAAATTATATATTATATGTATATACACATATTATACATATATATACAATAACATATTATACACAATCCCAAAATTTAAACAAACTTAGCCTGTATGCGCTATTTATAGTAAAAATAGCGCGTACGTTCTTTTTATAGTAAAAATAGCGCGTATGCACTTTTTATAGTAAAAATAGTGCGTATGCACTTTTTATAGTAAAAATAGTGCGTGAGCGCTTTTTATAGTAAAAATAGCGCGTGCCCACTTTTTATAGTAAAAATAGCACGTGCCTGCTTTTTATAGTAAAAATAGTGCGTGCATGCTTTTTATAGTAAAAATAGCACGTGCGCGCTTTTTATAGTTAAGATAGAACGCACGCGCTTCTTACACCATAAGTACCTCGTACGTGCTTTTTATACCATAGGTACCCGGTACGTGCTTTTGTCTATTTAGGCTTGGAAATAGGCCTAGATGACAAAGCTACAGTTCAAGAGTTTGATTTCCCTCCTTTTCGCTCCTTTTTGGCATTTTTATTTTATCAACTTGGTTTCTTGACTTTGTCATCATCAGGTTTATACATCATCAAGTGGGTATTTCTAAAATTTCCACCATATTTTCACCCATCTTTTGAGCTTTCTAACCATATATTTTAAAAAAAATTTGAACAACAATAACATATTATTATTGAATGTCTTTTACCAGTGTCTCCATAGTTGTCACAGACATACATGCACCATTTTTTTAATAACTTTTGATATAATTATCCAAATTTTAAAAAAATTATATATTATTGTAGTGAACTTGATTCTTTACAATTTAAAAATAAAAAATGCATTTTCAATTTTTTTAGTGCTCACTCTTAACTATCTTTCTGCCAAAGGATTTGTCAAAATACTAAATATAAATATGACTTTTTTAATGTGCATGTCAGAAATTGTTATGTTTTTCTAAAAAAATCAGGGTCTATTTTTCATGCGTGAAGGATTTGACCCCCTTAATCTTATCCAATATTGAAAAAGTTTAGTAGTTTGGAAACTAGATTCAGAGTACTATAATATTTGTTCTTTTATTATCTTCATATCTTGAGTGGATGACTTTCAAATTTTGCCTCCAAGTTCAGGTTCACCTGATTTCAGAAAAAAGTGTCCACTTATACCCCCCTTTTTGACCACTATCTTTGTGCACTTACCCATTCTTTTCTTGAATAAGTCAAAGAATTGCCTATTTTTATCTTGAGTGCATGGAATTAATTGAATTATATTTCTAATGCAAACTCAAACTTCTTTTCTGAATGCATTTCAATTAAACTATAATTAGAATCTATCTCAAGGTTAACTGAATCTGATTTCTCAATTATTTCAATTAATCCTAAATTGTGCTTTTTCTTGATCTCTCTTGTGAATTTCTATAAATTTAGCCTTCATCTCTCATTCAAAACACCTTGGAGATTTATTATTATACACTTTTTGCTCTGGAGTCATTGAAAATATTGTGCTTGCCTTTTGAGATTATTTGCATCTTAGTTTAGCTTTTTGCATATTTAGTTTATCCATATTGCTTGAATCTTTCATCCATCTTGCATCAATTTAGCTTAATATCAAGCTCATATAGATTAAATCCTCCGTCTTGGTGTAGTCTAGTCACTGGTATTGCTTATACAAATCTAAGAGCAATCTTATACTCGCATTCTTTAGAAGGCAATTGGTCGATTTGTTATGGTTTTATTATTCATGCTTATATGTGTCTAACCATACATGTAATGACTTAATTGAAGTGTTGTGTCTTGCAGCTTACAAATACTTATTTCAATTTTTCACACACACATTTTTGGCACCCCCCATGGGGAAAAAGACTACATTTTTCAGCCTCATAGACTTTTTAATTTTTTTTTAGATTTTTTTTTTTTGGATTTTCGTCTGTACAATTTCTGCGAATTTTCGTATGAGTTTTCCCACAGTGTCGGATGACAAACTACAATTATCGTACGATCCTGTACAAATTATTGTACGAGTCAGTGAAAATTTTCGTACAGATTTGTATTTTTTGGTAAAAAAAGCAGATTTCATTCTTTAGGTTCTCTATTCAATTTTGATTATACTAACACTGACCTTGGCTTGTTATCTATCTATCTGAGAAATTTTTATAGCCTAATCAGTTTTTTGCAAAATGCCTGTCGAAGAATATGCTTATTGCACAAAGACAATATGATTACTGATTCATTGTCTTTGCAGGTTGCTTGAGGAGATTCGAGCAAACATTGTGTATTCATTAAATTCATTTTTTAGGCACCTAACTTTCTATGTGATTAAAGAACAAATCTGTATTTTGTGTTTTAAGAAAATTCTGAGAGGTAGGAAAGTATTCTGTTGTCTATATAGACAATCAAAAATCCAGACCCTTGAGGCATTTTCTTTAAGTTTGAGATTTGTATATCTTTAGCGAGCCTGCCCTCCTGAGGAGCTAATAACTCTATAGCCATTACGACTGATGAGAGGGGAACAATCCAAGTAGGAATGGCTAAACGCCAAGTACTCCAACCCACTATAAAATAAACGTGATTTGATGAAAATCAAGTCAACATCAGTGCTCGAGAATAGCTCTCCTCTGTACCCTCGGGTATATTAAATCTTGGTTTTCAAGGCTGGGAGACCTCTTAATTGAGTTTATACCTTGATGTACTGAATGGATCCCTTACTAGTTCCAATTAAAATTATAAGCTACTCGGTTCACCTTCGAAAGGGGGGATAATATTTGTGCAAGAGAGATAGTAACTCTCCCAAGATACTTGTCATTTCATTCCCCCATTAGCATTTGGAGTTGTCTAATATGACATTGAGAATCCATTGTGTGAGACTCAACGGCCGTATTTAGATTAGCTATTAGGTGTGTACCTGAGTCTATAAGAAAAGGTTTTCTTCTCTCACCAATTTCCGTAGGGTTTTCATGTTGTGATTGGAGTTATTATTCATATTACGTGTTTTCTGTGTTTTCATCCCTCAAACTAAAAATGTAATACCAAAACTGGAGAAAACAAGAAACAAACTCAGTGATCAAAACTCTGTCTGTGTCAAAACTAGTCTATCCTGGTCAAAACTCTATCCATGTCAAAACTAGTCTATCCTAGTCAAAACTCTCTCTATGTCAAAACTAGTCTATCCTAGTCGAAACTCAGTCTACCTGTAAACTGGTCATCGTCAGTCAGTTGAAACTCAGTCCACCTCAAAATTGGTCATACTCAATCATTGAAAACTCAAAATTTTGCCTCTATCCAATAAACAGTCGTACAAGTCTTCTGATTTATTGTCCTATTACATATTTGTGTCATACGACATTCCATGAATCCTAACAATTTATCGTTTAAGCCTGCATTCTGTGTCATATGAGACCTTATTATCTGTTGTCCTATTTAGGTAACTGTCATTTGAGCCTACATCATGTGTCGTATGATAAACCATTGCATTGATCAGTTTGTCATTTTAGACATACCCATCTGTCATACGGTCTTAGGCAACAACTCATACGAAACACTATTTTCATCATCTTGAAGCTATTAAACTATTGTTTGGTCCTGTAAAAACCTATCGTACGAATCTCTAATTTTGTCAATCTAGAATAGTCAAAATTTCCTAGAACAGTATACATCGAGCATAAAACTAGTTATCATCATCTTGAGCATAAACAAATCAAAACAGTGTACCTCTGCCATTTGTGTTGCACGATTTTGTCGATCATCTTTCAGCTAGTTCAATCAACTACTTATCAAACTTAAGTCACTTAGATAAACATCTTGTAAAAGATAGATCATTCCTAAAACCAATTTGAGTCTTATTCACTTCTCTCGAATCAATTTAGATAAATGTCTTACACAGGATAGATCTTTCCTAAAACCAGACTAAATATTAGTTGCTTTTCTCAATCAATACATTAACCAAACAACTAGCTTTGAATTTGATCTTGACTTCTGCATCACAAACAACTTTAGGTCACATCAGTCAATAAAAATGCCTATTCAAACCAAAAGTTCTCATTAGAAAGATGACAAAGGCAAAGGGAAATCCTTTTCATATCAAGATAACCCGTTTTACGTAAAGGATCCGCTCACTCATAAACCTTCATCATCAAATATACTAGTTTTTTATCAACCTTTATCTCCCACTATACCTGGAACATAACAAAATGATGAAGACAACCTTAGTATTCATGCTACCAACAATGTTTCTTCATCAAGTGAATCTAAAGACTCTGAACCTGCAAAAACTGATATTCATAGATGTCAAATGGATAAAGATTTCTGAAAAATGATGAAGGTTATCATGGCTAGAGAAAAAGAAGACTATTTTCTAGAACTACCAAAACAAGGCGCTAAACTTCCTACTGGCTATGCTGTTCAAAATCTCATCACTGAAAAGGAAGAATCACCAATAATAATGGCACACAGACAATTACAAGCCTTACGGACTGAGATCACAAAACTGAAAACAAGGATAAATCCCCAAAACAATATTCTCTAGAGACAATATGCCCATTTCCATTTGACAAAAACCTATACATGCCTCCATTTCCTTCATGAGTTGAGATCCCAAAATTTGACAAATATGATGGTAACTCAGATCCCCAAGACCATATCAAAGAATTTTGTGCTTTATGTATAGAGTTTATGCATGACCAAACGTATCTCATGTGCTTTTTCTCGAGAAGTTTTTTTAGGGCAAGCTATGGAATGGTTCTCAAGTCTACCTAAGGGAATAAAAACTTTTGAAGAATTAATCCAACTGTTTATACAATAATACTCCTATAACAGTCAACACCCTATTACTATGATCAAGATTTATAGTACTAAACAAAAAATAGGGGAGCCTTTTCTCACTTTCCTCCAATGTTGGAGAAAGTTGTTCTCTAGATATTCATGACCTATTCTAGAATCTAATAAAATGGACATCTTCATCAACAATCTGATCCCTGAATTGAAATATAGTATCCAAATGCAAGTGCACCCATCATTCAACAAAATGGTAGATAATGCTATCCAAATGGAAGATGTTCTTATAAATAAAGGAGATATCTCACCTTGGAAAGAAACACAAACAGGATCTATCTCTAAAGAAAAGAACAAGTATTGTAAATGTGGCAAAGACAACAACAAGAATATTGTTAATGATGGAGTGGTAGACACTATTAAAGAAAAAAATTAAATCCACAATATTTAACTTGGCTAGTGGCATGCAAGCACTCAAAGAAGCTGAAACCGTAGTAGAAAATCCTTCGAAGAAAGTAAAAGAGTGGTTCAAAGAGAAACCTTGGCTTTCAAAACCTAGACGTGAATTCACTCCTCTGGAAGAATCATACGAATTCACTTTCAAAACTTTATTGAAAAACAATCTGATAACCTTACCAGACAATTCTAGGCCATATGATCCAGAAGTCAAACCAAAATGGTGGAGAGAAAATGAATACTGTGACTATCATCAAAACAAAGGTCATAACACAAACAACTTCATGAAGCTCAAGCATGAGATTCAAGATCTCATAGATGCTAATGAAATTGTTGTCGGGAATCACTCGACAAATGCTGATCACCAAGCTTTTAAAGATCGTTTACCTATTTATGAACAAGGTGATTCCTCAAAGACGAAAGGAGGTGCCAAAGTAAATTACACTTATACCAGTAATGACAACGTCATCAACATGATTAAGTCTTCCCAACCTAAATATTGCAATATGATTATAATCAAAGACAAACAACATGAATCACGACATGCAAATGCTATGACCCGTTATCAAAAGAAAGTCACTCTCCAAGGAGCTAGTTCTTCAACTCCTGCTTAAACAACATCAAACCTAACAACCTCGTCAAACAAACAAAAAGAATAAACATTTGATAAATTTAAAAAGCTAACTTCATCATCATCCTCTAGTTATAGTATTGTTGACCAACTGAAAAGGAGAAATGCTGAAATCTCCATCTTTGAATTTCTCAAAATATCTTCTACTCATAAAGAGATCCTAGACAAAGCATTGCTCACAACTAATGTTCCAAAAGATTTATATATTGATCAGTTTCAATCTATGGTGGGTCATCTGACTTCACCTCACTATCTGACCTTCTCTGAAGAAGATGACAACTCGCTAAATCATCCACATAACCAGCCATTGCACATTGAAGCCATGATCAATAAACACAGAGTTAAATGTGTTTTGATAGATGGAAGCGCGGGGTTGAGTATCTGTACTTACAGCCTGATTACACAACTAGGATTTTCTGAAAATGTGATTGATCCGGCCAAAAAAGTAACAATTAAAGCCTATGATGAAGAAGAAAGGACCTCTAAAGGTTTGGTATTATTACCAATTAGTGTGGGACCTATAGAAAGAGATGTCATTTTCTAGGTACTTGATCCTCCTTTGTCATACAATATCTTACTAGGCAGGTCATGGATTCATGAAATGGTGACAGTTCCATCCACACACCATCAATGCTTGAAATTTCCTTATAATGGAGTTGAAGTTAGTATCCCTGCTGACACCAATCTCCCCTGTAATGCATTGACAAAAGGTGTTGATACCTTTGTGCCTCATAATAGAGCAACCTCTACAGATGAAAGTACAAAAGCTCTGATGAAGGACTTAGAAAAGAAATTGAAGATTGCAAATACTGGCATGGATGGATATAAGATAGAACTAGACTTTCACTAATCTCTCTTCCTCCATCACCAAGATAGTTAGGAAAACCATCAGAGGTTATGAAGCCACAAACTTATGCTCCAAATGTCATATATGATGGTCTCTTTGTACAATCCTCTACTTCCCTTGTAGATGAAATAAAAGAGGATACTATTCTCAAATGGCTTTTCAAAGAAGATAGTGAAAACAAAGAAGTAAGACAATGTGAGATTTCTTGAACATAGTATGGTCTAGGATATAAAATGATTCAACGCATGGGATATTCAGGTACTGGTCCTCTAGGAAAAAATCAAGAAGGTATTACTGAACTCATTTATATACAAACAAAGTCTGAAAATGACAAAGTGGGACTATGATACAATTCAGGAAAGACATCAGACCAAAAACATGCTTCTAAGTCTAAGTGGAAGAAAAAGACATTGCCTTCACTATCACAGGAAGTAAACACTCAAAAAACTTAAGCAGAGTGTGGAAAAGAAAAAGAGGAACTAGCAATCAAGAGAGAAGAAATAGTCAGTAATCAAGTTCTGATGGTATCAGCTACAACAATACAAGGAGTTGAAGTTCCAAAATATATGAGAGACGAAGTAGAAAGAATCAGAGAGTTGTTTGCACCACTGAAAGTTCCAGTCACATACATTGGTAGGCAACAAGTAGATGATTCAGAAACTAACTCAAACGAGTATGAATGGGGTCCAGACCACCTCTCTGATACATCCATTATAGAAACTCCAGAAGAGTCCAGTGATATCATAGATGACACTCAAGAGCTGATACGCTTAAAGCTAGAAAATGAGATACAAGAAATCAATCTAAAAAGACAAGAAGACTATGATAAAGGGCTGAAAGAAGGAAGAATACTAGAAAAAATTTCATCTATTATATACCCCTCTAATAAGATAGAACAAATCAGGTATGAGACTACACAAGAAGAATTGGAAGCTACAGAAACAGAACCGGTCATTAGTCTAGAGGAAGTTGAATGGAGTAGATGACAGGGATTCACAGAACCATCAAGGTTATGTCAATAGGTATGTTAGATACAAATGATAAATGAGCCAAATCTTGAAGGAACTTGCAACATTAAAGATGTAGGTGTTGATACCATACATACATTCACTCAATCACTTGAGGAAGACTCAAAAACTTCATCCGATGACTCTGATGACTCTGACAATAGTCCTATTTATGACAATATCTACTCAGCATCAAACTCTGAATCATCTAATGTAAATAATGAGAATCTGTCTACTGATCTTGTTATTGTCGAACCATGATATGAAGTCTAGTCTGGCATAGAGAATTATGCTACAAGTAGGTCTATTGGATTAGGTCAACTAAATATTACCATGCACTTTAATAATCATGTTTTGACTCTTCCTGGTCTCGAGACATTTATGCAAGGTAGTCTTCTAGAACTCAACTTTTCGATTCGTAGTTGTGATGACAATACCATGAACTCCCTCAAACCTTTCCACACTCTATCCTTGGTACATCCTGAATTAATTGACTATAGTCTACAAGACCAACCCATGAATGTACCTACTTTTTCCAATGACTATACGCTAGCCTATTACCTCAACACAACTAAACCCATGGACTCTTCCACCAGAAACTAGAGTGCAAACGTGACTAAAACATATATCAAGTATCTTAGTCGCAAAAATTAGAAAAATAAAAAATAAAAGATCTGATGGCAAAAACCACATTGTGGCGGTGTCAGAATCTAAAAAAGAGAAAATAAAGGACGTACCTAAGAGTGTTAACCTCTCTAAGGCGCCTGAAGGTGAGATACTTGATATAGTGCCAAGTCATTTTTAGGAAAGGTCTTTTATATTGATTGAGCCAACTTAGCCAGTGAACATTGGGAGTCAAGAGACACCACACATCATTCACTTAGCTCAATCACTATCAGCAGAAGAATTGAAAGATTTCACTCATCTCTTTTCAGAAAAGAAGATCAATTAGTCATGGACATACTCTGATATGCCAGGCTTGGATCCTGATCTTATCATGCACCATCTTTCTATAACACCAGGAGTTAAACCAGTCAAGAAAAAACTCCATAAGATGCACCCTCACGTGACACTACTAGTCAATGATGAGCTAGAAAAATTGCTAAAAGTTGGGTTTATCAGAGCTATAGACTATGTGGAATGGATTTAAAACATAGTACCTGTGTCAAAGGCAGACAAATCTATTAGGGTTTGCACAGATTTTAGAGATCTCAACAAATCTTGTCCGAAGGATGACTTTCCATTGCCAGACATTGATATGATAGTCGATATGACTATTGGGTATGAGATGTACTCACTAATTGATGGATTCTTTGGCTATAATCAGATCAAAATAGCTCCTGGGGATCAAGAAAAGACAACTTTCAGCTATGCATGGGGAACCTTCTATTGGAATATCATGCCATTTGGGATAAAGAATGTAGGAGCAACCTACCAAAGAGCAGTAACTACTATCTTTCACGATATGATACATAAGGATATGGAAGATTATGTTGATGACACTTTAGTAAAGACTATGAAGAGATCCATGCATATTCAGGGAATCAAGGTTGATCCTGAGAAGGTCCAAGCTATAATGGAAATACCGCCTCCAAAGAACATCAGTCAAATGAGAAGTTTATAGAGACGTCTCCAGTCAATCAGATGCTTTATTTCTTAGCTAGCAGACAAATCTCAACCTTTCACAAAAGTATTGTGGAAAGGGGTAATCTACAACTGGGATCAAAGATGTGAACAACACCTTCAAAAAATCAAAGAATACCTATCCAATCCACCAATACTAATGCCACCAATTCAGGGTAAACCATTGATCTTATATATATCAGCTACTAATTCATCATTGGGGGCACTTCTAGCACAACAGGATGAAAATAAAAAAGAGAGAGCTATATATTACATCAGCAGAACATTGGTGTCTTACGAAATCAACTACACTATAATAGAAAAAGCATGCTTGGCATTGGTCTTTGCATCACAAAAATTGAGACACTACATGTTATCACATTCCATCAAGCTAGTAGCTAAGATTGATCTGCTCAAATATCTTCTCAACAAAGCAACACTTACAGGAAGATTGGCTAAATGGGTCATGGTTCTTACAGAGTTTGATATTGAATATGTAGACCGCAAAGCCATCAAAGGACAAGTGATTGCAGATCAACTTGTTGATGCTCCACTTGAAGACACTCAACCACTGCATATAGAATTTCCAAATGAATCGATAATGCACCTTACTCAACAATCATGGAAGATGATATTTGATGGGTCTTTCACTCAAAATGGTTCCGGTGCTGGAATACTTTTTATTACTCCTCAAAAGTATTCAATCCAAAAGGCTTATAAGATTATTTTCCCTTGTATAAACAACATTGCAGAGTATGAAGCTCTGGTAAATGGAATCAAGTTGGCTATCGAATGGAAGGTTCTGGAATTACACATCTATGAAAACTATCAGCTAATCATCAATCAAATCAATGATACATATCAGACTCAAGATGAGAAACTGATGCCTTATAAGAGAATGGTGGATGATCTCAAGAAATATTTTACTTTTATCTCATTTCAGCAGATTCCTAGATCCGCAAACAGAGTAGCAGATACTATGGCCACCTTGGCATCCATACCAGAGTTACAAGAATCGAATTTTCACTTTGAATTCATAGTGGAAGAGTTACATTACCTTGTCTATGATTCTCCCATGTCCCAGATGGTCTGTTCTATTATTGGACATGACTCATCTTACTACAACCACATTTATTCTTATATGCATGACCAGATTATCCCAGAAAATCTTACCCATAATAAGAAAAGGAACCTAACCCGAAATGCTTCATGGTACGTCATCATTTCTAATGATATATTTAGGCGAAGGTTAGATAGTACTTTCCTTAGGTGTCTAGAAACTGAAGAGTCCCAATGTGCATTATCGAAAGTCCATGAAGGTATTTGTGGATCTCATTCAAATGGTCTTACTTTAGCTTAGAAACTACTACGGGTTGGCTACTACTATCCACACATGGAGAAGGATGCTATAAAGTTTTCTAAAACTTGTGAGAAGTGTCAGCTATATGGAAATATCATACCCTTCATTACACATTGGCCTTTTCAGTAATGGGCCTTTGATATCATTGGTCAAATATATCCTGCATCATCCAACAGACACAAGTTTATCATAATTGCCACTGAGTATTTCACTAAGTGGGTAGAAGCAGTTCCGCTCATCAAAGCAACTGGTAAACAAGTAGCTTTGTTCATCCTTAACTATATCATCTGTAGGTATGAGATACCTTCATCCATCATGTGTGACAATGAAGGACAATTCAAGAATAAAGATCTAGATGAGCTCTGTGAGAAATTCAAAATTAAACAGCACTAGTCATCTGTATATTACCCTCAATGTAATGGACAAGTTGAGGCATCTAACAAAAACCTGTTGACTATCTTACACAAAATAGTGAATACATCTAGGAAGGATTGGCATCTACAACTCAATCCTGCATTATGGGCTTATAGAACAAGTATTAGAACACCTACTGGGGCTACACCTTTTTCTTTGGTGTATGGGTCCGAAGCAATATTACCTATTGAAGTGGAAATACCATCTCTAAGAGTTTATTTGCAAGGTCTTGTTACTGATGAAGACTATAGAATATCTAGATTGCAAGAACTCAAATTGTTGGATGAATGTTGACAAGTGGCATTTGATCATCTCAGAGTGTTTCAAAAGAGAATGTCCAGAGGATATAACAAGAAGCTTCGACAATGAGAATTTTTGGCTAGTGATCTAGTTCTGAGAAAAAATCCTAAAAATGAACAGTTTCAAGACAACAAAGGGAAGTTTGAACCAACTGGCTAGGTCCCTACATCATTACTGTAGTCTTTGTCTCTAGTGCTTATCAACTCTCAACATCAGAAGGAGAACAACTCTGTGAACCGATTAACACCATCCATTTGAAAAAGTTCTTCACTTAGTATTCTCTACTCTAGCAACATGCATAGCTGAAAAATGTCTTGAAAAAATCTAAAAATTATAAAAAGTTCTAAAAAAAAAAAAACGAGAAAAAAAAAGAAAACAAAAAAATGGGGGGGGTGGGAAGAGAGAAAAATTTTAAAAAAAAGAGAAAAAGAAAAAAAGAGAAAAAAAGAGAAAAAGAAAAAAAATAAAAAATGGGGGGGGTGGGAAGAGAGAAAATGCCTTGGTGAAAACCTAGTAAACAGGCACTTTGGTAAAAAAAAAAAGATCTTTGCCAAGTAAGTGACAACCTGGAAAACATGTGCCTCTTGTACTCGAGCGCTCCATCTATCAACACAACATTGGCATTTCCCGCTTTTATGCATAATTGCTTTCACTTGTACATATTTCAGTCACTTTTGTGACATCCTAGTTCATTGGAACCTTCATGGCTTGAAACTAATTAATTTCCTAGTATTAGGTTAATCAACAGAGCACATTACATGTCCTAAGCAGTATCAACCAAGTCAACTTTATGTTAGTGATACTTGGTCATCCATTCCAAGTCAGTCACCTATCTCCTGACTACTGAAGAGTTTTATCACTGAGTACACAAGCAAAAAGACATTACTGAAAACAACCACTAAACAGTTTGAGATATCCATGAACATTTTCTTTGTGTGTTGTCTTTTATATTCATTTTTTATTATTATCCCTCTGAGTAACTCGAGGAAGTCTATCTTGACTAAGAGGAGCAAGGATTGGGGGCATAATATTTTCTTTGTTTTCTGCTTGTAGGAATGATTTCGATGATCTGGAAACATCTAATCAGCTGGGTGTCTGTGATAAGAAACTTCACAATAAGGTGAAATTGCCACACATACCTCAACTCCACTTATTTGTATGCTACAGGGAGGTTTACATCATTTCTTTGTCTATTTTGAGGGAATTTCTTTATCATGCAATCTGGGTCCCTGTAAAATCTATGCAAGGATATGAATGAAAAAAGGGTCATTGCTGACAAGATAGTTAATAGTGCACATGAAAAGAAAGGAACTCTAATCTACCTGCTATGTTTGTTAATGCTTAGTGATGAAACTTAAGCATTTCAAATCCAGTGACTAGGTTTAGGTTGCATTTCATTTTGCATCTCATTTTGCATTTCATTCTACATTTTGTGAATTTAGAGTGATTTTGGTATGATAACAATGATCTCTTTATCTTCTAAATGAGAGTTGGAAGCATCATCATTTCTCAGCTAAGTGGTCTTTGTTTCATCATTTCTTTGATCAAGTACTTGTGTATTGAGATGTTAGCTGCATACATAAGCATTTTATACAGATTTATACATTCATTTGTATTCATATTATTGCATAGAAAAATTAAAAATAAAAACAATTTGCATTACTCATTACTCATTTTCATCATTTATTTGCATATGAAAAGAAACAAAAATGAACATTCATATTCATTTGCATTACATACATCTATACTAAAAATATATGCATACATATAGAGTAAAGCATATAGAAAGACATCTCATAAATCAATTGACACAAGTAAAATGAAATCAAATCTAGATCTTGTATATATAATCATCAATATCTCAGGGTACAAGTGATATAACTATCATATACAATCTCCCATCGGAGCAAGAATCGTATGGGCTACAAAAAATGGGCGTGTCTACAAAAATCTAAGAGCTATAAAAAAATCTAGCTCTCTGCCTCTCCCTCATCTCTAAGTGGTGGAGGAGGTGGAGCCTACTGACTAGGGTCTTGATGAGGTGCCCGAGCTCCCTTAGATTGTGCCATGTACTACGAGTAGGGAACAACCTGCTACACTATAGGAATAACTATGCTATAAGATGCAATGTAATAGGTTTCCCAACTGGTCTGATGGAGAACCTCTTGCTAGAAAGTGTCTCACTCTACCATCATCTCTGCAACCTGACGATCGTGCTCTGCTCTGACCTTATCTAACTGATGATTTCTCTACTCTAAGGTCTGCCAGCTTTCGGTCTCACTTCGCTAGATGTGTCTGTGCCACTATCAACTATGACTGTAGACCTGTCAAACATGCTCTCATCGACCGCACTGCATCTGCCCCTTGCTCCCTCGTAGGCTCTCTGCCTCCATCACCGCCTCCATCTCCATCTTTGACTCCCCCTGCTCATCTCTCCTCTATCTCACCTTCCTGGGAGCTACTCGCTCCTCCTCACCTCCACCCTTTGGTACCCTAGCTCCACTTAGTCTAACACCAATAGCCCCTAGGGATCCACCCTCTCCTCTCTTTTATTGTCTACCACCAGTTAGTACCCTACTGCTACTAGCACTAGGATCACCACCTGCTCACCTCGAAGCCTCGACTCTCTATCCCTGCCCCTTTCCCTATCCCTATGCCTGCATAGGGGCATCATCCTCAACCTCCTCTATCAGAGGTGCCTGCTCTGCTGGATCTATTAATATAAGGAATGGATGTTGCTGGAACCAATCCCTATGCTAGGGCAATACCCCCGCATGTACAATATCCTCTAGGTAATCCCATCTGACCTGTTGTAACCTAGTCAACTCCTGCATGCCTAGGACATATGATAACCTAGGTCCCCATTCCCATCTCTCCTCCTCTACATAATGTGTGTATGCAATAAACTCCTATGAGATCCCCTGAGGTCTACCATACTGCCTCATCACTTGAGTAACCACAAACCGCTCAACCACTATCACTAATTTGTCAATGAGAGGTAGAGTCATAAATAGGTCTCTATGCACAGCTCTCTAGTCATCCCAAGGCTCAAGACCCCTGTAAGGTCTCCATACAACCACTATCAAATCATCCTGTTGTCATCTCTAGTACTCTATCTTGCTCAGTTTGGGCTGAGTAATGTATCCACAATATCTATAAACAATCGACTATTGTGGATCTCTGGCATCATCAACAATCCATCTACAAACTAGGAGGTGCTCCTAGGCCCATACCTGTAATATCAAAACCCCTGCAGCCATACTCTTCCCCTCTCAGTAAACCATCTCATGCATCTCATGATACATGTATGCCAAAATACAATAACACCATCCTAATCTCTGAGGGTGCTCCACAAGCCTCTCTAGCATCCTACCCCAACTGCATAAGAAACCCTATTATCCCCTGTCTGGCATAAGGAAACAATAGATGAATCCTACTAGGATGCATGCCAATGAAAACTGATCACTGTAACTGGCCATCTTGTCATCCTAGCTAATAGACCGTGTCAGAATGTCTGCATCATGAGATACCTCCCTTAGAGCTAGTAGGCCAGGACACTGTGCTGAATCATAATCCACCTTATCCCCAATGAGTGGAATTCGAAGAATCCTATATACATCCTTGAGAGTGATAGTCATCTCCCCAACTGAAAAATGAAATGTGTTACGCTTAGAATGGAATCTCTCTACAAGTGCAGTGAGCATTCTATGATTCACACAAATATCTGGCATCTGTAAAAGGTGGGTCAGTCTGCACAAATCAATGTGCTCTATCAATATCAAATAAATTGCAAACTAATGTCATAGTTGGTGGATAGACACATCTGAAAAGAATGTGAGGTATTCAAACCTGCAAGAATCAAACAACATATCATCAGAAAAAATTTCAAATTATTCTATAAGATAAGTAAAACATCACACAAATCCAAAACAGGCAATTGCAAAATCAAATTTCCAAGTTTGCACCCTCAAAAATGCTCACTATTTTTCAAACGACATAACATAGTCGAGGCAGAAACTCATATGAGGTAGGAATGGGTATAGGATGACAAAAGACTCTGATATGACACAAAAAAGCCCTAGAACAACAAAATGGTCTCTTTTACATACATAGTACGATACAAGGGTAGGTGTCAAACGAAAAAACTAATGGACTCAAATGACAAAACAATTTTAAGCAGTTTGTTGTACAACATAGGATGTCATCTTGCATGACAAATCGACAAAACCCGACTTTTACATGCCTAAAAATTTAAAAAATCAACAAAAAAATTCAAAAAAATGATTAAGTGGTTTAAGATCGATCACTTATCGTTGGACCATTTTTCTTCGCAGAGGGCTTTTTGAATTTTCAAACTTGGAGGGTTAAAATGAATTTAAAATGACACTTTTATCCCTTATATAGCCAAAAACCTAATTTTTCAACTTGCTCCGATGGACATGAAAATTTTTCCCTTAGCTAATTTGCCTATCCTGATTCTATTTTCGGGATTGAAATCAAAATCCGAGATCATTCTCCTAGTAAATTTTAATACAATTTCAATTTCACATCAATCAACGCTAAATCTTCAAATATTCCTCCAACTCAATCTTTGTGCTCAATTCATTATCATCACTAAACAATTGCCTAAAATTGTGTACCCTCGCTATGTTTCAATTTCGCTCCCGAGGGGGCATACTCATGACCTTATGACCTCACATCTTCAAAGTCGAGAAATTTTTTCAAATCTTCATCAAAAGTCAGGCAAAAATATTTTTCAACTAAAGAAAATCAAATTCTTATTGCTAAGGGGCATCTCAGCTTCATCACTTCATATCAAGTTGATATCTCTCGATCATTTGAATTGAATCAATCACTAGGGGCATATTAGTTTCATCGCTTCAAATCAAGCTGATATTTGTCTTCATCTGAGTCAATCTCTTAATGTCAATCAGTTTCATCGCTTTTCATCAAGTTGATTATTTGTTTAAACTCAATCAAAAGTTTAAAGAGTGTCTTTGATCACACGCTCAATCTAAGCAGGTGTTCAGTTTCATCGTATCAAATCAAGCTAGATAGTTTACCTTTGCTCATCGTGTCTTGATCCATCAAGTTCAAGATTGATTTTATCTTCATTCACTGTGTCTAGTTAAATCAAGTTTTAGATCAGTACAATCCACTTCTTGATCAATCAAGTTCAAGTTTGGTATCTTTTCTCTTCATCGATCCTAGTTCAATCAAGTTCAGGATTGATATCGCTTTAATCAACTCTGTTCAGCTTCATTGCTTCAAATCAAGCTAAACACCTTGCTCTTCATCTGGTTCGTGATCAATCAAGTTCAGATTTGATATCTCTTAGACACAACATATTATTTGAACCAACACATTGCTCGCACACTAATTCAAAGAGGGGAAAACGTAATACCCTAAAAAATTGTCATCTAAACCATGGGCCCCTAATTTTGACAACATCACCAAGGTCCTACCCAAAGGCAATTAAATCAATCTTGAGCACATTATTAATTCTTTAATCATCAAATATCACATGGCAAGTGAATTACTCAATATTAATTAAATATTTATTTAATTAATTGAATCATTCCAAGTAAATCATTTTGATCAATTATCCTATTGAATTTATTAAATATCTTAGCATATTTAATTAATTAATAAATTTGCCATTTAATCATAAAAAAAGGAATTACTCTATCACAAAAGAGGAATTAATCACAAAGAAAGAGTTAAATTCAAAATAAAATAAAAGAATTGAATTGAAAGAGAAATCAAACTTGAGATATTATTTCTTCTTCTAAATTAAGAACTTGAAATCAGAAAAGAAATTAAAAGGAATTTAATCATTCTCTAAAATTAGAACTCAAAGCTTTTGAGAAAAAAAAGTTTAGTTGCATTGAAAAGATTCTTTTCTTGAATAAATCAAAGAATTACCTATTTTTATCTTGAGTGCATGGAATTAATTGAATTATATTTCTAATGCAAACTCAAACTTCTTTTCTAAATGTATTTCAATTAGACTATAATTGGAATCTATCTCAAGGTTAACTGAATCTAATTTCTCAATTATTTCAATTAATCCTAAATTGTGATTTTTCTTGATCTCTCTTGTGAATTTCTATAAATTCAGCCTTTAGCTCTCGGTCAAAACACCTTGGAGATTTATTATTATACATTTTTTTCTCTGGAGTCATTGAATATATTATGCTTTCTTTTTGAGATTATTTGCATCTTAGTTTAGCTTTTTGCATATTTAGTTTATCCATATTGCTTGAATTCATATTGCTTGAATCTTTCATCCATCTTGCATCCATTTAGCTTAATATCATGCTCATATAGATTAAATCCTTCGTCTTGGTGTAGTCTAGTCACTAGTATTGCTTATACAAATATGAGAGCAATCTTATACTCACATCCTTTAGAAGGCAATTGGTCGATTTGTTATGGTTTTTTTAATTCATGCTTATATCTGTCTAACCATACATGTAATGACTTAATTGCAGTGTTATTTTTTGTAGCTTACAGATACTTATTTCACTTTTTCACACACACACGATCTGATCCTTCCATATAGTATAATTGCTTCCATCAAATCTTAGATTATCCTTCTTAAGCACATAGGTTGCCATCCTGGATCTCCTCAAGAGGTCAATCTTCTTCCAGAGGATCTCACTTTGATACCAATTATTGGCAACAACAATGAAGGAAAATTGAGGGGGGGGTGAATCAGTTTTCACTAGATTAAAAAAATTAAGCACAATCTTAGATCTGATCAACTGCAACAAGAATAAAGATAAAGACAACAACAACAACACACATAACACCAAGAATTTTGATGTGGAAAACCGAGTTAAGGGAAAAACCACAGTGGGAACCTACCCACAATAAGATGATACTCTGGTAGTATGTGTAAATATTACAATGGGAATGCACATGCATTCAGGCACACTACCTAGAGCTCACTGCTCAAAATATAATAACCCATAAGGCTCCAACGATCAAGGACGGTTTACTACCTTATAATAATATTCGGACTGCAATCTAGATTACATGAACTACAAAGATATCATTTGCTAATGCCTGATGATAGTTCCAGTTAAGCTCATTTTTTTGCCCTGCAACAATCTCTTCTCAATACACAATACCAAAAGATAAATTCACTTATGCACACATACACCACTCTCTTATAATGTAGACACCACATCAACACCCAAAGTACATGAATATAACACTTATTTATACAATTCATCAACCTTGACTACAAGGTCGGCCAAACCCTCAACCCTCAATTACAAAATTACATCACATGATTCATAAATCAACCACTAGACCAATATAATGCCATAAAAGACATAGCATTGACCTAAACCAAATCCTCGAACACACATCACCACTAAAAATCTCACCAAGATCAACTGCAACATGCTACACCACCAAAAATACTGCATAACACGAAGAATATCACTAGACCCATAAGATCTTCAAGAACGCACACAAGGATCAATGTAGACCACCAAAACAAATAGGAAACAACCAGGAAACACCAAAAAGAATCTGCAATAGCTGCACCAATACCACTTAATCAAATCTTCATCGATCAACATGCTAACACTTAAGATCACTTATCAGCAACAATTCAGACTAGAAAGATAACTTGTGGAGCACCAAATCATGAACCATCTAAAATGAAGATACACATGAACATCCAAAACACTCTCTCAAATCTACAACCAAAGATATGATCATACCAAAGCACAACAAATCAAATACCAAACTCTGCCAACCATAGAAAAAAAGAACAATCTTCATACCAGAATCCACAACTGGAACAAATCACCACATAGCATCATGCAATAAATAAAGAATGAGGTATCTCTAGTTGATTTAGTATCCCAAGAAGATAAACCGACTAGATCAACTCATTGCAAGTACCGGATCACCAAAATAGCTCTGCAACACCAAATCATAGGAATATGTTGACATCAATGGCAACATATCCTAGCTGCAAAAATATCCAACATCAAATCAATTCAACCAAAACCAAATCACCTTCAAACAATTTCAAAATCCAAACCCAACCACGTCAAAACCTCACAAATATCCAAATGCATCTCTAAAGAAAGGTAACTCTTTCAAACATCTCCTAATGAAAATCCTAAGTGATTCTTCCAAGAAAGATAAAAAATGTGCACCTATGTCTAGCAATGGCTCATCCCCCCATAAACAAATTGACTCTCTAGTGGCCTCTACTCCTACACCTTCTAAAGATTTGAAAGAACCTTCCATATCATCCTCATCAACTGGTACACCCAAGGATGATATCCCCCTAGGGCTATCCACAATGGATCTCCATGCTAATCCAAGTTATGATCCAAGTCCCTGCCATGCTTCAGAAGTGATAAACCTTATGTCGTTGTGTGCTTCATTTTGCATCAACCATATTTCAAGGGATCCCATTCAAAGTCCATCTCACTCAATTCAAAGCATTTATCCCTTCCCAAAATCCCTCACACATATCCAAAGTCCAAACCCATGTCAAGAGGATAAATTAGAGAATGAACAAATGAGTCCTAAAATAAATAAAGATCAAGATCCTGAAATCTTATAATTCCATCTGATTGTTGACCAGGATCCCATCTTACTAGACACCCATCCTATCCAAGAACACAACACCTTTTCAAGTCCCATTGACATTCCACTCCCCGAGAAAGGTCAAGATATCCCTTTCATTCTTTCGAGTGCTCCCATTGAAATTCAAGAGAAGAGAACCTTTAAAGAGGAATTCAATGATCTTCCTCATCAAAATCAAGGTATCCTTTCAGATTCATATCCTCCACAAGACCTTGTCATCCCTTTAGATCCTACACAAGATCCCTTTGTTCCTCCATTTCCATTTCATAATGCTCCATATACACTCCAAGATCTCATTTCTTTTGATTATTCCCTTATTCCTCCCATTCCATCTCATGAAGAGCTTGTCATTGATCCTGATCCGCATCATGATCCTAACATGTTGGCGCAATATGTTCATGAACCCTCAACATGCATAATGGATTCTTCCACTTTGGTCTAGTCTGATCCACATCATGATTCCATCATTTCTATCATATCATGTCCACCTCATAATGGACTCATGTCTTCTTCCTAAAGAAAAGAGTATCCTATGAGTCAAAATATTCATAAAGGCAAAGGGGTAGACCTTCACAAGAAAGAACCCCTCCATATCAAATATTATCTTAATGGTGATGGCCTCAGTGGCATTCCTTAAGACATTGGTATCCCTACCAAACCTAAATCCAAACATGCACCTATCCTTTCATCCCTTCCATCCATTTTTGGTCCTTATATCCCTTCATCCCCTATTCAAGGTCAGCAAAGGAAAACATCTTTGATCACCTTCCACCCCTCCAAAATAACTCCATATCATTCCTATCCATTTATTTGGTATTTTCCCCCTCCAATCAATTTGGATGCCAAGCATAAAATTCGTAAGTCCAAAAATCCACATGTATTCAAAGATCAACATGTCCAGTTTAATCGACATGTAAAAAAGCAAAATTTGATCCAAAAATAAAAAGAAATGTCCAAAAGGCCACAAAGGCCCACTAAGAAAAAGAAAGAAAATTCAAAAGCTATATGGGTTCCTAAGGCACTTGTGCAAACAATGCATTCCCAAGAACTACAAATGAATGGAAAATAAAAAACAATGTGAATCCCTAAATGGATCTTCAAAGCACATCAGTCTAAATAAAAGTAAAAGTTGGCATCCAAAATTTGTATTCCTCCATCCAAAACTTTCAAATATATTCCTCCATCACCTCCTCCACCAATTTCAGGTCCTTATGTCCCAAAATCACCATCCTTTCCTCGATCAAAATCTCAATATCCAAAATCCACTTTTCCTCCTTCAGTCCACTACCCCTTAAGGTGTGTGCCAATATTGATCTTGCTAGGATTTCCATGCTCTCAAGAACAATTTTTCCAATACCCTATCCATTATCCAATGCCTATTTTCCATCCTTCCATCCCTCTGATTCAATCCTTTACATAAATCCTTACCTTAGTCCCCTTTCCTTTCCATGTCATTATCCTGCCAATGTCTTTGAGCATACTCTTAATAGTCATGGTCCATTTTTCAAGGATACTATTCAAGAAAAAGATGCCTGATTCCTTCCATCCCCTATCATGTGTTCATTTTCTTCCAAAAAGTAAAAAATACACAAAAAATTGAAAAAATTAAAAAAAGCAAAAAAAAAGTCAAAAAATCAAAAAGGAAAAAAAAAAGAGTAAAGAAAAATCATTTGTCCTTTGGTGAAAAATTAGCAAACAGGTGCCTTGGGAAAGTAACATGATGAAAACCTAGCAAACATGCACCATGCGTAATATTCTTCTTTCATACCATACTTGGGGACAAGTTTGATTTGCACTATTATATCATATTACCTATCATACACTCCATTATCCTATCGTACCCTTGTCATACAAGGCTGAGGATCTTCATGAACATCATGCATCCTATTCACAACTTTCAATCTATCATAGCTTTTGGTCTTTATACATTGGCTTATTACAACCTTTCATCCATATTCCTTGGCTTATTGCAACCTTCTGTCACTATCCCTTAGCCTATTGCAACCTTCACTCCATATCCTTTATCCATTCTTAAGCTTGCTTATCCTATCAATATCCTATCATCATCCATACACTCTTTTCCATCCCTTAATCTTGATCCAACATAAGGATGTAAAATGTAAAAAATGGTTTCATAAACCTCTTGACATGTCCCTCATGCCATGCCATTGCTTTAAATTGTCTTATCTAGTCCCTTATCGCATCACGCAATAGTCCTTGGAAATTGAATTTGCTCTGTCTCCATCATAAATGGCCTTTTTCTTCCCTCTATCTACCAACATTTTAGCAAGCCTATTAATCCATTCATCATATTCCTTGCCTTACTAGACACTGGGGGAAAAATCATAAAAAATTCCTAAAAAACAAATAATGTCTTGAAAAATCCCTAAAAAGAAAATAAAGTCTTGAAAAAATCCCTAAAAAGCAAATAACGTCCTAAAAAATCCATAAAATCAAATAGTCCTAAAAAAATCAATAAAAATTGAAAAATGACTTAAAATAATACAAAAACATTCATAAAATGACTTGAAATAATCCAAAAACATTCATAGAATGTCCTGAAATAATCCAAAAAAAATTGTAAAATGCCTTGAAAAAAGCACAAAAAAAAATCACAAAGTTCAAAAACCCTAAAATTTGGAAAACATTAAAAATCCAAAAACAAACTATCACTTTTGTTTCATTTCACTAATAAACTGTCCCCTTTGTACATAGACATACATTTGAGTGGACAACAAATCAAAAATGCAGTAAACACTACGCTTAAAGAAATCATGCAACAACAAATGAACTATTCAACCAAGCAAGCATTCAAACTGATCAAAGTTGTCATATCATTCAAAAAACATCAGCATTATCGATCCTTTTGTAAACATTATCATGGGTCTTATACAAGGTGTGGTATACTTAAAACTAGACTAAGTCCTATCTTAGACGAGGTAGTACATTCCATAAAATTAGACTGCATGATCATTCTATCACCACAACATTATCCACTTTGACAATGAAGATCAGAATGGTTGTTTGAATTGTTTAAATTTTGTGAGTCTTATCTTTTCATTGATTTATCTCCGATCATGTTCCTATGTCGATCGATGATGTCACTGAGTGATTTAGAGTGATCGAGATGGCTCATGGTCTCTTGGTTTTGTTTTCTATTTGTGGAGTGTGTCATATCATTTTGGGGCAAGTATGTCTTGGGTGTCTGTGCTATCACATCCACTTTGTGGTTGTCTCACATACCTCGACCCTTGACACACCTATTGTCTTAGGATGGTTGAACCATTCCTTGTCTGTGACATATCTATTTTACATAAAGGGATTGCATTATCACCTTGGCCTTTATTGCCATGGTGTGCCACATCCATTTTGCCATATCAAATAAAGGTTCTCACCTACTTTTTGTGCATTTGTGAAAGCAAGTTTCTCTTCATCACTAACTGTTCTTCATCTAATTTCTTCTTACTAACTTTTCTTCTGTCAGTCCTCGCAGTCAATCCAATTTAGTACTCTGGTACACCACAAAAGTAAAAAATGTTGCATCTTGCATTCATTGGTTAGTGCATATGCATGCCATTGTTAGGACCCGGGAGGCAAATGAGAGGGGGGGGGTGAATCAGTTGACCATGAATTTCAACCCAAATACAACTTAATCAAACTTGATAATTAATACTGGCAAACCAAACTTAATATCAGTTAATAGATTAATAGTTAATATCAATACTGGTGAAACTTAATGCATAAAACAAAAAGAGAAATGACATCCACAACACATAACACAGAGATTTGTACATGGAAACCCTGTAAGAGGAAAAACCCTGGTGGGAAACCTTACCCACAATCAAATGATACTACTGCAGATAGTATGTGTATACAAATGGGGTCTGTGTTACTACTTATCAAGTTGCGATTAGTTTTATATCCAAAGTCATTCTATATACTCTAGTCGGTTACTACTACTGAAACATTCAGTTGGTATGCACAGAACAGTCGGTTATAGAAGAAAGTAGTCACAGAGCCCAGTATGCATCGAGTTGTCTACCGAGTATCATTCCATGTCTACCGAGTAGAAATAATGATACACCGAGTTGATATACACCAAGTGAAATGTGTTACTAGATTCATTGAATCTAGACACACATGGGAAAATGCGTTACAAGATTGAGGAACATAGAACCGTTATCACATTGGAAATTGTACTTAAAGATTGTGTATGATTTTGAGGTCATCTAGCCAATGAAATATTTTATATAGTTATTCATTCGATAAATCATGTTTGTAATATCGAAGCAATGAATTAGATCACCGACATAAGAGATCTATTTATATAGAGGTTTATGAAGCAAGACATGTGAGATAGACAGAGATATACAAAGGTGTATGAAGCAAGACATGTGTGATACATAAGAAAGTACTAAGTGTTATGACTGTTACAGAGACACAAAGGTCACCGAGAAGGATTTCAGATAACAGTCAAAGAATAGAGTAAATAGAAGGGTTTACTGAGTTATTCTATGGGTTACCAAGGTATGTCATAAGAAAGGTAATCTTATTTTGAGCACATAGAATCTGCTATAACATTCCAGATGTAAAGTTGCAGATATTTGTAAAGATTTTATTGAAATATTTTGAAGTTATAAGAGAAACCTTTAACAGGGTAAAAGACTCTAAATAATTCTATAAATTGTAAAGCCTCTAACCGAGTGCAACATTTAGTTTAAGTGTTGTAAAATCCTTTAGCAAGGTAGATCTAACAGATCTTGATACTCCTAATAGGATAAGCTATCAGAAATAGCTGAACATGTAGCTCTAACTGAGCACTCTTTATTATTGCAATAGTGAAGTTGTAGGTGCCATCCCCACTGCAATTTTTCTCTCTAACCAAGAGTTTCTGCGTAACCAAAATATATGTGTTATGGAGTGAATCATGTATGATTGTTATTTATTTGTTTTAGCTTTATGTTATGTTGCAGCAGTTTTTGGTTTATGCATAACAATAAAGTTATTATTGACAAAAGGATTTGAAGTACTGACTCACCACTCCCCTCTCAATACATTAGCTTTCCATATTGGGCCTAATATTCTACACATGTAGAAAGGCCAACGGCCTAGAGCTCACTACTCAATCACAAAACAGGAGTCACAGTGACTATAATTGGATGGTTAAATCCAATGATAATGTATTGCTCAAAATAGCATCTCCAATGATAGATTTAGTATTGGTTAAGATCTGATAATCACCTTCAAACCTTGAACCTTCTCTATGGTCTACTCATATGATCTTCAATATTCACACATACCATGTTACAATACCATAACCTTACATACCATATACCATCTCCTTTATCTCATCAATTGAGTCTTACATATATACCAAAACCTAGGACCAAATGTGTAGGTCGGCTCACTAAGAATATTAAAATAAAATCAATTACAAACAAGTTAAGATGCAATGCATCATGTCGACTCAATACATTTACAACAATATCCAATCAATAAATCATCTCCATAATGTGTCGTGCTGATTTGGAATAGATAATGCATATCAGTCCATAACCTAGACCAATTTGTCAGTAACAACAAATATGTCAGCCTGATTAGACCAATAACCAAAATACCAAAACCAAGTATCCAAACCATGTCTTCAACATAACCAAGTGATATCGAGATGATAACAAGTCATCCTCAGTGCTAGTGAACAATATAACCTGGCGGTGAACAATATACCCATGACTGTGCATAAGTCACTAAACATGTCGGTGAACACAATGTGCCAGTTCAACATAACCAAAGATCTCCAAAAGGATAAGTGTTAACATCAATGACAAAAATAATGCAACACATCCATAATACCAACAATCTTCCCCTTTCGCATTTATGGCAACACAAGATGGAAAAACATCTAAGTGCCAAAATAGAATGCCAAAAACAAAAAACCAATAATCTCCATAATAGATCAATACCAGAAATCAAAATCAAAACACAGAGAATATATATCTCTCCCCCAATGAATGATCTCTCCCCAAAGGATAATGTTAATGTTTTTCCATAGATATCTCCCCCCCTTTGACATCAGATGCCAAAGCAATACAAATATGAAAACATACAAACAACTCATATAACCAATTACAATAACCAATTGTTATAACCAGCTACTCCCCCTGAGAAGTAGCTCTCCTCCATCAAAGCTGGAAAAAGGTTTCTCTATTATTTCTATTGGTTTGATGCTAATCTTCAATTGTCTAAGTCTCTATCAGCAAGGGTATTACCCCAAGCTACTCCCTAAGATATTCAAAAGTTTCCTTAGGAAAATGTTTAGTAAAGATATCTGCAATCTGCTCTTAAGTATTCACATAAACCAATCTTACTTATTTTGCTTCAATATTCTCTTTCAGAAAATTATATTTGATAGAGACATGTTTAGTCTTAGAGTGAAATACCAGATTATTTGATATATCAATTGTTGTTGAATTATCACAATAAATGATTATAGGTTCTTTGCATTTTACCTTGATGTCCTTCAACATTTGCTTAATCCATAATACCTGAGTACAATTAGTTGTTGTTGCAACATATTCTGATTCTGCTGTTGATAATGATGTACAACTCTGCTTCTTTCTCAACCATGAAATCAATTTTCTACCAAGAAAGAATGCTCCGCTAGTGGTGCTTTTTTTTGTCATCTACATCTCCTACCCAATTTGCATCGATGTATGCACATAAATCAAAATTTTCATCTTTAGGATACCATAAACCAAGATTTGTTGTGCCTTGTAGATACCGAAATATCCTTTTTACTGTTGATTCATGATTTTCTTTAGGATTACTCAAAAATATTGAAATAATACATACTGCATTAATTATATCAAGTCTTCTTTGTGTCAAATATAGTAAACCTCCATTCATATATTTGTATCTTGTTGTATTAACAGGAGTTGAATCATCCTTCAATGTCAATTTATCAGTTGTAGTCATAGGAGTACTTACCGGTTTCGAGTTTTCCATACCAAATTTCTTCAATAGTTCCTTCAAGTATTTTGTTTGACATATGAATATACCTTTATCAGTTTGTGCAATCTGCAATCCTAAAAAGAATTTTATCTCCCCAATCATAGACATTTCAAATTCTTCCTGCATCTTATTAGCAAAGTCTTTACATAATCCATCTTCTCCTCCAAAAATGATATCTCAATTCTAGCTACCGGTGCAAAGGTTTCATTATAATCAATTCCCTCTTTCTGTGAATATCCTTTACACACTAATCTTTCTTTTTTCCCGATTAGCTTACCATCTTCATTAAGTTTATTTCTGAATACCCATTTAGTTCCAATTTCATTTTTGTCTTTAGGTCAAGGAATTAATGTCCATGTAATGTTCTTTTCAATTTGTTCTAATTCATCTTCCATTGCTTTAATCCAATGTTCATATTGACAAGCTTCAATAATAGATGTCGGTTCAATTCGAGAAATTAAATATACCTCTTCATTTGCTAGTCTTCCTCTTGTCATAACTTCTTGATACTTATTCCCAATTATCTGATTTTTTGAGTGATTCAGACTTACATACCTAGGTTTAATCACATGTTGTTCTTTAGTCACTGTGGAATTCTCTGATGATGCCAATGTGACTGGATCCACACTTTATACCGGTGCACTCTATATAGGTTCATTTATGATCATCTCAACTGCCGGTTCAAAATCTATAGACCTTGAATTTCCTCTAAATTGTTCATCTATCTTCACATTAGCACTCTCAATGATTTTCTGCAATATTTTATTAAAACATCTATATGCCTTGCTCTTAGATGAATAACCAATAAATATTCCTTCATCACTTCTAGGATCAAATTTACAAATATACTCATCTCTCCTAATATAACATTTGCTTCCAAATATTCTGAAATATTAAGAGTAGGAGTATTACCAAACCATAGTTCATAAGGGGTCTTACCAGTTTCACCTTTGATGTGAACTCTATTAAAAGTGTAAACTGTTGTATTCACTGCTTCTCTCCAGTACACATGAGGTAGATTTGCTTCCAATATCATGCTTCTAGCTGCATCCAAAATAGTTTTGTTCTTCCTTCCCACAATTCCATTTTGTTGAGGTGTCTGAGGTGTTGATAGTTGTCTTTTGATTCCATTCACTTCACAAAATATATTAAACTCCTTAGATGTAAATTCACCTCCTTGATCATATTTCAAACATTTGATTTTCTTACCGGTTTCATTCTCTACCATTGCCTTGAACAGTTTGAATTTTCCAAAAGCTTTTGATTTCTCCCTGAGAAAAGTAACCCAACACATTCTAGAGTAATCATTAATGATTAGCATAAAGTATCTATCTCCCTATAGACTTCTTGTTCTTGTCAAACCACACAAGTCAGTATGGATTAAATCAAGAACATTATTGGATTTCTCATAGATACTCTTAAAAGTTGTTCTAACTTTCTTTCCCATTTAACATTCCTTACATACTGGATTATGAGGTTTCACAATCTTTGGTAAATCCCTTACTGCCTTAGTTGAACTAATCTTTACAATGCAATCAAAATTTACATGACAAAGTCTCTTACGCAATAACCAACTTTCATCAATATGTGTAATCAAGCATGTCTTTTCAGTATTATTCAAATGAAAGATATTACCTTTAGTCTGATTACCGGTTGCAATCTTCAATCCAACTATGTTCATGATTTTTCATTTACCATTCTTGAATTGTAACTAAAAACCCTTTTCAACTAATTGACCAACACTCAAAAGATTATGCTTCAAACCTTCAACATAATAAACATTGTCAGTATTGTGCTTACCACCAAAGATATAGTGCCTTTTCCTTTGATCAAACAAGCTTTATCATCCCCAAATCTTACTAGACCACCATTATATTCCTGAAAAGATAAGAATTTACTTTTATCACTAGTCATATGATGTGAGCATCCAGAATCTATGATCCATTCATCCTTTTCTTTAATTTTAGTTGCTAGGGCCTGCTCTACCGGTGGAATAGTAGGTGCCAGTTGATCTTCTTTTATTGCAACAAAATCCCATTCATTGTCTATCGATTCTTCATTAGAATCATCAGTAACATGATTTATCTCTATTCTTCTTAAATATGTATCTCTGATATTCAGGGTTAGGCTTATATGTTCTTTTAGCTTCCTCTCTCAATCTTGCATGTCTATTAAGACATCTAGATGCCATATGACCAACTTTATTGCAGTTAAAACATTTAAATGGTGCTTTATCATCATACTTACTTCCAACTGGACCTTTAGGCATTTTCCTTGCAAATATATGATGATGCTTTGAAGGCCAAATCTATTTTAATTGTAGCAATAGGACCGAATTCCTCAAGCACAAATGCTGAAAGTTTTCCAACCAAGGTATGTCTAGATACTGATGTATTAGGCATTGTGATAACTTAATGATGAATGGATAGTACCAAATCGGTACTGAGAGGGGGGGTGAATCAGCAGACATTGTGCTTTGGTAGACAAACAGTAACATCGGTCTTAAATAGAGTACAACAGGTAAAACCCAGAATAACTGAGACAAGCATAAACTGGTTGACACTTATCTTTTCATAAAATCTAATACTTCATTTCCATTTCACCCTAGTGCATGAATAGGTAATCTATCATCAAAATATATAAACAGCTAGATCAACATGATTTACCTTCAGACAAAAATCACTTAAACCATCACATGAATAACACCACACATGACACACAAATTTTTCACGTGGAAACCCAACTGGGAAAAACCATGGTGGGGATGAATACCCACAAGCTGTTTTTGAAATCTTTAGAAGTCCACTCTGTTAGGAGCCTTGTCTGGTTAAAGGCTAATACAATAGATTCTATTAGGAACTGATCCTGTTAGGGATCACCTGGTTAAGGGATGGCTAGAATACCCAGTTAAGGGTTAAACCCTGTTAAAGGTTACCTTGTTAGAGGATTTCAAGAACTCAATGGTTTTGAGTCACCCTGTCAAAGGATTTATAGTAAGCTGGTTAAAGCTACCCTGTTAAGGGATTTCCCAACTATTGAAGTGGTTAGAGATCAACAAGTATTACAATGATCTGGTAACAGAACTCAATGCCAATGCAGATCCGCTTTAGCTCCTCTTCACCTTCTGCACTTATACTCTGCAGGTATCACTTCTCTCCTCTGGTCTAGCAAGAATCTCATATCTCTTCACTTGGATACACACACACAACTTTTGCCAACAACCAAGAAAGAAACACAACATCGACCTTATAGGAAACAGATAGGTCGGTAGCATAAACCCTAAACCCTAAACCTATTAGGTTAAGCAATTCAAACGGTTTAATCCTGACCATTGAGCACATTGCATTAAATGCAACAGTCTTGAACCAATCTTAAGACATTCTCCATCGTTCATTTTCCACCATTTTCAAGGCGACTGATGACCCATCACGCATTTTCACCGTTTACAGACTTTGCACATTCCTGAGGTAGATAGGAACAATCTCCTTCATGCAAGATCCTTCGCGTGCACAAGCTTGACATGGCAACGTGATTTGTTCTTTGTTACAATGCTAACTCATCACACAAAATCACCGGTTGAGTTACACAGGCTTGAAGCACTTCAATCAAAAACCCTAAAGTTGAGACTACCAACCGGTAGTCATACAAATCTTCCATGTACCGGTTCCCATAACCACATGACGGTTCACCTTGAACAAACACACCTCTTCACTTTGGCACATATACCGGTTCACAATGTTATACTGGTTCTCACATATACCGGTTCTTGGTAACATACCAGTTCTCTCTTCTTCAGCATATTGACATCAATGACAACATACAATGTCATCATGTCCTCATACTGGTTCACATAATGCCAACACATTGTTCTCAACTCATTAATAGTAGTTACTTTCATTTTGTATGCCGGTGGCAATGCTCTTAAAACTTTAGAAACAATTTCATCTTTACTTAAGGATCCTCCACAACATAGTATTCCTAAAACAATTTTATTCTCTTACCATGATAGCAAAAATTCTTTCATCTTCTCCCATTTTCATACCTGACCTGGAAGCATTCTAGTTTTTCAATTTTAACAGTGGTATCTCCTTCATTCAGTGTCTCCAATTTATCCCAAATAGCTTTAGCAGTAGATCAGTTTGATAATCCCATGATTTGCTGATCTCATAATGCGCTCAAAAGTGCTTCTCTTGCTTTGCAATCATTTGCTTGATATTTACCCAATGTTGGTGGATTAGGTTGCTTCGGTGTAGGACCAACATAGCCATTCTTTGTAACTTCCCATATGTCTCTTCCAATGCAATTCAGATGTGTCTCCATTTTGATCTTCCATATACCATAGTTGGCTCCATCAAGTTTCAAACTATCCTTCCTGAAAATGTTAGCTGCCATAGGATCTCCTCAAGCTATTAGGCTTCTGTGAAAAGAGGACTATTCTCTGATACCGATTGTTAGGACCCGAGAGACAACTGAGAGGGGGAGATGAATCAGTTGACCATGAATTTCAACCCAAATACAACTTAATCAAACTTGATACTTAATACTGATAAACCAAACTTAATGTCAGTTAATAGATTAACAATTAATATCAATACCGGTGAAACTTAATACATAAAACAGAAAGAGAAACAACAGCCACAACACATAACACAAAGATTTGTACATGGAAACCCTGTAAGGGGAAAAACCACGGTGGGAAACCCTACCCACAATCAGATGATACTACTGTAGATAGTATGTGTATACAAATGGGGTCTGCACATGCAGAAAGGCCAACCATCTAGAACTCACTACTCAATCTCAAAATAGGAGTCACACTGACTACAATTGGATGGTTAAATCCAATGATAATGTACTACTCAAAATAGCATCTCCAATGCTGGATTCAATACCTGTTAAGCTCTAATAATCACCTTCAAACCTTCCTTTAAACTTCTCTATGGTCTACTCATATGATCTTCAATATTCACACATACCATGTTACAATACTATAAACTTACATACCATATACCATCTCCTTTATCTCATCAATTGAGATCTTACATATATACCAAAACCTAGGACCAAATGTGTAGATCAACTCACTAAGAATATTACAATAAAATCAATTACAAACAAGTTAAGATGCGATGCATCATGTCGGCTCAATACATTTACAATAGTATCCAATCAATAAATCATCTCCATAACATGTCATGTTGATCTGGAATAGATAATGCATACCGGTCCATAACCTAGACCAATTTGCTAGTAACAACAAATATGTCAACCCGATTAGACCAATAACCAAAATACCAAAACCAAGTATCCAAACCATGTCTTTGACATAACCAAGTGATCTCCAGATGATAACAAGTCATCCTCAACATCGATGAACAATATAACCTACTGGTGAAAAATATACCGATGATTGTGCATAAGTCACTAAACATGTCGGTGAACACAATGTGCTGGCTCAACATAACCAAAGATCTCTAGAAGGCTAAGTGTTGACATCAATGACAAAACTAATGCAACACATCCATAATACCAACAACCATAATCATTTGTTACATTGCATCAAAAACCAAAATAAAGCATTTGCATAACATCATTCTTCATTGCATTCTATTCAGTGTCAAAAAACACAAAAACACAATTGTATATTTTATTCATTAGATCATAAATGTATATAAAGAATCCATACGTGGCATCATATCGAACGAAAATGCATATCATAGCATTGCTGCATATTATATATAGTAAAAAAGTGTTGTAGTAAAAAATCAAACTATCTGTCCTAGTATGGCCTATAGGCTAAGTACATAATAAGAAAATGTCTAAATCATAATGAGAAAATATGTCCCTATCATACTGTGCTCCTTCTATCCTCCTGACCTCTATCCTATCTTGAGGATGAAGCTCCTCATATCCCGTGGTCTTGTGTTGTCTGATCATTTGAACCTATGTACATGTTTTGCAAGGTGATCTATCACTAGAGTGTTTGCCATCCTTATGTAATCTCCTTAGTCCAGAGCTCAAAATATGCCTAGTTTGAGAGTGAAAATGAGCCTTTTTCAAGTGTCTAGATGGATGTGCACCTTTCCCACCTTGAATTGGTCGTGGTATTTTGTGCTTTTTAACGCTTGTATCTTGTGCATTTGATCTTTGGTTTTTAGTCTGTTCAAACTAGTGGCTTCCTGTCATCATTGTCGATGAATTGGCCTCTTTTCTAAATTTTTTGGTCAATTCCTCAAAGGGGCATACATGTACCTTGTCATTGTTTGGGGAATTATTCTTTATTATTCTTTGAAACAATACTTTGAATCACATTATCTCAAAGAGGGGCAAAATGTATGCATCTAAAAATGGTCAACGCTTGCGGTGTCATACTTTAACATGTTTGTGTGACCTTATTTTAGGGTTTTCACACTTATTAACATTTATTCTATGTTGCACATTTGATCTTTATCATTTATCAATATTGTGTCATTCATCTACATTTCTTTTCTCTTCAATTTCAATCCTCTTGTATTTCAATTAGGTCTTATCAATTTTATCTTCAAATTGTAATCATCGGTCGTGACCGATTTTATCATGTCAATTGGACATCGTCAATCCTAGTTGGTGTTGAATTAGCGTTTTTTCCTAGAACTTTATCCTTTTTCAATCATCTTTGATCAATTCTCAACCAGTATTCATCATGTTGGATCCTTTTTCAATCATCAATTATCAATCCCTTATTAATTTGCGACCAATTTGTCATCGGTCTTTTGTCATTCGACCTTCATCAAGTTGACTTTTTATCAATCTTTCATCAATTTGTCATCAATCTTAATCAATCATCAATTTTCGATAATTAGTCACCGATCCTCATCAATTGTCATCTATAAATTTGGCCTTTTTGTTAATTTTGATCAATTTGTTATTCATCTTCATCAATCAATATTGGTTTCTTATCGATTATCAAGTCTTCATAATTTAATTTCTTGATCATGATCGGTTTTATATCAATTGTTTCAATCTTGTCTTGGCCTAATTCATTTCTAATCTATCTCCTAGGGTTTTGTGATTTAATCATTTAATCCTATTAGCATTTCCCCTTTAGGTTAAGTGAATTCATTCATTTATCCTAACTGTCCTATGTCACAATTAAATAAATCATTTAGTTTGCTAATTCTTTTGTGAACTAATTAAAAAATGAGATATTAATTAAGTGTCATCTAATTTCCTGATTCCTAATTTTCTTTTTTCCACCTAATTTGCTAATTTGCAAATTTTGAATTCCCACAAATTACCCCCCCTAATTCCTTCCCTTTTCATGCTTCCATTTATCATAGTTTTGAAGCTTATTTCACTCTTATTTTGTCATAAAATGACATGGAAATGTGTCATAGTTCCTTGCATAGATGTATGTCATATTTCATGACATAGCAACTTGTCATACACCTTACATAGCAATTCTTCATAAAATTACATGGAAAGGTGTCATAATTTGTCATAATCCTTCTCTTTTGGAATCAATTTGCCAATTTTAAATGAAATTGCTTCTTCCAATTTTCTCATGCTAATTTGGTCCTCTCGTCAATTTATCTATAAAATGCGCTCATTTTCCTCATCTTTTTCAACCACAATTCAAGTACCCTTATGCTATCAATTTCATCTCTATTTTGTTGTCATCTTGCTTGCATCACACTTGCATTTTGTAGGTTATATCCACATGTATCCATTTGAAGGAGAAAGAATGGCAATAGAAGTCAATGGAGGAAACATCCATGTTTTGGTTTGCACTGTCTTTTGATGTGTAGTTTTTCATTCCTTTGTTGAGTGTATTAGGACTTGATTTCATTGCAATTTAGGTTTGTGGTTACCTAATTTATTTCTTTGATGCTCTTTCCCAGATTCTTAGTTCCACTCATGATTTATGTCTCACTCTTATTTACCATTTGAGGTACATGTTTTAATGTCTCACTTTCCTCTATCTGATTCAGATCCTCTTCAACCATCTTTATCTAACTTTTAACTTCTAGAGCTATCTCTTCTACTACAAAAACAAGAATAACTTTATTCTTAGATTTAGGTGTATTCTTAGTTTGATTCCATCCTCCACAAACTTACACCATCAAATAGTTTCTTCTACATAGTAGACATTTTCATTTGTTCTCATACCTTCTGCAACTAACCCCACTATACCTCCTTTTCTGATTTCACATTTGAACTAAATAAATATAACCTCATAACCTTTATTGCACATCTAACTTACACTTAACAAATTATGTCTCAGACCTTTGACATAGTAAACATCATAAGTCTTATTCTTACCATCAATTATAATGCATCCATTTTCACAAATAGGTGTAGCTTCCTCTCTTGCAAACTTCATGAATCCAGCATCATACTTCTCTATTTTATCTATTCATTACCTTTCATATGGTTTGAGCAACCAGAGTAAATGATCCAAGCTTTCAATTCAACTTTAGCATGCAAAGCAACCTTTCCTTTTACCATGTTTCCATTGTTCTTCACATTTTCCAATCTTCCAGACCTTCCTTTATCCTTCTCCATTATTGCCAAGAAAAATAATTTTTCATTTGAATCATCACCATCTTCATCTTCATATAAATGTTTCTCTATTAAGAAAAATCATCTTTTTCCTTTATCTCTATCACCTGTCTTCTTATTTCTATCACTACTTTTGTATCTATCATTTCATTCATCATCATCAAATCTTTTGTAGTCTTCCTTATACATGCATCTACAATCATAATGACCAATTATACCACAATTAAAGCATTTAAGAGGTAACATACCTTTGTACTTTTTGGTTCCTCTTTTCAATCTTCCTACAAATTTTGCATCAAACTCATCCACTAGTTCATATTCAAGCTTCTTTGAAACATTGAATACCACTTCTCTCCTCTCCTTTTTGATATCATCCATTTCAACATAATTCTCAAAAGTAGATAGTGAACTAAGAAGTTGGTCTAGCATATACTTATCCAAATAATTACTCTCCTTAACAACAAACCTCTTGGGCTTGTAGTATTTAGGCAATATCAGCAATACTTTTCTCACAACATTACTTTCTTCTATTTTGCACTAGCACCTTTGATATCATTTACAACCTCATTTACCCTGTGTATATATCCTCCAATGAGCTCATCATCATACATCCTTAGGCTCTCAAATTTGTGCTTTAGGTTTGTCAATTTAGCTTGTTTCGACTTTAGATCACCTTGATATACACTTCTTAGCTTTTCCCATATTTCTATAGTAGTCTTCAATCCCACAACACTACGAAACACTTCATCACTTAAGAAACTAACAATAGCAACTCTAGTCTTTGTGTTATTTCCAAAATATTTTCTCATCGAAATTCTGTGGAGAGCCATTTTGTGGAGCAATATAACTAGCCTTGATTTTTTCTCATATTTCCTTTGATATAGACTCCAAGTGAAATTCCATTCTCTTTTTCCAATAAGAATAATTTGTATCTTCAAACCTTAGTATAAATTCAAATCCTACACCATTTTGGATCTCCCTCAAGTGGTTAAGTTCTTAAAAAGGGACCAGGATTTGATACCAATTGTTGAACACATAACAAGACTGAAAGAGGGGGGGTAAATTAGTCTGGATATCTAACACAACTTTATTTCTGATCTATTGAACTTTAACCACATTTATCATATTACATTAATGAAAGATCAAAACACAACCAACTCATGAACGCCAAATTTATGTGTAAAAACCAAGAAGGGAAAAACCAAAGTGAGAATCACACTCACAATATAGATATGAATGATTACATTGAATAGGCCATAGGCTAGGGAGCTCACTGCTCAAGACTTTCTAAGGCATGTTGTGGATGTGATGATGGTGATGGTGATTTTGTTAAGTGGTTGTCATTGATGTCTCTAATATTCTTGGTATTGGTGATCCAGAAGATGTGTTCCTAGAATCTTTGGTACTCCCGAAGATGTGTTTGTGGTCTGGATATTTCAAGTTACTAGATATGGTGTTGATTGATGGTATTCATGTGTATCTTGGTTCTATTATTCTTTTGGTTCTATTCTTCTTTTTATTTCTTTGGGCGATGGTGTTTGGGTCTAAATTAAGTCTGGAATTCAAGGATGTGCAAAAACTTGTGGTCTAGTGTGTGTATCATGGCTTTTGGGTTCGCAATTTGTAATGATTGTAACATGTTGATTTTACCATTACTATGTGTTGTGGTATGGTCTACTACTCATTCCTTCCCACCACTCAAAATGTTTAGTTTTCACCTATTTTAGATCTTTGTCTTGGCCGACTTGGAATATGATAGTTCTGATACTTATTATAAGTACAAATCCAATAGCCAACAAGATGAGAGGGGGGGTGAATCATACAAACTTAATCTTCCTCTAAAGCATCAGATTCAACCTCGGTAACATATATATCAATAATATAACCAAAACTGTCAAACATGCAAACTCAAAAGCATATAAACATCATAAACCTCATAACACCAGATTTAACGTGGAAACCCAAATAGGGAAAAACCATTGTGGGATTTCGGACCCACTAGGAAATATACTCTTCTAGAGTATGCTCGATTGAAAGCAAATCCTGTTAAAGATTACAAACACATTGCTAGATGTGACCCGGTTAAGGGATTTCCCTCAGATCTGTTAGGATCTTCACCTTGTTAGAAGTGACCTTGTTAAAGGATTTCAAACATTCAATTAGAATGTCACCTTGCTAGAGGGTTTTACAAATAAGATTGTTAAGTCCACTCAGTTAAGAGATTTTCTATCACTTTCACAAAATAACAGTAATAAAAATCTATCTGCAACTTCACATCTAAAATGCTAAAGCAGATTCCTATTTGTTCAATACAATCTAGACATAGAACTAATCTTGTCTATCTGCTGGGCTTCTATACTCTGTTATTCAAATAGGTCTTCAAGCTTCTGTGCTCGATAATCACTATGTAGCATCCCTGTGCATACACTTGCCTGCATACATTGTTTATCAATAGTTTCCTATTTATAAACAATTAGGTAACTACTTAATCTCCTTGATCACAATTCCCACGATCAATCATAGCCATCAGATCTTCAATCTTGTCCAGGTTCAATGCATCTTTCGATCTGAAAATGTTTTACCCCACCTTGGAACTTTTGCTAGGGTATTGCGGTTCAATCTGCACTGTAGATCTTCATGCCAACTTTCCATTGCCTTCGATTTGTTAACAAACTTCATCCATGGATCACCAATCATTTAATCACTTCCAGCTCATCAGCTTCCTTCATTAAATAACACATTCAAAGATTTAATGCATTTTGTTGTAGCTCGGTTACAACTCGGTAGCAACTCGGTTATAACTCGGTGAATACTAAACTTTACTCGGTAGACATTCCGCCTTCATTAACCGATAGCAATAACCTTAGGGTTTACTGACTAGGTTCCTTAGGGTTTACCGACTAGGTTCTTTGCTTGGTAACATAGTATAGTATTAACCTTCACAATTTACAACATATGTATGATGTTAAAATAATCTAAACATCAGGATCTCATCATTGTCTGACTCAGTAATAGTTGCCCACTGAATACCTTATTCATCCCCTTATTCATCATATTCTTTCTTGTGTCTTTTACCGACATCTTTATACTCTTTTAAATCATACTTCTCAAGATATGGCAACATCATACTGAATTAGAAAATCAATTTCTTGTAATCAATGACAAAATAATAATATCAAGACAGTAAACATCTTTAATCAGTTATATCCATAATCATCAACAACCTTCTCAATATCCTTATGAAATGCCAACAATCTTTCATTGTCTATTATAATGCTATATTGCCAACAATCTCCCCCTTTGGCATTGATGGCAAAAACAATTGATTTGACCTGAAAAGATTCATATTGTTGTGATTCTGAAATGCTGAAATGCTCTCCCCCATACATTAGACTTCTCCTCTTTTCTTCAGTCTTCTTTCCAATCTGTAGTCTTCTCAGTTTTCTCTTAGTCTTCTCCAGTGATATTCTTGTCCCCTGCTATTAGTCTTCTCCCCCTTTGACAACAATGCCAAAAAGTAAAGAACTAAAACATAATTTCTTTCTATATGAAGTGATTTCCTGCTGTTGTGTATCAACTGAGTCTTAGTCAGAGCATTTTGTCTTTAATTCTTGTTCCCTATATTGTTTCCAGTAATATTTCCTGTACACCTTTAGAAAACATCCTAAAGTGTGTAATGTAGCATCAACTCCTAAAAGATATTCAATAGAGTCATCGAATTGATGCTTTCACTGAACTCGGTCAGTGAGTAGAAGATAGGGGTAGGACCCCTAACTAACTTCTGAGATATTCAAAAGTGTCCCTTGATAGTGGCTTGGTGAAGATATCTACTATTTGTTCCTTTGTGCTAACATACTCCAACACCACTTTCTTCTCTTGAGCTTCTTCTCTAAGATAATGATATTTGATAGAGATATGCTTTGTCTTAGAGTGCATAATAGGATTTTTTGAAATATTAATGGCACTAGTATTGTCACAGAATATAGTTACTAGCTCGGTAACTTTCTTATTTATACCTTCCAACAGTTGTTTAATCCATACAATGTTGGTACAATTCAGTGCTACAACAACGTATTCAACTTCTGTTGTTGATTGTGAAACACATCCTTGTTTCTTGCTAAGCCAACTCACTAGTCTTTCTCCTAAAAAGAAAGCTCCTCCACTTGTGCTTTTTCTGTCATCAATGTTGCCTGCCCAATCAGCATCAGTATAAACTTTTAAATCAAAATCATTTCCTTTTTTATATACTAAGGCATAATCCTCAGTGCCTTTCAAGTATCTAAAAAATCTTTTGATTGTTGTCATGTGTGTTTCCTTAGGATCTGTAGAGAATCTTGCAACTATACCTACTGCATATGCTATGTGTGGTCTGCTGTGAACAACATATTGTAGTTTTCCAATCATGGATCGGTAAAGTGTCTCATCAACAGATGCAAATTCATCATTCTTTGATAATTTATAGTTAGTAGCCATAGGAGTACTTACACTTGCTTTCATTGTAATCATTAGATTCATCAAGTTGAAAAGAACTGAATGCAGATTCAACTTTATTTACCGAAGATCCACTATTATCAAAATTACTTAACTCAAATGCATGTAGCTTACCAATAGTAGCATCTAAAGAAACTGGAATATTAGGTATAGACCTCAATTCATTGATTGCAGAGACTCGGATTGCATAAGCTGGTAGAAGGGTTCTTAACAACTTACTTGTTATATCCTTTTCTTGAATAGTTCCACTTGCTCCTTTGATTTGATTGACAATCTCCTTTAGTCTTGTACTGTACTAAGTTATGTTCTCACCTTCATTCATCCTCATAGTTTCAAGTTGTCCTCTTAGACTATCTACTTTTTCTCTTTGAACATGTTCATCTCCTCCATATACTGCTATGAGCTTATCCCACATAGCCTTTGCATCATTGCAGCCTTCGAGGTCATTAAACTTTGAGTCAGTCAATGTAGATGTTATTTCAATCATTGCTTGAATATGTTCTTGCTTTGCCTTTATCTCTTCCATAGTCAATGGATAGGTGCTCGGTGTAACAAAATCATTCTCTAGATAGTATACAACATATTCTCCAACTCTTGATAGATGTAGCTTCATTCTTTTCTGCCATGTAGAGAAACTTGACTTGTTCAGCTTCGGTGCATCCCTCTTATACATCTTTGGATCTTTAACTCAAGTTCCTTTAAACTTTTCCTTTCAGAGTCCAAAGCTCTCATACCAATTGATAGTTCTGATACTTAATATAAGTACAAATCCAATAGCCAACAAGATGAGAGGGGGGGGTGAATCATACAAACTTAATCTTCCTCTAAAACATCAGATTCAACCTCGGTAACATATATATCAGTAATATAACCAAAACTGTCAAACATGCAAACTCAAAAGCATATAAACATCATAAACCTCATAACACCAGATTTAATGTGGAAACCCAAATAGGGAAAAACCACTGTGGGATTTCGGACCCACTAAGAAATAGACTCTTCTAGAATATGCTCAATTAAAAGCAAATCCTGTTAAAGATTACAAACACATTGCTAGATGTGACCTAGTTAAGGGATTTCCCTCAGATCTGTTAGGATCTTCACCTTGTTAGAAGTGACCTTGTTAAAGGATTTCAAACACTCAACCAGAATGTCACCTTGCCAGAGGGTTTTACAAATAAGACTGTTAAGTCCACTCGGTTAAGAGATTTTCTGTCACTTTCACAAAATAACAGTAATAAAAATCTATCTGCAACTTCATATCTAAAATGCTAAAGCAAATTCCTATTTGTTCAATACAATCTAGACATAGAACTAATCTTGTCTATCTACTAGGCTTCTATACTTTGTTATTCAAATAGGTCTTCAAGCTTCTATGCTCGGTAATCACTATGTAGCATCCCTGTGCATATACTTTCCCGCATACATTGTTTATCAACAGTTTCCTATTTATAAACAATTAGGTAACCGCTTAATCTCCTTGATCACTTTTCCCATGATCAATCATAGCCATCAGATCTTCAATCTTGTCCAGGTTCAATGCATCTTTTGATCTGAAAACATTTTACCCCACCTTGGAACTTGCATACATTTCTTGGAACTTGTGCCAGGGTATTGCGGTTCAATCTGCACTATAAATCTTCATGCCAACTTTCCATTGCCTTAGATTCGTTAACAAACTTCATCCATGGCTCACCAATCATTTAATCAGTTCCAGCTCATCAGCTTCCTTCATTAAATAATGCATGCAAACATTTAATGCATTCTGTTGTAGCTCGGTTACAACTTGGTAGCAACTCAGTTATAACTCGGTGAATACTAAACTTTACTCGGTAGACATTCCGCCTTCATTACCCGATAGTGATAACCTTAAGGTTTACCGACTAGGTTCCTTAGGGTTTACCGACTAGGTTTTTGCTTGGTAACATAGTATAGTATTAACCTTCACAATTTACAACATATGTATGATGTTAAAACAATCTAAACATCATGATCTCATCATTGTCTAACTTGGTAATAGTTGCCCATTGAATACCTTATTCATCCCCTTATTCATCATATTCTTTCCTGTGTCTTTTACCGACATCTTTATACTCTTTTAAATCATACTTCTCAAGATATGGCAACAACATACTAAATTAGAAAATCAATTTCTTGACATCAATGACAATATAATAATATCAAGATAGTAAACATCTTTAATCAGTTATATCCATAATAATCAACAACCTTCTCAATATCCTTATGAAATGCCAACAATCTTTCATTGTCTGTTATAATGCTATATTGCCAACATAATATTATGCTTCCTGAAAGTCAATATATATATGAGGATGATCTGATTGTATTAGATATAGAAAAAGTCTGACATTGTTTTGAAGATATGCGAGATTGGAAAGGAAAAATGTGATAGTTGGTGATGTTAGTGAGAGTGTTGGTTTTGAGGCATTGGATGCAGTCTGGTTTGTGCAGATTGTGTTTCAATGGTGGATTATTTCTTTCCGTAGGAAAAATTGAACACTAAGAGGGGGGGGGGGGTGAATCAATGCTCTACAAATTTTCCTTGTAACTAGATCTTTTAACCGGTGAACACATTTAATCAAAAGAAAGATGCAAGAACACAAGAACAGTAACCACAAAACCATAACACCATAATTTTATATGTGGAAACCTTGTTAGGGGAAAAACCACTATGGGGATGAACCCACAATATAAGTATACTCTGCAAAAGTATATAAATATTACAATTAGAGAATGCACATGCATTTAGGCACACTTCCTATAGCTCACTGCTCAAAAGGGAGGGTCACCGCCTACAAAATCATTAATAAATGATTGCAAAAGAGTTTGAACTAAAGAACAACATCTACAAATGCCAAAGTACAGTTCTGATTAAGCACAATACACTGATTTCATACATTTCAACTCTTACTGCTCTATTACACTTCTCTGCTCTGATCAAGAGCATAAATTGCTATCTTGCACACATGAAACTGCACATAATTTATCACACACTATATTCATGCTTAAAATCACCATTTCTAAATAGGGAATAAGGAAATAATGAATCTTTAACTATTAAAGAAACCCTAAACATAAATCAATGAAAGTAATTAGCTTAATAAGGGATTTTAATCAAATAGTTCTTTATTAAAACTGCCTATCATTTGTGTTGCTTCCATTATTCTTCTCTTATTTGTGGCATATTAGCTTTCATGTATCGTGCTAGTAACCTACAAGTGGCACAAAGATTTGAAGTTCGTGATTGTTGAAAGAGGACAATTGGTGTTGCTTTTATAGATTTTTGGGTGAGATGGGGTGAGAAATGGAACTCAAGTGTTGATTGTTAGTTGAACTAATTTGATTGATCTGTTAACAAGATAGATTAGAAAGTTGACTAAATAGATTGGATAGTTAACTAAGTTAACTAGGGAGATGATTGGATTGATTGATTTGTTAGAAAAAGGTGATTGGGAGTTAAGAGTGGAGCTTGGAGAGTTAATTGAGTTAACTAATTTGATTGATTATTCTTGATTTTCAACATGTGTTGTAGGACTTATTGAATTGAAATTCAATTTCATTTTTATTTTTATTTGAATTTTGATTTTCGAATGATGAAATTAAAATACACATTTATTTGAAATTTGATGAAATTGAAATTTGGTGAAATGCATATTTGGAAGAAAGGAAATTAGTCGAAATTAATTGAAATCCAAATTTGGGGATTTGGAGAATGAATGAATTAATTAAAAAATTTAAATAAATTTATTTAATCATTAGAAATGGAATTAATTAAATAATATTTAGACTATTTAATTAATGAATTAAATTGTAATTAATTAAATAATTAATATTTGAGAAAGGGTTAAATGATGAATTGATGGAGAATTGGAAATTGAATAATTAGTAATGTGAAAGGTGATGATTGAGTCAGTTCAAAAGAAATAAGATTAAATAGATTCATTAAATAGTTAAATAATTACATAATTAATAAGATAAACAATTAGTTTGTGATTAATGAGACATTTTTAGGTGTCTACACACACCATCAAAATGATCAATTACATAGATTTTATATATCTGCAACATGAAATCACATCATCGCTAGTTAGCTCAACAAGACTTAAAACATTTTCCAAATGTGTATGCACTGTCGGCTAAATTTGAAATCAAATACTTATGCAGACCAAAAAGAAATGTCCACACACTTCCATAAATGTCAGAAAATCATTCTAGATCATAAGACCAATCACGAAAACTGCTCTACCAAATCCGCACAATGATCAACTTCACTAGTCGACTTGATATTCACTGACAGACCAAAAACTGATACATAGAAGCTTCTAATTTGCACACAAATTATCACTAGAGACCAAAACTCTAGAATAAGGTGTTCCAGACATCTGACTACCTTCCCTTAGATCCATAAGACAAAATATATAATATTAATAAAATTCCAACCAAAATACTACACATTGTCTATTACTATGTTCTACCTTGTCGAACTTAACCAAATCTTCACTTTGACTTCCGGTATGAGGAAATGAGGCACTACAGATGGGATCACTAACACCTAACTAGCTATGCATTGTCTCTTGCCAATAATCTTCCCCTTTGGCATTGATGGCAACATGTGAAAAATGACTGTGTCGGAATATGAATACTGTGAAACTCAAAAACTCCAAAATTCCAACCTCCCCCTAAGATGCATATACCATTTTTCACTGCCCTACTCTCCCCCTTTGACATTAATGGAAAAAGTAGGGATCCACACACCAAAAATCTATGCAAAAACTTATGAATAGACCGAATATTTACAAACAAACTCCCTAATTTACAAGAACTTAAAGATGTCTACAAAAATGTTCTTAAATAGGTTCAAATCATTGGCCCAACCCTTCTTAAGACACTCCAACACTAAAATGTGACCACTGAACAAAAATGTCTGCATCTCTACAGTTTAAAGATCTGTTGGATCATTGGTTCGCATAGCAGCTTGGGCTTCCTTCAAAGCAATGAACATTGTTTCCATCTTGGGAGCTATTAAACTCTAAAGTTCACCAGCTCTACCAATAATCATGCATTAAGTTCTTAATTTTGTCAAGCAAGGATATGACTTGAGCTTCTTGACTAGCCACATAGACTATTAAAGGATCAAAAGACTAGGAGATACCTGCCAATAGATTCTCATTTTCCATTATCTGCTTGTCAATCTCCTCAATAGATTTGGAACATGATAAACATGAATTGTAGACATTGCCTCCTTAAATTAAGGTGTTTTGAATGCTCTTCATACAAGTGTCTAACAATATCCTATCATTTTCAACCATACCTTTCAGTAGATTGAATATTTTTGCATCAAATTCATTTCGGGTCCTAATTTCAGCAGACTTCTCCAAAGATTCAAAATGAGTTCTTACTAAATTTATTAGGCTCTTTAGCTATCTGGATGGAGAATCAAAAGTGTCCTTTTGGAATGTGGGAATTATATTCTCTAAGACACTAGAAGCAAGATCAAGCAACTTATTGTCCTCCGTGTGAGATTCTAGGATCTCTTCTCTTGCCTTAGCCTACGCAAGTGATGTCAGCTTCAACTTCTCAATAGAAGATAGAGTATCCAAGTTGATTGACCCTTGAGACAATATCAGATCATTAAAGATCTTCTTATCCTTTTCAAGAAAATCCTCAACATCCTTAACAGTGTCTCTTGCCTCAAAGATAACACCAACAATCTCAACCTTCTTCTCCTCTGCATCTACCTCTATCCGAACATCATTCAAATCTTCAACTTCAGGTGGAGCTTGAATCTCCATAAATGGCATGGTGTTTATTGGTTGATATGAAGGATTCTAAGTATCCTCAACTACATCTACTCCCATTGCTTCCTCTCCACCTTGTTGTAACACATCTTCCTTCTCTTTATTTACATCATCCTTTTCTGAAACATAGAATTGGTTCCTTTCAAGGACCACTTTCATGATTTTGTCAGTCTCCTTTATTGCATCATCCATTTCTCCAACCATAAGCTTATTAACCCTTTTTTTTCTCCTAAACTCCCTTTTGGATTCCTTGATTAATCTGTTTATTTTTTCAACAATTATTACAAGACACAGATTAACCAATACACATTCTTTTAGATTTTCATCTTCATCCTTGGCACTGACTCTCCTCATCTCTAACATATAATATAGGCTTTTAGGTATCCTAGACATAATCTCAATCAAATCCCTATTGTATGTATTCAATTATCTAATAATGGCTTCCTCTATACTCCATTTCCCATTCTCATCAAATTTTTTATAACAATCAGATAGAGGCTTCAAATTTCCATGCTCAATCATAGCACTAACAACCTCATCTATTGACATAAGGGGTTTAATAGAAAATTTTACTTTCTTGCTCACCTTTTCCTCACTAGATGGTTAGGATTTGGAAACTTTAGAGACTTTTTGCACCCTTTGACTTTATTTCCTTTACTACCTCATCAGATTTTGCCTCTTCATCATCAACGACTTTAATGAAAAATTTTGGGCTCTTGTCCTTCTTCCTTTTCCTTCCTTGTCGGATGGATTTTCTTGGGGTTTCTTAGCACTAATTGCTTTGGAAGAACTGAAGATGGTAGCAAAAATTCTAGTTTGTCCTGATTTTCTAGGAGATGAACCCAGAATAGTAGATCTTACCTTATCAGGTTTCTCCTCTTCAACTACCATGGTTCTCTTTAGAGCTTCTCTCATAACTTCCTTGGTTATCCCAATACTCTTTGCATACTTCTCAACTTTCTTATTTACCTTCCAGAATATCTCAGGTCGCTTGAACTGAGAGTGGAGCTAAAGATATTTCTCTACAAAATGTTGAATCTCTCCTCTGAGGCATCCATGGGCTTTCTCAAAATATGTTGAGCATACATATCAAGGATCTTCTCATAAACCTCATATCCCATGGGCATTATCCATACTGACTTTGGCTCTACAACGTCCATCAAACACTGATCAATGTTAACCATGAAATAGATGGAGTCCTTGTACTTCTGAACAATATATTTAGGGATTCTTTCCCTATCTTGCATCATGCCCTGGAAATTCTTGAAGTTCCCCCAAAAAGTAGACTTTTGAACCTTTCTATCACCAATACTATACAGATGATCTCTTATCTAAGCTACAACTGGCTTGTCACTTGACCATTGAACACTCCCAACTTTTGGAATCTCATTCATGAGGTAGAAGAATAGGCATAGGACCAGAGTATAATACTTGAATGAGTTCTTCATGTCCTTCTTAATCTTAGTCATATTCTCCAACAATTAGCTTTGTAGCAACTCACAAAGGTTATATTCAAAATTCTCCTTAATCATCTGATATGTGACATATATTGCAATTCCTGACATACAATTCTCCTAACTAGAATGGTAAACCTTGTATCCAATTATCATTGAAGTGAACTTCACATCTAGTTCTATGATATCATCAATTTTCATTGCCCATTTATCAAAATTTTAACCACTTACATTGGTGACAAGCTGATCCTTCATAGGTTTCAACGTGGACAAACCACTAGATGAGCTCAAACCTGTCATTTCTCTAATGGATTCCTTAGATATCTTGAATGACTTTCTCAACCATAGAAATCCATCATGCATCGGACTCAAGTGGTCCCAGACCCATTCGTTCTCTTCAAATATTAAAAATTTGATGAATTGAATAAAATTATTCATTCCTAATTTCTTGTACTCTGTTCTCAGGTTATATCCTTCATCTCTTAGATGATGCATGAACAGATTCAATAGTTGTGAGCTTCCAAGTTCATCCAAATTCACGTGAATGTATGCCCTAATATCCTCAACATACAAAACTCTATACAAAATCGATGAAAATGCACCTAAGGGATCTTCCACAACATATTTAAATGGGTGTTTTTTGAATCTAGGGTGGGGCCTTTTAGTAATATCAACAACCAGTAGCATATCCATTCTAAAAAAATTTAATTTGCAAAGTTACACAGATAAATACCTTTTTCCACTGAATTAGGGTTTGCAATGAAAAACTTCTTGCAGATTTGATCTCTTCAAGATTCACTTATAGAGTGCTCTAAACTTCTTTCACTTTGAATGTGAAGTGACAAAGATAAGTTACCTTTTATCATCTGCACACTTAAATTTTTAGTGCAATAAATGCACTAACCCTAAACCTTCTAGATACCCTTATTCTACTCACATCTTTAAGGATTTCTCCATGGATCGTCGATATCAACACAAATATTTCCGGAGATCATTCAAAAAGATCTACAATACCTCAACATAGCATCTGCTAACCTACTGGATTCAGGCACCTATCCCTAACATGGTGAAATAAGATCTTCTTGAAAACTTCCCCTAGGCCAAAGGCCTTAATTTAATTCCCAGAGGAATTTCTAGCACGAGTTTCGGGTGTGGACCCATTCCCTGCATCAAGCTCATTCTTCTTCACCCATGTATTCTTCATTTTATTCCTAATTTCATCCAATTTTTCTTTGCCTTTATCATCTGCTTGCACATTCTTGTTATTGTTTAGTTGACCATTTATGTTCTTTCTTTTGTAGAATCTTGCAATGTAACCAGATTTGTTGCAATTGTAGAACACAACATTTCTCTTTCTAGTCCTATAATTCCCTTGATTTCCTCTTGATCTGTAGTGATTAGCAATTTGTCCAAGCCTATTACATGCATAACATCTAGCATTCCTTCTATTGAAAGAGTTATCATCATACTTCTGCTCTCACTCGATTTATGTCCATACTTATTGTAGTTAAAACATTGACCGAAGAAAGATGGACCATTTTGATTCATTGTATTTCTACATTGAGTAGTCGACCAAATCTATTGCAAACAAAGCAAGTACCATTGAAATTGGGTATCTTTGAGCATTAGGTTATCTTACTAGAGACCTTTTAGGATTGCTCTTCTGATTTTTTGGCTTAGGATTTCTTTGAATAGATCCGAAGCTTTCACCTTTCTCAAATCCAAGCCCTCACTTGTCATCCACATCCTTTTGGCTTTAAATCAGCATATCAAGCTTAGTTGAGCTAATCTTAAACTTCTCTTTGTACTCATTTGTAGTCACAAGTTCATCCCTAAGAGAGACAATCTGCCTTTCAAGCTCTTCCTCATTGTGTCTAGATTGTTGCAAGCCAAGCTTTAGGTTGTCAATCTCATAATCAAGTATACAACATTCTTTAATCTAGCTTTCAAGGACTGAGCAAGATTCTCTTCATTTGAGCAAGACTCTCTTCATTCTTGTTCCTTTCCTCAATTTCTTTGGTCAGTCTCATGACAATAGATTCCATCTCATACTTTATGGATGCATTATCTCTTGCAAGCTTCTCACATTCTTCTATCTTCTCCTTCAATGCTTGACTTAGTTGACCATCTTCCATTCTTTTTCTTTCCTTCTACTTTATCTTTCACAAATTTCCTTTCTCTTTTCCTTTGAATTGTTCAATTGATCTTTCAATGACTAAATGAAATTCTCATCATCCTTAAGATTCCCTTGCAATTCCTGGACTTGAACTTTGGACTGATCAAGATCTTCTAGTGCAACTAGGAGTTGTTGATGAATGTCACTAGAATCCATTGAATCACCTTCTCGGACCTTCCACAAGCTATTAAACTTCCTTTGAGGAACCAAGCTCTGATACCAGTTTTAGGAAATATTAAACACTGAGAGGGGGTTGAATCTGAGTAACTAGATCTTTTAACCAGTTAACACATTTATTACAAAGAAATATGCAAGAACACAAGAACAACAACTACAAAACCATAATACCACAATTGTATATGTGAAAAATTTGTTAGGATAAAAACCACGGTGGGGATGAAACCACAATATAAGTATACTCTACAAAAGTATAGAAATATTACAATTAGAGAATGCACATGCATTCAGGTACACTACCTAGAGCTCACTTCTTAGAAGGGAGGTTCACTACCTACAAAATCATTAATAAATGATTACAAAAGAGTTTGAACTGAAGAAAAACATCTACAAATGCCAAAGTACAATTTTGATTAAGCATAATACATTGATCTCTTACATTTCAACTCTTACTGCTCTATTACACTTTTTTGCTCTGATCCGGAGCACAAATCACTATCTTGCATACATGAAATTGTGCATAATTGATCACACACACCTCACACACCATTAAAATGACCAATTACATCGATCTTATATATCCGCAACATGAAATCACATCATCGCTAGTCGGCTCAACAAGACTTAAAATATTTTCCAAACATGTATGCATTGTCCATTGAATTCAAACTCAAATACTTATGCAGACCAAAAAGAAATGTCTACATCCTTCCACAAATTTCAAAAAATCATTCAGGATCATAAGACAAATCATAAAAAACTACTCTACCAAATCCACACAATGATCAACTTCACTAGTCGGCTTGATATTCACTGACAGACCAAAAACCGATACACACAAGCTTTGAATTTGCACACAAATTATCAATGGAGACCAAAACTCTAGAATAATGTGTTCTGGACATCTGACTACCTTCCCTTAGATCCACAAGAAAAAATACACAATAAAAATAAAATGCCAACCAAAATACTATACATTGTCTATTACTATGTTCTATCTTGTCAGACTTTACCAAATCTTCACTCTGACTTCAGGTACGAGGAAATGAGGCACTACAGATGGGATCACTGACTTGGGTTTCCATCAATGAAAACACTTGACTAGCTATGCAGTGTCTCTTCCCAAGACTATCTTTCTCTCTTTGTTTGGCAGTTAGCCTTTTTCTGGGTAGTGAGTTCACCTGTAGTGAGCATTCTACTAGTGAGCCATCCTTTGTAAAGATCACCTTAATCGGTGTTTTATATTGAGATCTAACATTATCTCTATTTTTTCCCTTCTTGGTTTTTTTGCATCATATTGGTGTTCATTATGTGATCTATTGTATGTCTTTATTTTCATGCTATATCCGTGTTAATTAATTTTGTTGGATAGGGTCCAAAGGTGAGAAGAATAAAAGAAATTGTTTTAAGTTATCAATTTATTCACCCCCCTCTCAGTTGCCAGGATATTCAACAATAGGTATATGAAATTTGGTTGCTTGGAGAAGAGATTAGCTACTTGAGGTAGATCCTGATCTGATGTCACATAAATTGACTATTCTTATCTTTAATGGATCTGACTATAGCTTTTGGAAGCTGAATATGAGAGGCTTCCTAATCATTAGGATATAACACCTGGAAAGCAATGGAAACAGTGTATGCTCTGTTGGCATTTGATGTTGTTCTGGTGATGCTCTAGTGAAAATTGGTGATATCTAATGCATGTAGACTCTTAGGAGTTTTCATTGATGGCAACTCAACCTATTTATATTATTCGGTATGGAGTTTGGGATATCCAGTATGGAGTTTTGGTGCAAGTCTGTTAGTGATACTTTATGTACAATTTTGGTGAACAGTTCTCATTTTTGGTGATGTGTTTTTGGTTCCTACAATCTGAGTTTAGTTGATGAAGTATAAGAAATAGATTATCATGCAATATTATCCTCTGGTGTTGATTCTTCAACATGTTAGGTCTCGTATTCAATAGTGAAGTAAAATAGGGTTATCTTCATTATTGATTGTATAATGTGTGGACTGGATTCTTTGAGGTGATTATGGTGGTTGTTGGGAAGTTTAAGGTAATTGAGCTAGCATATGGAAAGCATGTGTTTTGGATCCGGAATATTGTTTTGTCAAGATTTGAGCCGACTTGAAGCTACACGTTTCATATTTTGATATTTAATGAAGATGACTTGCGGGAGATCATATTTGCTAGTGTGGATGTATAAGATAGACTTGGTTAATGCATTTGGGTATGGATATGATGTTTGAGATGATTTTGGAGTGATTGAGAGAAGTTTCACATGCACACCTTCAATTTTGTTGATCCGGTAATCACTAACAGGTCTGAACAGAGCAGTTTATCTGAACAGTGCAACAGATCATTTTGTGCCTAACTAGAACTATTATTTGGCATAGTTAGATGTTTCTATTTAGTTCATTACTCATTGTAATCATTTTCTATTAGCCTGTAAGGCAGCGAGCCTTCTTCCGGGTTGTAACCCTTTTGTAATTGAGTAGTGAGCTCTAGGAAGTGTGCATTCCAACTCATGTAATATTATTTTTCTACTGGCCATAGTGGAATAATATTGTGGGTTAAAATCCAACTATGGTTTTCCCTTTCCAAGTTTCCATGTAAAAATATTGGTGTTATGGCTATGTGCTTGTTTTCTTTGTGTTTCTATATTTTTGTTTCTTATTTGTGCATCTAGCTGATTAAGAATCGAATTAACAAATTTATAAATACTGGAACACTGATTCACCCCCTGTTAGTGTTCATTGATTCCAACAATTGGTATCAGAGCTTTGTGCCTCAAAAGAAGCCTAGAAACTTGAGGAAGATCCAAAATATTGAATCAATGGAGTCAGATTTGTAGAGATAGCTTGTTGTAGCACTTGAAGATCTTGATGCAACAATGAAGGAAAAGAGTAGCTTGAAAAGAAATCTAAATGCAGCTGAAGACTTCATTGAAACCCTGAAAGATCAAATAAACACTTCCTGGGAAAAGAGAAAGGAGTTGATGGACAAGTTGAAAGAAAAAGAAGAACAAAGTGTTGACAATCAAATTATACAAGACAAGACTGATGAATGTAAGAAGTTGACTAGGGACAATGCAGTTTTGAAGAATGAGATGCAATCTATTTGTTAGCAACAAAGAGGAGGAAAGTTGAGAGGGGGGGGGGGGGGGGGCGCGAATCAGTTTTCACTGGATTTACAAATTTAATTATAAAATATAGATTTGATAAACTGCAGCAATAAGACAGATGAGAAAATTGAAAGCACAACACACAACACCAAGATTTTTGACATGGAAAACCTGATTAAGGGAAAAACCATGATGGGAACCTACCCATAGTAAGATGATACTCTGTAGTAGTATGTGAAATATTACAATGGGGAATTCATGTGAATTTAGGAACACTACCTAGAGCTTAAAAGATAATAAACCGAAAGGCTACAATGCTTAGGGAAGTCTCACTGACTTACAACAAGATTCAGACTACAATCCAGAAGAAGTGAACTAAAAGAATATCATCTCCAATGCCTGATTACAGTTCTGATTAAGCACAGTTGTCTGCTCAGAAACACCAATCTCTCCTTAATAACAACATCGAAGGATAAATCAATTGTTCTCACATACACCACTCTCTGATAATGTAGACACAACATCGACACCAAAATTACAGGACAACATCACCTATTTATACAATTCATCAATCTTGACAACAAGGTTAGCTAAACCCTCAACCCTCAATTACAAAATTACATCACATGAAACAAATATCAACCACCAGACCAATATAATGATTTATATAACATAAAATGGACCTAATCAAAATTCCCAAATGCTCTGAATCCATCGGAAATCATGCCAAGATCAACCGCAACACACTACACCACTAGGAAAATTGCATAACATGAAAATCATCACCGGTTCAGCAAAACACCTAAAACTCATACAACAATCAATGAAGATCATCAAAATGAATGGGAAACCATTAAGAATTACCAGCAATAATGTTAGAATCATTAGCAATAGCTGCACCAACACCACTTATCAAATCTTCATCGATGAACATCTGAAACTCAGGAATACTCAAACAACAATAATTGCCATGAAGAAAGATAACTTGCAGAAAACCAAATCATGAAACATGTGAAAGGAAGATACACAAGACCATCCCAAACAATATCCCAAAATTTCATCTCAAGATCTGATCACACCGGAATATACTAGAGGAAATACTGAACTCTACAAAACAGTGAGCAACAAAATAAAACTTTAAAGCTTGATCATAAGATCTTCCCAATCTGCAAACACCAGAGAAAATCAAAGGAATATATTGACATCAATGACAACAAAATATCCTAGAATAAGAAATGACCAACAATATCCAACACTATTGTGATGAAGCTGACTAAGGAGATTGAAGACCAAAAGACGAATGAAGAAAGATTGACTCAATCCTTAAAGCACAAATCTTATGAATATTGTAGATTGACATATGAGAATGATCAGTTGAATCTGGAATTGGTGCAGACAATGAATGATGGCAAGAACTTGAAAGACAAATCATAATTATGAGAGATGAGTTGACTATTGTTAATGAGTACAAAGAGAAGTTCAAAGCTAGTTTAACGCGGTTAGATGAGATGCTGGATAGTTAGAGACATGAGAAGGACACAAGAGGACTTGGATCTGAGAAAGGAGAATCCTTTGGTTCTGGATAGAGAAATAGAAAATCAAATCATTAGCAGAGCAAGAAACCTCCGGTAAGATAGACTAATACCTATAAATTCAATGGTAGATTCTCTACTTGCAATAAATTCGGTCATATGGCAAATCAATGTAGAAGTAGGATAAATAATGAGTTAATGAATAATGGGATGATGAACAATGTGATGAATAATGGTCCTACCTTTACCGGTTAATGTTCAAATACAACAATTTTGGTCATAAGTCAAATATGTACATAATGATGATCAATTTTCAGAATAAGAGATGCTATGCATGTGGGATGTTTGGACATATATTTAAACAATGCATGATGAGACCAAATCAAATGAACTTTAGGCCTATGCAAAGGAATGTTGTCTATCATATATTTAACAAAGTAGGTCATATTGCAAGACATTATAGAAGAAAGAATGCACCGATGAACAAGAAAAAATCAGATGAGAAAGGCAAGGCAAAGGTCGATGAAATCAGAGATCGACATAAGAAAATGTTGGTAAAGAAAGAAGATTAGAATGTGCAGAATGACTCCACACCTCAATTCGATGATGGAACCTCATCCAGTAACTAGGACTTTTTGGCCTTAGGGGGAGTTTTTAATGTAGATCAATAGAACCCCCCCTTGCAAATATTTGTAACCAATTTTGGAAGGTTGCAAAAGATTTAGATCAAGGATGCAAATGATATCCAAAAGATTTTGTAGTAGTTTGGCAATCCGATGGAAGAAATGATGAGAAACAGTGTAACCAGAAGCTTTAAGGTTGAGAATTTATTACAACTAGAAATTAGCTTTTCAAAGGTTAAAAATGCATTTCAAATATTCATTCTTCATAATGCGAATGAGAGAATAGAGAAAAGAAGAAGAGTGAAAGAGATTATTTGACAACAAAACCAAGTTTGAAGCAATCAATGAGTGATTTCTTGCATCCGATTAAAAATTAAAGGTATTTATCCATTTTTCATGAGCTATCTATCTTAAACCCTAAATTTGATATGGCATCTATGTCTGGTATTTTCACCCCTCTATTTTTTGAGATTTTTGAGTGGGCAAGACTTGTTTTCAAGAGATATTCTTTCAAATCAGTTGAAGATGATCCAGAAGGAGCATTTTCTTCAGTTTCCTATGGTGTTCTTCACAATGAAGATATTAGGGCATATATCAACTGTGAGATTGAGAAGCTTGGTAGTGCAGACATGTTATCCCTTTTTAACAACAATTTGGTGAATAGTTTGGGGAATTTGAAGTTGGAAAACAAAATTCTTCATGACAAGGGTTTCGTGCAATTCATTCATTTTCCCATATTTGATGAAGTGGAATGGGTTTGTTATATCCTCAATAGGGTCCATGATGAATTAATTTGGATGGAAAAACCTTATAAAATCACTAAGTAGGCTATTCAAGCAGTCACATGCTTAAGTGAAATTGGTGAAGTGCTCGAACTAAGAAAAGTATAGAATAACATTGTGATAGCCACTACAATTCCAAATTTGACAACAAGGCAATGAATATCAGTGATATCTTGGAGCATAATGTCAGATTTACCTTGATGGTGGTAGGTTACAAAGTTTATCAATCAAGCAAGAAGAAATCAATCTCCGATGCTGCAATATTTTCAGCATATCAGATGCTCAAGGAAGATAAAAGGTATGATCTATGCATAGTTCTTCTAAATGAATTGATAAGTAACTTGAAGAAAATTCAACAGGATAAGAAACACACTTTCAAGTTTGGTTCCCTTCTTATTTGTTTGGCATTATACTTTTTGAATGAGATCCCCGAAGTAAAAGGAAAAGTCCAATGGGCCTATGATAAACCGATGGTTGTGCAAATCAAAGAAGGATTGATGGGTATAGGTGATGCTACAATGAGAATATCTACCTTATGGGGATATTTCAAGAACTTTCAAGGCTATATGAAAGCTAGAGAAATATTTCCTAAGGAGATAGCTTAGAAATATGAGAAGACAATTTATTTTATGGTTGATAAAGATCAATGCCACATGGAGGTGGTTGAGCCAAGAATAACTTGGATCATGCTCATGGGGTATGAGGTTGATGCTATCATGCTTGAAGCATATGCATAACATCTACTAAGTCAATTGGTAGATCAGAAGGAAGAAATATTTGGAACTTTCCAGGAAAAGGACCTTAACCTACATAACAAATTCACTGAGGCTGAAAGGAAGAGGAAGGTGAGAAAGTAGGTAGAGGAACTTGCAGAACATATGGGTATTACTTGAGAAGTAGTGCAGAAGGCAAGGGAGAAAAATATTGTAAAGGAGGAAGATGTGGTGAATCCACAAGCTAAACCGACAACTCCCAAGTAGCCCAAGGCCAAGCCTAGCAAATAAGCACATGCCTTTGGTGTGTAGAAACTGGTACCTCCACCTAAGCCTAAACCAACAGTGTCTACGAGTGGAGCAAAGAAAAGGAAGAAGGAGAAGCCTACAAGATAATATTTTACAGTAGAAGAGGAAACAAATCTAGATGAAGAGGTAAGGAAAGTAAAGAAGATTGATGCATATGCAAGGGTAGTCTGGAAGTCTACATCTAGTGATGCTCCTCCATCTAAGAAATCTAAGCCTCAAGTAGAGCCATCTAGAAAGGTTAAAATAGGCAAGGAAAAGAAGTCTGAAAAAGATGAGGCACTCAAGTCCGGTAAGATAGAAAGACTGTATGAAATTGTTCCTCCATTGACCTTGCAGTAGTTAATTGATGAAATTTTGAAAGATGGTAATTTGAAAAATGTTTTTGTATATTATGAAAATTTTGAGGATAAAGACCAACGTGTAGTAGAAGAAGCAATTGTAGAGTATATCGATAAATTCAGTAAGGTTTTGATAGAGTTATCATCTATGATCCCAAAGAGCTTGTATGATATCTTAGATGCCTAGCGACACACCACAAGCATAGAAGATAAAAGGTTGAAAGAATTTACATTAGTAAAGACATGTCCATAAATAACTAGACAAGAAATACCTAAAATTTTGGGAATTGCAAAGGAAAACTTTTGAAGCAAGCATAGAGTGAATAAAATAATGATTGGAAGGGTAGATGAAGTAGTGAAAGACATTGAAGGTATTTTGAAAGAAAATAGCTATCAAGTTATCATAGAGAAGAATGATACCCAACAGGAAGGACATTCAAGTAAAGACACTTCTCCTCCGGCAATTCATGAGTAGATAGAAGTTCCACAGGATCAACCAGTTGTAAAAATTGATCTTGTTGAACAAGTATCTCCAGCTGATGCCACTAAAAATCAAGTTGTGGATAACTCTAGTGATGCTACTCAGGATCCTCCTGAGATAGAAATAATTACAGAACTGATAGCAAAGGAGTTAGGTGAATTGGGGAAGAATAACGATGATGGTGAAGTTGGTGAAAAAGGTGAAGATGATGAAAAGGATAAACATGTAGAACCAGTGAAGGAAAAGGGTGAAGGGAAAACAGATAAAGCTTTGACAACCATGACCAGAGATACTATTCCTAATAAGGGAAAGATGATTGTAGTTTAAGATGATCTTTCTCATGGCCCGGTAGATCTAAGCACCTTATCCCCTCTTCAAGAATTAAATTTGGCCACTCTTGCGTAGATCAAGGCCAGTGAGGACTTACTCAAGTCCGCTTCGGAAGAGAAAGAAATGATATCTTTGGCCACTGTAGTTTTGGAAAAAGTTTTGCCTAACCTCAAACAAATTTCAAATGACTCACCATCTAGTAAACTTAAGGATATGTTAAATAAAGTAGAATTTGATTTTGTATCATTAGAGAAAGTGGCTGATATAAAGGTTTTCAATAAATTCAATGAGATGAGGCTTCAAACATATTTGAATACAGTTGAAGATGACAGAGTAGTTTTGAAGACTCTGGTGAAGAGTGCAGATGATGCATTAAGTTAAGGCAAAAAAATATTGAAATCATTCCTATTTTTGCCTAAGTTTACTACAAACATTGATAGGAAAATAAGAGATTTGGAAGGGAAGCTTGCAAGTATTGGTCACTCATTTGCCCCTCATTCAATTTTTCCTAGTTCCCTTGAAGCCCAAATAATGGATTTTACTAACAAAATAAAGGGCTTGAATAAAGAAAAAGAGAAAATGTTGAGCAGAGTGGGAGAACTGAGAAGTTTGATTACTCCCCAGATGGACACCTTACTCAGAGATCAGAAGGATGCAATCAGTGCCTTAGGTAAATAGGTGCCATCTAATCTCAAAGGTGTTGAAGTGCATGCATACATGTCCAGTTATCTGATTAATGTTTTAGATTGTTTCCTGAGAGGATGGAATGGGTACTTATAGTCCTTGAAGGTTACTTATGCAAAAAAATTTAAATTCATGTAAATTATTGCATTATTTTGTACATAAGTTTTGGTGGATCCCTACCCTTTTCCATTCATGTCAAAAGGGGAGAGAATTGGGAGAGTGCAGTGAAAAATGATGCTTATTCTTAGGGGGAGTCTTGGAGTCAGTTGAGTGTACAAATTTTAGATTGTCAGATTATTTGCAATTTTTTGAGTACTTATCATTTTTCACAATATTGCCATCAATGCCAAAGGGGGAGATTGTTGGCATTTGATGTTGTTCCGGTGATTTTCTAGTGAATATTGATGATATCTAATACATGTATGTTATTAGGAGTTGTTATTGATGGCAAATGAACCTATTGATTTTATCCTGTATGGAGTTTTGGTGCAAGTCTGTCAGTGATACTCTATGTATAGTTTTGGTGAACAGTTCTCATTTCCGATGATGTGTTTTTGGTTCCTCTAATATGAGTTTAGTTGATTAAGTATAAGAAATAGATTATCATGCAATATTATCCTCTGGTGTTGATTCTTCATCATGTTAGAAGGTCTTATATCCGGTAGTGCAATAAAATAAGGTTATCTTCACTATTGATTGTATAACATGCAGACTAGATTATTTGAGGTGATTCCAATGGTTGTTGGGAAGTTCGAGGCAATTGAGCCAACTTGTGGAAAGTGTGTGACCATTTATTTTGGATCTGGAATATTGTTTTGTGAATATTTGAGCTGACTTGAAGCTACATGTTTCATATTTTGATATTTTGTGAAGCCAACTTTTGGGAGATCATACTTGCTAGTGCGAATTTTTAAGATCGACTTGGTTAATAATTTTGGGTATGGATATGACATGTCAGGTGATTTTGGAGTGATTGAGCGCAGTTTCACATGCACACCTTGAATTTTGTTGATCCAGTAATTAGTAAAAGGGTAGAACAAAGCATTTTATCATTACAATGCAACAGATCATTTTGTGCCTAACCAAAACTATTATTTGGCATAGTTAGCTGCTTCTATTCAGTTCATTACTCATTGTAATCATTTTTTATTAGTTTGTAAGGTAGTGAGCCTTCCTTTGGGTTGTAACCCTTTTGTAATTGAGTAGTGAGCTCTAGGCAGTGTGCGTGAATGTATGTGCATTCCAACTCATGTAATATTGTTTTGCTATTGGCCATAGTGGAATAATATTATGGGTTCAAATCCCACCATGGTTTTTCCCTTTCCAGGTTTCCACATAAAATATTGGTGTTATGGTTATGTTCTTATTTTCTTTATGTTTCTGCATTTCAGTTTCTTATTTGTGAATTTGGTTGATTAACAATCAAATTAAAAAATTTGTAAATATCTGAACACTAATTCACCCCCCTTGTTAGTGTTCATTGATTCCAACATGCTCAACCAACAAGTGGTCTTACCAATCTAGTTGAGATTCAAGATTATGAAGAGAATGAAAAGGAAAGGTATGCTATCTTTAGTGCTTTATCTATGACTGAATTGACAAAGGTTATTTCACTGAATACTTCTTATGAGGTTTGGGAAAAGTTGAGAGATATCTATGAAGGAAATGACAGAGTGAAACTATCAAAGAAGCTAATAGCTAAGCGCAGATATGAGAACTTGAAAATGGAAGAAGGACAAGATATAACTAGCTACTTTTAGAAGGTTGATAGCATAGTAAATGAAATTAGAGAGCTTGGTGGGACTTTGTCAGATGAGGATATAATTGAGAAGATCTAGGTTTCCCTATCGAAAAGTTATAGTGACAAGATCTCAGCTATTGAAGAAACCTACGATCTGAAGAAGTTAATTAGAGAGAAGTTGTATGGTAATCTATCAACATTTGAGATAAGGAAGTTTGGAAAAGACAAAGCTAAGACTGAGTTTGCATTTAAAGCATTTGAGGAATGTCTGGAAGAGGAAAGTCTAGATGGGATGGAAGCAAAACTTTGTGAGGAAAGTGAAAAAAGGCACCAACAAATATAGAGGTATGTTACCCCTTAAATGTTTTAGATTTGGAAAGATTGGTCATATTACTACTAGGTGTCTGGAGAAGAATTCAAGACAAAAATATAGAGAAAGTAAAGGAAAATTCAATGAGGGAGCCTATTATGTCAAAGATGATGCTGGCATTTAAGATGATGAATCCAATTATGAAGATGGTGAGAGTTTAGAAAAAGATGTTCCTAAGATTGATATCCCTAGAACTGTTGCTACTGCTTTACGTGTTATAAGAGAGAGAAATGAATGGTTGATTGATAGTGGATGCTCAAATCATACGACTAGTGGCAAAAGTAAGTTTGTGAAACTTGATAAGTATGATGGTGGTACTTTTAGGTTTAGAGATGATCAAGCAACACAAATTGTGGGAATTTGTTTGATTTCTTTTGATGGAACTGCATAATACTGACAGTATTTACTATGTGAAAGGTTTGCATCATAATCTTTTGAGTATTGGATAGATGTGTAACAATGGCTACAATATTGTTTTTTAGGATGTGTAGTGTCATAAAATTGTGCCTCCTACAATTTTAACCACATTTGAGGTCCTCACCTTGGTGACGACACCTTCCTTCTTGATCGAGACCTCTTTTTGTATTTTCACCCCTTGACCCCTTCCTGTTTGAGCCCTGAGATAAACTCAGGACTTTGTTTAGGCCCCAATATAGGAAAATATAGGCATGTGGCATCCCTTTCCCCCTTGTAAAAGAGTGTGGCACCCCTATCCCACCCTCTTAGGGTGGCCCCAAGATAGCCCCCCCGACCCTATTTGCACTTCGGGATCCCAAATCTCCATGATGTCGGCCTTTGGTGAGATGAATTAATCTTCTGAGGCATGTATAAAAAGGGAATTGGTCTTCTCATTTGCAAGGAAAATGAATTCAAGTAGAAGGTATTCATTATCATCATCAAGCATTCAAGTATTCAAGCATTCATCAAGTCTTCTTTCTTCATGTGTCTTCTTCATTCGTCCATTGGAGCAATATTACAACATCCATTTACATGTATGTGTGTGTGTTAGGGTTTTGTCATGTTACATGCCATTTCATGCAACACTTGTGATGACATTCAAGAAGCAAAGCAACCATCATCAACAAATTGCAGATCTATAAGGTATACATTTTCATTGTTTACATTCAAGCATTTGCAATTACTTTCTTTCAAGGTTGATTCCTCAACCATGGTTTGACTAAGGAAAACCCCTATACACAACCATTTTTCCCCTCTTTTCTGCGTGTAGGTTGCACGTGCGCATCTATAATTGTAGGTTTGGGCTTCATTTGTAGAGACAAAAGAAACCTTTTCATTTTGCGGATTTTATGGAGGACCATGTACACTGTCGCCACGTTCCCGACGAATTTTCTCCAAATTTGTAGGGTAGATCCGTATCAGTCTAATTAGCTTAGATCTAAAATTACAATGCAATCTCAAACTGGTAGCTCCTCATTTCACTCATTTTCTCTCTTTTCCACATAGTCAACAAGTCAACTTTCTTATTTACAAAAGAGGGTAAAACATACTTCAACCCTTGCAATTAACTTAGTATTAAGATCCTTATTCACTCTAGGGTTTGGATCTAGTGAATTCAACCCCTCTTTTGAATGTAAAGTATCTCCCAAGTGAAAATCATCCTAGTGAATTCCTTTCTCTCTCCTAGGTGGGGAATCACTAGGGTCCAATTTTCCACTTTACATTTTGGTGAACCCAATGTCTTACACATTAATTATGATTTCTTGTTATTAGATCTGATTAATTTCAATTTGGATTTCAAATTTTCATTTCCAAGTTTGATCATTTTGTAAATTTTAGAGGTTAATTGCATAAAAACCCTAATTTTTCATTTTGAGCAAATTAAGCTTGTGAAGTGTAACATTTTAATTGTTTGTTTCAAATCTGATTTCTATTTCCAAATTGAAATTCAAATCTATCTCTTTAGTATGAAAATTCATTGGTTAAATCATAAAACCCTAATTTTTAAGATCTTTATATTTTTAACCTTTGACTGCAAATTTGATCGATCTAGACATCTCCAAATCAATTATTTTTTTGGATTTCGCAATAATATCATAATACCTATCATTGATGTGATGAATACTAAGAGGGGGGATGAATTAGTATACCAAAAAATATTGTAATCAATCTTTTAAACAGTTTAGCAGATAACTGGTGCAACAGATTCACTAATAAACTGGTTAAGATAATTGCAAACCAAATAGCAAACCACAAGAGCACAATCACCATAACACAAGATATTTGACATGGAAACCCAAATGGGAAAAACCACGGTGAGCAGAAACTCACAAGTAACTATCTATAGAATAGTAACCAGATCGGTTAATGTCATACAATGTTCTTCACCAGAACATATCCTATTAGGAATCTAGATCTCTATTAGGAGATAAGTCATGTTAAAGACTACCTTGTTAAAGGATTTTAGATCCATAGTTGTGAACCACCTTGTTAGAGGATTTACAAAGGCTTTGTTGGGCCTACCTGATTAAGGGTTTCAGACTTGTCGAAGATATTAGTAATCAACAAGTGAATGATCTAGATAATAGCACAATATTCTTAGTTAGATCTTTGACAACTCATTGTTAATGCATTTCAGCATTACTTTAGTCTTCAATATCTCCACACTCTATCTCTTCACACAAACCTAATCTTCTCTTCGATGATCGCACATAACCTTTTCTATTCTATATCTCATACTCTATCTCATACATGCAAACCCTAGACATGATGTCCTTATAAAGGAATCTGATTTCATGTCGGTCCAATAAAATTAGACTACAAGTTCCTAAGTATAGTGCATCTGAAAAATTTGGTAACATAGCACAAACACACTGCCAAAGTGTCAGTGAATGATAACTCATCACACATTACAATAATACTGATTGGTAACTCATCATAGATAAATACCGGTTAATACAATATACCGGTTACTGGTTGTCAAAAATGAAGATTGAAAGATCATAGTGTTCCGATCAAAATTTAACTACCGCTTGGGTTCTTTGTACCACTTGAGATCCTTAGTCAATCTGGGACCGGTAAACCATCTTCTACAAAATACCGATAGTCTAAAGACTATACATTTAATAATACACAATACCGGTTGGAACAATTACCAGTTGAGCATAACTCATACATCAAGAAAGTTTGTGTCCATCAATGACAATCAAAACATCATCAAAATTCCAACAATCTCCCCCTTTGGCATTGATGGAAACACTTAGGAAAATTTTGACATCTAAGTGTTTTTACAACAATAACACAAAAGATGCTACAATCAAAATTACTCCCCCTAAGCATATACACTACCCCTTTTGCAAAAAGTACAAGTGCATAAAATGGTAACATTCACCAAAATTTTAATGTACACTACTCCCCCTTTGCCAACAATGACAAAGTAATGCAAACTATCCTTTTGATAAAATAACACAGAGTAGATGTTCATGACAATAAAGAATGAAATTTCTCAAAAATATATTTAAAGTTCCGCACAAAAATTTTCATGTCCAATGTCCATGACTCAAGTAATGATGTAGCAACCTCACTTTCAATCTTCATTTGGAATGCCAGTTCTTCCATTGCATCAATGGTACTCAACTCTTGAGTTACCATGATGGCTTCCAAGTGGAGAAAAAATCTCTAAAGAACCTATAGTTTTGGCAATAGGAGCAGTTGAAGCTCCTACAAATCTTTAGTCCGGTTGCTGATCTCTAAGTCCATCTTGGCAATCTGATGCTGAAAATGATGAAAAGTTTGCCCATAGGTAGTGAATAAGTCATAGGGCATCTTGAAGTTGCTGATGTATGCCTGTAACTCCGATTGGAGTTGAGCTTTTTGTTTGAGCACATCTTCACAAAATAGATGGGGTTGGTAGATTTTACTCAAAAGTAATTTACCCTCATCCATAGAAACACTGATCTCATTCTATTGCTTTAGTAGTTTCATCCTGAATTCATTCATTTGTTTGAATAAGGTAGTATTGAGTGCCTTTTCATGATTCTTTCTTGCAGTTGCTTCATCAACATCTTCCAAGCATTGTAGCCGGTCCTCTACTATGGTACAAAGAAGTTTGAGCTTGGATAGAGAGGAGTCGGTACTGGGGAGGTTAGTACCAGGAATTAGACTGGTAAGGATGTCAACTACAATTTGTATGACATTTTGTTCTTTCTTCCTCCACAATTCTTCCAGTCTCCCCTGTGCAAGTTTGATGCCTCTAAGTAGCTCAGACTCATCTTGAGATTGAGTCAGACATGCAAGAGTTAGATCAATAGGACTGGTGGAATCAACCTGTTTGGTTTGATCAACGGTTACCTTAGGAGTCTACCCTCCTTCTTCGGTCTTGATCTCCGCTTGTTTTCTCTTCTCTGTTTCCTTCTCCTCTTCCACTCTTTTCTTTTCTTCTTCTTTCTTCTTCTCTGACTCTTTCTTTTCCTCTTCTTTTTTCTTCTCCATTTCTTCCTTCTTATTATCCTCTTCCTTCTTTTTCTTCTCCTCTTGTTCTTTCTCTACTTTCTCTTTGTCCTATTTCTCTTTCTTCGCTTTTTCTATGTCAGGAGTGACATCCTCATTATCTAATGCATCAACATCAATAGGTCATTCTATCACTCTTTCACCTTGACTATCAAATACCTCATCCGGTTGGCCTGAGGATAGGTCAAGTTCTTGATCAGCCTTCTTGGTGGCTTCAGATACTCGATGTATTTCAACAATAGCTTTAACATGTATATGTGTAGCCTTTTCTACTTCAGAAGTTTTACCTTCTAATAACCTGAGTCACCTCCTTCTCATAAAGAATATTCCTTTGTTCTTATCCATAATTTCAAATAACTCTAAATTTGAAGCATCAGGAAAGTATTGTGCAAAAATTTTCTCCCCGATTTCTTGTTCTCTCTCAATGGCAATGTGCCATTTATTATCCAAAGAATTATACAAAGAATTAGGAGTAATAGATTTAATCTCAGAAGGCGACCGATCATTAACACATAAATATTTAATAACCTCCTTTTCTACCTCCTCTTTCTCACTATCATTAAAGTCATCAAAATGTTCCTTCAAGTCATCAAGCAATTTCCTCTTAATATTCTTTATTGTCCTCTGACAATGTGTCATTGGTTTATAAGAAGAAATATCTATATTTACTGGTGCAGAAGTTGCAGGTACATTACCAGTAGACTTCAACTTTTTGCTTGATTTCCTTGTCTTCTTTATTTGAATCTCTGGTTTAGTGTCTTCTTCCATCTGGTGAGTGATTCCTGGATTTTCACTTCCTCTCAAATACTTTAGCCGGAATGATCTCAAGTTTCTTTTTGGCTGGTGACCGCTTGACTGGTAGATGTAACCGGTGCAGATATCGATGGAACTACTTTGCCCTTTTTTTGCTTTGGTTTCTCAATCGGTGTGACCCTCTCAAAGTAGGTACTGGTTCTTTTCTTCTTTGCATCTAGTGGTGAGGCAAGTAAGGTAGAGGCATACCCAGTCAATAAGTCATTCACCACTTCATACCTCATAGGGCCAACTACTTCCTTTCTTGGTTCCACAACCTCCATTATGCAATCATCTATCCTCATTGTAAAGAAGATGTCATCTTCATACTTCTTCACAATATCACCAAATATCCTCATTCTCTAGCTCATCTTTCATTTGAATTCATCAAAGTACATACCTAGAACCTTAGGATATGTAGTTCCCACTACTTGTAGACTCTCCTTAATCTGCCTGGAAACTGGTAGGTCAGTAGACCATTGAACATCACCTACTCTGGGGAAATAACCTTGAAAATAAAAGAATAAATCGACTAGAAGTTGTCCAAACTTGAATCTCAGTGATTTGTCTCATTTGATGGATTTAAGATTCGCCAACAATTGCTTCAGATCATCAAAAATGGTGTTGACAGTTATTGCCCATTGGTCACTCACAGAATCGGTGAGCTCTATCATTTTAGTTTTGGTGACCTTCCATAGAGATGGTACTTCTCCAACATTGAAGAATACGGTGACGACATGAATCACTTTCGGTGTGATGTCATGTGTCCGCTCGAGATAAATCTTGTCACCATGCACTCTGCTGAGGATAATGCGAATATGTTCTTCTGTAAATTCTTTGAGAAAGTATACTGCATTGTGTAAGTTCATCTTCTCAAGGATAGTATACTTTGGTTTGATCTTCTTGTCATCTCCACAAAACAAACTTAGCTAGGAGTGAATCACTAGGGATCCTAGGTCTTCCAACTTACAGTCTATATATCCTAAAATATCTTCCTTGCCAATGACTCTGGCAGGAATTTGAGATAGGGCATTGTATCTCATTTTCTTTTGAAGAAAATTATGTGTATCTTTAGGTGAACTAGAACTAGAATGCAATCCAAAAGCCATAATCAAATGATAAGAAACAATTTCAGAAAATACCTTCACAATCTGAAATTTAGGTTTTCCAATATTGCGCACAGTACACCACTTCGGTTGCTAGTTCACTGCTTAGTGTTCTTCACTGATTGCTTGATGATGATTGCAAGATTTCGCACAAGATTTCTTCAAATGCCAAACAAATCACTCTAGTTGCTCTGCTCTTGAAAATTCTTCTTTCGAAAATAGATAAGTGAAAATGATGATGAAAAACCTTTTAAACAAACTCTCACCTACCATAATAAATGCATCACTGCTAGAGCACAAACCCTAATTTTGCCTTTTATCGCTTCAAATCTTTTGTCGACTGACAAGTAACATATATCGGTTAAGGTCTTTACCGATATAAACTAGGGGTTCAAAATATTTCACCGATATGTTCCCCCTAATCTTTTCTGAAGCTCAGTTTGCCAGTTCAGAGACTTCCACACTAGGTGCAGAAGCAGGTTCATCTCATGACTCTTCTTTTGATTTCTTTTTCCAAGTTTTACTCATTTCCACCTGAATATTTTCAAAATAAATCTTCCCTTCTGGAGTGATCGGTATATCATCTGATAGGTTCTTTCTTAGTCTGCAAGTTATGGCAGTGTGTCCTAGTTTGTTGCAATGATAGCATACCATTCCAGGTGTTCTCCATGGTCCATTATTCATACTTCCATTATTCCTTCTGCATGTTGTAGTAGTGTGACTGCTACCATGATAGATCAAACAAGTTTCTCTCCAACTAATTGCCGCTTGATAACCAACTGACCGATGGTCATGGGTATTGTACTGGTTGGGGTTCTGGTTCACAGGAAGTTCCGAAATAACTCCTTGAGTCCTTGGAGGATATCTCCCAGTGTTGTGCAAAACCGACCTGCATTCAAATGCTCTATGCCCAAACTTGTTGCATGCATAATAGTTTCCATTGAATCTATTCGACCTAGGCATATTATTTTGAAAATAAGGAAAATTGTTGTAGGCCTTGCTTCTACACACATTGGCAGTATGTCCTTCTTTGAGACAATTAAAGAAAATAGGTTTAAATTTTTTTCTTACCTTTATCCTTGGATGTCGGTTGCTTCTTTAATGCTTCAGCTTTTGTTCCAGAGGTCTCACCTTCCTCATATCTAGAGAAACCAAGTCCAGTGGTATTCTTTATTGGCTTTGCCAATTCCATCTTTTTCTCTAGCTTAGCAGTACTCTTATTGAGTTTGGCAAGTATTTCCTTTGACTCAGTAAGTTCCTTGGAAATAACAGCATTGGTTTCCATCAAGGTTGCTTTCTTAGAAATAGCCATGTTTAGTTCACCTTGCATTTCTTCTTTTTCCATTTTACTCTCCTGAAGATGAGCAGAAAGGGTATTGATTTTATGCTTCAGCTCGGAGATCTCATGATCTTTGTCTTTTACCAGATCTTCATCTTTCCTTCTGTTCTCAAGCTCTTGACACATTCTGATAGTCAGTCCTTCCAACTCTTTTCTCAGATTGGCTTTAGATTCATTCAGTTTTTCAACTTCTTCAGCTAGGGCATCCATGTCAACTTCATCAGAAGAGCTATTTTCAGTGAGTTCCATCAATTTCTCAACATTCTCTCTTCTTTTGGCCAAAGAGGCTTTATACTTGACTTTGAGTTCATCATAAGCTCTCTCAGTCTGAGTGAGACGATGAGTAAGTTCCCTCACACTGTATTCCCCCATATCTCCTTCCAAGTGGTTAGACTTATAGAAAGGTTGGCTCTGATACCAATTGATGAATACTAAGAGGGAGGGTGAATTAGTATACCAAAAAATATTGTAATCAATCTTTTAAACAATTTAGCAAATAATTGGTGCAACAGATTCACTAATAAACCGGTTAAGATAAGTGCAAACCAAATAGAAAACAAAGCATTCACCCACAAGAGCACAATGACCATAACACAAGATATTTGACATGGAAACCCAAATGGGAAAAACCATGGTGAGAAGAAACTCACAAGTAACTATCTGTAGAATAGTAACCAAACTGGTTAAGGTCATACAACGTTCTTCACTAGAATAGATCCTATTAGGAATCTAGATCTTTGTTAGGAGATAAGTCCTGTTAAAGACTACCTTGTTAAAGGATTTCAGATCCATAGTTGTGAACCACCTTGTTAGAGGATTTACAAAGGCTTTGCTGGGCCTACTCGATTAAGGGTTTTAGACTTGTTGAAGATATTAGTAATCAACAAGTGAATGATCTAGATAATAGCACAGTATACTTAGTTAGATCCTTGACAGCTCATTGTTAATGCATTTCAGCATTACTTTAGTCTTCAATATCTCCACACTCTATCTCTTCAGATGGACCTAATCTTCTCTTCGATGATCACACATAACCTTTTCTATTCTATATCTCATACTCTATCTCATACATGCAAACCCTAGACATGATGTCCTTATAAAGGAATCTGATTTCATGTCGGTCCAATAAAATTATACTACAAGTTCCTTGGTACAGTGCATCTAGACACATTTGGTAATGTGACACAAACACACCGCCAAAGTGTCGGTGGATGATAACTCATCACACATTACAATAATACCGATTGGTAACTCGTCATAGATATATACCGGTTAATACAATATACCGATTATCGGTTGTCAAAAATGAAGACTAGAAGATCGTAGTGTTCCAATCAGAAGTTAACTACCGCTTGGGTCCTTCGTACCACTTGAGATCCTCAGTAAATCTGTGACCGGTAAACCATGTCATGCCCAAACTTTTTTGGGCAAAACACAACAATTTTTTTTTTTAAAACACTAAATTACAAGTATCCATTGCTTAATGAGTTGATACGGCTTAACAAGTTGTTCCAAAACAAATTCTTAATTGATATTAAAATGAGTTACTAAAGTGAGCGCTGAAATAAATTCTAACGAGAATCCATAGGACTTGATAGGATTAAGAAAATTACTAACATGACAAATACGGTAACTCCCATTATCAAGTGGAACGAATAATTTTTATAAGGGCAATATTAATTTCACTCAAAAGTATCTTTCATTTTAGTTGCGTTTATTAGTTCATAATTAGATCTATTTCTACTAAATAGACATTGATAAAATTACTGGGTCCGATACCAATTGTTTAATAAAAATCAAGTTCCCATCCTCCTGTTAATACATCCCTTTTTAATAATTTAATTTAAATGTGGAATACTAAATATATTAATTTATTATCTCATCAAATTTTGTCAATAGATTGATTAAATCAAAATTCTCTAAAATAATTGACGAGGATATAAATAACCTCCAATAATCATTAATTGCTTTTAGGAACTAATTATTTTAGTCCTAGGACTTAGATTTATAAATGTCTAACAATAACTAAAATGTGTTTATAACTAAATCGACTAAAAGGGTCGAATTAAATTCATAACGATTATTTTTCTAAAAAAGTTTAATCTCATCCGGATCTATATTTAGGTGGACTGAACAATATTTACCTTTAGCTAAAACCAACTTACCAACTTGTTATAAATTTCCTTAAAGAAATAAACTTCATAAGTAATTCAAAATTTAAACATTCTTTTATTTTTTTTTAAATATGCCCATTTTATTATTAAAGACATATTTAAATTGTAAAATTACTTAATCTACATTTTGCCCTATTTATTATATTTAAATGTTTATTCAACATTGATAAAAGTATGAACGTTAAAAGTAAACCATTATATTATAGACCATTTGTACATTTATTTTTAAAACTACATATATATATATATATATATGTATTTTTTTTTTCCTTTAATTCGTAACACAAATATATGGAAATACATATTATACCATTCCATATAACTTAACCTAAATAGTTAAAAGATAAAGAAACCCTAATTTATTTTATCATTGTAAAATGCCCCTATTATTTTGTTTTATTTCCTTATTATATTTATTTTCTTTCGAATACCCTAACCCATACTGGGTTAGGTTTTTGAAATTAATTTTATGCAGGGTGAGCGTTGCACAGTGGGCGACCATGGAATGTCTTCGGTGAAGGGGAGGAGAGGCGGAGAGATCGGAGGAGTGTCTCGCAGGGAGAAGCGGCGGTGGGTGCCGCTCACTGTGGAAACCACAGTGGCGGTGACCACTGTGGTCGCCCACAGTGGCGGCCCTCGGGCCGTCCACTGTGGATGCCCACAGTGGCGGTCGGTCATGTCGTCCACTGTGTTAAACATAGTGGTTCGGCATCCATTGTCCATTGTGTTTAACATAGTGGCTCGGCCCTGGTTCGGCCCGAAACCCTGCTTTTGCCATTTTTTTATTTTTTTTAAAGGTTCTCAAATTTATTTATTTATTTATTTTTTGTTTAATTAAAATGTATTAGACTATAATATATATATATAAAAGTATTTATATATATAAATATATCAAATATATAAGTATATATATATATATATCTGTATATATATAAATATATAATTATATATATACATATATATATATATATATATACTTATATATTTGATATATTTATATATATAAATACTTATATATATATATATATTTTATATATAAAAATAATGTATATACAAATGTATTTTAAACTTAAGTATATATTTATATGCATTTGATGCATAAGGAAAATTTAGAGCTAACATTCTATGCATTTAATTTATATATATATTTTTTTGATCTTTTAAAACAGACTAGTTATATTCTACAGGATTAAATCGATGTGTTTATTTCCTTTTATTAAGATCCTAGTTGCAAAAAGATAATAGGTAGATTAGTTACTGTAGATGTATAAAAATGACCATATTCCTAAATGAATATTTTATGTTCATTTCTCTATTTAATTAAATCCAATTTAATTAAATTACCCGCATTCCTCTATTTAATTAGGTAAATTACTCAATTAAATTCACTATACCCATTTAATGAATAAATCATTTTATTCAATTAAATCCCCCCCTATCTACTTTTAATTAAATTCAAATTTAATTAAATAGTTATCCTAAATTGAATAAATCTAATTTATTTAATCTCCCCAAATTGAAACCAAATTGAATTAAATTAACTTTATTTCAATTAAATCCTATTATCCCTCCATCCACTTGCATTCTCCTACATTTCCCACTTGCTTCCTAAACCTATTTCTAATCCCTTCTAGACTCTTCTAATCGCTTCTAATTAGCCTAACCCATCTTCTAAACTTTGTCACATCCCTAAGCAAGGGGAGGTCACTTCTCTAAACCTTAAAGTCTTTGATAACCATTAAAGGCTTCAAATCTTCAACCACTTAAAATCCCCAAAGTCTCCCAAACCATTAATGGTTAATTCAACCCTCTTACATGGTTAGAGACTTTTTGCCTAACTTAACCTTCATCCAACCCAAGGGTCTCATCAAGCCTTTAATGCTTTGACCATGATTATCTCTTAATCATTTGCACAAGGGTTTATCCTTGGATTAACTCTTAATCCATTAGGGTAAGCCTAACTTAAGCTTAACCCTTATCTCTAGATAACCATAAGGTCTTCTCAGGAATTTAATGCCTCCAACCCCTTCTCTCAACCCAACCCTATGTTGACACTTGTCACCATTTCATTGGTGCAAATTGCAAACATGGATTCCCAACTTTCAAACTCAACCCTTGATCAACTCTTTCAATCCTGACCATCCATTGCCCTATTTTTTCTATAAATAGAGCTCTCATTCCTCCATTTGAGGAGATCAATCCAAGTTTGTAGTATCACACTTATGCTCAAATACATTCAAGCTTTCATACCATTTTATGCTCATCATTTTAGCCTCTCTTTTAGATAGAAATTAATCTAAATATGCATATTTAGAATACTTTCTTTATCATTTAGCTCAATCATAGACTAATATGTCATCTTATAATTAGTTTATTGCATTTCTAGAATAATGCATAGCTTAGGATGCATTTCATTCTAAAATCTATCAAAGCATCCCTCGTTCTTACATTTGCCATCCCTAAACCATTTTGCTCAGTGATCTGAGAGCAAAAACATTGGTTTGAGGGACATTGTAAGATAGAGAACCATGGGACCAACCTTGGGAAGTTGAGTAATACTTCATTACTCCATAGCTTGCACCAAGAAGTCCTATGTGTGTGTGTGGACAAGTCTTTTGGAATATTTTCATATATTGAGTTCTATCGACCGCTTTTCCCGCATACAGTTACTATAGATTTATTTTCTGCAAAATAAAGTGATAACCGGATTAAACAAACTTAGCACAACAACTATTTAAATCAAGAGATTTAAAATAATTCTTAGAGGTGATTGTAATAAACTTTAGATTTATTTTATTTTCTGCAAGTTAATAAAATGACAGAATCAAATAAATTCCAACGGCAACTTAATTTATCTAGAATCCTTAAATTTAAACCATGCAATTAGGATTTAAACCGAACCATTTACTTTCAAAGCAACATGCATGCAATCCTTACATCATTTCTTTATTTCCTCGATTTATTTCACATGTGTTTATGGAATAAAATAAATTTATTGCTTTTTCCAAAATATTATCTATTCAACAAATATTAAAGTTCAGAAAAACTTTAGGACTAAATCCAGATTTATTCATTCCATTTTCTTGCAATATAGCAATAACATATTTCATTTCTTTAAATTACATTTCAAGACACTATCGTTATTTTACAAATGGGTCTCTCATTATTAAAAATGGGGATTTTTAAAACAGAATAATAAAATATTCCTAATCAGATTTCTGCAACAAATAACTCCATCGAGTTTTCCACTTGTCCTAATCCTTTCCTTCCAACAACCTACAAATAAAATCAAGGATATGACCATGGAGTGCTCACCTCCCAGCCTAGGCTAACTAGTAGCCACCCTCGAGCTCAGAGAACCAAGCCCTAGATAGGTAACACACATGCAAACTCAAATAAATAAGGGAAAACAACCACAATCACATTCCCAACCAAGGCTACACTGCACCACATTGTGATGTCTTTTCAAGGGTGGTAGTGGACCAAGTACCCTGAAGAGACTGCAAGTATGGTAAAACAAATAGCCACCTCATGGCAAACTAAAACGTATAGCCACCTCATGGCAAACCAATTAGACCAAGTGTAACAACCCCACATTCCTTATGCCCCCCAAGGCATTCATGCCTTATTTCCCTCCTTATGACCCCCAATGCATAAACAAGCCATGCAGCAAGGGTCGCATAGAATCCCTTGTGATCACTCTCATAATGAGAGCCTCTCACTCGAGGTCTGTCACTTCTACCACCCACAAGACCCTCCTCTCTCCCAAGAGTAGGAGGTCTTGATTACTCCCAAAACACATACAAGGCATAAGCATAAAACACCAAATAAATTTCCAAGAAATACATACATGAAAAACAATCTTTTACACAACATTTCTTTCAAACCACATGCAATAAGAAAACATTATAAGCAAAATAGAACCAGCCTTAAACTGCCCAAAGGTATGCTAGTTTTGTTGAGGATGAGCAGTCCAATTCCAAGGTTCTTCTCTTTCTACCCTTAGCCAAATTCTCAATCCAAAAATCTATTTTTTTTCTTTGCAAAATTCTTTTGTCTCCAAAAATGGAGAGTGGGTGATTACCCCCAAAATCTCTCTTTCTTGCTTAAGAAGACACTAGTGTGAGTTCCCTCAGGTTTCTAAAACTGAAAAGGAAAGTAAAGTAAAATGGGAAAAGGGAACTTTCATTCAAAAAGGAAGGTTAACCACTTAGCTCAAGTCTTTTAATTTCAATTTTCGCACAACTTAGAAAACCTACTTTCTAGGGTATCTAAATGGTCACATGGGAGTAGAAACTTGCCTAAAATTACCCCTAACCCCTAGGTATACCTTATGGGCTTTAGGAAACCCTATTAAACTACCCCTAGGTGTCCATTTAACCCTTTTTTAACCCCTCTGAAGTTTATTTTCGGGTCAAACCTTTGTTGACCATCCCAAAGATTCTTTACCCAAGGCATTTATGGGATCACATTACATAAATTGAAAAAGCTATAGTTAAACAATTCCCACCAAGAGACAATTTAAAAATTCAAACATAAATCCACACATGTGTCAAGTGACACAAAGAAAATACTTTTACAAAATTATACATGAAATCATGTCTCTTGTGGGATTTACAAAAATCAATTAAATAACACTTAACATGCATGCATCATTTACTATTACGAATAAAATACAACACAAATGGGGTGTTGTCTCTCCAAATAGACAAACCCTGGTTTTACGAACATACATAGGTCTAGGTTTGGTTCTCCGTAATATTTCCATGGTCACATGAATATCTTTTCCTGCGCCACTCAAATACACATTAGTAATTTCCAATAACCTCGTATAATATTAAACACATGAATTAGAATACACATCAAACACTTCGCATACAATTTACATTTGGACAATTCAATATATCTCCTATCCAATTAAATCTACATAAGCAATTATCACAATTCTCATAATTTTGGTCCACACATAAAACATGCAACTTAATTCTATCATCATAATAAAGTCCTGCAAATCCAATAATGACATACATCCTCTCCAATTTATCCTATTCTAGAATCATATAGAGTTCTTTATCATAAATCATATAAATGAAGCATCAACATTCATCAATGTTATCAAATCATAAAATCTTATACGTTCTACATCTAGACATAGCTGACATACGTTAAATCAAGATTATCCAATCAATGGATCTTTTAGGATTTCAAATTCATAACATATCAAAATGTACACCACAAGGTGCAATAACTCTATAACTTGGTTCAATTACCTTTCTCACCAATCTATCTGTCTAACATAGTCCATTCTATTGAATTATAAAGCATTTATTAATAGGTCAAACATGGTCAACTAAGTTAACCAAAGCTTGGTTTGGGGAAGGCCTTACAAACCATCTTCTACAAAATACCGATAGTCTAAAGACTATACATTCAATAATACACAATACCGGTTGAAACAATTACCGGTTGAGCATAAATCATACATCAAGAAAGTGTGTGTCCATCAATGACAATCAAAACATCATCAAAATTCCAACATGCTGAAAATTTCAAAAAATGTTGGTCGGACTGTGTGCACTTTCGCCATGGTCCTCGACTTTTTTCCCGAAATTTCAGGAGACAAATTTGACTATTTTTCTTCTGCTAAAATCCAAAAAATTGGCACACTTTATCAATTTTAACACCCTCTAAGGTTGAACACAAATTCAAATTTCAAATTTGTAGTTCAAATTCCATTTTCCCTCCTTTATCAAATTTTCTATGTATGTATGGGTTGAACATTATTCTTGTTTGATCATCAATGAATATGGAGTTCTTATCTTATTTTGCTAATTTAATTTTGAATTACATTAAAGATGTTCATAATGTTCCCTTTCCTGCATATGATGATAATTTAGTTCTCCCTTTCATTCATATCTATGATTTACCCTCTCCCAAAATTGATCTCATTAATGAGGGTACATTGGTGAAAAAAGAGAATATGGACACTTCTTTCAAAGATCTCCCTCCTAAAGTTGAATCTTTGGAGAATTGTGTTCCTTCTTCTCTTAAAAAGTACCTCCCTTATAAGGATTATTTGGTGCAAGAGGATGATATTATGGCTACTTATCCTAGTGATACCATACCTTATTTTCACGATCTTCCCTCTAAAGATGAAGCATTAATTACATATTATAGTCCTTTTCCTAATGAGTGTCTTGAACATAAAGATACCTTAGAGCAAGGGGATGATATTATTTCTCATCATAATTCTCTTTTTCCCAAAAATCAAGAGCCTAACAAAAATCAAATCAATTTCATTCATGTTCCTAGGAAACCAAAAATTCTTCATGATTATAATATTGTGTCTTACACATATACTAATGAGATAGTTGATGAGAAGATAAGTGAAGCATCATATTATTTCTTAGTTCCTACAATCCTCTCTTCAATTCACTCAAATACACCATCTCCTACCAATGAAATTCCTAAAGAAGAACTCTTAGAGGGTGATTGGGGGTCTTTAGATTTGACTCCTACTTTTTCTAGAAAGTCTAAGATGCCTGAATTTCATATTCCAATTTTTTCTCTTAACACAAATATTGAAATTGATTCAGGCATGTTAAAAATAATATCTAACAATGAATGGCATATTCATCATGATCATTTAAAATAACATTCAAGTTTCTATTATTTTGCTCCTCACTATGTGACATTGTTAGCCTACCTATTGGGGGCTCCTTGTCATTCATGGTGGTACAATTTCAAGTGAAATCATACTTAGTGAGAAACATAATAGTCTATATTTTTTTGCCTCTATGCTTGGGGGACAAGAATATTTCTTTTACTCTTTCTAAGATTTCACTATTTTCTTCATTGGGTACATTATTCATAAACTTGATGTCCTTTCTTGCATGGAGTTCTCCTTCATGCAAGTGCATGTATGTTCTATGCTTAGGGTATTTTCCTTGCTTGAAATGGTACGTCTATTATGAACAATCTCTCCTTGGAGGAATTTTGTGAACCTTTTTCTTCTCCTTATTCTCTCTTTGTAAATTACCTCTTCTATTGTGTTATTCATAACTTGATGTCCTTTCTTGAATGGATTTATCCTTAATGTGAGCACATGTTTGTTCCTTAGTTCAGATGTATTCCTTGCTTGAAACGGTATGTCTCTTATGAGTAAGATCTCTTTAGAAGTGGTACAATTATTCTCATTATCCTACACTTGGGGGACAATGATCTCTCTCCCTCTCTCCATCTCTAAGGATCCACTTTCCCTATTGTGTGGATGGTGTGAGTTTTATTACTTGATGTAATTCCTTGTGTGAAATTGTTGGTTGTTTTCTCAAGGATTATCTCTTATACAAGAGGTGTAAGTCCTTGATTACAACCTCTTTCATACTTGGTAATGTACATCTATAATAAATCCACCCATCCCCAATAGGGCTAAAAGTGCGTCATCCAAGTGCATCATCCTTCATCAAGAATCTCTTTCACCTAGCAATAGGATGAAGGATCAAATTCTTGTTCTCTCCTTTTCTTCATTCTAGAAGATGTTATATTTTTCTAAGACAACTCCTCTTGGGGATAGATTCATTTTGAAAAAAGATCTCTTCTCCTCCAAGGATCTCCTTTACAATTACAACAAGATATCTCCTTTCAACTATCTTATCCTTTCTTGAAGAGTATTCCCCTCTCTTGCTTGGATTTATGAAATTGTTCCTTAACAAATATCTTCTTTTGTGATGAAGGTAGGTATCCTTGTTCTACTTTCCTTAAGATATCAACAACAAATTATGTTGACATCTTAGGGTGGGGCATCCACACTACTCCTTTGTACTATACTTCTCTCATGCATTGTACAATGTGATAGTCTTGGAATGAGAGGGTGGCCTCTTACAGAGAGGTGTCATCACTTTTCTTGTATAGTGGGACAGTCTTGGAACTAGAGGGATGCCTCTTAGAGTAAGATGTCATCATTTTTCTCTTGTATAGTGGGTCATTCTCAGAACAAGAGCACAAACTCTTAGAGCAAGATGTCATCACTTCTTCCTTTCTTGTACAGTGGGTCATTCTTAGAACCAAAGCACAAACTCTTAGAGCGGGATGATGCCACTTTTCTCTTATGCAGGATGATTATTCTCAGAACCAGAGCACAAACTCTTAGAGAAAGATGTCACACCTTTCTTTACACTTGTACTATACATTCTATACAGGTTGTAGCATACTCGAACATAGAATCCTATCAGGTGCTTTGAACCTCACTTGCACACATGCACTTGAGGTTGAGTAGAACTAATGGTGTTCTCACTCTCCTTCCTTACATGAATCACCTAGAAAGGCTTTGGGGGATAGATTTTCATGTCCTTCTCTCCATGGATCACCTAGTTGTAGGGGCAAGATGTCCATGGTTTCTCTCTTGTTCGCCTTTCTTCTCAAGGATCACCAAAGTGTGTATTCATTTCCTCTCTCTTCTTCCTCTCATGAACCCATAGTTTTTCTATTGATGGTTCATGGATGATGTCAACTTTGCTATTTTATGTGATCACTTGTGTTTATGTTGTTATCACTGTTTAAAATTGGGTTCTTTTTTTCCCATAATTGGCTATGGTTCATTAAAAAAAATTTCGAATAGGGTGTAATCCCAAGTGCTTCAGCTTTGTTCTAAACCTTAGGGGTTTAAGGGTTTTTGATTTTTTATCCTTTTGTGTTAAACCCTCTAGTTTCTAATCTTCTGTTACTTTATTCACTTAAGATATGGGTCGTGGGGTCGTGGGAAGTGGCCCCCCTTATTATTTGCCTAGGCGGTTATGTTGATTATTTGAAAATTTTATGCCTCGTATGCTTTTCTTCAAAAGTTGTTGGGCCCATAATTGGTGATCAATTTGAGAGATGATCCAATGGCCCGCGCTATTTCGCAAGGGTAAAATGCTCACCCTTTAGGCCCGTGAAATAGCGAGAATTAACGAGGGTCGTCCATGTGTCATGACGGAGGAAGTAAAGGGTGTAGCTATCAAAGGTGGTTGGAGCCCCATGGCTTTCTTCTGGCGTATTAAAAGGTAGCACGTGGCACAAGTCACCACGGTCGGTGGGTTAGGATTAAAGGTTCGAAGTGGGCCCCAGAAATGACCTGGCAGGTACAGCTGTTAACAATCTATTGAGACCCCGTGGCTTCCTTCTGGAAAATGACAGAGTGACAAGTCAACTCCGAAAGTGACAAGGCACCAAGTGTCTATGACGAGTCCGCGGGCCCACCTCTTCTGAAAGCCTTCTAAAAGGATTAAATGCTGATTAATTTGAGAGATAATCCAACGGCTCGCGCTATTTCGCAAAGGTAAAATGCTCACCCTTTAGGCCCGCGAAATAGCGAGAATTAACGAGGACCGTCCACGTGTCATGATGATATGCGGTCTAAAAGGAAAATGTGGGTCCCTATGGTTCCCTTCTGGCAAATGAGAAAATGACAAATCAGCTAAACAGGTGACTGGATGCCAGGTGTTAGTGACGAGTCCGTGGGCCCACCATTCCTGAGAACCTTTTCAAAAGATTAATTAGTGATCAACTTGAGGGATGATCCAACGGCTCGCGCTATTTCGCAAGGTTAAAGTGCTCACTCCTTATGCCCGCGAAATAGAGAGAATGAACAAGAACCGTCCACGTGTCATGATGATGACGTGAGAGATAGACTTGTTGAGACGAAAGTGGGGCCCCTCGTAGTTTCCTTTTGGTGAATGACAGAGCGACAAATCAGCTCCGCAAGTGACTAGATGCCAGGTGTTCGTGACAAGTCAGCGGGCCCACCATTCCTGAAAGCCTTTTCAAAGGATTAAATGTTGATCAACTGCAAGGATGATCCGATGGTCCACGCTATTTCGCAAGGGTAAAGTGCTCACTCCTTATGCCCATGAAATAGCGAGAATGAACAAGAACTGTCCACGTGTCATGATGACACATGGTCAAAGAAGAAAGTGTGGGCCCGCCAAGGTGGAAACGTTGTTGTAAAAAAGACACGCGGCCAGTATCAAATAGAATGCGAAGGGAATTTTAAGGCCAATGATTCGATGCCACGTGGTATTATGTAGCCAATAGAAAAGTGGGACCCAGACTAAAGACAAAGCCATCAGTAATGAAAAGGTAATAGTGAAACACTTGCAGGAATGTTATGACCCGTTGGAGCGAAAAATACGAATTCTTGTATGAATTCGATTTTGAAGGGACGGCCGAAGCATGCGGAATCAGTGTCATAGTTAAGGCCCTGAGTACAAGTATTTGATTTCCTAACAACCAAGTGAAGATATCTTTCAAAAGATTTTGCAGAAGAGCAGATGCAGAGTTATCTTTTTCAGATACAGAGCAGGCAGTTCAGTTGCAGAGCAAATTCCTTCAAGCAAGCATCAGGTTCTCTCATATTTTGTAGCGATTCTTGTGTGGTGTTTTAAGTAAAATCATTCTCGTGTTGCAGGATTGTTTAAGAGTGATATTCATTTTCTTACGTTTTCAAATGGCTCCTAAAAGGGAATTTTCCGGCAAGGTTAATTATTTAGAAAGAAGTGTATGTGATGATTTTTTAGAATAGTTGACATTGTCAGCTAACCAGGCATCAAAGGCCAAAGAGTTAGTGCCCAGGGCTCCCCGTCTAAAGATAGGAGAAGGATTGTATGACAAGGGTAATTGGCTGAGAGACCCACAGGTGGGACTGTCCGGGTTGGGGTTATTTAAAGTCGGATTTGGAATAAGAAATTCTCTTGCCCCTCAAAACAGTATTTGGGAACTAGATGTTGGAAAGTTAGTAGTCCCAGGGGTATTCATGGATACAGACTTGTTAACCCAAATGGCATTAAATTATGATCTAGTAACAAGATGCATCCGGGATATAAATGGGAAAACCCTTGTGGAAATTAATGCTGAGGAATTTAGGACAGCATTCGGACTCAATGAGTTCACAAACTTCCTGGAACCCATAAATTTCACATCATTAGCCCAAGTGTACAGTGCACAGAGGAGTCATCTCAGGAATGGGCCTCTTAAAGAACTTTTTCTAAAAATAGGAGGGTTAGCAGTTGTAGGACCTAATACGCAAGAGCCTTTCTGATTGAGTATGTTTACCTTGAGGGCTAAAGGAATGTATTGGGTACTTTGCCAGGTTCTAGCAGAGGATGCTGAAGAAAATATGCCAAATCACTACTTGCTAATGATTGTTCAGATTTTGAATCCTTCTCTTGCTATCACATTTGATTATGCTTCTTTTATTGCCGACGCTATCCATGGAGGGTTGATAGGAATAAAGAATGGAAAGGTGGATAGACCTTTTGGATGGTATTTGCTCTTAATGCACATTTTTCTCTTCAAAGGTGGTGATTATTTTGCTAGTGGACTAGACCTAGTTAAAGAGAAGGAAGGAGAGAAAATGCCAGTACAATTATGGAGTACTGTGTTGTCATGGGACAAAGAGGATGCAAGTTTCCTAAAGTTTGATAAATATTTTGCATCTAAAATAAGGACTCTCCTTTGCTCTAATAACCCAAGAGTCCCCAAAGTTCTTCTGGAATTCATAAGGCCAAAAGAATTCTTAGAGAACATCAAAATTGTTCATAACTGGGGCGATAGGTATTTATATCTAGTCTCCACAGTTTTCAGAGTTTTTGGTTTCAGGGGTACTCCATTTTTGTTACCTTACCAGGTCCCTCTCAAAGTGGGAATAGCGGAGATCCTTAGGCAAATTGGTGGCCTACAAGAAGCAGAGTTAACAGCCAGAGGCAAAGGGACTATTTTCCCTGCAGCTACCATAGCCCACCAATTCGTAATTACAAAGGGAGGCTGGAATTGCTTTGAGGATTTCCTCAAACCTTACCATTTATCCACTGCAGTGTCTAGGTGTGCTGATCCAGAGGACTTCTTCAACGGTGTGTTCAGGAAGAAGGTAGCATGCAGAGGAAGGCCTCATCAATTCCAATTTCCTAAAGACCTCATCAGAAATGAATTTGATTTAGATGAGCAGGAATTAAGGAAAGAAAAGTGGGTGGCTTACAAGAAAGCCTTGGATTTTGTGCATCAATTTGATGCTAGCTATGTCCCATTGGAAGAAAAAATAAAATTTTTGATTGTTTGTTTTGAAGATGTGATGCAAACACTGAAGGAGAAGAGGGAAGCTGTGATTAAGAATAACCCTGAAAAGGCTAGAATGATCCTGAGCAAATCAGCTTCCACCAAAGCAATCCCTCCTGGTGATTACACATTGCACAAGAAATCAGGTTAGAGTATGCTAGTGCCTACAACAGGGGAGCCCTCCACATCCAAAGGAAAGAGGAAGGTACAAGATGTCATTCACATCCAGGATAGCCCAAAGAAGCAAAGGGTGGGGAAGGAAGTGCAATCAGATATACCTTTGTATTCCCCATCCCAATCCCCTATCCATATAGGAGATGAACAAGCAGTAGCCGAATACCTCTTGTAGTTGGGTAGCTTGGGTGAAATCGCATACACCTATGATGAAGTGGAGGAGGGAATGCCAGAAGAGCCCATTGATGCTGAAATGGAAATCACCTCTACTGAACTTAAAGGCCAGGAGTGGGATCTTGAGATAAAAAAGGCAAGTAATGCCTTTTTAGCTGATGACAACTTTGTTACATCAGAAGCATTCATTCATTTCATTTGGAAACAACATATAAATAGATATAATGCTAGATGTGAGACAAGGAAGGCTGAGCAGCCTGATAAAGACCCAGCCTCAGTGGAGGAAGAAATAAAATAGGAGATGATGGAAGAATTCAAAACCATCACTCCTGAACAGGGAAGAGATCTAGTAGCACAAGCTGGAGTGCTCATCTTACCAGAGTGGGATATTGCTGATGCTCTGGTGCTAGATGCAGTAAGAAAAGAAACTAAACCCATGGAAGGGGTTACATTCAATAAGGATAATGCTGCACTAGTTATGTGGTCCCTCAAGAGAAATGAGGGCAAGAAAAGTAAAGACACCCCAGGGTCAAGTCACCTTGGTGGATTGATGGTAAAAAGAGTGCAGAGTATAGGGGTAGTAGAGGCTGCTAGCACTGTGCTAGAAACTGCAAAATTCAGTGTTGCAGTGGCTAAAAAGGAAGCCAAAGAAAAGGAGGCCCTCCAAATTAAGTTGGAAACAGTTTTGAAGGCCTACAATAATGCCAAGGAGGAGGTGAGAGGTAAAGATAGCATCATTGCTAGATTACAAAGCCATTTGATGGGACAACACCAACAAGATCCTTGAGAAGTCCGAAGCTTTGTGCATCCATGTTGTTATAAATGGATACCAGGACTATAGGAAAAGGCGATCACAAAATTTTGTACGAAAACGCTGCAGAAATTTATCTGAGCTTTTCTAAGTCTAATGAAGAATCAGAACTCCTTGTAATATTTCTTGAAATGAATATCAATATACAGGCCATCGGTTTTGAGTAAAGCTATGTGTTGTCTTCAAGTTTGTTCACAAATTTATTTACTGTCTTTATTCTGAATAATCCAGGGTTGTTTAGTTTGAATGGAATTGCAAAGCAATCTCAGTATAAGTGTTTGTTAGCTTTTCTCTTTAGGAGGGAAATTAAATACGCGGGATCACTCATACCAGTAAATTATTTGGAAAGAACTTTGAATTTTGAGGAGCATAGCTTAGTCTAGAATGATTGAATTCTTGTATGTGTCAGGCATATATCAGGATTAGTGGAAACCAAGCCGATGGGAAGCATAAAGATATATTATTTCAGGAGTTTTATTTGAGTTTAGGTGACTCTGTAACCTTGGATAAGGCACTGGTATTAATCGAGGTTGTTTATTGCATACTTTGTTGATCAAAAATGCTGAAGTTAAGTACAGTTTCTATTCTTTGTCTTCAGTTGATTTCAAGGTGAATAAATCCACTAGTTTTCTGGACTGGTTTGCTATGGGTTTATTGTTTAAAAGTGTGAAATTAATTCACAAAGGTATACCCACTTGGGCTCTAAGGAAGCCCGAAGTGTAGAAGGTCTAATCAAACCTTGTCATATGTTGTCTCTGGAATTTCCTTATCTTTGATGTTTTCTCTGCACCCAGTTTAGACCATATTATCCTAAGGACATTGAAGGGAATCAAATTTTGAGGACAACAAAAGTGGCGACTCTGTTGGGGATTGTTATAATAAAGATATAGACACAGATCTGTGCCAAGACTTGTGGAGAATATTGTTGTGTGTTTGTGGGTAAGACTGCTTGTTTTCATTTTTCCCATAGTTTTGTGGGTGGCGACTCTGTTACTATTGAACCAGTCCTTGTGAGATACAAATTTTCTAAAAGAAAGACTAGTGAGATGCAAGGAAATAAGAACACAAGATCATTCATGAAGAAACATCCTCGTGAAACCTTGCAAGAAGGTCTGCCAGAACAGTCATGAAGAGGCCAGAAGAGATCTGTGATGCATGAGCCATCAAGTGCAGCATGGGTGCAGAAAAATAATAACGCTGGTAAGATGCCTGATCGACCTGTCTATGCAAAGTCAAATTCATCTTCTAGAGATTCAGAGCATGATATTTTAGGTTTCCATTCAGGATTGTTTGGAAATATTGATGATGCACCTATTTTAAATCGAGATCTATCCCATGTTAGTGTTTCTGCAAAAGATAGAACCAGTTCAAATGCAATTAGGCACTCTATTCCTAGGACAATAGATGGGAACATTAGCCTAATTGACATAGATCAAATTAATGCATCAGACTCTGAAGAAAATTACCCTGACGAGGATAAGATGTCTCAAGAGATTGAAGATTTAAACAAAAGAGTCCATCATTTGATCTCCCTAAGAGCCCAAAAGGAAGCAAATAAGGAAAAGGAAGTTAAAGCCAAATTGATGGAGAGAGATAGGCTCCTTAGACAGATAGCTGATCTTGAAGTGCTTGCTAAGGAAAAAGAAAAAAGTGATGAGGAAGGCCTAGTGATTAGGGAGATCCTAATTCCTAAGATTAGACCAGCTTCTAAGTCCGTAGCCCAGCCAATTAAGGAAGTATCTAATGACTCCCAGCTTCCTAGAGTCAATTTAGACAAAGAAAAACAGATATGGGTAGATGATGAAGTAGAATCTAAAACTGCAGAAGGGATTTCTCATAGGATCCTAGCACATGAGAGAGAGATGGAAAGGATGAGGAAGGAAAAGGAAGACCTCCAAATGGAATTGGAAAAGGCTGAGTTAGAAGCAGCGAATCAGGAAGTTAAAAGAAAGATTAACTACTTAAAAGCTCCCCCTATTACATTCCCATCGGAAGATCTTAGCAAGCCTAATCCCCAACACATCTCTTTTCCTCAGGTCAATACTCAACCTGCAGTACATGCTAATATTGCCTCAGTAAGCCAAGTACCCTCAAATAAACAGTACACCCAAACATCTCAATCTCCAATCCCAAAAGATAAAATGATTATGGGAAATAATAGTGCTATTTCCCCTTTTCAAAGAAGGCCAATCAATCTAGAACAATATAGGCAATTTTTTTTTGATGGGATCCCAGGATATCCAAATCATGTTCCTACTGAGCTAAGAGACAAACTCCATAAGTTTGCTGGGAACAATGCAGTCAGTGCTGAGGAACATCTGAAATCTTTTGGGGATTTGATAAATGATTATGAGATAGCAGATGAAGATGTTATTATGAAACTATTTGTTCAATCCCTGGTGGATGATGCAAGAGATTGGTACAGAGGTCTTCCAGTAGCTGGCATAGGTTCATGGGAAGATTTTAAAAATTGCTTTCAAGAATAGTATGGTGATAAGACTAATGTGAGTTTCATGCTGAATGAGTTCAATAACATTAGAAAATCTGAAAATGAAATAGTCACTGATTTCAATGCTAGATTCCAGAAAGCTATGCACAGATTGTATCAGGTAATGAGGCTAGATGATAATATGTGTCTTAATACATATTATAATGCATTTGATTCCAAAATGGCTTATATCTTGAGAGATAAAAATCCTCATAACCTGAGGGATGCTTTTAGAATTGCCATAAATGTAGAAAGTAATAGAAAAGCGTCTAGAAAATTAGGAAGAAGGACAGATGGTAGACTGTGGCATGAAACCAAACAGCAACCTAACAAAGTTGCTAAAGAGGATGATAAAATAGAAAAACTGGTTACTGCTATGAAAGATTTGACTGCTAAAGTCAACAAAAATGATAAGCCCCATTATAATTGGCAAGATAGACCTCCTAGATTACATGATATGCCATACAATACAAATTGGAAGGATGGTAAACCCCAAATTGAGAAGCCTAAAATTGCCCAAAGCCAAGACACACCAGATCCTTTGAAAGGGAAAACTGTTAATAATATAGAAAATACTCCTTGGTGTATTGCTTGTGATGGACCACATTCTCCTCATCAGTGTGCAGTGGCTCAAGCTCTGGAAGAATTTATGAGGCCAGAAGCAGAGCCTGACATTAATATGTTTGAAACCATCATAGAAAGTGATGAGGAATCTATGCAAAGTGAATACAGTGATGTGCTGGATAATGAAAGGTTAGTGCAAGGACAGTTAGCCTTAAGTTGGCATCCTACCTTGAATGTGGTAACAATTGAAGATGAAGAAGTTCATCTTAGGAGGCCTAGTGAGGAAGAAGTTAAAAATCTCACTAAGGCTGCAATCACCAAAGCAAAACATAACTACAATTTGAGAAACACCAAGAGAGACACTGATCAAGGTGAGCCGGGTTCTATGTTTGTAAAAGAAGTCACAAAGAAAGGGGCATCAAGCAGTGTTACTACTATTCTTAAAGCCAGTCAAGAAAAAGAGGAACAAGTTAAAGACTTACCTAAAGGCATAGATGACAAAAATGCTGGTGATGTACAAAGGGCAGAGATGGTGAAGAAGGCCAGTCAATTCAAAACAGAAAAGGTTAAGGTTAATACTGAAAAATGTAATAATTCTGCATTTGATATGGCCCAAGCTTTAACTCAAATGAAAGTCACTGTTCCATTAATAGAATTGCTAAGGATTAAAGAACATAAGGATGCAGCTTTGTCTTTATTCTCTAGTGTATCTGATGGTGGCCTAGTATTACCCACTAGTTCGGATAAAGTTGGAAAGGATCAAGAGTTCCAAACCCCAGAGGTATATGTTGGAACCACTATCACTCAGGAGCCTTCTCAGGTGGATCCCTTCTATGTTACTTTGCTATTAAATAACCGGTTGATTAAAAACTGCATGATAGATTCAGGAGTAGCTGCTAATGTAATGCCCTATGGTGTTATGAAAGAATTAGGGTTATCAGTAACCACTGTGTATGGGAAATTTTATGCCATGGATAATAGAGAAGTGCCTGTGATAGGTACAATGAAAGATGTAGAAGTAAAAATAGCTGCATTTCCTGAAGCCACTTATAAAATGGATGTTATTGTTATTGATACTAAACCCCACTATGGTATGTTACTTTCTAGGCAGTGGGCAGTAGCAGTAGGAGGAAATGTTCAACTAGACTTGTCTTATGCTACTATTCCTATTGGTGGCAATCAGGTCAAACTATACAGGGAGCCACGGGCTCCTAAGGTAATTGAGAATGTGGACCCTAGTATGCTTAATTGTATGATTGATGTAGATTTAGACAATTTCAGACTTCAACCAATATCACCTCAATTGAAGAATACTGACCCAATTATAGTCAAGCTACAAGCACAACAGTATGGGTTGTGGCAAATGTATTTCGATGGAGCTTGCTCCAAAGAAGGATCTGGCGCAGGGGTTCTTTTTGTGTCCCCTTCAGGTATAACTTTCAAATACTCATTCTTATTGGCATTCTAGTGCACAAATAATACTGCAGAGTATGAAGCCCTATTATTAGGACTTGAGGTTGCAAAAAGGCATGGAATCCAACTGTTGAAAGTAATGGGGGATTTAGAATTGGTTGTCTCTCAGGTGAGATCTAGATATGCATCCAAGAATGATAGATTGAAGCAATATAAGCATGCTGTTTGGGATGTTATTGAGAATTTTGATGCATTTTCTATTAATTGGATAGAGGGAACAAAAAATATTATGGCAGATTTCCTAGCTAATGTTGCTTTGAAAAATGATGATGCAACGCTAACCGGTATTTCCATAGTGGAAATAAAATCTAGGCCGGCTATCCCTGATAATGTGTATAATTGGCAAGTTTTTGCTGCTGGTGATGATATTCTTAGGTTCATCCAATGTGTTGATGATTATGATGGACAAAAGATTGATTGCAATGCATTGGTGGAAGTGGTGGATAATAGAGAGACAGTGTTTGGAAATGATATTGTCTAGTTGGAAACCAATGAGATACCTAAAGGGTTGGTGGAGCTAGAGAGTATGTTTAGTTATAATGATAGTCATTTACACCAGCAATCTACCACCAAGTTAGAAGAATTGGAGGAGGTAAACCTGGGGATAGAATCATTCCCCAAGTTGGTATATATTGGAAAGAAATTACCCCCTCATGTTAGGATTAACCTTATCAATTTATTGAAAAGGTATAAGCATGTCTTTGCTTGGTCTTATGAAGACCTAAAGGCGTATAGACAAGATCTTTTTCAGCATGAAGTTCCCTTACTTCCAGATGCTAAGCCTTTCAGACAGAAATAGAGACCTATCAACCCCTTATTAGAAACTAAAATGCAACAAGGGTTGACTAAATTGAGAGAAGGGGGGATTATCAAACCAATAAGACATTCTTCATGGGTCTCTAATCTGGTCCCAGTAAGAAAGAAGAATGGAGACATCAGATTGTGTGTTGATTTTAGGAATCTTAATGTTGCTTCCTTAAAAGATAATTACTCATCCCCAAATATGGAAGCAATGCTACAAAGAGTGACAGGATGTGATCTTTTATCCATGATGGATGGTTTCTCGGGATACAATCAAGTGCTTGTAAAGGAGTCTGAACAGTTTAAAACAGCTTTCACTACTCCATGGGGAACCTATGTATATGTGAGAATGCCATTTGGATTAAAAAATGCAGGAGCTACATTTCAGAGAGCTATGGATGTGGCTTTTAAGGAATTCATAAATATCATTATGGTGGTTTACCAAGATGATTTAACCTGTTTCTCAAAGAGAGCTGATGATCATTGTGGACATCTAGAGAAGGTGTTCGATAAAGCCTTGGAATTTGGTGTATCACTAAATCCCAAGAAATGTCATTTTGGGGTCACTGAAGGAAAGTTATTGGGACACATAGTTTCCAAGGAAAGGGTAAGAATAGACCTGAAAGAATTGAAGCAATTAACAGAGTGTCTGAACCTAAAAATGTGAAAGGTATCCAATCCTTTTTAGGCAAAGTGAATTTTGTCAGGAGATTCATTGCAAACTTTGCCGAGATAGTGAAGCCTATTGTCAAGTTGCTCAAGAAGGACACAAAGTTTCATTGGGATCAAGAAGCTTCAAAAGCTTTTGATGAGATTAAGAAGGCAATCCAGGAGGCACTAGTGTTGAAATCTCCAGATTATGGTAAGCCTTTTTTTCTGTTTTCTTTTGCTTCATATCACACGGTGGCTGCAGTATTATTACAAAAGGACAATGAAGGATATGAACATCCCATAGCCTTCTATAGTAAATCTTTGTAGGCGGCAGAACTAAAATATGAAACCATGGAGAAACAATCTTATGCCTTAGTTAAAGTTGTTAAAGCTTTTAGGCCATATCTGGTGAATGCAAACATCATTGCTTATGTTCCACATGATACAGTTAAAGATATTTTGTCTCAGTCTGAAGTTACTGGGAAGAGGTGTAGATGGATCAATAGAATTTAGGAGTTCAATTTGGAGATAAAGATCACTAAATTAGTGAGAGGGTTAGGTTTGGCTAAGCTCATGACTGAGTCAAATCTCATGAATGTAGAAATACACAATGTTGAGGTTAAAGATGTTTTGGTTACTAGTATTGAGAGACAACCTTGGTACACAGAGATAATCCAAGTATTGAAAGGTAACATACTCCCAGAAGAAATGACACAGAATCAGAAGAGAACTTTGAAGCTTAAGTCCCAAATGTATGTGCTCATTCAGGGTGATCTTTTCTAGAGAAAAAGAGATGGAGAGTTACTAATGTGTTTGGATGAATTTCAAGCCAAACAGGTGTTAATTGAAATGCATGATGGAGTATGTGGAGGTCACTATTCCGCTAAGACTACTGCTGGTAAGATAATACGGGCTGGGTATTATTGGCCTACCTTATTTAAAGATACCCATGCATATGTTCGAAGATGTGATCCATGTCAAAGATTTTCTTCTAAGCTCAAGTATGAAGGAGCCTTACCCCTAAATCCAGTCTCTGTAGAAGCTCCTTTTGTCCAATGGGGCATTGATTTTATTGGAGAAATTGTTGAGAAGTTAGGAAGAGGTCATGGATGGATTATAGTGGCCACTGATTATTTTACGAAATGGATAGAAGCCATCCCTACAAAAAGAGCTACTAGTAAAATTGTCATTGATTTCCTGATGGATAGTATTGTGACTAGATTTGGAACACCTGCGAAATTGGTAATGGATAATGCTATGTGTTTCAGATCAGAAGAATTTGTAGGTTTTTGCAATAGTCACGGTATACTCATGTCATACTCATCACCTTATCACCCTCAGGGGAATGGACAGGCAGAATCCAGCAATAAAAGCCTGTTGAATATCGTCAAGAAAATTTTAGAAGAAAATAAAAGATCTTGGGATCAAAAGTTGAAGTTAGCTCTGTGGGCAGATAGAATCACAGTTAAAAAATCCATTGGAATGTCACCTTTTGAGTTGGTTTATGGTACCCAAGCCAAATTACCGGTAAATAACCTTCTTCCAGTGTATAAGTTTTTGCAGGATGAGGACATGGAGATATCTGAACTGATGGAAAACAGAATGATCCAAATTGTAGAAATGGAGGAGCTTAGGACTTCTGCCCATAAGAAAAATCAGAAGATCCAGTTGCAGTCAAAGTATCTTTTTGATAAAAGGACATCATTAAGGAAGTTTCAAATTGATGACATGGTTCTTCAGTGGAATGCAAAAGGACAAGATAAAGGAAAGCATAAAAAATTTGAATCACTATGGATTGGCCCTTTTGTGGTTTGTGACCTGAATGGTAAGGATTCATATTTTTTGAAGAATATGAATGATGAAATGCAGGAATTTCCAATGCATGGACAATTCCTAAAGCATTATTTCTCTTAATGTCCATGCACGGTAGGTCCTTTGTTTGTATATATTTTGTTTTCTTTCCTGTTTTCCTGGTTTTGGTTTGTGTTTTGGTCTGTTTCTCCAGAGTTTCTGAGTTTTCTTGTGTTGATCTCGCAATCAACCATCCCCAGTCAGAGCCGCTATTATCACTGTTTAAAATTGGGTTCTTCTTTTCCCATAATTGGCTATGGTTCATTAAAAAAAAATTCGAATAGGGTGTAATCCCAAGTGCTTCAACTTTGTTCTAAACCTTAGGGGTTTAAGGGTTTTTGATTTTTTATCCTTTTGTGTTAAACCCTCTGGTTTCTAATCTTTTGTTACTTTATTCACTTAAGATATGGGACGTGGGGTCGTGGGAAGTGTCCCCCCTTATTATTTGCCTAGGCGATTACGTTGATTATTTGAAAATTTTATGCCTCGTATGCTTTTCTTCTAAAGTTGTTGGGCCCAGTAATTGGTGATCAATTTGGGAGATGATCCAACGGCCCGCGCTATTTCGCAAGGGTAAAATGCTCACCCTTTAGGCCCGCGAAATAGCGAGAATTAACGAGGGCCGTCCATGTGTCATGACGGAGGAAGTAAAGGGTGTAGCTATCAAAGGTGGTTGGAGCCCCGTGGCTTTCTTCTGGCGTATTAAAAGGTAGCACGTGGCACAAGTAACCACAGTCGGCGGGTTAGGATTAAAGGTTCGAAGTGGGCCCCAGAAATGACCTGGTAGGTACAGCTGTTAACAATCTATTGAGACCCCGTGGCTTCCTTCTAGCAAATGACAGAGTGACAAGTCAACTTCGAAAGTGACAAGGTGCCAAGTGTCCATGACGAGTCCGCGGGCCCACCTCTTCTGAAAGCCTTCTCAAAGGTTTAAATGCCGATTAATTTGAGAGATGATCCAATGGCTCGCGCTATTTCGCAAGGGTAAAATGCTCACCCTTTAGGCCCGCGAAATAGCGAGAATTAATGAGGACCGTCCACGTGTCATGATGATATGCGGTCTAAAAGGAAAATGTGGGTCCCTATGGTTCCCTTCTGGCAAATGAGAAAATGACAAATCAGCTCCGCAGGTGACTGGATGCCAGGTGTTAGTGACGAGTCCACGGGCCCACCATTCCTGAGAACCTTTTCAAAAGATTAGTCAGTGATCAACTTGAGGGATGATCCAACGGCTCGCGCTATTTCGCAAGGGTAAAGTGCTCACTCCTTATGCCCGCGAAATAGCGAGAATGAACAAGAACCGTCCACGTGTCATGATGATGACGTGAGAGATAGACCTGTTGAGATGAAAGTGGGGCCCCTCGTAGTTTCCTTTTGGCGAATGACAGAGCAACAAATCAGCTCCGCAGGTGACTGGATGCCAGGAGTTCGTGACAAGTCAGCGGGCCCACCATTCCTGAAAGCCTTTTCAAAGGATTAAATGCTGATCAACTACAGGGATGATCCGACGGTCCACGCTATTTCACAAGGGTAAAGTTCTCACTCCTTATTCCCGTGAAATAGCGAGAATGAACAAGAACCGTCCACGTGTCATGATGACACGTGGTCAAAGAAGAAAGTGTGGGCCCGCCAAGGTGGAAACGTCGTTGTAAAAAAAGACACGCGGCCAGTATCAAATAGAATGCGAAGGGAATTTTAAGGCCAATGATTCGATGCCACGTGGTATTATGTAGCCAATAGAAAAGTGGGACCCAGACTAAAGACAAAGCCATCAGTAATGAAAAGGTAATAGTGAAACACTTGCAGGAATGTTATGACCCGTTGGAGCGAAAAATACGAATTCTCGTATGAATTCGATTTTGAAGGGACGGCCGAAGCATGCGGAATTAGTGTCATAGTTAAGGCCCTGAGTACAAGTATTTGATTTCCTAACAACCAAGTGAAGATATCTTTCAAAAGATTTTGCAGAAGAGCAGATGCAGAGTTATTTTTTTTAGATACAGAGCAGGCGGTTCAGTTGTAGAGAAAATTCCTTCAAGCAAGCATCAGGTTCTCTCATATTTTGTAGCGATTCTTGTGTGGTGTTTTAAGTAAAATCATTCTCGTGTTGCAGGATTGTTTAAGAGTGATATTCATTTTCTTGCGTTTTCAAATGGCTCCTAAAAGGGAATTTTTCGGCAAGGTTAATTATTTAGAAAGAAGTGTATGTGATGACTTTTTAGAATAGTTGACATTGTCAACTATCCAGGCATCAAAGGCCAAAGAGTTAGTGCCCAGGACTCCCCATCTGAAGATAGGAGAAGGATTGTATGACAAGGGTAATTGGCTGAGAGACCCACAGGTGGGACTGTCCGGGTTGGGGTTATTTAAAGTTGGATTTGGAATGAGAAATTCTCCTGCCCCTCAAAACAGTATTTGGGAACTAGATGTTGGGAAGTTAGTAGTCCCAGGGGTATTCATGGATACAAACTTGGTAACCCAAATGGCATTAAATTATGATCTAGTAACAAGATGCTTCCGGGATATAAATGGGAAAACCCTTGTGGAAATTAATGCTGAGGAATTTAGGACAGTATTCAGACTCAATGAGTTCACAAACTTCCTGGAACCCATAAATTTCACTTCAATAGCCCAAGTGTACAATGCACAGAGGAGTCATCTCAGGAATGGGCCTCTTAAAGAACTTTTTCTAAAAATAGGAGGGTTAGCAGTTGTAGGACCAAATACATAAGAGCCTTTCTCATTGAGTATGTTTACCTTGAGGGCTAAAGGAATGTATTGGGCACTTTGCCAAGTTCTAGGAGAGGATGCTGAAGCAAATATGCCAAATCACTACTTGCTAATGATTATTCAGATTTTGAATCCTTCTCTTGCTATCACATTTGATTATGCTTATTTTATTGCCGATGCTATCCATGGAGGGTTGATAGGAATAAAGAATGGAAAGGTGGATAGACCTTTTGGATGGTATTCACTCTTAATGCACCTTTTTCTCTTCAAAGGTGGTGATTATTTTGCTAGTGGACTGGACCTAGTTAAAGAGAAGGAAGGAGAGAAAATGCCAGTACAATTATGGAGTACTGTGTTGTCATGGGACAGAGAGGATGCAAGTTTCCTAAAGTTTGATAAATATTTTGCATCTAAAATAAGGACTCTCCTTTGCTCTGATAACCCAAGAGTCCCCAAAGTTCTTCTGGAATTCATAAGGCCAAAAGAATTCTCAGAGAACATCAAAATTTTTCATAACTGGGGTGATATGTATTTATATCCAGTCTCCACAGTTTTCAGAGTTTTTGGTTTCAGGGGTACTCCATTTTTGTTACCTTACCAGGTCCCTCTCAAAGTGGGAATAGCGAAGATCCTTAGGCAAATTGGTGGCCTACAAGAAGCAGAGTTAATAGGCAGAGGCAAAGGGACTATTTTCCTTACAGCTACCATAGCCCACCAATTCGTAATTACAAAGGGAGGCTAGAATTGCTTTGAGGATTTCCTCAAACCTTACCATTTATCCACTGCAGTGTCCAGGTGTGCTGATCCAGAGGACTTCTTCAACGCTGTGTTCAGGAAGAAGTTAGCATGCAGAGGAAGGCCTCATCAATTCATATTTCCTGAAGACCTCATTAGAAATGAATTTGATTTAGATGAGCAGGAATTAAGGAAAGAAAAGTGGGTGGCTTACAAGAAAGCCTTGGATTTTGTGCATCAATTTGATGCTAGCTATGACCCATTGTCTAGCTTCTACCCATTGGAAGAAAAAATAAAATTTTTCATTGTTTGTTTTGAAGATGTGATGCAAACACTAAAGGAGAAGAGGGAAGCTATGATTAAGAGTAACCTTGAAAAGGCTAGAATGATCCTGAGCAAATCAGCTTCCACCAAAGCAATCCCTCCTGGTGATTACACATTGCACAAGAAATCAGGTTAGAGTATGCTAGTGCCTACAACAGGGGAGCCCTCCACATCCAAAGGAAAGAGGAAGGTACAAGATGTCATTCACATCCAGGATAGCCCAAAGAAGCAAAGGGTGGGGAAGGAAGTGCAATCAGATACACCTTTGTATTCCCCATCCCAATCCCCTATCCATATAGGAGATGAACAAGCAGCAGCTGAATACCTCTTGCAATTGGGTAGCTTGGGTGAAATCGCATACACCTATGATGAAGTGGAGGAGGGAATGCCAGAAGAGCCCATTGATGCTAAAATGGACATCACCTCTACTGAACTTAAAGACCAGGATTGGGATCCTGAGATAAAAAAGGCAAGTAATGCCTTTTTAGCTGATGACAACTTTGTTACATCACAAGCATTCATGCAGTTCATTTGGAAACAGCATATAAATAGATATAATGCTAGATGTGAGACAAGGAAGTGTGAGCAGCCTGATAAAGACCCAGCCTCAGTGGAGGAAGAAATAAAATAGGAGATGATGGAAGAATTCAAAACCATCACTCCTGAATAGGGAAGAGATCTAGTAGCACAAGCTGGAGTGCTCATCTTACCAGAGTGGGATATTGCTGATGCTCTGGTGCTAGATGCAGTAAGTGGAAGGGGTTACATTCAGTAAGGATAATGCTGCACTGGTTATGTGGTCCCTCAAGAGAAATGAGGGCAAGAAAAGTAAAGACACCCCAGGGTCAAGTCACCTTGGTGGATTGATGGTAGAAAGAGTGCAGAGTACAGGGGTAGTAGAGGCTGCTAGCACTGTGCTAGAAACTACAAAGTTCAGTGTTGCAGTGGCTGAAAAGGAAGCCAAAGAAAAGGAGGCCCTCCAAATTAAGTTGGAAACAGTTTTGAAGGCCTACAATAATGCCAAGGAGGAGGTGAGAGGTAAAGATAGCATCATTGCTAGATTACAAAGCCAGTTGGTGGGACAACACCAACAAGGTGAGCCTTCAACATTGATGATTTCCTCCTCTCCTACAAGACCTCCACCTACAAGCCCTATCATCGAATTTCCACTATCCCCAGCACCTTCCAACTCCCAAATGATTGAGATTACTCCTCAAGAACTAGAAAACCTGAAGCAGGCTCAAGCCTTGTATGCAGGGAAATATGAGGAGAAAATAAGGGCCACAATCTCCAGTTTTGTAGAGACAATAAATGCCTCATTGCTCTACAACAATGTGGGAAAGATTATGGAGATATGGAATGAGCTGAGAAGAGATAAGGCAATTTTGACACCCATTTTTGACAGATGGAGACCTAGGGAGCAAGATCTAGAGTTCATGTGTGTATCTTGTGATGAAGCAAGAGCTAATCCCATTATCAAATCCACTTCTTATGTCGCTAGGGTCTTAATGCAATTGGCAATAGAGGTGGATAATGTGGATAGAAGGGTTAAATTGCTTAAGAAGGAATACACTGATCAAGTTTGTGAGTTGCTCCCAGGAATTTTTCATAATCCAGATTAGTTAAAAGACAAGCAGATATGTCTTAAGGAAATAGAAGCCAAATTGTTAGCAAGAGTCAAAGGAATCATTGATCTTGATGATACTTCTTTCTTTGTCGTGACAATACAAGAGATAGAAAAAATTAAGTCACATTATGGTTTTCTTAATTCAGAAGTCAACAAACTGAGGAATTCTTGGAAAAGGTTGACTAAAAATAAAGATGATGTGATTAATTTTTCATGGCCGACAGAAGAAATATATAGTGAGTGGGCAACTAAATATGCCACCCAGGATCCGGAACAGTTGGAGAGCGCCCCTGAAAAGACAGAAGAGGTTGCAATAGAATAACAGGTTGACATAACTACAGAGGCTGAAAAGTGCTTGTAACTGCTTTTACGAAAAGCTTGTAACTTCTTTAATTATAACAAATTCTCCTCGAGAAGTCCGAAGCTTTGTGCATCCATGTTGTTATAAATGGATACCAGGACTAGAGGAAAAGGGATCACAAGTTTTTTGTAAGAAAACGCTGCAGAAATTTATCTGAGTTTTTTCAAAGTTTAATGGAGAATCAAAATTTCTTGTAATATTTCTTGAAATGAATATCAATATACAAGCCATCAATTTTGAGTAGAGCTATGTGTTGTCTTCAAGTTTGTTCACAAATTTATTTACTGTCTTTATTCTGAATAATCTAGGGTTGTTTAGTTTGAATGGAATTGCAAAGCAATCTCAGTATAAGTGTTTGTTAGCTTTTCTCTTTAGGAGGGAAATTAAATACGCGGGATCACTCACACCAGTAAATTCTTTGGAAGGAACTTTGAATTTTGAGGACCATAGCTTAGTCTAGAATGATTGAATTCTTGTATGTGTCAAGCATATATCAGGATTAGTGGAAACCAAGCCGATGGGAAGCATAAAGATATATTGTTTCAGGAGTTTTATTTGAGTTTAGGTGACTCTGTAACCTTGGATAAGGCATTGGTATTAATCGAGGTTGTTTATTGCATACTTTGTTGATCAAAAATGCTGAAGTTAAGTACAGTTTCTATTCTTTGTCTTCAGTTGATTTCAAGGTAAATAAATCCACTAGTTTTCTGGACTGGTTTGCTGTGGGTTTATTGTTTAAAAGTGTGAAATTAATTCACAAAGGTATACCCACCTGGGCTCTAAGGAAGCCCGAAGTGTAGAAGGTCTAATCAAACCTTGTCATATGTTGTCTCTAGAATTTCCTTATCTTTGATGTTTTCTCTGCACCCAGTTTAGACCATATTATCCTAAGGATATTGAAGGGAATCAAATTTTGAGGACAACATATGTGATGTCATTGGTCTTTGTGTACTGATTAGTTGTTAAGACATCTAAGTATTGAGGTCTCTTCGTCTAGTTGGTTTGTCATCTTTTGTCTTGTCTTGTCATGTGTATTTTGCGCTTTTTTTTTGTTTTGTGCATCTTGTTCCTTTTATTTTGTGTGCTCTTGCATATGTTTGAGTGAGTTAAGATCCTAGGATTGGGGTATTTTGTTCCTCAAAATTAGTGATGTCTTATACTCCTTGTGGTATTTCTCTGCATCTCTCATCTTCATCTCTATTTCTTCTACTTTACCATCAGTAGTGGCTTAAACCATACTCCCGCTAAAGTGGGGGCTAAATGTAGTGTCATAAAATTGTGCCTCCTACAATTTTAACCACATTTGAGGTCCTCACCTTGGCGATGACACCCTCCTTCCTGACCGAGACCTCTTTCTATATTTTCACCCCTTGACCCCTTCCTATTTGAGCCCTGAGATAGCCTCAGGACCCTTTCTGGGCCCCAAGATAGGGCAGGACAGGGGCATGAACCTGTCCTACCCTCTTAGGATGGCCCCAAGATAGGTCCCCCCAGCCCTATCTAGACTTCGGGATCCCATATCTCCTCGATGTCAGCCTTTGGTGAGATGAATTAATCTTCTGAGGCATGTATAAAAAAGGGAATTGGTCTTCTCATTTTCAAGGACAAGGGATTCAAGTAAAAGGTCTTCATTATTGTCATCAAGCATTCAAGTCTTCAAGCATTCACCAAGTCTTCTTCTTCATGTGTCTTCTTCATTCATCCATTGGAGCAATATTACAACATCCATTTGCAAGTATGTGTGTGTTAGGGTTTTGTCATGTTACATGCCATTTCATGCAATACTTGTGATGACATTCAAGAAGCAAAGCAATCATCATCGATAAATTGCATATCTACAAGTATACATTTCTATTGTTTATACTCAAGCATTTGCAATTACTTTCTTTCAAGGTTGATTCCTCAACCGAGGTTTAAGTAAGGCAAACCCCTATTCACAACCCTTTTTCCCTCTTTTCTATGTGTAGGTTGCAGGTGTGTAGCTATAATTGCATGTTTGGGCTTCATTTGCAGAGATAGAAGAACCCTTTTCATTTCGCAAATTTTGTGGAGGACCATGTACACTGTCACCATGGTCCCAACGAATTTTCTCCAAATTTATAGGGCAGATCTGTATCAATCTAATTAGCTCAGATCCAAAATTACAGCACGATCCCAAACTGGTAGCTCCTCATTTCACTCATTTTCTCTCTTTTCCACACAGTCAACAAGTCAACTTTCTTATTTACAAAAGAGGGTAAAACATACTTCAACCCTTGCAATTAACTTATTATTCAAATCCTTATTTAGTCTAGGGTTTGGATCTAGTGAATTCAACCCCTCTTTTTAATGTAAAGTATCTCCCAAGTGAAAATCATCCTAGTGATTTCCTTTCTCTCTCCTAGGTGGGAAATCACTAGGGTCCAATTTTCCACTTTACAGGATGATGGTTGTGAGATCCAAAAATGATCTAAAATTTTTATTATAGTAGGGAAAAGTACTAGAAGAAACATGTATATTCTAGAAGGAGCTATGAAGAATTATTTGCTATCTCATGTTAATGATAGTTGGCTTTGGCACCAAAGGATGTGTCATATCAATTTTGACAACTTAGTGAAGATCAGCTCATTAAGTGTAGTGAGAGATTTACCAAGACTGACCAAACCAAATAACAACATGTGCAAAGAATGTCAAGTGGGAAATAAGACATGAGGAACTTATAGAGGAAAGGAACACTCATCCCCGAGTTGTTAGATTTAGTGCATACAAACCTATGCATTCTGACCAGAACAAGGAGTATAGAAGGTGAGAGGTACTTCATGTTATTTATTGATGATTACTCTAGAATGGCATGGGTTGTATTTTTGAGAGAGAAGATGAAATCATTAGATAAATTCAAAATATTCAAGGCTAAAATTGAAAATGAAGTTGTCAGAAAGATTAAGAGTTTGAGGTTTGACAAAGGACGAGAATTTACTTTTCATGAGTTTAACAAATTTTGTGAGAAACATTGTATTGGAAGATAGTTATCTGCTCGAAGAACACCTCAATAGAATGGTGTAGTAGAAAGGATGAATTGAACAATCTTGGAAGCAACTAGAATAATGATCAAAGGAGTAGAACTTCCAAAAAGCTATTGGAGAGAAGCAATTCATACTGTAGTTTACACTATTAACATAATTCTATACCAAAAAAGACATGGGAAGACATCTTTGATGAATAATGATGAACAGTAACTACTTCAATAGATACTGAGAGGGGGGGGTGAATCACTATAGACAAAAAATTCCTTAAACCACTTTGACTGCACTAAATGGTTATAAGTCAATAGGTAATACACTGATCTGATAACAACACTCAATGCCAATGCAGATCCACTTTAGTTCCTTTGCTTCTACAATCACACTCTGCAGGTATCAACACACTTCTCTGGTCTGGCAAGAATTAAGTATCTCTTCACTTGGATACACACATAACATTTTCCAACAACTTCACAATGCAAATCATCATCGACCTTATAGACAACAGATAGGTCAGTTGCATAAACCCTCAACCCTAAACATTTAGGTTATCAATATAGTTGGTCCAATCCTGACCATTCAATCACTTTTCATAGTGTAAACCAATCTTGAACAAATCTCAAGACATTCTCCATCGTTCATTCTTTGCCGCTTCTGGAAGCTAATAACCCATCACGCACTCTCTACCATTTACTAAGACTTCGCACATTCCCGAGGTAGATAGGATCAATCTTCTCCATGCAAGATCCTCAAGGAAATCCTCCACGTGCACAAGGATGATGTGGCAACATGATCTGATCTTCATTTCAATGCTAACCCATCACAGAATATCGTTGGTCGAATCACACATACTTGAAATGCATCAACCAGAAACCCTGAAGCTGATACTACCAAACGGTAGTCATATCAAATGAAACCCCGATAACGATTCACATTCCAACATACCGATTCACCATTTCACATATACTGATTCACATCATCATACTAGTTCACTTGCTAGTTTTCTTCCTTCAATATACGAGTTCATACTTCAGCATATTGACATCAATGACAACATACAATATCATTATGTCATCAAACTCTGCACATATGCCAACAATCTCCCCCTTTGGCATTGATAGAAATATACAAAGATATCTCTCCACTTCACATCTTCTCCCCAATCCTGCAGATATCTTCTTTGCTTCACATCTTCTCCCCTTTGACAACAATGCCAAAGTGGAGGCACAAACATCCATGTTCCACTATGTTGCTCCCCCTAAGGAGTAGCATCCTTCAACACATCAATCCTAAAAACATTTGACAATGCAATACCTGACTGATGTGGAGCACATACCTTTAGTTCACCTCTTGAAGGGACAACACCCCTAATTCACCTCTTAAATAGGTAAAAGTAGCATTCGATAGAGGCTTGGTGAATATATCTGCTAACTGCTCCTTACTAGAAACATGTTCCAATACAACCTCTTTGTTTTGAACTTTATCCCTCAAGAAATGATACTTGAGCTCGAAGTGCTTGGTTCTAGCATGCAATACCGGATTCTTGGAAATATTAATTGCACTAGTGTTGTCACAAAATATGCTCACTGGTTCATATACAAGGACTTTGAAACCACTTAATACATGGTTCATCCAAATTGCTTGAGTACAGTTCATAAATGATGCTACATATTCTGCTTCTTCTATAGACTGAGAGATACAACTCTACTTCTTACTCATCTATGAGACTAGTCTACCACCAAGAAAGAATGCACCATCAGTTGTGCTCTTCCGATCGTCCACATTACCAACCCAATTGGCATCTGTAAACACTTTGAGATTGAAATCATTACTGTAAGGATATCACAATCCATAATCTATAGTTCCCTTCAGATATCTAAGAATCCACTTGACCGCTACCAAGTGGGATTCTCTTGGACTTTTCTGGAAATGTGTAGCAATGCCCACTGCATGTGCAATGTTCGGTCTATTGTGTACTACATAGTGCAACTTACCAATCATTGATTGGTATTCCTTCTCATTCACCAATGCTGAGTCATCTTCTTTTGACAATTTACAACTGGTCACCATCGGTGTACCAACCGGTTTGCTATCTTCCATGCCAAAGGTCTTTAACATCTTTGACATACTTGGACTAAGTGATAAAGATACCATCTTTCATTTGTTATATCTATAGTCGAATGAAGAACTTAATCTCTCCGATTAGTGACATCTCAAATTCCTTCTTCATTTCATCTGAAAATGCATGGCTCATCTTGTCATCTCCACCAGAAATTATGTCATCAACAAATACTTCACAGATCAGAATCTGATTTCCTTCTAACTTTAGATAGATATTACTATCTTCACTTGTTCTTTCAAATCCAATCTTCACAAGATGGGAGTGTAAATGTTCATACCATGATCTAGGTTCCTGCTTCAATCCATACAAGGCTTTATGTAGCCTACATATCATATCATTGTCTTCTGATAGGGCAAACCCATCTGGTTGCTCTATATACACTTCCTCTTCAAGTATTTCATTCAGGAATGTAGATTTTACATCCATCTAATACACTTTGAATCCCTTGAAGGATTCATATGGAAGAAGCATTCGAACTCCTTCCAATCTAGCTACTGGAGCAAAATTTTCTCCATAGTCTTCTCCTTCTTCTTGAGTATATCCCTTACATACCAGTTTGGCTTTGTTTCTTACCACTGTGCCATCTTCATTCATCTTGTTTCTAAAAACCCATTTGGTGCCAATAACATTTTTGTGCTCGGGTCTGGGTACCAAAGACCATGTACCATTCTTTTCTATCTAGTCAAGTTCCTCTTCCATAGCCTTGATCCAGTCTTCATCTTTTTGTGCCTCTTTAAATGTTTTAGGCTCAAATTCAGAGATCATGCAAGAATTTTTTCTGACCTTTCTTCTTGTAAGAATTCCTGCATCCTTATCTCCTATGATCTGCTTTGGATCATGATTCATCTTTACATACCTAAGAATGATCTTAACTATTTCCTCTTGCTTTTCCTCTTCATCCTCATCTTCATTAGCATCAACATCTACCAGTGTAGGAGCACTGTTACTGGTACTAGGCTATTTTGCAACTGGTTCCTAGAAGGTTACAACTAGTTCATCTACCACTTGATCACTGTCAGTTTCCTTAGGTTTCTCAAAGGTTTCATCAACTCTAACATTTATACTTTTGAAAATTCTTTGAATCCTATTGTTAAAACACTTGAGAGATTTTCTCTTGGTGGAATATCCTAGGAATATTCCCTCATCACATTTTGCATCAAACTTGCTCTGGTGTTCACTCCTCTTGATATAACATTTTCTACCAAACACTCTGAATTATCTTACTACATGAGTATTACTGGTCCAATACTCATAAGGAGTTTTATCCTTACCTTTCTTGATGAGTACCTAGTTTATAGTGTAGACTGCAGTGCTTACCACTTCTCTCCAAAAAGTGTGAGCAACCTTCCCTTGAATCAACATTGTTTTGGCTGCTTCAACTACAGTCTGGTTGTTCCTCTCTGCTAGGCCATTCTACTATGGAGTTTGGGGAGCAGAAAGTTGCCTCTTGATGCCATTTTATTCATAGTACTTATTGAACTCACTAGAAGTGAACTCACCTCCTTGGTCAATTCTAAGACATTTGATTCTCTTACCACTTTCTTTTATAACAAGTGCTCTGAAGGCTTTAAACTTTCCAAAAGCTTCAGACTTATCTTTGAAGAATATGACCCACATCATTCTTGAGAAATTATCACTAAGAATCATAAAGTACCTATCTCCTTGAACACTCCTAGTTTTCATAGGACCACATAAATCAGTATGCACAAGATCAAGTAAATTATCTGCTATGAAAGATTTACCTTTGAAGGTTGAGGAAGACATTTTCCCTAGTTGACATTCTCTGCACAAAGGATTCTCTAGTTTGTTTAGCATAGGCAATCCCCTAACTACCTTGATCTTACTGGCCTTCACAATGTTACCAAAATTTACTTGGGAGAGTCTCCTATGCCATATCCAACTGTCATCATACTTAGCCATTAGACATTGACTGATGTTTGAATTTAACTAAAATAAGTTACCTTTGGTCTGCATACCAGTGGCCATCAATTCACCACTCTTTCCTTTTATTTTGCATACTCCATCTTTGAGTTCCCGAGTGAGTCCATTATCATTCAGCTGAGCAACACTCAAAAGGTTATGCCTAAGACCTTCTACCCAATACAAATTATCAGCACTTCTTTTTCCATTTAAAGAAATGGATCCTTTTCCTTTTACCATACAAGGTGCATCATTACCAAATCAGACTACACCTCCATCATACTCTTCCAGAGATAGAAACTTTCTCTGGTCACTAGTCATGTGGTGAGAACAACCTATTGTCCTCAAAATTTGATTCCCTTCAATGTCCTTAGGATAATATGATCTAAACTGGGTGCAGAGAAAACATCAAAGATAAGGAAATTCCAGAGACAACATATGACAAGGTTTGATTAGACCTTCTACACTTCAGGCTTCCTTAGAGCCCAGGTGGGTATACCTTTGTGAATTAATTTCACACTTTTAAACAATAAACCCACAGCAAACCAGTCCAGAAAACCAGTGGATTTATTCACCTTGAAATCAACTGAAGACAAAGAATAGAAACTGTACTTAACTTCAGCATTTTTGATCAACAAAGTATGCAATAAACAACCTCGATTAATACCAGTGCCTTATCCAAGGTTACAGAGTCACCTAAACTCAAATAAAACTCCTGAAACAATATATCTTTATGCTTCCCGTCGGCTTGGTTTCCACTAATCCTGATATATGCCTGACACATACAAGAATTCAATCATTCTAGACTAAGCTATGGTCCTCAAAATTCAAATTTCTTTCCAAAGAATTTACTGGTATGAGTGATCCCGCGTATTTAATTTCCCTCCTAAAGAGAAAAGCTAACAAACACTTATACTGAGATTGCTTTGCAATTCCATTCAAACTAAACAACCCTGGATTATTCAGAATAAAGACAGTAAATAAATTTGTGAACAAACTTCAAGACAACACATAGCTTTACTCAAAACCGATGGCCTGTATATTGATATTCATTTCAAGAAATATTACAAGGAGTTCTGATTCTTCATTAGACTTAGAAAAGCTCAGATAAATTTCTGCAGCATTTTCGTATAAAATTTTGTGATCGCCTTTTCCTATAGTCCTAGTATCCATTTATAACAACATGGATGCACAAAGCTTCAGACTTATCGAGGAGAGTTTGTTACAATTATTTCAAAAATTGAAGAGATTACAATTTTTGCGTAAAAGCAGTTATGCACTCTTTTCAGCCTCTGCAGTTTGTTCAACGGGCTGTTCGGTTGCAACCTCTTCTATCTTTTCAGGGGCACTCTCCAACTGCTCCGGATCATGGGTGGAATATTTAACTTCCCACTCATTATATGTCTCTTCTGTCGGCCATGAAAAATTAATCACATCATCTTTATTTTTAGTCAACCTTTTCCAAGAATTCCTCAGTTTGTTGACTTCTGAATTAAGAAAACTATAATGTGATTTAATTTTTTCTATTTCCTGTATTGTTATAACAAAGAAAGAGGTATCATCAAGATCAATAATTCCCTTAACCCTTGCTGACAATTTGACTTCTATCTCTTTAAGCCATATTTGCTTATCTTTCAACTGATCCGAATTATCAAAAATTCCTGGGAGCAACTCACAAACTTGATCAGTGTATTCCTTCTTAAGCAATTTAACCCTTCTATCCACATTATTCACCTCTGTTTCCAATTGCATTAAGACCTTAGCGACATTAGAAGTAGATTTGATAATGGGATTAGCTCTTGCTTCATCACAAGATACACACATGAACTCTAGATCTTGCTCCCTAGGTCTCCATTTGTCAAAAATGGGTGTTAGAATTGCCTTATCTCTTCTCAGCTCATTCCGTATCTCCATAATCTTCCCCACATTGTTGTAGAGCAATGAGGCATTTATTGTCTCTGCAAAACTAGAGATTGTGGCCCTTACTTTCTCCTCATATTTCCCTGCATACAGGGCCTGAGCCTACTTCAGGTTTTCTAGTTCTTGAGGAGTAATCTCAATCATTTGGGAGCTGGAAGGTGTTGGGGATAGTGGAAATTTGATGATAGGGCTTGTAGGTGGAGGTCTTGCAGGAGAGGAGGAAATCATCAATGTTGAAGGCTCACCTTGTTGGTGTTGTCCCATCAACTGGCTTTGTAATCTAGCAATGATGCTATCTTTACCTCTCACCTCCTCCTTGGCATTATTGTAAGCCTTCAAATTTGTTTCCAACTTAATTTGGAGGGCCTCCTTTTCTTTGGCTTCCTTTTCAGCCACTACAATGCTGAATTTTGCAGTTTCTAGCACAGTGCTAGCAGCCTCTACTACCCCTGTACTCTGCACTCTTTTTACCATCAATCCACCAAGGTGACTTGACCTTGGGGTGTCTTTACTTTTCTTGCCCTCATTTCTCTTGAGGGACCACATAACTATTGCAGCATTATCCTTACTGAATGTAACCCCTTCCATGGGTTTCGTTTCTTTTCTTATTGCATCTAGCACCAGAGCATCAGCAATATCCCACTCTAGTAAGATGAGCACTCCAGCTTGTGCTACTAAATCTCTTCCTTGTTCAGGAGTGATGGTTTTGAATTCTTCCATCATCTCCTGTTTTATTTCTTCCTCCACTGAGGCTGGGTCTTTATCAGGCTGCTCAGCCTTCCTTGTCTCACATCTAGTATTATATCTATTTATATGCTATTTCCAAATGAACTGCATGAATGCTTCTGATGTAACAAAGTTGTCATCAGCTAAAAAGGCATTACTTACCTTTTTTATCTCAGGATCCCACTCCTGGCCTTTAAGTTCAGTAGAGGTGATGTCCATTTCAGCATCAATGGGCTCTTTTGGCATTCCCTCCTCCACTTCATCATAAGTGTATGTGATTTCACCCAAGCTACCCAACTGCAAGAGGTATTCGGTTGCTGCTTGTTCATCTCCTATATGGATAGGGGATTGGGATGGGGAATATAAAGGTGTATCTGATTGCACTTCCTTTCCCACCCTTTGCTTCTTTGGGCTATCCTGGATGTGAATGACATCTTGTACCTTCTTCTTTCCTTTGGATGTGGAGGGCTCCCCTGTTGTAGGCACTAGCATACTCTAACCTGATTTCTTGTGCAATGTGTAATCACCAGGAGGGATTGCTTTGGTGGAAGCTGATTTGCTCAGGATCATTCTAGCCTTTTCAGGGTTACTCTTAATCACAGCTTCCCTCTTCTCCTTCAGTGTTTGCATCACATCTTCAAAACAAACAATCAAAAATTTTATTTTTTCTTCCAATGGGAAGAAGCTAGACAATGGGTCATAGCTAGCATCAAATTGATGCACAAAATCCAAGGCTTTCTTGTAAGCCACCCACTTTTCTTTCCTTAATTCCTGCTCATCTAGATCAAATTCATTTCTGATGAGATCTTCAGGAAATTGGAATTGATGAGGCCTACCTCTACATGCTACCTTCTTCCTGAACACACCATTGAAGAAGTCCTCTGGGTCAGCACACCTAGACACTGCAGTGGATAAATGGTAAGGTTTGAGGAAATTCTCAAAGCAATTCCAGCCTCCCTTTGTAATTACGAATTGGTGGGCTATGGTAGCTGCAGGGAAAATAGTCCCTTTGCCTCTGCCTGTTAACTCTACTTCTTGTAGGCCACCAATTTTCCTAAGGATCTCCGCTATTCCCACTTTGAGAGGGACCTGGTAAGGTAACAAAAATGGAGTGCCCCTGAAACCAAAAACTCTGAAAACTGTGGAGACTGGATATAAATACATGTCGCCCCAGTTATGAACACTTTTGATGTTCTCTACGAATTCTTTTGGCCTTATGAATTCCAGAAGAACTTTGGGGACTCTTGGGTTATTAGAGAAAAGGACAGTCCTTATTTTAGATGAAAAATATTTATCAAACTTTAGGAAACTAGCATCCTCTCTGTCCCATGACAACATAGTACTCCATAATTATACTGGCATTTTCTCTCCTTCCTTCTCTTTAACTAAGTCCAGTCCACCAGCAAAATAATCACCACCTTTGAAGAGAAAAAGGTGCATTAAGAGCGAAAACCATCCAAAAGGTCTATCCACCTTTCCATTCTTTATTCCTATCAACCCTCCATGGATAGCATAGGCAATGAAAGAAGCATAATCAAATGTGATAGCAAGAGAAGGATTCAAAATCTGAACAATCATTAGCAAGTAGTGATTTGGCATATTTGCTTCAGCATCCTCCCCTAGAACTTGGTAAAGTGCCCAATACATTCCTTTAGCCCTCAAGGTAAACATACTCAATGAGAAAGGCTCTTGCATATTGGGTCCTACAACTGCTAACCCTCCTATTTTCAGAAAAAATTCTTTAAGAGGCCCATTCCTGAGATGACTCCTCTGTGCACTGTACACTTGGGCTAATGATGTGAAATTTATGGGTTCCAGGAAGTTTGTGAACTCATTGAGTCCGAACGCTGTCCTAAATTCCTCAGCATTAATTTCCACAAGGGTTTTCCCATTTATATCCCGGATGCATCTTGTTACTGGATCATAATTTAATGCCATCTGGGTTAACAAGTCTGTATCCATGAATACCCCTGGGACTACTAACTTCCCAACATCTAGTTCCCAAATGCTGTTTTGAGGGGCAGGAGAATTTCTCATTCCAAATCCGACTTTAAATAACCCCAACCCGGACAGTCCCACCTGTGGGTCTCTCAGCCAATTACCCTTGTCATACAATCCTTCTCCTATCTTCAGACGGGGAGCCCTGGGCACTAACTCTTTGGCCTTTGATGCCTGGTTAGTTGACAATATCAACTGTTCTAAAAAATCATCACATACACTTCTTTCTAAATAATTAACCTTGCCTGAAAATTCCCTTTTAGGAGCCATTTGAAAATGCAAGAAAATGAATATCACTCTTAAACAATCCTGCAACATGAGAATGATTTTACTTAAAACACCACACAAGAATTGCTACAAAATATGAGAGAACCTGATGCTTGCTTGAAGGAATTTGCTCTGCAACTGAACCGCCTGCTCTGTATCTGAAAAAAAAAAAACTCTACGTCTGCTCTTCTGTAAAATCTTTTGAAAGATATCTTCACTTGGTTGTTAGGAAATCAAATACTTGTACTTAGGGCCTTAACTATGACACTGATTCCGCATGCTTCGGCCGTCCCTTCAAAATCGAATTCATACGAGAATTCGTATTTTTTGCTCCAACGGGTCATAACATTCCTGCAAGTGTTTCACTATTACCTTTTCGTTACTGACGGCTTTGTCTTTAGTCTGGGTCCCGCTTTTCTATTGGCTACATAATACCACGTGGCATCGAATCATTGGCCTTAAAATTCCCTTCGCATTCTATTTGATACTGGCCGCGTGTCTTTTTTTACAACGACGTTTCCACCTTGGCGGGCCCACACTTTCTTCTTTGACCACGTGTCATCATGACATGTGGACGGTTCTTGTTCATTCTCGCTATTTCACGGGAATAAGGAGTGAGCACTTTACCCTTGCGAAATAGCGTGAGCCGTTGGATCATCCCTCAAGTTGATCACTAATTAATCTTTTGAAAAGGTTCTCAGGAATGGTGGGCCCGCAGACTCGTCATTAACACCTGGCATCCAGTCACCTACGGCGCTGATTTGTCGCTCTGTCATTCGCCAAAAGGAAACTACTAGGGGCCCCACTTTCATCTCAACAGGTCTATCCCTCACGTCATCATCATGACACATGGACGGTTCTTGTTCATTCTCGCTATTTCGCGGGCATAAGGAGTGAGCACTTTACCCTTGTGAAATAGCACTGACCGTCTGATCATCCCTCAAGTTGATCAGCATTTAATCCTTTGAAAAGGCTTTTAGGAATGGTGGGCCCGTGGACTCGTCACTAACACCTGGCATCCAGTCATTTGCAGAGCTGATTTGTCACTCTGTCATTTGTCAGAAGGAAACCACGGGGTCTCAATAGATTGTTAATAGCTGTACCTGCCAGGTCATTTCTGGAGTCCACTTCGAACCTTTAATCCTAACCCGCCGACTGTGGTGACTTGTGCCACGTGCTACCTTTTAACACGCCAGAATAAAACCACGGGGCGCCAACCACCTTTGACAGCTACAACCTTTACTTCCTCCATCATGACACATGGACGGTCCTTGTTAATTCTTGCTATTTCATGGGCCTAAAGGGTGAGCATTTTACCCTTGTGAAATAGCACGGGCCGTTGGATCATCTCTCAAATTGATCACTAAATACTGGGCCCGACAACTTTAGGAGAACATCATACAAGGCATAAAATTTTCAAATAATCAACGTAATCGCCTAGGCAAATAATAAGGGGGGACACCTCCCACGACCCCACGACCCATATCTTAAGTGAATAAAGTAACAGAAGATTAGAAACTAGAGGGTTTAACACAAAAGGATAAAAAATTAAAAACCCTTAAACCCCTAAGGTTTAGAACAAAGCTGAAGCACTTGGGATTACACCCTATTCGAAAAAAAATTCAATGAACCATAGCCAATTATGGGAAAAGAAGAACCCAATTTTAAAACAGTGATAACACAACCACTGTCAATAATCCACTCATTGGAATTATCAAAGCGAGAGATAATAGCCTTCTTGTCTAACACATCTTCCTTAATAGCTACAAATACTATGTCTTCAGTTTCTTCATCTTCTGATTCATCATCAGTGACACCTTCATCAACTACAACAAGACAGGTTCTCCTATTTCCTCCTTTGAAATTTTTGAACCTCTCTAGTTTGTTCCTATTATCACCATTAGGACAGTTTACAGCAATGTATGCTATCCTAGTGCAAGAAAAGCATTTCAAAGGGAGCTTACCTCTGTATTTTCCAGTTCCCTTAGGAAGTCTCTTGGCTAGAAGAGCTTCAAATTCCATCAATATCTCCTCATCATCCATATCTCTGCTTTGTCTTGGTTCACAACTGGTACTGGCTTCTTTACCCTTTCAGGATAGTGCAATAGATACTTTAAAGGCTGAATCAATCTTCTGAACACTGCCATCATAATTGTTTAGCTCATATGCGGTCAACTTAGCAATGATAGAATCAAGGGACACCTTTTTCTTGTCAATAGATCTCAAATCCTGAATAGCGGAAACCCTTATTGCATAGACTGGTAATAAGGTTCTCAAAACTTTGCTAACAATGGTGGAATCATCTATTGTACCTCCTGCACTCTTGATGTCTCCAACAACAGTTTTAATCCTTATCCCATATTGTTGAATGGTCTCTCCTTCAACCATCCGCATGTCTTAAAACTTTCCTCTAAGGCTTTCTTCCTTAGCTTGCTTCACATGCTCATCACCACCATAGATAGACTCCAGTGTATCCCATACATCTTTGGGATTATCTTTTTCCTGAACATCTATAAACTCAACATCAGATAGTTTGCTGATAAGAGCTTCCATTACTTGCCCATTCTCCTGAATTTCTCTTCTTTGATCATCGGTGAGAGTACTGGTAGGGACAACATACATATTCTCAACATAGCTCCAGTGTTGAGCACCCATGGTTTTAATGTATATCTTCATTCTATCCTTCCATATCTTAAATTTATCTCTGTTAAACTTAGGACCTTCCCTCTTCATCATTAGAATAGGATCTTTTCCTCAAGTGGTTAAGCTTACAACATAGAGGACCTAGAGGACGCTCTGATACCAATTGATGAACAATGATGAACAATAACTACTTCAACAGATACTGAGAGAGGGGGGGTGAATCAATATAGACAAAAACTTCCTTAAACCACTTTGACTGTTAAGACTGCACTAATTGGTAAATAGTATCACTGATCTAAAATACGGCACTACCGGTAAAACACAATGAGACTATGAAACACATAAACTAGTAACACTTAGATCTTCACAAAACCTAATAACTCATTTCCACTTCACCCATATGCATAAGTAAGTAATACATCATAAATATAAAGTCCACTAGATCAGCATGCTTTACCACTTGACAGAAAACACTAAGACATCACATGAAAAAGCATCACACATAACACATTGATTTTTCACGTGGAAACCCAACTGGGAAAAAGAATCATGGAGATGAATACCCACAAGTTGTTCTTGAACTCTTCTAAAGTTTGCTCTTGTTAGGAGCCTAGTCTGGTTAAGGACTTTGCAATAGGTTTTGCTAGGAACCAATCCTGCTAGGAATCACCTAGTTAAGGGATGGCTAAATACCTGGTTAAAGGCAAGAACCGTGTTAAAGGTTACCTCGCAAGAGGATTTGAAGAACTCAATGATTTTGAGTCACCCTGTTAAAGGATTTACACAAAGCCTGTTAAAGCTACCCAGTTAAGGGATTTTCCAATTACTGAAATGGCTAGAAGTCAATAGGTAATACACTGATCTGATAACAACACTCAATGCCAATGCAGATCCACTTTAGTTCCTTTGCTTCTGCAATCACACTCTGCAACTATCAACACACTTCTCTGGTCTAGCAAGAATTATGTATCTCTTCACTTGGATACACACATAACATTTGCCAACAACTTCACAATGCAAATCATCATTGACCTTATAGACAATAGATAGGTCGGTTGCATAAACCCTAAACCCTAAACATTTAAGTTATCAATACAGTTGGTCTAATCCTGACCGTTCAATCACTGTGCATAGTGTAAACCGATCTTGAACAAATCTCAAGAGGTTCTCCATCGTTCATTCTTTGCCACTTCTGGAAGCTAATAACCCATCATGTGCTCTCCACCGTTTACTGAGACTTCGCACATTCTCGAGGTAGATAGGATAAATATTCTTCATGCAAGGTCCTCAAGGAAATCCTTCATGTGCACAAGGCTGACGTGGCAACACGATCTGATCTTTATTTCAATGCTAACCCATCATAGAATGTCGTCGATTGAATCACACAGACTTGAAATGTATCAACCAAAAACCCTAAAGCTAAGACTACCAATCGGTAGTCATATCAAATGAAACCCCAATACTGGTTCACATTCCAACATACCAGTTCACCATTTCACATATACCAGTTCACATCATCATACCAGTTCACTTGCCAATTTGCTTCCTTCAATATACCAGTTCATACTTCAGGATATTGACATCAATGACAACATACAATATCATTATATCATCAAACTTTGCACATATGCCAACAATCTTATGAGCTATGGCATGGTAGAACTCCTATTGTGAAGTATTTCAAGATATTTAGAAGCAAGTGCTACATCCAAAGAGATGAGATTAATCTTGAAAAGTTTGACAGCAGAGCTGATGAAGGAAAATTCCTAGGATATTCTACAAGAAGCAAAGTAGCTTAGGGACAAGCTCTTGTTAGGTCCAACTAGGAAAGCTAATGTACTGAGAGGGGAGGGGTGAATCAATACTTCAAAACTTTTCTTGAACAACAATTTTACTATTAAACATAAACTGAATACTGTTGATCTCATAATATATAATGCTGAAACATAATCATAGAAATAACATTCATACAAATTTCACTCCATAACACAAAGATTTTGGTTACACAGAAACTCTTGGTTAGAGAGAAAAACTATGGTGGGGATGGCACCCACAACTTCACTACTACAATAATCAAGATTGCTTGGTTAGAGCTACATGTTTAGCTATTTCTGATAGCTTACCCTGTTAGGAGTACAAAGATCTTTAGATCTACCTTGCTAAAGGATTTTACAAACACTTTTACAAAATGTTGTACCTAGTTAAATGCTTTACAATTTATAGACTTTGTTAGAGTCTTTTACCCTGTTAAAGGTTTCTAACTCAACTCAAAATAATTCAATCAAAATTTTTATAAAATATCTGCAACTTTACATCTGAAATGTTATAGCAGATTCTATGTGCTCAATATGAAATTACCTTTCTCATAGCATACCTCGGTAATTGATAAGTCAACTCGGTGACCACTTCTGTATACTCTTTCACTTAAACTTTTCTTTGAAAGACCTTCTCGGTGACCTCTGAATATCTCTGTTAATCTTCATATCTTATCTTCTCTCAAGATTTTCATATTCAACTCATCATTTTTCCCTCTCTTGTTTAACTACTTAAATCATTTTGTATATATAGATCTCTGAGACGATGATCTATTCATGTATCGATCATACAAACATGTTTAATTGAATAAATAAACATAGAAATTATTTCATTGGATAAACTCCCTCAAAATCATACAAAATCTTTAAATGCAATTTCTTATTTAATAACGGTTCCATGTTCTCTAATCTTGTAACACGTTTCGCATGTGTGTCTAGGTTCATTGAATCTAGTAACACATTTTCACTTGGTTTATATTGACTCAGTATACCTTATTTGCTGCTCGGTAGACATAGAAATTTACTCGGTAAACAACTTGGTATGTCTCATCTCATTGATTAGCCTTTCTTCTGTAACCGACACCGATAGCCTTGGTAATTACCAACTGGATATTTCCGTAGTATTAACCGACTAGAGTATATAGGATGACTTTGGGCATACAATTAATGACAACTTAGTAAATAGCAACAATCTCCCCTTTTGACATTAGTTTGGTATGTTTGACAAAACTCCTTTCAAAGTCATAATACAAAATCTATATACTTACAAAATAAACTAAAATGACAGTATATACATTTGTTCAAATACATACTCAAATACATACTCCCCTTATCAATATGTTGAACATAACTTGATGATCCATACTCTGTATATCATACTCCTGATGTTGTATGCTCCCCCTATCAATTTCAATTGTACACTCGGTATATATATTATAAACTTTGTACACTCAGATACTCTGTATACTCGGTACACTCCCCCTTTTTGACAAACATCAAAACTAGTTACCATTTGGTGGGGGCAACTGGTCAAAAATAGATTTGTACTTTGTATATGAGTCTTTGAAAGATTTGGTAAGTGAATCCTTGATACTTTCTATTAGTGAATTCTAAGCTATAATATCAGCTAAGAGTGAGATCAAACCATCTAAAGTGCTTCCCTCGGCTTAAGTGGACAATTGGGTAGCTCAATTGATCTGCTCTTGGATTGATGATAAATGGGGAATGAATAATGTCTGAAGAGTCATGAAATCCATCCTTATTTTGTGCTCTTCATTCCGAAGTTCTAACTATTGATCCATAAGAGTTTGTAGCTTTGTATAAAAATTCTGAATAGAATTTGGCTTGGTAGTCAATTTATGTGAGAGATCGGTAATCTCTTTTTCAATGACTTCGGTCTTATTCTTGATATCTTTGATAAATAATGAAAATATACAAAACTTCTGGAATAAATAAATAATATGCTTGAGTTGAGGGGACAACTCAGCAATGAATTCAATAAGCTTTGTTTTACCTAAAGCAATTGCTTTCTACACTTCTTCAATCATCTTGGTAGTTAGCTCTTTTTCTTTCAATTTTCTAAGGTATTCTAATGCTTCTACTCTTGATGCTTCCAATTGAGTGAGTAGTTCATCCAGTTGCATATGGATGACAACATCTTTATTTACGGTAGCTCTAGGTAGCATGTCTATCAATAATGCTTTGACCTTCTAAAGTACTCGGTTCTTCTTTTGTATAGCTATCTATTTTCCCTGCTCTGCTTTGGCTTTACAAAGCTCACCGAATTCTATTAGTGCTTGCCCTTTTAATTTTGCAATGTCAACATTTGGCAACACAATAAGTTTTGATAGATCTATCTTAAAACTGTGCTTCTTTGCCTTCTTCTCCTTTGATGATGATGCCTTCACCGGTTGAATGAGTACAATGGCTTTGGAGGCTTGTTCTCCCTCGGTATGTTGCTCAGTGGAGGCAACAATTTTGATGGTTCCTGTAGCCTCTGTTGTATCCTTCAGTGTTTCTTTGCTTGGGGTCTCAGTGGCAATAGTTTCAGTGTTTGCAGGTGCTTGAGAAGTTTTCTCCCTTGTGGCTTGAGAGGTAGATTCACCCTATGTAGACTTTTGATCCTCTTTACCTTGATCCATGTCCTGAGGTTTCTTAGTTGAAACTTGTTGGGTTACCGGAGGATAGGACTTAACTTGTTCCAAAACTGATTCACTTGATACCAATTTGGCATAGGCATTCCCTTCTATCATTTCTTCTTCCTGTGCCTCAGTATCCATGACATCCTCATCTAACTAAATAGTTGAAGCAGGATCTTGCTCGGTGATGTCAACTAGCTCTACTTCACCTTGAGGCTCTGTAGTCTGAATTCTAAATATTTCTTGCCATTTTTCTTTAGTTTCATTTTCTACTTCAAGATAAAGGCCATTCATCATTTTCAAGGCCCTTTGCTTAACTTGAAAATTTGTTTGGTAGTTTTTCAAATGATCTTTTATATCCTCTACTGACATATCTAGAAAGAGATGTACCAAAACTCTTTCTCTAATCTACTTCTCTGAGTCCATAGCATATTTCCATCTATTGTCAATATGAGAGTACAATGCTTTTGGAAGAAAATCAGTTACTTCCAATGGAACTACTTGGAACTTGAGAAGTGTACACACTACTAACTCTTCTATTTGCCTCTTCTCTTCTTCTGTTCTGGACTCATACTTTACATATCTAAATGACCCAAATCCACCATATTGTTTTAAATTTGCACAAAAATTATCAACACTATGTACATCTTCCTTAGTGCTTTTTATAATCTGAAATTTATTTGCATCTTTAGACTCTATGTCACTTGACTCTTTATTCAAAATTAGTCTTTTGGTCATCTTTTTATAAGTTTTTGTAACCTTAGGCATTTCAACATTTTTCTGCCTCTTACCGGGTGACACAACAAATGATCTAGTGATTGGTCACTTTACTGGCGGGGTCGGTGATATCTTGGTTGTATCTAGTTTCTTACTTTTCAAAATTTTGCCTTTTGGAAACTCGATGCTTAGTGTAATTGCTTCTTCTTGAGCTTCAGATTCTTCCTCGATTGAAAGTTGACCACTCTTAGTAGGAGTGGAGGTAGAACCTTCTCCAAACTTTTCAGTTAAATCCTTTATCATTCTGGTGGCTTTTCTAGCAACCTTCGGAACAACAATGCTTATTTTACTTTTTCTTTTACCTCTTCATAGGTGCCATACCTGATCTCAGTAGCATGCCTTGGAAGTGCCAAAAAGTCATCTATCTACTATTGAGCAATGTCAAAATCTATTTCATAACCCATAGGCGGTAAAGGTTGAGTCCTGGGTTTTACTGCATTAACATAATAGTAGTCGGTATCCACTTAAAAGCATATAGTATCCTTGTATTTTTCCACTAGTAGACGTGGGATCCTGTACCTATTATGCATTTTTACCTGAAAGCTATTGAAGTAATCATCCATTATTACATTGAAATTATCACCTAGCTGATTGATGAAATTGTTTATCTGATGGGTGATTGGTCGGTGTAAATCCCAATCAATGTTATCGATTGAAGGAAAGAATTTCTGAAAATAGAAGAATGTACACACTAAGAGTGACCCAAACTTTAGTGTGTTAGTAGTATTATTCTTCTTTGGTTTCCTTATTGTGTTGAGATTTTCAAAAAGATTCTTCAACAACACTTCACATAAGTCAATTTTCATACCCTTTTTTTATAATTTTATAGGTCAAATCTACAGCTGCACATGGTACACTATTTTACCTTGCAGACTGGAAGAAACAATAATCAATAACTCTAATAGAAAAGTTAAGTTCTGCATCAGTTACATTGTTCAACTTAAGACCTCTGCGATCAAAATCAACTCTGATTAATGTTATCAATTCCTTTTGTGAAATCATCTTTTGTGCTCGGGCATGGTCAAATATAGGGTATCCGGTTATTATGTGAATAATCTCCTTGGTGATTTTGAAGGGTTGATCCTCTAACCACATAAAATCATCATGCACTTTTCTCAAGAGAAATTTGGCCCATTGGGGTTTGAAGACTCGAGGAAAGGTTAGGGCTTCGGTCAATCCCTTAACTTTGATGTGCTCAAACTTGCTATCCAGGATTCCATCGATGCATTATTCATCATATATTTCCTTAATTTCAGTATGACCTAGCTCTTCAACATGACACTTAGTATAAAATCTGACATCTTCTATCAACAAAACCCTATCCGAAATAAGAGAGAATGTAGTTTTCTCATCGGGTTCAGATGCCACTTTGGGAGGTAAGGTGTATTTCACTAACAGCTTCTCAATGGCCTCAACTACAACGGGTTTTTTCACCTTGGGAGCCATTTCAAACTTGGAATTCTACTTAAGGAATAGCTTAGGGTTTCAAATAACCAGAAAATGCTTCCAACTTAGTAAATACAATGCAAATATTCACAACTAATTTTGATTTGTTAACTTGCTTGAAAATGCGTTATAGATTGTGTGAAATACCTTGAATTTGCTTATGGGGATGTTTGATCACCTTTAACTCACTTAGCTCTGCTCTTTGAAAACTGGTAAATGACCATGCAGAGTACTTTAAATACATCCTTTTGGCCTTATCAGGCTTTGTGCAATTAGGTATACTAAGCATTAAATGCACTTGGTTCCACTAAACCGACTATCTCCCTTATACGCTTTTACCGACTAGACAGGCTTAATGTATGTACCGACTTCTCTGGTTAATCAAAAAGACTAGATAATATTTCAAATTTTCTATTGCATCTTAGCTATGCAGATCTTGGAATTAAGTATATGATTAAATAAGAACTGTTAAAATCTAACCTTGTGAGAATGCAGTCCCTTCATACCTTTATTGATTAATTGGAAGTAGATGCACCTAACTCGGTAGGTAAGGTGCTTTCTTCATTGGTTGACACATTTTCCTTCTTTTTCTAGAATTTTTGTAGTTTGCTTGTTATATCCTCAATATCTCTTCTGGGTTGATCTTTGCATTCTTTAGCCAAGTGTCCAACTTTGTGACAATGAAAGCATGCCATTCCAGGATTTCTCCATGATCTCCGGTTGTTCATTCCAAACCTTATCATGTTGGCAATATTACATTATAACAGATAATGAAAGATTGTTGACATTTCAATAAGGATATTGAGAAGGTTGTTGATGATTATGGACATAACTGATTAAAGATGTTTTACTATCTTGATATTATTATTTTGTCATTGATGTCAAGAAATTGATTTTCTAATTCAGTATGATGTTGCCATATCTTGAGAAGTGTGATATGAAGATTATAAAGAAGTCGGTAAAAGACACAGGAAAGAATATGATGAATAAGGGGATAAGTTATTCAATGGGCAACTACTACCGAGTCAGACAATGATGAGATCATGATGTTTTAGATTGTTTTAACATCATACATATGTTGTAAAATCTAAAGGTTAATACTATACTATGTTATCAAACAAAGATCCTAATCGGTAAACCCTAAGGTTATCGCTATCGGTTAATGAAGGCAGAATGTCTACCGAGTGAAGTTTAGTATTCATCAAGTTACAACCGAGCTATAACAAAATGCATTAAATGTTTACATGTGATATTTAATGAATGAAGCTGATGAGCTGGAGTGGATGAATGATTGGTAAGCCATGGAAGAAGTTTGTTAACGAATCTAAGGCAATGGAAAGTTAGAATGAAGATCTATAGCTCAAATTGAACCGCAATACCCTAACACAAGTTCCAAGGTGACAATGCAAGTTCCAAGGCGGGGTAAAATGCTTTCAGATCGAAAGGTACATTGAACCTAGACAAGATTGAAGATCTGATGGCTATGATTGATCATGGGAAATGTGATCAATGAGATTGAGTGGTTAGAAGATTGTTTATAAATAGGAAACTGTTGATAAACAATGTATGTAGGCAAGTGTATGCATAGGGATGCTACATAGTGATTACCGAGCACAAAAGCTTGAAGACCTGTTAGAATAATAGAGTGTAGATGCCCAGTAGATAGACAAGATTAGTTCTATGTCTAAATTGTATTGAACAAATAGGAATCTGCTCTAGCATTTGTAGATGTGAAGTTGCAGACATATCTTTATTACTATTATTTTGTGAAAGTGACAGGAAATCTCTTAACCAAGTGGACTTAACAGTCTTATATGTAAATCCTCTAGCAAGGTGACATTCTAATTGAGTGTTTGATATCCTTTGACAAAGTCACTTCTAACAAAGTGAAGATCCTAACAGATCTGAGGGAAATCCCTTTACCGGGTCACATCTAGCAATGTGTTTGTAATCTTTAACAGGATTTGCTTTTAACCAAGCATACTCTAGAAGAGTATATTTCTTAGTGGGTCCGAAATCCCACAGTGGTTTTTCCCTATTTGGGTTTCCACGTTAAATCTGGTGTTATGAGCTTTATATTGTTCATATGCTTTTGAGTTTGCATGTTTGACAGTTTTTGGTTATATGACTGATATATATGTTACTGAGGTTGAATCTGATGTTTTTATGGATGATTAAGTTTGTATGATTCAACCCCCCCTCTCATCTTGTTGGCTATTGGATCTGTACTTATATTAAGTATTAGAACTATCAATTGGAATCAGAGCTTTGGACTCTGAAAGGAAAGTTTAAAGGCACTTGAGTTAAAGATCCAAAGATGTATAAGAGGGATTCACCGAAGCTGAACAAATCAAGTTTCTCTACATGGTAGAAAAGGATGAAGCTACATCTATCAGGAGTTGGAGAATATGCTATATACTATGTGGAGAATGACTTTGTTGCACCAGGCACCTATCCATTGACAATGGAAGAGATAAAGGCGAAGCAAGAACATATTCAAGCAATGATTGAAATAACATCTGCATTGACCGATTCAAAGTTTAATGATCTAGAAGGATGTACTGATGCAAAGGCAATGTGGACTAAGCTCATATCTGTATATGGAGGAGATGAACATGTTCAAAGAGAAAAAGTAGATAGTTTAAGAGGACAACTTGAATCTATGAGGATGAATGAAGGTGAGAACATAACCCAGTACAGTACAAGACTAAAGGAGATTGTAAATCAAATCAAAGGAGTAGGAGGAACTATTGAAGAAAAGGATGTAACAAGTAAGTTGTTAAGAACCCTTCTACTTGCCTATGCAATCCAAGTCTCTGCAATCAATGAATTGAGGTTTGTACCCAATATGCCATTTTCTTTGGATGCTACTATTGGTAAGCTATGTGCATTTGAGTTAAGTAATTTTGATAACAATGGATCATCGGTAAACAAAGTTGAATCTGCATTTAGTTCTTTTCATCTGAATGAATCTAATGATTACAATGAAAGAAAGTATAAGTACTCTGAAGGAGATCACAGTGGAGCAAGTGAAAGATTTCAAAAGAACATGGAAGAAGTACACAAACTGTATGAAGAAATCAGAAAGCAAGAAGAGTTTGAAGCACTATTGGCCAAAAGGTTATCGAGAGGCAAAGGTAAGTATAAAGGAAAACTACCTTTAAAATGTTTCAATTGTGATAAGATTGGACATATGGCTTCTAACTATCCTGACAAAGATTTTACTGAAAAGAGAGATTACCGAGATGACAGACAGAAAGATAATCATTACAGAGGACACCGAGACTTCAAAAGAAGAGATAGAAAGACATGCTTTATAGCTGATGAGGAATCTAACGATGATAAATCAGATGAGACTGATACAAAAGAAGTTGTTTATGTGGCTATCAAGGATGGATCAGATGAAGAAAGGTATGAAGAAAAAGCCCTAATATCTCACATAAACACTAATGATTCTTGGATTATAGATAGTGGATGCTGACATCATATGACAGGAGATAAACACAAGTTTGTTATGTTAGAAGATTATGATGGAGGCTATGTTAGATTTGGTAATGATGCACCATGTCTGATAAGAGGTAAAGGATCTATAACACTTCTTGATAGTGCGAGATGCAATGATGTTTATTGGGTTGAAGGTTTGAAATACAATTTGTTGAGTGTAGCACAGCTAAATAACACTGGTTACCGAATAGAATTTCAGAAAGGAATTATCAAAGTTCATGACAAGAATGGAAAGTTAGCTGCTACCGAGACACAAACAAAAGGTAATACATTTCACCTTGATTCAACTTACAATAAGTGTTTGTATGCAAAGATTGATGATACCTGGTTATGGCATAAAAGGTTTTGTCATGTTAATTTTGATAATCTGATCAAAATAAGTAAGAAGCACTGAGTAAAAGGTCTATCGCATCTTGAAAAACCTGAGAATGCTATGTGTTGAGGATGCCAGATGGGTAAGATGACAAGATCAAGCTTTACAAGTAAGTCCTACACTTCTAAGGAAATTTTAGATCTTGTGCACACTGATCTTTGTGGTCCTATGAAAGTTCAATGTTATTATGGTGATAAGTATTTCATATTATTTGTGGATGATTATTCAAGGATGATGTCAGTAATGTTTTTAAAAGAAAAATCAGAAGCCTTTCAAATGTTTAAATGGTACAAGGCTAGAGTTGAAAATGAAACAGGAAGACAATTGAAATGTCTTAGATCAGATAGAGGAGGAGAGTTCACATTTGATGAGTTCAACCTATTTTGCAATGATCATGGTATAAAAAGACAAGTCTCTGCACCAAGAACTCCACAGCAGAATGGAATAGCTGAAAGAAGAAATAGATCTATTGTGGATTGTGCTAGAACACTGATGATTGAGAAGAAGGTTCCACAAACATTTTGGAGAGAAGCAATAAGCACAACTATTTACACCTTGAACCGAGTTCAATTGAAGAAAGGTACTTTGAAGACACCTTATGAAATCTGGTATGGCAAGAAACCTAATGTAAGTTATTTTAAAATCTTTGGAAGTAAATGCTATGTTCATAAAGATGATAGAAATGGCAAGTTTGATCAGAAAAGTGAAGAAGGAACATTTCTAGGTTATTCTTCTAGAAGCAAAGCATTTAAATGTCTGATCAAATCATCTAACAAAATAGTAGAAAGTGCAAATGTGAAAATTGATGAATTTGTAGAAAGAAATGATGAAAGAAATTCCAAAGAACCAGAAGACTATGATGGATTTGTCTATGTGCAACCGAGAAGTCCTACCGAGAAAACTATTGAAGAAAATGAAGAAAATATCCAGTTACCGAGTGATGAAGAAGATCATACAGAGCCTACCGAGCCTGTATTAGCCAAGTATGTCAGAAGACATCATGCACCAAGTCAGATTATAGGAGATAAGGATGATCCAGTGATGACAAGGAACAAACTGAGATAGAACACATGTTTGATATCTAAATTTGAACCGAGAGTAGTGAAAGAGGCATTTAGCAGTGAAGATTGGATAAATGGTATGATAGAAGAGATTGATCAAATCAAGAAGAATGACACATGGACACTGGTCCCAAGATTGAAGGACAAAAATGTAATCGGTACAAAGTGGATCTTCATAAACAAGCTAAATGAAAGAGGGGAAGTCATTTGAAATAAAGCAAGACTAGTTTGCAAAGGTTATGCCCAAGAAGAAGGAATTGATTATGGTGAGACTTTTGCACCTGTTGCTAGACTTGAAGGAGTAAGAACATTGTTGGCATATGCTGCTTTCAAGAACTTCAAGCTATATCAAATGGATGTCAAATCTACATTTCTGAATGGAATATTAGAAGAAGAAGTTTTCATTGAACAACCTGAAGGATTTGTTGAAGACAATAATAAAGATCAGGTATGTAAATTGAACAAAGCTTTATATGGTCTGAAACAAGCACCTAGAGATGGTATGAAAGATTGCACTCTTATTTGATTAAGATTGGTTTTATAAGGACAAGTGAGAACAACAATATGTACATGAAGAATGATGAAAATGGAATACTGATCTCAGCCATATTTGTTGATGATATTATATTTTGTGGAAATGACTCTTTATGCAAGAACTTTGGAAATGAAATGAGCAAAGAATTTGAGATGTCATTAATCGGTGAGATAAAGTATTTTATAGGTTTGCAGATACTGCAAATGAAAAATGAGATTTTCATTACTCAATCCAAGTACACAAAGGAAATCTTGAAGAAATTTGGAATGGAGGATTCAAAACCAGTAAGTACTCCTATGACTACCAATTGTAAATTATCAAAGAATGATGAATCTGCATTTGTTGATGAGACACTTTACAGATCTATGATTGGAAAGTTGCAATATGTTGTTCACAACAAACCGGACATAGCACATGTAGTAGGTATTGTTGTAAGATTTTCTGCAGATCCTAAGGAAACACACATGATAGCAATCAAAAGAATTTTTAGATACTTAAAAGGCACTGAAGATTATGGCTTAGTATATCAGAAATGAAATGATTTTGATTTAAAAGTTTATACTGATGCTGATTGGGCAGGCAACATTGATGACAGGAAAAGCACAAGTGGAGGAGCTTTCTTCTTAGGAGAAAGACTAGTGAGTTGGCTTGGCAAGAAACAAGGATGTGTTTCTCAGTCAACAGCAGAAGCTGAATACGTTGCTGCAACACTGAATTGCACCAACATTGCATGGATCAAACAACTATTGGAAGGTATAAATGAGAAAGTTACCGAGCCAGTAACTATATTCTGTGACAATACTAGTGCCATTAATATTTCAAAGAATCCTGTTATGCACTCTAAGACAAAGCACATCTCTATCAAATATCATTATCTTAGAGAAGAAGCTCAAGAGAAGAAAGTGGTGTTGGAATATATTAACACAAAGGAGCAAATAGTAGATATCTTCACCAAGCCACTACCAAAAGATACTTTTGAATATCTCAGAAGTAAGTTAGGGGTCCTACCCCTATCTTCCATTCACTGACCGAGTTCGGTGAAAGCATCAATTCGATGACTCTATTGAATATCTTTTGGGGAGTTGATGCTGGAGTTATACACTTTAGAATGTTTTCTAAAAGTGTACTGGAATTAATACTGGACTAATACAGAGAATGATACAGGGAACAGGAATTGAAGACAAATGCTCTGACCGAGACTCAGTTGATACACAACAGCAGAAAATAACTTCTTACAGAAAGAAATTATGTTTTAGTTCTTTTCCTTTTTGGCATTGTTGTCAAAGGGGGAGAAGAATAATATATGGGAGAAGATTGAAAATAGAAGAGAAGTCTAATGTATGGGGGAGAGCATTTAAAGCATTTCAGAATCACAGCAATCCGAATATTTTAAAGGTCAAATCAATTGGTTTTGCCATCAATGCCAAAGGGGGAGATTGTTGGCAATATTACATTATTACAGACAATGAAAGATTGTTGACATTTCAATAAGGATATTGAGAAGGTTGTTGATGATTATGGACATAACTAATTAAAGATGTTTTACTATCTTGATATTATTATTTTGTCATTGATGTCAAGAAATTGATTTTCTAATTTAGTATGATGTTGCCATATCTTGATAAGTATGATATGAAGATTATAAAGAAGTCGGTAAAAGACACAGGAAAGAATATGATGAATAAGTTATTCAATGGGCAAATACTACCGAGTCAGACAATGATGAGATCATGATGTTTTAGATTGTTTTAACATCATACATATGTTGTAAAGTGTAAAGGTTTATACTATACTTTGTTATCAGGCAAAGAACCTAGTCGGTAAACCCTAAGGTTATCGCTATCGGTTAATGAAGGCAGAATGCCTACCAAGTGAAGTTTAGTATTCACTGAGTTACAACCAAGCTATAATAGAATGCATTAAATGTTTACATGTGATATTTAATGAAAGAAGCTGATGAGCTGGAGCGGATCAATGATTAGTAAGCCGTGGAAGAAGTTTGTTAATGAATCTAAGGCAATGGAAAGTCGGCATGAAGATCTACAGCTCAGATTGAACCACAATACCCTAACACAAGTTCCAAGGTGACAATACAAGTTCCAAGGCGGGGTAAAATGTTTTCAGATCAAAAGGTACATTGAACCTAGACAAGATTGAAGATCTGATGGCTATGATTGATCATGGGAAATGTGATCAATGAGATCGAGTGGTTAGAAGATTGTTTATAAATAGGAAACTGTTGATAAACAATGTATGCGGGCAAGTGTATGCACAGGGATACTACATAGTGATTACCAAGCACAGAAGCTTGAAGACCTGTTAGAATAATAGAGTGTAGATTCCCAGCAGATAGAAAAGATTATTTCTATGTCTAAATTGTATTGAATAAATAGGAATCTTCTTTAGCATTTGTAGATGTGAAGTTGCAGACATATCTTTATTACTGTTATTTTGTGGAAGTGACAGGAAATCTCTTAACCGAGTGGACTTAACAGTCTTATATGTAAATCCTCTAGCAAGGTGACATTCTGATTGAGTGTTTGAAATCCTTTGACAAGGTCACTTCTAAAAAAGTGAAGATCCTAACAGATCTGAGGGAAATCCCTTAACCAGGTCACATCTAGCAATGTGTTTGTAATCTTTAACAGGATTTTCTTTTAACCGAGCATACTCTAGAAGAGTATATTTCTTAGTGGTTCCGAAATCCCACAATGTTTTTTCCCTATTTGGGTTTCCATGTTAAATCTAGTGTTATGAGGTTTATATTGTTCATATGCTTTTGAGTTTGCATGTTTGACATTTTTTGGTTATATGACTGATATATATGTTACCGAGGTTGAATCTGATGTTTTTATGGATGATTAAGTTTGTATGATTCACCCCCCCCATCTCCTCTTGTTGGCTATTGGATCTGTACTTATATTAAGTATCAGAACTATCATATCATACAGTTAGCACTTATATGTCTATATCTTCCACATCATTCACACCATATCCTTGTATTGTAATCCCATGGTATTGCAGTATATTGACAATCAAGATCTGTGTGAATTTGGTAGCTTCTAGTATTTGCTCAGTGTGGAGACCACATATAGTTTTTCTGCTTAAACCAACACTTTTCAGTATTGTGTCCATATCTATTACAATTTTTGCAAAACCCCTTGAATTTTTCCTTTTGATAATTGTTAACAGACTTTGTCCTACATTGTGTAGATGTGTGACCATACTTATTGCAATTATAACAATAACCATCAGACCTAGTTACATTCGGTTGCTTACCTTTTCTGATCCGACAAACTTTGGCAGTATGTCCTTGTTTTCCATAGTAGTTGCAAATAGGCTTCTTGTCTTTCATTTTATCTTTGTTTCTAGCCTTCTTTGATGATTCTCCTTTCTCGGTGGTGTTGATCCCTTTCTCGGTAGAGTTATTTCTTTTATAGCCAATTCCAGCAGATTTGTTAGGTGATCTTAAGTTTAGTTGCTCATCCAACATTCTTGATGCTTCATAACTTTTCTTCAATGTTTCTTTGGACTTCTTTTCTTCTTCTAGTTCATTGGTCAATCTTGATAATTCAAGTTTCAATGCTCAGTTCTCATTTTCTTTTAGAGTTGCTTCATGATGTGCATAACCCAATTGATTAGATAGAGTATGTTGAACTCCAATCATCCTTGATATTTCATCATTCTTTTCAGACACCATTGCTTCTAGTTTTTGTTTTTCTCTTTCTACATTTCGAATATTATCTTTAGCTATTCTCAATGCATCAAGATTTTTAGTCATTTGTGTGCTGAAATACTCATTTTCCCTTCTCATTGCTTTTAGTTGTTCATTCAGTGCTTTGTTCTTTTCTTTTAGTTCTACAATCATTTCTTTAGACTCTTCTGATATGCTATTCTTAGATGATGTCTCAATTTGTTCCACCAATTCTTGTGAGTCCTATAAATCATCAGAAAACCTTCTTCTGACTTTTAATGATCTTTGCATTTGTCTTTGCATATCTGCAATAACTTGATTAGCATGATCCAATTCTTCTTGAAGATTCACAATTCTACGAGATTGTTTGTAGCCTTCCATTGATAGGATCTTTCTCTTTAGGTTGTTAAACCCTTTACCAGGAGTAGAGCTCTGATACCAATTGTTAAGTCCAACTAGGAAAGCTAATGTACTTAGAGGGGAGGGGTGAATCAATACTTCAAAAATTTTCTTGAACAACAATTTTACTATTAAACATAAACTGAATACTGCTGATCTCATAATATATATGTTGAAACATAATCACAGAAATAACATTCATACAAATTTCACTCCATAACACAAAGATTTTGGTTACGCAGAAACTCTTGGTTAGAGAGAAAAATTGCGGTGGGGATGGCACCCACAACTTCACTACTGCAATAATCAAGATTGCTTGGTTAGAGCTACATGTTTAGCTATTTCTGATAGCTTACCATGTTAGGAGTAAAAAGATCTTTAGATCTACCTTGCTAAAGGATTTTACAAACACTTTTACAAAATGTTGTACCTGGTTAAAGGCTTTACAATTTATAGACTTTGTTAGAGTCTTTTACCCTGTTAAAGGTTTCTAACTCAACTCAAAATAATTCAATTAAAATCTTTACAAAATATCTGCAACTTTACATCTGAAATGTTATAGCAGATTCTATGTGCTCAATATGAAATTACCTTGCTCATAGCATACCTCAGTAATTGATAAGTCAACTCAGTGACCACTTCTGTATACTCTTTCACTTAAACTGTTCTTTGAAAAACCTTCTCGGTGACCTCTTAATATCTTTGTTAATCTTCACAACTTATCTTCTGTCAAGATTTTCATATTCAACTCATCATTTTTCCCTCTCTTGTTTAGATACTCAAATCATCCTGTATATATAGATCTCTGAGATGGTGATCTATTCATACATCGATCATACAAACATGTTTTATCGAATGAATAAACATAGAAATTATTTCATTGGATAAACTCCCTCAAAATCATACAAAATCTTTAAATGCAATTTGCTATTTAATAACGGTTCCACGTTCTCAAATCTTGTAACACGTTTCACATGTGTGTCCAGGTTCATTGAATCTGGTAACACATTTTTACTTGGTTCAAATTGACTCGGTATACCTTCTTTGCTAGTCGGTAGACATAGAACTTTACTTGGTAGACAGCTTGGTATGTCTCATCTCGGTGACTAGCCTTTCTTTTGTAACTGACACCGATAGCCTTGGTAATTACAGACTGGATATTTCGGTAGTATTAACTGACTAGAGTATATAGGATGACTTTGGGAGTACAACTAATGACAACTTAGTAAATAGAAATAGTTCTATTATGTTTACTTTCAGAGACTGAACTAAAAATAGTAGAAGAAGATTGTAGTGATTAGAATTAGATGAAGGAAATGAAAGAAGAACTGGATCAGATTGAGAAGAATCAGACATTGAAATTAGTTAATAGACCAGAAGATAAGAATGTTATTGGAACTAAGTAGGTATTCTGGAACAAGCTAGATGAAGATGGAAAGGCTGTGAGGAATAAAGCAAGGTTGGTTTTCAAAGGTTACACTTAGATTCAAGGAATTGATTTTGATGAGACATATGTTCTAGTTGCTCAAATGGAAGCAATCAAGATGTTTTTGGCTTTTGCAACTTTTAAGGATTTCAAAGTTTATCAGATGGATGTGAAATCAACATTTTTGAATGGAGAGTTGAAAAAGGTAGTTTATATTGAACAATTGGAAGGATTCAAATTGAAAGATGATCTGGAAATTGTTTATAGATTGAAGAAGGCCCTGTATGGACTTAAACAAGCCCCTAAATCATGGTATGGAAGGCTAGAACAGTACTTGATTGATCAAGGTTGTTTAGAAGGGTTTGACTGATAGAAATTTATATTTCAAACTAGATCCAGGTAAAATCCTAATTGTTGTGGTGTATGTTGATGATATAATTTTTGGAGGAAATGAAGGTATGTGCAGAAAATTTGCTAATGAGATGCAGAAGGAATTTAAGATGTCCATGATTGGTGAGTTAAATTTATCCCTTGGTTTGCAAGTTAATTAGAATGAAAAAGGAATTTTCATTTCTCAATCTAAATATATCAAGGAACTGTTGAAAAAGTTTAGGTTAGAGAACTCCAAACTGGTGTGTACACCTATGACCACCAAATGCAAATTGACAAAAGATGATAAGTCCCCTAAAGAAGATGTGAGTTAGTATAGATCAATGATTGGAGGATTGTTATATTTTATTTCTAATAGCCTAGATATCATGTATGTAGTCTGCTTGACAACTAGATTTAAACAAGAGTCGAAGGAATCTCACACTGTGGTAGTGTAAATAAATTTTAGATATCTAAAGGGAATAGAGGAGTTTGGTTTGTGGTACCCTAGAAGTTTAGATTTCACTCTGAGAACATATACTAATGCAAATTGAGTCAAAAGTGTTGATGAGAAATAAAGTACAAGTGGTGGAGCATTCTTTCTAGGCTCCAAGTCAGTGGCTTGGTCAAGTAATAAGAAAGATTTTATCTCTTTATCTACAGTTGAAGCAAAATATATTGGCAACATCTTCTTGTTGCACAAAGATTCTATGGATGAAACAGACTTTGAAGGATATTGGTGTAACAATCAATGAACCTATCTCTATTATGTATGATTACACTAATGCAATAAAAAGTTCTAAGAACCTGATACAACATTTCAAAATAAAGAACATCCATTTGGTATCAATTCTTGAGGGAAAAGGGCATTGAACAATGAGGTAAAGCATGAGTATGTACCTACAAAGGAACATATTACAGATATCTTCATGAAGTTTTGATATGTGGTGACTAATCATGCAAGTATTGTACACTTGTTATGTATCCTCACTGGGGTGCATCCCTTGAGGAAATTTTTTTGCCATTTTTTGTTGAAAAACTGACATTGAAAAACCCATGAAAATAACTGACTTTGAGTGTTTCCCTATAAATTGCTTGTTATAAGTGGGTGGAATGTAAAAAGGCATTGTAATGGTGTTGTACTAATTTACTGGATAATAAGAAAATATTGGATGGTTGTGTTCAGTGGATGTAGCTCATCTTGGGTGAACCACGTTAAATGTATGTGTTATTTGTGTTATGTATTTTTCTTCATCTCTTGTGTTTGTATCTACATATAATTATTAATTTATATTTTCTTTGGATCTACCTAAACCCTAATAATTGGTATCAGAGCTATGTATTTCTGTAAATTGGCAGGGACTTTTAGATTTGAGGGAGAAATGGAAGAAACCGAATTCAAGGTCAGGAAGTTCAACGACCAAAATTATCAGTTATGAAAAATGCAGATCGGGGATTACCTATATCAAAAGGATCTGTGGTGGCCATTAGAAGAAAAGACATAGAAAACAACCACGATGTCCGATGAAGATTGGGATATTCTAGACAGAAAGGCACTGGGAACCATTCGATGGTGCCTTGAACCATCTATACCATTTAATATATGAAAAGCAACAACGACTGTAGATCTAATGTCAACACTAGATAAACTATATGAGAAACCCTCAGCTTCGAGTAAGGAATTTCTTATGAAGAATTTGTTTAATATGAAAATGAGTGAGGGGGGATTTATAGTAAATCATTTAAATGAATTTAATATAGTTACTAGCTAATTGACTTATATTAAAGTTAACTTTGATGGAGAGGTTAGGGATCTCTTAATTCTATGTTCTTTGCCAGAAAGATAGAATATCTTGGTTATGGTTGTAAGTAACTCTATCTCCAGTACAAACACTTTGAAATTTGATGATGTTGTCGGTGTTATCCTAAGTGAGGAAATGCGACGAAAAAGTACAGGTGAGACTTCAACATCATTGGGTATTGTTTTGAATGTAGAGAATAGGGGAAGATCAAAGGAAAAAGGAAAAGGCCCTGGGCATGAGAAGTCACAAGGTGTTGAGCACAATGTACCACTGAGAGGGGGGTGATTCAGTGGTTCCTAAATTCTTTTCCTTTTTAAATCAACCTTAGTATACCAGTTACTATCCTAAGCACTAAACAGTCAAACCAGTAAGACAAATGAGGATACCAAAAGGGACAAACACACAAATGCAACCCACAACACCAGATGTACGAGGAAAACCCAGTATGGGAAAAACCTCAGTGAGAAATACTGCTTCAATCAAGCCTCACAAGTGAAACAATGAATTACAAAGATTTAGGGCACCAACCCAAAGAGCACCAACCCCTGCACCAAGCTCTAACTTGGTGATGTATATTGAAATAGAATTTTGATATAGTTATAGCTTCTGGTTGCAAATGAGTTCTGCAACACTTGATCAAATAGATCTCTGTCGGTTAACAATCTTCTCTTCTTCTCTCTCATCCTCACAACACACCTAGTCACACTAGGATGTCTTCTTGACCGATTACACCTCACTTGTTAGCTCAACTGTCAGACCTGCAACAATTTACTGTTACTTTGTCTCTGTTGGTTAAACCCTCTCATCAATTAGCCTGCTAACTCACTCTCCAACTTTCTTAGAATAAATTCTAAGGAAGATGACCCTTCTCTATGCTCAAGCTCTCTTCAATCTTATTCTTCACATCAAGCATGCCCCATTTCTATCTCGAGATCATCTATTTATCATCTTGGATTCCCACCTAAAACCACATTCAACAATTTCGTGTTACTTTTTGCCTTCTCCAACTCGAACCAAATCAGATTTGATTTGATCTATTTTTCTAGGGATATGATCTTCATGACATCGATCAACACCAGCAAAGCTTCACATTCTAATGCGTGTTTTCTAAATCTGGAGGTCTGCACCATTCTTTTCTTATTTTCTCTGTCATACGCCATTAATGGCTTTGTTGTTTCCTTGACCAAATGGGTATGAAGATCAAATCTTCTTGCAAGATCACTTCAGTCATTTGTCATCTTGCCTTCCTTGAGCCACACTCCTCTAGCACCCTCTGTGACCTATGGGTTCTTCATAAAAGTTGACCTGCTTGTTGACATGTTACGTCAATGCACACTTCATTGACCAGTACAATATCACCACCTGGCATCTAGCTGTTATGTTTGTCGAAATCCACCTCTGCTTGGATTTCTATGTCAGTTTGACATTCTTTGTCGACCAAGGTTGACTACCAGTCCAGTTCACCTTACCGGTATGACCAACAAACATCCTTTGTACTGACAGCACATCCTCTTAATGATTCATCTTGCCTTCTGGTATGTCTTCATGCCATCCTCTCTGTTCTTCTCATCAGGTATTGTTGGGATTCATTTAACATTTTGCCTCTTCATAACAAACAAACAACTAACCTTCATCCCAATTGGTGCCTTATTGGTAAGCTTGATAACCATAGATGACACAACTCATGCGTACCGGTAGCCTTCCTTCTACCTGCTTACTCATATGTGCATTTTACATCATATGTCTTGCTCTTCTTATACTAGTCACCACTTCTTACTTACCAGTGGCCTTACCAAACTAGTTGACATCAATGACAACTTAATGCCAATAATTCTAACATGAGGGAAGTCAAAGAAAGGATGCTCTCAATCCAAAGGAAGAAAGGATTGTTGGTACTACAGAAAGCCAGGACATTTAAAGAAAGATTATTAGTCTTGGAAAAACAAACAAGGAGACAAAAATGAAGATGACAGTAAGGATGATAATGTTTACTTTACAAGATGCCTTGATTCTATGTTTAGATAATGTTAATGATTCTTAGGTGACAAACTCAGGGGCTTCATTTCATGCTACACCCCATAGGAAATATTTTCTAGATTATGTTCAAGGTGATTTTGGACAGGTATATTTGGGTGATGATGAGCCCTGTTAGATTGTTGGAAAAGGAAAGATAAAGATCAAGTTGTAGAATGGAAATGAATGGTTGTTGTAGGAGCTAAGGAATGTTCCTAATTTAAGAGGAAATTTAATTTCTGTAGGACAATTGGGAAGTGAAGGCTACATAGTTACCTTCACAAACAATTCTTGGAAGGTCACTAAAGGTGCAAAGGTAGGCACATTGTATTTGTGTACTAGTAATACTTATTCTACCTTAGCTGCTACATAAAAATTTATAGGGACAAATACAATAGATGTTGCAAGGACACATTCAACATTGTTGCACCATAGACTTGGGCACATGAGTGAGAACAGGATGAAAATCCTTCACTCTAAAAATTTGTTGCTAGGATTGAAGAAGATTGATTCAGAATTCTATGAAAATTGTGTTTATGGTAAATAGAAAAGAGTTATATTTCTCAAGGTTGGGAAGGAGAAGAAGAGTGAGAAATTAGAGCTTGTGCCTTCAGATGTATGGGGACTGGATCATGTATCATCTCTTGGTGGCTCTTGTTATTATGTTATTTTTATAGATGATGCAACCAAGAAAACATGGGTATATTTCCTAAAATAGAAATCAGATATTTTTGAAAATTTTAAGAACTGGAAAGTTTAGGTTGAGAATAAGAGAGGAAAAAAGTTAAAGTGTCTCAAATTTGAAAATAGAGGTGAGTATTGCAACAAATCATTTGAAGATTACTATTCTTTGAGTGTAATCCAAAGGTAGAAGACACTTGCAAGAACCCCACAGGAAAATAGTGTGTCTGAGAGAATGAATAGGACCATCATGGAGCATGCAAGGAGCATGAGATTGCATGTTGGATTGTCCCTACATTTTTGGGCAGATGTTGTACATAGTGTTAATTATTTGATAAATAGAGGACCTTCAAATCCTTTAGATGGCGGAATTCCAAAAGAGGCATGGACTGGTAATAAGGTAAACTATTTTTTTCTAAAAACCTTTGGTTGTGAAGCTTTTTGTCTATCTTGATAAAGAAAAAAGAACCAATATTGATGCTAAATCTCAAAATTGTACCTTCATTTGATATGGAATGGATCACTTTGGTTATCGGTTATGGGATTTTGAAAATCGAAAATAATTAGAAGTAGAGATATTATATTCAATGAGAAGGTCATGTATAAAGAATAAATGCAAGAAAAGAAGCATGAATAGGTCAAAAAGGAATATGTGGTGTTGGATGAGATTCTTAAAAATAAAATGCCATTGGTACCTGATGCTTAGTAACAAAATATCCCACAAATGCCTACAAGTGTTAGACGTTCTACAAGGTTAAGTAGACCTCCTAAAATATTTTCTCCTTCTTTGCATTCTATTTGAAGCAGTCACTGGTGAGGAGGGACCTCAAAGAGATCAATTTGGACTGGTCAACAAGAGCAAACACAACAAAAACACACAAATATGATAGAGGCAATGTAGAACAGATTTTTTTATTTCATAAAAATTGTTTACAACCAATCGGTAACAACCGGGTTACAATATAACCGGCTCACAGGCCTAGTAGAACATACAAAATAGGTCACAATTAGGATCTTGAATCTTAAGATCTATCTTCTATGCATAGGCTAGTTACTTGATTCTTTGATTGATTACATTCTAGTGTGCAATTACAATTATATATATGATCCAAAGGATCCAGTCGGCCCAAAAAGGGATCAAAACCTAAAGAACAAGACCTAATGTGTAAAATAAATAAGGTCATCCTCTGCCAAGAGATTCGTCTAGAAAATCCAAAGGATGAAATGTCGATCATGGGAAAAGGTCAACCACATGCCAAGGAACATCACAATAAATTCCCAAGGCTCTACAAGCTTCAGAAGGGGTTCTGGTAGATCACCAAAATAGGTTGAGGCAACCAGTAACAAGAACTATCAACCAGTAACATGAAACTATCAAGGAAACCGATAGTGATATCTTGCTGGAAAATGATCCAAATGTGATGCAGTCTAGAAATAAGAAAGATGATCAAGTATTCAAGTAGAATACAACTCCATAGAATCCGGTGAGCCAAAACTGAGACACATAGAAAGAAAAGTTGAAACTGCAAACAAAAAGAAAAATAGAAAGAAAATGTTTTTGGTTGATGCAAGATTGCTATGAATCGGGGATTCTCTTGCATCAAACATTTGGGGTTATTAAAAAAAAAGTGAGCCTCTCACTTTGCTAGGGTTAGAGGAAAACCAAGGTGGTCTACCTTTGCCTAAGAAATCCAAGATGAATCTTCAACTGGTTTGTCCTTCTACTTCACAAGGTACTGCTTATACTAACTGCTTCAGGCACTACACCCAATCCTACTATCCAAAATTTCTTCAATCTGATTTGGTTCCTTCAGGGGCAACTATTTCTCCAAGTTTGTAATACTATCCTCATTGAATTCTGGTTCATGATACTCATGAAGATCTGCAATGTTAAACACAGGTAAAATACTCAGACTATCCAATAACTCCACTTCATATGCATTTCCAGAATTGAACTTCCTCAAATTCCTGCAAGGCCCAAACTTCTTCATCTGCAATTTGTTATAAGTTCCAACCGAGAATCTCTCTTTTCTTAGATATACCATCACTTCATTTCCAACTTCAAATTCCTTATGTCTCCTCTTCTCATCTACCTTCTCCTTATACTTTTTGTGCATGTCTTACAAATGTTGCTTAGCCTGAATATGCAAGGCTGCCATGTGATCTACAAAGTCTTTTGCTTCTGAACTTCTCCAATCTTCACTGCTAATGTCTCTCAATTTTGATATGCCTCTAGGATGCACTCCGGCAACTATCTCAAAAGGTGTTCTTCTGGTACTCCTATTTACTGAATTATTTTAGGTAAACTCTTCTTGTGCAAGAGTCAAATCCCAACTTCCGGTTTTATCTCCAACTAAACATCTCAACAAATTTCCCAAACTCCGGTTAACAACTTTTATCTGTCCATCAGTCTATGGATGAAAAGTAGAACTAAACTTCAAATTTGTCTTCATCTTCTTACACAGTGTTCTCCAAAAATAGCCAACAAACTTAGTGTCTTTGTTGGAAACTATTCTCTTAGGAAATCCATGCAATCTCACCACTTCCTTGAAAAATAGGTTTGCTACATGTAATGCATCTGATGTCTTCTTACAAGGTATTAAATGATCCATCTTTGATAATCTATCCACTACCACAAATATAGAATCATTCCCTCTTGTTGTTCTAGGCAATCCAAGTACAAAATCCATTCTTATATCCTCCCAAGGTCTTACCGGTACTGTCAAAGGTTTATACAATCCCACATTCTGACTATTACCCTTTGCAACTTGACAAACTCTACAACTTTGTACATATATCTTAACATCCTTATGAATTTGGGGCCAAAATTACTACTCACTCACCAATGCTACTATTTTGTCAATACCAAAATGTCCAGCTAGTCCTCCATTGTGTTTCTCCTTTATCATATTCTCCCTCATAGAACTCCTAGGTATGCACAATTGAACTCCTCTAAATAACATCCCATCTTGAATGAAGTAATCCAACCACTTTCTTTTATCTACCATAACCGGTTCTCTACATGCTTTCCAAGGTTCTGCAAAATATGGGTCATCATCATACAAGGTCTCCAAATCTTCAAATCATAATGCTATCACTCTCATCCCTATCAACAAATTCCTTCTCCTACTCAATGCATCAACAAATTTGTTAGATTTCCCACTTCTATGTTTCAACACAAAGGTGTAACTCTACAATAATTATACCCATCTCATATGTCTCTGATTCAAATTACTCTGAATGTTCAAATACTACAAATATTTATGATCTGTATACAACACAAACTCCTTAGGCAAAAAGTAATGTCTCCACTTCTTCAAGGCTTGAACTATGGCATAAAACTCCTAATCATACACTGAATATCTCCTCTGGGCATCATCCAATTTCTCACTGAAATAGGCTACTGCTCTCCCTTCCTGACTCAAGACTACTCCTATTTCTATTCCATTTGCATCACAATTGACTTGAAATACCTTATTGAAATCTAGTAAAGCCAACACTGGCTGCTCAGTCACTTTTTGCTTCAACAATTCAAAACTTTTGTTTGCTCCATTGGTCCACTTGAATTCCTTCCGATCTCCTCTCATGGTCTCAGTCATATGGTTACAAACTGAATTGAAATTTCTGATAAACTTCCAGTAAAAACTAGCCAATCCATGAAATGATCTTACCTCTCCAATGCTTTTCGATGTAGGCCACTCAATAATTGCTTTTACTTTCTCAGGGTACATCCTCAAACCATCATTAGATATCACAAATCCCAAATAGACTAACTCATCCTTCATGAAATTACACTTCTTGATATTGATCAACAACTTCTCTTTTCTCAGTCTCTACAAAACTTGTTGCAACTGCAACAAATGATCTTCTTTTGTCTTACTGAAAATAATAATATCATCCAAATACACAATAAAAAACTTACCCAAGAATTTCTTCAATACCTCATTCATCAACCTCATGAAAATACTTGGTGCTTTAGTTAACCCAAAAGGTATCACCAACAATTCATAGAGTCCTTAATTTGTCTTAAATATTGTCTTCCACTCATCTCCTTCTTTGATCCTGATCTGATGATATCCACTCTTCAAATATATCTTTGTAAAGTATTTTTTTCCACTCAAACAGTCCATTATGTCATCCATCCTAGGCAAAGGAAATCGATATTTCACTATGATCTTGTTTATTTCTCTAGAATCAGTACACATTCTCCACTCTCCTTTCTTCTTAGGTTCTAATATTGTTGGTACTACACAAGGGCTTAGACTTTCCTTGATCAAACCTTTCTTAAATAGCTCCTACTACACTTGTCTATTTAGTTCTTCATTCTCTTTCAGTGTCAACCGGTGTGCATCTTTGTTAGGCAAACTAGCTCTGGGAACCAAGTCCATGTAGTGACTAATACTTCTCACAGGTGGCAATCCATCAGGTACATTATCTGAAATGATGTCTTCTTATTCCGTCAACAAATATTTTATCTCTTCTGGTTGTTCTCCTTCCAGTTCTAGCTTCTCAGTCTTCTTAGGAATTAAGGAGAACCACACATTCTCATGTCTCAATCCATCTAGGAATTTCCTTCCATCTACAAAATAGATTCTAGCATTCATACAGACTTCATTATTCAAAGGTTCCTCCAAAAGAAACAAGGTTTTCTTCATCTTGTTGGCATTTTGCACATAGATTGCATTAATGATATGTTGTCATTGATGTCAATTGAACTGGTAATGGTATTCATGTTATTGCTGATATTGTTGTTTTTGATATTGGCTAGTAACTGGTAAGAAGAGATTTGTGGAAGATGTTGTAAACCGGTATGTAAAGTTTGTGAGTTGAACCGGTGAACTGGTGTAAAGGGTTAAATACTTTTAAGCAATGTAACCAGTAAACCCTATCAGTTGTTAAACCCTAATCAATAAAGTTTGTTGGTTTATTATCTGATAAGCAGTAATGATGGAGACATGTACGATCATTATATGAGGATAAGTTCAAATTATTTTGGCGCATTTGTTTTTTTGTCTAGGGAAGGAGCAAAGTGGATTGCATCTAATGCACAGTGCATGATGAGTTACAAATTCTGATGAAGTGGTGATCATGGAGTAGATGGAATTTTCTTGAAGAATGTGAAGAGATTGTCATAATTGCTAACGATCAAGATTGTATGGACTTGTTTGTAATCTTGATGATGAGAATTAGGTTTTTGTTGTGTTACCGACCTAATTTATTTGTATTTAAGGTTGATGAAGTTGTTTGTAAAGTTTGTTGGCAAGATTGATAGAAACCTATTGAGTGTGTAGTTGCATAACTAGTGAATGGATCTGCACTTTGAGTAAAGGCAGATTGAAGCTTAGAAGGATCTGATCAAGAAAATGTAGTGCTACTCAGACAAATCAAGAAAACCTGTTGTTTTCTAACAATTACAACAGAAGTGAAATCCCTTAACCAGGTAAGCTCTAACAAGCTTGGTTACTCATTAAATCCTCTAACAAGGTGGTCCATTAGCTTGTATTCTTAAATCCTCTAGCAAGGTTACTCCTAATAGGGTATTGTGCTTTTCATCAAGGCATATTTGTAAATCCCTTAACTGGGTGATTCCTAATCGTAATTAGTTCTTAACAGGACTTATTGTAAAGCTTTAACAGGCTTGGCTCCTAATAGGGTGAACTTTAGAAGAGTTCAGATAGCTATCCTTGTGAGTATCATCTCACCGTGGTTTTTACCTATTTGGGTTTTCCACGTATAAACATTTGTGTCAAGTGGTGAATGTTTTTGTGGTTATGATCTTATTTGTTGATTTGGTTAACTTCTGATAAGGCATGATAAGTAGAAGCATTGAAAGATGAATATGTTGAGTTATGATTAAGCATTGTTGATGTTTACTAGATTGAAGTTGTTTACTGTTAAGTTGTCATAACAGTTAAACCGATTGAGGTCAAGTATTCTTATGAATATTGATCTTAATTGAGATATGTTAACTTTGTGTGATTGAATTTGAGTTTAGGTACTTTGTATCAGTTTTTCAATACACTGATTCACTCCCCCTTCTCAATATTATAATGGATACTTATTCTTTCATCATACCATCAATTGGTATCAGAGCATCTCAGGCCCTCTTAATCTAAAAGCCTAATAGCTTGAGGAAAATATCTTGTAGATCATGATGAAGAAAGAAGGTCCAAAGTTCAACAAAGATAACTATAGAATATGGAGTGACAAAATGAAGATTTACATTAAGATTCTTGGTAGCCAGTATTGGGATCATATAGGAACTAAGTATATTATACCTACTATAATCCTGACTACTGATCAAAAGAACAGAAAGAAAATCACCAAGCATTAAAGGCTATTATCAGTTCTCTACTAATGTTGAATATGTAGATGTTCATGGTCTTGAGACTGCAAATGAAGTGTGGAAAAAACTTGAAGAGATTTATAGTGGTGATGAACATGTTAAGATTGCCAAAGAGGAGAGTTTAAGAGGAAATTTTGATGACATGAGAATGTATGAGGTGAGAACATCCAACAATATGATCAAAGGATTAAAGAGATAGTTGGAGAGATAAAGATTGTAGGAGGGAAAGTGGAAGATGCCATAATAATTAGTAAGGTACTGAGAAACTTGCTACTAGCCTATGCTATCCAAGTTGTAGCTATTCAAGAGCTGAAATCCATTGACAAGACAAAGGTAACTCTTGACTCTATTATTGGCAAACTTAGTGCTTTTGAACTAAATGGCTATGATGGTAGTGTATAGAAATCAGAATCCGCATTTAGAGCTTCTATCTCTAACTCATCTATGAGAAGAAGTAGAGATACCGGCCATAGCTATGAATCTAGATGTAGAAAAGATGATGATGATGAAGACAACTTAGTGGAACTTGAAGCATTGTTGGTAAAATGACTCCCTAGAGGTACTAGTAAATATAGAGGTAAGCTACCTTTAAAATGTTTTGCGTGCAACAAGATTGGTCATATAGAAGCTAATTGCCCTAATGGTGAAAATGAATACAAGATAGACAAATTTAAGAAGTATAAGGGTAAAGGCAAGAGAGATTGTCTTGTAGCTATTGATAGTGCTATTCCTGATGAAGAATCTGATGATGATGCTAGTGAAGATATTGTGTTTGTAGCTATTAAGGAAGAAATATCAGATCAAAAGGAACTAGTATCTAGAATGGATAACTCTGATGATTGGATCATTGATAGTGGTTGTTCACATCACATGATTGGTGATCAGAGAAAATTTCTTTCCTTGAAGGAATTTGATGGTGGTGTTGTCGAATTTGGCAATGACTCACCCTATATGGTTAAAGGTAAGGGAGTTATTTCTCTTAATAGGAAGAGAAGTGCTGACAATGTCTATTGGGTTGAAGGCCTAAAGCACAATATTTTAAGTGTGGCACAACTTAATGATAGAGGGTACCCACTAGAGTTTAAAAATGGAATGTGCAAAATCTTTGACAAAAAAGGTGAATTGGTTGCAACCGGGAAATAGACCAGAGGTAATTTATTTCATCTCAATCCTAAAGTTAGAAACTGTTTGATTGCAAAATTAGATGATAGTTGGCTTTGGCATAGAATATTTTGTCATATAAATTTTGACAATATTATTAATGTTAGGATTCCCAAAGATACTAAGAGGGGGGGGGGGTGAATCAATATCTAACCGGTTAACAGATTTTCTGACCTTATTAAATAAATTGCATTCCAAAATAGTGTACCGGTAAAAAAGAATTAATGCAATAAATATGAACAATAAGCACAACATAGAAATCACACCATAACACAAGATTTTTGGTGAGGAAACCCAGTGTGGGAAAAACCTCGGTGGGATTTGTGACCCACAATATTCACTCACTGGCCAATGAATGGATATTACTTACAATAGGGGTGCCTGCACATGCAGGAAGGCCAACTGCCTTGAGCTCACTACTCAATTACAAAAGGAAGTCTCACTGACTTACAAAATGGATTAAGGAAATCCAGTGTGATGTACTGCTACAAAAAGCATTTTCTATGCCAGGTTCAGTACCAGTTTTAGCTCATACAACAACCATAAACCTTACTCCAAAATTTGCCTTAATATTCGCACATTACTTCTGTAATAATCTTTGCATGTCCATATCTAAAATGATCTACAAGATCTCATACTTATATATGAGTCTTATTACAATATGCCTTGTTGGATTACAAAAATATATTACAATTAAATACAAAATATAATAATCAAAATCCTGTCGGTTGGGGTGCCAGTAATTATCTTTGTCGCTGTTAGTGAACTATCTGCCAGTGTAGAGTTTGTCGATGTCGGTGCTTGTCGGTGCCATAGGATTGCAAGGTTGCCATGAATGACAATATCTTCAATCATCTACAATTATCATTAGAGTGTGCAATGCCAACAATCTCCCCCTTTGGTATTGATGGCAACACCCATGAGAAAAATTCAAAATTGTATCCAAAAATTGAAGTCCAAAAATCTTACCAGAATTGTGTGCTCCCCCTGAGCAGATGATCTCTAAGTCATTAGATTTTTCTCTTCTCTACTACTCCCCCTTTGGCATTAATGACAAAGGTTGTCAAAATGTCAATTGAGTGTAGTTATCAGCTAGAACCCTGTAACCGGTTGGTTACAATCTGAAAAAGGTTTGCTAATACAAAATTCAGGCTCTTAGTGAACCTGTCACTATCCTTCAATGTTGCCTCTATTCTTTGAATGGTACTGGTGAGGTGATGCATTTTCTCTTTCGGTGTCTTTAGTCCTTGAACAAGTGCCTCTAATATCTCTTTCCTTAAAGAGATGAGGTAATCCAATTTGGGACCAAGTTTGCTTTTAAGTTCTTTTGCCTTGTATTTTATTCTTTCCTTTTCCTTCTCCAATTTTTGAAGTTTTTCTTCAAATTTAGCTATCTCCTATTCAATAACTGCTACTAGTTCAGGTGAACCAATGATGTTGTCAGCTATATTATTTCTTTCTTTCTGCACATACCTAATCTTCTTGCCTATATCCACTGTCAAAATATTAGTCTTGCATGTGTCTTTGTATGACTCCTTAAACTTCATTATTGTTTTGCTTAGTGCTGATAGGAGGGTGTCAATGTGTCCCATGGACTTCTTTATAGTCTCATCAAAGAATTTCTCTTTTTCCTTATTCATTTTCTCTCTAAATGTCTCCTCATTTATTTGTTCCACTATCAATATGTTATCGGTGATATACTTAGACAATGTGTCTAATTGACTTAAAGAATCTTTATTTTCCACATTGCACTTAGGTGCAATCAATTTTAGAATAGGAATGGTATAATCAATAGCTTTATATGCTAGTGCATTACAATCTATGATTTTCTTAATTGAGTCCAATAATACCACTGTCACATTAGTTGGTCTAAATTCTATCATGGAAGAACTAGATGATTGTCCAACTACCTTAAAAATCTACATTCCACCGGTGCGAGTAGCCTCTTTGCTTGTATTGACCTCTGGTAGGTAAGCTTGTGTCTGCATTTTTATCAGCAAAGGCTTAGGCTTCTCAGCTATTGCTAGTGGCACTGTCTCTACATGAACCTGTGACTCAACCTTTTTCTCTTCTTGTTTATCAACCTATACCTCAGTGGGTTTCACTGTGCTCTCTACTACCGGTTTCTCTGATGATGTCTTAGTGGTATTCATTATTAGTTTCTCAGTATGCACCTCTATACTATCCACTGCCGGTATCTCAACTGGTTTCTCTATGTTATCAGCTGGTTGCTCTAACTCTGTAGGTTTTTCAATGTTGGTATTAATGGTATTGTCAGTATCCATTCCAGTAACCAGGGGATCAACTGATTGTTCAGTTTGCTCAAGTTGTGTCTCGACCCCAATCTCAATGTTATCAACTGTTACCTTAATATTTTCCATCAGTGGCTCAGTAGCCACATCTTTCTTCTCACCCGTGGTTTCCTTATCAACCACAATATTGACCTCTTGTGTATCAATATTCATTGTATATAAGACTTCAAAATCAGGATTTGTGTAGTCTCCATATCCTCAGTTGTCGGTGTGTCAACAATTTCAATTGGTGAAGTAATAGAAGGAGGTGATGGAAAATTGTCTGTTACTTTTATGTTGGGTAGTCCACCTACCTTACCTTTACCTTTGTCCTTATCCTTTTGATAGACCTTGAAAGTTTTGGGTCTATTGAGTTCTTCTTTCTTCTCTTTCTCCACAAAGAAGATATCCCATTTATCTGTTGTCTCTTCAGTGATCTCATTAACTCTGCCTGCCATTAAAGATACATGTCGGTGACCACTAGAAAATACCGTCCTTCACTTATTAACTCATCAATTTCTTCTGCTGATTTAATAGGGTGTAAAGCAAGTAGCTTTTCAACTTTTATTTTCTTATCCAATTCCATAATAGCTAGCCTCTTGGCATCAAGTTGTCTATACAAGTCATTGGGTAGATCATCTATAACTTCTATCAAAAATTTCTTATAGATATCTAGGTGTAGAATGATACTATTTTATATGCTTTCCTTTTCCTCGTTTATTAAAGTATCATATAATTTACTAAAATTAGACAAGTTTCCATCATCTGTTATTTCATTCAGAAGATTGTCTAAAGGAGGGATAACTTGTTTTTCCTTCTTCTTCCTTGGTGTCATTTTATTTGCTGGAGGCCTTACTACCTGTTGTTTCATTCTTGTTTTCTTTGGTGCAGGAGAGGGTGCTGGTGAAGGTTTTCTTTTCCTTTCTACTCTCTTAAACACAACTGGTATTTCACTATCAGATGAAGTTCCAATCGGTGAGAGGTGAGCTTCCGGTTGTAACCCTTCCAAGTCACTTTCCTTAATACCGGTGATGTTCAATACATTTCCCCTGATCTCTTTCACCTATTTAGTTGCTTTCCAGATATATTTATCTCTTTTCTTCCTTCATTTAAGTGTTTATACTTTGCTCTCAATGGTTTCAGCACTACCAAATATTTTCTCTTCAGGTTCGTAGGGGCTTCAAGTAGGGCTTTGGCATATGTCTCAATTATGTTTATATCAGCCTCATAGCCCATTTTTTTCACCCAAACAGTTCTAGGAACCAGTGCCTCCATCCAGATTTCATCTTTCTTAATAACAAAACAAATTTATTTCTGATATTTGTCAACAATTTTCTGAGGTAGCCTTTCCCTTGTTTTCATTCTAGCCTTAAATGCTTGGAAATATTTAATTATATTGTTTTCCCTGTATGTTCCCATGTTGGTAAAGATATCCAATAGTTGCTTACCTACCAGTATGTCAAAACCAAATTCTTTCTTGCCTATACTGGGAACTTCCTTTGTAATATATAGCATTAGGCACACAAGTAGATTACCAAATTTGAAAGTACCTTTCTTATCATCTTTAATTTTCTTCAAGTTGTCAATCAATTCATCCTTCAACCATTCACATATATCTATTTTAGCATTACTGCTCACCATATCATAAGCACTCTTGATACACAGACTAGAATCAGAGTTCAATCTTTTAGCATGTGTAGTTTTGTATCCTAGTATCATGCTAATGAATCTGACATTTATGTATTTCACATCATTGAATCTCAAGGATCTACTGTCATGGGTTGCACCAGTTAATGTCATCACAATGTTATTTGGAACTTTCTTAGTTTTGTCAGGCCTGCTACCGGTGGAAGGTAAGCCAGTCACTGCCTTTACTTCTTCTCTAGTGATCTTAACAACACCTAGTTTCTCAATATGACAATGTATGTAAATCCTAGGGTCTTCTGCATATGAAACTCCTTTAGGGATTTTAGAGAATGCACCTAGGGTATCATCCTGCTTTGCTACTTCAGGTATGATCTTGAATATGGGCCTAGGGAGTTTAACCACTTCAATAATAGTAGGGTTTGCAATGAATTTAGGAACAGAGGAGGAAGCCATTGATAAATACCTTAATCTGCCATTAGGTTTGGATGCTTGAAAGATTTTGCTTCACTTCTCGCTATGGATGCCTTCACTCAGTTTTTTTGTGTTTTTAGGAAATTTGAATGCTCGATGAGTGAAAAAGAGTGAAAAACACTTTCTTTATAATGTCTTTTCCTTCAACTACCACAATAAATTCTCATCGGTTAAGTGAAACTTAACACATCTGCCAGTAAAGAAGTAATTCATCTTCTTACCATCAACCAAGGGTAAACTAGCATGATTTTCAATTAGTTTCCATACCCCCAAAAGGTTTCTTTTCAGTTAGATGAAGAATCTCCTACCGGTGGAGTGATACTTTGTTCTACCGGTGAAGGAATAGTCTCATCAACATTCTAATCTCACTTTCTAATCCATTGTTTTGAAAATTCTTTCTTTACCTCATCAACCTTCTCTTTACCTTTCAAACTGAGTCCTTTATTATTTGTCGGTGATGCCTTACTTCTACAAAATTTTGCAATGTCCAATATTGTTACAAGCATAACAAGTCAAATTGTTTTTTTCTGAATAGCCTTTCCATATCCTATGTCGGTATGTGTTCTGCATTGATTAGATAAGTGTCCAAATCTTCCACAAACATAACATCTTACATTCATTTTGCAATTTTCTGAATTATGACCAATTTTGTTGCATTTGGAACACTGACCGGTGGGTGCATTAGTGTTCTAATAGTTCTAGATCTACACTGATTTGCTCTATGACCATACTTGTTTTAGTTAAAGCATTTCCCATTAAATTTGTAGGCATTAGGTTGTCTTACCAGTTTACTATGATCATGATTGTTTGCAGTACCAGAGCTTTCACCAACTTCAAAGCCAAGTCCATTAGTATCTCCATTAGGTTTCTGACTTTTCAACATATCATCAAGTTCTTCTGAACTTTTCTTGAATTTCTCTTTATGTTGATTTGCAGTACCCAACTCATTTTCCAAGAAATCCTTCTGTCTCATAAGTTCAATTTTATCATTTTCCATATGGATCAGATCTGTCTTCAACATATCATTTTCATGACCAAGTCTTAGATTTTTAGTTCCAACATCATTGAGTCTTCTAGTCAAGTCATATTCATTCTTCTTTCTATCTTCAGTGTCTCTACAAAACCTCATAGTCACATCATGCATCTCATTCCTCAAGGTCATGTTTTCTTGCCTCATCTTGCTCACAAGATCATTAAGAGTTTCCTTTTCATCATTATCATTTTGTATCTTCTCATGAAGTTCTCTTCTTTTGTTTCTAGCAATAGTAAGATTTTCCTAAAGTCCTTGAATGATTTCCCATGCAGCCTTCAAATCATCTTCAAGTTTGATATTCTTCAACTTTTCTGCATCATAATCTGAAAGAGGTATTTCCAATTGCTTTCTCAAACTTTCCATCTGTACCAGTGTCAAAATCTCCCTCAAGTTGTTAGGCTTCTGAAAATAAAGGACCAAGCTCTGATACCAATTGTTAGGATTCCCAAAGATACTAAGAGGGAGGATGAATCAGTATCTAACTGGTTAACAAATTTTCTTACCTTATTAAATAAATTGTATTCCAAAACAGTGTATTGGTAAACAAGAATTAATGCAATAAATATGAACAATAAACACAACATAGAAAGCACACCATAATACAATATTTTTGGCAAGGAAACCCGGTGTGGGAAAAACCTCGGTGGGATTTGTGACCCACAATATTCACTCACTGGCCCATGAATGGATATTACTTACAATAGGGGTGCCTGAACATGCAGGAAGGCCAACTGCCTAGAGTTCATTGCTCATTTACAAAAGGAAGTCTCACTGAATTACAAAATGGATTAAGGAAATCCAATGTGATGTACTACTACAAAAAGCATCTGCTATGCGAGGTTTAGTACTAGTTTTAGCTCATACAACAACCATAAACCTTACTCCAAAATCTGCCTTAATATTCGTACATTACTTTAGCAATAATCTTCCCATGTCCGCATCTAAAATGATCTACAAGATCTCATACTTATATGTAATCAAAATCTTGTCGGTTGGGGTGCTGGTAATCATCTTTGCCACTGTCGGTGAACTATCTGTCGGTGCCATATGATTGCAAGGTTGTCATCAATGACAATACGTTCAATCATCTAAAATTATCATTGGAGTGTGCAATGCCAATAGTTAAAGTAAGAAAGTCTAAGACAGTAAGAGGTCTACCTTAGCTAGACAAACCGGTCAATTCTCTTTGTAAAGAATGTCAGCTAGGAAAGATGTCTTCTTCAACTTTCAAGAGCAAGCCCTTCTCAACAGAATACTTGTTAGATTTGGTTCATACATATCTATTGTTGGCAAATGCACACTCCAATGAGAAATTGTAGGTGATTTAAGGTATTGTCATTGATAGCAACCTTACAATCCTATGGCACCAGCAAGCACTGACACAGGAACTGGGACCGGCAGTGGCAAAGATGATTACCGACACCCCAGCTGACAGGATTTTGTTTATTATATTTTGTATTTAATTGTAAAATATTTTTGTAAGCTGACAAGATGAATTGTAATAGGACTCATATAAGTATGAGATCTTGTAGGATCATTTATATATGGAATGTTATAGGCAAATGCAAACATGCGAATATTAAGGCAGATTTTGGAATAAGGTTTATGGAAGTTGTATGAGCTAAAATCAATACTGAACCTGGCACATTAGATGTTGAACCAAAGCAGTACATGATATTGGATTTGTATAATCCATTTGTAACACAGTGAGACTTCCCTTTTTGTAATTAAGCAGTGAACTTTAGGTAGTTGGCCTTCCTGTATGTGCAAGCCCCTATTGTAAGTAATATTCATTTATTGGCTAGTGAGTGAATATTGTGGGTCACAAATCCCACCGGGGTTTTTCCCACACCAGGTTTCCTCGTTAAAAATATTGTGTTATGGTGTGTTTTCTATGTTGTGGTTATTGATCTTATTTACTACATTATTTTTGATTTACCAGTACACTGTTTTGGAATGCAATTTGCTTAATAAGATTAGAAAATCTATTAACCGACAAGATACTGATTCACCCCCCCTCTCAATATCTTTGGGAATCCTAACATCTATGTGGACCAATAAGAAAAAGAACATTCAAGGTGACAAATATTTCATGATCTTCACTGATGATTGTTCAAGGATGATGTGGGTCACATTCTTGAAGGATAAGAATGATGTTTTTGGTAAATTTAAGGCATTTAGAGCCTTAGCTAAGAAATAGAGTGGCAAAAAGATAAAATTTCTAAGAATAGATCAAGGTGGTGAATTCACTTTTGTGGAGTTCACTAATTATTGTGATGATAATGGTATCAAGTGACAACTTTCTACACCAAGGATACCACATCAGAATGGTATAATAGAGAGAAACAACCGGTCAGTGGTTGAAGATGCTAGGACTATGTTGATACAAGGAGGTGTAGCAAAAACATTTTGGAAAGAAGCTGCAAGTACAACTGTATACACAATGAACCAAGTTCTGGTGAAAAGAGGTAAGGACAAGACCCCATATGAATATTGGTATGGGAGATCACCTGATGTTAGCTATTTTAAGATATTTGGAAGCAAATGTTTTATTAAAAGAGGTGATTACATAAGCAAGTTTGAAGCTAAGAGTGATGAAGGCATATTTCTTGGTTATTCCACCAAGAGTAAGGATTATAAATGCTTCAACAACCAGACATAGAAAATTGTTGAGAGTGTTGATGTTTGTGTAGATGAATGTCCTAAAGTTTCAAAAGGAACCAGTTCTGAGAAGAAGGGTGAAGATCCTTGCATTTTGCTTTTGGAACCTAAAACTGTCAAATCAAAAACCGGTAAAGAAAATACTGATATACTTGTTCAACTGGAACAAATAAATTTAGAGGAAGATGATAATGAAGAAGCCAAACCTGAAGAGAATGATCATGTTATTCCTAGATATGTGAGACTGAATCATAGTCCTGAACAGATAATTGGGGATAAGGACGCCAGTGTACTAACTAGAAGGAGAATAAGAGAGAACTCTTGCATGATCTCTGCCTTTGAACCTAGAAGTGCTAAGGAGGCATTTGATGATGATCATTAGGTGAAAGCTATGGAGGAGGAGTTGGATCAAATTGAGAAGAACAACACTTGGACTCTGGTACCCTGACTGGTAAACAAGAATGTTATATGTACTAAATGGGTTTTCAGAAACAAGTTAAATTAAGATGGTGTTGTAGTTTGCGACAAGGCGAGATTAGTATGCAAAGGTTATGCACAAGAAGAAGGAGAGGATTATGGAGAAACTATTGCACCAGTAGCAAGATAGGAAGGTGTCATAACATTGCTTGCATTTGTAGCTCATAAGAATTTCAAGGTATACCAGATGGATGTCAAGTCTGAATTTCTGAATGGGATATTGGAAGAAGAGGTTTATATAGAGCAGCCTAATGGTTATGCATTGACAGAAAAGGAACACATGGTATGAAAATTGCATAAAGATTTGTATGGATTAAATTAGGCACCCAGAGCATGGTATGAACAACTTCATACTCATTTGATGAAGATAGGCTTTGCTAGAACTAGTGATGACATCAACATTTATCTCAAGTCTGAAGGAGATGAAATACTAGTGAGTGAAGTATTTGTAGATGACATTATATTTAGAGGTAATGATGACATGAGTAATTGTTTTGCAGATGAAATGAAGAATGAATTTGAGATGTCATTAGTAGGGGAAATAAAAAATTTCATAGGCTTATAGATATAGCATATGAAGAATGGTATTTTCATTAGTCAATCCAAGTATGTGAAAGAGGTTTTGAAGACCTTTGGTATGAGTGATTGTAAACCAATTGGAACCCCAATGGTTACAGGTTGTAAATTGTCCAAGGAAGATGCATCTAAGTCTGTAGATGAAAAAGAATACAGGTCAATGATTGGCAAATTACACTATGTTGTTCACAGTCGATCGGATATTGCCCATGTAGTTGGTATTGTTGCCAGATTTTAGAAGAATCAAAAGGAGGCACATCTAATGGCAACCAAAAGAATTTTTTAGATATCTGAAAGGTACTGTTGACCATGGATTATGGTATCTATATGGTGGAAATTTTTATTTGAAAGAATACACAGATGTTGATTGGGTAGGAAATATTGATGTTCGGAAGAGTACTACAGATGGAGCATTCTTTCTAGGAGGAAGGATAGTTTCATGGACTAGTAAAAAGCAGAGTTGTACTTCACAATCTACTATTGAAGCTAAGTATGTAGCAGCTTATATGAATTGCACACAATCTATGTAGATGAGACACATTTTGGAAGGTTTGAAGATGGAAATCTTAGAACCAATAAAGATTTTCTGTGATAATACAAGTGCAATAAACATTTCAAAAAATATTGTTTTGCACGCAGGGACTAAGCACATTGAATTGAAATATCATTTCTTGAGGGAAAAAGTTCAAAGTAAAGATGTTATCTTCGAGCATATTTCTACCAAGGAGAAACTTGTAGATGTATTTACCAAACCTCTGCCTAAGACCACTTTTGAGTATCTTAGAAGTCAATTGGGGGTTGTCCCTCTTCATGAAGTTAGTTGAGCATGATGTTGATTGCATCAGTCCCTGAACCACTTGCAAAATTTTACATGGAATGATGAAGAAATGGATGTATTCCATAGGGGGAGCATCAAGTTGCAAAATGATGTTGATGCACAGTGAGAGTAGAATTACATTTTCTTTTTACTGTCACTTTGGTATTATTGTCAAAGGGAGAGAAGAATTATTTGATTGAGGAGAACAATTATGTGTCTGATTAAGTGAACCAATGGTAGGCTGAAGACAAACAACAGCAAGGTAAATACTTGGTAATGTAAACCAGGATTCCTATTCACCAATCTCAGGAGCAATCAAAGGCGTTGATATTTGTATTGCCATCAATGCCAAAGGGGGAGATTCTTGGCATTTTGAGTTTGTTGGTATTTTGCATATAGATTGCATTAATGATATGTTGTCATTGATGTCAATTGAACTAGTAATGGTATTCATGTTATTGCTGATATTATTGTTTTTGATATTGGCTAGTAACTGGTAAGAAGAGATTTGTGGAAGATGTTGTAAACTGGTATGTAAAGTTTGTGAGTTGAACCGGTGAACCGGTGTAAAGAATTAAACCTTTCTAAGCAATGTAATTGGTAAACCTATCAGTTGTTAAACCCTAACCGATCAAGTTTTTTGGTTTATTATTTGATAAGCAGTAATGATGGAGACACGTGTGATCAATGTATGAGGATAAGTTCAAATTGTTTAGGCGCATTTGTTTTTTGTCTAGGGAAGGAGCAAAGTGGATTGCATCTAATGCATAGTGCGTGATGAGTTACAAAGTCCGATGAAGTTGTGATCATGGAGTGGTTGGAATTTTCTTGAAGAATGTGAAGAGATTGTCATGATTTCTAACGGTCAAGATTGTACTGACTTGTTTGTAATCTTGATGATGAGAATGGATTTTGTTGTGTTACCAGCCTAATTGATTTGTATTTAAGGTTGATGAAGTTGTTTATAAAGGTTGTTGGAAAGATTGATAGAAACCTATTGAGTGTGTAGTTGCCTCACCAGTGAATGGATCTACACTAGGAGTGAAGGTAGATTGAAGCTTAGAAGGATCTGATCAAGCAAATGTAGTGCTACTTAGACAGATCAAGAAAACCTGTTGTTTTCTAACAATTACAATAGAAGTGAAATCCCTTAACCGGGTAAGCTCTAACAAGATTGGTTACTGATTAAATCCTTTAACAAGGTGGTCCACTAGCTTAGATTCTTAAATCCTCTAGCAAGGTTACTCCTAATAGGGTATTGTGCTTTTCATCAAAGCATATTTGTAAATCCCTTAACTGGGTGATTCCTAACCGGAATTAGTTCTTAACAAGACTTATTGTAAAGCTTTAATAGGCTTGGCTCCTAATAGGGAAAACTTCAAAAGAGTTCAAATAGTTATCCTTGTGAGTCTCATCTCACTGTGGTTTTTACCTATTTGGGTTTTCCACGTATAAACATTTGTGTCAAGTGGTGAATGCTTTTATGGTTATGATCTTATTTGTTGATTTGGTTAGCATTTGATAAGGCATGATAAGTACAAGCATTGAAAGATGAATATGTTGAGTTATGATTAAGCATTGTTGATGTTGACAAGATAGAAGTTGTTTAGTGTTAAGTTGTCATAACAGTTAAACTGGTTGATGTCAAGTATTCATATGAATATTGATCTTAACTGAGATATGTTTACTTTGTATGATTGAATTTGAGTTTGGGAACTTTGTATCAGTTTTTCAATATATTGATTCACCCCCCCCCCCTCTCAATATTCTACTAGATACTTATTCTTTCATCATACCATCCATCCCATTGGCCACAATAGTGTATGTATTCTTCCTCCCATCATGTACTGCCTATCTATCAAACTGCCAAGGTCTACCCAACAAAAGATGACAAATATCCATAGGCATTATATCACACAAGACTTCATCATGATAATTCCCAATTTTCAATTTCACCAAACATTGTTCACTTTAAATTATGTTCATCCTGAATCCATGCTATCTGATAAGGCTTAGGGAGTTTCAATCTTTCCAAATTCAACTTATTCACCATCTCTTCTAAAACAAGATTATCTGAACTACCACTATCAATAACAACTTTATAACATTTACTGGATACCTTACATCTAGTCTTGAACAAATTCTTTCTCTGCAAGGACTCTTCATCTCCTTCGGTATGACACAAATCTCTCCTCATCACCAACAGTTCATCATCTTTTGGTTTATTGTCTCATCCGATGGGTTTTATTCCACAACTACTGCTCTTCCGGTATTCTTTGTCTTCTTACACTCGAATGAATGATTTCCTTCTCCTCCACACTTATAGTAGGTTCCTTTGAATGTTTTCTTGTCTTGTCTTCCAAAATTCTCATTCCGGTAGCCATCTGGTTCTCTCCTCCAGTAGAAATTTCTATCATCCTTCTGGTATGAATTACCTTCTTTATTCACTTCCTTGTCCTTGTTCTGATTTGTATAGGTTCCTCTACCTCTGATATATCCTCTTCCTCCTTGAAATATTCCTCTCAAAAACCTTCCACCTCTGCCTCTCTACCTTTGCTCATGTCTTTTGTTTAACTTCTCTTTTTCCTTTAGGGCATACTGGTAACCCTCTTCAACACTCTCCAATTTGATCAAACTAAGTTCATCTTGTATAAACATCCACAATCCATTAAAATATCTTGCAACTTGTTCGACTTCATCATCAATATATTCAGATCTGATATTCAACTTGTAAAATCCTTCAGTGTACTCTTTCACACTAGATTCCTTCTATCTCAAATCCCGCAATTTACGAAACTGATTCACTTGATAATCAACCGACATAAACTTCAATTTCAATTTAGCAATCATTTGATCCCATGTCTTAATCTTCTCTTTACCTCTTATTTGTCTATCAACTTGCAAATGCTCCCACCAAAGAGATGCATGACCTTTCAACTGGGTACAAGCACATTTCACCTTCCTTTCTTCTATAGTGTTCAAAATCGAAAGACTTCTCCATCTCCAAGATCCAATCCATCAATTCATCTGAATCCAACTTCCCATCATATTTTGGTGGGGTAAAATGAGGTTTAGTATTCGCCCTAGTCAAAACCCTCAAAAACCTTTTCTCATCTGGATCAACCGCCGGTAGGTTTGCTTATTCTGCAGGGACTTCTTCTCCTTCATCTTCACTCACATCTTCAATATGTCGACCTCTTCTCTAGGTTGTCTCCATGGCTTCCAACTGGGCCGCTATACCTCACAATATCTCCATCACAATGGGGTCTGCATTCCCATGCACTCCACCAATCCTAGCTCCTCTTCGCGCCATCATTCACGTCGGTCCTCTGCAGCTATAGGTCAGATCTGCAATTTATCACCCTACAATAAATTTTTTAGGACACACAACCTTCAAAATGAAACTTTTCTTTGATACCACTTGAAGAAGTCACCGGTGAGAAGGGACCTCAAAGAGATCAATCCAGACCGATCAACAAGAGTAAACACAACAGAAACACAAACATATGATGGAGGCAATGCAGAACAAATTGTTTTATTTCATGAAAATTGATCACAACCAACTGGTAACAACCGGGTTACAGCATAACCGGCTCATAGGCCTGGTAGAACATACATAATAGGTCACAACAAGGACCTTGAATCTTAAGATCTATCTTCTATGCACAAATTGGTTAGTTTACTCTTTGATTGATTACATTCTAATGTGTAATTACAATTATATATACGATCCAAAGGATCCAATCAGCCCAAAAAGGGATGAAAACCCAAAGAACAAGACCTAATGTGCAAAATAAACAAGGTTAGCCTCCGCCAAGTGATTCCTCCACAAAATCCAAAGGATGAAATGTGGATCATGGGACAGCCACATGCCAAGAAACATCATAATCAACGCCCAAGGTTGTGCAAGCTTCGAAAGGGGTTCCAATAGATCACCAAAATAGATCTAGGAAACCAGTAACAAGAACTGTCAACCGATAACAGGAAAATGTCAAGGAAACTGATAGCTATATCTTGCTGAAAATGATCCAAATGTGATGTGGTCTAAAAATAAGAAAGATGATCAAGTCTTCACGTAGAATCCAACTCTATAGAATCCAATGAGCCAAAACCGGGACACACAGAAAGAAAAGTTGAAACTATAAACAGAAAGAAAATGTTTTTGGATGATGCAAGATTGCTATGAACCGGGGATGCTCCTGTATCACTATTTTATTAATTGGTTCTAGTGAACCAGAAGAATATGAAGAAGCAATGCAGGTGGATTCCAAACAACAGTGGGAGCTAGGCATGAAAGAGGAAATAGATTCTTTGATGAAGAATCAAACTTGGGACTTAGTCCCATTACCTACACAAAAAAGAGCCTTGCCTAATAAATGGGTTTATAGACTAAAGGAGGAGGATGAAGGACATAAAAGATATAAGGCTAGACTTGTGGTTAAAGGTTTTGCACAGAAATGCATATAGATTTTAATGAAATATTTTCTCTAGTTGTAAAAATGAATTTAGTTAGAATTTTTCTAAGTCTTGTGGCTACAAAAGACTTGCATCTTGAACAACTAGATGTTGAAACAACTTTTCTCCATGGGGATTTGGAGGAGGAAATCTACATGCAACAGCCATAGGGATATGAGGTCAAAGGTAATCAGGAGTTAGTGTGCAGGTTGAAGAAGAGTCTGTATGGCCTAAAACAAGCACCCCGACAATGGTATTTGAAATTTGATAGTTTCATGGTTGAACAAGCTCACCATAGATGTCATTCTTATCATTGTGTTTATTTTAAGAGACTGGATAATAACAGTTATATTATCCTATTACTTTATGTTGATGACATGCTTGTTGTTGGGTCTAACATGCAAGCATATAAATGAACTTAAATAGAAATTAGGAAAGGCATTTTCTATGAAGGATTTGGGTGGAGCTAAGTAAATCCTTGGTATGAGGATTTCACGGGACAAAATAAATAGAACATTAACTTTGTCCAAAAGTGAGTATATAAAGAAGGTGTTGAAAATATTTAACATATAGGCCCTAACCGGGCTCGATGACCAGTGCGAAGTGATCTGGAGACGTCGATCACCATCGAGCCAATACATTATGGTTCCATAGTCCCTTGTCTAACATCATGTATTCATTAGCTATTGGTAGTCTGATGTATACAATGGTATACACAGTCAAATATTTCACATGCAGTGGGAGTTATGAGAAGGTATATGAGCAATCCAAGAATGGAACATTGGAATGTTACCAAATGGATTCTTAGTTATTTGATAGGTACTACCAGCAAGGCATTATGTTTCAAAGGATCAAATGTTGCTCTATGAGGATATGTTGACTCTGATTTGGCAAGTGATATTGATACAAGGAGTACTATAGGGTATGTTTTAACTATAGGGGGAACTACAGTTAGCTGGATTTCTAGACTACAAAAGGTTGTTGCGCTTTCAATCACTGAAGCTGAGTATGTAGTTTCTACTAAAGCTAGCAAGGAGATGATTTGGTTACAACATTTTCTAGAGGAATTGGGCTAGATGTAGGAGTATAGCCAATCATATACTGATAGCCAAAGTTCCATTCATCTTGCAAAGAATTATACTCTTCATTCAAGGACAAAACACATTCAACTCAAGTACCACTTCATACGGTCTGTTTTGGAGGATGGCCAGTTACAACTTGAGAAGATTCACACAAGTGATAATCCTGTAGATATGTTGACGAAGGTAGTCCCATGGGAGAAGCTGATTTTCTCCTTAGTTTCTCTTGGCTTTCTTGACTAAAAATCGTGGAATTAAGGAACAGTCAAGTCTAGGAGTTTTATCTAGTGAGAGTTGCATGTTTAGCACTATCATCCAGGATCAGTCTCCAAGTGGGAGATTGTTTGGTGTGGATCTTGATCAATCTCCAAGCAGGAGATTATTGATATCTGGTGACTATTATGCAAGTACTAGAAAAAACAATTGTCATTTTTTATTGAAAAACTGACATTGAAAAAAACCCTAAAAATAACCGTCTTTGAGTTTTGTCCTAAAAATTGGTTGTTATAAGTGGTTGGAATGTAAAATGGCATTGTAATGGTGTTGTACTAATTTATTGGATAATAAGAAAAGATTGGACGACTGTGTTCTATGGATGTAGCCCATCTTGGGTGAACCACATTAAATCTCTATGTTATCTGTGATATGTATTTTTCTTCATCTTTTGTGTTTGTATCTGCATATAATTGTTAATTTGTATTTTCTTTGGATTTGCCTAAACCCTAACATGAAGGCATTGTGTAAAGATAATTTTGAGTATCTATGGAAAAGGTTAGTGGTATTACCCCTTTCCAGTTTGAAGTAATGTGCATTGGTCTAGTAAATAGATTACATATTTTAATCTAGACTGATGCTTCAGTGCTTCCTCTTAGGGAGAGTAGGAGAGAATTTCATAGGGGGAGTTAAGCCCACCCATGTCATTTTTGTTAAAGGGGGATAGATCTCAAGAGTTTCAATTGAGTTTTAGGTTATTTAATTGCAGAGATTGTTTTGTGTTTGTTTTTGATGGATGTTGCCATGAATGATAAAGGGGGATATTATTGTGGATGTGATGATGGTGATGGTGATGTTGTTAAGTGGGTTTCATTGATGTCAACATTTTGGTTGGCATTGATATCTCTGATATTCTTGGTATTTGTGATCTAGAAGATGTGTTCTTAGAATCTTTAGTGTTTCAGAAGATGTATTGGTGATCTGGATATTTCAAGTTATTGGATATGGTGTTGATCGATGGTATTCATGTGTATCTTGGTTCTATTCTTATTTATGTTGCTTTGGGCAATGGTGCCTGGGTTTGGATTAATTCTAGAATTTGAGGATGTGTAGTAGCTTGTGGTGTAGCATGTGTATCATGGCTTTTAGGTCTATAATTTGTAATGATTGTAACGTGTTGATCTGACCATTGATGTATGTTGTGGTACAGGACCTACTACTCATTCCTTCCTACCACCAGAATGTTTAGCATTGACCTATTTTCACTAATACATTTGGCCTCAAATTCCGACGGAGGTTTCTGACGGACAAGGGTTTTTGTGATCAAATTTGATTTTTTTTTTTTAATGCCTGATAACATCGAAATGTCGATGATGTTTTCCAATGAAGCCCATGTTAGTCAAAATTCCGACGACCAGAGGCATTATTAAAAAAAAAAGTGCAGGTTCATTTGAAAACCACGTGTGACGAATTGAATTAACTCTCAACTTCCTCTGCCTCTGCTAGTTTCTTTATTTCTTTTTCCTCTTCCTCTGCCTCTTCCTCTACAAATTGGGTTCAATGTTTCCTTTTCCTCTTTTGCCTCTACCTCTTCCTCTACCTGTACCTCTACCTCTGCCTCTGCAAATTGGGTTGTCTAGCAGGTGATATCAAAGGATTGATTTTGTAGTTTGGAGGGTATCAAACTATTGGAGATGGCAAAATTCATGTAGATTTTTGCATGTCTATAAATTCTTGTGGACTTGCAAGTTGTGTGTTTGAATCATGTAAAGTTGGTTGCAAAGAAGTTCATTTTAGAGTGTGTGTCTCATAAATTTGAGCTTGTCATCCTACCGGTGTGTTCTCATTTATCTATTTTTCTTTACTTTCCTAATGTTGCAGTTCCTAGTTATTGAAAATTCTTCCAATTATCGATTATGTTAGATAAAGGCTAAAAGTATTGTATAAAAATTAAAAAATAAGAAAACCCTATTTACTATACCATAATCAATCTACTTGCTTGCTTGTAAATGAATTTTTATAAAGTAGTGATTGTATGAATTAGAAATATGATTCCTTAATGAAACTTGCTTTGGAAATAATTGATTCGAATATATAAAACCAATAAAAGACTAGTGCCTTGATTCCTTACTCGTTTCATATCATTTCAAATGAAAAATCCTATGTTTAACCTTAGAGACAGTTTTAATAACTTGTTAATGTAACAAGACTGTCATCTCAAATGCTTCCATATGAATCGCAATTAAAATGTGATATCCAGTTAGTCTTACTGAATTTAACTTTACTTTGAAAGACCAATCAGACAATTTGAAGTTTGCCAACCAATCCTTCAAACTAATATTCAAACTGAAAATCAATCTTAATTACAACAACATAAGATTGCACAATGAAACAACCTATGTAAATAGATTTATCCAAGGAACTGATCAATCCATTGAAAAGATAGATACCATCATGAATGAGAAACACTTGAATTTTTATATTGAAAATAAAATACATAAACTAGTTGATTTCAGTGCATATCCTCCATCAACTTGGTACTTCCAGACAACGAGTTCATAATAAAATGCATAGAGATTGTCTTGATAAAAAAAACTATAAACTTGCGATATATATCTCTCCTAAAAGATCCTCCACATATAGATGAGGATTCAATTTGAAAAATGAAAGGGCATACCCTTTCATTAAACTAAAATTAACAAAAAATGAACTAGAAACTAACTACCTAAAAACTTCCCTAACAAACTAAAACTATAAAATACAAAGTCACATCTTTAAACATCTTTTGATATCTATGGCTGGTCTCCAAGCATCTGATCACACTTTTGAATGTGCTTCAAATATCCCTCTGATTTGTAGGTATCTGCACCGTAGATAATATCTCTGACCACAATCTACAAAGTGATGAAGTTTTCGATCTGCTCGATTGTGTCTGTCATGTCAAGTACATCAGACCGAGCAATGTTAAGGGAAGCACTGAGAAGAATTTGGCACTCCATAATTAATTTATCCTCATCCTTAATTTGTCCATTCTGATCTTCAATTTCTGGAAAACCATGTTGTACTATTTCCTTACATTCATTAAATTCATTTATTTAACAATTCTGTGTCAAAGTCTTCATTCTTTTTCAACAGCTTTTGTATTCCTTTAATGACTTCAACATCTATATTGGCCATTGTCTTATCATGCAACAAAGTTCATAGTCTATTATAAATCCAGTTGTGAGATATTACATTATCCATATTCTTTTGATAAACAACCCAAATATCTTCAAGGAAACCCTGCAATTTTTCAAATCTCTTGGTCAATAAAACAGAGGTTGTATCAGCCCTCACACTTTGCATTTGCCTTTTCAAATTTTTATTTTCCAGTTGCACTTCCTCACATTTCTTTTTCCACTGAGACCCATCATGGATTTGTGGCACAGGCTATCCTCCTCTTTTTAGCAATTCTTCATATAATCCCTTGTACTGATCTATTTCTTTGATCACTTTGACCAATTGTACTTTATTAAATTTTGAAATATCAATACCCATATCAGTAGTAAAAATGGGATCTACTTCACCAACTTTCTATTTCATCATGTGACCAAAGGCTTTATCCACATCAATGATTTTTCACCTCTTATTTGGAGGGTAAAGAGCCAATAAAAGAGAATCCTCTTCATTCTAGTCAAATCTAGAGCCGACATACACATTATTTACCCCCTGAATATCCAATTTAAAATCCTTATTCTCATAATGTGACATGCTATCAAAAATAAATGATACACTCATGTACCATCCTGGAAAGATGATGATTCCTGCTTCACTAAGAAGTTGTCTTCCCCTTTGAGGGGTTATAGTGGTCAATTCTAAACTAATTTCTTCATTTAGTTTCCCCAACAATTCTGATTCTTTTTTAGGGGTTACATTTGGAATAGAGTCTCTCAGTTTTTTCCCTTTGAAATTATATAAAAATGATTTAAATTCTTTTGACTTAATAAAAACATCATCAGATACAAAGGAAGAATACTCATCATATCTTTCATCACTATGGATGTTCAGCCTGGCAACAATTTTCTCTTGCAAGTCTGCCTCTTCCGCTGTGTCTGGTGCTTGATGCCTAGATACTACCTCAACTTCTTCGGACTCACCTTCACTCTCTTCTTCTTCAGTTTCCATTTCTTGCAATCTCTTTTTCTTTTCTTCTAATTTCTTGTTTAATTCATCAATGGACGTCTGGGCATCTTCCTCCTCCATGTTTCTAAACATGTCCTCTACTTCCAAGTAAACATGAATATAATCTCCCAGATTTTGACTTTTCTTACAATTGTGAATATATCCCTCAAGGTCATAATTGACCCTAGCAGCATATTTGAACAAATTGTATTCTTCAATCAGTTTCCTATCAATGGCTTCATAAGCCTTTATTGATACAATGGTATAATCCCCAAAACTAAGAGTCCCAGGTAGGAAAGTTTGCTTATGCATACCTCCAAAATGTTTGGCATTCAAGAAACTTAACTGTCTCACAATCTCTAGATAAGCAATTTTGTTTGGTAAAATTTTTGGCAATAGATATGGGTTTCCTTTGAAACCATAAATCCTGAAGCAAGTAAAATCCTTGTGAACAAACCAATCACCCCAGTTGTGATTGACAGTACCTCTTTCATAAAAAACAACAGGTCTAAGAAATCTTTTAACTTCAGTGGAAATAGATCCTTCACATGGGACACCATACATCTGGTATAATGGCTTTACTATTAGCTCTTCAAACTTGATGTAGTTTAATTTCACATATCATGAATCCCAAACTAATGTCCACATCTATATTGATTGCTCTTTACCTACTATGTTCATTGTGTTCAATTTTAAATTCATTGGCCACATACCCCTAAATCTTCTATAAAATAAAATCAAATGCAATAAAACAAGTAAAACTTGAAAGTGGGCTCCCTATTATCTCTGAGGTTCAAGAAACCTTCATGTAATTTTTTTACAACATAAGTAGCATAATCAAAGGGTTTTGGCTCATACATCTATACATTTGTTCCTAACACCAATGGCCCAATATTAGCTACATCAGGGACCTCTATACCTCCAACCTGTCTGAATGACATATAGGTGTACTGTAAGTAGTGTCTGAAAATGTCCATGTTGAATGGAGGACCATCCTCTTCGATTATAATGCCCTTCTGAACCATGTGGAAAGCTAAATTCTACCCTTTATAAGTAGTATCCATTTTAACAAATTCCTCTTCTAGTTCTTCAAATGACAAGGGTAAAACAAGGTTAGGGTCTAAGATAAAAAATTCATCTATGGTGCCACGGATAAATATGATAAACACTTCACCATTTGGAAATTGAATGCATCTCTTCACAGAATTGTAATTTTTGACCATGACTTCCATCAATCTGATATTTACAAAAACATTTGGAACAACTAGTTTACCTAAGTTGGTTATCAATGGGTTACAAATTGGCACTTCTCTGTCCTTTCTCAAAAAATGAAACAAGAACAGTTCATAACCTCTCACCTTTGTCCATACATCGGCAACTCCTTTAAACATGTCCTCAAGCTGGTTTTTTCTAGGCAAATGTTGTTTTGACCTCCTTGATTTTGGGCATGGGGACTACAATTGATCAATGATATCTTGATTTAGTTTTCGTGCAAGAGGGACTTCCACTATTTTGGATTTTTAGACGTGGATTTAGAGCCCTTAGCACTCCTCTTTCTTCATGATGAACTTGCAGCCTCCATGATGTGTGATGAATTGTGAGCAATAATTCTCACCTTGTGTGCTTTTTACTAAGATGCAACCTGCATTTGGTTCTTAATTTGCCTTGTGTGAGACATCAATCTACTCAATTGCATGCATTAAATACTTGCTAATTTGGTTTAAGTTTTGAATTGTATCTATAATAGCTCATCGGTCTATGCTTTCCCGACAAATTACTCCCTTGGGACCATCGACAATATTTCATTCCTTAAGTATCGACATAACCTTGAACAACCTCTATCGATAGTTACTTTTTCCCTGATGAATCTCCTACTCTATTGTTTCTATTGAGAATTGGGATAGATTGAAATGTTACACTCTGATCTCTTCAAGTTGTACCGATGACTAAGGCTTCTCTTCCTATCAGTGTAAGTCTTACCGATAGCCTTATCGGCTATCAGCAAGACAATAATTTGCATGTTCCGGTAGCAAAAGTCATGTCGATGATACTTTAGTAATGACTCGGTCGGTGTATATCCTCTCGATGTGTCTATTGGGTATCGAGATAAATCCTATCCCCTTTTAGTGATAGTTAATCACTTCTCGATGAGCTTTAGATTTGCTAGGGTTCTTTCTTCAGGGTAGGCTACATCGATGGTTTGATTTACAGACTTGTGGAGTTCTAATAGACTTCTTCCATTTCTCTTCCACTTCCAAAAATCCATACTCTCTTACTACTTAAATAAAATGGAGAACTAAATGGTAATAAGATTAAGAAGCTAAATTGTCATCATGAGTAATGACAAATAAACAAGCTTGTCAAGCTTGAAATCAGTGTGTAAGGCTAACTGAGCCATTTTGTCAAAAGTTGTCAAATAGTCCTATTCAGGTCCTGATTGTTCAAATAATGTAAATGTACCCATGGAAGGGTAATAAAGGTTTAATATATTGTTTTGACTCCATTCTAAGGTTTTAAAAGTATCTAAGTAATGTTTAGTGGTCATTCATGTCAAAAGGCAAAAGTTGTCAAGGTGTCACTAAAAAGTTGTAATGCAATAATACATAAAATGTTGTCAAATTATACATTTCAGTCTTAGGGGCAATCAAAAGAGTTATAGAACCATGAGAGGCTATTAAATCCATCATTTTTTTGGATTAAGTATGTGTGACATAGTTGGAGGAAAGTCTTGTAAGGCTAGATCAAATAAAGCTCTGACTATCACTTAATTCTACAGGGTTGTGACAGTTACAGGGTTGTATATCAGTTTGAAAGTAAAATTTCCATGTGATTGTTTGTTGGATAAATAGGAAGGAAGTGTATTGCTATAAAGTATGTATTGGAAAATGTTTTTGATGAAGATTCAATGAGAAAATTGATATTTTGTTCAATACTTTTAATTGTTGTTTTTTACAGTTATGATTATGTGTTGCTTTAGATGTTTTTTCTAATAAGATTTGGATTGAATCTGGCCCCTAATAACCTATTTGAGGTTGTAGAATGAAGAGTTATCTTTAATTCAAGATAGGTTTAAAGGTCATCGATGGATTATAAAGAATTTTTATTGGTTTTTGTCAAAATTGTCATAAAACCCTTGTTGACAGGGTTGCGACAAAAGAATTGATTATAACTATTAATGTAACTGCTCATTTTTCTTCATATTTTGGATTCTAATATTCAATTCAATTCTCTTTCATATGAAGTTGGTTTCATGTTGACTTCTTTGTAAATTCATCATTCCTAAGTTGATTCTATTAGATGACACAATAAAAAGGTTTCTCTTTTTTTAAAAATCAAATATTTTTCATCAACTTGTCAAAATCAAGCTTCTTTTTTAGCCAAGAAAACTATCTAAATAAAATAGTCTTCATAATTGAAGAGAGTCTAAGTTTAAGTAACATTTAAACTTCTATATAACTAGTTCTAAGAAGACTTTCATACTTGCGATATCCTTCTGTGTAGTTTGTGAAGGTTACACACCGAAGTTTTGATAGCCCGACTTTTTTGCATGTGAAGAAATACCATGTTAGAAAATATTAGCGAAGAACAAAATAAGGAGACAATTGCTAGATTGTGGTCTAACTAGAAAAGAAAAGGTGATGGAAAATGTTACTATCCCTACAAAATTTGTAAGGGCTTAAAGACTAGAAGACTTCTAATCAAAACATCTAAGAAACATTGCAGGCAGCATGGTCACATTGAAGGGGGACATGATTATCATACATTGGTATGCTATTCATTATATCATTTTAACAATTTATATACATAATAAATCACTTCATAATGAGATCATGACCATGGTTTATTTATGTTGATCATTTTTATATAGGTTGAGCTCCCTAGGGCACATGATATGGACCAACACAACTCAAAGAATATGTTTTTTCAAAATGGAGGAACATGGAGGTGTGAATATTAAAGGTGAAGATAATGATCCCATGGAAGATGACAATCATGCACCAGAAAACACAATTCAAGATGATGGTACAAATACATTGATCCATGACACATTTAGTACTGGTGCAACTGATCATGATGATCAAGATGAATTTGGTGTTGTTCATGATTTACCTGTACTTGAGAAGGCAAACGAGCCCCTTTATGAAGGCTCCCAAATAACTCTTCTCTCCGATGTATTGTTGTTGGTGAACTTCAAGGTTATGAATGGTTTATCCAACATAACATTCTCACATATGTTAAGGTATGTTGTATATGTCATTATAGTTAATAAAGGGTGAATCATGTACCATTAATATTCTTTATATTAATAAATTAATATTTTGTAGATTGATAGGTGAGTTTTTGTTACCACCATCAAATATTCTACCTCGCTCATACCGAGAATTATCTTCCATTATTAAAGATATTGGAATGGAGTATCAAGCAATAGATGCTTGTCCCAATGATCATATTATATATCATAAACAACATGAATTTGCAACAGAATGCCCTGAATGTCATATCAGTAGATATTGAACATATTAAATAACAAAAAAGGTGCCTCACAAGGTTCTTCGTTATATTCCCATTATTCCACGTATGCAACAATTATTCAGGTGCACTAGCTTGGCATAATTTATGGATTACCATGCACGCAATAGAAGTTGAGATGACATTATTTGAATGCCTAAGAATGGTTCAGTATTTATGGACATAGAGAAAAAGTGGCCACACTTTAAAGAAGAACCTTGTAATCTCAAGCTTTCATTGGCAGCAGATGGTGTCAATCCATTTGGAGAGATGAGATATGTTTACTCAATGTGGCCAGTTTTTGTTATCAACAATAACATTCCTCCATGGATGTCAATAAAGAGGGAGCACATAATGTTGGTGATGATTGTTCTAGGTATTTTATCATTTAATAGTCATCTACATTTAATTATAAATATTGCAGTAAAATGGTCATAATAATTATGTAATGTTTTTGTTCATTCAACTAGGTAAGTACCAAGTTAAAGATATGAATGTGTATATTGATCCTCTTATCGACGAGTTGCTAGAGTTATGGAATGGTGTCACTATGTATGACATCTCTAGACCAATAGGACAAAGACAATTTCAATTCCATGCAAAGCTTGTATGGACAATACATGATGCCCCAGGGCTAACACATTTTTGTGGTATGTTATAGTGTTCAAGTTGCGCATTATAATTATAATTATAAAAATTAACATATTTAATCCAATTATATATTATCTTGTAGGTCTTCAAACAAAGGTAAATTTTGCATGTCTAGTTTGTGGTCCAAAGATGAAATCTCCTCATTCAAAAAGTTTAGGAAAGCGGGTGTTTGATGAGTATAGGCACTTCCTCCACATAAATCACACACTTCCTCCACATAAATAACAAGTATCGAAATATTGAAAAACATCTTTTCAATGGGAAAGAAGAGACTACATCAAAGCCACGAAGAATGACACCTTGCCTATGGAAGTTGAAATATAATAGAATTAACCATCAAGGTAATGTCATTCCATCTAATGGTTTATGTTTGGAATTTGTAGTTTTCTATTGTGTTTTGTTTACAGATGATGTAATTGATGATTGTGAAGGTCATCAAGGCATTAATGACCACCTTCCAAAGGGACTAAAAAGTTATCCGAGAAAATTTAGTAGGTTTCCCTACTATGAGTAGCTACAAATTATGTATTTGTTTGATACTATGCATATTGAAAAGAATATAGTAGAGAAATTATAGAAAATATTGGAGGGAAGGCATGACAAAGAAAAAAACTATCAAAATTTGTAGTGACATTCAAGAATCCAATCATACAATAAAAAATGTCATTCTATCAAATAGTAATGGAGACCAGATTAATATAAGTGCCCTTCCTTGGTTATTAACAGACCAGCAAAGCAATGCTATAAAAGAAGTCATACGAAAAATTTGATTTCCCACAGGATTTGCTGCGAACATAAACAATCTCATATCAAAGAAAAGTGAATCTGGGCCAAGGATGAAAACACATGATTGGAATACCTTCATTAAGGTAATTCATGTTCTTATTTTTTTACTAAATATTTGTATACTACGCATGTACTTTTCATTGTATTACGTTAGAAAATAATGAAAAGATCATTTGATAATTGTTGCAGTACGTCCTACCTCTATCTCTCCTAGACAACTTTGAAAATAATGTTAAGCAAGTCATATATGATCTTGGAAAATACATGAGGTAAGTAGTGATCTTTGTTCAATTTGTTGTATAGATAATATATTTGTGATTTCTTTTACTTGTTATGTAATATATTGTATATTATTTTGTAAAGTCATGTTGACCTGCCCACTATTGGTAGATCCCTCTTTTGCTCTCTCTTTTGTTATGTGTTTATTTCCCTTGAAGTGTTCTTTCTTTGGGGAATTTAATAGTGGATTCATTTTCTACAACAGGACATGCACATGAGGATGCGCCAGAGGTGAATACTAATGATAACATACTATCATTTCCTGGATCTTCTCGTATTGCTAGTACGAGAATGTTGCAGACCACATTGGTGGTGAGCGTCGAAGAATTGATTCCCTTCAAGATACAGAAGGTTCCAGGTACTTTAAAATTATTATTATATATAGTGTAATTGTAATTTACTTACTGATCACTTATTTTAGACTAACTATCCCATGATTTTTTTGCGGGAAATGATATTTTTTATAAAAATCTTAATGACATTACATTGTAGATGTTTGGGCCCACCATACATAAAAGGTGGAACATCTTATGTGAACTAACCCTAATCCACTATTTTTATTTCACATCATTTCTAGAATAATTTTCCTTTGATCCATTTCTTGAACTATATTAAAGGTAGCTTCAGTTCATTTCTGAATCTAATAGGTTTGTTTTTGCTTAAAAGGTGGAATGACCAAGAAAATAGGTTAAAAGATGAAGTCACAAACTGTATGGTTGAGTTGTTCGGAAATGACACATTCGACAAAACCAAGCCCTTGAAAAATCTCGTACATATTTAAAGTATGTGAGGGACCAGTACATGGCACATTTAAAGAAGAACATAAAGTACAAACGTCTTCCTATGATTCCAAAGAGGGAGTGGAAGGCCTGATTTTGGATGCGAATGAGAGAATTGAAAGGAAAAAAGGAAATACACCACTAGATGCCAAAAGAAGGTATGTGATACTATTTAGAATATAATTATACATTAATTACTCTTTATATTTATATAATCTAACATATTTCGAAGTGTTCATATACTGAGTGACACATCAAAGGAAACCAAGGCAAGACAAGAAAAGAATGGGAAACACAAACTTGACTTTGGTGGTTATATGAAACTTGCTGCATGAATTGTAAGTATCAGTAAATGAAATATCACATCAAAATATTTATAAATTGCAAACAATTTTTTTTATCAAACAATACAAGCCAAATACACGATACTAAGAAAAACTACAGGGCTCTAATTTCAATAGAGTGCCCATAGAAGATGACAAGAGAATTGCCTACCAACAAGGCTATACAACCGTGGCTGAATGACTCTGATAATTGAGTGGGCAAACAAGAGATTCCGGTGCATCCGTCACACAGGTAAATAAGCTATAATTTCAAATTGAATACCTTACAAATAATCTATTTGATGTTAAGTTCAAACATAAAGTGAATTTCTTTGTTTGAATTAATCAAGCAATTATAACAACGTGAATGACATTGGAATGCATCCTGATAATCATGGAACACAACCTCCACCTGAAGGTCCGGATGTGCATCCAAGTAGTGGAGGTATTCATTTGCTATTCAAATTTTTTTATGTAATTATTAATACAAATAAACATCTTAAATTGTAATTGGTGTAGAAATTAATGTAACCTTTTTGGTTAATATTTTAGAGCATGTAGTTGGTGGTTACCAAGTGGAGCATGATCCGGGTAGACAAAATCAAGAACGTGATGTTCCCCAGTCAAGTAAAGAGGACCAATGTTATTCCTTTAAACATATTTAATTGCAATTGGTGTATTGATTAATGCAACCTTTCCTATTTCAACTCTAGAGGATCTAGAGGGTGTTCAACATGTTGAGGTTGAGGGTAGACAAAATGATTTCGAAGATGATGTGACCCCATCATGTAAAGAGCACCACAGTTATTATATATAAATTAATGAAATATTTGTAATAAAAAAAAAAATTATTATATTTTTTCACAAATTTCTTTGTTATTGAAGAGGACCCCCCTTTGCATCGGTGTCCTCATCCTTAGAAGAGGACTAGGCATACATTGCAATCACAGGCAGAGGGCAGAACAACTAAAGAGGGGGGAAGTGATGAAGAAAATGATGCTCCACTTAGAATTTTCATATCTTCAAAAAAAAATGATTGTAATCTACATTTTTTGATAATGATTGATTTTTATGTGTTAATAAATATAATTATGTGCTAATGAATGTTCATGAATGATATGATGTGTTGCATTGGTTTTGTCATTGATGTCAACACTTATCAACACTTATCCTTTTAGAGATCCTTGGTTATGTTCACCGACAAGTTCAGTGACTTATGCATAGTCACTAGTATTTGGTTTACTGCCAGGTTATATTGTTCACCGACACTGAGGATGACTTGTTATCATCTGGAGATCACTTGGTTTTGTCGAAGACATGGTTTGGACACTTGGTTTTGGTATTTTGGTTATTGGTCTAATCGGGTTGACATATTTTCTATTACCGGCAAATTGGTCTAGGTTATGGACCGGCATGCATTATCTATTCCAGATCAGCATGACACATTATATCAATTGGATATTATTGTAATTGTATTGAGCCAACATGATGCATTGCATCTTGACTTATTTGTAATTGATTTTATTGTAATATTATTTATTAGCCGACCTATACATTTGGTCTTAGGTTTTGGTATATATGTAGGATCTCAATTGTGAGATGTAGGAGGTTGTATGTAAGGTTATGGTATTGTAACATGGTATGTGTGAATATAGAAGATCTTATGAGTAGACCATAGAGAAGGTGATTATTAGAGCTTAACCGATACTGAATCCAACATTGGAGATTCTACTTTGAGCAATACATTATCATTGGATTTAATCATCCAAATGTAGTTAGTGTGACTCTTATTTTGTGATTGAGTAGTGAGCTCTAGGCGGTTGGCCTTTCTACATGTGCAGACCCCATTTGTACACACATACTATCTATAGTAGTATCATTTAATTTTGGGTAAGGTTGCCCACCGTGGGTTTTCCCCTTATAGGGTTTCCACGTACAAATCTATTTGTTATGTGTTGTGGATGTTGTTTCTCTTTCTGTTTCATGCATTAAGTTTCACCGATATTGTATTTACTGTTAATCTCTTAACCGACATCAAGTTTGGTTTACCGGTATTATGTATCAAGTTTGATTAAGCTATATTTGGGTTGAAATTAATAGACAACTTATTCACCCCCAACCCCTCTTAGTTTCCTCTAGGTCCTAACAATTGGTATCAGAGCTTAGTCCTCTTTTTTGCAGAAATTTAACAACTTGAGGAGATTCTATGGCAACTAACTTTTTAAGGATAGTCTAAAACTTGATGGAATTAACTATGGTATATGGAAGATTAGAATGGAGACACATCTGAATTGCATTGGAAAAGACATATGGTATGTTACAAAGAATGGCTATGTTTGTCCTACACCGAATCAACCTAATCCACCAACTTTGGGTAAGGATCAAGAGAATGATTGTAAAGAAAGAGAAGCACTCTTGAGCGCCTTGTCAGATCAGCAAATAATGGGATTATCAGATCGATCTACTGCTAAAGCTATTTGGGATAAATTGGAGACATTGAATGAAGGAGATACCACTATCAAAATTGCAAAACTGGAATGCTTTTGGGTTAGGTATGAAAATTTGAAAATAGAAGAAGATGAAAGAATTTTTGCTTTTATGGGAAGGGTTAATGAAATTGTTTTGGGAATACAATGATGTGGAGGTTCCTTAAGTGAAGATGAAATTATTTCTAAAGTTTTGAGATCATTGCCACCAGCATACAAAATGAAAGTAACTGCTATTAATGAGTTGAGAACAATGCCTAATACATCAGTATCTAGAGATACCTTGGTTGGAAAACTTTCAGCATTTGAGCTTGAGGAATTTGGTCTTGTTGCTACAATTAAAATAGATTTAGCCTTCAAAGCATCATCATCTGCATCATCATCATCATCATCATCTGATAAATCTGATTGGAAAGAACTTTATACAAGAGAACTTGAAGATATTAGGAGGGAAAATGAAGAACTAAAAGAACTTCAAGCACTATTTGCAAGGAAAATGCCTAAAGGTCCTATTGGAAGTAAGTATGAAGGTAAAGCACCATTTAAATGTTTTAACTGCAATAAAGTTGGTCATATGGCATCTATATGTCCTAATAGACATGCAATATTGAGAGAAGAAGCTAAAATAACATACAAGCCTAACCCTAAATATCAGAGATACAGATTTAAGAAGAATAGAGACAAATAATGTTACTATGCTGATGAAGAACCGATAGATAATGGATAGGTTTTTGTTGCAATAATAGAAGATCAACTGATACCTACTGTTCCACCAATAGAATAGGCCCTGGCAGCTAAAATTGAAGAAAATGATGAAAGGATTATAGATTCTAGATGTTCACATCATATGACTGATGATAGAAATAAATTCTTATCTTTTCAGGAATACAATGGAGGTCTAGTAATATTTGGAGATGACAAAGCTTGTTTGATCAGAGGAAAAGACACGATATCTTTTGATGGTAAGCACAATACTGACAATGTTTATTATGTTGAAGGTTTGAAGCATAATCTTTTGAGTGTTGGTCAATTAGTTGAAAAAGGATTTCAGTTACAATTCAAGAATGGTAAATGCAAAATCGTGAATAGAACTGGTTTGGAGATTGCAACTGATAATCAGACTAGAGGTAATATCTTTCATTTGAATAACAATGAAAAGACATGCTTGATTGCACATATTTATGAAAGTTGGTTATGGCATAGAAGACTCTCTCATATGAATTTTGATTGCATTGTAAAGATTAGTTCATCTAAGGCAGTAAAGGATTTACCTAAGATTGTAAAACCTCTTAATCTGGTATGTAAGGAATGCCAAATGGGAAAGCAAGTTAGAACAACTTTTAAGAGTATTTCTAAGAAAACAAATGATGTTATTGATTTAATTCATACTGACTTGTGTGGTCCAACAAGAACAAGAAGTCTACAGGGAGATAGATACTTTATGCTAATCATTGATGATTATTCTAGAATGTGCTAGGTTACTTTTCTCAGGGAGAAATCATAATCTTTTTGAAAATTCAAATTATTCAAGGCACTTGTAGAGAATGAAACCGGTAAGAAAATCAAATGTTTTAGATTAGATTAAGGAGGTGAATTTACATCTAAGGATTTCAATACATTTTGTGAAGTGAATGGAATTAGAACACAACTATCAACACCCTGGACACCTCAGCAAAATGGAGTTGTGGAAAGGAAGAACAAAACTATTCTGGATGCAGCTAGAAGCATGATATCAAAAGAAAATCTACCTCATGTGTATTGGAGAGAAGCAATGAATACAACAGTCTACACTTTCAACAGAGTTCACATCAAAGGTGAAACCGGTAATACACCTTATGAATTATGGTTTGGTATTATTCCTACTCTTAAATACTTTAGAATATTTGGAAGCAAATTTTACACTAGGAGAGATGAGTATATTGGTAAATATGATCCTAGAAGTGATGAAGGTATATTTCTTGGTTATTCGTCTAAGAGAAAAGCATATAGATGTTTTAATAAAAGATTGTAGAAAATCATTGAGAGAGCAAATGTGAGGATAGATGAACACTTTAGAGGAAATTCAAGGTCTATGGATTTTGAACCGGTAGTTGAGATGATCACAAATGAACCTATACAGAGTGCACCGGTACAGAATGTTGATCCAGTCACACCGGAATCATCAGATAATCCCACAGTGATTGAAGAACAGCAGCAAGTGAACACACCCAGGTATGTAAGACTGGATCACTCTGAAAGTCAGATAATTGGGAATAAGTATATCAAGGAGTTATGACAAGAGGAAGACTGGAAAATGAAGAGGTATGTTTAATTTGTCAAATTGAACTAGCATTTGTTATTGAGGCATGTGAAGATAAACATTGGATTAAAGATATGGAAGATGAATTAGAACAAATTGAAAAGAACAATACATGGACATTGGTTCCCCCGACCTAAAGATAAAAATGTAATTGGAACTAAATGGGTATTCAAAAATAAACTTAATGAAGATGGTAAGGTATTCAGAAACAAAACAAGATTAGTGTGTAAAGGATATTCACAAAAAGAAGGAATTGATTACAATGAAACCTTTACACTGGTAGCCAAAATTGAGGCAGTCAGATTATTTCTTGCATTTGCAGCACACAAGAACTATAAACTATATCAAATGGATGTAAAATGTGCATTTCTAAATGGTGATCTTGAAAAGGAAGTTTACATTGAACTGCCTGATGGATTTTCATTAACAAATGATAAAGATATGGTTTGTAGATTAAGGAAAGCTTTATATGGATTGAAGCAAGCTCCTAGAGCTTGGTATGCTAGATTGGAAAAATACCTTTTGAAGCTTGGTTACACTAAAGGTAATGCTGAAAACAACTTATATTTCAAAGTGACTAATGAAGACATCTTGGTTATTGAAGTTTTTGTTGATGACATCATTTTTGGAGGAGAAGATGGATTGTGTAAAGACTTTTCTAATAAGATGCAGGAGGAATTTGAATGTCTATGATTGGGGAGATAAAATTCTTTTTAGGATTGCAGATTTCACAAACTGATAAAGGTATATTCATATGTCAAACAAAGTACTTGAAGGAACTGCTGAAGAAATTTGGTATGGAAAACTCTAAACTAGTAAGTACTCCTATGACTACAACGGATAAACTATCATTGAAGGATGATTCAACCTGTCAATCCAACAAGATACAAATCTATGATTGGAGGTTTACTATATTTGACACAAACAAGACCTGATATAATGAATGCAGTGTGTATTGTTCAAAGATTTCAAAGTAATCCTAGAGAAAATCATGAATCAGCAGTGAAAAGGATTTTCTCGTATCTACAAGGCACAAAAAATTTTGGTTTATGGTATCCTAAAGATGAAAATTTTGATTTATGTGCATACACTGATGCTAATTGGGCAGAAGATGTAGATGACAGAAAGAGAACCATCGGCGGGGCATTCTTTCTTGGTAGAAGATTGATTTCATGGTTGAACAAGAAATAGAGTTGTACATCATTATCAACAACAGAATCAGAATATGTCGCAGCTGCAACTAATTATACTCAGGTATTATGGATTAAGAAAATGTTGAAGGACATAAAGGTAAAATGAAAAGAACCTATAATCATTTATTGTGATAATTCAATAGCAATTGATATATCTAAGAATCTAGTATTTCACTCTAAAACTGAACATGTTTCTATCGAATATAATTTTATGAAAGAGAATGTTGAAGCAAAAGAAGTGAGATTGGTTTATGTGAATACTAAAGAGAAGATTGCAGATATCTTTACTAAGCCTTTGCCTAAGGAAACTTTTGAATATCTCAGAGAGTAGTTTGGGGTTATACCCTCACTGGCAGAGACCTAGACAACTGATGATTGACATCAAACCAACAAAATTTATAGAGAAACCTTTTTCTGACTTTGATGGAGGAGAGCTACTTCTCAGGGGGAGTAGTTGGTTATAATAATTGGTATTTGTAATTGGTTCTATGAACTAGTTGTATTTGGTATTTGTATTGCTTTGGCATTTGATGTCAAAGGGGGAGATATATTTATGGAAAAACAACATTATCCTTTGGGGAGAGATTATTCATTGGGGGAGAGATATATACTCTCTGCATTAGTATTTTTCTTTCTAGTATTGATCTATTTTGGAGATTGTTGGTTTTGGGTTTTTGGCATTCTATTTTGGCACTTAGATATTTTTCCATCTTTGTGTTGCCATTAATGCCAAAGGGGGAGATTGTTGGTGTTATGGATGTGTTGCATTGGTTTTTTCATTGATGTCAACACTTATCCTTTTGGAGATCCTTGGTTATGTTCACCGACAAGTTCAATGACTTATGCACAATCACCGGTATTTGGTTCATCGGCAGGTTATATTGTTCATCAACACTGAGGATGAATTGTTATCATTTGGAGATCACTTGGTTATGTCGAAGACATGGTTTGGACACTTGGTTTTGGTATTTTGGTTATTGGTCTAATCGGATTGACATATTTGTTGTTACCGACAAATTGGTTTAGGTTATGGACCGGCATGCATTATCTATACCAGATCAGCATGACACATTATATCAATTGGATATTATTGTAATTGTATTGGTCCTACATGATGCATCGCATCTTGACTTATTTGTAATTGATTTTATTGTAATATTCTTTATTAGTCGACCTACACATTTGGTCTTAGGTTCTGGTATATATGTAAGATCTGAATTGTGAGATGTAGGAGGTGGTATGTAAGGTTATGATATTGTAACATGGTATGTGCGAATATAGAAGATCTTAGGAGAAGACCATAGAGAAGGTGATTATCAGAGCTTAACCGGTACTGAATCCAGCATTGGAGATGCTACTTTGAGCAGTACATTATCATTGGATTTAATCATCCAATTGTAGTTAGTGTGACTCTTATTTTGTGATTGAGTAGTGAGCTCTAGGCAGTTGGCCTTTCTGCATGTGCAGACCCCATTTGTAGACACATACTATCTATAATAGTATCATCTGATTGTGGGTAAGGTTTCCCACCATGATTTTTTCCCTTAGGGGGTTTCCACGTACAAATCTCTGTGTTATGTGTTTTGGATGTTGTTTCTCTTTTTGTTTCATGCATTAAGTTTCACCGGTATTGATATTTACTGTTAATCTATTAACTGACATCAAGTTTGGTTTACCGGTATTATGTATCAAGTTTGATTAAGTTATATTTGGGTTGAAATTAATAGACAACTAATTCACGTCCCCCCCTTTTGAGTTGCCTTTGGGTCCTAATAGAATGTAGCCTAATAATCGTTGAACACAACCTCCACATGAAGGTTCGGATGTTCATCCCAGTAGTGGAGGTATTCATTTGCTATTCAAATTTTTTTATGTAATTATTAATACAAATAAACATCTTAAATTGTAATTGGTGTAGAAATTAATGTAACCTTTTTTGTTAATATTTTAGAGTATGTAGTCAGTGGTTACCAAGTGGAGCATGATCTAGGTAGACAACATCATGAATGTGATGTTCCCCAATCAGGTAAAGAGAACCAATGTTATTCCTCTAAACATATTTAATTGCAATTGGTGTATTGATTAATGCAACCTTTCGTATTTCAACTCTAGAGGATCTAGAGGGTGTTCAACATGTTGAGGTTGAGGCTAGACAAAATGATTTCGAAGATGATGTGGCCCCATCAAGTAAAGAGCGCCATAGTTATGTTCTTTAAATTAATAAAATACTTATAATAAAAATTAAAAAAAAATTAATTTAACCCATTTCTTTGTTATTGTAGAGGACCCCACTTTGCATCGGTGTCCTCGTCCTAAGAAGAGGACTAGGCATACATCGAGATCACTAGCAGAGGGCAGAACAACTGAAGAGGGGGGAAGTAATGAAGAAAACGATGCTCCACTTAGACTTTTCATAGCTTCAAAAAAAAAAAATTTGATTGTAATCTACTTTATTTGATAATGACTGATTTTTATGTGTTAATGAATGTAATTATGTGCTAATGAATGTTCATGAATGATATGTGTTAATTAATATTGATGAATGTTGCATGTTAATGAGTGTTAATGAATGTTATGTGTTATGAATGTTATGTGATAATGAATGAATGTTATATTTTATTCATGGATGAAACAATGAATGAATGTTAGATGTTAACGGGGAATTTAGAGTGATGTTGGGGGGGGGGGGAATGAGCTTCCACCTTGACATGGTTGACCCTACTAAGTAGAGAATATTAAACCATTCTCAAAACCAAGAGAAGCTCAATAAGATAACACACTTTTCAATATTTCATTATGTTGCACAGTTAATCTTATTGAATAATGTGTATTGAATCTTAATTGTAGGGTCTGATAGAGCCAACACAAACAACAACACCACAAGTAAGTGGTTTGTTTTTAAAGTTTTTTTTTCATGATAATCTAGGAAGGTTCATCTACAGTGTTATGTGTAACTGTGAAGGTGAGAAATTTATATTTTTTGTGATTCTAACATTTATTTTTTGTTCCAGGTGGATGAGTTGGAAGAGGTTAGTGATTACTATCAAAACAAGGGCCGCTTTGATGAACTCATATCTGTGTTTGTGATGAGCAGCAACACTAGAAGGAACTTACATATTTATATATTCAAGATGATGAATATGATAATTCTACCACTACTATCATGATCCATTCCCCAGAGGCATGGGATCATATGCAATTCAAAGATATTGTAGTTAAAGTGGCCAATGTTGAATTGTACTACAAAGCTGTACACTTTTATTTGCAAGAACACCCAGATCTTATTATTGACCTCTTGAATGTCCTTTCCCTAAGGGTAGACCACACACAAGTGGTTGAAATCATGCATAAGGTATGAATCTAAACTCTTTTATTTTGTTACTGTTGTTAGGATTACCGAGATGTCTTTCACTTGGGTATTAAGTTTTTCTGGATGTTCTCTTTAGCGGCTATTTGGTTTGGAAAAATTTCATGAGTATATTTCATTCTGTTGTATTTGTTATCTACGTTAGACATCTCCATCTTGTGAAGCTGTACATGGTTGCAGTACAAAGCAACAATGTATCTATTGTTAATGAGGCTTTGAATGAAATTTATGTAGAAGAGGAAGATTATGATAGGCTTCAAGAATCTATAGATATGCACGATAGCTTTGATCAGATAGGGCTTGCTCAGAGGGTGAGAGGAACTTCTCTATTGGTTCTTTCATTTAAGTTAAAGTGGGATGTAATTTAGCATTTGAATAGTTTTCTAATGATCTTCAATTTCAATTAGGTTGAGAAACATGAACTTTTGAATTCTGGTTAAAGGCTTTTCTATAGAAAATTTTTGAGGAGGCAAATGATTCTTGAATTTTGTTTAGTTATATTTATTGCTTGCTGAAAATTATGAAATACTTACTTATAAATGTTTATGAAGTTATGCCTGTATAAATTAAAAGTATGATTCCTTGATGAAGATTGCTTCTCAATATACCTGATTTAATTATATCAGATCAACAACAGACCAGTGCCTTCATCCCTTACCGATTTCATACTATTTCAAATTGAAAGATCCTATGTATAACCATGGAGACAGTTTTAATAACTTTTTTTCAAAACAAGACCATCACATCAAAAGTTCTATATGGATTGTAACTGAAATATTAAACTATGTTAGTCTTATTGAATTTTAACTTTTCTCTGAAAGACCAATAAGACAATTTGAAACTTGCTAGCCAACCTTTCAAACCGATGCTCAAATTGGAAATTAGTCTCAATCACAATAGAATAGATAGCACATTGACACAATCTAATAAAATAGATTTATCACATGGAACTAATAAATAAATTGAAAATAATATATCATTCAAAATGAAGAAGACTTCAAATTTATATTGAAAATAGATAATCAAACCAGTTGATTTCAATATGTATCGTCCATCAACTTTGATATTTCCAGAAAACAAATTGCATAAGTGTTGTATAAAATTGTCATGATAAGATCATAAAACTTGAGGTATCTCCCCCACTTGTTCTCAAAGATCATCCATTTATAGATGAGGATCCAGTTTGAAAGTGAAAGGGCATACCCTTTCATTAAAACTAAAACTAACAAAAACTAACTAAAAACTAACTTCCTAAAAATTGTCTTTACAATATGAACATATTATAAAAACATGACTTTGGGCTCCAACTTAGACATCAGGTCTGGTCTCCCCACATATTTTTGCACTTCTAGATATGCTCCAAGTACTTCTCTGACTTATATGTGTCTACATCATGGATGATATTCCTAACAATGACTTCCAGCATGACAAAGTTTTCCATCTATTTCACAGTCTCATTCAATTCAATTCCATCAATCTGGGAAATATCAAGTGTGGCATTGAGAAGACTACGACATTTTGAGATCCATACATCTATATCATTTATCTCACTCTTATGATCAATTAACTCTAGGAAACCATGTTGAACAGTGTCTTTGCATTCATCATATTCTAATTGTAATTCTTCATCAAATTTATTGTGTTTAGCTAGCAACCTCTTTATTTTTTCAATTTCTTTTATTTTTGCTTTGGCCATTGTTTTATCATGCAATCTTGTTCCCAATCTATTTGAAATTCTATTGTGTGAAACTATATTGTCCATGTTCTTTTGAAACACAATCCAGAATTCTTTCAGAAAGCCTTGTAAACCTCAAATATTTTAGTTAGTAATACACCAATAGTATCTACCCTCACACTTTGCATATGTTTTATTATCCTTTTATTTTCTTGCTGCAACTCCTCACATTTTTTCTTCCATTGAGAGATATCTGGAGTAAGAACCATTGGCACCTGTTGCCCACTTCTCCTTAGCATTTCTTCATACAACACCTTGTATATGTTCCTCTCCCTCACTACTCTGACCATATGTTCCATACTGAATTTTGAAATATTGATGCAGAGCCCTCCTTGTTACCTTCCAAACACCTCCAAATGTATGACACTGACCCCCTAGCACATGAATGGGATCCTATCAAGGCAAGGCTCTACAACTTTAGTACAATCTTCTCACCATCTCCAAGACTCTTGCTTACTCAATTAGGGGTATCTTCCATGATACCTCCAAGGGTTAAAAATCATTTTCACACTATTTTTGGGTCATACAAAACTCCCTAAGTTTAGACAAAGCACCGGTTGCAAGAATACATGTTCATTCCTTAAGAAACTCACTCAATTAGGCCTAATTGCTTGTAGCCCTATTTAGCGGGTAAAGGGACCTTAATTTCAGATTTTCCCAAACACCTTGGCAAACAAATTGTGGATCCAAACACCCTTTTTTAATTTATACAAGTCCCCAAAAGGAAGGGTCAAGGTCTGGAAAATAAAGGTCTTTGCCGGTAGGAAGTTGACTATCCTAGAAGGGCTAATTAGGCCTCTTTTGTGAAGCAACTATGCTCAGATGAATGAACCAGTGGAATTAAATCTCATGGGAATGTTGGGACATGTAAATCAATATGGATTCTAGGGTTACACACCTGGAAGCATCACCATTTGTACACAAGGTACTTTTGTTTGTTCAAGGTCTAGGTAGCCACGTAGAGATGTCTACCTAGGGTCGCTCCAAACATTTCTCTCCCTTGATCCTCATGAAAAACACTCTTGGAAATATAAAATATATTGACCATAATTTACTTTCACCAAATCCCATGAGCTTCATATTGGTAAAGTGCAAGATATGGCCATGAAGGAGGAAAAACCCAAGGTAAACCCTGGTTTTCTAGATACCTATAAAAAAACTTGAATATCCGGAGAAAAACACACAATAAAGACTTAAAATAAAAACCAAAATAGATTTAAATCTCCTCTCAAATCAATTCACATTATTGGTAATGGATCCCAATCCATACAGAACCATACCATGGACCAAAACTCCAGAATTGCAGGAAAACTTAGAATTCTATTAGTTTGTTTGCATCAAAACTCTTCTCTGTACAATCACCCCTTGGAAATTGGATCCATGAGGTGTATAAACCATTCCTCAACTAATCTCAACTGAAAATCAAGAGGTTAGAGCTATTGGAGAAGTTTCAAATTTCAAAATGAAAAAAGTGCATAAAAGTTGCTCATGACAACTTTTGACAACTTTTGCAAAAGCTGTCAAAATGTCATCTTTCACCTCCTAATGCCTTGGGTCAAGTTCAACCCCTCCTAAAACATCTTAAAACACTTAAAACCAACACATTTGATCCCCTATTGTCCAAAAGTCCTAATTGGCTCATAGAAATGCCAAAATAGGAGTTTGGCTCATAAGATGGGGTTCATTATTACAAACATATAATTCATGATTGAAAACCTATATAAAACATCCTAAAGACATTGTTAATGCCTTATCCTCCCTTATCAAAGTTTGACTTGTCATCTTGAAGGGTTTGATGAGGTTCTCCTGCACCATACTCCCTAGAAGAAGAAATCTCAAGTGCACTTGAGATGAGAGTCTGCAGGTCTGGACCATGAACTTTGATCTGTTGCTCTATCATCCAGACTGCTTCAGTATCAGGTTATCCTTTCCAAGCCACCAAATATTCCATGTAAACTTTACTCCTGGTTCACTTGGCAACCTTAGTATCTAGAACCTTATGCAACTTTGGTGGTTCATGTTTGGGAATGTCATCATTAGCAATATCCTGCACTATGTCTTTGCCTACATCAAGACTACACTTATAAAGAGTTAAGTCACAAACATTAAAAATAGGTGACAAACCAAGATCAAATGGTAGTTGAAGTTCATAGGCATTTGAACCACATTTCTTCAAGATTTGGTAGGGGCCAATCTTTCTTAGCATCAGCTTTGTGTATCTTCCTTTTGGAAGTCTTTCCTTCTTCAAGTGAACCCACACCAAGTCTCCCACATCAAACTATAAATCTCTCTTCTTTTTATTAGCATGAGCTTTATATCTCTCTGCAGGTTGTTGAAGATGAGTCTTCACTTGGTCATGGATCTCTTGTATGGTAGTAGAAAAGGTTTCTCCATCTGCACTAATGGGTTCTCCTTGAGGTATCTCTCTCAACTCCAGCACACCCCTTAGGTGGATGCCATATACAATATGGAAAGGTGACTTACTAATACTCCTATTCATGTATCATTATAGGAGAATTCTGCTTGAGACAATATACTATCCCACCTTTCTCCATGTTGTATAGTCAAACACCTTAAGGGATTTCCTAGTGATCTATTTACAACTTCAGTTTGACCATCTGTTTGGGGATAGTAGGCTAAGGAGAAGGATAAATTTGTACCAAGTTTCTTCCAAAGGGTCATCCAAAAGTGACCAATAAATTTTACATCCCTATCAAAGACTATGGTCAAAGGCAAGGCATGTATCCGGACAATCTCCTTAAAGAACAAATCTGCTACATAAGAAGCATCGCAAGTGGTTTTGCATGGCAAGAAATGTGCCATCTTACTGAACCTATCCACCACTACAAAAAAACTATCATATCCTTTCCTTTTCCTAGGCAATCCTCAAACAAAATCCATACTTATGCTTTCCCATGGTCTTGAAGGTATGGGTAAAGGCTGGTATAAGCCTACATTGGTGGACTTTCCTTTTGCCTTTTGGCAGCTCACACATGTCTCCACAAATCTCCTAACATTTGCCTGTAGTTTGGGCCAAAAATCGTGTCTTTTTACCAAATATAATGTCTTGTCATTGCTCCGTAATGTTTTTCCTTAATGATATTCAGTCTCATAGAGAATTTGGGTATGCATAGTTGTGCACCCTTAAACAACAATCCATTTTGAATCAAAAATTCAGAATACTCAACATGAAACTATTCATCAAATGAAGTAAAAACCTTGTAGGCCTCTCCAAAATCTTCATCATCCTCATACATGGTTTTCAAAGAGTCTATTCTAACACTCTCCAATTTAATTTGATTTGCAGTTAGGACTCTTCTACTCAAAACATCTACCACCTTATTCTTGACTCCTTTCTTGTGCTTAAGAATGAAATTGAAAGCTTGTAGGGTCTCTACCCATTTCATGTGTTGGTGATTCAACTTTTCTTGACTGTTTATGAAGCTAAGGGCTTGATTATCTATGAAAACTATGAATTCTTTTGGTAGCAAGTAGTGTTTCCATTTTTTCAAGGATTGGACTAGAGCATACATCTCTAGGTCATAAGATGAATATCTCCTCTTTGCCTCATTCAACTTCTCACTAAAGAAAGAAATAGGTATTCCTTCTTCACTAATCACTACTCCAATGGCCATATGACTAGCATCACATTCTACTTGAAAGATCTTGTTGAAGTCAGGTAGGGCAAGGACCGGTTGTTCTGCAACTTTTCTTTGCAATGTTTCAAAAGAGTTATCTGCTTCATCTATCCAACTAAACCTGCACTTTTGTCCTCCCTTTATTGTATCAAGCATAGGGGCACAAGTATGACTAAAACCTCTTATAAAATTCCTATAGAAGGTATCTAAGCCATGGAAACTCCTAACATCATTCATTGTCCTAGGTGTATGCCAAGACAATATGGCACTCACCTTTTCTTGGTTTATTTTCAATTCATCTTATGAGATTACAAATCCCAAGTAAATAATCTCTTCCTACATAAAGAAACACTTTTCCAAGTTGATCATTAATTGTTCTTCATACAATCTCCTTAGGACCATGTCTACATGCTTTAGATGTTCTCGTTTGGTTTGACTAAAAACTAGAATGTCATCTAGGTAGACTGTAACAAATTTCCCTATGAAATCCCTCAAGACTTCATTCATTAACCTCATAAAGGTACTAGGTGCATTGGATAAGCCAAAGGGCATGAATTTCTACTCATATAACCCCTCATTTGTTTTAAAGTCATTCTTCCATTCATCTCATGGCCTAATCCTAATCTGATGATAGCCACTCTTTAAATCAATTTTTGTAAAATATCTAGCACCCCCCAAATAATCTAACAAATCCTCAATCCTAGGCATGGGAAACCTATACCTGATAGTAATATTGTTGATAGCTCTTGAATCAGTGCAAATACTCCAAGTGCCTTCCTTTTTGGGTACCAAGACTATAGGGACTGCACATGGGCTCAAACTTTTTCCAACCAATCTGGATTCCAACAATTCTTCAACCTGTTTTGCCATCTCAACATTCTGATCCAGCGTGAGCTTGTATGCTTCTTTATTAGGCAATGTGGATCTAGGTATAAGGTCTATACAATGGTTTATGTCCCTCATGGTAGGTAGTGATCTTGGCATGCCATCTGAGATGACACCCTTGTATTTGTCTAGTAGCTACTGCACTACAAGGTCAATCAACCTCAATCTATCCTCTTTCTTATCATCGGACCTCTCCACCTTTGTTACTGTTGGAATAGGGATAAGGGCATAATAGACCATGCCTTCATTTTCCATGTTCTTCATGAACAACTTCCTTCCTAATATCAACACCTTGGATTCCTTTTGTTTGGTCTCCTCCTCACCCTCCATTAAAGGTAGCAACTCAATCACCTTACCATCCTTGGTAATGGAATATGTATTCCTAGCACCATCATGTTGTGCCTTCAAATCAAACTTCTATGGCCTCCCAACTAGGAGATGGCAAGCATCCATCTTTGCAATGTCAAACATCAACCTATCTCTATAGGTTCCAATCTGAAATTCCACCCAAGCCTGCTCTTCCACAATAGCTTATTGTCCTTGTGTGAGCCATGAGACCTTGTAGGGGCAAGGGTGAGGTAATCTCCTCAACTTCAATTTCTGAACCATCTCTAGAGACATGAGGTTCTTAGTTGAACCGGAATCTATTAGGACCTTGCAGACCTTTCCACCTGCTTTGCAAGTGGTCTTGAATAGAGATTTCCTCTGTGGGGGTTCTCTATCAGACATCTTCATAGTGGTTACTACTCTTTTGATCATCAAGGCTTCACCTCTTTCAAGGTATCCATAACTATTAGGGGTATTGACACTTTGGTATGTGTTTTCACTTGCCACACTTTGGCAGACAACCTCTAAAATCAAGTTACTTCTTCTTTCTCTTATGGAACTAGTAGGTTTCTCCGGGCATCTATTAGCCATGTGTCCATCTTGATTACAGTTATAACATCTGATTAGACCTCTACCTTGAGATCTCCCTCTAAATGGTGGTCTTCTTCCTCTGAAGTTACCTCTCTGATTGTATCCTCCATTGTTATTGGAACTGCTCTCTCCTTTAGTGCCTTCTTGACTGGTTTCACTTTGATTTCCAAAGCCATTTCCTTTGCTTCTGAAAAATTTTATTCCACCCCTCTATTGTCTTCCTCTTCCTTTATTATTTAGCTCTTGTCTCCTTTTGATCTTCTCTTCCACCTTGATAGAAAGTTGATGGCATCTACCAATGGTATCTAGGCTAAGAAGGTTCAATTCTTCTTGAATTTTGTACCTTAATCCATTCAAGTATCGGGCAACTTTCTCACTCTCTTCCTCTTTTGTTTTAGACTTCATGCATAGCCTTTGGAACTCCTTTGTATATGATTCCACATCCATCTCTTTTTTCTTGATATGTTGTCTCCTCTTATGGAGTTGTAGTCAATAGTCTTTGGGTACATAGGCCTCTTTAAGTAAGGCAACCATCCTCTTCCAAGAAACAATCTTGGGCTTATTGTCCTTCTCTCTTTTCTCTTGGACAAAGTTCCACCAAGTTAGGGCTGCTCCCTTCAACTTGGACTTAGCAATCTTCACCTTCTACTATCCTAGAATGTCCACACTTAAATAAAATAGACAGAGAGTCTATCCAATCCATCATAACATCTAGTTCCATCTTCCCAGTGAAAGTTAGCAAACCAGTCTTCTGCTCTATGGTTTTCCTCTCCATGGATTTGAGGGCATTAAGGAAGTGCCTCTAGGCAGGGGGAATTGCCTCTTCCTCCGGCATAGGGATCTCATCCTCATCCCCTTCATCACAACTACCAGTGCCGCCATCTTCCTTCCCATCTACTCTGCCTCTCAATCTCTCTAGCTCCCTCTGAATTGCCTTGCAAGCAACAGCCTACTCTCTTACGATCTTTGCCAATTCCATGTTCATCCTCTAGGGACCTCTTCTTCTTGTCCCTCTAACATCTCTCAATTTGCTATCTCCTTACCAAAGTCGTTACTAGATCAAATACCACTTGATTTAGAGCCCTCTTGTTACCTACCCAAACACCTCCAAATGTATGACACTAACCCCCTAGCACATGAATGGGATCCTATCAAGGCAAGGCTCTACAACTTTAGTACAATCTTCTCACCATCTCCAAGACTCTTGCTTACTCAATTAGGGGTATCTTGTTACAACACACTCCATGATACCTCCAAGGGTTACAAATCATTTTCACACCAGTTTTGGGTCATACAAAACTCCCTAAGTTCAGACAAAGCATGGGTTGCAAGAATACATGTTCATTCCTTAAGAAACTCACTCAATTAGGCCTAGTTGCTTGTAGCCCTATTTAGCGGGTAAAGGGGCCTTAAGTTAATATTTTCCCAAACACCTTGGAAAAAAAAATGGATTCAAACACCATTTTGGAAGTTATACAAATCCCCAAAAGGAAGGGTCAAGGTCTGGAAAATAAAGGTCTTTGCCGGTAGGAAGTTGACTGTCCTAGAAAGGCTAATTAGGCCTCTTTTGTGAAGAAACTATGCTCAAATGAATGAACCATTGGATTAAAATCCCATGGGAATGTTGGGATATTTAATTTCATGTTACTAGATCAAATACCACTTGATTTAGAGCCCTCTTGTTACCTACCCAAACACCTCCAAATGTATGACACTAACCCCCTAGCACATGAATGGGATCCTATCAAGGCAACGCTCTACAACTTTAGTACAATCTTCTCACCATCTCCAAGACTCTTGCTTACTCAATTAGGGGTATCTTGTTACAACACACTCCATGATACCTCCAAGGGTTACAAATCATTTTCACACCAGTTTTGGGTCATACAAAACTCCCTAAGTTTAGACAAAGCATGGGTTGCAAGAATACATGTTCATTCCTTAAGAAACTCACTCAATTAGGCCTAGTTGCTTGTAGCCCTATTTAGCGGGTAAAGGGGCCTTAAGTTAATATTTTCCCAAACACCTTGGAAAAAAAAATGGATTCAAACACCATTTTGGAAGTTATACAAATCCCCAAAAGGAAGGGTCAAGGTCTGGAAAATAAAGGTCTTTGCCGGTAGGAAGTTGACTATCCTAGAAAGGCTAATTAGGCCTCTTTTGTGAAGAAACTATGCTCAAATGAATGAACCAGTGGATTAAAATCCCATGGGAATGTTGGGATATTTAATTTCATGTTACTAGATCAAATACCACTTGATTTAGAGCCCTCTTGTTACCTACCCAAACACCTCCAAATGTATGACACTAACCCCCTAGCACATGAATGGGATCCTATCAAGGCAACACTCTACAACTTTAGTACAATCTTCTCACCATCTCCAAGACTCTTGCTTACTCAATTAGGGGTATCTTGTTACAACACACTCCATGATACCTCCAAGGGTTACAAATCATTTTCACACCAGTTTTGGGTCATACAAAACTCCCTAAGTTCAGACAAAGCATGGGTTGCAAGAATACATGTTCATTCCTTAAGAAACTCACTCAATTAGGCCTAGTTGCTTGTAGCCCTATTTAGCGGGTAAAGGGGCCTTAAGTTAATATTTTCCCAAACACCTTGGAAAAAAAAATGGATTCAAACACCATTTTGGAAGTTATACAAATCCCCAAAAGGAAGTTATACAAGTCCTAGAAAGGCTAATTAGGCCTCTTTTGTGAAGAAACTATGCTCAGATGAATGAACCAGTGGATTAAAATCCCATGGGCATGTTGGGATATTTAAATAAATAGGGATTCTAGGGTTACACACCTAGAAGCATCGCCATTTGTACACAAGGTACTTTTGTTTGTTCAAGGTCTAGGTAGCCACATAGAGATGTCTACCTAGGGTTGCTCCAAACACTTCTCTCCCTTGCTCCTCCTACAAAACACTCCTAGAAATATAAAATAAATTGACCATACTTTCCTTTCACCAAATCTCATGAGCCTCATATTGGTAAAGTGCAAGATATGGCCATGAAGGAGAGGAAACCCAAGGTAAACCCTGGTTTTCCGGGTACCTACAACAAAACTTGAATATCAAGAGAAACGCACATAATAAAGACTTAAAATCAAAACCAAAATAGAGTTAACTCTCCTCTCAAATCAATTCACATCATTGGGAATGGATTCCAATCTATACAGATCCATACCACGGACCAAAACTCCAGAATTGCAGGAAAACTCATAATTCTATTAGTTTGTTTGCATCAAAACTCTTCTCCGTACAATCGCCCCTTGGAAATTAGATCCACAAGGTGTATAAACCATTCCTCAACTAATCTCAACTGAAAATAATGAGGTTAGAGCCTTTGGAGAACTTTCAAATTACAAAATGCAAAAAGTGCATAAAAGTTGCTCATGACTGTAGCATCGTAAATTGTACGCACTTGCTAAAGTCGTACAATTTCACACCTAGTTTAGCACCCGCCTTGGCGCATTTTACATTTTGCATTGCATTTCCCCTTTAGCACTTAATTAATCAAATTAATTAGGTCTAAGGTCCTATTTCATCATCTTCCACATTATAAAGTTGGGCCCTTTCATTAAAGTGTGCCCCTTTCATTTTATTCTTCCAATACATCATTTAATCAAAAACCCTAATTAGGTCCTATTTTGAACTTGGGGGCTTGATTTCGGGGGTCAAAACATCTCGAAATCACCTGTAACTTTGGGATTCGCTCTAAAATCATCATATCCGACGGCCCTGAAAATTTGGTGACAAGTTGTCGGGACCATGGCGCCCGGCGTGCACATGGTCCCAGACATTTTTCCCAAAATTTTAGGAGCACGATCCAATCATAAAATAAAGCTTAACCCCAAGAAATTGGTAGGAGATTCAATCTCTGTGCCGGCCAAAAGTTGAAATTAAGACCTAGGGTTTCATATATAAGAGCTCTCTTTCTTCATTTGAAAGGATCGGAATTTTTGGTTTCAAGGACCTTCTATGCAGCGAAAGAGCAGATCTTTGAAGACTTCAACAACATTAAACATCCATCCATCAAGCATCTATCAATTTCATTCATCCATTTAGGGCTTTGAAGACATTGAAGAACAATAGGAGATTACCGACTGAAGATTGGCTTGTACCCCTCCCTTGGGGGTTGGGTATGATTTCATGTTGTTTTTATGTCTTTGCATAAGCTTCAATATATCATTTATTCATGCTTTAGATCACTTTGCATCTTGATTTGGAGCATTTACATTATCATTTACAAGCAATTAGGGTTTACTTTCTAGGTTGCTCTAGTTTGCTTACTTGCATTTTAGGATCTTGCACACACACAAGGTCTGCACACACACTACTTTTACAATACAACTTGGCTATTCGTGGAGGTGGAAATCACCAAAGTGGGGGTTTGACTAAGGCAAAACCCTATATAGCCGCCCACCATACCCTTTTCAGATATAAGTGCAGGTTTTGGGATTTGGACGACGCCGCAAGTTGCAGATCCGGTGGAAGCAGACGAAAACCGAGCCCTGCACCAAATTTTAGAGAAAAAGACCAGGACAGGGGCATGGGGCACCCTGGTCCCTGGGATAGGGGTGCTGGGCGCCCTGGTCCTCCTGACAGACAACAAGTTTTTAGCACTTTCTGACAGCTTTCTAGGTTGCAAAACAGCAGTTTCCAGAGCAGTTTCAGGGGCAGAATCAGGACAGTGGTTCCCGCGCCCCTGTCCCGAACATTTTCACTCAGATTTTGACTCCGGGTACATATTTGTATTCTTGTCTTGTCCTTGTGTTTACAGCTTTCCATTGTTTAAGTTCAATTCTGCAATCTTGTTATTAGTTCGTACTTGCACTTTGGGGTTAGGAATTGAACTTGCATCATTTTATCTTTCAATTACAACAAAGGAATAGAAATCCTAATAGGTAGCCCATGGCTCTCTCTTCCACAAAAAGAAGTAGCCAATTGTGTGATACCTCTAGGCTCTTTCGTATTCCACAAGTGTGTGGTTGAAAGTGAGATTAGGGGCTGTTTGCTTAGTGTCACTTTTTCCCCCACACATTTTGGTGAACCCGTCGTGAACTCCAATATTCTCTAATTCTGATTTATGTTTTCAAATTTGAGTGTTTATGCTATTTCAAATTCAAATTTGTATTTACAAGTTTTAATTTCTTGCAAGATTCAAAAATCTGCAGGAATTTTTTTGCTAAAAACCCTAATTTTTCAATTCAAAGTTGAACTTGTGGATAGCTTAATTGGGATCAATAATTTCAAATCTGATTTAGGAACTCATTTGAATCATAAATTTAATTTTCTAAATCTACATTCTAAGTGCTTTCATTGGTTAAAATAAAACATTTCCTTCTATTTTGCATGTGTTATCATTTGAAAGAGGAAAATGGTTGTCATGATGCATTCATTTCATAGATGTGATAATGGGTTAGCTTCCCTTGTTTCAATTTTTCCTTCTCCTAAAGAACCTCCCCCCATCTATAACAACATTTTAGTGCCTAAAAGAGTTTCTACCAATCCCTTTGAGACTCTCCCATGCTCTAAGGGTGAAGACTTTAAGAGTGATCTTGACAATTCTCCTAAAATGTGCCCTTCCTATTTAGCTATCCTAGAGGAAGAGAATGATATCATAAACACCTTTCTTAATGTTACTTCACCTTCCCTACACGATGCCTCTCTAAGTGAAAAGGCATTGATGGACATTGACTTATTTTCTCCTAAAGTTGGTCCTTCCAATGGGGGCATGTTAGTGCAACAAGAGGTTATGAACACTTCTTTCAAAGATCTCCTTCCTAAGCATGAATCTTTGGAGAAATATGTTCGTGTTCCTCCTAAAAAACACTCCCTTCATGAGGATTCTTTTGTGCAAGAAGATGACATGATCCCTACATTTCCTAGTGATGGCATTTCCTTTTCCAACAAAATTCCCACTAGAGATGATGAATTAATGATAAATGCTTACCCTTCTCCTAAAGTTTGTCTTACCCATAAGCATCCCTTAGAGAAAGAAGATGAAATAATAAGAAATTTCCTTAATTCTCTCTCCCCTAAAGATCATATTGAACATATTTTGAGGAAAGAGGATGAGTTTAACACATCTATTGATTCTCTCCCTCCTAAGGATGAGGAATTAATAAACAATGTTATCTCCTCTCCCGAAATTGACAATACTTCAAACATTCCTTTCAACAACCTCACTATTTGGGATTAACCATTAGAAGAAGGTGTCGATTATTCTCTTCCCCATGAGAGAACTCTAGCCAAAGGGGATGAAATCAAGATTGAAAACTCCCTTGATAGTTTCTCACCTTCCTTGAATCTCAATTATTCTCCCTCTCCTCAACTTGGTTCTACTCATAAGGATACCCTAGTTCAAAGCAAGATGGTTAACATCTCTTTCAAAGATCTCCCTCTCAAAAATGAGACTTTAGAGAGTAATGTTGATCCTTCTCCTAGAGAGTTTATTCCCCATGTAGATCCTTTTATGACCTTTCCTAGTATTACTTTTCCTACTAGAATATCAATGCCTACCCCTTGTCTCTCTCCTAAAATTGGTTTAATCCATGATAAGATTTTAGTGCAAGAGAAGACTATCAACAATTATTCCAACACTTTTGTTCATTCCTCTAAACCATCCTCAATCAATTTGATACATGTGAATGAAACACCTAACAAACCTCTGTTCACTGTCCAAGGTGCTTGTCCTTCTCAAAATTCTCAACCTTTAAATAAGCCTATCTTAGTGGTTCAAAGTGGTTATGCTAATGATTCTTTTTGCACTCCTAAAAACCTATTATTACTGTGCAAGGAGGTTATTCTACTAAGAGCCCTTATGAGTATGCTAAGCAACTGACTAGAGAGAGTTATAATGCGGTTGCTCATACCTATAACACAAGAAACAATAGGCAACCTAATCCTCCTCCTGTTACTCTAGTTTCTCTTCCTAATCCTCAACCAATTCTTCCGCAAGCTGCACGTATTTCACAAGTTCTTGGTAAGGAATATGATCTCATAGAACAACTTAAAGCTACCCCTGCTAAGATATCCCTTTGGGATTTGATCCAAACTTCTTCTGCTCATCATGGAATGTTACAAGATGCCTTGAAAGATTTGAATGTTCCTCCACCTAATACATCTAGTAATATAGTGTCTTTGGTTAACTCTGTGATGAATCCTAAAGCTCAAATTGTGTTTACTCAAGATGAGTTGCCTACTAGCAAAATTCAACATCAATATGATCCCTTGATGATTGTGGTTATCATAAATGACACTGCTATAAGATGAACACTGGTAGATAATGGTTCTGGCCTTAATGTGTGTAGCATTAATCTATTGCATAAGATGAATGTGGATACATCCCTTATTGAGCCTAACTCTCGTCCCATTCGAGGCTTTGATAATGTGGCTAAGTCTTCATTAGGTATTATCACCTTACCCATCACAGTGGGACCTGTTACTTTGCTTACTCCTATCCATGTTATGTCGGGAAATATAACATACAACTTGTTATTAGGGAGACCTTGGATTCACAGTATGCAAGCTGTCCCCTCTACATTGCATAAACAAGTTAAATTTATTTATAATAATAAGACATATACCTTGATAGGTGATACTAATTTTCAAGCTTGTTTGCAAACATCTACTTCCAAAGGGAGTTCTTCTAGGCCTTCCTCTTCTAGTGATGACTCGTTAAACAAGATACCTATGGATGAATCATCACCCTCTGATAATCAAAATTCTTTGGATGAGTCTGAAGTTCCTGAAGAAGATTCTTCTCAACTTGAATCTACACATGAAAAGGCTTTTCATCCTGAGAAGGTTCTCGCAGAAGACGATTGGGGATCTCTTGATTTCAATCCCACCTTTGTAGGTGAGTATAGGGTTCCTCCTAGAGAGCTTAAAGTTAAAAAGAAGGAAGAAACTAGAGATCAATCAGTCTTACCTGAACCTATGAGCAATAATTTTGTGGCTGCTTCTCAAACTTCTTCTCCTCACACCTCTAATTCTGAAGAATTTGATTCTTTGTCTTATGAAAAACCACCTTTTCTTTCTGAAATGGCTAATCGTTATGGTCGTGGTTTCCATATTTTGGCTAAGAGTGGCTATAGTGGAAATGGTTGTGGTGCAAATGAACAAGGAATTAAAGTTCCTTTAGAACATAACATGCATGAATATTCATTTGGACTTGGATATAATCTTTCTAAGCCCACCAAAGCATCTAAAAGACCATCTCTCAATGTGAATGCCATATTTAGTAGTCATGATGATCTCACTTCAACTAAATCATCTTCTACTTCTATCAACTCTCATTCCCCTCATAAAGAAATCTTGGCGATGAACAAATCTCTTTATGAATCCCCTCAAATTTCTAAATCCACTTATGAATTTTTATCTCCTATTCATCATAAAGTCCTTTCCTCCAGGGATAAGGCTCTAATAAATTACACTCATCCCTCTTCTAAGATTTCTTGTAACTTTTCTTCTTCAATTTTTATCATTTTATACATGTTTTTGATCTCACTTATAGTTGAGCATTTGGCATGTCATATTCAAATACCTCATTTAGTCTATCATGTCTTTAAATAACATTAATGGCTATTATGTTGCTCATCATTATGTGACATTGGTAGCTCATTTACCGGGGGCTCATTGTCATTCATGATGGTACAATTTCAAGTGCAATCATATTTTTGAAGCAACATAATAGCCTAATTTTTCTATGTTATCTCTTGTTCCTATGGGGTAATAGTGTGTAAATATTGATCATCTTTAGAATCCTCTTTTCCTAGATATGGGAGAAGATGTGTATTCTCTTTCTTATCCTACCCACTTCTTGTGAGGAGCATTTTACATACACTAATGTCTTGCTTGCATGAACTCATGTGAGTATGAAGTATATTTTGCTTATGTCTAAATCTCTCCCTAGAAGATTGTGTAAGTCCTTCTCATTGTCCTTATCCTTGGGAGACAATGATCTTTCCTTATTTTTATCTAAGGATCCACTTTTTCCTATTTCATGGATGGTGTGAACTTTATTACTTGATGTTATTCCTTGTACGCATTTGTTGTTGTTTTTTCAAGGATTCTCTCTTACAAGAGGTGTAAGTCCTTGACTACAACCTCTTTTGCACTTGGTAAAATACATCCATAATGAATTCACTCTCTCAATTGGGTTAAAAAGAGCGTCATCCTTCATTAAGAATCACTTTCACCTCGCAAAAGAAGGAAGTATTGAATTCTTATTCTCTTCTTTGTCTTATTCTAGATGATGTTATATTTGTCTAAGACAATTCCTCTCGGGGATAGGTGTCTTTTGTACAAAGATTTCTTCTCCTTTAAGGATCTCCTTTACACATACTACAAGATATCCCTTTTCAACTATCTTATCCTTGCTTAAAGAGTGCAAAAACTCTCTTGCTTGGATCTATGACATTGTTGCATTTTTGGGGTATCTTCTTTTGTGATGAAGGTAGGTATCCTTATTCTACTTTGCTTATGATATAAACATTACACTTTTTGAGCAATGGGTCATTCTCGGAACCAGAGCACAGACTCTTAGAGTGAGATGTCTCCATTTTTCTTTTATGCAAGGTGATTATTCTCAAAACCAGAGCACAGACTCTTAGAGCGAGATGTCACACTTTTGTACTATACATATACAGGTTGTAGCATACTTGGGCATAGACTCCTAGGAGGTGCTTCTAACCTCCCTTACACACACATGCACGAGGTTGAGTGGAACTAGCGGCATAAGGCTAGACTTTCTCACTCTCCTCCCTTACATGGATCACCTAGACAGACTCTAGGGGCTAGTTTTCCATGTCCTTTGTCGCATGGATCACCTAGACAAGATCCAGGGGCGAGAAGTCCATGTTTTCTCTCTCACTATTCTTCTCATGGATCACCAATGTGTGTATTCATGCTTTTTTTCCTTTCTTTTCTTTTCTTCTCTTTGCATTTTGTTTCCATTTACATCCTTCATCTTGTGTTAGAGAACTCTCAAATCCTCACACTCTTTGTTGTGTTGGAATTGAGATTTAGTCCTCTTTCTTACCAAATGATTCTCCATTAGTTTTTGATCTCATATCAAATCTTCTTGTGAGCATTTGTCATCAATATTCTTTAACAATTCGAAGTGGTAAACATGATACCCTGTTTCAACTCACTAAAATTAGCAAGCCGAAATAGGGGGGGGCATATAGCTACCCTCGAATTTTCATCACCTTCCTTAGTAAGCATTAGGTGATTTTGTGATCTAACATGTGGTTTTTTAGGTTGTGGTTCCTAACTGAGTACTGCAGATACCGCTGGGGGCTTCGTTCGACAGACTTATGGACATATCCTTTTTCAAATAATGTTTACTTTTCTGTACTTTAGCTTGCATATGCACATAGTGTTCATATGACTGCTAAAGTGGGGGCTAAATGTAGCGTCGTAAATTGTACACACTCGCTAAAGTGGTACAATTTCACACCTAGTTTAGCACCCACCTTGGCGCATTTTGCATTTTGCATTGCATTTCCTCTTTAGCACTTAATTAATCAAATTAATTAGGTCTAAGGTCCTATTTCATCATCTTCCACATTATAAAGTTGGGCCCTTTCATTAAAGTGTGCCCCTTTCATTTTATTCTTCCAATACATCATTTAATAAAAAACCCTAATTAGGTTCTATTTTGAACTTGGGGGCTTGATTCTGGGGGTCAAAACATCTCAAAATCACCTGTAACTTTGGGATTCGCTCTAAAATCATCATATCCGACGGCCTTGAAAATTTGGTGAAAAGTTGTTGGGACCATGGCGCCCGGCGTGCACATGGTCCCAGACATTTTTCCCAAAATTTTAGGAGCACGATCCAATCATAAAATAAAGCTTAACCCCAAGAAATTGGTAGGAGATTCAATCTCTGTGCCGGCCAAAAGTTGAAATTAAGACCTAGGGTTTCATATATAAGAGCTCTCTTTCTTCATTTGAAAGGATCGGAATTTTTGGTTTCAAGGACCTTCTATGCAGCGAAAGAGCAGATCTTTGAAGACTTCAACAACATTAAACATCCATCCATCAAGCATCTATCAATTTCATTCATCCATTTAGGGCTTTGAAGACATTGAAGAACAATAGGAGATTACCGACTGAAGATTGGCTTGTACCCCTCCCTTGGGGGTTGGGTATGATTTCATGTTGTTTTCATGTCTTTGCATAAGCTTCAATATATCATTTATTCATGCTTTAGATCACTTTGCATCTTGATTTGGAGCATTTACATTATCATTTACAAGCAATTAGGGTTTACTTTCTAGGTTGCTCTAGTTTGCTTACTTGCATTTTAGGATCTTGCACACACACAAGGTCTGCACACACACTACTTTTACAATACAACTTGGCTATTCGTGGAGGTGGAAATCACCAAAGCGGGGGTTTGACTAAGGCAAAACCCTATATAGCCGCCCACCATGCCCTTTTCAGATATAAGTGCAGTTTTCAGGATTCGGACGACACCGCAAGTTGCAGATCCGGCGGAAGCAGACGGAAACCGAGCCCCGCACCAAATTTCAGAGCAAAAGATCAGGACAGGGGCGTGTGGCACCCTGGTCTTGCTAGGACAGGAGCGCTAGGTGCCCTGGTCCCTGGGACAGGGGCGTTGGGTGCCCTGGTCCTCCTGACAGACAGCAAGTTTTCAGCACTTACTGACAGCTTTCTAGGTTGCAAAACAGCAGTTTCCGGAGCAGTTTCAGGGGCAGAATCAGGACAATGGCGCCCGCGCCCCCGTCCTGAACATTTTCACTCAGATTTTGACTCCGGGTACGTATTTGTATACTTGTCTTGTCCTTGTGTTTACATCTTTCCATTGTTTAAGTTCAATTCTGCAATCTTGTTATTAGTTCGTACTTGCACTTTGGGGTTAGGAATTGAACTTGCATCATTTTATCTTTCAATTACAACAAAGGAATAGAAATCTTAATAGGTAGCCCATGGCTCTCTCTTCCACAAAAAGAAGTAGCCAATTGTGTGATACCTCTAGGCTCTTTCGTATTCCACAAGTGTGTGGTTGAAAGTGAGATTAGGGCCTATTTGCTTAGTGTCACTTTTTCCCCCACACAATGACAACTTTTGACAACTTTTGCAAAAGTTGTCAAAATGTCATCTTTTGCCTCCTAATACCTTGGATCAAGTTCAACCCCTCCTAAAACATCTTAAAACACTTAAAACCAGCACATTTGATCCCCTATTGTCCAAAATTCCTAATTGGCTCATATAAATCCCAAAATAGGAGTTTGGCTCACAAGATGGGGTTCATTATTACAAACATATAATGCATGATTGAAAACCTATATAAAATATCCTATAGACATTGTTAATGCCTTATCCTCCCTTATCAGAGTTTGAATTGTCATCTTGAAGGGTTTGATGAGGTTCTCTTGCACCAAATATCCACTTCGATATCAACAGAAACAATTGGATTGATTTCACCAACTTTTAGTTTCATCATATGGCCAAAGGCCTTGTCAACACCAATGATCTTTGGTCTCTTGTGGGGAGGGTACAAAGCCCATAACCTCAAAGATTCCTCATCCTAATCAAATATTGAACTAGTAAATACATCATTTACACCTTGTATATCCAATTTGAATTCTTTTTCTTCTAAATGAAATAAACTTTCAAAGATAAAAGAAGCACCGAGGTTCCATCCAGGAAACAAAATCACCCCAGCCTCTATAAGAAGTTGCCTCCACTTTTGAGGGGTCATTGTGGTTATCTCTGCATCAATTTCCTCTTTTAATTTCTTTAACAACTTAGCCTCATTATCAGGCATTATGTTGGGAATAGAGTCAACATGAACTTCTAATGTTGTCTCTATTTGGCCCTACATGTCTGGCTCTTCTTCCTTCTCTAGCACTTTCCATCTAGAGATAGCTACATTCTCATCAGATTCACTTTCTGCCTCCTCCTCCTAGGTTTCAATTTCCTTGAGTCTCTATCTCTTTTCTTCTAGTTCATTATTCATTTGATCAATTACCTCTTTGGCCTCTGCATCCTCCATGTTCCTGAAGATATCTTCAGCCTCAATACTGACATGCAGATAACCTCCCAAGTTCTGGCTCTTCTTGCAAGACTGGATGTATCCTTTAGTATCATAGTTATTTCTGGCATAATGCTCATACAAATTGTATTCTTCTATCAACTTCTTATCAATTATTTCATAAGATTTGGTTGACACTATGGTGAAATCACCAAAACTTAGTGTCCCAGGCAGGAAGGCTTGCTTACGTATATCTGCAAAATGTTTAGCATTGGAGACACTCAATTGTCTTACAATCTATAGATAAACTATTATGTCCGGTACTAGTTTTGGTAGCATGTAGGGGCTCCCCTCAAATCCATATACTCTAAAACATGTAAAATCCTTATTCAGAAACCAATCCCCCCAGTTATGATCACCAATGTGTCTTTCATCATAATCCTTAGGTCTTAGTAACCTCTTGATCTCGTCAGAGATAGAACCTTCACATGAAATCCCATACATTTGGTACAATGGCATCACAATAAGTTCTTCAAACTTAATATAGTTGGACCTCATATATCGAGAGTCCCAAAGAGATATCCATAATTGGATGGGCTGCTCCTCACCTTCCCTGATCTTGGTATTTAATTTTAGGCCCTCAGGCCAAAAACCCTTTACATATCCATAAAATAACACTAGATGTATCAATAGTGAATAAAATTTGAAATTGGGACGAGTATCATCCCTAAGGTTTAAAAAGCCTATGTGCAACCTCTCCACCAGATATGTTGCATAGTCAAAAGGCTTAGGTTCATACATTTGTATATCAGAGGCTAACACTAGCAACCCAGTGCTTGCTAGATTAGGCACCTCCACCCATCCTACTTTCCCACACGACATATATGTGTACTACAAGTAGTGTCTGAACAAATCAATGCTAAATGGTGGCTCATCTTCCTCTGTTAATTTTCCTACCTGCCTCTTGTGAATGGCAAATTTCTAGCCAGTATATGTAGTGTCCATTCTAAGGTATTCTTCCTCCAACTCCCCAAAGGACAAGGACTTATCAGGACTAGGATCTAAATTGAAAACCTCATTTATGGTACCCGTAGAAAATCTAATAAATGCTTCCCATTTGGGAGATGAATGCACCTCTTCACCAAATTATAATTCTTCACCAAAACCTCTAGCAATCTTATGTTTACAAAAACATTAGGGACTGTTAGCTTACTTAAATTTGTCATCCAATGATTGCAGAGTGGCATCTCCTTGCTCCTTCTCAAATAGTGGAACATAAATAGTTCATGTCCCCTTACCTTGGTCCAGAAATCTCTGACCTCTCTATACTTATCTTCTAATTGGTCTCTCCCTGGTAGGTGTTGCTTTGACCTTTTGGATTTTGGGTCGGGTGCCTACATTTGGTCTATCATGTCTTGGTTTAACTTCCTGACTAGAGGCACTTCTTCAGTTTTTCCTTTCTTCACCTTAGAGTCAAGGCTCTTGGCCACCCTCTTCTTTCCTGTTGAACTCAAAGCTTCCATTTCTGCAATTACAATCCTCTCCTTTGTTTGTCAAAGCGCAATGTGTTCTATCTGTGTATTCTTCTTTCACCAACGCAGTATTTAGACAAGGCAATTTCTAGTTCCATCATATTCTTTTGCAATAACGAACTTCTCATTAAATTTTCCTCGCGTGAACCATAGATGCATCTACTACAAGTATTAAATAAAAGACTTCTAAAAATTTTGGTTTTGAATTCTATTATGACAACGGCTCATCAGCATATGTCTCCCCGATGAATATTTCCCTTTTGGCACTCTCTAAATAGCCATTTATCTACTTTGACATCTTACTTTCTCTTAGCGAGATACCCTAAGCTGATGACTCCTTTTCCTCCCCATCGGTATATCTCAAACCAATATTCTCATCAGGTGTTGAGTGAGCTCATTTAGTGTTATCACGATAGGCATTGTTTCCCCAATCGGCTTCACCATCGGTATAGATCTTCCTGATGCAACTAGCTTCATCGCCATGATTCTTCCCAATAGTGTCTTCTCTCTACTCTATCAGTCCGCTCAATCAGTCCGCTCCTTCATCAAATATTGGGGTAATCCAACATGAAACATACCGATAAGCAAAGTCTTCTTGATAGAGTATGTTCGATCGGTATATGTTTGACTGATGATTTCTTTGGGCGTCGGGGTGGCTCGAAGTAACAAATACCGATCACTTTGTTTATACCAATGCAATCAGCTTCATCGCCATGAGTCTTCCCGATAGTGTCTTCGCTCTGCTCAATCAATCCACTCCTTCATCGGGTATTGGGGTAATCTGAAATGAAACATATCGATAAGCAAATTCTTCCTAATAGAGTATGTTTCATCGGTATATGTTTCACCGATGATTTATTCAAGCGTCGAGGTGGCTCAAAGTAACACATACCGATCACTTTGGCTATATCGATGGACTCTTCTTTTTGCCACTCTTATTGGTGTAAGTCTTATCGATACCCTCATCAACTATTGGCAAGACAATTCTCCACTGTTACCGCTAGTGTTTACTATGCCGATGGGTCATATCGATATAGTTTTTGTCGATGCATAAATTATCCTCAACTTTTCTCCTTGATCGGTATAACTTCTATCGATGAGTACAACTCTAGCTTGTTGCACTCTCTCATCGGTTTATGGTATCCCGATGCCTCCTCACCTCAATCGAGTGATCGCGAACTTGCAAAGGAATTGCTGGTGTATTTTGTGGAATAGTTATACAATTGGTAAAACATATAGTTGGTTGTTCTCTCTCATAGGGTGAAGTATATTTTGAATTTTCATTTTGGATTGGGGCATTGAAATGGGGCTTACTTTTGCAATTTGGAACTGCAGGGCAAGAAAGAATGCTTTGCTTCATGCTTGTTCATATGCTATGACTTGATCAGACCAGATGTGGCTTTGGAACTTGCATGGATAAATAATATGATTGACTTTGTGTTTCCATACCTACTTTAGGTTCTTGATATACTCTCATGATTCTGTGAATATTTTAAGTCTCTTTAATAAACATTTTAAATCTTCTGCACAATTAAATAGCTAATATTCAAAAAAAATCTTTTTTAAAGTTCATTCGAGAATACACGACAAAAGTTGATGATATTGTTAAGGACAAGTTAGAGGTTGTCCAAGAAGAGAAATCCAAGGAGAAAGAAGAGAATGATCTTGTTGCTCAACAGGTCTACATTTTTCTTAATTGAACCTCAAGGAGCACTTGTTCTACTCTACTGACGGTTTTTAAAAATTCAAATAATTATGTGCCTATTTTGTTTATAGGATATAGAATTTTAAAAGAATAATTATGGAAATTATAGAAAATAGCATTTTTAAGAGCATAATTAAGGAAATTATAAAAAAATAGCATTTTTTCAGGAAATTATAGAAAAATTATGTGCTAATAAATTGCACTGTCTAAAAAGGATAATCTTTACAAGGATGCAATGGAAACTAGTTCTCAATCGGGTGATCATGAACTTGTAGAGGAATTGTTGGTGTATTTTGTGGAATGGGTATTTTGTGGAACAAGTTAGAGGTCGTCCAAGAAGAGAAATCCAAGGAGAAAGAATAGAAAGATCTCGTTGCTCAACAAGTATGCATTTTGCTTAATTGAGCCTCAAGGAGCACTTGTTCTACTCTACTGATGGTTTTTAAAAATTCAAATAAATATGTCCCTATTTTGTTTACAGAATATAGCATTTTAAGAGCATAATTAAGAAAATTATAGAAAATAGCATTTTTAAGAGCATAATTAAAGAAATTATAGAAAAATAGCATTTTTTAGGAAATTATAGAAAAATTATGTGCTAACATATTGCACTGTCTAAAAAGGATAATCTTTACAACGATGCAATGGATACTAGTTCTCAATCGGGTGATCGTGAACTTGTAGAGGAATTTCTAGTGTATTTTGTGGAACAAGTTAGAGGTTGTCCAAGAAGAGAAATCCAAGGAGAAAGAAGAGAAAGATCTTGTTAATCAACAAGTATGCATTTTGCTTAATGGAGCCTCAAGGAACACTTGTTCTACTTTACTGACGGTTTTTAAAAATTCAAATAAACATGTGCCTATTTTGTTTATAGAATATAGAATTTTAAGAGCATAATTAAGGAAATTATAGAAAATAGCATTGTTAAGAGCATAATTAAGGAAATTATAGAAAAATAGCATTTTTTCAGGAAATAATAGAAAAATTATGTGCTAACATATTGCACTGTCTAAAAAGGATAATGTTTACAAGGATGCAATGGAAATTATTTCTCAATCGGGTGATCGTGAGCTTGCAGAGGAATTGTTGGTGTATTTTGCGGAACAAGTTAGAGGTTGTCCAAGAAGAGAAATCCAAGGAGAAAGAAGAGAAAGATCTTGTTGCTCAATAGGTATGCATTTTGCTTAATTGAGCCTCAAGGAGCACTTGTTCTACTCTACTGACGATTTTTAAAAATTCAAATAAATATGTTCCTATTTTGTTTATAGAATATAGTATTTTAAGATCATAATTAAGGAAATTATAAAAAATAGCATTTTTAAGAGCATAATTAAGGAAATTATAGAAAAATAGCATTTTTCAAGAAATTATAAAAAAATTATGTGCTAACATATTGCATTGTCTAAAAAGTATAATCTTTACAAGGATGCAATGGAAATTAGTTCTCAATCGCGTGATCATGAACTTGTAGAGGAATTGTTGGTGTATTTTGTGGAATAGGTATTTTGTGGAACAAGTTAGAGGTTGTCCAAGAAGATAAATCCAAGGAGAAAGAAGAGAAAGATCTTGTTGCTCAGCAGGTATGCATTTTGCTTAATTGAGCCTCAAGGAGAACTTGTTCTACTCTATTGACGGTTTTTAAAAATTCAAATAAATATGTTCCTATTTTGTTTATAGAATATGTATGCTCAGCTTCTTCCCCTTGCTTTTCCAGCACCTCCAATAGCATTTTAAGAGCATAATTAAGGAAATTATAGAAAATAGCATTTTTAAGAGCATAATTAAGGAAATTATAGAAAAATAGCATTTTTCAGGAAATTATAGAAAAATTATGTGCTAACATATTGCATTGTCTAAAAAGGATAATCTTTACAAGGATGCAATGGAAACTAGTTCTCAATCAGGTGATCGTGAACTTCTAGAGGAATTGCTGGTGTATTTTGTGGAACATGTATACAATTGGTAAAACATATAGCTGGTTGTTCTTTCTCATAGGCTAAAGTATATTTTGAATTTTCATTTTGGATTGTGGCATTGAAATGAGGCTTACTTTTTCATTTGGAACTATAGGGCAAGAAATAATGCTTTGCTTCATGCTTGTTCATATGCTATGACTTGATCAGACTAGATGTGGCTTTGGAACTTGCCTGGATGAATAATATAACTGACTTTGTATTTCCATACCTACTTCAGGTTCTTGATATACTCTGACGATTCTGTGAATATTTTAAGTTTCTCTTTAATAAACATTTTAAATCTTCTGCAGAAATAAATATGTGCCTATTTTGTTTACAGAATATTTATGCTCAACTTCTTCCCCTTTGCTTTGCCAACACCTCCAATGCCTGGCATCAGAGTGGACATGGGAAGTTTCTTTCATCTAGGTATGAGTGGAATGGGAATACCTCCCATGCCAACTTATGGTATGCCACCTATGGGTGGCTATTGATGGGATTGAAGAGCTTAATGTGGGATACAATTCTTCAATCATACATGGTTTTTTGAGGCTGGTCTTCGAGTGGAAAGATTAGATTGTCAAATTGTTTTTATTATCGTTTGGTTGTTTGATATGAAATAATGAATCTTTAGTATTATTGTATTGGTCAATCAATTAAAATCTTTCCATCCACCAAGAATTCGATGCCTGAACCATCGCATGATTAGATTGTCAAATTGTTTTTATTGTCGTTTGGTTGGCTAATATAGAATAATGAATCTTTAGTATTATCATATTGGTTAATAAGTGCAAAACCTTTCCATCCACCAAGAATCTGATGAGGATGTTGTATGTCCAACAACATCCTCATCGGATAAGCAATGAGGGGGTGTTAGAATTCAGACACCCACCCAATTTATTCTGAACACTTATCGATTTTTGTCGATGACTAAGCAGCGAGGGGGTGTAAAAATTTCGATGCCCACCCAATTTATTCTGATGACTTATCGAGTTTTGTCGATGGCTAAGCTATTAGGGATTGTTGGAATTTCGATGACCACCCAATTTATTCCGATGCCCGGACCATCACACGTATAACAACCTCATCGATGCAGATGCCCTCATTGCCATTGGAATCTGACGGCTAAATAGTGACTGGGCCATCTGAATTCAGATTCCTGAACCGTCACACATATAACATCCTCATCGGTGCGGATGCCCTAGTTGCCTTTGGAATTCCAATGACTTGTCAAGTTTTAACGACAACTAAGCAGTGAGGGGGTCGTTGTGATTCCAATTTATTTTGATGCCTAAACCGTCGGAACATTACTTGCAAGACATTGGAATTCCGACGACTTATTGAGTTTTACCGATGGCTAAGTATAGTCATGGTCATCGTTGGAAGGGTCTTCGATGTCTTTGAAATTCCGACGGTCTTGAGCACCATCGAAATGTCCAACTACAAGTTTTTGACGTCGTTTCTCATCTGCAGTCTGACAAATTATAGTTGGAATCCTGACGAACTGCTGTCAGAATTTGAGGCCAAATGTACTAGTGTTTAGATCTCTATCTTGGCTGACTTGGAAGATTATGCTTCCCGAAAGATAGTATATATATGAGGATGATCTGTTTATGTTAGATATAAAAAAAAGTGTGATATTGTTATGAAGATATGCGAGATTGGAAAAGAAAGATCTGACTGTTGGTGATGTTAGTGAGTGTGTTGGTTTTGAGGCACTAGAAGAAGTCTGGTTTGTGCAAATTGTGTTTCAGTGGTGCAATATTTCTTTCTTTCTCTCTATCTTTGGCAGTGAACCTTTTTTTGGGTAGTGAACCCACCTGTAGTGAACATTCTGGTAGTGAGCCACCCTTTGTAAAAATCACCCTAATCGGTGTTTTATATTGAGAACTAACATTCTTCATGTTTTTTCCCTTCTTGGGTTTTCCACATCATATCTGGTGTTCATTGTGTGATCTATTGTATGTCTATATTTTCATACTATATCTCTGTTAATTAATTCCATTGGATAGGGTCCAGAGGTGAGAAGAATAAAAGAAATTGTTTTAAGTTATCAATTGATTCACCCCCACCCTCTTAGTTGCTTGGATATTCAACAAGGAGCACAACCTTAGGGAAAGATACAAAGAACTTGTACAACTGAAACTCACTACTTTGGGGAAAGATACATAGAGTTGCCAAGAGAGATGTAGTGTCTTTCAATAGGAGTAGTTTAACTGAAGAGGAATAGGATCTCCTGATCATGAAATAGACCTTGAACCTCTATGTCAAGTGTCCAATATCATGGTAAAAATATTTGACTTGACTCTATTACTAAACACTATCAAGGCTCTTCTCAATAGGGTTGTTGCACACCTTTTCAACCAAATTTGTCTTCATATCATTCACAACCAGTTTGCATCAAAACAAATACCTGCCATGCAACTATACATTCAACACACATAATTTATCATCCTTCTATACAAACATATTCATTAAAATTCTCAATTTATTTGGCCCAAGCTATAGTACATAAAATTACATAACCTAGGCTATTCAAACCACTAATATCCAATGTGGTCACTTTAGGAGAAAGAGGGGACCCAAAAACACCACACATGCTTTTAAGTTGATTCCAAAGAGCCGCAAACCCTAATAAATCTTCCAAAGCCGGTTCCAAATGAAACATGTAGATAAACAATAAAACTCAACAATTAATTGGCCCAAAAATATCTTCTAATACAAATTACCTAATGCGGATCTTCACACACCATGGTGAGACCCAAAAACTTATTCCAACTTAACCTCCAATGTGCATATCAAGACTAGAAAGCATGATCCAGACAAGATAATTCATCTAAGCACACTAAGACTCAACATTGCTAACTAAACCAGATATCAAACCAACATAACTCACATGAAAAGTGAAAGAAACACTAGAGATTCGAACTTGAACACACCACAAACCAAATAAGCATGTCCTCCAAATTGCAATACTTGAATTCACATATCCAAAAGCCACCAAGAAAATTATGGATGAATTTGATAGACACTCTCACTATCAAATAATAGCAAAAATTAGTCTCATCATATGAGAAACCAAAGGACTTGCAAACTTGATAGTACACCATTCACAAAACATTAACATTATATCCAATTTCGCACACCATAATCTTCATAATTTAGATCAAAATATTCTTCCACTAGAGCATTAAATACTCTTTCTTGCATATTGAAAGTTCTGCTACACTGATCATTTGAAAACTTTCTTATGTAAGCATAACATCTCCTCAGATATGACAAGATCTTTAAACACTGAATACCAGACCAAATATACCACTAAACATCTATCACCAACTTACTATAACATCAATGATAGCACAACCTTAACTAAGATACCAATCAAACTCAATAGTAATGCATAGCAACACATATTGATATCATACATCTTTGATCATCTTCCATAATAAACTTCAACTAAGGCATTCATCAAACTCAATAGAAATCATCAATTTCTAACACTCTTAATCAACAATACAAAATAGTGAAACCTTCATATACATTCATGACAACATAATAACATCTCACCTATCGCCAATTGTAACCACTAGAAGTTTGCATAGAACAAGATTGTATCCGGACTAGACCATATCCAGACCAACAAGTTTGTCATCGAAGACAAGATATAAGACTAGACCACATATGAACCAATAAAGGGTAAAAGCACAAACTTGTGTCACAATTTTATAAAGGAACCAGCCAACACAACTAAAATTGTTTAACTTCGACTGCATAAAAGTGACATTTCTAAATTGAATTTTTAAATGATGTAAACTGATCAAATGTAGAAATATTAATGAAATTTAGTTCTATTATTTTTTTTAAAAAATTGATATTTTTTTAATAAATTCAAAGACAGATTTTTCATTGCTGAAAAATGCTGAAAAATTAGGGGTTCTAGTCAGTGTCACCAAAAAAAATGTAAATGAACTTTATTTTTTCTGATTTTTTTTTTCCAAATAGAGAACATATATATGCAGTGTTAAAAAAATAAAAATATTTTGGTGTATATTTTTCTCATTATAATATTTTGAAGTCTAACATAGATAAATTTGACAGTTTTCATTCAGTATCACCTTTTGACTACTAAATTTAACATTAACCAAAAAAAAAAAAACATTTTCGAGAAGATTCTCTCATCTAGTGAAAAAAAAAAATTAATTTAATTAATAAAAAATATTAAAATTAATCAAAATACTAAAAAAATTATATGTCTAAATTCGTGACTTCGAGCTCTACAAAAGGGTATTTTTTGATTTTGTAAAATAATATTTTGCTTGAAGAAAAATTGAGTAGAAGTGAAAAGTTTTAGAAATAAAGAGTTTTTCACCTTTTTTGTGCCACATGACATGACACATAGGCTAGTCTGGCTAGACTAGCCTTAGTTTTAACAATTAAAAAAAATTGATTTTGTTTTGAATGGAATCATTTAAATTAAGGGAGTCCAACCGAACTCAGTATGATCAGACTTTTGGTGTCATTTTGGTGCCACATAGGTGTCGTGTGAGGCCCTACCCTGAGCCATCATAGGATTTCAATTATTTTCATGTTGGACCTACTATTGATACTATATTTTGATGCATTATGGACATAGATTTTATATGAACCCATGTTTGGATAACATTGATCTGATTAAGTCATTTACTTTGATTTGCAGTACTTTATTTTGATGCTTTCTCTATAAATGATTTTATTCCATGATTATGATGATGATGCCATTTAGTATATTATTTATGTGGATGTTATCAGATAACTGGATACTTGATTTTTACAATTGAAATTGTATGCGATGTCTAAATTGTATTCTTTTTTGATAATATAATATGTGGTTTTTGGATTTACTAATGTGCAAGTGAGATGTGCAGGAAAATTATTCCATGTGACCATGGAAACTATTCAGAGAATTAAGCCTAGGCTTATGTGCGATTATGAAACCAAGGGTTGTCTATTTAGAGAGACAACACCTCATTTGTAAATGTGTTTCCATTTATAAATGTTATACTTGGATGTGTGTTTAATTTAGAAATTGTTTAATTTATAAATTCCAAAAAAAGGGACAATTAACATGTGTAATTTAGTGATGTGTAATTCTTTTTGTAATGTCACTTGACACATGTGTTGTAGGATGAGTTGGCATTGACATCTCTCTTTTGAGGAAATTTATTTTACCAATGCATATTTTTCAATTATCCTAGAATGGTCCCAAGAAAACCTTGCATAGGGAGCCATTAGAAAGGTCAACTCAGGGTTGACTCATAGGTAAACTTTAGGTGGACTTTTAGGGGGTTAAACTAACTCCTAGGGTCAAGTTAGGGGCATTTTTAGTGGGCCATATGATGTACCTATGGATGAATGCTAAATTTAGCCATGTGTCCACTACCTAGGGCCTGTTTAGCCTCCCCAAAAATTGAGTTTCTCAAATTGGTCGAATTTCATCTTTAGAAGAGTCTTCCTAGGTTAGATAACCCTCCTCATGAGTGGCATTGCTCTTCCCCATTCCTTTTACCCTTTTTGAGGTGTCTTGGCTAGAGAGTCTATAAGGTATTGGGAAGACCAACCAATGAACATCCTTCACCCTTCCCAAGTGGGTTGGAAAGAGTGAGGAGTGTCTTCATAGGGAATAGTTTGGGAGGGAGAAGTTTGATCACCCACTCTCTATTTTGGAGACTTAGATTTTTGGAGTAATTTTTGAAAGTTTTTGGGAAGATTTTGGCTAAGTATTAAAGAAAAAAAAAGTTGTGAATTTGGGCAGCTCTCCTACAACTTCTTTTTACCCTTTTGGTAGATTTAAGGTTGGTTGAACTCCTACCTCATGTATGATGTTGTTTTTGAAAAGATTGTTGTTGTATTTGTTTTCCATTGTTGTTTTTTTTATATGTGTAGGAAGATGTTGAGTTTTTATGTTATTGTTTTGGGAGTTTTCAAGGCCAAAATCACCCTTGGGAGGGTAGAGTGGTCTTGGGGTGAAGGGTTATTTGACAACCTATGAGTGAGAGGCTCTCTTTGGAAGAGAGTGATTCACAAGGGATTTTGTGGCCCTTGTTGCATAGTGATTTGTTTATGCAATGGGGGTCATAAGGGGAGTTTTGTTGGCCTGTATGCCTTGGGAGAGATAAAAGATTATAGGGACAATTTTGGAACTTGTAGATGTGTTTATTTGTAGCCTTGCTATGGCATTATGTTCTCTACTCGCAAAATTCTCCTCGAGGTATTTAGTCCACCTTCACCCCACTTGAAAAGTCACATAAGTGACATTGTTTAATCCTTGGGTTGGGAGTGTCTTTTGTTGTTATGAGTTTTCTGCTTGTATGTGTTTGAATGTGAGTTTCCCGTCTAGCCTTGATTCTCCTAGCATGGAGGTGGCTTCTTGTAAGCCTAGGTTGGGAGGTGAGCTTCCATGGTCAGAACCTTCAAGTTTTATTGCAAGTTGTACTTGGGAAAAGATTGGAGGACAAAGCTTGAGATGATTCTATGTCTTTATGTATTTAGTTGAAGAAAAGAAAATGTAACTATTGGAATAGTTTTTACAAAAAAAGATGTATTTTAAATTTGAAGCATTAAATGTTTTTATATGACTAAGTTTCACCATGAAACAAGATGTATATTTTTATTTAAATTATATATCCTTGCAAGTGTATTGTTGAATTTATCTTTTAATGATATGTTTATAGAAAAAAGAAAGATTAAGCATGAAACTTATAATTTGCTTCTATTGCCATTTGAAAGAAATTTTTTTTTTTTATCTAAATGCTAATAGTGGAGTATTTTTACTAGGAGGAAGAATTATTTATTTATGTTTATAGTTATACAAAAAAAAAAAAAAGATTTAGAATGATAATAAATTGTCTTTTAAGTGTTTAAAAAAAAAATGCAGAGTTATAAGCTAGTAAAGTAGTCACTTTAAATGAACTAATTGCTTAAGTCTATAGTTCAAATTCAAAGGAAAATTAATAGGCAACTTAGAAAGGGTTTTCTAATCTTACATTACTTCTTGTTATTATTAAACCAATGGGTTTTAGAAAGATTTATATGGCAGTTGTAAATAAATTAGTTTCTGCTAATCTCCTTCTATTCTGTAAATGCATATTAAGTAGAAAAATAACCAAACGTAGATAATGATAATGCATTAGATATTGCAGTTTATTGTATTAAATGTCTTTTTAAAAATGATAGTTGCAGTTGTAAATAGAAATATTCTATCACATTTTGCATTTTGTAATAGCATGTCAGAGAAAAGAATATAAATCTAGTTATAGTTTTATTAAATCAAAACAAAAAAATTAACTATATGTTATTGATATAAAAAAAATAGGGGAAAACAGATCTACTCTATTCTGTTATTTAACATATTCTGTTATTCTTCATCTATTTAATATTTTGGTTTGAAAAAAAAAAGAGAAATATTTTATCAAGTCTGTACAAATATTTTGTAACAATTATACATTCAGGTTAAATATATCAGAGTATTCAGAACAGAATAAATATATTGTGCATGAGTATAGGTATATCAATATATATATATATATATATAAACCTATAATAAATATTCATATATTTGAAATTTATATACTCAAAACTACACATTTTCCCTTAACTATGCTCACACACACACACACACACACACACACACACACATATTTATTTTCATTTAAAATTATATATATATATATATAAACAAAAAAAATACATGTTTCGGCCTAGTCGAGCCACTATGGTTAATCACAGTGGATAGCATGGGGCCACTACTGTGGGTAACCACAGTGGATGGCTCACGGTCGCCACTGTGGGTATCCATAGTGGTGCCCAAGAGCCTCCTCCACTCTATGCCTTCGCCCTCCTTTCTTCATGACCATGAAACCCTGAAAACAAACACACACACACACACACACACACACACCAGAAGCAAGGAAAAAAAAAAGATGTGTTAAGATAAGCAACCCTAACCCATTTTCGGGTTAGGGTTAGCATTTGGAAAGAAAGAAAAGAATAGGTTTAGTTATAAGAAATAATCCAATCCTAGTTAGGGTTTGAAATTTAATATGATTAAAATTGAAAAGAGGGGGGGAGACTCTTTTCAATTTGAGATGGGTAAAGCCCATTTACATTTTAATTAATTAAATAGAAAAGTTATTTTTAAAACCCATTTTCATTTTAATTAATTAATTAGGGAAGTTATTCCTACATTAGTTTTTTAGGGATTAATTTCTATATGGTAATATTATTCACATAATTGATTTAATTTTATTAACAAAGGTTATTAATGAGAGATTTTATATAGTTAGTTTTTATATTTAAATAAATATGGATGTTTGGGTTAAAACTCCTTTGGGGGATTTTAGTAATGAAATTTATTAATTGTATAATGTAAAATTTTAGCCTCTGAGGTCATTATTGGCCGAATATTTAAATAGTTGAAATTTAAATATCTAAGGGGTCTTAAAATTTGACTTTAGCATAAAATGAATTTATTTGGCAAATATAATAATTGATTTGGTTAACTTTAATAGTTATATTTAAAAGTGTATTCCGTGTATATTCAATCAATTATTTTAATATGAGTTAATATTATTTTATTTAGCCTTGAGTATTTTAAATACTATTGAGATAATTAATATCTCTTGATTTATTATTGGTGAATAATTAGAAAAAATTAATTAATTAATTAAGTTGTGATGACCCCTTTTAGGGAATAATTAGTCTTCTCTAATTATTGTCGCCATATTGATTTAGTTAATTAAATCAACTTTAGTAAACCATTCTTTAATCTTGAGTTAACCCTTAGTTAAGACAAACTTATTTATTCTATGTTAAATATAGATTATTTAATATATTTATGTTGTTGTTTAAAAATAAATAAAAAATTGTTGTTCTGTTTTTGCCCAAAAGTTTGGGCATGACATTTTGGTATCAGAGCAAGGTTTCCAACACTAGGAACCTTTCTCCATTACATTTCGCTTTTAATATTATTTTCTTTAAGAATTGTTATTAATTTTATTTATTTACTTTATTTTATTTTATTGATCATTAAGGATGTCGCTGGTTACGCAACAAGCTCATAAGCATGGTAGGGGTCCTAGACGTGCTTGCATGGCACATGAGGACATTGTGTGGGATGAGCCAGATTGAGAAGGGGATCGGGAAGCTCCTCCCAAACAATCGATTGACCCCAATAGAGACATTTTGGTTGCACTCCAGAACCTGATAGGCATAGTTCAGGATAGACTCCCAATAGTAGATTGTCAGGCAGAACACCAGAGTTAGGGGAGTCATAGATCCACAACTAGGGAGCAGAGTAGGATTCCACCTCCTAACCGTATAGAGGCCCAAGATGAGCATGAGCCTGAGTCAGTCCATCTACCTGAGGCACCTCCAGTAGTGGCACCAGTTATTTTTGAGAGAGCACCCCATGATCTTGGGGATTAGATCAGAGAGATTCTACGTCTTTAGCCACCATATTTTGCAGGATCTACCAATGGGGTAGAGGCTAAGGCTTGGCTTTTGAGTCTAGACAAGTGCTTTGGATTGTGTCCCTATGAGAGCAATTTGAAAGAACGGATTTCCATTCACCTTTTGAGAGGGATGACTTCCACATGGTGGAGGCAAGAGGAGTACAAGAATGATTTATCTAGAGACACTGTTACTTGGGACATCTTTATAGAAAGATTCAGAGATAGGTACCTACCAGAGCACTATAGGCAGCATAGGATTGAAAGTTCCATGACCTTCAACAAAAGGGTCTCTCTGTGTCCTAGTATGAGAGCAAGTTCTTTGAGCTCTTACCCTACGTAGACTACCTAAAAGATGAGAAGTTATTCATCAACCAATTCATCAGAGGATTGATTACTGAGATAGCAGGACCAATCAGGATGGTAGCTCTAGGGAGCCTTCAGGTTGTTGTGGAGAAGGCCTTGGTATCAGAGGAGATTCAGGGTAGATCGCAGGGCATGTGGGATCGACATCAAAACTAAAACCCCATACCGCAATCTTTTGGGTTTCAGAAACCCCACTGTAAGGGTAACCACAAGAATTCATCGGGGTCCTTTAAACCCCCTCCTCTGTAGCAGTCACAACAGAATCAGAGGCAAAGGCCTCCACAAGGTCAGTAGGGCTTTAAGCCCAAGCAGTGGCATTCATAGGGTCCTAGGCATGACTAGCGATCATGGGGTCCTTACACACCTCTAGCATGGACTCAGCAGTCCTCCAGGGGTGGTTTCAATGGTTCGAGTAGGATAGGAGGACAAGGATACTCTAGGCCACAGGGTGCTCAGTTCCAGACATGTGGTGCTTGCTTCACTTGTGGGGCCATGGGGCACATGGCGAGAGAGTGTCCACAGGGTCAGATGGCAGGAAATTAGAGGATGGAAGGTTTAGAGCCTACAGGTGGGGACATGGGTAAGTCCCATAGAGTCTTCACGGTGGTTGAAAACCGCCAGGTAGAGCATCAGGCCACAGTCATAGAGGTCGCAAGTATGATTAGAGGTAGCAGTGTTTCTATCTTGTTTGATTCAGGAGCTCTTGATTTGTTTATATCTCCATTGGTAGTGGAGCATTGTGAGCTAGTGGCATCTAGGAAAGGTGTTAGTTGGGAAGTAGAGTTGGCTTTAGGAGCTAGAGTGTCTGTTGAGTCAGTGGTTAGGGGCTGTTAGCTTCAGATTGGGAGTACAACCACCTTACTAGACCTTAGAGTCACACCTCTAGGATCTTCTGGCATTGCTCTTGGCATGGATTGACTATATGCCCACAGAGCCAAGATGGATTGTCACTAGAAAAAAGATCGATTTTCTGGACGATCAGGGTACCTCCATAGTTATTTCAGGGATTTAGAGGCTCGTATCACTTCTTATGATTTCCACTATGGATCTTAAGAGAAGCATGCAAAAGGGATGTCAGTTGTTTTCCATCACCATCAGTGATAGAAAGGAAGAGAATGAGAAGGAGCCTTCCCTAGATGATCATCCTATTAGTCTCAAATTCTGATCCCTTCTTATCTCTTGTGAGAAATTTACAGCTCTGTCTGCAAAAGAGAGATCAAGGAAAAGGAACTTCAGAGCAACATATGACAAGGTTTTTGCACCTTCTACACTTCAAACTTTTCCAAAGTTTAGGCGGGTATACCTCTTGTGAACTAAATTCACACTACAAAAATAGATCCACGGTAAACCAGTCTAAAAACCAGTGAATCTTATCGCCTTTAAACTAACTGAAACAAAGAAATAAGGCTTATGCTCATGTTCAGTGTTGACCCACAAAATATGTAAAAAAAATAACTACAATATATATCAGTGCCTTATCCAGGCCACAGAGTCATCCAAGTTTAAACAATAATTCCACAATTAAACATCTCCACACATCCTATCACCTCAGCTTCTATAAACCCCACATACGCCTGACATATATGAAAATTCATCCTTATCAAACTAGAAAGCATTCATCATATTCAAAGTTTATAAACAAGTAACTTACTGACAGAGATATTTCTTGCATATTTAATTTCCTTCCTGCAGAGAAAAGCTAAGAAACACACCTATAAAAGATTGCCTTACAATCCATGCTCAAATGAATAACCCTAAATTACTCAGATTGAGACCAATAAATATTTGCAAGCATACCCAAAGACAACACAAATTATAGGCTCAAAACCGATGGTCTGTATATTGATATTAATTTCAGAAAGTATTACAAAAACATTAGAGTTTTCTCCATAAGACTAGAAGAATCCCAGATATATTTCTACAGAGTTTTCTTACAATTTCTTACAATCCCTTTTTTCACAGTCTTGGTATCCATTTATAACAACATGGATGCATACAAAGCTTCAGACATCCCTAGGAAAATTTGTTACAACTATACTTTGTTTCAAAAAGTAGTTACAAGTCTCTTTTTGTCTCAGTAGCCTTTTCAGTTGGTAACTCTTTTGCAATATCCTCTAACTATCCTAGAGCATCTTCCAACTATTCTGGAGCATCTTCTTCTTGCACCACATATTTTTTGGACCACTCTTGAAAAACATCATCGGTAGGCCATGAGTAGCCAATAATCTTTTTCTTCAACTTTAATAGCCTTTTCCAAGAGTTCCTTATTTTGCTCACTTCTGACTCCAAGAAACTATAAATAGATTAGCTCCTAACTCATCCAGCCATACCTATTTGTCCTTTATCTGATTTTGGTTGACAAAACCTCTAGGAAATAGTTCAAATTTGCACTCAGTATACTCTTTTCTATATAAATTAGCCTTCATTTCCACATTGGCTTTCCCTTCCGCCAACTTTGTCAAACCTTTGGTTAATTCACATGTGGATCTAATAGTGGCATCGGATCCGGCTTCATCATAAGATACACACATGAATTATAAATCTACTTCCCTTAGGATCCACTTATTTAGAATAGGCTCTAGAATGGCCTTGTCCTCATTTAACTCACAAAGAGTGTCAAAAATTCTCTTCATATTGATATGTACCATGGGAGCATCAATGGTATCAGCAAAACTCAAAATTGTAGCCTTTATCTTCTCCTCATATTTGCTTTCAAAGAAGGCCTGAGCCTATTTCATCTTCTCCAATTTATGTTGATAGGTCTTACCTGGTTGAAAACCAGGTTGACAACCAGAAAGCATATGAGAAGGAGGGAATTCTGATGGGACTACTAGGTGGGGGCCTTGCTAGAGAAGAAGAAATTGCCAAGGTAGAGGACTCACCTCCAAGGTATTGTCCCATCAGCTGACTTTGAAGTTTGGCAATGATAGTGTCCTTGCTAACTACCTCCTTTTTGGCTTCATTATAATCCTTTATAATTGTTTCCAACTTAATATGAAGATTAGCCTTTTCTTTTGCTTCCTTCTCTGCTACTGCTGCATTGAACTTAGCAGTCTCTACAATAGTACTACCTGCTTCCACCACCCCTGTATCCTAGACTCTCCTGACTATCATTCCTCCTAAGACACTAGACTCCGAGGTCTCCTTCCTTCTTCTACCCTCATTTCTTTTAAGGGACCACATTACCAGAGAGGCATCATCTTTGCTAAATACCACTCCTTTCATTGGCTTGGTTTCCTTTCTGACTGTTTCCAAGACCAATGCATCAGCTATATCCCATTCAAGGAGAATTAGCATACCGGCTTTTGAAACCATTTCCCTTCCAACCTCAGGAATGATGGCTTTGAATTCAACCATCATTTCTTATTTGACCTCTTCTTCTATTGAATTTGTATCTTTATGAGGTTGTTCACTTATTCTTTTTGCACATCTGATCTTGAACTGATCAATATTCCGTTTCCATAGAAACTGCATGAAAGCACCTGATGCAACAAAATTACTGTCAGCTAGGAATTCTTCACTAGCTTTCTTGACAGTGATGTCCATCTCTTTTCCTTGTAGCTCACCATCAGTTACGTCCATTTCAGCACTGGGTGACTCCTCTGGCATTCCTTCTTGAGTCTCATTGTAGGTGTATGCAATTTCACCTAGACTCCCTAATTGTAATAATTGCTCTGCCACAACTTGCTCATCTCCTATATGAATTGGGGACTGAGAGGGAGAGTACTGAGGGTCATCGGTTTCAATTTATTTTGCTACCCTATGCCTTTTTGGTGAATCCTGAGTCTCTATAATATATTCAATGGCCCTCTTCCCTTTGGAAGTAGAAGGTTCACCTGACACTGGCATCATCACAGTGTATTTAGATTTTTTCTGCATTATATAGTTACCTGGTGCAATAGCCTTGGCAAAGCTAGGCTTGGATAGGACCAATTTAGCCCTATTAGGATCATTCTGCATTATGGCCTCTCTCTTCTCCTTCAAGGTTTGCATTAAATCCTCAAAATAAAGAATCAAGAATTTAATCTTTTCCTCAAATGGGGTAAAACTGGAAAGAGGATCATAGCTAGAATCAAATTGGTGGATGAAGTCAAGGGCTCTCTTGTAGGCAATCCACTTCTCCTTTCTTAGCTCCTGCTCATCTAGACTGAATTCATTCTTGATTAGATCTTCGGGGAACTGGAATTGGTGAGGCCTGATCTTACAAACTACCCTCTTCCTGAACATGTCATTGAAAAAATCTACAAGCTCTCCATACCTAGATACTGCAGTTGATAACATGTACGGCTTGAAGAATTCTTCAAAGAACTTTCATCCACCTTTGGTTATTACAAAGTGATGAGCCATTTTGATGGTTGGGAAAATTGTCCCTTTACCCCTGTTGATCAACTCGGCTTCCTGCACTCCACTAATCTGCCTCAGTACTTCTACAATTCCTATTTTTAATGGCACTTGATAGGGAAGTAAATAAGGGGTCTCTCTGAAACCAAATACTTTGAGAACAGTAGAGACTAGATACAAATGCATATCTCCCTAGTTATGAATAATCTTGATGTCCTTTGCAAACTCTTTGGGCCTAAGGAATTCCAAGAGAGCCTTGGGAATCCTAGGGTTTTCTGCAGATAACAGCACTCTAATCTTAGATGCAAAGCATCTATCAAACTTCAGATAACTCGCATCCTCTCTATCCCAAGATAGAACAGTACTCCACAATTGCACTGGCATCTCCTCTTTATCCATGACCTTAACCAGGTCCATCTCTTTTACAAAATAATCTGCCCCTTTGAAAAGAAACATATGCATCAACAAGGAATACCATCCAAATGGCTTGTCTACCTTACTATTTTTAATTACTACTAGGCTTGCATGGATAGCATCAGTGAAGAAATGAGCAAAGTCAAATGTTATGGCCAGCGAAGGGTTCAAAATTTGGGCAATCATTAACATATAATAGACTAGCATTTTTTTCTTGACATCTTCCCCAAAAATTTGACACAGTGTCCAGTACATACACTTAGCTCTGAAGCTAAATAGATTCAAGGAAAATGGCTCCATTGTGCTAGGGCCTACAACTATTAATCCCCCTATTTTGACAAAAAATTCTCTCAATGGGCCACTCCTAAGATGATCTCTTTGGGCATTGTAAACTTGGGTTAATGCCTCAAAATCAATAGGCTCAAGATAGTGGAAGCTTCACTAAGCTTGAAGACTTTTTTAAATTCATCATCTTTGATTTTGACAAGGGCTGATCCCTTTATGTTTCTAATGCATCTGGTATTAGGGTCATAGCTTTGTGCAATTAGGGTCAACAAATAAACGTCCATGAACACACCAGGGACCACAAGTTTCCCTACATCTAAATCCCAGATACTATTCATAGGGGAAGGGGCATGTCTCTGACCAAAACCCACTTTAAACAAACTGAGACCAAATATCCCTATTTTAGGGTCCCTCAACCAATTTCCTTTATCATATAAACCATCCCCAATTTTCAGACGGGGGTTCTTTGGTACTAACTCCTTAGCTCTAGCCCTGACATTGGTCGACATGGTTAACTGCTCAAGAAAATCATCACAAATATTTTGGTCCTGGTAATCTACCTTTCCTGTTAATTCTCTTCTGGGTCCCATTTTAAAAGTATGTGACTAAGCCAATTATCAATCAAAACAATGTTCTAACTGCACAAGACCACAATTCAACAATCTTTAAGCAAAGGGTAAACAAAGACCAAGGGAACCTAATTTTAGCTTGAAGCAACTCTACTCTACACCAGTGCTCTCTGCAATTACTTCTGTGCAATGATACCCTCATTCAATTGATGCGGGAACATATATGGAAATTTGGCTCCTTAACTACAACATTAACATCGCATGCTTCGGTCGTCCCTTCAGAATTGAATTCATGCAAGAATTCAAAAATTTGGCTCCAACAGGTCAGAACAGCTCTAAGTATTTTTTCCTTTTCTTCTTTCGTTGTTTCGTAGAGTGTAAAGCGCTTGCAAGTTCATCTAACAAAATCACGCCGACTGTCCAATCAATTGAAACTTGATCGACTTTTAGCTTTTGACTTTTCCTCATTTAGCAATGAACTAAAAAACCTTTTCGCTATTTTACAATAGGTAACCATCTTGCATCTTATCCTCACGAAACTGCACTAGCCATCTGATCAACTAAAACTTGGTCGGTCTTTACTCCATCTTAACCTGATGGTTTATATTACTAACCATGCTCAAATCAGTTACCGCTAACCGTTTTTGCCATTTCGCAAACGGTAACAAGCTCACATCTTTGGGTTGCAAAATAACACCCTCTGTCAGATCTTTCTTGAGATGCTCATCCCTTATCAAACCATTAGAACCTGTAGATGTGGGCTTTCTGAATCAGCGCCATTCACTTTTGTATTCGATCCCTCTTGAAACTGACGTGTCAACTTCCTACTCGCTAAAAGACTTCAGTGAGATCTAATTCGGAAATGCCACCTATGCCTAACATATATCCTCTTTGTCTTTAGTTTACATCATTCTGTTTGTTGGGCCTACCACTTGGTCACCAAGTTTGTTCTTTGATTTACGTGATCTCGAGGACACATGTAACCTTTTGATTCGTGATCCCTATCTCCTAGACTGCTCATTTGTAATGCCATGTCATTTCACCATTTCGCGAAAACAAACTCTCGAGCATCTTTGGGTTGTGAATATATGCAAGCCGTTGATTATTCTCTAAACCACTCACTCTTTACTCATCAGAAAACCCACCGGCTTCTGGGACCCACCACAACCTTTCGCTATTTTGCAATAGTTAAAACACATGCACTTTGATCTCATGAAATAACGAGGGCCATCCGATCAGATAGAACATGATCGGTCTTTAATCTTCAGAATAAGCTTGGATGTTGGCCCCAACAAACCCTTTTGCTACTTCACAATAGGTAATTTTCGGGCATGTTGAGTTCGTGAATCCACACGGGCCATCCGATTGGCTAAGAATTGATCGACTTTTACAAGGCCTGACGAACATTAGAAAAGGTAGATTTAAAGGCGAATAAAATTTAAAACATTTAAAGGGACTGCCTAGGTAAATAGCAATGGGGGGAACACTTTGCACGACAAAAGGACCCATCGCTTAAGTGAATAAAGTAATACAGAATTAGAAACCAAAGGTTTTTTCTCAAAAATTGGAGAGACTTAAAACCTAAACCCTGAACCCCTAGGACTTAAAACAATTTTGAAGAAACTAGGGCATACCAGACTCAAAAATTTCAAAAACGTAGCCAATTATGGACTGAAAACATCCATTTTTAAAACAGTGATAACAACGGCTCTGACTGGGGATGGTTGATCATAGGATCAACACAAGAAACACAAAAACTCTGGACAAATAGACCAAAAACAAGCCAAATAGAAAACAACCAAAACAAACCCAAATATATACAAACAGAGGAGTGACTGTGCATGGACATCAAGAAAAGTAATGCTTCTGGAATTGTCCATGCACTGGAAATTCCTATACTTCATCATTCATATTCTTTAGAAAGTATGAGTCTTTTCCATTCACATCACAAACCACAGAAGGGCCAATCCATAATGACTCAAACTTCTTATGCTTTCCCTTGTCCTGTCCTTTTGCATTCCACTGAAGAACAACATCACCGATTTGAAACCTTCTCAATGATGTCCTTTTGTCAAACAAATACTTAGACTGTAATTGGATCTTCAAATTTCTCTTATGGGCTAAAGTTTTGATTTCTTCCACTTCCACCATCTGAATCATTCGGTCCTCCATAGGCTTAGACAACTCCATGTCTTTATCTTGCAAGAATTTATATACTGGAAGAAGATTGTTTACTGGCACTCTAGCTTGTGTATCATAAACCAGTTCAAAAGGTGACATTCCAATGGCCTTCTTGATAGTAATTTTGTCAACCCACAAAGCTAATTTCAACTTTTGATCCCATGACCTCTTGTTCTCTTCTAAGATTTTCTTAATAATGTTCAGGAGGCTTTTATTACTAGATTTAGCTTGTCCATTCCCTTGAGGATGATAGGGTGAAGATTAGGACATAATTATCCCATGACTAGTGCAAAATGTAACAAACTCTTCAGACCTAAAACTAATAGCATTATCCATTACTAATTTTGCAGGGACTCCAAATCTAGTTATAACATTAGCTATCAGGAAATCGATGACAACTTTACTTGTAGCTCTCCTGGTGGGTATGGCTTCAATCCATTTAGTAAAATAGTTAGTTGCTACTATAATCCACCTGTGGCCTCTTCCTGATCTTTCAACAATTTTTCCAATAAAATCAATGCCCCACTGGACAAAAGGGGCTTCCACTATGATCGGATTTAAAGGTAAAGCTCCTTCATATTTTAGCTTGGATGAAAACCTTTGGCATGGGTCACATTTCCTTACATGTTCATGAGCATCTTTAAATAAGGTAGGCCAATAATACCCAGCCCCGACTATCTTTCCAGTAGTTGTCTTAGCAAAGTAATGACCTCCACATACTCCATCATGCATTTGAATCAACACTTTCTTGGCCTGGAATTCATCCAAACACATTAGTAATACCCCATCTCTATTTCTCCAAAAAAGGTCACCCTGAATGAGAACATATTTTTGAGACTTAAGCTTTGGTGACCTTTTCTGATTTTGGGTCATCCCTTCTGAAAATGTAGCATCTCTCAAGAAATGTACTACTTCTGAATACCAGGGTTGCTTTTCAATGCTGGTGACTACAATGTTTTCAACTTCAACATTGTTTACTTCAACATCAAGAAGATTGGATTCAACCATAAGCTTGGCCAGGCCTAAGCCTCTCACCAATTTGGTGATCTTTATTTCCAAATCAAATTCTTGGATTCTGTTAATCCATCTGCACCTTTTGCTTGTAACCTCAGATTGGGACAAAATGTCCTTGACTGCAGCATGTGGAACATAAACAACTACTTGTGCATTTACAAGATATGGCCTAAAAGCCTTGACAACTTTAACGAAAGCATATGCCTATTTTTCCATGATCTCATACCTTAATTCTGCTACTTGTAAAGACTTGCTATAGAAAGATATGAGATGTTCAAATCCCTCAATATCCTTTTGCAACAACATTGCAACTACTATATGGTATGAAGCAAAAGAGAACAAAGAAAATGGCTTACTATAATCTGGGCATTTCAACACAGGTGCTTCCTAAACGGCTTTTTTAATCTTAGCAAAAGCCTTTGAAGCTTCTTGATCCCAGCAAAACTTGGTATCCTTCTTGAGCAGTCTAACAATAGGCTTTACTACCTCTGCAAAATTTGCAATGAATCTTCTAACAAAATTAACTTTTCCTAAAAAAGATTGAATACCTTTAACACTCTTTGGTTCAGACACATTGTTTATTGCTTCAATTCTTTTAGGGTCTATCCTTACCCCTTCCTTGGAGACAATATGCCCTAGCAACTTCCCTTCAGTAACAGCAAAATGACACTTCTTGGGGTTTAATGACACACCAAATTCCAAAGCCTTACTGAACACTTATTCCAAATGTCCACAGTGGTCATTAGCCTTTTTGGAGAAACATGTTAAATCATCTTGGTACACAACCATGATGATGTTGATGAATTCTTTGAAGGCTACATCCATTGCTCTCTGAAATGTAGCTCCATCATTTTTTAATCCAAATGGCATTCTTACATAAACATATGTTCCCCAAGTGGTGGTGAAAGTGGTTTTGAATTACTTAGATTCCTTCACTAGCACCTGATTATACCCTGAGAAACCGTCCATCATTGACAAAAGATCATAGCCAGTTACTCTCTACAGCATGGCTTCCATATTGGGAGAAGAATAATTATCCTTCAGGGAAGCAACATTTAAATTTCTAAAATCAACACACAATCTTATTTCCCCATTTTTCTTTCTAACTGGGACCAAATTGGAGACCCATGAAGAATGTCATATAGGTTTAATAATCCCCCCTTCTCTTAGCTTAGTCAATTCTTGCTGCATCTTGGTTTCTAGCAAGGGATTAATAGGTCTCTACTTTTGTCTGAAAGGATTAGCATCTGGAAGTAAAGGAGCTTCATGCTGAAATAGGTCTTGTCTATACGCCTTTAGGTCTTCACAGGACCAACCAAACACATGCTTATGTCTTTTCAATAAATTAATAAGATTAGTTCTGACATGAGGAGGCAAGTTTTTTACAATGTATACCAACTTAGGGGATAGTTTTGTCCCCAAGTTTACTTCCTCCAATTCTTCTAACTTGGTAGTAGATTGCTAGTGCAGGTGACTGTCATTATAGCTGAACATGCCTTCAAGCTCTACCAACCCTTTTGGTATCTCATTTGTTTCCAACTGAACCAAGTCATTGTCGAATACTGTCTCTCTATTGTCAATCACCTCTACTAATGCATTGCAGTCAATTTTTTGTCCATCATAATCATCAATGCATTGTATGAACCTAAGAATATCTTCATCATCGGCAAAAACTTGCCAATTATACACATTATCAGGGATGGCAGGCCTAGATTTTATTTCCATAGTGGATATGCCGGTTAGTGTTGCATCATCATTTTTCAATGCAACATTGGCTAAAAAGTCTACCATGATATTCTTTGATCTCTCTATCCAATTAATAGAAAAGCACTAAAATGCTCAATGACATCCCAAACTGCATGCTTATATCTTTTCAATCTATCATTTTTTGATGCATATTTGGATCTTACCTGAGAGACAACCAATTATGAATCTCCTAAAACTTTCAACAGTTGTATCACATGTCTCTTTGCAACTTCAAGCCCCAATAACAGAGCTTCATATTCAGCCATGTTGTTTGTGCACTGAAAGGCTAATAAGAAAGAATACTTAAAAGTTATACCTGATGGGGATACAAAAAGAACTCCTTCTCCAGATCCTTCTTTGGAGCAATCTCCATCAAAATACATCTGCCATAGACCATGTTGTTGTGATTCCAATTCAATCACAATGGAGTCAGTATTCTTTAATTGGGGTAAAATTGGTTGTACTCTAAAGTTGTCAAGATCCACATCAATCATACAATTGAGCATGCTAGGATCCACATTTTCAATTACTCTAGGAGCACGTGGTTCTCTGTATAACTTGACTTGATTCCCATTGATCGGGATGGTAGCATAAGATAAATCCAATTGGACATTTCAGCCTACTACTACTACCCACTTCCTGGATAATAACATGCCATAATGAGGCTCAGTGTTAGTGACAATAACATCCATCTTATAGGCCACTTCAGGGAATGCTGCTATCTTCACTTCAACATCTCTCATTGTACCTATCACAGGCACTTCTCTGTTATCCATAGCATAGCATTTCCCATATATTGTAGTCACTGATAATCCTAATTCTTTCATAACACCACAAGGCATTACATTAGTAGCTGCACCTGAATCTATCATACATTTTTTTATCAACAAGTTATTCACTAACAAAGTGACATAAAAAGGATCTACCTATGAAGTCTCTTGAGTAATAGTTGTTCCAACATAAACCTTTAGGGTTTGGAACTCCTAATCCTTTCCATTTTTAACTGAACCAGTGGGGAGGACTGTTTTACTGTCAAATATATTTTAAAACAAAGACAAGGCAGCTTCTCTATGTTCTTTTATTTTTAGTAACTCTATTAATGGGATAGTAACTTTTATTTTTGTAAGAGCCTGAGCCATGTCAAATGTGGAATTGTTGCTCAACTCAACATTAGCTTTAACTCTTTCTACCTTAGGCTGACTCGCCTTCTTTGTTGTGGTAGCTCCTTGTGTATCATTTGTATTTTTATCATCTGTACTCTTGGGTACATCTTTAATTTGATCTTTCTTTTCTTGACCCATTTGAGGGGTAGTAGCACTACTTGTTGCCCTTTTTTGAAAAACCTCTTTTATAAATATAGAACCAGGTTCACCCTGATCACTATCCTTTTTGGTGCTCCTTAGGTTATAATTGTGCTTTGCCTTAGCTATAGCAGCCTTGGTGAGATTTTTCACTTCTTCCTCACTAGGCCTTCTAAGATGAACTTCTTCATCTTCAATGGTTACCACATTTAGAGTAGGATGCCAATCAAGTGTTAGTTGTCCTTGGAAAGACCTTTTACTATCTAACACATCACTAAATTCACTTTGTATAGATTCCTCATCACTTTCTACAATGGTTTCAAACATATTAATATCAGGCTCGACCTCTTGTCTCATGGACTCTTCTAGGGCTTGAGCAACTGCACACTGATGAGGAGAATGTGGCCCATCACAAGCAATGCACCAAGGAGTGTTCTCTATGTTGTGAATTTTTTTTCCTTTTAACGGATCAGGGGTGTCTTGGCTCTGAACATTCTTAGGCTTCTCATTCCGAGGTTTACCATCCTTCTAGTTGGTATTATAAGGCATATCATGCAATCTGGGAGGTCTATCTTGCCAATTATAGTGAGGCTTATCATTTTTATTTACCTTAGTAGTTAGATCCTTCATAGCAGTGACTAACTTTTCTATCTTATCTTCCTCCTTAGAAACTTTGTTTTGTTGTTGTTTTGTTTCCTACCATAGCCTACCATTAGTTCTTCTTCCTAATTTTCCGGATGCTTTCCTATTTCTCTCCACATTGATAGCAATTCTGAAAGCATCTCTCAGGCTATGTGGATTCTTATCCCTTAAAATATAAGCCATTTTGGAATCAAATGTACTATAATAAGTGTTCAGACACATGTTATCATCTAATCTCATCACCTGATACAATCTATGCATTGCCTTCTAAAATCTAGCATTGAAATCTGTGACCATTTCATTATCAGATTTTCTAATATTATTGAATTCATTTAACATGAAACTCACATTTGTTTTGTCACCATATTGTTCTTGAAATCCTCCCAAGACCCAATGCTATTAACAGGGAGACCCCTATACCAATCTCTTGCATCATCTATTAGGGACTGGACAAATAATTTCATTATGACATCTTCATCTACTATCTCATAATAATTTATCAAGTCACCAAAAGATTTTAAATGGTCCTCTGCACTAATTGCATTATTTCTAGCAAATTTATGGAGTCTATCTCTTAATTCAGTAGGAACATGGTTAGGATATCCTAGGATTCCATCAAAAAATAACTGTCTATACTGTTCTAAGTTGATAGGTCTCCTTTGGAAAGGGTTAACAACATTATTATTACCCATGTTCATTCTCACATTGGGGATTTGAGTTTGAGAGATCTGGTTATTTTGATTAATTATAGAAGCTTGACTGGCTATTGTTGTATTGACAGGCAAAGTGGGTTGAACTTTAGAAGGGGGGAGGGAAACTTGCTGAAGAACAGGCTTATTGAGATCTTCTGATGGAAAGATGATAGGGGGAGCTTTTAGATAACCAATTTTTCTTTTAACTTCTTGGTTAACTACCTCTAACTCAGCTTTCTCTAGCTCCATTTGTAAATCTTCTTTTTCTTTCCTCATTCTTTCCATCTCCCTCTCATGTGCTGATAATCTATCAGAGATCTCTACTGTAGTCTTTGATCTTGACCCGCCTTCCATGCATTTTTGCTTGCCTTTATCAACCTCATTTCTAACAGATTGTAGGTCACTAAAAACCTCCTTATTTGGTTGGATTAGTGACTTATATGCTAGTTTAGCTTTGGGAACTAGAATTTCCCTAATCACAGGACCTTCATCATCACTCTTTTCCTTTTCTTGGGCCAACAATTCAAGATCAGCAATCTTCCTAAGAAGCCTATCTCTTTCCATTAGTTTTGCTTTGACTTCCTTCTCGCTATTTGCTTCCTTTTGGGCTCTTAAGGAGATTAAGTGATGAACCTTTCTATTTAGGTCCTCTATTTCTTGGGACACTTTATCTTCATCAAGGAAGATCTCCTTAGAGTCAGATACATTAACTTGGTCTATATCAATCAAGCTAATGTTTCCATCAACTGTTCTAGGCAAAAAATGTTTGACTACATTAGAACTACTTTTGTCTCTCTTGGAAAAACTAGCATGAGATATATCTTGATTTAAAACATGAACATCATCCATATTTCCAAATAATCCAGAATGGAAACCTAAAACATCATGTTCAGATTCTCGGGAAGAAGAATTAGACTTTGCATAAACAGGTCTATCAAATACCTTACCAGTATTGTTACTTTTCTGCACCCAGGCAACATTTGATGGCTCATGTAATACTGATCTCTTCTGACCTCTTCCTGACTATTCAGGTAATCCCTCCTGCAATGTCTCACAAGGATGCTTTTTCATGAAGGATCTGGTGTTTTATCCTCCTTGCATTGTGCTTGTTTCCTTTTAAGAATTGTATTTATTTCACAAGGATTGGTTATGAATAACAGAGTCGCCACCCACAAAACTATCAGAAATATGAAAACAAGCTTGAACAAAATATTGTAAATCTTTAGACCAAAATCACATATCAAATATCGTGAAATTTTTTTGAAAAAGATATCCTGACAACACTGATATTTCATTGAAGCACCGATCTATACCACAGACACACCATGATCATTCTGATCTAATCCAAGCACCAATATGCACCTGGGTTCACACTGTGACTCTCCCCAGCAGAGTCACCACTTTTGTTAGTCTCAAATTCTAATCCCTTCTTATCTCCTATGAGAAATTTACAGCTCTATCTGTAAAAGAGAGATCAAGGAAAAGGAACTTCAGAGAAACATATGACAAGGTTTTGCACTTTTTACACTTCAAACTTTTCCAAAGTTCAGGCGGGTATACCTCTTGTGAACTGAATTCACACTACAAAAATAGATCCACGGTAAACCAGTCCAAAAACTAGTGAATCTTATCACCTTTAAACTAACTAAAATAAAGAAATAAGCCTTATGCTCATGTTCAGTGTTGACCCACAAAATATGTAAAAAAGATAACTATAATATATATATCAGTGCCTTATCCAGGCCATAGAGTCATCCAAGTTTAAACAATAATCCCACAATTAAACATCTCCACACATCCCATCACCTCGTCTTCTATAAACCCCACATACGCCTGACATATATGAAAATTCATCCTTATCAAACTAGCATTCATCACATTCGAAGTTTCTAAACAAGTAACTTACTGACAGAGCTATTTCTTGCATATTTAATTTCCCTCCTGAAGAGAAAAGCTAAGAAACACACCTATAAAAGATTGCCTTACAATCCATGCTCAAATGAATAACCCTAAATTACTCAGATTGAGACCAATAAATATTTGCAAGCATACCCGAAGACAATACAAATTCTAGGCTCAAAACTAATGGTCTGTATATTGATATTAATTTCAGAAAGTATTACAAAAACATTAGAGTTTTCTCCAAAAGACAAGAAAAATCCCAGATATTTCTGCAGAGTTTTCTTACAATTTCTTGCGATCCCTTTTTCCATAGTCCTCGTATCCATTTATAACAACATGGATGCATACAAAGCTTCTGACTTCCCTAGGAAAATTTGTTACAACTATACTTTGTTTCAAAAAGCAGTTGCAAGTCTCTTTCTGTCTCAGTGACCTTTTCAGTTGGTAACTCTTCTGCAATATCCTCTAACTGTCCTAGAGCATCTTCCAACTATTCTGGAGCATCTTCTTCTCGCACCACATATTTTTTGGACCACTCTTGAGAAACATCATCGGTAGGCCATGAGAAGCCAATAATATTTTTCTTCAACTTTAATAGCCATTTCCAAGAGTTCCTTATTTTGCTCACTTCTAACTCCAAGAAACCATATTGTGATTTGATCTTTTCTATTTCCTCAATTATTTTAATAGATAGTGAGGTGTTATCTTTATTGATTATTTCATTTACCCTTAGAGACAGATTAGCTCCTAACTCATCCAGCCATACCTGTTTGTCCTTTATCTGATTTTGGTTGACAAAACCTCCAGGAAACAGTTCAAATTTGTGCTCAGTATACTCTTTTCTATATAAATTAGCCTTCCTTTCCACATTGGCTTTCCCTTCTGCCAGCTTTGTCAAACCTTTAGTTAATTCACATGTGGATTTAATAGTGGAATCAGATCCGGCTTCATCATAAGATACACATAGGAATTCTAAATCTACTTCCCTCAGGATCCACTTATTTAGAATAGGCTCTATAATGGCCTTGTCCTCATTTAACTCACAAAGAGTGTCAAAAATTCTCTTCATATTGATATGTACTGTGGGAGCATCAATGGTATCAGCAAAACTTAAAATTGTAGTCTTTATCTTCTCCTCATATTTGCTTGCAAATAAGGCCTGAGCCTGTTTCATCTTCTCCAATTCATGTTGATAGGTCTCAGCTGGTTGAAAACCAGAAAGCATAGGAGAAGGAGGGAATTCTATGATGGGACTAGTAGGTAGGGGCCTTGCTGGAGAAGAAGAAATTGCCAAGGTAGAGGAGTCACCTCCAAGGTATTATCCCATCAGCTGACTTTGAAGTTGGCAATGATAGTGTCCTTGCTGACTACCTCCTTTTTGGCTTCATTATAAGCCTTTAGAATTGTTTCCAACTTAATTTGAAGACCTGCCTTTTCTTTTGCTTCCTTCTCTACTACTGCTGCATTGAACTTAGCAGTCTCTAAAATAGTAGTAGCTTCTTCCACCACCCCTGTATCCTGGACTCTCTTGACTATCATTCCTCCTAAGAGACTAGACTTCGAGGTGTCCTTCCTTCTTCTACCCTCATTTCTTTTAAGGGACCACATTACCAGAGAGGGATCATCTTTTCTAAATACCACTCCTTTCATTGGCTTGGTTTCCTTTCTGACCGCTTCCAGGACCAATGCATCAGCTATATCCCATTTAGGGAGAATTACCACATCGGCTTTTGAAACCATTTCCCTTCCAGCCTTAGGAGTGATGGCTTTGAATTCAGCCATCATTTCTTGTTTGACCTCTTCTTCTATTGAATTTGTATCTTTATAAGACTGTTCACTTATTCTTTTTGCACATCTGATCTTGAACTGATCAATATTCTGTTTCCATAGAAACTGCATGAAAGCACCTTATGCAACAAAATTGTTGTCAGCTAGGAATTCTTCACTAGATTTCTTGACAGTGATGTCCAACTCTTTTCCTTGTATCTCACCATCACTTATGTCCATTTCAACACTGGCTGGCTCCTCTGGCATTCCTTCTTGAGTCTCATTGTAGGTGTATGTAATTTCACCTAGAATCCCTAATTGTGATAATTACTCCGCCACAACTTTCTCATCTCCTATATGAATTGGGGATTGAGAGGGAGAGTACCGAGGGTCATTGGTTTCAATTTATTTTGCTACCCTATGCCTTTTTGGTGAATCCTGAGTCTCTATAATATATTCAATGGCCCTCTTCCCTTTGGAAGTAGAAGGTTCACCTGACACTGGCATCATCACAGTGTATTTAGATTTTTTCTGCATTATATAGTTACCTGGTGCAATAGCCTTGGCAAAGCTAGGCTTGGATAGGACCAATTTAGCCCTATTAGGATCATTCTGCATTATGGCCTCTCTCTTCTCCTTTAGGGTTTGCATTAAATCCTCAAAATAAAGAATCAAGAATTTAATCTTTTCCTCAAATGGGGTAAAACTGGAAAGAGGATCATAGCTAGAATCGGATGAAGTCAAGGGCTCTCTTGTAGGCAATCCACTTCTCCTTTCTTAGCTCCTACTCATCTAGACTGAATTCATTCCTGATTAGATCTTCGGGGAACTAGAATTGGTGAGGCCTGATCTTACAAACTACCCTCTTCCTGAACATGTCATTGAAAAAATCTTCAGGGTCTGCACACCTGGATACTGCAGTTGATAACATGTACGGCTTGAAGATTTCTTCAAAGCACTTCCATCAACCTTTGGTTATTTCAAAGTGATGAGCCATTGTGATGGTTGGAAAAATTGTCCCTTTACCCCTGTTGGTCAACTTGGCTTCCTGCACTCCACCAATCTGCCTCATTACTACTGCAATTCCTATTTTTAATGGCACTTGATAGGGCAGTAAATAAGGCATCCCTCTGAAACCAAATACTCTGAGAACAGTAGTGTAGCATCCTAAAATTGTGACACTTACAATTTCGACCGCATTTGGGTCTTCACGATGGCGACGCAACACTGAACCTGAATGGAGACCCCGAAACTTGCTCATGACATCAAAAACTGCATTTTTCCAGCACCCTGCTTGATCCCTCCTTGCACCCTGCTGTCCCGGGAGGTGGGACCAGAGCGCCCAGTGCCCTGGTCCTTCAGGACTAGGGCACCTAGTGCCCTGGTCCCCCAGGACCATGGCGCCCAGCGCCCTGGTCCTTGGCCCTATTTTGGGCCCGGTCTCCTATGGGACTTCGGGCCTTTTTGTTTGCAAATTGGAAAATAACATTTCCTGGTCGGCCTAAGGTCGGGAAAATTAGTCTTTTAACCCTAATTGGTAAGTATATAAACTACTTTTCCTCTCTCATTTTGGAGAAGAGGGAAAAAGGCGCGAAAATGATATTCAAACATTCAAGCATTCAAGCATTCAAGCATTCCTTCAAGCAATTGATCATTCTAAGTCTCCATTCAAGGCTAGGTGTTGCATTCAAGACAAGGATTCAACCATTGAAGAGGAGATCACATACTACAACATACAACAACATCTATACCTTCGCATATAAGGATACAAACATCCTTACAACAAGGTATTAGTACTTGTTTTACATTACATTTACAGCATTTCTCATTTCTTGGTTAATTCCAAAACTGGGGTTTGACCTAAGGGCAAACCCCTAATCCCTAACCCCCCAATCGTCTTCGCTTTTCTGTGTGTAGGTTGCAGGTACATGGCTGAAATTGAAGATCTGGAATCCTTGTGCAGAGACGAACAGATCCCCCTTCGTTTCGCGGATTTTTCGGAGGACCGTGTGCACGCCGGGCGCCATCGTCCCGTCAAATTTTGCTCAAATTTGCAGGACAGTGCCGTCTCGACATTTTACCACTGATTCCAGGTCCGCAGCTTCATATCATATCCCTATCTCTATTTATAAGTGAATCTTTCTTGCTTCTACATGCATTCCTAGTTCAATCTTTCTATCTACATTCTTTACAAAAGAGGGTATCCTTGCTATCACAACCCTTGAAACTCATATAAAATCCAATCTTGCATTGCATGGGATTGGATCTTGTGGGTTTGAACTCCTCTTTTGAATGTAAAGTACCTCCTAAGTGAAAACCATCAACCCTAGTGACTCTCCCTTCTCTCTCCTTGGAGTTGGGGAGGGGAGAATGACTAGGGTTCGATTTTTCCGCTTTACATTTTGGTGAACCTGACGTGAACATCCTTTCTGATTATTCATAGTTAGATCTGAAAATTGGATTCCTTGATTACATTTCCATGTTTGATCTTTTGCAAAATTTTAGAGGTTAATTGCATAAAAACCCTAAATTTTCTTTTTAAGTAATCAAACTTGTGAAATGTTTAATTGTTAATGCTTGTTTCAGATCTGCCCTTCTATTACAAATTATCAATTCATATTTGTGCGTTAATTTTGAAAATTAAGTGGTTAAGTGTCAAAACCCTAATTTTTGAAACCCTCTTGATTCAACCTTTGTCCGACAATTTCACTGATCAAAACATCTCCAAATCAGCTGTAACTTTGGATTCTGCAATAAAATCACAATATCTTTCATCCCTGAAAATTTGGAAAAAAGTTGCGAGGACCGTGTGCACCCCGAGCGCCATCGTCCCCAACATTTTTTCCGAAATTTCGGGAGCTAGATCTTACTGTATTTTTCTACTAAAATCCAGAATTTTGGCTGATTTTATCAATTTTAACACCTTCAAAATTACAGTCAAAGTTGGTCTAGCAATTGCTTGGATTAAGGCTTCTAATCATTCAAAAATTGTTGAAATTGAAATTTGTGTCAAAATTGTGTTTCTTACAGTCCTAAATTTGAAAAGTGTGTTATCATTCATTCGAAATTTCAGTGATTTATTCAAATTTTTGCAATTTGTGACTTTTGAAATTAAGTGCTTAATTATAACAACTTTGATTTCCGCTTTCAAAATTGAATTTTGCATGAAATTGAGTCAACTTTCAAATTTCAAAACTTGCATTGCTTTTGGTATTCCCTCTAAAATCATAAAATTCAAAATTTCAGTTTCCCTCTCTTTTTCAAAATTCAAATTTTGCATTTTTCGACAATCTTGGTAGGGTTCAATTTTGAGATTGCAACTTTAATTTGGCCTGTCTACAGATCGTAAAATCACTCAATTTTTTCAGGTTAGCTGTAAAATCATCATAACTTTCATCCCTGCAAATTTCAAAAAAAGTTGCGAGGACCGTGTGCACCCCGAGTGCCATGGTCCCGGACATTTTTTCCGAAATTTCGGGAGATTGTCCTGATTGTATTTAACAGCTTAAATCTAGAAGATTGGCTGGTTTTACTGAAATTTGCTACCTCTAAAATTCAAAATCTTCTCTCTCTCTTTAGTGCATGAGTTTTACAACAATAAGCCCTACTTACACTATTCCCGTTAGACGAAGCCTTAGAATTAAGTCCTTCCAAGGTTTAATTACTGAGGAGATGGAACCTAATTTGAATGGTCTTTTTAACGAGGACATGGGTAATTCCTCTAATCCTCTTAATGATGAAGAAGCTCTCCATGAGGTTTCTGTAGAACAACTTTCAAAATTGGATAACCAATTTGACGATTTTCGACAGTGGATGTCTCAAGAATACCCCGATAGTCAAGCTCTTCCTTTAATTGAGGGTCTAAAACGTATGCTTCAAAGTGATAAGAATGGAATTGATATTTTGCGTGGTATTGCACACATTGTGGATTCAAATGTGATGCCTATGAAGAGTTGTGCTGAAACCTTAGGTTATACACAACCTCCTACTCAAGACAATCATTCTATTCCTTTGACGACTCCTATTGCTAGTATACCTACTTTTACATCAAACATAATGACTACTTCAATACAAGACATTCCTCCTATGATCACTAATCATGGGGGCAATCCTTCTTCTTCAATCAACCCTCTTCCTTCATTCAATCCAATTTCTTCATTCATTCCTTCAGTGAGTGTTCCTCTTATATCTCCACAAATGAACATGACGCAAGGGGGCAATTCATTTAACCATTCCATTCCTCCTTGTAGTGTTCCTCCTGTCCAATCATCTCCTATGACTAACTATCATAGTGTCCCACCACCTTACTCTCTACCTTCTTTCAATAACATAACACCTCCATCACAATCTAACACGTCTAATATGAACTCTTTGACTGAAGCGACCATTAACAATCTTGCACAAACTGTCTCTTCTTTACAGCAACAAATTGCCTCTATGAATCAATCTAAGTTTAGTGTGCCCACATTTGATGTTACGAGTCCACTTTCTTTTGACATTGTTCGAGCTATTCCCCCTAAACATGTTGAAATTTTGCATTTGGAGCTTTATTATGGTAAGGGTGATCCTCTAACACATGTTAAGACCTTTCAAACAATATGTACTGATTTTGCTTATGACCAAAGGTTGCTTGCAAAACTGTTTACTAGAACATTAAGAGACAAAGCCCTAAAATGGTATTGCTCGTTGCCTTCCTATTCTATTACTTCTTTCGAACAACTTGCAAATGCTTTCATTCAACAATTTCAAAACAATATAAGTCCTAAAGTTACTTTGATTGATTTAATGCATTGTAAACAAGGTGTTAAAGAAAAAGTGACTGATTTCATTGGTAGATATAAGCATTTGTATGCTCAGATTTCTTTTCCAGTACCTGACAATGATATTCAAAGAATCTTTATTTCTAATTTACAAAAAGACATTAGAGAAAAACTCCTGTTTTCTGAGTTTACTTCTTTCCAACAGTTGTGCGCAACTCTTCACAATTATCAACTGACTATGAGTCAAATGGAACAATCACATCCTATGGCTCCGAGTGATAAGGGTGATAGTAGTCAACAACCATTTGGGAAGTTTAAACTGAACAGAGAGTCCATTAAATTCAATGAAAATATCATCAACAACAATGTGAATGCAGCATCAGGTGTGTCTCCTATTTCTAAGTTTTTCAAGAAAGAAAGAAAGTTTACTCCTTTGAATGAATCATTGCATAGTATTATGAATAAGTTATTGCAACAAAATGTGCTTACTCTTCCTCCTATAAGGCAAATTGATCCTGCAAAGATTAATTCACCTTATTTTGATAACAAATCTTTTTGTCAATTTCATCGTCAACGTGGGCATGATACTGAAAAATGTTTTGCTTTAAAGGGTAAAATTCAAGATTTGATTGATAATAATACTATCTTTGTTCCTGGAGTGAATGATAAAGGCAATACATCTGTAGCTCCTCCTAACCAAAATCTTTAGATTTTTACTGATCCATTGCCTTCTCATACCTCTAATGCGATTGATACTACTGATTCCTCTGTCTCACCTGATGATCTTGTGTCTATGACTCCGAATGTGATTAACTTTGTGGAGCAGCAGAAAATCCCTAAAGAACTTTCCATCACCTTTGAATCTAGTGAAACTATCAGGGCACCTGATGGTCCTTTATATATAGTTGCAAAAGTCAAAAATACACCTTGCGGTGGAGTGCTTATTGATCCTTCTTGCATGGTTAATGTCATTACTGAAGAGTTTCTTTTTACTTTGCAATTGAATCAAGTTATCTATGACGAAACAGATGTGGTTGTGAAATTATTTGATGCATTTTCTTCTCCTGCAATTGGTTCTATTACATTACCTATTGAGGTCCATAACAAATCCCTTGAGGTGGACTTTGCTATTATTCCATCTTCCAAACAATTTCGTGTGAAGCTTGGCTATCCTTGGCTATCTTCCATGAAAGCTATTTCTTCTCCTATTCACAAGTGTTTGAAATTTCCCCATAATGGTGAAATTGTTACTATCAATCATAGTCTCTTTAAACCAGCTGAAAGAACTTCTAGCGTTCCTATTGATTATTTTTGGCCTAAACAATTCCAATCTCTTCCTTCGCGAAGTGATCATCTTTTCAAATCTTATCAAAAGTTGAAAAAAGACATGATCCTATCTCTAAGTGAACCTAGAACACCCAAACTTGATATTCCTATCATTCTTGAGAAGGAAGTTCTTCCTTTGAAAGATAAAACTAATGTCTTTCCTCAAGAAGATTCCCAACCCATCCCTATGGATGTGACTATGCCTATATCTAATAAACCTCCTAAGAGTAGACCTATACCTCCTCGTCATGATGGACTTGGTCTCCTTCCTAAACCAAATATTCCTCCCTTATATGGAGCAGTTCCTCATCCTTCTTTTTATAGAGAGAAGAGACCTTCCTCTTCTCCTATTATTCAACCTAAGAGACCACAACCTAAACACCCAAGTGATAAGGATGAGAACATTCCTCCTCCTCAATCTTCGCAACTTCCTACTAAGACTAAACGAAATCGTTCTGCACGTGAACGCCGATGAAAGCGTCGTCTTAGAGCTCAGGCAGCTGCTTCTCAAACTTTGCAATCCCCAAAAACACCTTCAACAAGCATTATTCCATTTTCTCCTCAGCCGACGATTGAGCCGAAATCTCCTAAACATAAGATGCATGATGGTCTTGATCCTGTGCGAGTTAAAGATCCTATTTTCATAAATCTTGATGATGATATAGATGAAAATGTTATTCATGATGCAAATGTTACTCCTGTTCATTCTGATAGTGAATATGAACTTGTTGATATTGATAACCATTTATCTAATGAATTTTCTAAAGCACTTATCCTAGCTCCTAGACAAGAACACCATGGCTTGGGATATGAACATAGCCCTTGTTTGGATCTTGTGATAGCTCCATCTACTGTGTTGGATGTTCCTCCTCTAGCATGTTTCCTACCTTCTCGAAATACTAATCAGCAAGATCGGGGGGTAGATGACGTGCTAGACTAGTTTCATTAGCATAGCAGATTCTCTCCCCCTCTCTTTTGTTACTTCTATATGTTACTATCATTCTTCTATTTGTTGTCCTTAGTGTTGTCTACTTGAGGACGATGCAAAGCATTGAGATCTCTCGATCTCTCTCATGTTGACTCAAAAGACACATGTGTTCCCTTCTTCTAGGTGACGTTCCTTGATTGGGGAATGAAGAACAATTATGCATACATACATATGATATACATGAATTATCATACAGCATACTGACCCCAAGGAAAGCGAAGTCACCTTGTGCTTTGTGTTTTGTGTCTATTATCCTTGGGCTTATCTCACACTTGGGGGCTAAATCCTTGTGATAACGTGCTCCTTTCCCTTCTCATTCTTATATGTATCACTACCTTAAAGCAATCACCCCCGGTGAGGCGTGTGCGATCGCTTTAACATAGGGGGGCATACATCCCGTCCATATCTTTGCAAGATACTTGAAAATTTCTTGACAAATTTAGCTTTGCCTTGAAAATTTTTGATATCTTTCTTGCATGACTCATAGTGAGGGAACCTTACTACTGACAGTCATGGTTCTCCCTCATGATCTTCCCTTTTACTTTGTCAATCGAAGTCGTAATATCCTTAGTCCACAGGGGGCTTGGTGTATCTTGCCTCCTTGACGTGGTGAAAGTCTTTCAATGTTGTTTCCTTGTACTTTACCGGAAGTATCAGCGTACGCTTATACTCCCGCTAAAGTAGGGGCTAAATGTAGCGTCCTAAAATTGCGACACTTGCAATTTCGACCGCATTTGGGTCTTCATGATGGCGATGCAACACTGAACTTGAATGGAGACCCCGAAACTTGCTCATGACATCAAAAACTGCATTTTTCTAGCACCCTACTTGATCCCTCCTTGCACCCTGCTGTCCCGAGAGGTGGGACCAGAGCGCCCAGCGCCCTGGTCCTTCAGGACCAGGGCGCCCAACGCCCTGGTCCCCCAGGACCATGGCGCCCAGCGCCCTGGTCCCTGGCCCTATTTTGGGCCCGGTCTCCTATGGGACTTCGGGCCTTTTTGTTTGCAAATTGGAAAATAACATTTCCTGGTCGGCCTAAGGTCGGGAAAATCAGTCTTTTAACCCTAATTGGCAAGTATATAAAATACTTTTCCTCTCTCATTTTGGAGAAGAGGGAAAAAGGCGCGAAAATGATATTCAAACATTCAAGCATTCAAGCATTCCTTCAAGCAATTGTTCATTCTAAGTCTCCATTCAAGGCTAGGTGTTGCATTCAAGACAAGGATTCAACCATTGAAGAGGAGATCACAACATACAACATACAACATACAACATACAACATACAACATACAACATACAACAACATCTATACCTTCGCATATAAGGATACAAACATCCTTACAACAAGGTATTAGTACTTGTTTTACATTACATTTACAGCATTTCTCATTTCTTGGTTAATTCCAAAACCGGGGTTTGACCTAAGGGCAAACCCCTAATCCCTAACCCCCCAATCGTCTTCGCTTTTCTATGTGTAGGTTACAGGTACGTGGCTGAAATTGAAGATCTGGAATCCTTGTGCAGAGACACAGATCCCCCTTCGTTTCACGGATTTTTTGGAGGACCGTGTGCACGCTGGGCGCCATCGTCCTGTCAACTTTTGCTCAAATTTGTAGGACAGCGCCGTCTCGACATTTTACCACTGATTCCAGGTCCGCAGCTTCATATCATATCCCTATCTCTATTTATAAGTGAATCTTTCTTGCTTCTACATGCATTCCTAGTTCAATCTTTCTATCTACATTCTTTACAAAAGAGGGTATCCTTGCTATCACAACCCTTGAAACTCATATAAAATCCAATCTTGCATTGCGTGGGATTGGATCTTGTGGGTTTCAACCCCTCTTTTGAATGTAAAGTACCTCCTAAGTGAAAACCATCAACCCTAGTGACTCTCCCTTCTCTCTCCTTGGAGTTGGGGAGGGGAGAATGACTAGGGTTCGATTTTTCTGCTTTACAAGTAGAGACTGGATACAAATACATATGTCCCCAATTATGAACAATCTTGATGTCCTCTGCAAACTCTTTGGGCCTAAGCAATTCCAAGAGAGCATTGGGAATCCTAGGGTTTTCTACACATAACAACACTCTAATCTTAGATGCAAAGCATCTATCAAACTTCAGATAACTCGCATCCTCTCTATTTCAAGATAGAATAGTACTCCACAATTGCACTGGCATCTCCTCTTTATCCATGACTTTAACCAGGTCCATCTCTTTTGCAAAATAGTTTGCCCCTTTGAAAAGAAACATATGCATCAACAAGGAATACCATCCAAATGGCTTGTCTACCTTACTATTTTTAATTCCTACTAGGCCTGCATGGATAGCATCAATGAGGAAAGGAGCAAAGTCAAATGTTATGGCCAGGGAAGGTTTCAAAATTTGGGCAATCATTAACATATAATGGACTAGCATGTTTTTCTCGACATCTTCCCCAAAAATTTGACACAGTGTCTAGTACATACCCTTAGCTCTCAAGGTAAACAAATTCAAGAAAAATGGCTCCATTGTGCTAGGGCCTACAACTATTAATCCCCCTATTTTGACAAAAAATTCTCTCAATGGGCCACTCCTAAGATGATCTCTTTGGGCATTGTAAACTTGGGTTAATGCCTCAAAATCAATAGGCTCAAGATAGTTGGAAGCTTCACTAAGCTTGAAGACATTCCTAAATTTATCATCTTTGATTTTGACAAGGGTTGATCCCTTTATGTTTCTAATGCATCTGGCACCATGGTTATAGCTTTGTGCGATTAGGGTCAACAAATCAACGTCCATGAACACACCAGGGACCACAAGTTTCCCTACATCTAAATCCCAGATACTATTCATAGGGGAAGGGGCATGTCTCTGACCAAAACCCACTTTAAACAAACTGAGACCGAATATCCCTATTTCAGGGTCCCTCAACCAATTTTCTTTATCATATAAACCATCCCCAATTTTCAAACGGGGGTTCTTTAGTACTAACTCCTTAGCTCTAGCCCCGACATTGGTCGACATGGTTAACTGCTCAAGAAAATCATCACAAATATTTCGACCCTGGTAATTTACCTTCCCTCTTAATTCTCTTCTGGGTCCCATTTTGAAAGTATGCGACTGAGCCAATTATCAATCAAAACAATGTTCTAATAGCACAAGACCATAATTCAACAATCTTTCAGCAAAGGGTAAACAAAGAACAAGGGAACCTCATTTTATCTTGAAGCAACTTTGCTCTACATCAGCGCTCTCTGCAACTACTTTTGTAGAATGATACCCTCATTCAATTGATCTAGGAACATATACAGCAATTTAGCTCCTTAACTGCAACATTAACACCGCATGCTTTGGTCATCCCTTCAGAATTGAATTCATGCAAGAATTCAAAAATTTGGCTCCAACAGGTCAGAACAGCTCTGAGTATTTTTTCCTTTTCTTCTTTGGTTGTTTCACAGAGTGTAAAGCACTTGCAAGTTCATCTAACGAAATCACACCAACCGTTTGATCAACTGAAACTTGATCGAATTTTAGCTTTTGACTTTTCCTCATTTGGCAACAGACTCAAAAACCTTTTCGCTATTTCATGATAGGTAACCATCTTGCATCTTATCCTCACAAAACTGTGCTAGCCATCTGATCAACTGAAACTTGGTTGGTCTTTACTCTGCCTTAACCTGGCGGTTTATATTACTAACCGTGCTCAAATCGGTTACCGCTAACTACTTTCACCATTTCGCAAATAGTAACAAGCTCGCATCTTTGGGTTGCGAAATAACGCCCGCCATCAGATCTTTCTTCAGATGCTCGTCCCTTATCAAATTGTTAGAACCTATAGATGTGGGCCCTCTGAATCAGTGCCATTTACTTTGGCATTCGATCCCTCTTGAAACTGACGTGTCAACTTCCTACTCGCTGAAAGAATTCAACGGGATCTACTTCAAAAATGCCACCTGTGCCTGACATATATCCTCTTTGTCTTTAGTTTACATCATTCTGTTTGTTGGGCCTACCACTTGGTCACCAAGTTTGTTCTTTGATTTACATGATCTTGAGGACATGTGTAACCTTTTGATTTGTGATCCCTCTATCCTGAACTGCTCACTTAGAATGCCATGTCATTTTGCCATTTCGCGAAAACTAACTCTCGAGCATCTTTGGGTTGCGAATCAATGCAGGCCATTGATTATTCTCTGAACCACTCACTCTTTACTCGTCAAAAACCCACCATCTTTTGGGACCCACCACAACCTTTCACTATTTCGCAATAGTTAAAACACGTGCACTTTGATCTCACGTAATAACAAGGGCCATCCGATCAGATAGAACATGATCAGTCTTTAATCTTCAGACAAAGCTTGGACGTTGGGCCCACCAAACCCTTTCGCTACTTCATGAAAGGTAATTTTTGGGCATGTTGAGTTCGCAAATCCATGTGGGCCATCCAATTGACTGAGAGTTGATCAACTTTTACACGGCCCGACGAACATTAGAAAAGGCAGATTTAAAGGCGAATAAAATTTAAAATATTTAAAGGGACTGCCCAGGTAAATAGTAATGGGGGGAACACTTTGCACGACAAAAGGACCCATCACTTAAGTGAATAAAGTAACATAGAATTAGAAACCAAAAGTTTTTTCTCAAAAATTGGAGTGACTTAAAACCTAAACCCTGAACCCCCTAGGACTTAAAACAATTTTGAAGCAACTAGGGCATACCAGACTCAAAAATTTCAAAAACCTAGCCAATAATGGACTGAGAACATCCATTTTTTAAACAGTGATAACACATCCCATCCTTGAGGAATTTGCAGATGTGTTTCCTTCCAAGCTACTTGGTATGCTGATTTTCACGTAGATCTTGTACCAGGAGCTGAGCCGGTTTCAAGAGCACCATATAGGATGACCACAAATGAGCTTAATAAGCTCAAGATATAGCTTGAGGAACTCTTAGAGAAGGGTGACATTTGTCCTAGCATCCCCCCTTGGGGCACACTAGTCATCTTCATGAAGAAGAAGGATGGATCCCTTCGGTTATGTATGGATTACAGGTAGTTGAACAAAGTGACCATAAAGAACCGAAGTCCCTTGCCTAGGATTGACGACTTATTTGATTAGCTTTAGGGTGCCAAAGTGTTTTCCAAGATAGATCTAAAGTCAGGGTACCATCAGTTAAGGATTGTAGAGAGCGATATCCACAAGACCTCTTTTCATACTAGGTATGGCCACTATGAGTTAAACGTGGTCCCATTCAGCCTTACAAATACTCCACCTGTATTCATGACTCTCATGAATGGGGTATTCCGCACTTTCCTTGACTGGTTTGTGATTGTGTTCCTTGATGACATATTGATATATTCTTGAAATGAGAAGGAGCATGAGGAGCACTTGAGACATGTATTGTAGTGCTTGAGAGACAATCAGTTGTATGATAGTCTGTCGAAGTCTACATTCTTTAGATTAGAGGTCAGATATCTAGGACATGTTATATCTAGTGATGGGATCTTAGTTGACCCATCGAAGATCAAAGCTATTATGGATTGGCAAGTGCCAACTAGTGTGACAGAAGTCAGGAGTTTCATGGGTCTAGCAGGGTACTAAAGGTGCTTCATTGAGGGGTTCTCTAGAGTTGCACATCCTATTACACCCCTTCAGTGAAAGGGAAAGAAATTTGAGTGGACAAAAAGGTGTGAGATGGCCTTTCAAGATCTAAAAAGGGAACTCAGTAGTGCAACTATTCTTATTGTGCCAGACCCCTTGGCTGATTTCATGGTATGCACAAATGCTTCCTTGGAAGGATTAGGTTCATTCCTTATGTAGGAGGGTCAAGTTATAGCATATGAGTCTAGGAAACTTAAGACTCATGAGCTTAACTACACTATGAATGACCTTGAGCTTGCAGCAGTAGTGCATGCACTTGTGAGGTAGAGACACTTCCTTTTCGGTGATCATTTTGAGCTTCATTCAGATCATGAGAGCTTGTAGTACATATTCACTCAGCCTAATCTTAATGCTCGTCAAAGGTGATGGATGGAGTTTTTATGTGAGTATGATTTTGATGTTTACTACATCAAGGGGAAAGAGAATGTAGTTGTAGATGCCTTGAGTAGGAGACATCATGAGATATGCTCCATGTCTATGGACACAAATTTGAGAGGCTGTATATTGTAACAGCTACCAGAGGATGAGTGTTATTTAGAGGTATGTCAGATAGTGCGATCTCAAGAGACCCTGGAAGGGAAATATGCAGACTATTCATTAGAGTCCGATGGACTACTACGCCATAAAGGGCACATCTATGTACCTTCTTCCAGAGGATTGCGTGATTTCATTGTGTTTGAGACTCATAGAGCTCCTTATGCAGCACATCCCAGAGTTAAGAAGATGCATGTAGATTTGAGACAGTTATATCATTGGCCAGGTATGCGGTAGTTCATTGTTGTACTAGTAGCCCGATGCCTTTGAGTGCTAGAGAGTAAAGGCGGAGCACCTCCATCGAGGTGGGTTGCTCTAGTCTCATGTGATACTAGAGTGGAAGTGGGATACTATATCGATGGACTTTGTCATTGGTCTTCCTATGTCAGTGCATCGTCATGATGCCATCATGGTGATAGTTGACAAGTTGACCAAGGTGGCCCACTTCTCACCAATCCAGACTACCTTTGCAGCACTAGTAGTGGCACAAGTATTCTTGTGGTATATTGTCAGACTTCATGGCGTTCCACACAATATTATCTCAGACAGAGATTCCCTCTTCACTTCTTCCTTTTGGAAGGCGTTAAAGGCAGCAATGGGTACCAGACTCAACTTCAATACAACCTATCATCCGGAAATGGATGGACAGACAGAGAGGGTAAACTAGGTGTTAGAAGACCTTCTCCACATGTATGTCATTGATCATCAGACCAGATACAAAGAGTACCTTCCTTTAGTAGAGTTTGCCTATAATAATGGGCATCACACTTCTTTAGGGATGCCACCTTTTTCAGGCTTTGTATGATAGACCTTGTAGGACACCTTTGAGTTGGGACTGTATTGAGGATAGAATGACCATAGGTCTTGAGATGGTTCATGATATGGAGCAGCAGGTGATTTTGATTAGATGGCGCCTTAGAGAGGCACATGATAGGCATAAGAAGTATGCAGATGTGAAGAGGATAGACCAGAGCTTCATGATTGGGGATGGATTTTTCTTGAGAGTGTGATCGCATAAGAGTCCAATCTATTATGGAAAGGTTTCTAAGCTCACACCTCACTTTGTCAGACCATTTGAGATCCTTGACAAGACAGGACCAGTTGCATATCATCTAGCTTTGCCACCTAGCCTGTCATGCATCCACAATGTGTTTCATGTATCAGTTCTGAGCAAGTACATTTATGATGAGTCTCATATTCTAGATTGGGATGCCTTGTAGGTGGAGTCGGATGAGCAGCTAGCTTTGGAGCCCATTCACATTTTAGCTCACCGGGCACTATCTCTTCGAGGTTGAGAGCTGGACAAGGTTAGTGTCTAGTGGGATTGTTATGATGAGGTTATGACATCATGGGAGGATGCAGCGCAGATGAGATCTCAGTACCCCCATCTTTTTGATGAACTCTAGGAGGAAGTTCATGCCTAGAGGGGGAGGGTGTGAGGCCCTACCCCAAGCCGTCATAGCATTTCAGTTATTTTAATGTTGGACCTACTATTGATACTATATTTTGATGCATTATGGACATAGATTTTATATGATCCCATGTTTGGATAATATTGATATGATTATGTCATTTACTTTGATTTGCAGTACTTTATTTTGATACTTGAAAATTATGGATGTTTGCTCTATAAATGATTTAATTCCATGATTATGATGATGATGCCATTTAGTAGATTATTTATGTGGATGTTATCAAATAACTGGATACTTGATTTTCATAATTGAAATTGTATGCGATGTATGAATTGTATTCTTTTTTGATAATATTATATGTGATTTTTGGAATTACTAATATGCAAGTGAGATGTGCAGGAAAATTATTCCATGTGACCATGGAAACTATTAGGAAAATCAAGCATAGGCCTATGTGCGATTGTGAAACCAAGGGTTGTCTATTTGGAAAGACAACACCTCGTTTGTAAATGTGTTTTAATTTGTAAATGTTATGCTTGGATGTGTGTTTAATTTGGAAATTGTTTAATTTATAAATTCCAAAAAAGGGGACAATTTCCATGTGTAATTTAGTGATATGTAATTCTTTTTGTAGTGTCACTTGACATGTGTTGTAGGATGAGTTGGCATTGACATGTCTCTTTTGAGGAAATTTATTTGACCAATTCATATTTTTCAATTATACTAGAATGGTCCCAAGAAAATCTTGGATAAGGAGCCATTAGAAAGGTCAACTCAGGGTTGACCCATAGGTAAACTTTGGGTGGACTTCTAGGGGGTTAAACTAACTCATGGGTCAAGTTAGGGGCATTTTTCGTGGGCCATATGATGTACCTATGGATGAAGGCCAAATTTAGCCATGTGTCCACTCCCTAGGGCCTGTTTAGCCTCCCCAAAAATTGAGCCAAATTTCATCTTTAGAAGAAATTGAGGCTAAACAGGCCCTAGGGAGTGGACACATGGCTAAATTTGAGCCAAATTTCATCTTTAGAAGAGCCTTCCTAGGTTAGATAACCCTCCTCATGAGTAGCATTTCTCTTCCCCATTCCTTTTACCTTTTTTGAGGTGTCTTGGCTAGAGAGTCTGTAAGGTATTGGGAAGACCAACCAATGAACATCCTTCACCCTTCCCAAGTGGGTTGGGAAGAGTGAAGAGTGTCTTCATGGGGAATGGTTTGGGAGGGAGAAGCTTGATTACCCACTCTCCATTTTGGAGACAGATTTTTGGAGCAATTTTTGTAAGTTTTTGGGAAGATTTTGGCTAAGTATTGAAGGAAAAAAAAGTTATGGATTTGGGCAACTCTCTTACAACTTCTTTTTACCCATTTGGCAGATTTAAGGTTGGTTGAACTCCTACCTCATGTATGATGTTGTTTTTGAAAAGATTGTTGTTGTTTTTTATATGTGTAGCAAGATGTTGAGTTCTTCCTTATGTGTTTTTGGTTGAGTTTTTATGTTATTATTTTGGGAGTTTTCAAGGCCAAACTCACCCTTGGGAGGGTAGAGTGGCCTTGAGGTGAAGGGTTGTTTGACAACCTATGAGTGAGAGGCTCTTTTTGAAAGAGAGTGATTCACAAGGGATTTTGTGACCCTTGCTGCATAGTGATTTGTTTATGCAATGGGGGTCATAAGGGGAGTTTTGTTGGCTTGTATGCCTTGGGGGACATAAGATATTATAGGGACAAGTTTGGAACTTGTGGATGTGTTTATTTGTAGCCTTGCTATGGCATTATGTTCTCTACTTGCAAAATTCTCCTCGAGGTACTTAGTCCACCTTCACCCCTCCTGAAAAGTCACATAAGTGACATTGTTTAATCCCTGGGTTGGGAGTGTCTTTTGTTGTTATGAGTTTTCTACTTGTATGTGTTTGAATGTGTGTTTCTCATCTAGTCTTGATTCTCCTTGCTCGGAGGTGGTTTCTTGTAAGCCTAGGTTGGGAGGTGATCCTCCATGGTCACAACCTTCAAGTTTTATTGCAGGTTTTGCTTGGGAAAAGATTGGAGGAAAAAGATTGAGATGATCCTATGTCTTTATGTATTTAGTTATAGAAAAGAAAATGTAACTATTGGAATAGTTTTTACAAAAAGAGATGTATTTTAAATTTGAAGTATTAAATGTTTTTATATGACTAAGTTTCACTATCAAACAAGATGTATATTTTTAGTTAAAGTATATATCCTTGCAAGTGTATTGTTGAAGTTATCTTTTAATGATATGTTTATAGAAAAAATAAAGATTAAGCATGAAACTTATAATTTTCTTTTATTACCATTTGAAAGGAAAAAAAAGAAGAATTTATCAAAATGCTAATAGTGCAGTATTTTTACTAGGAAGGAAGAATTATTTATTTCTGTTTATAGTTATACAAACAAAACAAAAAAAGATTTAGAATGATAATATATTCTATCTTTTAAGTGTTTCAAAAAAAATGCAGAGTTATATGTTAGTAAAGTAGTCACTTTAAATGAACTAATTGCTTAAGTCTATAGTTCAAATTCAAAAGAAAATTAATAAGCAACTTAGAAATGGTTTTCTAATCTTACATTACTTCTTGTTGTTATTAAACCAATGAGTTTTAGAAAGATTTATATGGCAACTGTAAATAAATTAGTTTTTGCTAATCTCCTTTTATTTTGTAAATGCATATTATGTAGAAAAATAACAAAACCTAAATAATGCTAATACATTAGATATTGCAATTTATTGTATTAAATGTCTTTTAGAAAATGATAGTTGCAGCTGTAAATAGAAATATTCTGTCACATTTTACATTCTGTAATAGCATGTTAGAGAAAAGAATATAAATCTAGTTATAGGATTATTAAATAAAAACAAAAAAAGTAATAGATCTACTATATTTTGTTATTTAACATATTCTGTTATTCTTCATCTATTTAATATTCTGGTTTAAAAAAAATAAAGAAATAGTTTATCAAGTCTGTACAAATGTTTTGTAACAATTATGCATTCAGGTTAAATATATCAGAGTATTCATAATAGAATAAACATATTGTGCATGAGTATAGATATATCAAATATATATATATGTATATATATATATATATACATATATATATATATATACATATATATATACATATACACATATACATATATATATACATATACATATGTATATGTATATGTATATGTGTATGTATATATATATATGTATATATATATATATATATATGTATATATATATATACATATATATATACATATATATATATATATATACATAATAAATATTCATATATTTGAAATTTATATACTTAGAAATGCACATTTTCCCTTAACTATGCTCCTATATATATATATATATTTTCATTTAAAATTAAATTAAAAAAAACATAAAAACAAAATAAAATACATGTTTCGGCCTAGCCGAGCCACTGTGGTAAACCACAGTGGGCGGTTGCCGCCACTTTGGTTAACCACAATGGATGGCACGGACCATAGTGGACGGCTCACGACCGCCAATGTGGGTATCCACAGTGAGGGGCTCATGGCTACCAATGTGGGTATCCATAGTGGGCGACACCAGCTGCCACTATGGGTATCCGCAGTGTTGCCCAAGAGCCTCCTCCGCCCTGCACCTTCAGCCTCCCTCCTTCGCTTCCATAAAACCCTACAAACAAACACACACACACACACACACACACCAAAAGCAAGGAAAAAAAAACGTGTTAAGATAAGCAGCCCTAACCTGTTTTCAGGTTAGGGTTAGCATTTGGAAAGAAAGAAAAGATTAGGTTAAGTTATAAGAAATAATCCAATCCTAGTTAGGGTTCAAAATTTAATATGATTAAAATTGAAAAGAGAGGGGGAAACTCTTTTCAATTTGAGATGGGTAAAGCCCATTTAAATTTTAATTAATTAAATAGGAAAGTTATTTTTGAAACCCATTTTCATTTTAATTTAATTAATTAGGGAAGTTATTCCTACATTAGTTTTTGAGGGATTAATTTTTATATGGTAATATTATGCACATAATTGTTTTAATTTTATTAACAAGGGTTATTAATGAGAGATTTTATATAGTTAGTTTTCATATTTAAATAAATATCGATGTTTGGGTTAAAATTCCTTTGAGGGATTTCAATAATGAAATTTATTAATTATATAATGTAAAATTTTAGTCTATGAGGTCATTATTGGCCGAATATTTAAATAGTTGAAATTTCAATGTCTAAGGGTTCTTAAAATTTGACTTTAGCATAAAATGAATTTATTTGGCAAATATAATAATTGATTTGGTTAACTTTAATAGTTATATTTAAAAGTGTATTTCGCGTGTGTTCAATTAATTATTTTAATATGAGTTAACATTATTTTATTTAGCCTTGAGTATTTTAAATACCATTGAGATAATTAATATCTCTTGATTTATTATTGGTGAAATTTTTAATTAGAGAAAATTAATTAATTTAGTTTAATTAATTAATTAAGTTGTGATGACCCCTTTTAGGGAATAATTAGTCTTCTCTAATTATTGTCACCATATTGATTTAGTTAATTAAATCAACTTTAGTAAACCATTCTTTAATCCTAAGTTAGTTAAGACAAACTTATTTATTCCATTTTAAATGTAGATTATTGGGGGGTGAATCAGTGATCTACCGGTTAAGAGATTTTCAAATTTAACTTTTAACCACCGAAAGAATACACTTAAAAATTAAATGCAGAAACAAATAACAAACAACCACAAGATCATAACACCGATATTTTTACATGGAAACCCAAATGGAAAAAACCATGGTGGGATTTGAACCCACACTATTATTCCACTATGGCCAATAGAAAAACAATATTACAAATGGGAATGCACAAGCATTCAAGCACATTGCCTAGAGCTCACTACTCAAATGTAATTTATCAGAGGGCTACAACCCTTAGGGAAGTCTCACTAACTTACCCAGGTGATTACAATGATTAATTACAATGCATGAACTTTGAAATAGCATCTACTATGCTTGGATGAGTTCCAATTAGGCACAAATTAATTAACTGAATCACGTACTCTGTTATGCGGTGTTCATTGTCTCAGTCAGCTACCAGATCAAGAATGTGCATGCAAAATTGTGGCAAAATAAATTCTTGATCACCTCTTGCTCGCATACAATCACATTATCCACCAAAAAGGTCACCCACACCAAATTTATACATCGATAACCACAGAAAAAGGTTATACATCATGTCGGCTAGACCAGATCCAAAAGGATAAATATGGATAGCCAAAATGATAATAAGATGATGTATCTAAGTTGGCTCAATCAATAAGAGCATGATTCAATGCACCAAAATCACCAGAAATCTTCCAGACCCAAAAATGCTCTATTCTTCCTAAAATACCAGTTCGCATGCTACTGATTAACACTTGCTTCTGGATAGGAAGAATCACGACTACTGGATCGAATCTCCATGAAGAGTTTCTATCAATGCTCAAGACCCTAAACCAAAAATTAGTCACTGAAAACCACCATAAATCACTGGATGAGTGTCAATTGCCAACAATCTCCTCCTTTGGCATTGATGGCAACACCTGTGAAAAATGGCTTAGTGTTGAAACCTATACACTGGATCAAGAATAAAAGAATTCTAAGGCTCCCCCTTAGATCAGCAATCCAAAATCTGTATCACCGAACTATATAATTAGCCTGTACATTTTTCACCTTATCTCTCTCCCTTTGACAACAATGCCAAAGATGGGGTGTTATCCAAAATTTATATATAGATGATTGATACTTTACAAATACTTGAAGCAGTCAACATAAACATTCTTAAAAAATCCTAGGTGAGTATCCCACCCACTCTTCAAGTTGCCCAAAACCATGATAAATGCATTAAATATAGTAGCATGGATTTCTAACTCTCTCAAATCTGATGATACATGTCGGGCCATCTCCTTCATATAGTCCACCTTATTACTTAGCATAGTGTCTAACCGGATGGGAATCAGGTTCTGGAGTTCACCCACTTTCTTCAAAACTTTCTCCTTATCTGCTTGAAGGCTTGAGATCTTATCATTTAAGGCTATAATTTGTCCTTCAATACTTCTAGTTAATGTTTTTGATTAAGGAAAATCAAGTTTTAAGGGACCTGAAACCTGCTTACATTACAAAAAGATAAGCATGAGAGAAGCTAGAGAGAATAGAACAAAGATTAAAAAGTTGCAAAAGACCAGCAGAAAAAACAACAGCAAGGGAAAGGGACAACACAAAGCCAGCGAGAGACTAGCAAAAAAAGACCAATATTACATATCAGATAAAAACTTTTATAGACTCTTCTGCGTCCTTCACCAGCATCATTATAGCCTTAGTAGATTCTCTCAGGTCTTTATTCTCCTACTTTAGATGAATGTCTTTAGTCTTTATCTCCAAATCACAGGTAGTCTCCCTAGTTCTTCATCTAGACATTTGGGGAGCAGAGCTGGAGGTCGGAATATCATCAATGATCACCATTTCTTTGTTCTGTTGGTTCCTCTCTAGACAATCCACCAGGGCATTCATATTATGAGATGAAACCCTCAAGACCTCAAGATTGTAATTCATAAAATTCTTCAATGCTTTCTCAGTTTTAGCAACCCGATTGATGATGATTTCATTTTCAACCTCGGCCTTATCTTTGACAATTCTGATCACATCTTCCAGATGCTTCAAGTATCTCTTAATCATATCTTTTTCTGACCAATCCTGCATTTCAATTTCATCCTCTGCCTCACTATTTTCCACCTCCGCATCATTTTTCCCAATATTGGCATCCTTAAACAAATATTGAATCGTATACTCCAAATCTCTCTGTTTTATTCTGAATACTGGTAATATTTTCAATTACCCATTTCTGGAAATTGAAAAATTCCAGAGTGCTATTTCTGGTAGCGTTCAAAATGGAGTTTGATGTTTCCCTACCCTACTCAGAGCTCACAGATTTAGGGTTAGCTTCCTCCATGGTATTCTGGGCAACATTCTTGCTATCCGAGACAATAGGGTTTGAATCAGGCTTTTCAACATAAACTTTTCTCTTCACCTCTGCCTCTTCTCCAACATCCTCTTTCTTCTCACTCTTTGCTTCATAATCAGCCACCTTCCCCTGTTCCTCCTCCATAATAGCTTCCACATTTGTGTCCTCTTTATCAGCATCATCAACCCTCCCTTTTTTATGGAGAGGAGCGTTAGATGAATCATCGTTAGACTCAGAACCATCATGACTATCTGAAATATGGGCATTTACCACCAAATGATCATCCTTACTAACCCTAGCTTTTTTCTTCAAGTATTCATAAATGAGCAGGATGAGACCTTGATGAGCTATGGAATAGGATTTGGATTTTTTGGCATGGTCAGCCAAGCTCTCATTCAGGGAAGAAGCTAAATAGAAAGGCAAAGAGATCTTAACTCCATGGCAGAAATGGTTAAGAATAGCAAAATGATAATTATAAACCTTCGTAAACCTACCATCAATAGTTAGGAATTCCAACAAAACCCTTAACAACTTCTGCCAGAAGGACTTTACCTGATGAGGGAGGTAGTAAGAAACATTGTCTTTCTTGGCAAGCTGAACCTTCTCATCATCAGTTTTAGGGAAATTTTTAATAGCTTCTGCCGCAAACTTTCGGTCTTTGTAAAACTTGGTGCCTTCCTTCTGTAATCGCGTTACTTTCACCACCAAATCCTCATCAAGCTTCTAGGACTCCCCAAACAGAGTGACTTTGTTGTCATTCCATCCCTTAGCAAAGCCTTGAGACACCGACTTTTTTCTGCCGTACAATTTTTCCATGTAGTCTGTGAAACCATGTCTATGGAGCCTCCTCCAAACTTTCTGCTCACTTTTCCAATTATCATAGCCAGAGGGCTCATTCCGGTTAAGGTTACCTCCCATGTCGAAATGCAGGTCAAGGTTTTCAACAGAGCACAAATTACTCACAAAATGAAGACCAAAACTTAAGTGCAGGCTCTTGAACAAAATGTTAGGTTCAAAAAATAGGGTGCTTTCCTTGAATTTGAAGAGGTATTTAATAATGGTCATGATGAGCCAATACTTATTATGATTAGCCCCGTCACACCAGTGATCATAATAATGATGCCTAAAAAAAATCATCAACTGACACTTCACATAACCCTAATCTCTGTCTTTGATATTTGGACCCAAAGAAGTAATGATAAAATTAACTTGAGCCATGGACACAATCAAATAATAATTGCACCTGTACATCATTCTTACAATAGGCTTCTCCGATATATTTAGCATCCTTCTCTAAATAAACCCCCTCATTAGCTAAAAGGTCAGCAACTTTATTACCTTCCCTTAGAGTATGGAAGATGAAAACACTATCATAGTCATTTAATAACTTTTTAGCACTTTCAATAATATTGAATATGTTCCAAGAGGGAGAGCTAGTACCTTTGATAGCCTAAATAATATTGAGGGAGTCCCCTTCCAGCCATATTTTTTAAAATTTAAAACCCTGAGCAAGATGGAGGCATTTCAACATGGCCTGAGCTTCAGCGACACGATTGTTTTGAATTCCAAAGGGAGAGGCAATAGTAGAAATACAAACACCATGAGTATTTATGATGACTCCTCCCCCTCCGGACTTCCCAGGATTGCCTTTGGCTGCCCCATCAAAATTTACCTTGACCCAATCATGACAGGGAAATCTCCAAACAATATTTTCTCTCCTAATCTTAATGTCAAATTTGCAAAACTTGTGAATCAAATTCCATTCAGTGAGGATACCTTTCTCAATGTCATTCATGTTAGAAAAACTTTGTTGCTTGTTGTTTTTGTGAGGAATATTTATGTTTTCTTTTATAGCCCTGCAAATATTTTCAAAAACCACCTAAGATGTACACTTAGCCTCCCTAAAAATTATGTTATTTCTCTCCTTCCAGATATACCAATAGGTCATAGGAAGGATCAAGGACCAAAGGTTCTTGATGAGAGGATATTTGGTGGGAAAGATCCATTGCCAAATAACTTCCTTGAGACTGTTATGCATAACCCATTCAACTTTCCATTGGGCCCAAAATTTACTACAGATTTCCCAGGTAAAGGAGCAATGGATAAATAGATGATCCATTGCTTCTTCCTCTTTCTGACATAGCTCACACCTTATAGGAAACATGAAACCTCTACAAGTCAAGTTATCAATGGTAAGAATCCTGTTGTGAACTGCAAGCCAAAAACACATGTCAACTTTAAGAATAAGAACTCTATTCCAGATTTTAGTCCATATTGGGTTGCTGGTTTGAGTAAAAAAAAATTTATAAGCAGAAGCAATAGTGAAGTTACCCCTAGGATTACTCTCCTAAAGAAAAACATCATCAAAATATTTATTAACAGAAAAGGACAGCAGATCTTGCTGAAGCAGCAAAAACCCAACATAAATAGCATCAAGCCTCACCCATTTATTCTCCTTCTAGTAATTACAAACCATAGGCCCGTATCTTCTTTTGCATTCACCAATGAATTGACTGTAGTCCTGATTAAAGAGAGGTTCATCTTTAATCCAAACATCCTCCCAGAACCTGATTTTGTCACCTTTGCCAAGGACCCATCTAGCTCCAACTTTGGCTATTTTTATGGACTTGATTATACTATTCCATATGAAAGACCCAACATGGATATCTTCAGAGTAGAGAAGAGAATGAAGAGGTTGGTCATGAATATATTTATCAAACCACACCTGATTCCAATCTTTCTTAATGTCATAAGCCCTCCATATCTGTTTGGCAAGTAGAGCTTTGTTAAAAGTTTCAAGAACTTTAATACCTAAACTCCCCTTGCACTTAGGCTTACACACTTTTTCCCAAGCGACCAAGGCAGTCCTTTCTTTTTCTTCAACTCCTGACCAAAGAAATCTTTTTTGAATCCTCTCTAAAGCTTCAACAAATTTAGTCGGAATACCAAATAGACTAAGAGCATACATAGGAAGATTCTAAAGGGTTGCTTGAAGATGCTGAAGCTTTCTTGCTTGAGATAACATTGATCCTTTCCAGCCAGCCAATTTCTTGTTGAGTTTATCGATTAACAAGTTCCAGAAGGATTTTGGGGGAACAAAACCCAGAGGGAGACCCAAATAAGTGGAGGGAAGCATTTCCACCTTGCACCCAATGATGTTAGCAATTCTCTGCTGCCTTATAATAGGGGTATTCATGAAATAGATAGCGGACTTCTCCCAATTAACTTGCTGACCTGTCGCCAAAGAATATGAGCTAAGAGTAGCTTTGAAGGGAGCAGCCTCCCCAACAGAGGAGTGTCCCATTAAAATTGTATCATCAACAAACTGTTGATGAGTACAAGACACATTAGCAGAGGAAGGTTGAAGACCTTTGATGGTTTTATTCACTTTCATTTTTTGAATCAGTCTACTCATACACTCTGCCAAGATAGTAAAGAGAATAGGAGAAATAGGATCTCCTTGCCTGAGCCCCCTAGAAGATTTAAAAAATCTAGATGGAGTGTCGTTAATAAGTATAGAAAAAATTGGGGTGGAAATCAATTCTCTTATTACTTTAATTACCTTCTCATCAAATCTAAAGGCCTCCATTTTTTTGAAAAGAACCTGCCATTCCACTCTGTCATAGGCTTTTGCCAAATCCAATTTTATTAGAAAACCTTCTTTGTTAGCAGCATTAAGAGAATGAATATTCTCATGTACAAGAATAATAGAATCCAAAATTTGCCTACCAGGGACAAATCCTTTTTGCTCCTCAGAAGTGATAAAGGGAAGGATAGCCAAAAGTCTGGAAGTCATAACTTTAGAGATAATCTTATAAAAGGAGTTACAAAGACTTATTGGCCTGAATTTTCCCATGGAATCCGCCCCAGCCACCTTAGGAATTAGGGCAATAAAAGGAGAGTTGATCTTCTTAAGGATTCTTCTGGATCTGAAAAATTCTTTAACAACATTGACTGTATCTTTCCCCACAATATGCCAATATTCATGAAAGAAGAACATGGGAAAGCCATCCGGTCCTAGAGCCTTATCCCCTTGAAAAGAGAATACAACTTTTTTTATTTCCTCAGTAGAAGGGATAGCAAATAGAGCCTTATTCTAGTGAGGTTCAATAATCTTGGGAATGTTATCAACCAGGTACTGTTGCTTAGCAATGTCAATATCCTTACTACCAGTAAGGAGCTGAGAGAAGAACCTAATAGCTTCATCCCCAATGTCATCATCTTTAAGAAGAATTTTGTCATCAATAATTAATCTTGATATTCTATTAGCAGCTTTATGTTTCATGGAGGTCATGTGAAAGAATTTATTGTTTCTATCCCTAGCTTCCAACCAAATAGCCCTGGATCTCTGTCTCTGGTAGATTTCCTCCCTAGATATAATATTGTGAAGTTTGACTAAAATATCATTTTCCTTAGTCTTGGGATACTTATTATAACCATCTTTCTGAATAGAGTTTTGGATCTGTTCTAATTCCTCCTTCAACTTTTTTTTTTGATTCAAAAATATCTCCAAAAACCCTCTTATTCCAGATCTTAATGTTATCTTTGATGTTTCTAAGTTTTTTAGTAACTTTGTACATGGTTGATCCATCCACATCAATATTCCACCAATTGGCAATGGATTTTTCCAAAGAGGGGTGAGATATCCATATTTTCTCAAACCGAAAAGGAAAACAATGTTTACTCTTAACAAATTCAACAACAAAAGAAATGGGATAATGATCCGAGCCAATTCTATTGATAACAGACAAAGAACATCTATGTGAAAGGATCTAGTCATGAGTGATAAGGGATCTATCAAGCCTTACCTGAATGAGGTCTTCTCCATCCCTTCGATTAGACCAAGTATAAGAAGCTCTAGTAAGATCAGTATCAATCAAGGCATTGGCATTGATGAAATCCATCAAGTCAGTCCTACTATCCAATTGGGCTTGAGTTCCTCCAAATTTGTCAATTCCTTGCAATGGAGTGTTGAAATCTCCCATCAACAGCTAGCTATCCTGAGAAAAAAACCTTCTTTTCTGCTGGATTTTATCACAAAATTTACTCCTAGCAGCTTTGGAATTAGGGGCATAAATGTTAGTAACCACCCATTCCTTTCCTTCAGAGATACTTTTAACTTTCATTGATATAATATTACCATCTTCATCAATCAGATCTCCTAAAATAGTTTTCTTGTTCCAGAATATAGCCACCCCACCTGATGCCCCATTCGAGCTACTACCACTAACTCCTCCATGTTTAAAGAATTTTAAGTTTTCAACTTTTTCCTTACTCATTTTGGTTTCCTTATCCAGGATGATATCCAACTTATGATCTCTAATAAGATTCCATAAAAACATCTTGTTTATTGAGACCATTTAGGCCTCGAATGTTCCAGGAGATTACCTTCATTTGGAAACCTGGGAGCAAGATTCCTGAATAGTTTGCTGCCTTCCATCAGCTATGGTTTTTTTACTCTCCTAGTCCCTGTGCCACTTCATGGGTTTACGACCCTGTGGAGATTTGGAAAGACCAATATCTGCCTTAGATCTGGTCCTAGTTTTAACCCCATTAGAGCATCCTGTCTTCTTATTTTTCTTTTTTCCAATCCCTATTATCTCTTCCTCATGTTCATCTTTGTGATCAGCTTGCGTATTCCATGGTTCTCCTCCTTTCTGGGATGAAGTGGGCATTTCAGCTCCAACATTCTGAAATAAATAGTTTAGGTTAACCTGAGGTGATCTGAACTTATTCTTCCTTCCAAAAATAACTTCAGGTCCTTCAGAGTCATTTGGACAAGCTTTATTACTTTTCATTACTAAGACTTGAAGGGCCTCATGTTGGGATTCATTCATATCATCAATCTCACCTTCTTCAAGAATTTCTTCTATGGTTACATTCTCTTCCTCCTGAGTCTGTAAAACTTCAAAAACATTGACTGTTTTGATCTCAAATCCACTATTTTCATTCTTTTTATCTTCCTTATGAAGGGTAACCTTGAGAGGACTAGCTTTCCTATCATCTTCTATTGCATGTTTTAGGTTACTAGGAATTTCTCTTCCTCCTTCCACTCTACTATCCTCTTTAATGTTCATCTTCTCTCTCCATACCTATTTATGAGGATTGTTATCCTTCAGAGGTTTTTTGGGGTTACTAGGGAAAGCCTTAGCCCAATGCCCAACTTTCTTACAGGAGAAGAACACAAAGGGGAGGGACTCAAACTCTATAGTTTGTTCCCATAACCCAAGTTTGGAGCTTATATCAATAGAGCTAGTAAGATCCATATTCTGAGAGATATTGACACATATTATTGCATATAATAGTCTCTTTTGAGTTGCTGTCATAGGATCTATCGCAACAAGCTCCCCAAAGGAATTAGCGATACCTGAAAAAACATCCTCCACCCAGAATTCAAGCAGCAAGCTGAGCAACCTTACCCAAACTAGAGTAGATTCAAAGAAGGAGTCATTGAGTTCCATATTTGGAGACCATTTCCTTAGGGATAATAAATATTTACCAAACATCCATGGTCCGCCGCTCAAGGTCATTTCCAAATCTTCCCCACAAGAGAAGGAAAAAACAAAGAAACCCCTTGACAGGGTGAAAACATCAATGTGACCTTTCAACCTCCATTTTCTCTTAACAAAAGATCTAACATCCTCAATATTGGATCGTGGTTCGACAAATTTTCCCACTAGAGAAAAGGCCATTAGAGATATACTGTGATCGATAACCATATCTGGAACTGCAATAGAAAATTTGCCTTTTTCTTTTTAGAAATGTCTTCCACAGAGCGGAAGGACGATTTACTAGTGGGTTTGTTTGCAAAAATACGGTTCTAGGGTTTGAGAGCCTTCACCTCTGTCGTCTTTTCCAAGTCAACTTTAATGCTCTCGGGACCCGATTTTGAAGAATCTTCAAAACAAATTCGGTCAGGAGGAGGGTCCCGATGCCGTGGGTCCCAATCCGGTCTCCCATCCTCATCATCCATTGATTGTCCTTGAGATGTAGAGGTAGCAGAACCAAAGGAACCAACCGCGTTGTTCCCTCCATTAGCAGAATTCAAATTTCCCTCTAGCTGCATTGTTCTCTCCATTAGCAGCATTCAAATTTCCCTCTAGCTACGTTGTTCCCTCCATTTTTTTTCAAGGCCTGCTAGTGTTACAATTACTTCTAGTTAATGTTGCATTCGGGTCAAAAGAATGAGAAATGCTAGCAATCTTGCCCTAGTAGACACCTATCTATTTATCAATATCAACAGTGAACTTAGGAAAAATAAGGCAAGATTTATATAGTTTACTGACTTCTATTAATGTGTCAGAAATAGTCTGCAATCTCTTGTTCAGAGCTACCCTATCATCTTCAATCATCTCCCAGAATGTTTTTTTTTTCTAACCTCCTTAAACTTATCCAAAACTATATGAGTAGCCATCTTCTCCAAAGAATCAAAATTGGTATTTACATTGTTAATCAATTGTAATAATTTACAAGAGGCTATTATTTGAATCTAATTGTACACTGGGAGGAACCTTCTACAAAACATCTATAGACATCAAAATTAGCTTTTTGTCTTCATTCTCTAATTTTACTAGATCTTTACTGGCTTGGGCTTGCATTGCAGCTGCGAGCATTAGCTTCTCGGTAGGAGACATCTTCCCAAGATCAACTGACCCATCAAGATTGATCAAAATTTGAGATAGGGTCCCTATAATAGGAGGAGTGGCATTTTCCAGATTAGCTATGCGTAAATACCTTTGTCAACCTCAGCTACCTTAGCCTCTTCTAGCACAACATCCTTCTTCTCTCCCTTATCCCCTTTATTTGTTGCACCAGTGTCGCCACTTGGTGCAATATCAATTTGTTGAATCATAGGGGCTGCAGAGCTATCTACCACTAGAGGATTTTCACTGGTCTTAGCATCAAGTGTGGTATTGCCTTGGTCTTCCAGTTGATCTTCAAACCGAGTCTTAACCTTCTGACTTCTGGACACCTTTCTTATCTTCCGACTGAGATGGTTTAAATGCATCTTTGTATAAAGGGTCATTCTGAATAATCTTTCTCCATATCTCCTCTATTGTTTTCCTTACCTCCTCTACATTCCCAATCATCAATCTGTTGATCTTGTTTATGCTTCTAAATTCCTTTTTATTTTCCTCTTCAATTAGTCTCTTTGCTTCATCATGAGTAATACAAGTACATACATTTACTAGCTCTCTCTCCTTCATTTCTCTATCAATTTTGCGTGCATTCATTCTTCTAGCATCTATTCAATTGTACAAGTAATTTGGAATGGAATTTTCTAATTAAATTAATATCTTACTGAAATTATGTAAGTATAATGCAACTGCTTCCTCAACTTTCCTTTTGTCACCTTCATCAAAATACTCAAAGTTTTCTTCAAGATTCTTCAAATTGCCATCCACTATTATTTCATCTATCAACTAGTCCACTAGTAGCGGAGGAATGATTGTGTACTTACCTTGTATGTTGCCAAACTTAAGGTCTTTGTCAAGTTGATTTTTGACCTGTCTACCTCTTTGGGATCTTTCAGTAGGAACAAGATCTGAATTAGCCTTTTTTCTTTTTTGTGATCCATCAGATTGAGGCTTCCTCACTAATCTGACAAACTCTCCCTTTTTCTTTTCTCTTCTTGCCTCTTCCTCAGATTTAGTTTTCGAGGCCACCGGAGATACCGCAACATAAGTTATATTTGTCTTTTCTTTCTGCTTCAGCACACCTTTTCTAGATGGGCTAGGTTTTGCAGGTTGTGTCAGCGGAGCAAGAGCAAACTTTGTGACTTTAAGTTTTTCCTTGGAGGGAATTGGATCAACCTTGGGTTTCTTGGTTTCCTCTTTGGCCTCCTTTCTTGCATATTTCTCTCTTTCTTTCTTTACTTCCTCCTTGGTGAAAACCATCTGAGCAACTACTTCTTCTGCCATCTTAGTGACTTTTCTCTTTCAGGTAGGGGCAGTGAACTGTGTATGTAGACTGAGGTCTTTCTCCTTGAATGTGCCAAATCTCCCTTCCTTGGGATCCACCGGTTGACTCAAAAGGTGTTGTGCATATGCCTCAAGTGTATCAGAGTCAACTTTATACCCCATGGGTATGATCCAAACTATCCAAGGCTCCATTGCTTCCATCAGACACTAATCCTTGTCGACCATGAAGCAAATGGTTTTCTCATATTTCTCAACTACCTTCTTAGGAATCCTTTCCATGTTCTTCATTTCATCTTGGAAGCTTTTAAAGTATCCCCAAAGGGCATATATCCTCATGGTTGCATCACCAACTCCCCATACACCTTCTTTGATCTGCATGGCCATTGGTCTATCATAGGCCCATTAGACCTTACCTTTGATACCGAGTATCTCATTCAAGAAGTACAATGCTAGGAAAATAGGGAGTGTACCATATTTAAATGTATGCTTTTATATTGTTTGATCTTCTTTAGATTACTCAACAATTCATTTAGAAGTGTAGCGTACAAATCATACCTCTTATCTTCCTTGAGAATTTGGTATGCAAAGTAAATAGCAGTACCAGAGACAAAGTTGTACTGCCTGGATTGGTAAACCTTGTATTTGACTACAATTAATGCAAACTTCACATCATTCTCCAAAATATTGTTTACATTCATGGCTCTGTTGTCAAATTTGGATCCTGTGTTGGCAATGACAGTGTCATTTGATATTTTCCTTAAACTAGGCACATCACCGATTTTTGCTAAGTTAGTTACAACATGAATCACTTGCTTGGTGATTTTGTGTGGCCTATCAAGCCATATAAATTCATCTTGCACATGGATAAGGATGTAGCAGATACATTCTACCTCATCAAACAACGGAAAATGCATGAACTATGAGAAACCCATATCTAGTAGCACCTTATACTCGGGTTTGAGATTTCCCAAACCATCAGCGAAATGCTTGTTGTGTAGGTCCAACATGTCTGCATTTCCAAGCTCTTCAAGGTCAAAATGAATTTAGGCCCTAATATCTTCATTGTGCAACACATCATAGGGAACCAATGAGAATGCACCTTTTGAATCATCCTCAACTAATTTAAAAAGATGTTTCTTGAAGACTAGATGAGCCCTATCCTTAATCTCAACCACCAGAGGAGTCGCAATACCAGAAACCAAAGCCATTTCAAATCCTAGGGTTTGCAAAAAACTGAGAGTCTGAACAGATAAATACCTTGCTTCACAATTGGGCACTGAGATTCTCTTTGAAGTCGCTGAAATTGTTGTTGAAATTGCCAAGTTGCTTTGCTCTCTTCTCTTCTCTATTCGCTTGATCGCATTGTGACAAATAAGGCTTCAAAATCCACTTTTATCCTTCAAAAACCTAATTTTCCATTGTAATAAATGTAGCAATTGGTTATCATGATCTTCATGAAATTGCATATTGGAGTACAAGATCTTTCAAACACTTCTGGATATCATCAACACATATGATTCAATTCTTCTGCAATCTTCTAGAATTGATTGCAGACCACCGAAGTGGGGGTTCTTAGAGTCTGCATGAAAATCTCCCCTTAAGGCATAAAGCCCTAGTTACCAGATGAAGATCCTGCACCGGGTTTGGGTGCAGACCCATTGTCAACTCTGGATTCATCCTTTCTTACCAACATTTTCTCATGCTTCTCTTTGATCTCTTCTACTTTTACTTTTCCTTTCTCATCTGATTTGTTCTTATCTACTAGAGACATGTTCTTGCTTCTGTAGTACTTTGCAATGTGACTGATTTTGTTGCATGCTGGACAAACAACATTATTCTACATAGGTTTGAAGTTCATATGGTTTGGTCTTGTCCTGCACTGATTAGAGATGTGTCCAAACATTCCACAAGCATATCATCTTTTGTTCTGAAAACTATTCATTACTGCTCTACACACATTTGACTTGTGACCAAAATCATTGCATATGAAACACTGACCAGAAAAGGTAGGAACATTATTCATGTTATTCATTGCATTACTCATCCTACTTCTTCATTAATTCACCATATGACCAAACTTATTGCAAGTAAAGCATCTACTATTGAATCTATGAGCATTAGGTTGCCTTACCAAAAGATTCTTTCATTTCTTCTGACCAGGCTTTGCATTGCCTTGTCCAAATCTAGAGGATTCACCTTTCTCAAATCCTAGACCTCACTTGTCATCCAACATCTCATCAAGCCTTTCTGAGCTAGCTTTGAATTTATCTTTTTATTCATTGGCAGTAGCAAGTTCATCCCTTAAAGTTGCAGCCTATCTTTCAAGTTCTTGTCCATTATTTCTTGATTGTGTCAACTCAATCTTCAACTGATCATTCTCATAGGTAAGCCTGAAAAATTTATCTGCTCTTTCTTTCAATGATTGTGTCAGATTCTCTTCATTATTCTTTCGGTCCTCAATCTCCTTAGTCAGCCTCATCACAATGGATTGCATCTCATTCTTCAAAGCAACATTCTCTCTCTCAAGCTTGTTAACTTCATCAGTTTTATCCTGATATTTCATGATCTGATCTTCTTTCTCCTCTAACTTGTCCATCGATTCCTTCCTCTTCTCTCTAGAGATGTTTGCTTGACCTTTCAGGTCATTAATGAAATCATCAACATCATTCAAGCTCTTCTTCAGGGTACATATCTCATTTCTAGCTGCATCAACATCCTCAAGCGACACACTAAGTTGTCTCTGAAAATCAAAATCCAATGAATCAATCTACCAGATCTTCCTCAAGCGGTTAAGATTCCTCAAAGGAACTTGGCTCTGATATCAATTGTTGGAATCAAGGATCATTGAGAGGGGGGATGAATCAGTGATCTACCGGTTAAGAGATTTTCAAATTTAACTTTTAACCACCAGAAGCATACACTTAAAACTGAAATGCAGAAACAAATAACAAACAACCACAAGATCATAACACTGGTATTTTTACATGGAAACCCAAATGGGAAAAACCATGGTGGGATTTGATCCCACAATATTATTCTATGGCCAGTAGCAAAACAATATTACAAATAGGAATGCACAAGCATTCAGGAACACTACCTAGAGCTCATTGCTCAAATGTAATTGCCCAGAGGGCTACAACCCTTAGGTAAGTTTCATTGACTTACACAGCTAATTACAATGCATGAACTCTAAAATAGCATCTACTATGCTTGGATGAGTTCCGGTTAGGCACAAATTAATTGACTGGATCACCTTCTTTGTTCTACTCTGTTCTGCCTTGTACATTGTCTCAGTCAGCTACCAGATCAAGAATTCACACATCAAACTGCACCAAAACGAATTCTTGATCACCTCTCGGTCGCATACAATTGCATCATCCACCAAAAAGATCACCCACACTAAATTTATATACCGGTAATGACAAAAAGAGGTTATACATCATGTCGGCTTGATCGGATCCAAAAGGATAAATGAGGATCACCAAAATGATAATAAGATGATGTATCTAAGTTGGCTCAATCAATAACAACATGATTCAATGCACCACAATCACCAGAAAGCTTCCGGACCCAAAACTGCTCTGTTCTTCCTGATGCACCGGTTCACATGCTACCGGTTAACGCCCACTCTCGGATAGGAAGAATCACGACTACCGGATCGGATCTCCATGAAGAGTTTCCATCGATGAAAACCCCAAACCAACAATCAGTCACCGGAAACCACCAGAAATCATCGAATGAGTGTCAATTGCCAATACTTTGATGGAAAAAATTTAGGATTTTAAGGTTGGTTTTGGGTTTGTGAGGAGGTTTTTTTGTTAAGGATGAGTGTGGGTTAGAGGAAGCAATAGGAGGAAAGATTGGCATAATCCGATTTGTGGTTGTTTGGGTACTTATGATATGGTCATGTGATGCTTGTGGGGGTTCTTGTTGAACATGATCACTTAACTTGGAAGCATCATAATAATGTGGAAGTTTGGTACCTTCTCATTAGCTATTTGAGAAAGGTTTCTTTGTTTAGGTTAATAAGGTGTTCCAACATATCTTGTGTTTATTTTTCTAATAGAAATTCTTGGAACCTTGGTGAGTATTTAGGTTGTGAGATAAAGGTTCCTTGATCATTGGTTGTCTCTTGAAGGGTTAGTTGATTTTTTAATTTTCATTGTTTGTGGTATTCATATTGTTGATATATAGGCATACCAAAGGTGTAAGTTGGTCATTCCATTTGTTAGTGATTGGGGACTTGCAAGGGTGAACTTGTATATATCAATGCAATTATATTTTAGTTACTAAGGTTAGCTTTGGACATGTGAATGTATTAAAATTTGAACTTTTGATGGCTTTGATTTTATTTATTTATTTGATGTTTGGGTTTTGATTCAATGTTTCGATGGGTTTGATTCAAAGTTTGGATGATGGAAGTTTGGTTTGGATTTTTTGTAAGGTTAGGCTCGTTGGTGTTGTTTAGGGGGACTTTGGGTTTTATTTGTTTGTGGTTAATGCAATTGGTTAAAGTTTGGATGGCTGACTTTGTTTAGGGGATGTTTGGGTTTAATTAATTTTGTGTGTTAGGGTAGTTGGTTATGGCTTGTTTGCTTGGTTTTGTTTAGGGGATGTTTAGGTTTTATTTTTCTTTAGGTTATAATAGTTGGCTTCATTTATTATTTTAGAGGGTTTGGTTTAGATATGTTCTAGGTTATTGTGGTTGGTGTTTTTATGGGATGATGAGGTTTTGAATTTCTTTGAGGGTTAGGATAGTAGGTTATGTTTAAGAATTTATAGGGTTTGGTGGATGCTCATATGATTTAGATGATTTTAGATGGTTAAGGTTTGGATAATTTGGTCCAAGGTCATACGGATTTCTAAATTAAAGATATATTGGATATCCTAAACATTATTATGTATGAAGATGGATGATTTAACCTTCTCCTAGATATAGGCTCTTAGAGGTCATTTTTCCCACTCAATCTTTAAAGACAATCTATTTCACCCAATCACCAATGTTATAGAATAAGATGTATCAGTAAAGAAAAAAACCTTTTTCATCTCCACATAAAACAAAAACCATTTCTTAGGATTGATAACTACATCCTCTATTAAAAATTAACCAAAATTATACCACTTATTTATATATGCATATATAAAAAAAAATCTCCATATATAATAGACACATATAATCCTACAAATCATATCGTAGTAATTTTCAATTAACCTAACATAATATAAACCATCCATTTCATCACCGGGATGAATACAAGTTATTCAAAAATAACTAGCCTAATCTGCTCCTAAAAACCTGCCATAGATAATACAAAAATAATGCAAATTGCAGAAAGTAAAATTGGCATACCTAAAGTGCCAAAAGGAATACTAATAATCAAATTGCAATTTGATCCAACAGTAATTGGATTCTCACAGAAAGATATAACACGGGATGTTATTCCACCAATACAGCAAATCCCAATTCTGAGATTTTATATTATCTCCTATCAGACCACAAAGCTGTAAAATTAAAGAAGTACATGTGTCCAAAATGGGCACGTACAGCTAAGTAAAGGCATCAAAATAGCTTCACATGTGACTGAACTGATTCTTTTGGGTCGATATTCCTCTCGGTCATGTAGCCCATATGAAGCAAGTACCAGTACTTTATTCATTGTTGATTTCATCAAAGCAAAGATGACAGAAGAATTTGCTATTGCATTGGGTGAATTTATCAAGCCAATATAAAATTTTCCATGAATTCTGACATTGGTTTTTCTGTCCAGTCAGCGATACAGCTGGGTTGCTGGCTGTATATGGGTGTATTGATAATAATACTATTTTATAGAATAGACGCGATTCACAATATTACTGTTTCAAATGAGTGTATCGAGTATTCACGAGCGCAACTTTGGAATTATCATAAAAATCATCAATCATGTACGTTAACCTCTCAGAAAAGTTTTTGCAAGTTTCTACATTTTTCAGCTGCCTGACTATGAAACTACTGCCTTGAAGAAAACTGATCATTTACTCTTTTATTTGAAGCTTGCATGCAATGAAATCTTCTTAACAAGATATATCACAGTCGTTCTTTTTCATCCATGGAAGACCCATGTTTGCTATAGAAGGTATATATATACATTTATACACCCCATAGCATTTATTCTAAATCTACAGGATAATTATCATATCAACTGAGCTATTGGGTCTTCTTTAGCCAATCTATTATCGATTTGGGTGTGACTTATTTTCAACAAATATTCTATGTACATTTCGGACAAAAGTACTTCTCCATTAAATACTACTTTTCAAATTACAGATGGTATACTGTTGTGGCCGAATTGGAGTTCATTGAGAATTCAACTTGTAGTTCCAGAGTAGCTTCATACCCTATAGTATGTAGCAGCATGGATGTGATCTCCTCAGTTGGAATGTTTTTTCTTATAATTTCAGAGATTGGCTATTATCAGAGATTGATCTTACATTGTACAGGAAGATGAACTCAAAGAAACAATTTCTGTCAAGCAGCTTCTAAATCGAGTGAAGCAGCTTCTCAGAATTCCCTAGACATCAAGACCAAGTCCATCCAGGTCTATGCTGTGAACAGAAGAAAACCATGATATTCAAGGCTTTGCCTTCTTTTGTCCTCACTTCCACCTGCACTTCCAGATACAGTATATAAGAATTCTCTTTACCAAGATTCAACAATCAATAAAAGATTGAAAAGACTATAAAGTTTTCACTGTAAAAACTTGAATAACTCTCTCTTCTGGTTTATAGTTCTGGTCTAATAAAAAACATATAAATAAAAATCTGCATGAGTCTATAATTCTGGTAAAAAAATGTTCATTTGATAAAAAACATGTATAATAAAAATTTGTATAAGCTCATATAATTCTGATTAAAAACACTTATCTAAAATTAAAAAACATATATAAATAAAAATCTGCATAAGTCCATAGCTCTGATAAAAAATGCTTATCTAATAAAAAACATGTAAGCTCATATAACTCTGATAAAAAAACTTATGTAATTAAAAATATATATAGAAATCTAGATAAGCCCACAAAAGGATCAATGAATATGGAGAGCCAAAATAATTATTTTCTGCTCACATACATTCTCATCCCTACTAAGGGTGAATAATAGCAATGAAGAGCAATATTCTTCAATGATAGAGGAAGCATTTTGTATTAAATAATGCTCAATCGGCCTTGAATGATAGGAGAGATGGACCCTCTTGAATGGGCCTTCTTCACCACCACCACTGCCACCACCATACATTGCACAATAAGGCTTAGCCGATGCAGCCATTTCTGAATCTATGAGATTCTTCGGGAGGCAAGCAAAGATTTTATAAAGCCAGGCAGAGGAAGATGAGGACAATTGACAGCTGTTTACTACTTAAGTGCCACCTTCTCCTTGGGGGACGCGTTGTTTGTTTAGATTTGTTGTAATTTTGTGTTTTTAACATTTTCTATTTTCTATTCATCATATGATTGAGGAACCTCCTCCAAGTACAACTTGTATTTACTGCATTTCATCAGCTCACATGATGTTCTCTTACAGAAATAAGCATAAATTTTTTTGATGTGCAATTCTAATCTTATCTTTGCTGGCTGTGCATCTCAATTTAGGCATTTAGAGATGAAAGTCATTCTTACCCTTCAAAGAAAATTAGGGCGTATATGAGTAAAAGGAGACATCAAATATATCAGGTTAGTGAGATAACATGAACTATCAATATGTTGCAGCAGTTCCTTCAAGTGAATTGAGGTCCTATTCTATATTTTTCTTTAAATAGAAAACAGAAATATTTGCATTTTAAGGCTAAAATACTTCTTTTCAAAACACTAGCTGTGTATGGTAAAGCTTATTAAGCCATATTTTTTTCACCCCAAAAATCTCAAACATAAATTATTTCACCAAAAACCTGTTCACACCGTTGAAGCCAAATATTAGTATGTTTGCAATAAACTGTGATCCTAAATACTATCTAAATTAACAAATAGTAATTTATAAAAACAAACACCCATATAAAATATATTCAACTATGTACAGAACAAGAAACAGCTGATTGTTACTCCTATATAATTAGAACCTAAAGTAGGCTCATGGGCATAGATTGCAGAAGTGATTTTAATAGAGTTGAGCAAACCCCTTCAGTTTATTCAGGCTATTAATGTTTTATAGCATCTATATAATTAGGTCCATAATTGCTAAATACTAATTCAAACTCTCAAAAACTGTCGAAAGTAATTTTTTATAGTATAATTAGAAAAGACTGGCTGGAAGATTACATACTGTTCCACTATGATTTTCTAATAATTGCTGATAAATAATTTATTAATATTTTAACAATTATGTCAAATTTAAGCATTGTAAAAAAAACAGATTTTCATATTAAAAATGACCTCAAACAGATAATTCAAATCAAGCCTTAAAATGTTAACCCAAATATATGAAGTCCAAACCCTATCCCTATCCAATAAGGTGTTATTTTACAAGTTAAATTATTCTTCATAATTCCTAGGTTTGCAGTGTACTAAGCATGGGAAACCCACAAGCATCATCTTCAATTCACAAGTAGCTCATCTGACATAAAAAATACACAGAAAAACAATTTCCTTTTGAGGCTAGTAATTATAGCAAAAGTTCCTCAATCCCAATTAACAGCCATTAACATCTACTTAATACGCAATTATAAACTACAGCCTAAACAGATCAAAATTGAGTTTATTCATGAGTACACTGTGCATCTGTGAAATTGGGAAAGTGGGTCTCATTTGTTATACACATACAGAGCTTGGGGGATCTTTGGCAGCACTGAACAAGACATACACACATTCCACAATTAATCATTCACCTTCTTCCTCTTATACTTCAGTGTTTCAGTAGTGTTTGTGGGTTAGAGAAACCGCACCCCAAAATCTCTTCTAGAGTCCCTTGGCTTGCATCAATTGCATAAGAACAAAAAAAATTCATTGTCAACAAGAGAATGATAAGTGTAGTTCAACTAGTACTCTGGTTTCACTCCCACCATGGTTATTGAAAATAGAACCTCTGAGTTTTGTCACAAGTCCCATGGAAAATGTCTAAAGATGTATGAAAAGTAGTTGGAGAATTACTGTTGTTTCATCTATCTTTTACTTTTGTTTCACTTTTATTATTCTGTCCATCTAAACATGGAAATCACCAATAACACATCTGAGTTTCATTGTAAGGTGCAATGGAAATTTTTAATGTGTTAAAAGAGGCTAAAAGTTAAAAAGTACAATGCTAGGAGTATTGATTCGTTGGAAAAAGAACAAAAGAAAAGACAATACAGTATTCATCCATGTTTGCATATTATGATCTAAGGTAGATGGGAAATATGGAAAGATATATAGGGAAAAACAAAATTATAACTTTAGTTACATATGTGAAAATATATTAGCTGCCATTGTATTTCTTTTGTTCTGATCCATGCATGGATCGGCAGTAGCATAGTAGTTTTCATTGTGTTATGGATAGGAAATATTGTCATTGTGTATGTGTATGTGTATGTATATACATATATTAAATTGAGTTTGTTTTAAATGTATTATTTGATGTTTAATTTACATTTTATAATATATAATGATTATAACATATAATTTATCATATTAAATATCATTATTTTAATTATGAATTCATTTTCTTATATTGTTTTTCTGATTTAAAAATAAGATTGTTTAAGTTAATGAAATTAATTGGAAATTCGAATTCAAATAAAACATAATTAAATGAATTTTCTCATCTTAAATTTTTTGTACTCCTCCCTTCTCTTTCTCCAATGTGTCTTTGCTAGAGATCTCTGGGGGATGGTCTACTATAAGCTTAGTCTTAGTTGGACTCTGAATGAAAATATGATGCATTTGCTACAAGAGTTTCGGGGCCCCTCTTCCAATGCTCTTGTTCAACAACACTGAAGAAAGATATAAGGAAATGTCACTTATACTTAAATGTTATATTCCATATATGAATCCTGACAGAGAGATCAAAATGTCAAATTTCACTCCTAACCCTCCCAAAGGGTCCAAAGCGAATTTCAATTTTGCTCCTAACCCTTCCAAAGGGTCCAGATCGAAATTCTCCATAAGACATTCTACTTTGACCCAAACTTAGAACTAACTCATTCTCAGACATTATTGAGGGCAAAACACTTGTTTGGATGAAGAAATGTGAGGAATGAAGTCAAGATTTGAGCATAAATGTGAATTTCGCTCCTGACCCTTCCAAAGGGTCTAGAGCGAAATTCTCCCTAGACACTATTTTCTCCCTTGTTTGGGCTAACATCCTTGTTCCTTGAACATGGTGGGGGTAAATTGGTCATGTTCTTACCTAAGGAAGTGATTGAAAGTATTGAAAAGTGAGGGTTTTGTCCAAGAATGGAAATTTCACTCCTGACCCTTCCAAAGGGTCTAGAGTGAAATTCCCCATAAACCTCATTTTCTTCCTTGTTTAGACCAACATTCTAGTTCCTTGGACATATTTGCAAGTGGATTAGCATGTCTTTGCCTTTTGAAGTGATGAGATGTAAAAATGTGAAGGATTTTGTCCTAAAACTAGAATTTCGCTCCTGACCCTTCCAAAGGGTCCAAAGCGAAATTCTTGGAAACTCATATTTTCTTCTAGAGATGGTCAAATTCTTGATTTTTGTGGCATGGTTGGAAAGACTTTGATGTGTTCTTGCCTAGAACAAGAATTTTTCTCCTGACCCTTCCAAAGGGTCCAGAGCGAAATTCTTGATAAACCTCTTTTGCTTCCATGTTTAGGCCTCAAACCTTGTTCCTTGGGTGAAGAGTGGTGCATTTTTACCTTGCAAATAAGATTGGAGTTGAAAAGATGAAGAGTCAAGCCTAGAGTTGAAATTTCGCTCCTAACCCTTCCAAAGGGTCCAGAGCAAAATTTCACAAAACCACTCTTTTCTCTCAATTTTGTGCCAAGTCAAGTGTGGACTAAGATGAATTAGGATTGGAGATGTCTTTGGGCATAACTTTGGGTCGCTAAAAATCAACAAATGTGAAGGAATTAAGCAAAAACAAGGATTTTGCTCCTGACCCTTCCAAAGGGTCCAGAGCGAAAATCCTAAAACCTATTCCATCCTCCAAAGCTTGTGTCAAGACAAGCCTAGGCCAAGGTGAGAGAAGTTGGGAGATGCCCCTAGGATTGTCCTGGAATGGGTTTTGGACATCAAAGATTAAGATTTTAGGCTAGGACAAGGATTTCTCTCCTAACCCTTCCAGAAGGTCTAGGGCGAAATCCTAAATAGGTCCTATCCCTGGCCATGGTTTTTAGGAAAATTCTCCTTTTTAGCCATTTTGAGGTAAAGCAAGTGTTGTTTGTTACTACCTATTAGATTGCCATTAGTTTTATGTCAAAGTTATAATATATACTCTAGTCGGTTATCTATTACCGAAATATTCAGTTGGTATGCACAGTCTAGTTGGTTACAGAAGAAAGCAGTCACAGAACGCAATATACACCGAGCTGTCTACCAAGTATCTTTTCATGTCTACCAAGCAGCAAAGATGACACACCGAGTTGATATACACTGAGTGAAACGTGTTACTAGATTCATTGAACCTGGACATGCATATGAAAACGTGTTACAAGATCGAGGCACATCTAACCGTTATCACATTGGAAATTGCACTAGAAGATTATGTATGATTTCAAGGTCATCTAACCAATGAAATATTTTACATGATTATTCATTCAATAAATCGTGTTTGTAAGATCGAAGCAATGAATTGGATCACCGTCATAAGAGATCTATTTATATAGCATGAGTTAAGAGTTAAAGGTGTGTGCATGAGTGTAAGAAGATTGTTACAGAGATACAGAGGTCACCGAGAAGGTTTTCAGAGAATAGTCGAAGAACAAAGTAAATAGAAGGGTTTACCGAGTTACTATATGGGTTACCAAGGTATGCTATAAGAAAGGTAATCTATTCTGAGCACATAGAATCTACTATAACATTTCAAATGTAAAGTTGCAGATATTTGTAATGATTTTATTGTAATATTGTGAAGTTGAAAGAGAAACCTCTAACAGGGTAAAAGACTCTAATCAAGTCTATAAATTGTAAAGCCTCTAACCAGGTGTAGCATTTAGATTAAATGTTGTAAAATCCTTTAGCAAGGTAGATCTAACAGATCTTGTTACTCCTAATAGGGTAAGCTATCAGAAATAGCTAAACATGTAGCTCTAACCGAGCACTCTTTATTATTGCAGTAGTGAAGTTGTGGGTGCCATCCCCACCGCAGTTTTTCTCTCTAACCAAGAGTTTCTGCATAACCAAAATATATGTGTTTTGGAGTGAATCACGTATGATTGTTATCTATTTGTTTTAACTTTATTTTATGTTACTGCACTATTTGGTTTATACATAATAGTAAAGTTATTGTTCAAGAAAATTTTTGGAGTACTGATTCACCCCTCCCCTCTCAGTACATTAGCTTTCCATATTGGGCCTAACAATTGGTATCAGAGCTTGAATCTTGGAAAAGGGTTTAATTGCCTAAAGAAAAAGATATTATCAATGGAAGGCTATAAACAATCTCAGAGGATTGTGTATCTGCAAGAAGAGCTGGATCATGCTAATCAAGTGATTGCAGACATGCAGAAGCAAATGCAAAAATCTCTGAAAGTGAGAAGAAGATTATTTGATGATTTGCAGGACTCTCAAGAGTTAGTGGAACAAATTGAGACATCATCTGAGAACAGTATATCTGAAGAAACTAAAGAAATGGTTGGAGTATTGAAAGAAAAGAACAAAGCACTGGCTGATCAACTAAAAGCAATGAAAAGAGAACATGAACATTTCAACACATAGATGACTGAAAATCTAGATGCATTAAGAACAGTTGAGGATAAAGTAAGAGATCTAGAAAGAGAGAAACAACAACTTGAAGTCTTAGTATCTGATAAGAATGATGAAATCACAAGGTTGACTGGAATTCAACAAAACCTATTAGATCAACTAGGTTATGCACATCATGAAGCAATTCTAAAGAATGATGAGAACCAAGCATTGAGACTTGAAGTATCAAGGTTGACCGATGAACTTGAAACATAGAAGAAATCCAAAGAAACACTGAAGAAGAGTTATGAAGCATCAAAGATGTTGGATGAGCAACTGAACACAAGAAGACCCAACAAAGATGCAGGACTCGGTTACAAAGGAAAAGACTCTACCGAGAAAGGAATTCATACTACCGAGAGAGGAGAATCATCAAAGCAAGCTGGAAACAGGAATAACATCAAAAGAAAGAAGCCTATTTGCAACTACTGTGGAAATCAAGGTCACACTGCCAACATAAGCCAAATCAGAAAAGGTAAGCAACCGAATGTCACTAAGTCCAATGGTTATTGTTACAATTGCAATAAATATGGTCACACATCTAATCAATTTAGGACAAAGTCTATTAACAATTATCAGAAGGCAAAATTCAAAGGGTTTTGTAAAAACTGCAATAGATATGGACATAGTACCGAGAAGTGTTGGTTTAAGCAAAAGAACTACATGCGGTCTGCACACCGAGCAAACACTAGAGGTTACCGAACTCACACAGATCCTTACCGACAATATGCAGCAGTACCATGGGATTACAATACAAGGATATGGTGTGAATGTTGTGGAAGATATGGACATATTAGTGCTAACTATTTTATAAGGTTTGGAATGAACAACCAAAGATCATGGAGAAATCCTGATATGGCATGTTTTCATTATCACAAAGTTAGACACTTGGCTGGAGATTGCAGAGATCAACCTAGAAAAGACACTGAAGAAATAAAAGAAAAATTAAAGATGATTTGGAAAAAGAAGGAAATTGTGTCAAATAAAGAAAGCACCTTACCTACCGAGTTAGGTGCTCCTATTCCAAATTAATCAGTAAAGGTATGAAGGGACTGCATTCTCTAAAGGTTAAAATCATAACAGTTCCTATTCTATTATGTACTAAATTCAAAATTTGCATAGTTAAGATGTATTAGCAAGTTTGAAATTCTATCAAAGTCTTTTGAAGCACTTTACAGGAAACCTGTCAAGTCGGTGAATACAGGAAGCCTGTCAAGTCGGTAAATGAAGGAAGCTTGGTTACTCTATTAAAATGAAAAAAAAAGGAGAGTAAATTGGTTAAAGGTGAACTGAGTGCATTTAATGTTTTTGACCTAACCCGCACGGAGCTCTATAAGGTATTTTGTGTACTTAAAAGCATTTTCGCGATCATTTACACTTACCAAAGTTTTTGAGAGAGCAGAGCAAGCGATTCCAAGGCGATCAAAACCTCATTCAAAGCGAATCCAAGGTATTTACATCAAATCTCAAAACATTGTTAAGCTGATTTACCGAGCGTATCTAGTTGCCATTATCTGCTAAGTGTAAAGCGTCTATCGTTCGAAATCCTGAAACCCTAAGGACTCTTTACTAGTTTTTACCTGAAATCTAAATGGCGCCCAAGATCCAAGATCCCATAGTTGTCAAGAATGTAGAGAAGCCCTCACTGAAATACTCTTTGACTCCCAAAGTCGCTTCTGAACCGGATGACAAAATTGCCTTTTCACTCATCCCGGATAGAGTGTTGTTAGTTGAAGATGTGAGATTCTTCACCAAATGTCGTGTTGAAGAACTCGGTCATGTTGAAATCAGAGACACCTATGATGAGCTATGTACTGATGGTGTATTGAACAACAAGTATGAACACATCAAAATCAAAGGATTAACTGAAGCCCTAACCTATCCTCGTGTGTTCAAACCCTAGTGGGTCAAGTTTGTTCTAAGCAGAGTTCATGATGATTTCATGTGGCTAGAAGAGCAACCATTCAAGATAACCAAGAAAATCATTCATCTGATTACAGGTTACCCTATTTATGATCATGCCCGAGCCTAGAAGATGATATCACAGAAGGAATTGATCAATTTAACCGGAGTAGAATCTGATTACAGAGGACTGAAACTGAACAGTGTCACTGATGTAGAGCTTAAGTTTGCTATTAGAGTAATTGGTTACTGTTTCTTCCAATCGGCAAGGGAAAACAGTGTACCCTGTGCAGCAGTTGACTTAGCTTATAAAATTGTGAAAAAGGGAATGAAAATTGACTTATGTGAGGTGTTATTGAAGAATCTGTTTGAGAATCTGAACACAATCAGGAAGCCGAAGAAGAACAACTCGGCTAATACTCTAAAGTTTGGATCACTACTAGTATGCATGTTTTTCTACTTTGAAAAATTATTTCCATCAGTCGGTAAAGTAGTTAGGGAGCTACACCGACCAATCACCCATCAAATTAATAACTTCATTAAGAAGTTAGGAGATAATTTCAATGATATCATGGATGATTACTTCAGTAAATTTCAAGAGAAAATGTATAACAGATATAGGATACCACCCCAGCTAGTAGAGAAATACAAAAATAATATATGTTTTGAAGTTGACACCGATTACTGTTATGTGAATGTTGTGGAACCAAGGACTCAATCTTTGTCACCAATGGGTTACGAGATTGATTTTGACATCACTAAACAACAAATTGATGAATTTCTTATATTGCCCAGACATGCTACTGAGCTAAGGTATGGTACCTATGAAGAAGTAAAGGAAAAGGTAAAAATGAATATTGTAGTACCTAAAGCTACAAGAAAGGCAACAAAGATGATTGAGACATTGTCAAAGAAATTTGGAGAAGACTCTTCCTCTACACCTGTCAAAGGCACTCTTGCCATCACCAAAGAGGAATTAGAAGCTCAAGAGGTAGCTATAACACTGAGCACCGAATTGCCTAAGGGTAAAGTGTTAAAAAGAAAGAAATGAGACACTTCAAAGGCCCTACCGACTCCTCCAACAAAAAGACCTAACACAAGAACATCTGCAACATCACCGAGTAAGAAACAAAAGAGTGTTACTACTCCCAAGGTAACAAAGACCTACAAGAAATCTACTCGAAGACTCATTTTGGCAAAAGAGTCTAGTGATACAGAATCACAAGATGCAAACAAATTCCAGATTATCAAGAGCAAGAAGGTAAATATACAAAGTGTTGAAAACTTCTGTGCTAAATGAAATAATATGGTGGATTTGGTTCATTTAGATATGCCAAGTATGAAACTATAAATAATTATGAGAAGAGACAAATTGAAGAAGCTATCATCTACACACTTTTAAAGTTCCGGTTAGCTCCATTGTAACTTGCTAAGTCACTTCCAAATGAACTATATCTGCATATTGATAATAGGTGGAAGTATGCAATGGACTCAGAGAAACAAATCAGAGAAAGAAGTCTAGTCCATCTCTTTCCTGATATGTCAGTAGCTGAAATAAAGGAACATCTGACAACCTACAATTCAAAGTTTCTTGTCAAACAAAGAGCCTTAAAACTGATGAATGGGCTATATATTGACATAGAAAATGAAACAAAAACAAAGTGGCAGGAAATCTTCAAAATCAAGGATTCCGGTGAACAAACTACAGTTGAAATCATTGATGTCACTGAGCATGATCCTAATGTCACCGAGCAAGGTCCTGATGCTACCGAACAAGACCCTGCTAACACCATTCAAACAGACAAAGATGTCATGGATACAGAAGCACCGGAGCAAGAAATGATAGAAGGCACTACATATGCAAAACTTGTATCTAGTGAATCCATTTTAGAACAAGTTCAGCCTTATCCCCCGATCAAGCAACCTGTCTCTACCGAAGCTCCTTAGGATACAGCACAAGGCACTGAAGGTCACAAGTCTATAGCAGGAGAATATGCTACTCTAGAATAGACATCACAAGCACCTTCGAGCACTGAAAATGTTGTAGCTGAGACACCCAGTACCGAGACACCAAAAGACACCACAGAGGCTACAAGAACTGACCAAAGTGTTGCCTCTACCGAGCAACCTACCAAGGGTCAGCAAGCCTCCCAAGCTATTGTCTTGGTCCAACCAGCCAAAGGTAAAGAAAAGAAAGTGAAAAAGCATAGCTTCAAAGTTGATTTGTCTAAACCAATAGTGTTGCCCAATGTGGATATATCAAAATTAAAGGGGCAAGCACTCATTGATTTTGGTGAACTGTGCAAAGCAAAGGCCGAACAAGAAAAATAGATGACCATACAAAAGAAGAATAAAGTACTTCAGAAGGTGAAGACATTGCAATCAGATATGCTACCTATAGCTACAGTGTCAACTGATGCAACCATCTATATTCAACTGGATGAACTCCTTAATCAAATAGAAACATCTAGAGTTGATGCATCTGAGTATTTGAGCAAGATAAAAGACAAGGAGCTCACTACAAAAATGATAGAAGAGGTACAAAAAACTCTAGCCATTGGCAAAGTAAAACTTGTCAAATTTATTGCTGAGTTGACTCCTCAACTCAAGCACATTCATTATTTATTTCAGAAGCTCTACACATTTTCTTTATTCATTAAAGACATTAAGAATAAAACAGAGACAATTGAGAAAGAGATCACTGATCTCTCAAGCAAGTTGACCACAGAGCCAAATTCAATTCAGAATTTTTATACAAGGTTACAACAGCTCATGGCTCAACAATTGGACTTAAGAAATGAAGAACACAAGATCATGATGGACATAATGACACTTCAGACATTATTCCTTCCACATCTTTCATCAGTCCAAGAACAGATCAACCAAGCCACATACTTGTCTACTACACAAGAGGGAAGCACTCTTGATGGCTTAATATTACTATTGGCTAATATTCAAGCACAAAATTCTTTAATGGATTGTGTAAAGGATGCACTCTTTGTCACTCTCACCGATGCCTGGAACAAGTACAAATCCATTTTTGACCAGTTACCACCCTCGGATGGAAATTAAGTTTTTGATGTTTGTCAAAAAGGGGGAGTGTGATACAATATATTTGAGAGTAATATGATATAGTCTTGGGGGAGCAATTCAATATACTTGAGGGAGTGATACAATTTTGATACAGTATTGAGAGAATGATATAGTATTCGGAGTATAGTATACAGGGGGAGTATATCGAGTAGAATACGTAGAGTATCCAAGAGCAGTATACAAGACAGTAAGAAAAGCACACAAGAACAGAACCAAGCATGCAAAAATAGAGTTATGTATAGTATAATGACAAGGGGAGTATATTTGAATATATTATTTCATTGACTATTGTATATACTATCAAGTATAGTCATTTTGCAAAGTATATAGATTTTTGAGTTATAACTTTGAAAGTAGTTTTTGTCAAACATCTCAACTAATGCCAAAAGGGGAGATTGTTACTACCTATCAGAATGCCATTAGTTTTATGTCAAAGTTATAATATATACTCTAGTCGGTTATCTATTATCGAAATATTCAGTTGGTATGCACAGTCTAGTCAGTTACAGAAGAAAGTAGTCATAGAACGTAGTATGCACCGAGCTGTCTACCGAGTATCTTTTCATGTCTATCGAGTAGCAAAGATGACACACCGAGTTGATATACACCAAGTGAAACGTGTTACCAGATTCATTGAACCTGGACATGCATATGAAAACATGTTACAAGATCGAGGCACATCTAATCGTTATCACATTGGAAATTGCACTAGAGGATTATGTATGATTTCAAGGTCATCTAACCAATGAAATATTTTACATGATCATTCATTCAATAAATCATGTTTGTAAGATCGAATCAATGAATTGGATCACCGTCATAAGAGATCTATTTATATAGCATGAGTTAAGAGTTAAAGGTGTGTGCATGAGTGTAAGAAGACTATTACAGAGACACAAAGGTCACCGAGAAGGTTTTCAGAGAACAATCAAAGAACAGAGTAAACAGAAGAGTTTACCAAGTTATTATATGGGTTACCGAGGTATGCTATAAGCAAGGTAATCTATTCTGAGCACATAGAACCTGCTATAACATTTCAGATGTAAAGTTGCAGATATTTGTAATGATTTTATTGTAATATTGTGAAGTTGAAAGAGAAACCTCTAACAGGGTAAATGACTCTAATCAAGTCTATAAATTGTAAAGCCTCTAGCCAGGTGCAACATTCAGAATAAATGTTGTAAAATCCTTTAGCAAGGTAGATCTAATAGATCTTGTTACTCCTAATAGGGTAAGCTATCAAAAATAGCTAAAATTTATCTCTAACCGAGCACTCTTTATTATTGCAGTAGTGAAGTCGTGGGTGCCATCCCCACCGCAGTTTTTCTCTCTAACCAAGAGTTTTTGTGTAACCAAAATATATGTGTTATGGAGTGAATCATGTATGATTGTTATCTATTTTCTTTAACTTTATTTTATGTTACTGCACTATTTGGTTTATACATAATAGTAAAGTTATTGTTCAAGAAAAGTTTTGGAGTACGGATTCACCCCTCCCCTCTCAGTACATTAGCTTTCCATATTGGGCCTAACATTGTTATGTTGAGAGATAGATCCAAAGGTCAGAATAAAGTAAGAACAAAGTGAGAGGAATGGAGTTGAATGAGGGAAAACAAGCAAGAAATGAATTTCGCTCCTGACCCTTCCAAAGGGTCCAGGGCGAAATTCTTCAAACCACCTATTTTTTCCTTGATTGAAGCTGAAACTTTGATGCCTATGGTATGATTGGAAGAAAATTGATGTATTCTTGCTTTGCAAGATATATTGGAGTGAAGGAAATGAAATATCAAGTGAAAAACTTGAATTTCTCTCCTGACCCTTCCAAAGGGTCCAGAGTGAAATTCTCAAAATATCATTTTTCCTTCAAGTTTGTGTTAGGCCAGGACAGTGATCAAGGTGAATTGGACTTTAAGATGGCCATAGGCATGCGTTTGAATAGGTTATGAGTCCAAGAGGTAAGGATTTTGAGCTAAAGAATGAATTTTGCTCCTGACCCTTCCAAAGGGTCCAGAGCCAAATTCTCAATTTTACCTAACTTGTGATGAAGGTCAAGACATGGATTCCTAGGCTTTGGACAAGAGAAAGATAGCATATTCTTGTCTTGGAGGCATTTTGAACCAATAAAATGATGGAATTTGAGCTTAAACAAGAATTTCGCTCCTGACCCTTCTAGAGGGTTTAGGGCAAAAATCCCTAATAGGTCTTGTCCTTGGCTAGGGTCCAAGGCAAAATTTTATGGGGCCTGTCCTTGGGAAGGGTTTCAAGAGAACTTCATTTTGATAACTCTTATTGATGATTGAAGGTGGAAAATTCTATGTTAGAATGAATATATTATGTGTCCTTAATCATCTTATGGTTTGTTTTGCATATGAAAGAAGACCAAGCCGGGACAAGGACGACCTCTTCCAGTCCATCATCATCAAGGACGTTCCACATGCAAAAAGGGAGGATTCAAGGTTCTTTGAAGCGTTGGAAGACCAGGGGTGTTCAAGGAGTTCAAGTTAGCCTCAAGACCTCATTCTACCACAAAATGACAAAGAAAGGCTTCGCCAGCACTTCAAGGCAAGGTATGCTACCAGAGAAGGAAGACTTGAAGATAAGAAAGCCTCATCAAGCACTTGGGAGTAAAAGAGGTACACCATTCATCAAATTGAGACAGAGAAGAGGATCAACCAAGCCACAAGCATTAGACAAGGTGGCATCCCAATCATCATTCATCCAGTCGGATTGGTCCACCGTAGCATGACCAGATTCAATGTACCTAATTTACTGGAGGTGGCACAAACTTCGATGTACCTACCCCTTCTTCTTATTGGTCCTCACTTCTAAAATGTAATTTTCTAATTGGCTAAGGAAGTTTGTTGTAACAAACCCTAATTAGGATTTCTATCTTGTAATCCTAGCCATTGGTTCTAAGTCAATCAGAGTCATCTGTTTGTAAAGGGTTCTCTATATAAAACCTTGGCTCCTCATTTATAAAAGGTTAATAGTCGGTGAATAGTCAGAGAGTAGGAAATAGTTAGAGTAGAGTAGAAAGAGAAGGCAAATATTGTTGCCAAGATATTGTTGCAAAAGACTTGTAAACTTCATTGAAGAAATGGTGAATTCTATGGGTCGATTCAATAATTTGTATGGTCTCTATACTTCTCAAATTTGATTTCATGTTTTTAGGTTAATGGAAGAAATTTGTATGATCAACGGTGAAATTTGTATGATCAACGGTGAAATTTGTATATCCATACTACTATTAGTTTGTTGATTGCAGACTTGCCTTGCGTAGTCAACTAGAATCATTCAACTTAAGCTTAACTTCAATTATTGCTTCTTCATTGATATGCATCAACCTGACAGTGTCCATGCTTGTAGTGGTAATCTAAACATCATAAAGATTTCCTCAGAAGATCGCACTAATCTTGTGGAGATGATCCTAGGATGTCAAAGCAAGACTTAGTTAGAATTTCATCAAAGGTCATTCATTGCTCTTACATTCTTAGTATTAGAAATAGATCCTGTTTCAACCTTTCTCCTTTATCCTTTTTTTTCAAAATCAATGGCCAATAAAATCTCATGTTCTAGCAATATCCAAAGCAAATGAGACATTCAGGCAGTCAAACACAAGTCCCCTTGTGATTCCAGCAAAATCACATCATACCACGAAGAGCTTATCCACACGTAGAGACCCTACATATAAGAACCTTGGAGTTGCCTTGATTGATCCTTTGGCGAGATCTTCAGTAGTCAGGAAACTTTGTTCAAGAGAGGATAAGGTACCTTTAGGTATTTTATCTAGTGTTTGGTCATGTACAAAAGGCACATCAATAGGTTGCAATATAATGATGTACTAGATGGGCGATGATATGATGGGTTTTAGGCTGAGTTGGATGGTTTTAAAAGCTTGTCGTGTGCAACTTGTGCCACATGCCCCCAAGATCATTACTATGCATGCAATTTTTTATTTTAGGAATATTTCCTATGTGCCTAAAGTCATGTCTCAATTCATGACTTATGGCTTGCACAAGTCCCCTATTTCCAAGGTTATCAATGGCAATCATTCCACATTTTTGTGCCTTGATTATCACCTCAGGATAAAATTATCCATCCCTTGCAATATTGACATTTCTTTTTTCACTAAGAGTTGCATATGTGACATCCTCTGTGAGGTCTTGTTTATGACGTCTGTTAAATAAGATCTCTTTGATGAGGAATGGGGGGTGATAGAGTGCACTATGAGCTTGACAAGCCCAATGATTCAAAGAATGACCCCCTCCTCTAGAATTATTGTGTTGAGGGAGGAGTGGATGAGTTTTTGGAGTCCCTCCATGGCCACGACAAGTATCTTTTAGCCCAATTTCCTGCTTCTTGGTCTAGGCAGAGAGTCACAATGGGTGGTGTTTCTTTTGAAGTGTCGAAGGAATCCATTTCCAAGGCAACAGGTCTTGCTCTGAAAGGAAGGCGGTGTAAGCACACTAGCCATGTTTCTAACAGTGAAGTGCTTAAACGCTTCTTTAGAAGCAAAGAGGAACTAGTTAAGTTTCACGGAGGGTTTTCTCGTGAAGAACTTAGGCACCCATGAAACTAAATTTTCTTGTTGTTGATGAAATACTTCACGCTAGAAGGTCACTTTTGTTAGACAGTTCAAATTATGAGAAGACAACTGAGAGGAGGGGGGTGAATTAGTTGTCACAGATTACCAAAACCATTATCAAATTAAACTTTAATACCAAAACCCAAAACATTAATACCGGAATAGCAGATAAACCAAATAAGCATAAGCAATAATCACAGAATAAATACCATCCACATGACACCAAGATTTGTACGTGGAAAACTCGGTAAAGGAAAAAACAATGGTGGGAAGCCTACCCACAGTCAGATAGTACTTCTCCAATAATTATATGAATTACAATTGAGGGGCCTACACTTGCAGGAAGGCCAACATCCTAGAGCACACTTCTCATCACAAAAGGAGCCTCACTGACTACATAGAAATGTAGACTACAATCTGGAGAAGTGTTGAGCTTCATAAGATAGCATCTCTTATGCCTGAGTATAGTTCCAGTTAAGCTCAATACCAGAAGAATCCTCTTACATAAACCCAATTCGATCTCCAATGATCTACCAACTCCTCTTCCTGAATGATATTACATTATTTGCACATTACATTCCTTGACCATGACCTCTAACAATAACCATGATAATCTACAATGAGATCTTACATCTATATATACAAACCCTCGACCATAAACAATCAGGTCAACCACCAGATGATAAACACAATTACAAACCATGTCAGCTTAAGACCAAACAAATAATATCAACACATAAGACATCCCATAAATACATGAATAGGTCATATCCACACATTACATTAAAGTCGATCCGTAACCTAGATCAACCAGGACCAAGTATAGGTCCATATGCCACAACAATGAACTCTATTTGCCAAGTCACGAACATGATCACCAACAACATCCTGAAACTCCATCAGAAGCTGCACCAATACCACTTATGCAATTCATCAAAGATCTCCACCAAAATCTCTTTTGGTGAAACCCTCGCTAGAACTAGAAACCAATCTTCTAAGCAAGCAGGATAGCATTCGATCACCAGAATAAAACTAACTGAAAAAATATGAGCATGAGTATCATGAACAAGTCATTTCCATCACTAGACTATACCGGATTCTACCGGATCATGCCAGATCTAAATTAACCAGAAACCACTCAACCTACCAAGACCAGAAGGGTGTCAATAAAGCATCCAAACAGCTAGTGTCAGCATCAATGACAAAACATTAATGCAACACGTAATCAATTTCACCAAATGGTCAACAATCTCTCCTTTTGACATTGATGGCAACACTAGATGTGAAAAAAATCTAAGTACCAAGAAATGCCAAAAAAGTCTCCCCCAATGGAAGACAACCAACAAACTCCCACATATAGGTCTGAATATCAATATCTCCCCCTATGAATAATATCTCTGTAAATCTCTGAATTTCTTTTCCTTATTATTATCACTCCCTTTTTCTTTTTCACTTACTTTTTTTTTTCACATCAATATCTCTCCCCCTTTGACATCAATGCCATAAATCTGACAAAAATATCAAAGCAAAAGCATAAACCACTGAATAAAAAAGATGACTACTCCCCATGAGCAGTAGCATCCCACATTAGTGCTGAAATGAATAGTAACTCTGATAGTATATGTCAGACTGATGCCAAAACCGCATCAATCAAGTCTCTACCAAAGGGATAGAAACTCCCAATCTATCTCTCAGGTACTCAAACGATTCCTTGGGCAAAGGTTGAGTGAAAATATCTGCAATCTTCTCTTTAGTGTTCACATAAACTAGTCTAACTTCATTTGCTTCCACCTTCTCCTTCAAAAAGCTATACTTGATAGATATGTGCTTTGTTTCAGAATGAAATACTAGATTCTTTGATATATCAATAGAAGCAGAGTTATCACATTGAATAACTACCGGTGAATCACAATCCACCTTTATATCCTTCAACATTTGCTTCATCCATAAAACATGTGTACAATTAGTAGTAGCAACAACATACTCAGCTTCAACAGTAGATAAAGATGTACATGATTTCTTCTTGTTGATCCATGAAACCAACTTCTTTCCAAAAAGAAATCTCCATCGAAAGTGCTTTTTAGGTCATCAACATCTCCAGCCCAATCAGTATCTGTAAATGTTCATAAAGTAAATTTATCATCCTTAGGGTACCAGAAGCCATATTTTGATGTATGTTGCAAGTATCTAAAAATCCTTTTTAACCACCATCTCATGATTTTCTCTAGGATCACTCTGAAATCTTGAAACAATACAAATAACATTCATTATGTTAGGCCTAGTCTGAAACAAATATAGCAACCCTCCAATCATAGATTTATATCTTGTAGGATTTACCGGTGCAGAAACATCTTTCTTTGACAATTTATCACTTCTAACCATAGGAGTACCTACCGGTTTAGAATCTACCATACCAAATTTTTTCAACAATTCCCTAGCATACTTTGTTTGACAAATGAAAATACCTTTGTCAGTTTGTGTAATTTGCAAACCTAAAAAAAAATTAATCTCACCAATCATAGACATCTCAAATTCTTTCTCCATATTCTTAGAAAATTCTATGCATAACTTATCTCCACCTCCAAAAATAATGTCATCAATAAATACTTCAATAATCAGTATATCATCATTAGTGATCTTATAATATAAATTATTGTCAGCACTACCCTTAGTAAAACCAAGCTTCAAAATATATTTATCCAACCTTGAATACCAAATTTTGGGTGCTTGTTTCAATCCATATAAATATTTCCTAAACCGACAAACCATATCTGTATCATCTGATAGTGAAAATCCATCAGGTTTCTCAATATAAACTTCCTCATCAAGATCCCCATTCAAAAATGCACATTTAACATCCATCTAATAAACCTTGTAGTTTTTATAAGCAACATAGGCAACAAATAATCTTATAGCTTCAATCCTAGCTATAGGTGCAAAAGTCTCTCTATAATCAATTCCTTCTGAGAATATCATTTACAAACTAATCTAGCCTCATTCCTTATAAATTGACCATCCTCATTCAATTTAATCCTAAAAACCCATTTAAGTCCAATAACATTTTTATTTTTAGGTCGGGGAACCAAGGTCCAAGTGTTATTTTTCTCAATCTGATCTAATTCTTTTTCAAAAGCTTTCAACCAATATTCATCTTTACATGACTCAATTATTGATACCGGTTCAACTTGTGAAATTAAACATACCTTTTTAGTTGTTAGTCTTCTTCTTCTTGTCATCACTCCATTTCTCTTATCCCCAATTATCTAATCTTCTTAATGATTCAATCTCGCATACCTAGGAGTCTTCCAACTTTCTATTCCTCTTCTTTGTTCTTCAGTTACTATAGAATTCTCTGATACTACCGTTGTAACTGGTTCAACTCTCTGTTCTGGTAAAAGGTGCTACCAGTTCAGATATAATTATTTCTACTATCAGTTCCTTCTCATAAACTTTGATTTGACTTTTGCTTAGCTCATTTAATTTAACATTAGCACTCTCCACAATTCTCTGCAATCTCTTGTTATAGCATCTATATGCTTTGATTTCATTAGAATAGCCAAGAAATATGCCTTCATCACATCTAGGATCAAATTTCCCAATGATATCATCTCTCCTGATATAACATTTACTACCCAAAATTTTGAAATACATAACTGTAGGTGTATTGCCAAATCATAATTCATAAGTTACCGGTTTCTCCTTTGACATGTACTCTATTGAATGTATAAACCATTGTACTTACTACTTCTCTCCAATAGATATGAGGTAGACTAGTTTCCATCATCATTGTTCTAGCAGCATCCAAGATAGTTCTATTCTTACTTTCCACAACTCCATTCCACTGAGGTGTCTAGGGAGAAGAAAATTGTCTTCTTATACCATGCTTGTCACAAAAGTTATTAAACTCAGTGGATGTTAATTTTGCAACATGATCTGATCTCAAACATTTAATCTTCAATCCTGTCTCAGTTTCCACTTTAGCCTTAAAGATTTTAAACTTTTCAAATGCTTCATATTTTTCTTTCCACTCTAGTAGGGCCACACAAATGAATATGAATAAGATCAAGGATATCATTTGATTTACCTTGTATACTCCTAAAAGAGGTTCTGACCTGTTTACCCATTTGACATTCTTTACATATTAGATTCTAGGGCTTCATAATCTTAGGTATATCTCTAACTGCCTTAGTTGACCTAATCTTCCCAATGCAATCAAAATTCACATGACACACCCTTTTATGCCATAGCCAACTCTCATCAATCCGTGTAATCAAACATGTCTTCTCACAGAAGTTCAAATGAAATATATTACCTTTTCTCTATGTACCGGTTGCAATCTGCAAACCAGATCTATTAATGATTTTATATTTTCCATCCTTGAACTGTAATTCAAATCCCTTATCTATAGTTAGGCTTAAATGATCTTCTAACTCTTTCTTCAAATCTTGAATTTCTTTGAGGACATCTAGATGCAAAATGACCAATCTTATTACATGCAAAACATTTAAAAGGTGCTTTTCCTTCATACTTACTTCCTACTAATCCTTTAGGTACTCTTCTATCAAATAGTGCTTCAAGTTTCTCAAAATCATCATTTTCTCTCTTCATATCTTCCAATTCCTTTGCATACAAAGCTTTCCAGTGTTGCTTGCTAGTTGTAGATGTAGATGCATGAAAAGAAGGTTCAAACTTCACAGCTCTAGAAGGTCCAAATTCTTCAAGCTCAAAAGAAGATAGTTTCCCAACCAAAGTATCTCTGGTGACAAATGTATTAGCCATTGTTCTCAACTTATTAATAGCAGTAGCCTTCATTTTGTAAGCCGATGGTAGGGCTCTCGGGACATTAGAAATAATTCCATCTTCGCTCAGAGTTCCACCACAACATTGAATTCCCATAGCAATCTCATTTACCCTTTCCATGAATGCAGTAATCCTTTCATATTCTTCCATCTTTAGGTTTTCATATCTCACCCAGTAACCATGATGTTTAGAAATTTTTACTATAGGGTCACCTTCATTAAGAGTCTCCAACTTATCCCATATAGCCTTTCCAGATGATTTTTCAGTTAATCCCATTATTTACTGATTAGAAAGTGCACACAAGAGGGATTCTCTTTCTCTATAACCATTCTCAAGCTCCTTGTCCAGGTTTTCTAGAGGAGGATTGCTAGATCTCGGATTATAGGGTATGGCACTATTCTATGTGATCTCCCAAATCTCCTTGCCAAGACATCTCAAATGAGTCTCCATTTGAATCTTCCATACTATGTAATTTATTCCATCAAGCCTTGGAATATCCCTTTGAAAGATAGCTCTAGAAGAACTGGATGAACTTGAACTGTTAGTCACCATGGGATCTTCCTCAAGCGGTTAAGCTTTCTGCAAAGAGGACCAAAGCTCTAATACTAATTGTTAGACAATTCAAATAATCGGAAGACAACTGAGAGGGGGGGGTGGTGAATCCATTGTCACAAATTACCAGAACCATTAGCAATTTAAACTTTATTACTGGAACCCAAAACATTAATACCAGAATAGCAGATAAACCAATTAAGCATAAAAAATAATCACAAAATAAGTACCATCCACATGACACCAATATTTGTACATGGAAAACCCGGTAAAGGGAAAAACCACTGTGGGAAGCCTACCCATAGTCAGATAATAATTCTATAGTATGTGAATTACATTCAGGGGGCCTGCACTTGTAGGAAGGCCAACAACCTAGAGAACACTACTCATCACAAAAGGAGCCTCACTGGCTACATAGAAATCCAGACTACAATCCGGAGAAGTGTTGAAGTGGAAAAGATAGCATCTCCTATGCCTAAGTACAGTTCCGATTAAGCTCAATACCAGAGGACTAAATCCTCTTAGATAAACCCAATTCGATCTCCAATGATCGACCAACTCCTCTGCCTTAATGATATTACATTATTCACACATAACATTCTTTGACCATGACCTCTAACAGTAACCATGATAATCTATAATGAGATCTTACATCTATATATACAAACCCTCGACCATAAATAATTAGGTCGGCAACTAGATGATAAACATAATTACAACCCATGTCGAACTAAGACCAAACAAATAATATCCACACATGAGAAATCTCAAAAATACATCAATAGGTCATATCCACACATTACATTAATGTTGATCCATAACCTAGATCAACAAGGATCATGTATAGGTCCATACGCCACAACAATGATCTTCATCTACCTAGTCTCAAACATGATCACCAACAACATCCTAAAACTCCATCAAAAGCTGCACCAACACCACTTATGCAATTCATCAAAGATCTCCAACAAAAGCCCTGTCGGTGAAACCCTCACTGGAATAAGAAACCAATATTCTAAGAAAGAAAGATAGCATTCGATCACCAGACCAAAACCAATTGACCAAATATGAGCATGAGTATCATGAACAAGCCAATTCCATCACCAGACTATACCAAAGCCTACCAGATCATGTCAGATCCAATTTAACCAGAAACCATTCAACCTACTAGAACCAGAAGGGTGCCAGTAAAGCATCCAAATAGGTAGTCTTGGCATCAATGAAAAAACATCAATGCAACACATAATCAATTCCACCAAATGGCCAACAACTTTAAGGTATTCTACTACTACCACCTTCCCTTGCTTAACCATTTTTGTAATAATAACTTGTTGTGCTTGCCTTTTTTCCTCTTGCATTATTTGGAAACCTTTGTGAAAGATACCCTTGATCCCAAGCATGAGGACAAGTTGCATGTCTTGCTTCACTAGGGTTTAATCTATAGGCTTTACAATTATCATTTGGCTCTCTTCCCTCCTTGTAGCCTTATGTTGGCCCAACCCCCTCATACGACCTCTCTCCCACTTTCGGCCTTTTCTTCTGGCTTGGCTATGTTAGGATAACCGGTGAACAACTAAGAGGGGGGGTTAATTAGTTGTTAATAGATTATGAAACTTTAAGAAAACAAAATATTTTACCATAATGCATAAACCAAATACCAGAATAGAAGATATATCGACTAAGAACAAGCATAAATCATAAAACAAATACCATGCATCCACAACACACAACACCAAGATTTGTACGTGGAAAACCTAGTAAAGGGAAAAATCATAGTGGGAAGCCTACCCACAGTTAGATGATACTTTTGTAGTAAGTATGTGATTACAATAAGGGGCTTGCACATGCAAGAAGGCCAATGGCCTAGGGTGCACTGGTCATCACAAAGGAGCCTCACTAACTACAAAAGATATCTAGACTACAATCCAGAAATAAGAATGAACTGCAAGAATAACATCTCCTATACCCAAGGACAATTTTGATTAAGCTTAATTATAGAGGTCTTAAACCTCTTACACAAACCCAATTTGATCACCTATGATCAACCAAAACCTCTGCATATGATTCAACTTTATTTGCACACATATAATCCCATAACCCATGACCACATGCCACGATCTACAAAGAGATCTTGCATCATATTTATACCATCCTGGGACCTGAACAATTAGGTCAGCCACCTAAAATATAATACAATAAATCCATTACATAAACCCACAAACAAGTGATAATCCAAGTCGGCTCGAGACTGAAACACAATTAAGCAAACAATAAATCCAATCAATAACGCATCAGAAGCATCCATCAACATGTTACATAAATCGGTCCATAACCTAACAAAAAAGCATTAAGTCTAGACCTAAAATAGGTCCCCATAAGACAAATGCAACACCATCGATCAATTGGAACATGAACATGATAACTATTAGCATTTTAAGAACCTTCTAGAAGCTGCACCAACACCACTTATCGAATCCATCAAAAGATCTTCAATAAAGATCTGTCGATAGAACCCTTACTGATAACCAAAAGGCTTACTAGAACATATGATAGCTTCACGATCACCAAATCCCAAACCAACTGAATGTGACAAGCATCTGAATGACATGAATGACTGAATGAAACCAATTCCACCAATCAGAGCACAGTGAAGACAAATCTCCTAATCATCATCAAAGTCCAACCACTCTACCGGAACCTGGTAGATAACCAAAGAAGCTAGTGTTGACATCAATGACAAACATCAATGCAACACATAACCAATTCCTCCAAATTTCCAACAATCTCCCCCTTTGGCATTGATGGCAACACTAAATATGAAAAACATCCAAGTGCCAAGAAGTGCCAAACAAGTCTCCCCCAATGGAAGACATCCAACAAATGATATATCAATAGAGTTCTGAACCAAATAACCAAACCATAGACAAAACTTCCCCTGTGACTGATTGTTAAGCTCTACTTTTCACATGTATATCTCTCCCCCTTTGACATTAATGCCATAAATCTGACATACAAATCAAAGAAAAACCATATAACCTCTGAACTATACAGCTGACTACTCCCCCTGAGTAGTAGCACCAACCCATCAATCCAGGATGAATGATAGTTTTGATAATGCATACTGGACTAATGCCAATCAACATCACTCAAGTCTCAACTGAAGGGGAAGAGACCCCCAATTTGTCTATAAAGTACTCAAATTATTCCTTGGGAAAAGGTTTAGTGAAAATATCTACAATCTATTATTTAGTGTTCACATAATCCAATCTGACTTCATTTGCTTCCACCTTTTCCTTCAAAAAGTTATAATTGATTGATATGTGCTTTGTCTTAGAATGAAATACCAGATTCTTTGATATGTCAATAGAAGCAGAGTTATCACAATGAATAACTACTGGTTCATTACAATCTACCCTTATATCCTTCAACATTTGCTTCATCCATAGAACTTGTGTACACCTAGTAGCAACAACAACATACTAAGCTTCAACAGTAGATAAAGAAGTACATGATTGTTTCTTGCTGATCCATGAAACAAGTTTCTTTCCAAGAAAGAAAGCTCCACCAAATGTGCTTTTTTAGTCATCTATATCTCCAGCCCAATCTACATGTGTATATGCACATAGTGTAAAGTCATCATCTTTAGGATACCACAAACCATATTCAATTGTTCCTTGTAAATATCTGAAAATCCTTTTCACCACACTTTCATGATTCTCTCTAGGGTCACTCTAATATCTTGATACAATACAAACTGCATTCATTATATTCGGTCTAGTTTGAGTCAAATATAACAAACCTCCAATCATAGATTTATACCTCGTAGGATTTACCGGAGCCGATACATCTTTCTTTGTCAATTTATTACTTGTAACCCTAGGAGTACCAATTGGTTTAGAGTTTTCCATACCAAATTTCTTCAAAAACTCTCTAGAATACTTAGTTTGATAGGTGAAAATACCTTTATCAGTCTAAGTAATCTACAAACCTAAGAAAAATATCATTGGGTGAACTCACAATAATGATTTCCACTTTTTTGCCACTTTTGACACTGAGATGAACATTTTAAAAATAATCTTCAACTTCTGAGAACTATAACTTTTAAACTATTAAGAATTTGAAGATGATGTAAATTAGTGATTTGTAGCATTTTGTCTGTAGATCCTATATATATTTTTTTCAAATTTTTTTGAAGGATTTTTAAAAAAAATTTCCATCTCCCTCAAAAATGAGTTTTTTATAGCAAACTACATTTTTTAAGAGTGATGTGCCTCCCAAAACGCATATCTTTTTTTCTATAAATGATAAAATAATTCAATTCTTTTGAATTTTGATTTGTAACATCAATATCCAGGGCTTACAGTTGGTTTGATAGTGATATGTCGAATATTTTTCATTTTATTAAGTTTTGAAGTCTGATTAGTCATAATTCCTACATAGGTTTGAGCTTGAACACATAACTTGTTGTATATATATTGAAATTAAATTTATTTTTTTTGTTAGAAAGAAGACATCAATACCTGGGGCATAGATATTTTTCAGAATTTTTTTGAATTAGTTTCCTATTTTTCCCAATGCGTTGAACATAGAAGTTCATGTTCGGTGAAAAACCTATGTTTGGTAAAATTAAAAAAATAGGTTCATAACAAACTCAAGATGTAATAAAATTACAGTCATTCGAAAGATTGCTTCACAGACTACCATACTACATTTTGGGTTGTCAAGATCATTCCATTTGAGCCTTCAACTAGAGGTTTGAAGGCCAGAAGTTTGTAGAAGAATGTTGAAAGCTTTAGAGAAGTGTAAAAAAGGGAGTTTGAATTAAGGGGGGTTCGAATGAACCCCCCCTTTTTAGGGGGGTTCGAATGAAGGGGGGTTCGAGCAAACCCCCCGAATATAATTAAAAAATGACATAAACAAGCATTAAAGGTGCTTCGCTTGAAAAAGGGGCTTCAAGTGAAGTGGGGGGCTCGCTTGAACCCCAAAGGCTAGTTCATTCAAACACCCCCACTTCGCTCAAACCCCCTCCGAATTTATTTTCCTTCTGTCTCATTTTTCCTTCGTGGGTGAAAGTGGGAACCATTATTGTGAGCTTACCCCATTTCTCCAATCATAGACATCTCAAATTCATTCTTCATATTATCAGAGAATTCCATGCATAACTTTTCTTCACCTCCAAAAATGATATCATCGACAGAGACCTCAACAATCAATATGTCATCATTAGTGATCTTATAATACACGTTACTGTCAGCATTACCTTTAGTGAATCTAAGCTTCAAAAGATGTTTGTCCAATCTAGCATACCAAGCTCTAGGTGCTTGCTTCAATCCATATAAATCTTTCCTCAATCTACAAACCATGTTATTATCATCTGAAAGAGAAAATCCATTAGGTTGCTCAATGTAGACTTCCTCTTCAGGATCTCCATTTAGAAATGCACACTTAACATCCATATGATAAACCTTGCATTTCTTATGGGCAAGATAAGCAAGAAATAATCTCACAACTTCAATCCTAGCTATCGGAGCAAAAGTTTCATCATAACCAATTCCTTCCTTTTGAGAATATCCTTTCCATACCAATCTATCCTTGTTCCTGACACCTTTTCCATCTTCATTCAATTTATTCCTAAAATCCCATTTAGTTCCAATAACATTCTTATTTTTAGGTGTGGGAGATAAAGTTCATGTGTTGTTATTTTCTATCTGATCCAATTCCTCTTCCATAGATTTCATCCAACATTCATCCTTACATGCTTCATCTACTAATGTTGTTTCAATTTTAAAAATTAAGCATACCTCTTCAGGTGCTATCCTTCTCCTTGTCATCACTCATTTTCTCTTGTCTCCAATGATACAATTTTGTGAATGATTCAACCTTACATACCTAGGAGTCTTCTGACTTTCTATTTCTCTTCTTTGATCTTTAGTTACTCTTGAATTTTCTGATACTGCTGGAGTAACTCATTCAACATTTTGTTTTGGTATAGGTGTTACCAGTTTAGTTATGATAATTTCAACTTCTAGTTCTCTCTCATAAGTTCTGATTTGACCTTTGTACTGCTCATCCACCTTAACATTAGCGCTCTCCACAATTCTTTGCAATATCTTGTTATAACATCTATATACTTTGCTTTCATTTGAATAACCAAGAAATATTCCTTCATCACATCTAGGATCAAACTTTCCAATGGAATCATCTCTTTTGATATAACTGTTGTCACTCAAATTGCACCCATAGTGCACAAGCTGAAAGCTCAAGCAACTTGGTGACACATGGGATAATTCTCAGGCCTGTGGGTTGCCTATAGTGAGAATTAACCTCTAGATGAAGGGCTGGTTCCCTGTGAAAAACTAAATCTTTACCAAGAAAAGGGATAGGAAAACTTAAAATGAAACTAGAAAGAAATTGCAAATGCCAAACAAAGGTGAAGAATCAATAAGATATCTCAAAATGACAAAGATACAATCCTAAAAACACCAATCTACATAAATAGACTTCTATTTCATAACACATAAATATTTCATGCAAAGGATTTAAACTTCAAGAAATTGAAAGGAAAGAGAAACTTTCACAATCAACCAAATGAACCAATTTATCACAATGCACAACCTGTGACTTACAAATGATATGGAAAATTCAAAGGTTATCTAGACAGTAACATAATAAACTAACTCTCAATCAAGGATAAGAAAATGATCTATAAAGACATAAGGCATAAGCTAGTAATTTTTATTTAGAATTCTGTCATAAAACTACATATGAGCTACAAGAATATATTCTCTGCTAAAATCAGCCAGAGAATCGTCAAGAACTAGTGAAGAAAGATAAAACTTTTTCACTTTATACAAAATCCTTCCAAAAGGTAGAGGAAAGATAACTCCAGAATGACTGAAGATGAACTCTCACTAAAAATATCTCCTATGAAAACTGATCCTCTTGTAGAAATGATCTTTAATGCTATAGTTTTTGGTACCCAACTAGTCCATTATGGAATTCCTCTAATATTCTCTCAGTTTGATTTGAATCTATGCATCTTAAGAATACACCATTAAAATATTTTCTAAACAAAATTCCATCCAAAATGATATAAGGGATAGCTTGAAGTCTATAGTATCTTTGTTTAGCATTGTTCAAGCCTTTAGGACACTCACCAGTCTGAAGAAAATTCATCATTTCTTGCACCCAACTTGTAGGAGGTGTTGCTACAACAATTGGCTCATTATCTTCATGAACTAGGACAACTTCTTCACTTTCTTCTTTGGTGTTTTCATTGTGACTAGCGAGTTCTTCACATAATCCCTTACCTCTAATCAACTTCATTACCTTTATATTTACATCATACTCCATCACTTTCGTGATCCAACCAACTCTTTTGTCATTAAGATCTCTATTAAAAAAAAATTCTTTTATACTATGATGAGCAACCATTAGGTGAATTTTGTTATTTGAAAGCATGTGTCTAAATTTCTTTAGACTTGTAATGACTTCTAATGCATGTTTCTCAACAAAAGAATAATTTTTTTTGTAACCTTCTAGGCCTTGGATGAAGAATGCTATTGGTTGTTCCAATCCCTCATCATTCTGTTGAATCAACATAGCTAAAATAGTATCAAAAGTACCAAAAGCATATAATATAAAATCCTTTGCAAAGTTTGGATTAATCAAAGTAGGTGCTAATGCTATGGAAGTCTTAATTTCTTCAAAATTATTCTTAGCCTCTTTGGACCAGCTGAAAGTAACATTTTTCTTAAGCATGCTAGTCAATGGCTTTAAAAGAAATGCTATATTAGGGATGAATATCCTTACAAAATTGATTCTGCTTATAAATCTTTGAAGGCCTTTCTTATGTGCAGGTAAAGGCAAAGCTAAAATAGCACTTACCCTCTCTGGATCTATGGTTATTCCATGTTTGGAGACAATATAGCCCAACAACTTACCCTCGTGTACGACAAAAATGGACTTTTTGGGATTTAAAGATATTCCATATTCTCTACAGCTTTCAAAAATCTGCCTAAGTGAGAAAAGTGCTCTTTTACATGCTTTGAAAAAATGGTTACGTCATCAAGGTAAACCAAAACAAATTTATTTATAAGACCTTGGAAGGCCATATCCATTGCCCTCTGAAAGGTTGCTCCTGCATTAGACAAACCAAAAGGCATTTTCCTATATGCCATTGTTCCCCATTTTGTAGTAAAGGCAGTTTTAAATTGGTCATCCTCTTTTACCAGAATTTGATTACATCAAGTAGTGAAAATCTATCTGAACCTGAAACTACTTGTAAGATCTGCTCCATTGAGGGTAGTGGGTAATGATCTTTTAGAGAAGCTCTGTTAAGATCTCTAAATTCTAGACAAAGTCTAAGCTCACCATTTTTCTTTCTTACGGGAACCAAATTTGAAACTCAAGATGTATGTTGTATAGGAAAGATGATATTACCTTGGATCAGCTTGTTTAGTTCTGTCTTCATGAGATGCTCGATTTTTGGATTAAGGGGCCTTTGCTTTTGTCTTAGAGGCTTGGCATCAACTTCCAACTCTATGGTGTGTTGGGCTAATGCAAGGTTAAATCCCTTCAAATCTTCATACTACCATGAAAATACATCATTGAACTCTTGACAAAGCAAAACAAATGCATGTTTCTCATCAGTTGTACATACCTTTCCAAGCTTTAATAACTTATCTCTAAATATCTGAATAGGTTCGTAGTGCTCCTCTTTAACTAGCATTCCACCCTTTTCCTTTGTAACCTGATCATCAGTGTTAAAGATTGACTCAAGGGTTACCAATCCCTTTGGTAGCTTATTAGTTTTCAACTGAAGAATCTGATTTTCATATTGCTTTACAAAATTAAGCTAATTACCAGCTACAAATTCAGCCTCTTCAATAAGAAAATTAATAATTTGTTCATCTAAATCAAAGACTTACCAATTGACACTGTTATTTGGAATTGAGGGCCTAACATCCACTTTGACATATTGTTGTCTTTCAATATTACTTACCTCATCTGGTATGTCAAATTGAGCACCCAAGGCAGCCAACTTATCTGCTTCCTTATTCTAATTTCTAGGCATTGACAACAGATTGAAATCATCAAATTCTTCAATTAAGTCCCATATCCTACTTATACATTTTAAGGACATAATTTTTAGTCACATTGACACATCTTACTTGATTTACCACTAGCTCACTATCCCCAAATACTTGCAAACACTTTACATTTCTTTTCAAGCCCATTCCAATCCATGTGCAAGTGACTCATATTTAGCTATATTATTAGTACAACTAAAAGAAAATCTAAAGGCTGAAAAGTATTTCTTAGCTTCAAGAGAGATTAACATAACACCACCACTAGAACCAAACTTTCTCCTTGAGCCATCAAAATAGAGTTGCCACAATTCATTGTTTTGTTGTTCACCTTGTTGATTGGACAATTGATTGTCATCCTTTTCGAGATTAGGGACAACAACACCTTCTTCATGGATCATGTAGACACCTAGCTCTAATTATTCCATATGATTGAATGGATCTTCCTCATCATTCTCTATTGCCCATTCATCTAATACTACATCAAGTATCCCTTCTATTGGAGTGTTTGGATCTGGGATATCAGGTTGTTCATTAGATTCTTGTATAGACAAATTTGCATTAACAACACTTGGGATGTATGGTTCTATATAATCATTAGCTAACAATTCCGATTTTATTGCCACTTTGGTACCATATCTTGTTCTAAAAAACATGTGTGACCAATCAAAAGAAAAATACCCAACCAAATTGGTTGTGAAATCTCTGGACAAGCATAAAGAAAAGTAAGCTAGAAGATCTATGATGTAGACATCTTGGGGATTGAGAAGTTTGGGCATGCATGCAATATGAGATCTAAATTTTTAATCAAACCTACTATGTTTACTGCTGTCCCATCTAACTGGACTACCCCTTTTGAAAGAGGCTCATATGTCAAACCTGTCTTATCAACTATCTTCTTTGGCATGACAGAACTACTTGCACTTGAATCAATCATACAATTATGCACTAGGTGCTGACCTATGACTAAAGTCAGATAAAAAGGAGGGGGTTTAACCTTCTAAGTTTGTTGTTCACCCTTCTTTTCTTGAGGGGCATTGGATAAGACTACTTTGGGTTTCTCATTAGGAAGCTCTTGTGACAAAGAGATGTTAGACAAGGCATTTTTAAGCAAATCTTTTTGCCCTGGTAGAGCTAAGTAATCCCCCATTGAGACACTAACATGTATCTTTTTCAATTGATCCAAAATATTAAATGAGCTTATACTAACCTTTTGCTGCCCTCTTTTAATAGCGACATCCTCTTGAGCTTGTGCTATTGGTAATTGACCTCTTGGCTGATCCTTGTTGACCACTGATTGCCCTTTTGGTAGGATTTGTATATTTGGAGTGGGTTGAGGTCCAGGTGGTGCTTGTTGGCTTGTAGAATCTTGATTGATGCCTTTATCAACTTGTTGTCCTATATAAATGGCTCTCTTTTTGGACCATGTATTGGATGCAATAGAAGTGTAGGACTAATTCTGATCTTGTGGCTGATTTACTCCACAAAATTCTTCACCTTGGTAATTGACCAAAGTAACATCCGGGCCTTGTTCAAAATGAGAAACTTGTTGATCATGAGTTCCATGAGTACTATCTTCTGAGATAATAACATTATTTTTAACCATGAGTGCTTGATGTAGCATACCATTCGAACAAGTGGTCTGATTATGAGGTGATAACACCAATCATAATTTGATGCCATGTTGTTTTGAGCTGGGAGGATATCTTTGGATGTGCAGGTAGTGTTGAGATTGTAAGGTACATTGGATCTTTGGTTATAATTTCTCCTTTGACCCTGAGGGTCAGCTTGATAAGGAGACATGTTTTGCTGATTATTCTAATAAGGGGATTGATAAGGCTTGGTGTTCTGATAAACTTGCTTCTCAATATTGGTCATTTTGTTACCAAAGCCTTGGAACATGGTTTTCATTTCATTTTTAAACTCCTGAAACACTTGATTCAGGAGTGTGACAGTATTTGCTTGAGCTGCAACTTGATAATTCAGTGCTGGTAAAGGTGGGACAATGACTAGAGGAGGCTCTAAAAGAGGTACACTGGGCTATATTTATGGAAATATGGGCATTGGGGGCCTAGGGGCTATTTTACCAGCCTGAATCAAGCAGTTTTCTGCCCTAATAGCAACATCAAATGCATTTGGTAGAGTATTTGCACCCATAAACTGAATCGTGACTGAATTATCACTATTAAGGGCTCTAAGATAAGATAGAAATGCATGAGAAGGAGTAGGCCTTACCATGACAGGGATTCTGCTCCAAGTCTTCTGGAAACAAAAAATTGAAGTTGGTCATTTTCTCTTGAGGGGATCTCTTTATGGTACTCAACTGTTCTAATAGTGACAAATGGTTAGATTTATCCTCAAATTGTGAATTTAATCTATCACCAAACTGATCCCAAGTATCAATTGAGTTTACAGGTAATCCTTTGAACCACTGAAGCACTTTCCCTTTAAATGAGGCAACCAAGAGTCTGATTGCAACATTCTCTTGTGTGATATGATGTGCACCACACAATGAAGCTACATACCTTATATGTTCTATGGCAGTGGTATGATCTTCTCCTATGAAAAAAAGTAGGCTTTTCAATGCTGTTATAGGAATATCATCATAATGAGTAAGATTCAAAGGGGTTCCTTGATTGAAAGGTACAAAAGGCTGAGCTCTTGGTAGAGCCATTGGGATAACATGTGAATTTACTTGGGGACTCTGGGTAATAGGTGGTTGAATTGGAGTAGTTGCAAAAAGAGAATTTATGTGGGTGGCAAAGTTAGGTTGAGAATTAGGTAGAGGAGAAGAAATAGACAAGAGATCAGAATCTGGAATTTCCTAAAAAAATTCAACTAAAGAACTTTCTGGAAACTCAACTACTGAATTTGTTGCTTTCTCTATCTTTTTTGTTATCCTTGACCTTCTCTGTGATGGTGTTAGTTCAATATGTTTAGCCAGATCCTTGCTCTGTTTGGTTTGAAACTTTCTCATATGCTACAAAATGTCATTAGATCTACATAGAAACCAAGAAAATGAGTCGCTAGGTATGAAAAATTATTGCCTCTGAAGGCTGGAATTGCTGCTCCTCACACCAAAAGCAACAAGAGTGAATATTTGTTGAACTGAGATAGTTCAAATGGGTCCCATCGGGCATGCCAAAAACTATTGTCACTCAAATTGTACCCTTAGTGCACAGGATAAAAGCTCAAGCAACTTGGTGACACATGGGATAATTCTCAGGCCTGTGGGTTGCCTATAGTGAGAATTAACCTCCAGATGAAGGGCTGGTTCCCTATGAAAAACTCTAAATCTTTACTGAGAAAAGGGATAGGAAAACTTAAAATAAAACTAGAAAGAAATTGCAAATGCTAAACGAAGGTGAAGCATCAATAAGATATCTCAAAATGACAGAGATACAATCCTAAAAACACCAATCTGCACAAATAGACTTCTGGTTTATAACACATAAATATTTCATGCAAAGGATTTAAACTTCAAGAAATTGAAAGGAAAGAGAAACTTTTACAATCAACCAAATGAACATGCACAACCTGTGACTTACAAATGAGACAAAAAATTCAAAGGTTATCTAGACAATAACACAATAAACTAACTCTCAATCAAGGATAAGAAAATGAACTGTAAAGACATAAGGCATAAGATGGTAATTTTTATTTATAATTCTATCATAAAACTACATATGAGCTACAAGAATGTATTCTCTGCTAAAAGCAACCAGAGAATCATCAAGAACTAGTGAAGAAAGATAATTTTTTTTCACTTTATAAAAAATCCTTCCAAAAGGTAGAGGAAAGATAACTCCAGAATGACTGAAGATGAACTCCCACTAAAAATATCTCCTTTGAAAATTGATCCTCTTGTAAAAATAAAAAAGCCATAAAAGAGGCTCAAAATCATGAGAAAAACTCATGTAATTCAGTTCAAACTCTTAGTCAACTAAAATTTGACCCATATGGCACTCAAAACCAATCCATAACACCTCAAGATCACGAGAAAGACTCATGCAGACTTTGTTTGAGCTAAGTAACTAGACCTCAAACTACCTGATGGTTTTTTCTTCTCATTTCGCATGGATCCCTGAACACTACTTTGTCTGCCACTACTTTTGGCTTTTGACTATAACTGGAATTAGCACTGAAATGCTTATTCCGATGGCTGATGATACACTCCATTTCACCTTCTTTTCTATCAGGTTGGCCACGTGTCACATCTTGGTTGGTTCTGGGGTTCCTACCCTTCTATCTTAGCATGGCTTGGACTCACTGTCGGAATGAAGCTCTTTTGTCCAATCAACCTTAATCTGTGTTCTTTATTTCTTCCTCTAAATTTCTTCTTTAATGGGCCCCACTACTTGGTCACCAAGTCACATGAGATAGATGAGCAAGCAACTTTTCCTTGCAGCTTAGTGACCACCATCAGATCTGTGCAATCACCATTGGATGCAATCAAATCTGCTCAATCTTTACTCCGGATGATCTTTATTCTTGTGTTGCATCATCAACATGTGTCACCCTCTGATTTTCTCACAGCTCCACTTTGTCTTCCATTTGGACCTGGACCCACCTTGTCACCAAGTCATGGCGATAACCCGGGCAACCAACTTTTCCTTGCGGCTTAGCGACCACCATCAGATCTGTCCACCTGACTATGTCACCAGCCACTGGACTGCCACCTATCTTGTTGCATGTCACCACATGTCAACTTGTGATTTTCTCAGAGTCCACCTCGACACCACCTAGCCTGCTACCTGTCGAGAGGGTATTCGTTCTAGGCACTTCACAACCATGGTACAGTGACAGTCATGGATAGCTCTAGAATGCCACTCTGCTATTTGATCTCTCTTGATCTGATGGTCGATCTTTACTCCTTGTTCTGCCACATCACCAGTCACCAAGTCACGGTGATAATCCGGTGTGCATCTTTTCATTGCAACATAATGACAACCATTAGATCTCTATGATCTACGTCCAATATTTACTGACTTGCTTAACCTTTAACCTCTTCCTGCTAGCCGGTCACAAAATTAAGATGCCTTAAGATGCGCGCGCATGTGGGGTCCATGGGGTGATGAGACACTTCTTGTCAAAAGCTCACAAGCTTTGACACTATAGTTATATGTGACTTCAGATTTAAATACAAAAATGCTCCTCCCCGTGACCAATCTAGGATAAATGTTCTTCCTTCATGGCGACTAAAAATGCTTGGAAGTTCTCTAGCCTTTTAAAACCATCTTTGGTGCTTGGCCGATTGCATTTGCTCTGAGCTTCTTTTGGCCTTTCATTAGCTACGTAGAGGATTTTGTGATACACTTGCCAACATGAATTTGTTTGAATGTTTGAATAGGCCACGCTATTTCATCTGCAATGGAGCATAAATATTTGTGGTCTACAATATGTTGAGCTCAACCCTCATGGGAACCACATTTTAACCCAAATGTTGTCTTACTTTCCTAAATCTGCACATGAAGAAAACAAGTTAGACAAAAATAGTGCATTTCTCCCTGGTTCATGATTTGATCTTTTCAAAATGAATGAATGCAAGGATTCATTAGGGCACTAATTTTGGCATGTGCAAAATTTTGTAACAATAACATTTACTACCAAAGATTCCAAAGTACTTAACTATAGGTGTATGACCAAACCATGACTCATAAGGTGTCTTACTAGTGTCTCCTTTGATATGAACTCTATTGAATGTTTATATTGTCATGCTCACAACTTCTCTCCAATAGATATGAGGCAAATCAGCTTCCATCATCATAGATCTAGCTACATCCAAGATAGTTTTGTTCTTTCTTTCCACAACACCATTCTTCTAAGATGTTCGGGGTGCAGACAATTGTCTCCTTATCCCATGTTTCTCATAATAACTTTTAAATTCACCAAATGTGAATTCACGACCTCGATCGGAGCTTAAGCATTTGATATTCAACCCTGTCTCTATCTCAACCATAGCTTTAAAGTTCTTGAATTTTTCAAAGGCTTTAAATTTCTCCCTTAGAAAAGTAACCCACATCATTCTAGAATAGTTATCAATGATTAACATGAAATATCTATCACCCTAAAAACTTCTTATTCTAGCAGGACCAAATAAATTAGTATGAACAAGATCACGAAAATCATTAGATTTGTCTTGAGTACTCTTAAAAGAAGTTTTAACTTGCTTTCCCATTTGACATTCCTTACATACCGGATAATAAGGCTTCACAATCTTATGTATATCTTTATCTGCCTTAGTTGAACTGATCTTTATAATGCAATCAAAATTCATATGATACAACCTCTTATTCCATAGCCAACTCTCATCAATATGTGTAATCAAACATGCCTTCTCATCGGAGTTCAAATGCAAGATGTTACCTCTAGTCTGAGTACCTGTTGCAATTTCCAATCCAAAACTGTTGATAATTTTGCATTTTCCATCCTTGAACTATAATTGAAATCCCTTATCCACCAACTGTCCTACACTCAAAATATTATGCCTTAAACCTTCTACATAATAAACATAATTAGTGTTATTCTTACCATCCAATGATATAGTTCCTCTTCCTCTGATCATGCATGCTTTGTCATCTCCAAATCTGACCAGACCACCATCAAATTCTTGCAAAGATAGAAAATTCCTTTTATCTCCAGTCATATGATGTGAACATCCACTGTCTATCACCCATTCATCCTTGTCTTCAACTTTAGCATTAAGGTCCTTCTCTTTGTTTTGAATGACATGTTCTAAAGCATCTTCCTTGATAGATAAGAATACCCATTCCTTTCCATTACCAGATCCATTAGCTGAATATTTTGGCGGTTCATCATCAAAATCATTAGTTACACCTTCCTCATCAACATAGTAGCATGATTTGTCTTTGTTCCTCTTGCACTTATGCTTGTTCTAATATTTATGGTTAGGCTTAAAATATCTTCTAGCTTTCTCCTAAAATCTTGAATTCCTCTCAGGACATCTAAATGCAAAATGACCTATCTTATTACATGAAAAACATATGAAAGGTGATTTTCCTTCATACTTACTTCCTACTAGACCTTTAGGTACCCTTCTAGAAAATAGGGCTTCAAGTTCCTCAAGCTCTTTATCATTTTTCCTCATATCCTCCAGTTCCTTCGCATATAATGCTTTCCAATCACTCTTGTTGGTTGATGATGTAGATGCCTTGAATGCAAAATTTGTCTTTGCAACTCCTTGAAGACCTAATTCTTCAAGCTCAAAAGAAGATAACTTTCCAACCAAAGTATCCCTATTAACAAAAATGCTAGACTTTGTTCTTAGCTCATTAATTGTAGTAGCCTTCATCTTGTAAGCCGATGGAAAAGCTCTCAATACTTTAGAAACAATCTCATCTTCGCTCAGAGATCCACCACAACATTGAATTCCCAAGACAATTTCATTGAGTCTTTCCATAAAAGAAGTAACTCTTTCATCTTCCTCCATTCTCAAGTTCTCATACGTTGCCTGGTAACCATCAAGTTTAGGAATTTTAATAGTAGGGTCACCTTCATTCAGAGTCCCCAACTTATCCCATATAGTTTTTGTAGTTGTTTTGTTTGTTAATCTCATTACCTGCTGATCTAAAAGGGCGCTCAAAATGGCTTATCTAGCTCTATAGTCATTTTTAATGTTCTTATCCAAGTCTGTCAAAGGAGGATTTCCAAATGCCAGATCATAAGGGGTATAGCCTTTCTAAGTGATCTCCCAAATCTCCTTGCTAAGACATCTCAGACGAGTTTCCATCCGAAGCTTCCATACTTAATAATTTGTTCCTTCAAGCCTAGGGTCGTCCTTCCAGTAAGAAATTAAAGTTGAATGATTACTCGCCATAGGATCTTCCTCAAGTGGTTAAGCTTCTGTAGAGAGGACCAAGCTCTGATACCAATTGTTAGGATAACCGGTGAACAATTGAGAAGGGGGGGTGAATCAGTTGTTAACAGATTATGAAACTTTAAGAACACAAAATCTTTTAGCAGAATACATAAACCAGATACCAGAATAGAAGATATATCAATTAATCACAAGCATAAATCATAAAACAAAGAGCATGTGTCCACAACACATAACACCAAGATTTGTATGTGGAAAACCCGGTAAAGGGAAAAACCATGGTGGGAAGCCTACCCACAGTTAGATGATACTTCTGTAGTAAGTATGTGATTACAATAAGGGGCCTGCGCATGCAGGAAGGCCAACAACCTAGAGTGCACTTCTCATCACAAAGGAGCCTCATTGACTACAAAAGATATCTAGACTACAATCCAAAAATATGAATGAATTGCAAGAATAGCATCTCCTATGGGTTAGTGCAGGATCAAGGGGGGCCAAAAAGTGGCGATGTGAAAAAAATAGCCTTCCTCACTCGCCTAAAAACGCGAAAATCCATGTTGACTTTTTGCTTGGCTTGGGTGTCAGTACACCTTGGCCTAGTAATTACCTATGCAAATCGAATATCGGATAAAATTGGATATTGGATTTTATCCAATATCCGATTTTTATTTGTAATTTTAATTTAAAAAATATATTATATGAACTACATATTATATAATACAATATTATATAATATTATATTATATAATATAATATTGTATTATATTATATATTATATAATATTGAATTATATTATATATTATAATATAATATAATATTATACTATATTATATATTATATAATATTGTATTATATTATATATTATAATATAATATAATATTATATTATATTATATTATATATAATATTATATTATATTATATTATATATTATAATATATATAATATAATACAATACGTATTATATAATATAATAATATATTATATAATATATTATTATATTATATATGTTATTTAAAAATAATTTAAGTGTTGAAATCGGATATCAGATTTTTTGAGACTTTTATATTTTGATAGTGACAGTCCCGTGAGTCATTTTTAACTCACGGGTCGCGTGAATTCATCAAAATCCGATATCTGCTCCATCCGATATCCGGTGTTTTGACAAAAAATTGCTAAAAAATAGATTTAGAGGTAAGAATTTTGTCGTTTTGAATCATTTTCATTCATTTTTTGTGAATGTTTATTTGATTTTTCATTGAAAATATGGTTTTTTTTCATGAAAACTAGGTTTTTAAAAAATCAAATACCTAATTGTTTAAATTTGTTAACTAAATTTAATTGTTTACATTCAATTAGGTTAAAAATGGGGGATAATAATGAAAACACTGACCAACCACAACTGCAAGAACCAAACCCTCATTTGCCAAACCCCCCCTCAATTCAAGATTTGATTGCACAAAATTTGAATGAATTGAGGGGGATTGTAGAAGTATATCTTAAGATCCCTCGTCTAAACCCATTGTTTGATCCTCTCACATCGATCGTAAAAGTATGGAAACCATGACTAAGGAGCACGATGCCACCCTTTTGTGGCAAGATTCTATGAAGGAAAAATATGCAGATGGCTTGTCGTATAAGGATATCAAGGATCTTGAGATATCCAAAGCCAAAATCGCCTCATTGTTTGTCAATCCCCGTACTGGTCAGCCCGTAGATCCCAAAAAAACAAAACTTTCTGTCAAATGGTGCACAAATGATGGGATTGTGAAAATTATTTGGGATCATTGGTGGATGGTTTTTGACAAACCACCCAACAACAATCTTGATATCCCCTTCTATTTCATAAAAAAATTATATGCTAAGTTTGTTTTACACAAACATGTGAACTACTTTGACATCCAACCTTTCCAGGGTGTAGGTTTAGGTATGCCCCAAAATAGACCTGGGGCAGTCAGAGTAGTCCAGGGCCCATATGTCCCCCCTCCTCCTATTGATCCCCCACCTGCAATTCAGCATCCTGAAGTCATTTGTGAGGCGGCTTCATGGACCATATTAGCTATTAACTCTTTGAGTAGTCTTTTGGTTTCTTAGGCTGTGTCAGTAGCTCAACCTACTCTTGATGGTAGCGGTGCATCTGGTGCCAGTGACACGTCATCCTCGGCTCCACATATGCGTGCCCCATAGTTGTGTCATGTGTGGGCACGTATGCTTGGGTCCAGTTGGACAACCCGTTGATCCTGCTATGGACAATGCAGATTATGAGGTGCATGACATGCATGATGCACTAGAGGTTATTACACAGACTAGAGGATACCTTGGGGAGTCCTCACATGCTAGAGGCGAGGAGGCACCATCATCATACATTGATGATGTATTGGTAAGATTTGTGTTTTCACAGTTCATGTTATATTTTAATTAAATATTTATAAATTAGATAATATTAAGTACTAGTTTTTATTTACATGGTCTATTTAATAGTTGATGACTGAGGATGAGTTGAGACAAATTCAGGAGAGAACCTTGTCGGCCATTTCATTTGGCCTCGATAGCTTGACGGTACATATATTATTGCACCTAGTCATTTGTATTTTATTGTACATACATGCTCATCATTTATATTTGTATTAATTAGATTATGTAGTAACTTGCATGTATATATTATTTTACTCTTGTAGAGGACAAGCAGCACGAGTGTGATGCAGTGTGATCTAGGATCTGGTAGTGCAATTGGAGACAAGGGAAAGGTAATTGAATGCAAATATGATTGAATTAATAGTTTAAATAACTTATAGTGATTATACATGTCTAGACATAGATTGATAGTTTCATATACTTGTTGTGTATATATACAGAGAACTCTTGGCTTCACATCCTTGATGACTACACCCAGTATACCCAAAGAAGAAGAAGAGATGCCTCGAGTGTTAGGTCCCAGAGACAACTGAGAGGGGGGGGGGTGAATCAGTTGTCAAATAAATTCAAACCAAAACCAATTAACCAACTTGATGCTTAATACCGGTAAACCAGTTAAGTATGCCGGTAGATAGTGTTAACAGTAAATTGCTATACTGGTAAAGATTAATGCATGAAACATAAACATAAAGTCATCCACAACACATAACACCAATATTTGTACGTGGAAACCCTGTAAGGGGAAAAACCACAGTGGGAAACCTTATCCACAATCAGATGATACTACTGTAGATAGTAAGTGTACATAAATGGGGTCTACACATGTAGAAAGGCCAATAGCCTAGAGCTCACTACTCAATCACAAAATGGGAATCACACTGACTACAGTTGGATGGTTAAATCCAATAAGAATGTACTACACAAAATAGCATCTTCATATGTTGGATTCAGTACCGGTGTAATGTTGATATGCTTATACAAAAACCTAGTTTCACCTTCAAATGATGTCTTCGTGTATACCTCTACTTAATCTTGCATATACCTTCACTCAATTCTTTTTCGCATTCCACACTTGATCTTACAAATAAGATCTTACATTTATACCATAACCTAAGACCAATTTTAGTAGGTTGGCTCTACAAGATATTACAATAAACATTTTACATACAATATAATATCTAATGCAATAATCGATTAAACATGTCAGCTTAATGCATTTACATCAATAATAAATCATCTCCATAGCGTGCCATGCTGATCTAGAAAAGATAAACCTACTGGTGTAACCCTAGATAACCCTGGACCTATTTGCCGGTAAAAGCAAATATGCAAATATGAATATACCAATGATCAATTCTTCAAAACAAAGTGTCCACATGATGTCTTCGACATTATCAAGTGTCTCCCATATTATTCTAGGTACCGATGAACATTATATCCTGTTGGTGAACCATATACCAGTAACTATGCAATAGTTACTTGCTTGCCGGTGAATGTTGCTGGATCTCCAAAGTGCTTTTTTTTAGTAGGTGTTGACATCAATGACAAAACCATACCAAAATACTAACAATCTCCCCCTTTGGCATTGATGGCAACACAAGATGGAAAAACCATCAAAGTGCCAAAACAGAAATACCAAATACCAAAAACCAACAATCTCCTTTAGACAACAATTTCTCCTCTTGGGAGCAACATGTGTTTATCCAAAGATTTATTTTCAATACCAATCTCTCCTCAATATATAATGTGTTTTTCCATAGATATCTCTACCCCTTTGATATCAAATGCCAAAGTTACAAAAATCAAGTTCATACAAAATACCAACTACTCCCCCTGAGAAGTAGCTTCCTCATCAAAGACCAGAGTAAAAGATTTGTCTTTTAATTCTGCCGGTTGATGACAATCATCAATTGTCTAAGTCTCTACTGGTGGTGGTATGACTCCAAGCTGATCTTTGAGATATTCAAAAGTCTCCTTAGGCAAAGGTTTTGTGAAAATATCTACAAGTTGTTCTTTAGTATTCACATAAACCAGTTTTATCTCTTTTTCTTCAACTTTTTCCCTTAGAAAATTTAGTTTGATAGAAACATGTTTTGTTTTAGAATGTAATACCGGATTTCTAGATATATCAATAGCTACAGTGTTATCACAATATATAGTAATGGGTTCCTTGCATTTTACCTTTATGTCTTTCAACATTTGTTTAAGCCATAGTACTCGTGTACAGTTAGTTGCTGCTGCAACATATTCTGATTCTGCTGTTGATAAAGATGTACAACTTTGTTTCTTACTCAACCAAGAAACTAATCTCTTTCCAAGAAAGAATGCTCCTCCAGTGGTTCTTTTTCTATCATCCACATCTCCTGCCCAATTTGCATTTGTGTATGCACATAGATCACAATTTTCATCTCTAGGATACCATAATCCAAGATTTGTTGTGCCTTGTAAGTACCAGAAAATCCTTTTTACTACTGATTCAGGATTTTTCTTAGGATTACTTTGAAATCTAGAAACAATACATACTGCATTCATAATATCAGGCCTGGTTTGTGTCAAATATAGTAAACCTCCTATCATAGATTTGTATCTAGTTGGATTAACAGGTGTAAATTCATCTCTTTGAGATAATTTGTCATTTGTAGTCATAGGTGTGCTTACCGATTTAGAGTTCTCCATCCCAAATTTCTTTAGTAATTCTTTCAAGTACTTGGATTGACTCAAAAATATACCTTTATCAGTCTGTGAAATCCTAAAAAGAATTTTATTTCTCCAATCATAGACATTTCAAATTCTTGCTGCATTTTAATAGAAAATTCCTTACATAATCCATCTTCTCCTCCAAAGATTATATCATCAAGAAATACTTCAATAATCAAAATGTCATCATTAGTTATTTTGTAATATAAATTGCTATCTGCATTTCCTTTAGTAAAACCAATCTTTAAAAGATACTTATCCAACCTTGCATACCAAGCTCTTGGGGCTTGTTTTAATCCATACAGAGCTTTTCTTAACCTGCAGACCATATCATTGTCATCTACTAAGGAAAATCCATCAGGTTGTTCAATATAAACTTCTTCTTCAAGATCTCCATTCAAAAATGCACATTTAATATCCATTTGATAAACTTTGTAGTTCTTGTGAGCTGCAAAAGCCAAGAATAATCTGACTGCCTCAATTCTGGCTACCGGTGCAAAGGTTTCATTGTAATCAACTCCTTCTTTCTGAGAATATCCCTTACACACTAGTCTTGCTTTGTTTCTGACAACCTTACCATCTTCATGAAGTTTGTTTCTAAATACCCATTTGGTTCTAATTATATTTTTATCTTTAGGCCGGGGAACTAATGTCCAAGTATTATTTTTCTCAATTTGTCCTAATTCTTCTTCCATAGCTTTAATCCAAAATTTATCTTCACATGCCTCATTGATAGATGATGGTTCAATTTGAGAAATAAGACATACCTCTTCATTTGCCAATCTTCCTCTTGTCATAACTCCTTTAAATTTGTTTCCAATTATCTGATCTTCAGAATGATTCAATCTTACATACTGGGGTGTCTTAGTTTGTTGTTGCTCTTCAATTATTGTGGAATCCTCTGATGATATTGGGGTAACTGGATCTTCATTCTGTACCAGTGGATTCAATGTAGGTTCATTTGTCACAATTTTTGTTGCTGGTTCAGAGTCTATATACCTTGAAGTTCCTCTGAATTGTTCATCAATCTTTACATTTGTACTCTCAACAATTTTCTGCAATCTCTTATTAAAACATCTATATGCCTTGCTCTTAGATGAATAACCAAGAAATATTCCTTTATCACTTCTAGGATCAAATTTACCAATATACTCATCTCTTCTAATATAACATTTACTTCCAAAAATTTTGAAATACTTAAGAGTAGGAGTATTACCAAACCATAGTTCATGAGGGGTCTTACCTATTTCACCTTTGATGTGAACTTTGTTGAATGTATAGACAGCAGTGCTAACTACCTCTCTCCAATACACATGTGGTAGATTTGCTTCTGATAACATACTTCTTGCTGCATCCAAGATAGTTCTATTTTTGCTTTCAACAACCCCATTCTGCTATGGTGTCCAAGGTGCTGATAACTATCTTCTGATTCCATTCACTTCATAGAATGTATTAAAGTCCTTAGATGTGAATTCTCCTCCTTGATCTGATCTTAAACATTTGATTTTCTTACCGGTTTCATTCTCAACCATTGCTTTGAACAGTTTGAACTTCCCGAGTGCTTCTGATTTTTCTCTGAGAAAAGTAACCCAACACATTCTAGAATAATCATCAATAATTAGCATGAAATATCTATCACCTTGTAGGCTTTTAGTTCTAGCTGGACCACATAAATCAATGTAAATTAAATCAAGAGCATTATTGGATTTTTCTACGATATTTTTGAAACTAGCTCTAACTTGTTTTCCAAATTGACATTCCTTACAAATTGTATTATGAGGTTTCACAATTTTAGGTAGATCTCTAACTGCCTTAGAAGTACTGATCTTTACCATGCAATCAAATTTTACATGGCATAGTCTCTTATGCCATAACCAACTTTCATCTATATGTGTAATTAAGCATGCCTTTTGACTGCTATTCAAATGAAAGATATTACCTCTAGTATGATTACCGGTTGCAATTTCCAAACCAGTTCTATTCATGATTTTGCATTTTCCATTTTTAAGTTGTAACTGAAATCCTTTCTCAACTAATTGACCAACACTTAAAAGATTATGCTTTAATCCTTCAACATAGTAGACATTGTCAGTGTTATGCTTACCATCAAGAGATATTGAACCCTTACCTTTGATTGAACAGGCTTTGTCATCTCCAAATATTACTAAACCTCCATTGTATTCTTGAAAGTTCAAGAATTTACCTTTGTCTCCAGTCATGTGATGTGAGCATCCTGAGTCAATGATCCATTCATCCTTTGCTTCAACTTTGGCTACTAGGGCTTGTTCTACCGGTTGATCCTTTGTTATAGCAATAAAAACCCATCCATTATCTACTGGATCCTCATCAGAATCACCAGTCACACCTTCATCAACAATGTAACAAGATTTGTCTTTGTTCTTCTTAAATCTGTATCTCTGATATTCTGGATTAGGCTTGTATGTCCTTCTAGCTTCTTCTCTTAGTCTATCATGTCTATCAGGGCATCTCGAAGCCATATGACCAATATTACTATAGTTAAAGAATTTAAAGGGTGCTTTACCTTCATACTTACTTCCAACTGGACCATTTTGCATTTTTCTTGCAAATAGTGCTTCAAGTTCTTAAAGCTCTTCATTTTCCTTCCTAGTTTCTTCAAGTTCTCTTGCATAAAAGGCTTTCCAGTCTGATTTGTCAAATGATGGAGTAGATGATGTTGATGCTTTAAAGGCCAAATCAGTTTTTATAGTAGCAACAGGACCAAATTCCTCAATTTCAAAGGTAGCTCCTTGTGTATCATTGGTATTTTTATCCTTTGTACTCTTGGATACGTCTTTAATCTGATCTTTCTTTTCCTGATTCACTGGAGGAGTAGTAGCACTACTTGTTTCCCCCTTTTGAGTAACCTCTTTTATAAACATAGAACCAAGTTCACCTTGATCAGTATCCCTTTTGGTACTCCTTAGGTTGTAATTGTGTTTTGCCTTAGCTATAGTAGCTTTGGTGAGATTTTTTACTTCTTCCTCACTATGTCTTCTAAGATGAACCTCTTCATCTTCAATGGTTACCACATTCAGTGTAGGATGCCAATCAAGTGTTAGTTATCCTTGGTAGGACCTTTTACTATCTAGCACATCACAATCACTAAATTCACTCTACAGTGACTCCTCATCACTTTCTATAATAGTCTCAAACATGTTAATATCAGGCTCAGCCTCTTGTCTCATGGACTCTTCTAAGGCTTGAGCCACTACACACTGATGAGGAGAATGTGGCCCATCCCAAGCAATACACCAAGGAGTGTTTTCTATATTATGGACATTTTTCCTTTTTAAGGGATCTGGGGTATCCTGACTCTGAGCATTTTTAGGCTTCTCATTCTGGGACTTGCCATCTTTCCAGTTGGTATTATAGGACATGTCATGCAGTCTTGGGGGTCTATCTTGCCAATTATAATGAGGCTTATCATTTTTATTTACCTTGATAGTTAGATCCTTCATAGCGATAACCAACTTTTCTATCTTGTCCTCCTCCTTAGCAACTTTGTTGGGTTGCTGTTTTGTTTCCTGCCATAACCTCCATCTATTCTCCTTCCTAACTTCCCAGATGCTTTCCTATTGCTTTCCACATTAATAGCAATTCTAAATGCATCCCTTAGGTTATGTGGATTTTTATCCCTTAAGATATAGGCCATTTTAGAATCAAACGCATTATAATAGGTGTTTAGACACATGTTATCATCTAACCTCATCACCTGATACAATCTATGCATGGCCTTTTGAAATCTAGCATTGAAATCGGTAACCATTTCATTATCAGATTTTCTAATGTTATTAAATTCATTGAGCATGAAGCTCACATTTTTTTTGTCACCGTATTGTTCTTGAAAACAATTCTCAAAGTCCTCCCAAGACCCAATGCTATTAACTGGGAGACCTCTGTACCAATCTCTTGCATCATCAACTAGGGACTGAACAAACAATTTCATTATAACATCTTCATCCACTATCTCATAATCATTTATTAAGTCACCAAAAGATTTTAAATGCTCCTCAGTACTAATTGCATTATTCCCAGCAAATTTATGGAGTCTATCCCTTAACTCAGTAGGAACATGGTTGGGATATCCTGGGATCCCATCAAAAAACAATTGTCTATAGTGCTCTAAATTGATAGGTCTCCTTTGAAAAGGGTTACCAACATTATTATTTCCCATGTTCATTCTGACATTTGGAATTGGGGTCTGAGATATTTGATTATGTTGATTGTTTATAGGGGCTTGACTAACTGTTGTTGTGTTAGCAAGCATAGTAGATTGAATTTTAACTGGGGGGAGGGAAATTTGTTGAAGATCAGGCTTACTAAAATCTTGAGATGGAAAAATGATAGGGGGAGCTTTTAGATAACTAATTTTTCTTTTAACTTCCTGATTAGCCACTTCCAACTCAGCTTTCTCCAACTCCATTTGTAGATCCTCCTTTTCATTCCTCATTCTTTCCATCTCTCTCTCATGTGCTGACAGCCTATGAGAAATTTCCTTTGTATTTCTAGATCCAGTTCCATCATCCACCCACTTCTTCTTTCCTTTATCAACATTATTCTTAGGAGGTTGTGAATCACTAAGCACCTCCCTGTTTGGTTGGATTACTGACCTATATGCTGGCTTGGCCTTAGGGATTAGAATTTATCTAATCACAGGACCTTCCTCATCCCTCTTTTCCTTTTCCTTAGCCAACACTTCAAGATCAAGTATCTGTCTAAGAAGCCTATCTCTTTCCATTAGTTTTTCTTTGACTTCTTTTTCCCTATTTGCTTTCTTTTGGGCTCTTAAGGAGATTAAGTGATGAACCCTTCTATTTAAATCTTCTATCTCTTGTGACACTTTATCTTCATCAGGGAAATTCTCCTCAGAGTCAGATACATTAATTTGATCTATATCAATCAAGCTGATATTTCCATCAATTGTTCTAGGAACAGAATGTCTAATTGCATTTGAACTAGTCCTATCTCTCTTGGAAAAGCTAACATGAGATATATCTTGATTTGAAGCATGAACATTATCTATATTTCCAAATAATCCAGAATGGAAACCTAATATATCATGTTTAGATTCTCTGGAAGAAGAATTAGATTTTGCATTAATAGGTCGATCAGGTACCTTACCGGTATTGTTGTTTTTCTACACCCAAGCAGCATTTGATGGTTCATGCAACACTGATCTCTTCTGACCTCTTCCTGATTGTTTAGGAAAACCTTCTTGCAAGGTTTCATGAGGATGCTTCTTCATAAATGATCTGGTATTTTTTCCTCCTTGCATTTTGCTTGTCTTCCTTTTAGAATTATATGTATTTCACAAGGACTGGTTACAAAATAACAGAGTCACCAACCACAAGACCATGGGAAAAATGGAAAATAAGCTTTGGATAAAATGTTGCAAATCTTCAGACCAAAAATCGTATATCAAAGGAAATAGAGGGAACTTCCAAATAGAGACTTCCAGACACCATTGCTATATTTACTAAAGCACCAATCTATTCCACAAACACACAATGACTTTCATTATAAAATTAAAGCACAAATCTGCGTCTGGATTCTCACTCTGACTCTCTCAAGCAGAGTCACCACTTTTGTTGTTCTCAAAATATGATTCCCTTTAAAATCCTTATAGTGATATGATAAACTTTGTATGCAGAAGAGAGATTAAAGAGAAGGAACCTTTCAGAACAACATATGACAAGGTTTGATTAACCTTCTACACTTCAAACTTATCCAAAGTTCAAGCAGGTATAACTTTGTGAACTAGATTCACACTTTTAAAAGACAAATCCACAGTAAACTAGTCTGGAAACTAGTGGATTTTATCACCTTAAAACCAACTGAAACAAAGAAATAAAACTGGTACTCATGTTCAGTATTGACCTACAAGATATGTAATAGACAACCTTGATAGATACTAGTGCCTTATCCAAGGCCACAAAGTCATCTAAGTTCAAAAAATACTTCTACAATCAAATATCTCCACACATCCTATCAACTTGGCTTCTGTAGATCCCTATACATGCCTAACATACATAAGAATTTATTTGTACCAAATAAAACTATGTTTATCAAAATTCAAAGTATCCCACAAAGAATTTACTGGTAGAAATGATTCCTGCGTATTTAATTCCCCTCCTGAAGAGAAAAGCTAAGAAGCACATCTACTTAAAATTGCCTTACAACCCATATTTAAAAGGAATAACCCTAAATTACTCAGAATGAAACAGTAAACATTTGCAAACATACTTGAAGACAACACAAAGTTTAAACTCAAAACCAATGGTCTATGTATTGATATTACTTCTGAAAGTATTACAAAAACATTTGAATATTCTCAACCAAAACTTGAAAAAGGCTCAGATAAATTTCTGCAGCGTTTTCTTACAATTCCTTGTGATCCCCTTTTTACTAGTCCTGGTATCCATTTATAATAATATGGATGCATACAAAGCTTCAAAATTTCCTAGGAGAGTTTGTTACAATCATTACTTCTTAAGAAGAAGTTACAAAACCTTTTCCAAATGCGGTTACAAGTCTCTTTCAACATCTGCGGCTTCTTCCACTTGTTGTTCTATTGCAACATCTTCTAATTGCTCCACATCAAGCACAACATATTTTCTTGTCCATTCCTGATACACCTCATTAGCAGGCCATGAGAAGTTAATCACTTTTGTTTTTGTCTTGGCTAATCTTTTCCAAGAGTTCCTCATTTTGTTGACCTCTGAATTCAGAAAATCATAATGAGATTTGATTTTCTCAATCTCCTCAATTGCTTTGATAAATACGGAGGCATCCTCTGAATTAACAATTCCTTTTATTCTTAGTGACAATTTGGCTTCTAATTCCTTAAGCCATATTTGTTTATCCTTTAATTGGGTTGGGCTAACAAAACCCCTTGGGAGTAACTCAGAAACTTGATCAGTGTACTCCTTCTTGTACAAGTTGATCTTTCTATCTGCATTGTCTACCCCTTCAGCTATCTTTGCTAAATGCTTTGTCATATCATAAGTAGATTTAATAATGGGATCAGCCCCTGCCTCATCATAAGATATACAAATAAGTCCTTTATCCTACTCTCTCAGTTTCCACTTGTCACATAGAGGCATCAGAATAGCCTTGTCTCCATTTAGCTCATTCCACATTTCCAAGATCTTACTCATGTTATTATAGATTAGTGAGGACCCTATAGTGTCATCAAAACGTAAAATTGTAGCCCTTACTCTCTCTTCAAATTTCTTTGCATATAGGGCCTGAGCCTGTTTTAGGTTCTCCAATTCATGGGGAGTGGTCTCAATCAACTAAGAACTAGAAGGTGCTGGAGATGGTGGGAATTCAATAATGGGGCTAGTAGGTGCAGGCCTTGCAGGAGAAGAGGAGATCATTAATGTTGAGGACTCACCTTGATGATATTGTCCTACCAACTGGCTTTGTAACTTGGCGATGATGCTATCTTTACCCCTTACCTCTTCCTTGGCACTGTTGTAAGCTTTTAAAACTGTCTGCAAATTAACTTGGAGATCTTCTTTCTCTTTTGCCACTCTTTCTGCTACTGCAACATTGTACTTTGCAGTCTCTAGCACAGTGCCTCACCTTGATGATATTGTCCTACCAACTGGCTTTGTAACTTGGCGATGATGCTATCTTTACCCCTTACCTCTTCCTTGGCACTGTTGTAAGCTTTTAAAACTGTCTGCAAATTAACTTGGAGATCTTCTTTCTCTTTTGCCACTCTTTCTGCTACTGCAACATTGTACTTTGCAGTCTCTAGCATAGTACTAGCAACTTCCACTACCCCAGTGCTCTGCACTCTTTTCACTATCATTCCTCCAAGGTAAGTTGACCCTGGGGTGTCCTTATTCCTTTTATTTTCATCTCTTTTAAGAGACCACATGACCAGGGAAACATTATCCTTGCTGAAAGTGACTCCCTCCATAGGTCTGGTCTCCTTTCTTATTGCCTCTAAAACCAAGGCATCTGCTATGTCCCATTCAGGGAGAATGAGTACCCCAACCTATGCTACCATGTCTCTTCCTTGCTCAGGAGTGATGGTCTTAAACTCATCAACCATTTCTTGCTTTATCTCTTCCTCCACCACAACTGGATCCTTGTGGGGCTGCTCACCTTTCCTCTTTTCACACCTAGCATTAAATTTATCAATATTCTACTTCCACACAAATTGCATGAAAGCTCTTGATGTGACAAAGTTATTATCAGCCAAGAAATCCTCACTGGCTTGCTTGATCTTAGGATCCCACTCCTGGCCTTTGAACTCATTAGTAGTAATGTTCATCTCAGCAGTAAGGGGCTCTTTTGGCATTCCCTCTTCCACTTCATCATATGTGTAGGCTATCTCTCCAAGATTGCCTAATTATAAGAGTCACTCAGTTGCTGCCTATTCATCTCCTATATGAATAGGGGATTGAGATGGGGAATACAAAGGTTCATCAAATTGTACTTCCTTTCCCACTCTTTATTTCTTTGAGCTATCCTAAATGTCAATGGCATCCTGTATCTTCCTCTTCTCTTTTGAGGTAGAAGGCTCCCCTGTTGTTAGCATCAACACACTGTAGTTGGACTTCTTATGTAACATGTAATCACTAGGAGGAATTTCTCTGGCAGATGTAGACCTAGTTAGAACTAGTCTTGCTTTCTTAGGGTTATTCTTAATTACAACCTCCCTCTTTTCTTTCAATGTTTGCATCACATCTTCAAAACAAAGAATTAAGAATTTTACCTTTTCTTCAAAGGGGTGAAAAATGGACACAGGGTCATAGCTGGTGTCAAATTGGTGCACAAAGTCTAAGGCCTTCTTGTAGGCCACCCACTTTTCCTTCCTAAGCTCTTTCTCATCTAAATAAAACTCATTCCTAATGAGGTCTTCAGGAAACTAGAATTGGTGGGGTCTACCTCTGCATATTGCCCTCTTTCTAAACATGTCATTGAAGAAATCTTGATGGTCAGCACACCTGGATACTGCAGTTGATAAATTATAAGGTTGAAAGAAATCTTCAAAATACTTCCAACCTCCTTTAGTTATTACAAATTGATGTGCTATGGTAACTGTAGGGAAAATGGTCCCTTTACCTCTGCTTGTTAGCTCTACCTCTTGCACACTACCAATCTGCCTGAGGACTTCTGCAATTCCCACTTTAAGAGGGACCTGATAGGGCAACAAAAATGGAGTGCCTTTGAAACCATATACTTTGAAAACTATGGAGAAGGGTATAAGTAGATATCACCCTAATTGTGGACAATTTTAATATTATCAGCAAACTCTTTTGGCCTAATAAATTCCAAAAGAACTTTAGGGACTCTTGGATTCTTTGAACAAATAAGAGTCCTAATCTTGGATGCAAAGCACTTATCAAACCTCAAGTAGCAAGAATCTTCTCTGTCCCATGACAACACTGTACTCCATAACTAAACTGACATCTTCTCTCCATCTTGATCTTTCACAATATCCATTCCATTTGCAAAATAGTCACCACCTTTGAATAAAAATAAATGCATGAGAGGGAGTACCATCCAAAAAGCTTATCCACTTTCCTATTCTTTATTCCTATCAAGCTTTCATGGATGGCATCAGTGATATAGGAAGCATAATCAAAGGTCACTGCCAGAGAAGGATTCAAAATTTGAGCAATCATTAACATGTAATGAGTTGGCATGTTTGCTTCAGCATCTTCTCCTTAAATTTGGTAGAGTGACCAGTATAATCCCTTAGCCCTAAGGGTGAACAGATTTAAAGAGAAGGGCTCCTTATTATTGGGTCCCACAACTATTAATCCACCTATCTTCACAAAGAATTCTTTAAGAGGCCCATTTCTAAGGTGGTTCCTCTGCACACTATAAACCTGAGCTAGTGATTTAAAGTCAATAGGTTCTAAAAAATTGGTAAATTCACTAAGCCCAAAAGCATTTTTGAACTCCCCATTATTGATTTCAATCAGGGTTTTCCCATTTATATCCCTAACACTTCTTGTGATTAGGTCATAGTTGTGTGCAATCTGAGTCAAGAGATCCACATCCATGAATACTCAAGGGACTACCAATTTTCCTACATCTAACTCCCAAATGCTGTTCATTGGGGTTGGGGAATGTCTCATACCGAATTCGACTATGAATATGCCCAACCTAGATAACCCAATCTGAGGGTCTCTTAGCCAATTGCCCTTATCATACAATCCTTCTCCTATTTTTAGGCGAGGAGCTCTTGGCACTAATTCCTTTACCTTTACTACCACATTAGTTGACATTGTGAACTATTATAGGAAATCATCACAGATAGCCCTCTCTTGGTAATTAACCTTTCCTGAGAACTCCCTTTTAGGTGCCATCTTAAAAAACTATGCAAGCAACTTAATTACTAGGCCCAAGTGTTTTGTAACAAATCAAACCCCCAATTAACAAACTGTTAAGTAATGGCTAAGCAAGAGTATAAGAGAACCTGTTCCTGGCTTGAAGAATTCTATTTTGCACCTGAAGAAATTTGCTCTGCACCTGAAGAAATTTTCTCTACAACCGCTTCTCTGCAACAACTCTTCAAAATGATGCCTTCATTCAATTTATGCAAGATCATATATGGTAGTCGGGCTCTTAACTGCGACATTGATACCGCATGCTTTGACCATCCCTTCAAAATTGAATTCATAGAAGAATTCAAAAATTTTTCTCCAATGGTTCACAACACACCTATGTATTTTCCTTTTCGTTCTTTTGCCATTTCGCAGAGCATAACATCCTTGCAACTTCGCCTAACAAAATCACGCTAGCCGTCCGATCAGATGAGACTTGATCGGTCTTTACATTGTCTTAACCTCTTTGCCTTTGCATCAAGACCCACCTCCTTTTCACCATTTCGCAAGCTTTAACCTCTGAGCATTTTCCTTTCGTGAAGCTACACCAAGCATTAGATGGAACTCTAACCACCCGGCCTTTAACTCCTACCAGGACCGTCAACTTTTTCACTAACCGTGACTCATCTTGACGGCTAACGGTTTTTCTCTATTTTGTATAGGTTAATTTTCTTCCATCTTCAGGCCACGAAACAATGAGAAGCATTGGATCAATCTTGAGATGAATATCTTTTAAGTGAGACCTTTATCTAGACATTGCTTACCCCACTTGTTCGCCGGTTAACAAATGCCACATGGCACTCGGTCATTAGCCTTGCAAAACTCTTCAGGTTTAGTTCAGAGTCAACCACGTGTCTTACTTCCTACATAACCACTAGTTACACCTTGTTGGGCCCTCAATCACCTTTTGAAACCACATGTCAATCGACACATCACCATCAAGCTTTACAAGAAGTAGCAGCTATCATTCCGTGTCATGCTAGAAAGAACCTCTCTTTCTCTTTTGCCATTTCGCAGGTTTTAAAACACTAGCATCTTACCTTCATGAATTCACACGAACCATTAGATCATATCAAACTTTCTTGATGCTTAACAATCTACTTGAATTTGGCAGACATGGGTCTTCTGCCTTAGCTTTATCCACCTAGTGTTTGGTCATTCCTGAACTGACATGCCAAATTTTTATTTGCTGAAAGAAAACATCGGGATCCACTTTATCCTTGCCACCTATATCTGCCAGGTCACTTCTTATCCCACAGCATGACTCATCTTCTTGGACCCAAGTGTTAGTCCTCAAATCCAATTCGCTGACCACTTTAATTTTTGGCCATATGTCATTGTCTTACTTGCCATCTCAACTAGCTGGACTGCTTGCTTGGAATGCCATGTCATTTCACCATTTTGCAAAAGCTATCTTTCGAGCATCTTTCTCCTACAAAACAATGCTAGCCGTTAGATCTTGAGGACCTGCGCATCTGTTATGCCTCTTATGAACCTCTTTCACTTGGACCCAAAAGACCTTTTGCTATTTCACAGAGAATAAACTGTGAGCATCTCTCAGCCACGAAACAAGGAGACCTGTTAGATCTCGAGGACCTTGATTGCCTTTTAGCCGTGGAAAAGTCTTCACCACTGGGTTGCACAAACCTTTTTGCTATTTTGTGAAAGATAACTTGCTAGCATATTTTGGCTGCGAAACAATGCCAGCCGTTAGATTTGAAGCAAGATGGAGTCTCGTTAAACTAGATCCAATGCACACAGTCAAACATGCTTTTTCCTTTTGCTATTTCATAGAGCATAACACACCTGCAACTTTGCCTAACAAAATAGTGAAAGTTGTAGATTCATTTGAAAGTTGTGCGACACTTACTGGACCTGACAACATTAGAAGGAAAAGGCATAAGGCGTAGATTTTTACAATTATTTAACGACCGCCTAGGAAAATAACAAGGGGGGACACTTCACACAACCACAAGACCCATTACTTAAGTGAATAAAGTAATGTAGGAATAGAAGCCAAAGGGTTTTTGATCAGACATTTGAGTGATTAAAAACTAAAAACCCTTAACCCTTAAAGACCTAAAATAGATTTGAAGCAACTAATAGCATACCTGACTCAAAATTTTCAAAACTTAGCCAATCATGGGAAAAAAAAAACCCATGTCTTAAATAGTGATAAGACACCTCTCCCCCTTTGACATCAATGACAAATGGTTGATGCCAAACCAAACAGCTGGCTACTCCCCCAGAGTAGTAGCACAATCTCATCAACCCAGATTAGAAGATATTTTTGATAAGCTCACTGGATTGATGCATCCCAGCATCTCTAAGTCTCTTCCAAAGGGGTGGTGACCCCCAACGGATCTTTGAGATATTAAAAAGTATCTTTAGGAAATGGTTTTGTGAGATTATCTACAATTTGTTCCTTAGTGGGCACATATACAGATCTAACTTCCTTTGCTTCAGCCTTTTCCTTCAAGAAATTATACCTTATAGATATGTATTTTGATTTGGAATGAGATATCAGATTCTTTGACATATCAATAGTAGTTGTATTATCACAGTGAATAAAAATAGGCTCATCATAACTTACCCTTATATCCCTCAACATTTGCTTCAACCATAAGATTTGAGTGCAATTTGTTGCAGCAGCTACATATTCAGCTTCAGTAGTAGATAATGAAATGCATGAATGTTTCTTGCTAAGCCATGAGACCAATTTATTCCCAACAAAGAATGCACCACCTATAGTGCTCTTCCGGTCATCAACATCTCCTTCCAATTTGAGTCTGTATAAGAACATAATCTGAAATCATCATCCTTTGGATATCATAACCTATAATTTGTTGTTCCTTTCAAATGTCTGAATATCCTTTTGATAGCAATATCATGATTTTCTCTTAGATCAAAATGAAATCTAGAAGGAATGCAGACAACATTTATTCTATTTGATCTGATCTAAGTTAAGTACAGTAATCCACTAAACATTGATTTGTATCTAGATGAGTTCACTCTAGGAGATTCATCTTCCTTTGACTATTTGCAACCGGTTATCATAAGGGTTCCAACTGGTTTTGAGTTCTCAAGTCTAAATTTATTTATCAATTCTTTCACATATTTAGTTTACAAAATGAAAATACCTTTATTAGTTTGAGTGATCTGAAAACCTAAGAAAAATTCCATCTCTCCAATCAGAAACATTTCAAATTCATTCTTCATGTCATCAACAAATTTCATGCATAGACTTTCTTCTCCTCCAAAAATGATATCATCAACAAAGACTTCAATGATCAATATGTCATCATGCTCAATCTTATAATATAAGTTGCTATCAGCATTACCTTTGCTAAAACCGATCTTTGAAAGATACTTATCCAATTTAGCATACCAGGCTCTAGGGGCTTGTTTCAATCCATATAAAGATTTCTTCAATCTGCAAACCATGTCCTTGTCCTCTGATAATGAAAATCCATAATGCTGCTGAATGTAGACTTCTTCTTCAAGATATCCATTTAGAAAGGCACATTTGACATCCATTTGATATACCTTGTAGTTCTTGTGTGCAACATAGGAAAGAAATAGTCTTACTGCTTCAATCCTTCCAACTAGAACATAAGTTTTATCATAATCAACTCCTTCTTGCTATGAGTATCCTTTGCAAAACCAATCTAGCTTTGTTTCTTACATGTCCTTCTTCATTTAATTTTTTTCTAAATACCCATTTAGTTGTAATAACATTTTTTTCTTTAGGCCTGGGAACCAATTGCCATGTGTTATTCTTTTCTATCTGATTTAATTCCTCTTCCATTGCTTTTATCCAATTCTCATATTTACATGCTTCAATAACAAATTCTAGTTCAATTTGAGAAATTAAACATACCTCTTCAGTAGCTAATCTTCTTCTTGTCATTGCACCTTTCCTCTTATCTCCAATGATCTAATCTTTAGAATGATGCAGCTTTACATACTTGGGAGTCTTTGGATTATCTTGATTTTTTGACTCTTTATGCTCTTCAATAGTTATTGTGGAATTTTTTGATGTTACCAGAGCAACTAGATCAATGCCCTAATTTGATTCTTGTATTACTGGTTCTGATCTGATAATTTCATCTTCCAATCCATAATCATATGATCTGATCTAATTGTTTCATTGCTCATCCACTTTGACATTTATGCTTTCCATTATCCTTTGCAATATTTTGTTAAAATATATATATGATTTGATCTTAGTAGAATAACCTAAGAATATTCCTTCATCACATCTAGGATCAAATTTTCCTATTCCATCATCTCTTCTGATATAACATTTACTTCCAAAAATTTTGAAGTACTTGATAGTAGGAGTATGACTGAACCATAATTGATGAGGATTATTACCGGTATCACCTTTTATGTTTATTATGTTGAAAGTGTAGAATGCAGTATTGACAACTTCTCTTCAATAAATATCATGCAGTTTGGCTTCCATCATCATTGTCCTCGTAGCATCTAAGATAGTTTTTTTCTTTCTTTCTACTACATTCTGTTGTGGAGTTCTAGGTACAGATAATTGTCTTCTGATTCCATATTTCTCACAAAAATTGTTGAATTCAGCGGATGTAAACTCACCACCTTGATCTGATCTTAAGCATTTTATCTTCAATCATGTTTCTGTCTTAACCATAACTTTGAATATTTTGAATTTCTCAAGAGCTTCTAATTTTTCTTTCAAAAATGCAACCCACATCATTCTAGAGTAATCATCAATAAGGAACATAAAGTATCTATCACCTTGAAATCTTTTAGTCCTTATTGGACCACACAAATCAGTATGAATAAGATACTGAATTTCATTAGATCTATCATGTATGATTTTAAAAGAAGTTCTAACTTGCTTACCCATTTGACATTCTCTATATACCAGATTATGAGGTTTGATGATCTTGGGAAAATCTCTAACAGTCTGGGTTGAACTGATCTTTACTATGGAAGCAAAATTTACACAACACATCCTTTTATGCCATAGACAATTTCATCAATCTGAGCAATAAAGCAAGCCTTCTCACCAAAGTTCAAATGAAAGATATTTCCTTTGTTCTAAGTTTCGGATGCAATTTCCAATCTAAATCTATTGACTATCTTGCATTTTTCATCCTTGAATTTCAAATGAAATCCTCTATCCACCATTTTTCCTACACTCAAGAGATTGTGCTTCAAACCTTCAACATGGTAAACATTATCAGTATTAGTCTTACCATCCAGGGAGATTGTTCATTTTCCTTTGATCTTGCATGCCTTGTTGTCTCCAAATCTAACTAGTCCACCATCAAATTCTTACAGAGTTAGGAATTTTCTCTTATCATTGATCATGTGATGTGAGCAACCACTATCTATAACCTATTCATCTTTCTCTTCAATTTTAGCAGCTAGATGTTTCTCCTCAGTATGAGTTGTATCATTTACAAGTTCTAGAGATTCATCCTTGATAGCAATAAAGACCCAATACTAAAATCATCATCAGAATCATCACTAATACCAAAAATCATCATTACCAGTATAGTAAAATGATTTATCCTTATTTCTTCTATATCTAGATTTGTTCTGATATTCCGGATTAGGTTTATAATTGTTCTTAAATATTTCATGATTCGTAGCAACTCTTTTAGGACATCTAGAGGCAAAATGACCAATCTTATTGCATTAAAAACATTTAAAGGGAACTTTTCCTTCATACTTACTTCCAACCGGTCCTTTAGGGATTCTTGTGGAAATTAGGGCTTCCAATTCTTCAAGTTCTTTGTCTTCTCTTTCAATGTCTTCCATCTCTTTAGCATATAACTCTTTCCAATCTATCTTCTTCTTACTGGAGGTAGATGCTTTAAATGCAGTCGATGTTTTAGTAGCATTCTAATCTCCAATCTCTCCAAGTTCAAAAATAGTTAATTTCCCAAGTAATGTATCTCTGGGAATAGAGGTATTTGACATTGTCCAGAGTTCGTTTATTGTAGTAGCCTTCATCTTGTAAGATGGAGGTAAAACTCTTAGAATTTTTTAAACAATCTCATCCTCATTAACTATTCCACTGCAATATTTGATTCCCATAACAATCTCATTTACTCTATCCATGAAATAACTTATCTTCTCATCTTCTTCCATCTTCAAATTTTCATCTCACCCAGTAACCTTCAAGTTTTGCAATCTTTACTGCTTGGTCACCTTCATATAGAGTTTTGAGCTTCAACCAGATCTACTTTGCATTTTCTAGCTCTATGACACTCAACAATTTGTCATCATATAGGGCACTTAACAATGCTTCTTTTTCTCTGACATCATTATCAACTCTCTTTTGTCCATCAGGAGGTGTTAGAGTTCCAAAATTAGGATCATGAGGTGTATAACCTTTTTTTGTTATCTCCCAAACTTCAACTTTAAGACATCTCAGATGAATCTTCATTTGCTCGTTCCATAATTTGTAATTTATACTATCAAATATGGGACTCTCCTTCTGGTAGGGATTAAATGAAGAACTTGATGCCATCGTATCTCCTCAAGTGGTTAAGCTTCTATAGAGAGGACCTTTCTCTGATACCAATTGTTAACAAGTTATGATTCCAATAGTTAGAATGAACTAGAGGAGCACTCGAGGGTTAATTAGTTTTCCACAAGTTAAACAATTAATGCAGATTATAAACTTTCTACCAAAGAAATATAACAACAACACAAAGAAAGATAAAGCATGAAACAACACAACACATAACACCAATAATTTTTATGTGGAAAACCCGGTTAAGGGAAAGACCATAGTGGGAAACCCTACCCACATTCAGATAATACTTATGTAGCAGTATGTGAAATGTTACAATGGGGATTGCACTTGCAATTAGGCCAATTGCCTAGAGCTCACTGCTCAACACAAAAGATAAGTCTCACTGACTTACATAAACATCGAACTACAATCCAAAGGAAATGAACTATGGAAATAGCATCTTCTAATGCTTGATTATAGTTTTGGTTAAGCATAGATGTCTTCCCTACAACACCAAACTTTCCTCAAACCCTTCGTTGAAGGATATATCCTTGTTCGCACATAAACCTTTCTCTGATAATGTATACATAACCATCCCATATAAATTACATGAAATATATCACCTATATATATATATAATCAACCTTGATAAGCAAGATCAGATAAACCCTAAATCCATAACTCACAATTGCATAAATTACATCACACGATAACACCAAACCAATATTATGATTTACATTACATAGCATGGACCTAATTAAAATTCCCAAACCATTATATCCACTAGAAATTGCACCAAGGCCGAATGTAGCATGTTACTCCAATCGGTAGAAACCCTCAGTGTCAATAACACGGAATAACCAACCGCACCCAAATAGGATGACCAAATCAGCATGCTAGCCAATGTGAAGCCACAAAACAATTGGGACACAATCAAGAACACCTTTATAACATTAGGAACCATTTGTAGAAGTTAGATCAAAACCACTTAACCATTTCATCAAATATCACCAACCGGTACTGTCAGTCGGGACCAAGAATATCAACCAACAAACTAGAATATAAATGATAGATTCTAGAGCACCAAATCATGAACAACTGAATATGAAAAACATATAATCATCCTAAACAACCATCAAAAACCAAATCCAATAATATTATCATATCAGATCAGAATCTCTAAAAACCTCAGCCAAAACCAAGTCAAATTAGAACAGGTCCAATCAGAGCACAGTGTTGACATCAATGACAACACAATCAATTCCTACATAATGCCAACAAAATGAATCTCTCAAGGAGAGACATGTTTCTCTTATCTCTAATTATAATACTCTATATTGAAAATGTCAGATTAAGGAAGAAGTTGGAAAAAAGGGACTCAATGTCCTTATCAAGGCCCAAGCGTAAGGAATTGGAAAAATTGAAAGAATATTTATAAAAGGAAAAGGAAGAAGTAGAAAAAAATATTTAGAAATTAGGAGATCTACAATTTTACAAATTTCAAGAAGGGTGCTAGATAAATTGGATGAAGTGCATATTTATTGTTCTTTGATATCACAACTATGTAATTAGCTACAAGATATTTTGTCAATCTTTCAACCTCTAAGGGTCACGTGGTTTATCTAGCAAGGTGCTAGATAAATTCGATGAAGTGCATATTTCTTGTTCTTTGGTATCACAACTATGTAATCTGCTAGAAGATATTTTGTCTTTCTTTCAACCTCTATGGGTCACATGGCTCCCTAAGGCCACAAAGTTGAGAAAAATAATTTAGCTATTAAAAATGTGTGAGATGCACCTCAAATTGTGGGAATGACATGGAAGAATTAAAATCTAATGATAAAAGAGCTCCCCATGTGGAAGTGTGAGGCCTCACCTCGACTCAGTCTGACATTCAGTGGATTTTATATTTAGACTATTATGGATACTTTATTTTGATGTTTTTTTTTTGAGACTTAGAACTTATATGATTTTAGGATTTGGATAACATTTCTATGATTTGATGATTTACTTACATGCTTTATGAGATAGAACACTATATGATTGTTAGATAGGATGATATTGCAATGATAGATGTCGTTATTGAATTGCAGGAATTTACTCTGAATATAGAACTATGATGTATGTTTAGTTTATGTGAATTGGGATGAAATTGCTTATGTGAATTTGCTTGATAAAAAGATGTATTCAATCTGTGCAGATGAAAATTGTATGCAAGTAATGATGTGTATTGTTATATTATTGAATTATATCATATATGGATATTTGGAAGTACTAATGTGTAAATTGAGATGCGCAGGAAAATTTACCATGTGACCATGGAAAATCATGGAGAATCAAACCTAGACTTATGTATGTTCGTAAGCCAGGGTTTGTCTATTTGGAGAGACAACACCCCGTTTGTGTTGTATTTTATTCATAACAGTATATGCTGCATGAGTGTTAAGTGTTATTTAAATTTATTGTGTAAAAACCACAAGAGACAATTTTATGTTTTATTTTTGTAAAAGTGTTTTATTTGTGTCACTTGACACATGTGTGGATTTAAATTTAAATGTTTTATTTTGTCTCTTGGTGGGAAAGTGTTTAATTATAGTTCTTCTTAAATAAAATAATGTGTTGTCATAAATACTTTGGGAATATAATATTTGGGGTGGTCAACTTATGTTTGACCCGAAAATAAACTTCAGAGGGGTTTAAAATGGGTTAAATGAACACCTAGGGGTAGTTTAATAGGGTTTCCTAAAGCCCATAAGGTATACCTAGGGGTTAGGGGTAATTTTAGGCAAGTTTCTACTTTATAATGATCTTTTTAACGCTTTAAAAATTGGTTTTTTTTGAGTTGAGCGAAAATTGAAAATTGGAAGTTAAATCTAATCAAGATTTTTCCTTTTGGAATGAGAGTCTTTTTGCATTTTTGTTTTCTTTCCCTTTTAGTTTTTAGAAACTTGTGAGAACTCTGAGAGTGAGCTTCTTAAGGAAGATTTTTGAGAATTGGAGGGTAATCACCCACTCTCCATTTTTGGAGACAGAAGAAAATTTGAAAGGAAAATAATGTTATGGAATAGAAAAATTGATTAAGGGTAGAAGGAAAAAGATTTGTGGATTGGGCAGCTCTTCATCAAATATCATAATACCTTTGGGCAGATTAAGGTTGGTTTCAGTTATTCTTTTTAATGTCTTCTTCTTGTTTATGTCTGGAAGTTTGTTGGTGTAAGAAATCTGTGTTCTTGTATGTTTTTGTTAGAAAATCTTTTTGGTATTCTTGCATTATGATTTGTATGTGTTTTGGGAGTTTCTCAAGACCTCTTACTCTTGGGAGAGAAGAGGATCTTGAGGGTGGTAGCAGTGACAACCCTCGAGTGAGAGACTCTCTTTGAGAGTGATCACAAGGGATTTTTGTTGTGACCCTTGCTGCATGGCCTGTTTGTGCAATGGGGGTCATAAGGAGGGATATAAGGCTAGAATGCCTTTGGGGGGCATAAGGAATAAGGGGTTGAGATTCTTGATATTATTATTGTGCCATGAGGTGGCTTCTGGTTTATTCATACTTGCAGTTCTCCTCAGGGTATTGGTCCACTACCACCTTTTGAAAAAGTTCATCACCAAAGTGTGGTGCTGTGAAAGCCAAGTTGGGAATGTGTCTGGAAAATCTGTATGCATTTGCTTTCTATGTGTTTGCCTGTTTGTTACCCATCTAGGAATTGGTTCTCCGAGCTTGGGGGTGGCTACCAGTTAGCCTAGGCTGGGAGGTGAGCAATCCGTGGTCATATTTGTGTTTTTCTATTATGCAGGAAAGTCAGGAGAAAGAGAATAGGAACCATGAAAAAGACACAAAAGATTATTATTGAAGATACTTAAATTCAGTTGCAGATATTTGTTTAAATTTGTTATAGAAGTATGCCTCATTCATAGAAAAGAGAAGCAATTTGTAATTCTTGAAAATAGACTTGAAGTTTTATTGTTGTGGCTATACAAAGAAACATCCTGTAAATTGGTAGAATATCTTACAGTTGTTAAAAAAAAAGAAAAGCTTGTTTTATTTCTACTTCTGGTTTTAGTAAAAGAAAAGTTATTTTGAGTTGCATGCAAAAGCTTCTTTGTATTATGAAAAAAAAAGAATAGATTTCATTTAAATTTTATCTATATTTTACTTGTGGCAAAAGAGGAGTTTATTTATGCTGAAAGATCTTAAGTATTTTAAAGAAAAAAGATGTTTTATGTAAATATTTTATTAGAGGAAAAATCAATGAATCTTTTTATTCTAGAGAAGTATATTGTATTTCTTAAAATATATTTCTAAATTGTATTTTTAGTTAGTGTTGATTAAAAAACACATATCATATATATATACATATATATATATAAATATATATATATATATATATATATATATATTGGAATATTTTCACCCTTTTAACTATGAATATAAATTCATATAAATATATATATATATATATAAATATATATATATATATATATAAATATATATATATATATATATAAATATATATATATATATATATAAATATATATATATATATATATTTATATATAATATATTTTTAAAAATAAATAAATAAATAAAAAAAAGGAAAATTGTTTTTGGGTCCACGCGGACCCCACTGTGTGTACGCATAGTGAGGGCCGTGCGGCGCCCACTGTGTGCACACACAGTGGAGCCGCTTCGGCTCCCACTGTGTGGACACACAGTGGACAGCTGCGGCCGCCACTATGTGGCCACATAGTGGGGGAGCCACTAGCGGTGCCCACTATGTGGACACACAGTGGTGCCGCGGCGCCCACTATGTGCCCACACAGTGGTGCCACGGCCCTACCCGCCTCCATCTTCGTAACCTGCACAAAAACATGGCCGCCACCGCTTGTTTGGCCCTGTGGAAAAGAAATTCAGTGGAAATAATAAAAAGGGTTAAACCCTAGCCCGGGTAGGGCTAGGGCAAATGAATTTAAAAAAATATTATGATAAATTTAGAATTGATATTATATATATAAAAAAAAATATAGAACCCTAAATAGGGTTGGAGAAATATTTATTAATAATTAGAAAGTTATTGTGCTTTTAAAAAAAGAATTAAAATATATAAAATATATGTAAATATATATATGTATATATATATATATATATATATATATATATATATATATATATATATATATATATATATATATATATATATATATATATATATATATATATATATATAATTCTGGTTATAATTGAAGTAAGTAATAAAGAGAAATTTAAAAATGATTGATTAGACTATATAGTCATATTGGAGATTAAATTAATTTTTCCTCTCCTATTTCTTTAGCGTGATTGATTTAATAAACCTAATGGCTATGTATCTCGTGGAGATAAAATTAAACCAGTTAGTTTTCTGCAAATAATATTTAACAAATTATCGATGCTTAGTTCGTTTCAGAATTAGCTCGAACATAATTATGAAAATTTCTTTAACGCTTGCCGTGTGAGTGAACTTGTTAATTAATTAGTATTCTTTTAAAAAAAAAAATTGTTCCGTTTTTGCCCTAAATTTTGGGCATGACAGGAAGAAGAAAGAAAAACACTGAGGGAAAAGATAGAGTCCTTCAAGGGCTTACAAAAGTGGGATATCTCCATAATTTTGATTGAAGATGGGAAAGTAAAAGATCTGGATAGGTGGAGGCAGGACGTCAGGAAGCAATTAATGGAGTCTTGAATTTATTGGTTGAAGATACCATCCAACAAGATACATTTCATTTGATTATTGATAAAATCATTGATGTTGATTCTTTGTACTATAAATTCACTTTGGAAATTGCAACTATACCTTCCCACAAAAGAAAAGAATCTATGAATAAGCTACAGAACTTGAAGTCTTTTATTTAACCCGTTGACAACATTAACATTTTGCACAAAAAGTACTTCTCCCTTGAAGATGATCAACTTGAAGAAGAGGATTAATCAATATCATGTTCGATTTTTGTACTTCCTATGATCTTTTGTGTAGACACCCATTTTTGGACAAGCTGAAAAGAGAACTCAAACCCATGTACTAGCCCCCAATGCACCTGGTATCCAATGCCAAAGTTCAAAGTTTGATTATGATAGGTGTTGTAGTAGAAGGATGTCCTATCAACAATCCCATCAAGCCTACGACTCAAGACTCCTGAAGTCATCATCATAGCCACCTTCTTTAATGTTTCTAGGAGGATTTTGTAAGTAACATGTAAAATATGCTTTTAAGCATACTCTAGCATTAGGCAATCAGATTTTTACATTTGCCTTGCTTGGCCTGAATCTTGTTTCACTCCCTTGTCATTATAAAAGGGAATTCAGGGCCAATAAGAATGAATTTTGAATTTTTTTAAGAAATAGATTGTAATAGGAGCCAATTAGAAGAATTGAGGTGAACATTTCCTTTCTATAGATATTTTTCACTTCTATCATCTTGTATCTGTTACCAAATTTTTCTTATAGCTAAATTTGGTGGCCTAATGAGGCCTTACACATTGCAGATGAACAAAGGTACACAATTTTTTTTTCAAAAGTTTCTTCATTGTGCACATCATGTTTTAAAAGTTGAATTTCATTTCACATATGCAAGTATTTCAAGAAAATGACACCAAAATATTGCATAGAAATAGCTTTTGTATTACAAGAAATGTGTAGGGTGTCCCACACAAGCCATAGGAATAGCTGAAACCAAAACTATAAACGGATATTTTCATACCATTATGAAAAAAAAATATACAAAAAAAGAAGAAAAGAGTAAGAGAACAAGGTAACCTGTCATTGTATGGAATGACAAGTCTAAAAATGAGAGAGTTGTCAGGATGCAGTTGCTCATTCACTCAACCTTCTTTCTCTCCTAGTCCATCAGTACTTGCAAGAGATTTGAAAAAATGATGTTAGAGAAATGAGGATTATCATATTCTCATACTAAAACTAAATGGAAATATAGTTCATCTACATAAGGATATCAAAACATATGCATGCAACTATCAGTATATCATAATCAAAGGCAACAAGTTAGTGCAGAAGTAAAGTGCCAAGAAATAGGAGCAAGTACCATGTTTTATCTAATTTGTTTGTTTCATGTGTAGAAACACGTTTTCACTTCATAACTATCATGTATATGGAAAGGGCTCTTACAAGGGTTGAGATCAACATACAAGTCATCAGTCAAAGGGTGACACTTATCAGCTGCCAGACATGGGGTACAATCACATCTATAGTCCCATATATTGTCACTCATGACAGTAATAACTACCATCCAGTAGTAGTACATATAATAATAAACATAATGGTATCCAATGAAAACCAATAAATTAGTGGTGTAGGAGCACCTCATCAAACCCTTCAAGATGACAAGTCAGACTCTGATAAGGGAGGATAAGGCATTAACAATGTCTTTAGGATGTTTTATATAGGTTATCAATTATGCATTATATGTTTGTAATAATGAACCCCATCTTATGAGCCAAACTCCTATTTTGGCATTTATATGAGCCAATTAGGACTTTTGGACAATAGGAGATCAAATGTGTTGATTTTAAGTGTTTTACAATGTTTTGGGAGGGGTTGAACTTGACCCAAGGCATTAGGAGGCGAAAGATGACATTTTGACAACTTTTGCAAAAGTTGTCAAAAGTTGTCATGATCAACTTTTATGCACTTTTTGCATTTTGTAATTTGAAACTCCTCCAATGGCTCTAACCTCTTGATTTTTCATTGAGAGAAGTTGAGGGATGGTTTATACATGTCGTGGATCTGATTTCCAAGGGGTGATTGTATGGAGAAGAGTTCTGATGCAAACAAACTAATAGAATTCTGAGTTTTTCCTGCAATTCTAGAGTTTGGGTCCATGGTATGGTTCTGTACAGATTGGGATCCATTCGCAATGGTGTTAATTGGCTGGAGAGGATATTTAAATCTATTTTGGTTTTTATTTGAAGTCTTTATTGTGTGTGTTTCTCATGATATTCAAGTTTTGCTGTAGGTACCCAGAAAACCAAGGTTTACCTTGGGTTTTTCCTCCTTCATGGCCATATCTTGCACTTTACCAATCTGAGGCTCATGAGATTTGGTGAAAGGAAAGTATGGTAAATTTATTTTTGATTTCCAAGAGTGTTATGGAGGAGGAGTGAGGGAGAGAAGTGTTTGAATCGACCCTAGGTAGACATCTCTATGTGGCTACCTAGACCTTGAACAAGCAAAAGTGCCTTGTGTGCAAATGGCGATGCTTCCAAGTGTGTAACCCTGGAATCCCTATTCATTTATGTTTCCCAAAATTCCCATGGGATTTTAATTGACCAATTCATTCATCTGAGCATAGTTACTTCACTAAAGAGGCCTAATTAGCCCTTTTAGGACAATCAACTTCCTACCAACAAATACCTTTAATTTCAAGACCTTGACCCTTCCTTTTGGGGACTTGTGTAACTTCCAAAAGGGTATTTTAATCCATAATTTTTTTTCCAAGGTGTTTGGGAAAGTTATAACTTAAGGTCCCTTTACCCGCTAAATAGGGTTGCAAGCAACTAGGCCTCATTGGGTGAGTTTCTTAAGGAATGAGCACGTATTCTTAAAACTGGTGCTTTGTCTGAGCTTAGGGAGTCTTGTATGACCCAAAAATGGTGTGCAAATGATTTGTAACCCTTAGAGGTATCATGGAGTGTGTTGTAGCAGGATACCCCTGATTGAGTAGGCAAGAGTCTTGGAGATGGTGAGAATATTATACTAAATTTGTAGAGCCTTACGTTCATAGGATCCCATTCATGTGATAGGGGGTCAATGTCATACATTTTGAGGTGTTTGGTAGGTAACAAGGAGGGCTCTTCATCAAGTGGTATCAGAGCTAGTAATGGCTTTGGTAAGGAGATAGAAAATTGAGAGATGTCAGAGGGACAATAAGAATAGGTCCCTAGAGGACCAATCACCAACATGGAATTGGCAAATATTGTGAAAGATTAGGCCACTACTTGCAAGGAAATGCAGAGGGAGCTAGAGAGGTTGAGAGGCAAAGTAGATGGGAAGGAAGATGGAGGCACTGGTAGTTGTGATGAAGGGGATGTGGATGAGATCCCTATGCTAAAGGAAGAGGCAATTCCTCTTGACCAGAGGCACTTCCTTAATGCCCTCAAATCTATGGAGAGGAGAACCATGGAGCAAAAGATTGATTTGCCAACTTTCACTGGGAAGATGGAACCAGATGTTGTGATGGATTGGATAGACTCGCTGTCTAGTTTCTTTGAGTGTGAAGACATTCCAGGACACCAGAAGGTGAATATTTCTAAGTCCAAGTTGAAGGGAGAAGCCCTAACTTGGTGTAACTTTCTCCAAGAGGAAAGAGAGAAGGACAATAAGCCCAAGATTGTTTCTTGGAAGAGGATGGTTGCCTTAATTAAAGAGGCCTATGTACCCAAATAATATGAAATACAACTCCATAATATGAGACAAAATCTCAAGAAGAAGGAGATGGATGTGAACTCATATACAAAGGAGTTCCAAAGGCTATGCATGAAGTCTAAAACAAAAGAGGAAGAGAGTGAGAAATTTGCCCAGTACCTGAATGGATTAAGGTACAACGTTCAAGAATAATTGAACCTTCTTAGGCCAAATACTATTTTTAGATTCCATCAACTTTCTATCAAGGTGGCAGAGAAGATCAAAAGGAGACAAGAGAAGAATAATAAAGGAAGAGGAAGACAACATAGGGGTGGAATAAATTTTTCCAGAAGCAAAGGAAATGGCTTTGGAAATCAAACTGAAACCAATAAAGAAGGCACTAAAGGAGAGAGTAGTTCCAATAACAATGGAGGATACAATCAAAGAGGTAACTTCAGAGGAAGAAGACCACCATTTAGAGGGATATCTCAAGGTAGAGGTCCAATCAAATGTTATAACTACAATCAAGAAGGACACATGGCTAATAGATGCCCAGAGAAACCTACTAGTTCCATAAGAGAAAAAAGAAATAACGCAATTTTAGAGGTTGACTACCAAAGTGTGGAAAGTGAAAACACATACCAAAGTGTCAGTACCCCTGATAGTTATGGATACCCTAAAAGAGGTGAAGCCTTGATGATTAGAAGAAAAGTAACCACTATGAAGATGTCTGATGGAGAACCCCCATAGAGGAAATCTCTATTCAAGACCACTTGCAAAGAAGGTGGAAAGGTCTACAAGGTCCTAATAGATTCCAGTTCAATTGAGAACTTTGTGTCTCTAGAGATGGTGGAGAAACTGAAGTTGAGGAGACTACCTCACTCTTGCCCCTACAAGATCTCATAGCTCACACAAGGACAACAAGTTGTTGTTGAAGAGCAGGCTTGGGTGGAATTTCATATTGAAACCTATAGAGATAGGTTGATGTTTGGCATTAAAAAGATGGATGTTTTCCATCTCCTATTTGGGAGGCCATGGTAGTTTTATTTGAAGGTGAAAAATGATGGTGCTAGGAATACATATTCCATTACCAAGGATGGTAAGGTGATTGAGTTGCTACCTTTAATGGAGGGTGAGGAGGAGACCAAACAAAAGGAAGCCAAGGTGTTGATATTAGGAGGGAATTAGTTCATGAAGAACATGGAAAATGAACACATGGTCTGTTATGCCCTTATCCCTATTCCAATAGTAACAAAGGTGAAGAAGTATGAGGATAAGAAAGAGGACAAATTGAGGTTGATTAACCCTGTAGTGAAGCAGCTACTAGACAAATACAAGGGTATCATTTCTGATGGCATGCCAAGGTCACTACCTCCCATGAGGGACATAAACCATTGTATAGACCTTATACTTGGATCCACCTTTCCTAATAAAGAAACATACAAGCTCACACTAGATCAAAATGTTGAGATGGCAAAACAAGTTGAAGAATTGTTGGAATATGGATTGATTGGAAAACATTTGAGCCCATATGCAGTCCCTGTAGTCTTGGCACCCAAAAACAAAGGCACTTGGAGGCTTTGTACCAATGCAAGAACTATCAACAAGATTACTATCTAGTATAGGTTTCTCATGCCTAGGATTAAAGATTTGTTAGATTGTTTCGGGGGTGCTAGATATTTTACAAAAGTTGATTTAAAGAGTGGCTATCATCAGATTAGGATTAGGAGATGAATGGAAGATTGCATTTAAAACAAATGAGGGTTTGTATGAGTGGAAAGTCATGCCCTTTGGCTTATCCAATTCACCTAGTACCATTATGAGGCTAATTTATGAAGTCTTGAGGGATTTCATTGGGAAATTTGTTATAGTCTACCTAGATGACATTGTAGTTTTCAGTCAAACCAAAGGAGAATATCTAAAGCATGTAGACCTGGTCCTAAGGAGATTGTATGAAGAAAAACTAATGATCAACCTAGAAAAGTGTTTCTTCATGTAGGAAGAGATCATTTACTTGGTTTTTGTGATCTCATATGGTGAATTGAAAATGGATCAAGAAAATGTGAGTGTCATATTGTCTTGGCCTACACCTAGGACAACGAATGACATTAGAAGTTTCCATGGCTTAGCTAGCTTCTATAGGAGTTTTATAAGAGGCTTTAGTCATATTTGTGCCCCTATGCTTGATACAATAAAGGGAGGAAAAAAGTGCAGGTCTAGTTGGATAGAAGAAGTAGATAACTCTTTTGAAACACTGAAAAGAAAAGTTGCAGAACAGCTAGTCCTTGCCCTACCTAATTTCAACAAGATCTTCCAAGTGGAATGTGATGCTAGTCATATGGCTATTGGAGTAGTGCTCAGTCAAGAAGGAAGACCTATTTCTTTCTTCAGTGAGAAGTTGAATGAGGCAAAGAGGAGATATTTATCTTATGACCTAGAGATGTATGCTCTAGTCCAATTCTTGAAAAAATGGAGACACTACTTGCTACCAAAAGAATTCATAGTTTTCACAGACAATCAGGCCCTTAACTTCATAAACAGTCAAGAAAAGCTAAATCATCAGCACATGAAATGGGTAGAGACCCTACAAGCTTTCACTTTCATTCTTAAGCACAAGAAAGGAGTCAAGAATAAGGTGGCAGATGCTTTGAGTAGAAGAGTCCTAACTGCAAATCAAATTTAGTTGGAGAGTGTTGGAATAAACTCTTTGAAAACCATGTATGAGGATGATGAAGATTTTGGAGAGGCCTAAAAGGTATGTACTTCATTTGATGAATGGTTTCATGTTGAGTATTCTAAATTTTTTATTCAAAATGGATTGTTGTTTAAGGGTGCACAATTATGCATACCCAAATGCTCTATGAGATTGAATATCATTAAGGAAACATATTGTGGAGCAATGGGAGGACATTTTGGTCTTGACAAGACATTATATTTGGTAAAAAGACACTTTTTTGGCCCAAACTATAGGAAGATACCAAGAGATTTGAGGAGACATGTGTGATCTGCCAAAAGGCAAAAGTAAAGTCCACCAATGCAGGCTTATACCAGCCTTTACCCATACCTTCAAGACCATGGGAAAGCATAAGTATGGATTTTGTTTTAGGATTGACTAGGACAAGGAAATTATATGATAGTGTTTTTGTAGTGGTGGATAGGTTTAGTAAGATGGCACATTTCTTGCCATGCAAAACCACTTGTGATGCTTCTTATGTAGCAGACTTGTTCTTTAAGGAGATTGTCCGGATACATGGTTTTCCTTTGACCATAGTCTTTGATAGGGATGTAAAATTTATTGGTCACTTTTGGAGGACCCTTTTGGAAGAAGCTTGGTACAAATTTATCCTTCTCCTTAGCCTACCATCCCCAAAAAGATGGTCAAACTGAAGTTGTAAACAAATCACTAGGGAATCTCTTAAGGTGTTTGACTAGACAACATGGAGAAAGGTGGGATAGTATATTGTCTCAGGCTAAATTCTCCTATAATTATATAGTGAATAGGTGTAGCAGTAAATCACCTTTCTAGATTGTATATGGCATCCACCCAAGGGGTGTGCTGGAGTTGAGAGAGATACCTCAAGAAGAAGCCATTAGTGTAGATGGAGAAACCTTTGCTACTCCCATAAAATAAATCCATGACCAAGTGAAGACACATCTTCAACAATCTATAGAGAGATGTAAAGCTCATGCTGACAAAAAGAAGAGAGAGTTTTAGTTTGATGTGGGAGACTTGCTATGGGTTCACTTGAAGAAGGAAAGACTTCCAAAAGGAAGATACACAAAGCTGATGCAAAGAAGATTGGACCCTACCAAATCTTGAAGAAATGTGGTTCAAATGCCTATGAACTTCAACTACCATATGATCTTGGTTTGTCACCTATTTTTAATGTTTGTGACTTAACCCTTTATAAGTGTAGTATTAATGTAGATGAAGACACAATGCAGAATATTGTTGATGATGACATTCCCAAACATGAACCACCAAAGTTGCATAAGGTTCTAGATACTGAGGTTTCCAAGAGAACCAAGAGTAAATTTTACATGGAGTATTTGGTGGCTTGGAAAGTACAACCTGATACTGAATCAGTCTGGATGAAAGAGCAACAAATCAAAGATCATGGTGCAGACCTGCACACTCTCATCTCAAGTGGACTTGAGATTTCTTCATCAGGGGAGTATGGTGCAGGAGCACCTCATCAAACCATTCAAGATGACAAGTCAGACTTTGATAAGGGATGATAAGGCATGATAAGGAATTAACAATGTCTTTACGATGTTTTATATAGGTTTTGAATCATGCATTATATGTTTGTAATAATGAACCCCATCTTGTGAGCCAAACTCCTGTTTTGGCATTTCTATGAGCCAATTAGGAATTTTGGAAAATAAGGGATCAAACTTTTTGGTTTTAAGTGTTTTAAGTGTTTTAAGATGTTTTAGGAGGGGTTTAACTTGACCCAAGGCATTAGGAGGTGAAAGATGACATTTTGACAACTTTTGCAAAAGTTGTCAAAAGTTGTCATGAGCAACTTTTATGCACTTTTTGCATTTTGTAATTTGAAACTCCTCCAACAAATCTAACCTCTTGATTTTCAGTTGAGAGTAGTTGAGGAATGGTTTATACACCTTGTGGATCCAATTTCCAAGGGGTGATTGTATGGAGAAGAGTTCTGATGCAAACAAACTAATAGAATTATGAGTTTTTCCTGCAATTCTGGAGTTTTGGTCCATGGTACGGTTCTGTACAGATTGGGATCCATTCCCAATGATGTGAACTAGTTGGAGAGGAGATTTAACTCTATTTTGGTTTTTATTTTAAGTCTTGATTGTGTGTGTTTCTCCTAATATTCAATTTTTGTTGTAGGTACCCTTGATTGTGTGTGTTGCTCCTGATATTCAAGTTTTGTTGTAGGTACCCAGAAAACCAAGGTTTACCTTGCGTTTTTCCTCCTTCATGGCCATATCTTGCACTTTACCAATCTGAGGCTCATGGGATTTGGTGAAAGGAAAGTACAGTCAATTTATTTTTGATTTCCAAGAGTGTTCTAGAGGAGGAGTGAGGGAGAGAAGTGTTTGGAGCAACCCTAGGTAGACATCTCTATGTGGCTACCTAGACCTTAAACAAGCAAAAGTACCTTGTGTGCAAATGATGATGCTTGCAAGTGTGTAACCCTAGAATCCCTATTTATTTATGTTTCCCAACATTCCCATGGGATTTTCATTGACCAGTTCATTCATTTAAGCATAGTTGCTTCACTAAAGAGGCTTAATTAGCCCTTTTAGGATAGTCAACTTCCTACCAGGAAAGACCTTTAATTTCAAGACCTTGACCCTTCCTTTTGGGGACTTTTATAACCTCCAAAAGTGTGTTTGAATCCATAATTTTTTTTCCAAGATGTTTGGGAAAGTTTGAACTTAAGGCCCCTTTACCCACTAAATAGGGCTGCAAGCAACTAGGCCTAATTGGGTGAGTTTTGTAAGGAATGAGAATGTATTCTTGCAACCGGTGCTTTGTCTAACCTTAGGGATTCTTGTATGAACCAAAACTAGTGTGAAAATTATTTGCAATTCTTGGAGGTATCATGGAGTGTGTTGTAGAAAGATACCCTTGATTGAGTAGGCAAGAGTCTTGGAGATGGTGAGGGGATTGTACTAAAGTTGTAGAGCCTTGCCTTCATAGGATCCCATTCATGTGATAGGAGGTCAGTGTCATACATTTTGAGGTGTTTTTTAGGAAACAAGGAGGGCTCTACATTAATTAGAGCCATCACATGAATGATGATCTATTAGGAGCATGTATAATACAAGAGATCTATGATCCCAAAAACCACATAATGACCATATGATAGACAAAGTCCTTGTATGTCTAAAAGATACATTATAATAAATCCCTTCCATAAGAGCTCATAGTGAAGTCCAAGCATGGAGAAGACCATTCTCACAAAGGGTATGATCCTTATATGATTATTCATGCTAAGGATAGATTGAAAAGGGAAAAATAATACTAAATATCTTGACAAAAAATAAACTTCAAAATATAGTCATCACCATCATGAAAATGGTCGCTTGCATGTCTCAGTCATAGAGAGAGAAAAGATACATCCGTATTGATAAAAATACATTAATAATCTTAATATTCATCAGAGAGGTGTTGGAATCAGGGATCACTGAGAGGGGGGGTCAATCAGTGATCTACTAATTATCAAACTTTCAAACTTAACTTTAAACCATCAAAAAGCAATACTTGAAACTAAAATGCAAAAACATAAAACAAACAACCACAAGATCATAACAATAGTATTTTTATGTGGAAACCCAAATGGGAAAAACCATGGTGGGATTTGAGCTCACAATATTATTCCATGGCCAGTAGAAAAACAATATTACAATATGGGGAATGCACAGGCACACTTCCTAGAGCTCATTGCTTAATTATAATAACCTAGAAGGCTACAATCCTCAAGAAAGTCTCACTAACTTACAAGATAATTATGGTGATGAATTATAATGTATGAACTCTGAAATAGAATCTACAATTCTTGGATGAGTTTTGGTTAAGTGCTAAATATATTGACAGGAGCACCTTCTTTGTTCTGCTTTGTTCTGCCTTGTTCTCTGTCTCTATCTCTATCAGCTACCAGATCAAGAATGCACATGTGAAGTTGTGCCAAAATGGATTTTTGATCACCTCTCTCACATACATTCACATCATCTACTAAAAATATCACCCACATCAAAATTATATACCGACAACCACAAAATACATCAATTCCCATGTCATCTTGACCGGATCCAAAAAGATAAGTGTGGATCACCAAAACAATAATGAAATGATGTATCTATGTCATCCCAAACACGCTTCAATGCACCGTAATAATTAGAAAGCTTCTAGACCTAAAAATGCTCTATTCTTCCTAAAATACTAGTTAATCAGCTACTAGTTAACACCTGCTTCCGGATAAGGAGAACTAAGACTGGTAGATAAGTTTTCTATGAAGATTTACCATCAATGACAACCCTAAACTAATAATCAGCCACTAAAAATAATTAGAGACCACCAGATGAGTGTCAATTTCCAACACTCCCCGATTGGCATTGATGGAAACACTCATGAAAAATGGCTAAGTGTTGAGCACTCTACACTGGTTCAAAAGAATCAAAATAATTTGTAAGGCTCCCCCTTAGAAAAAGAATTCCACTCTGTAATACTATACATTTTTCACAATTCCTCTCCCCCTTTGACAACAATGCCAAAGATGGGGTGTTGTCCAAAAATTATATACATAGATATTCACCAAAAATTTACAAGTACTTGAAGAGGTCAGCATAAACAGCCTTTGAAAATCCTAGGAGAGTATCCCACCCACTCTTCAAGTTATCCAAAACTATGATAAATGCACTAAATATAGTAGCATGAATTTTTAATTCCCTTAGTTCAGATGGCATAGGCCAAACAATTTTCTTCATACAATCGACCTTATTACTTAATATGGTGTCCAACCGAGTGGCAATTAGGTTCTGGAGTTCACCTACCATTATCAAAATTTTGTCCTTGTCCACTTGGAGACTTGGGTTTTGATCATTTAAATCTATAACCTTCCCTTCAACACTTCTACTTAATGTTACATTAGGATCAAAGTACTGAGAAATACCAGCAAGCTTACCCTGGCAAACACCTATCTGCTTATCTATATCTACAGTGAATTTAGTCAAAATTAGGCAAGATTTGTACAATTTACCAGCTTACGACAATGTATCAGAAATAATCTACAATCTCTTATTTATTCTCTCTCTGTCATCCTCAATCATCTTTAGGAATGTTTGAATTCTAACATCCTTAAATTTATCCAAAACTTTCTATGTAACCATCTTTTCCAAAGAATCAAAATTGGTATTTACACTGTTAATTAATTGAAAAAATTTACCGGAGGGGATATTATTGGAATCTATCTATACATTTGGATCCACCTTCTGCAATACATCAATTGACATCAAAAATATATTTTTATCTCCAGACTCTGACTTCACTAGATCTTGACTGGCCTGGGCTTGCACAATAGTTGTGAGCATAAGATTCTCTGTAGGAGACATCTTTCCAAGATTAATAGGGATTGAAGGTGGGGTCCTTATTATCGGAGGAGTGACAATTACTGGATCAACTATACCTTTATGTTTATCTTTTGCACCGGTGTTGCCACTTGATGTAGTATTAACCTGTTGGATATTAGGGGCTACAGAGTTGTCCACCACCAGAGGAGCATCATCAGTCTTAGAATCAAGTGTAGTGTTGTTACCTTGATCTTTAGAATGATCCTCAAACTGATTTTCAACCTTCTGACCTCCAGAAACACCTTGCTTATCTTCTGGCTGAGAAGGTTTGAATGCATCCTTGTACAAAGGGGTAATCTAAATTATCTTTCTCGATATCTCCTCTATTTCTTTCCTCACCTCTTCTACATTTTCAATCATCAATCTGTTAATCATGTTCTTACTTCTAAATTCCTTTTTATTAGCCTCTTCAATCATCCTCTTCACTTCATCATGAGTAACACAAGTATAGACATTTACTAGCTCTCTCTGCTTCATCTCCCTGTCAATATTACTTGTAGTCATTCTTCTTGCATCTATAAGGCTGTACAAATATTTTGGAATGGTCTTCTCTAATTCAATTAATTTTTTGCTAAAATTGTGTAAATATAGTACAACTACTTCTTCTACCTTTATTTGGTCAACTTCATCTAAATTCTCATAACAAGCTCCAATATTCTTCAAGTTTCCATCTATATTTATTTCATCAATTAACTAATTTGCTGTCATTGGAGGAATAATTTTATACTTACCTTGTATGTCACTAGACTCAAGCTCTTTGTCAAGTTGACTTTTGACCTGTCTACCTCTTTTGGATCTTCCAGTAGGAGCAAGATCAAATTTTTCCTTCTTACTTTGTTGGTATCCATCGAATTGCGGCTTCATCACCACTCTCACAAACTATCCTTTCTTCTTCACATTTCCATCTTCCTCCTCAGACTGGGTTTTTGAAGACACCAAAGATACAACACACCTTTCTCAGATTAGGAGTAGGCTAGGTTTTGGAAATTGTGCCATCAGAGTAGGAGTAGGCTTAGTTTCTTTTGGTTTGACCTTGGAGGGAACCGGATCAACATTGGGCTTCTTAGTTTCCTATTTGGCCTCCTTTTGTTTATGAGTTTCCCTTTCTTTATTCACCTCCTCCTAGGTGAAACCCATCTAAACTACCACCTCCTCAACCATCTTTGTAACTTTCCTTTTTTTGGCAGGTGCAGTGAATTGATTGTGCAATACAAGGTCTTTCTCCTTCAATGTTCTGAATCTCCCTTCCTTGGGATCAACTAGTTGACTCAAAAGATGTTGAGAATATGCCTCAAGTGTGATAGAGTCAACTTCATACCCCATGGGTATGATCCACACTATTCTAGGTTTCACAGCTTCCATCAAACATTAATCCTTGTCAACCATGAAGCATATGGTTTGTTCATATTTTTCAAGAATCTCTTTAGGGATCCTTTCCCTGCTTTTCATTGTTTCTTGAAATGATTTAAAGTATCCCTAGAGAGTAGATATTCTCATTGTTGCATCTCCAAATCCCCATAATCCTTCTTTGATCTGTATGGCCACCGGTCTATCATAGGCCCATTGGACCTTTCCTTTCACACTGGGTATCTCATTCAGGAAGTATAAAGCCAAGAAAATAAGAAGTGTCCCATATTTGTGTTGGCAATTGACATTCTATTGGTTGGTTTCACTATGTTGTCATTAATGGCAACATGATTTTGTGTTGTGACTTCAAGTTTTGATTCTATGGTGTACTGGCAGACACTTCACAGATTCTACATCGGCACCGTCACCAACAAGTTAGAAAGATTTCTTTGGTCACCGACAATGCAGGCCAACATGGTATAGTAAAGGTTATCAGTATTGGAGGCCAACTTATCTTAGATCCAACATCAGTAATTTTTTTTAATGTTTATACATTTATGTTATCTGGCCAACATGTAATCTGATATTGTATATATATTTGTAAGATGACATAAGGTAGAAAGGTTGTATAGGGTATATAGGTTAGTTTGATAGATCATTTTCATATAGACATGAGATAGGATGTTATGGAAATGCAAATGTAATATGATGCAAAATTATTGAGAGAGATTATGTATGTGAGGAATTTATTGTAAGGGTTATTCTATAAAGGGTATTAGGGTTTCAAACCGGAATAGACAAAGCTTAAATCAAAACTATATTCTAGAATAGAAGATGTTATCTTAGCAATTCACACTTCTCTGGATTTTAGTCTAGAATTTTATGTAGTCAGTGAGGCTCCTATTGTGATTGAGTAGTGTGGTCTAGGTTGTAAGCCTTCCTACAAGTGCAGGCCCCTCATATTTTTGTAATATCTCTTCATATGGCCAATGCATTGATATTGTGGGTCACAAATCCCACCGTGGTTCTCCCTCTTTGGGGTTTTTCACATATAAATTTATGTGTTATGATTCTCATTTATGTGTTTGGCTTATTGGTTGCTTTACTTCTTTCAATTCTATATGTATTGGTATACTAGTTGGTGTATGCATGGATTAATAAGGCTAAAATCTACTATTCTGATATAACACTGACTCACCCCCCCGTCTTAGTGTTATTGGTTTCCAACAATTGGTATTAGAGCCTTTTCCTTAGAGGAAGTTTAACAGCTTGAGGAAGATCCTGAAACCAAAATCCATGAATATGGCTTTGGAGAAGTAGCTTGAAATGACACTTAAAGATTATGATGATAAAAGGTTGAAGAAATTAAAGCTACAAGATGAATTGAATTCTACTATGGAATTCATTCTTGTCCTACAAGAGAGGCTATCATCTGTTCAAGCTAGGAGGAAGGAATTTTTGCAAAATCGGGATGATGAAGAGAAATATGCACTTAAGGAACAATGTCAAAAATTGAGTCAGGAGAACATGGTAATGAAAAATGAAATGTAAGTTATAACTATGAGGATGTCTAAGGAGATTGAGGACATAAAGAAAAAGGAAGAAAATCTTGTTGTATCCCTGAAAAACAAATTTGAAGAATGTGGTAGGTTGGTTCATGAAAATGATATGTTGAGAACTGATTTGGTACAATGCCAGAGTAATGAGAAAGAGCTTGAGAGACAAATGGTAATACTAAGAGAAGATTTAACTGCTACAAGTGAGTACAAAGAAAAATTCAAGATCAGCTCAACACGACTTGATGAGTTATTGAAGAGATAGAGGCAGATTGGAGATTCCAGTGGACTTGGATTTGAGCAAGGATAGAGTTCCGATACTGCTAATGAAGATCAAAACCATAAGGCACTGATAAGACAATTTAATGCTTATAAATTCAATGGTAGATGTTTTGTTTGCAATATATTTGGTCACATGGCTAGGAAATATAGAAATAGAGCAAATCAAAACCCTAATTCTACTGTCGATAAATGTTCTAAATGCAATAAGGTTGGTCATAAGATAGAAGATTACAAAATGAATGTTAAATGCTATGCTTGTGGAAAATTTGGACATATGGCTAATCAGTCTAGGTCAAGCAATTTCACTAGTTTTAGCAAAGCAATTCAGAAGAACAATGCTACATGTTATGCATACAATGAATTTGGACATATTGCTAAGTTCTGTAAAAGTAGAAATCCACCACTTAGTAATGGAGGATCAAATGAAAAATGAAAAGAGAAGATCAGTGAAATATGACAAGATCATACTCTCAGATGGGTTAGGAAGACTAAAGAACAATCATCAGATGGGAATGTCCTAGTTACTTATTCGGCAAAAGAGGCTGTTCCTGCATCGGTAGGAAGCTCATCTGGTCACTAAGGCAGATGCCTTAGGGCTAGGATAAATTCATGAAGAAGCTGCATATGCCCCAGGAAGAGGTTCTAGAAGATTGTCCATATATTGGAGAGGATTATCTGACATGGATATGTTCTGAGTGAGATCTGGTATCTTTCACCAGCAATCATTTATGTCAATGGAAGATAAGGGTTTTTCTTGAAGGATAAAAGGTCAAATACACTTCATTGTTAATCACCTTGCATAGGATTTTTAGAGGCAATCAGATTTCTTCTTGAGTGATTTCACTGGCATCTGGAAGAATTTGTTGAAGGTTTTTACCAAGTGCAATCAAAAATTATTTTTCTTTAAACATGGAAGTCGGATCATCTTCTATTCCTATTTTTGTTGCAAACCCGACTGTTGTAGAGGTCAAGGACCACTCCAGGACAATTTTCAAGCGGTATCTACATGTGGCTACCCTAGAAGACTCAGTTGGATTATTCTCTCATGTTCTGGAGGGAATTATGTATGTATAAGATATTAGGGCATATATTCATTGCCATATCGATGACTTGGGAACTTCAGAAATTAAGGGCATGTATATGAGTGAGCTAATGGGAGAATCTGGAAAGATCAAATTGACATATCAACATATTGAAGAACTAGGGTTTACAGACATTCTAGATATTCTAGATTTTGAGGATGAGATAATCAGATATGTATTGAGCAGAGTACATGGGGAATTCATATGGCTGAACGTGAGCTTACAAAATCACCAAGGAAGCCATCCGGGCAATCACTAGTTTGCCATCGGTAGGGAAACATCCGGACAAGATAGTTTCAAATGAATTCATGGGAAACATCCTGACATCACCAACACAGACATCACATTTGGTAGCATGATTATCAGATATAAGGTAACTCAGTCAAACCGATTGAATTTTGTTTTTAGTTCATACATTTTGGCTACATACAAAATGATGAGAGATAATGTAAAGTTAGATCTATGCAGTTGGATGCTTGATGATTTCTTAATTAACTGAGGAAAGATTAAGGGTGAGAAGAAGGGCACTTTCTAGTATGGGAACTTGTTAGTTTGCTTAATGTTATATTTTTTGAATGATACACTTGGTTTTGGTAAGAAGAATTGAGCTTTTGACATTCCGGTAGGAAGACAATTGAAACCGTCAATTACTGCATTAGGAAGAAAAAGATATGATAAGATATGGGGGTATTTTAAGTTTTTTCAAAAATATATGAGGTCAAGGGTAAGGGTACTTGAACATATTATAGAAAAATATTCTACTGACATATGCTTCATGGTAAATAAGAATGAGACTCTCATGGAAGCAGTTAAGCTTTGGAAGATTTGGATTGAAGAAATGGGCTATGAGGTAGATGCACATATTCTCGATGCCTACGCAAAAATGCTAATTGATGCACCAATATGAGGGAGAGAATCCATGTGGTACTGCACAATAGAAAATTCAAGAGGTTGAAACATAGTTCAACAAGAAGAAAATAGAGAAATAGGAAGGAAAAGAAAGTAAGTTTGTGCAGAAGGTCTCCAAGGACATCAAAGAAATAATTTATGTTGTCCCAGAGAAAGATAGAAAGAGGAAGGATCTGGAAGTTCATATTGAACCTATTACTACAAAATCTGAATCAGAGGATGACACACTATTAGTATTTAAGAGGATTGTTAGGAAGAAATTGAAGGAAACAAAGGCAAAAGCAAAGAAGAAACTGGTTAGGAAGGTCACAATCAAGCTACCGACATAGAAGAAAGCACCTAAAGCTACACCTACAGCTACATCCGGTACTACCAAGAGGAAGAATAAGAGTGACATTGACTTAGCAATTGAAACTGGTAATGTAACTATCATACCACCTAAAACTTGTACAAAATTGGTAGATGAAACCACTAAAGATTGCATGTTGAAAAATGTTAAATTTTATTATGTAAACTTAGAGGATGATGAATAGAGAGAGGTAGAAGAAGAAATCCTATTATACTTGGATATTTATAAGAAATCCTTAATAGAGATAGAAAATCAAATACTGGCTGAGTTATATAACATGTTAGATGCTAGAAGATTATCTGCTATGCAAGAAGATAAACATATTAAAATTAAAGAACTATTATCTGTTTGTGTTACTATAGCTCTAGATGAAATAGAAAAGACACTTGAGGCGATAGACATAAAAAATTTCAATAGCTAACATAGGATAACTAGCCTGATGCTAGGGAGAGTGAATGAAATAATAAAGGAAACTCAAAAAGCATGGATTAAATTTTTTGGGAGAAAATTGAGGATTGTTTACTTCACCAGAAACCAAGACAGACACTGTAGATACCTTGGTTGAAGGAAAAGGAAAGGGGATTATGAGCACTTCACTATTAGTTTTGAAAAATATTAAGATAGTGGAAATCGAGCCATCGGTAAATACAGATGTACAGACAAATACTGAGATACTGGTTAATACTGAGAATGAACAAGATAACATTGTACAAGATACTAATATTGAGGACAATTTTCCTCCAGATAAAAATGTATAGGTTGAGGATACTATTCCTACAGAGGAACTAGTAGTTACACAAGCTGCACCAAGGGGCGAAGCCACTAGTGCAAGTGAGGATGTTATAAGGGATAAAACATTAGAGGAGAAAACAAGGGAATCCAGTAGGGAACCTGTTGTTGGCCCATCATTATTGTCAATTGACACTTCTCAGGTAGAAAAGAAAACCATCATAGAGATGAGTCCCACTGAACTGATGATGATTGCTACTCAAAAACTAATGAAGGAGGGATTCACAGACAAGGGAATTACAGATCAATCAATCATTGTTCTACATAGATTGGTCACAGTGTGTAAGATTGAAAATGAAGCGAGCCTATCTAGTAATCTTAAAGTAATCACTAAGCATATATCAAAAGACTTTCAATACTTACAATAAATATCAAACTGACAAGCACTAGAAAAATTTACTCAGGCTAAGAGAGCCAATTTTGATTAGGTAATTGAAATAGAGAAGAAAAAGATTGAGGAGAAGCTAATTCTAATAGAAAATTCTTTGAAATAATGTACAAATATATATAGGGTATGTTGTAACACTGAAATACTTATAGCAAATGTAGATAAAAATATAAAAGAGATTTAGGAGAAAATTGCAAGTGTTGCTAACTCTTTTGTCAGACTAATTTCATTGACTACATCGATTGATGGTAAAATTTTAATTTTGGAGAACCAAATTTCTTGTCTTGAGAAAGAAAGACACAAAATAATTTGAAGAGCCAAATGATGAATCAATGATGAATAGTTAGTACCAAACCAGTACTGAGAGGGGGGGTGAATCAGTACTGAGAAAAACACTTTTCTTTTAATCGGTTTGACTAAGAACACTGCACTTGACTGGCAAGCAATAGCACCGGTCTAAACTAGATTACTACTGGTTTAACACAGTAAGAATATGAAAGACATAAGCTAGTAATTCTTGGCTTTCCACACAATCTAACATCATATTTCCACTTCACCCATTTGCATACAGTAGTAACACATCAACAAAAATGTAAAGACTTACTGGTTCAACATGATTTATTGCTTGACAAAGAATAACAAAGCATCACATGAAAAGCATCACACATAACACACATATTTTTCACATGGAAACACAACTGGGAAAAACCATGGTGAGAATGAATACCCACAAGCTATTCTTTGAACCCTTTTGAAGTTCACTCTGTTAGGAACCTAGTCTGGTTAAAGACTTTACAATAGGTTCTATTAGGAACCGCTCCTGCTAGGGATCACCCAGTTAAGGGATGGCTAAAATACTCGATTAAGGGTTAAACCCTATTAAAGGTTACCTTGTTAGAGGATTTTAAGAACTCAATGATTTTGAGTTACCCTGTTAAAGGATTTACAACAAGCCGGTTAAAGCTACCCTGTTAAGGGATTTTCCAATTATTGAAGTGGTAAGAGGTCAATAGGTATTACAATGATTTGGTAATAGTACTTCAATGCCAATGCAGATCCACTTTAATTCCTTCCTTCTACAATCACACTCTGTAGGTATCTATTCTCTTATCTAGTCTGGCAAGAATCACGTACCTCTGCACTTGGATACACACACAACATTTGCCAACAACCTCAACATGAAAAACAACATTGACCTTATAGGAAACAGATAGGTCGGTAGCATAAGCCCTAAACCCTAAACATTTAGGTTAAGCAATTTAGTCGGTTCAATCCTAACCATTGAACATATTTCATTGATTACAATAGTCTTGAATAGATCTCAAGACATTCTCCATCATTCATTCTTCACTGCTTCTTGGAGGCTGATAACCCATCATGCATTCTCCACCATTTATAGATACTTCACACATTCTCAAGGTAGATAGGATCAATATCCTTCATGCAAGATCCTTCATGCGCACAAGGCTGACATGGTAACACAATCTATTCTTCATTACAATGCTAACTCATCACATGATGTCATCGGTTGAATCACATAGGCATTGAACACTTCAACCAGAAACCCTGAAGCTAAGACTATCAACTGGTAGTCATACCATATGAAACCTTGATACAATACATTCCATATGCCGGTTCACATTCCAACATACCAGTTCACTTGGACAAACATACCGCTTCACTTTTTCACATTGTAGACACCTAAAAATGGTCAACACTTGTGGAGTCATACTTTAACATTTGCGCATTGCCTTATTTTAGGGTTTTTGCATCGCATTAACATTTCTCCTATGATTCGCACTTGTTCTTTATCATTTGCGAGCATCGAGTCCTTCTTCTGCATTCATCATTTTTCTCGCTCTCAAATTTGGTCTTGTCAACAATAATCTTTAGTCATGATTTTGGTCGATCTTATCCTGTCGCATCAATGTAAGTGCTCATTTGTCATCATTTTGGACATCGTCAATCCTAATTAGGGTTGTGTCCTCTTATCAATCTTGTCATCATGCAATCTACTTGTCATCGATCGTTGTCATTTTCAATCTTATTATCTTGTGATCGATTTGTCATTGATCGTTGACATTTTCAATCTTGTCATTTTGCAATCTATTTGGTCATCGATCCTTGTCCTCTTGTCAATTTTGTCATTTTGCGATCGATTTGTCATCGATCGTCATCTTTCTCAATCATGTCAATTTGGATCAATTAGTTATTGTTCCTCGTCAATTGGCGCATTTATCAATCAAATCACTTATTAGCATTGGTCATTTATCAAGTCAGAATCATGATCAAATCGAATCGACATCAATTATCTTTTGTCAGGACCTAATTGTCATCCTTGCAATTCTAATTCATCTTTTAGGGTTTCATGATTTTATTCATTTAACCCTGTTTGTCATTCCCCCTCTAGGATTAATAAATTATTTATCCTAAGTCTTCATGTCACAATTAAATGTTTATTTAATTGGCTAGCTAATTATTCCTCTTTTTGTGAATTAATTAATAAATGACAAATTATTAATTGATTTACCTAATTTCTCCTAATTCCTAATTTCCTAATTTTTCATCAATTTCTAATTCCTCCCTCTTTGTGAATTAATTAATAAATGAAAAATTGTTAATTAATTCACTTAATTTCCTAATTTCCTCATTTTCTAATTTTCTAAATTTCTAATTCAATTTCCTCCTATTTTTCTCCTAATTTCATGGGAATGAAATTTCAATTTGTCATAATTTGTCATAATTGACAATCAATCAATTTTGACATAGAAATTTGTCATAATTGACAATCAATCAATTTTGACATATAAATTTGTCATAATTATCAATCAATTAATCTTGCATAGAAAGTGCAAATTTGTCATAATTTGTCATAATTGACATTCTTGATTTGCAATTTCCATTCGAATCTCTTCATGATAATTTGATCTTCTCTCCAATTTGTCTATAAATTGGATGATTTTCTTCAATCCCAACTAATCACTTTTTCGAATCACTTTGTCGAATCAATCATGCTTCGAGTATTCTTGCGCTACTATCTTGTCTACTTGCTTTCATCTCATGTGTATGCACTTGTAGGTGAGATCCACAAACAAAGCTATTTGAAGAAGAAAGAAGGACAATGGAGCCACATGAAGGAGACATTCAAGTCTGCATTTGGTTTGCTTAGTTTTCAATCTTGAATGTCTTGTTTTCATGTCTTTATTGAGTGTGTTTAGGATTGATCATTGCATTTGAGCTTTCGTGATTGAGCTAGATTATTAATATTGATTTGCTTGTGATGATTTACAATTTCCTATCTACATTAATTGGTGAACCCGACGTGAACTAACCCCCTAATCATGCTTTTGAGTGCTCTTGAGTTGATTTGTAGGTAAAAAACCCAAGAAACAGGGTAATGCAGGGTTTTCTAAGAACTTCTGCACCTTTGTGAGACAATTTGCGCCTGTGTCAAGCATTCTGTGCCTATTTCAAGGACAATTTGCACCTATGTCAAGAATTCTACGCCTGTGTGAGACATTCTACGCCTATGTAGGGCCAGAAGCAAAGGTAAAAGGTAGTGTTTTTTACTTGCAAATTGTTCTGTTTTGCATGCTGTTTCTGCTTTTTGGTTTTTTAGTACTGATTCTCTGTGTAGCACCTTGGCATATGCATGAAAAAGACAACAAATGAAACTACTAACACATTTTATGTAGGTTCGATAGTCAAAGACTAAACATATCAAACTTTTGACTTGGGTTTTTGTAGCTTGCCTTGGACTACAACTAAACTTTGTGTTAGTAATTAATATTTAGGCACCTAGTATGATTTCTAAATAGGATGGAATGAATGTATGTTTGATTTGATTGTTGAGTTTGACATTGGGGTAGGAGAGTATGCTCTCATCCTTCTTAGGGTGATCAGAAATCCAGATCTTCGATACCATGCTCATGTTTTTGATTGTGTGTCACCTTTAGAGGGCCTGCCTTCCTGACCATTTGCTTTTGCAAGCAAGTGACAATCATGAGAAGGGAACAACCCAAAGTGAGTATGGCTAGAATACCTTGGCATTCTAACTCACTATAAACAAATACCTGATGGGTGAAAGCTTTGAAGGAAGGGTTACGTGGGAATTGCAGTTACTTGGGAAGTGATGACCCTTGAACTCTTTCTCATATCAACATCTAAGTAGGACCTCACGGTCTAAATCATGCTTGCGTGAATACATTTGTTTGGTATCTTGGTGGTCTTAATGTCTCAATCATGCTTGCGTGACACCAAGGAGTAACGCTTAACAAAAATCCTTACTAAACACCTTGTATTTAGAGGCCAAAAATCCTTCTAGTTGCTTGAGAAGGACAAGTTCGGATACTTGAAAGAGATACCAAGTTTGCCATGGGGAGATTTCCATGGGGACTGATGCTTGGCTACCTTGAGAAGTGAGTGCCATGGAGGGGAGCCCGTGGGGTCAAGCATCTATGTATTCTCCTTGAATCCCATAACGAGTCTACCTCTCAAGTACATAATGTCCTTGCCTACCATAAGAAATGTGTGAATGCGCATGATTGTCTTGAGTCTATGTTAAAATATCTTGTCTTCTTTGTTTGTCAAAAGTTGAGTTGTGTCTCATTTCAAAAACAAGACAAATTGATTCAAAACAAGGTTAAACACAAGAGTATTTCATTCAACAAAGTTCAAAACACCTTCAAGCATGGTTGTCAAACATTTTTCAAAATCTTGTCTCAACATTCATGTCACTTAGATTTAGGTTCATCCTAGGTTTGCATTTTGCAAATTCATTGTCAATTACCAAGGTTAAGTTTCACCTAGGTCATACTCCTTTGCATATCAATAAGGGTCATCCATTTTGCATGTGTCCTCTTGCATTAGAGTAATACCATTTCATAATTCAAACTTAGGTTGACATTGTCATACATTTGCATTTGCATACCCTAGGTTTCTTCATTAAGCTTAGTTCATTATCATATCATATTAGGGTCACTTGCATAGTAATTGTTCCTTAGCATATAGTGTCAAAACTAGGTTTTGTCATACTTGAGTAATCCAAATCTTTGATAAACCCTAAGTCATTGTTAGGAGGTCTAGACCTTATCAAACCTTTTCTCTTTTTGTCATCAATGTCATTTGGTCAAACCTAGCTTAGTATCCAAGCATATAGGGGAGACATTGTCATTTTTTCCTTTTGTCACTTGGTCCTTTTGTCCTTTGAGGTCTAGACATCATTTCAATTTCCTAAGGGTCTCTTTTAGATTTGCATTCCAGAAAGTTTGTCAAAATCTTGAAAAACAACCAAAAATATAGGTTGCATTCTTGCCATAGATTGCATTCTCATCTATTTAGTTTGCATTTAGTTGCATATCATATATTATCCTTGAAAATTTCCAAAAATATTGCATTTGCATAAGTGACATGCCTGTTGAAACAAGGTCAAAATCTAAAAAGATGGGTGAACCAACGTATCAACCCATTGACAACATATCAAATTCATAGTTTCAAACTAGTCAAATAGTACAAATTGAAGGTTTATCAAACACATCACTACCACCATATGGAATGGTTCAACTTGGACCACCTCCATTATATGAACTAGTGTTTGTACCTATGAAACCAGGACATGGGAGTGTTCCACCAACACCAAGAGGAAATGCACCTTTCAATTGGAATCAACCAAACCTGCAACATGAAATTCAAACATTACATGAGGAACAAACTCTTTCACAAGGATTTGGTTCAGATCAAGGCATTCAACAAGAAACGAATCGAAATGTCCAACCAGATTCTTCATCAGATTTCGACGCTTCTGATGATGTTGATATGTTCCTTCAAGATCCAAAGTTGACAAAAAAGATGGATAAATTCTTGAACAAGGTCTTTAAGATGTTCCCACAAAAATATCTTAACATGATGAGTAATGTGACCTCCTCAAGTGAGCAAATCAATGTGCAAAAACAACAAGGCGGTGAGCTGTTAAGTTTCTCTCCACATCCAAATGAAGAAAATATGCGACAAGAAACTCAATCTACCTTGATGAGTAAACATGCTTCAAAGGCATTGACAGTGACTATTCCTAAAAACTCACCATTTGAGACAATAAATAATCCATTATTCAACACAACACCTGTAACACAAGATCAAATGAAGACCATGCAAATATTGACAACTATCCCTCAACAAGAAGTGGTTCCTTACATGCATAAAATTGGATCAAAATCTAAGATGCAAGAAAGCTTCACGACTGGAATGCCTGATATCACCAATGTCCAAAACAATTCCATGATGCAACAAAGTTCTTATGTCCTGTTACGCTCAATATATTTGCCAAACACTATTGCAATAGATCCTTCGATAATGGCGACACAAAGAGCTATGTATAGTGTTTGCACCAACAACAATTGTTGCAACAACTGAGTAATACACAAAAGGTACAATCAAATGTGCAAACAAGCAATGTACAACAACAACAATATGGCATTCGACAACAAATTGCAGCGCCTTCTACCGCATTACAAGTTAATGCAAACTTGCAACCATCACAATGGATTGGACAAACAACACAGCAAGTTAATGCAAGTGCCATACCCTATCTTAAGGAGAAAGAAAAAAAACCACCCAAACAAAGGTTTTTGCAAATGATGGGATTTACACTGCGACAACAATTGGCACAAAGTCAGCAAATTCTGATTCGTCAGCATCAACAACAACATGTGCTTCAATATGTGCCATGACAAACAAGCTATCATACTTCACAACTGCAATTGGCGCCTATGCAATATCAACAACACCCTCACTTGCAATATCAACCTAGGCTACAAGAAGCACAACAAAAAGGTCAATATCAAGGCATGGCACAACCACAACAACAAGAGATGTACCAAGAACATTATATGCCAGAGACACTAAAAATGGCCATTTCAGAGCATCAACAACCGATTGGAAACATGATGTATCGACAAAGAGTACCCACTAGGATTAATGATGGACCTCCAAAATCTGATACAATTGCGCAACAACTTGAGAAGTTGCAACAACAAGTTGATGCATTAGAAACTAAAGGAACAAAGAAGTTGTATATAGATCAGGATTTATGTCCTAATCCATTTGACAAGAGCCTATACATGCCTCCATTCCCTAAGCATTTTGAAGCACCTAATTTTGAGAAATATAAAGGGAATGGCAATCCAAAAGATCACATTTGAGCATTTTTCGCAGCATGTACTGAAGTGAGTTATGAGGAAACATATTTAATGCGCTTATTTGTACAAAGTCTCACGGGACAAGCCATGGATTGGTATTTGCATCTTCTAGGAAATATAAAGACTTGGTCTGAATTGGCTCAAAAGTTTATATCTCACTTCGCATTCAACATCGATAGTGACATGACCATGTTAGATTTATGCAACACCAAGCAAAAGCAAGGTGAACCATTAGTGACTTTCTTGCAACGATGGCGAAGCTTGTATAGTCGTTCTTCCCTAGATATACCTAAAGAACAACAAGTGAATCTGTTTATCCAAAATTTGGTCCCAGAAATGATGTATGAACTAAAATTGAAAAGTCCCAGTACTATAGAGAAACTCATTAAGAAAGGGATGAACATTGAAACTGCTCTTGTAGACAAGGGAATCATTAAGCTTAACAAAGACAGTGACAACACAAACAATTCAGGGGACAAAAATAGATTTTGGTATAAAAACAAGAATGTCACTAATGATGGAGTTGTTGATGCAAGAGCGGTGAATGCAAATCAACCCCCGTTCACAATCAAGAAATTGAGTGTTCCTAATATGTCAACTATGGAACAAAATCAAACACAAATGAGCAATGTTACTCAACAGCCGCAATACCAACAACATACTCAACATTACACTCAACAATATAATCAACAACAAGGCCAGTAACAAAACCAGCAATGCAAACCTTTTCGATCGAGGGATGGGCCTCCTCGACAGTTTATGCCATTGGGAGAGCCTATTGAGTTAGTAATGAAACAATTAATACAAGAAAAATTTATTAAGCTACCAGATATCAAGGCAGAACTAGTGGTAAAACCGCATTGGTGGAATGATAATGCATACTGTGAGTACCATCGGTCAAAAGGACATAAAACCGCGTCATGTTTTCAATTGAAACATATGATTCAAGACTTGTTAGAGCAAGGAGTAATTGAGGTAGATCTGCCCAATGTGACCTCTAACACTGATCATACCATTTTCAAAACTCCTTTGCTTGATCATGACAAGGGTAAAGCATCTTCTTCAAATTCTACCCAAACAACAAATTATGCAAGTACTGGTTATAACAATGTCATCAATTGTATGCAAGTACTGGTTATAACAATGTCATCAATTGTTTTCGAGCATCAAATGAGTATGTTTCCACCATAAGAATAAAGGAACAAGATCCTTCTTGCACAGTCACCACTCGTCAATCCAAAATAGTCCTGAAAGGAGCTCTTGTAGCTCCTCCCAAACCAACTCCTGCAAGTCAGTATAATCTCTTGGATCATCTAGGAAAGACACCTACACAAATATCAATCCTTGAGTTGTTGAAAATGTCCCCCATGCATCGTGCAGTCCTAGATAAAGCTTTAATTGAGTCCACTGTCCTGACAGACATTGATGTTGACTAGTTTCAAGCCCAGATTGGACATCTAGCTGTTTCCCAAAATGTCGCATTTTCTGATAATGATATCTCACCTGATAAGCTCCCTCATAATGATCCTTTACACCTTGAAGTCTTTGTCCATAATTGCAAAATTCAATGAGTCTTGATAGATGGCGGAGCGGGTCTTAATATTTGTACCTTGAGAGTGGTCATTGGCCTTGGTTATATAGAAAATGACATTGATGCTTCCAGAAGAATAACAATCAAAGAATATGATGATGCTGAGCACCCATCTAAAGGGATAATTACATTGCCTATCAGAGTTGGTGTAGTGACAAAAAACACTTTCCTGTAGGTCCTAGACTTTGATCTCCCTTACAATATGATTCTTGGCCATCCATGGATCCATGCAATGAAAGTAGTTCCATCCACCTATCATCAATGTTTAAAATATCCTTACAATGGAACTAAGATAACAATTCCAGGAGATCCTAATCCATTTCAATTTTGTGCTGCCCTAAAGGATTCTCTACAATAGCAAGTCCTAGTCAATAGAGAGGCCCACTCACATAGTTATGTGGATCCTAATGAATTGTTAGATGTCGTCAAAGGGAAATTGAAGATACAGGACCAAGGATGCGGAGAATATTCAATGGATCAAACATTCCTCATCAAGAATTTACCAATATCTCCAAAATCATATGGCAAACCACATTTGTTGCAAAAGGAACCTAAGGTAGTTATTCAATATCAACCTCCCACTACATTTACAAGATGGGGTGAACTTGACAAAGAAAATTTAGATGATGATGTCATAGATTGGCTTTATAAGGATCCAACTAAGACCCCACCTGTCAGGTTGCCAGTGGAACGGTATGGCAAAGGATTTACTATGCTACAAAAGAAAGGATATGACAGTTGTAGTGGCTTAGGCCTAAACAAAAATGGAAGGCTAGAACCTGTTATACCCAAGATGCGACCTCCAACTTTAGGGTTAGGTTTTGTACCATTGCGAATTGGATCCTCATCTACCAAAGTGACCACATGTGGAAAAGGGTGTGACTCTGATGATGAAATAACACCTGAGGATACCTGACCCGAAACTGATTCCAATGAATGGGAGTGGGGTTCTTTTTCTTCTAGCTCCTATGCCCTTGACAATATTTTCCTTGACCCTGACAATTTGCCTATGGAAGACAAACATGAAATAACTCCCCTTCCTAAAACATGTCCTAATGTGTGGATAGAGTCATTCTGGGACCCAAGCTCTGAATCGGATACAAGCAGTTCAGACAGTGATACCACAGATGTTTACATCTTTACCATCTCAGTCCTCTCTCTCCTTAAAACCAATGATGACATGCCCCTCGTCTATCCCTAGCTTATCCAACATGACCAACAAGAACCACTCACATTGGACTATTTTCAAAATGACAAAGCAATTGCAGAATTCCTTGGATTATGGGAAGGCATACCACAAGGTGATCATAAGGCAAGATTTGCTATTGATCTAGATTCCACAACATATTTTGGGGAGTCAACTCCATCTTCCAGTCATCAAAATGAAAAAAGAAAAGAAAAAGTAAAAAATCAAAAGAATAGGTCTTTGAGTGAAAACCGTAAGGCACTCTCTGATCATGAAAAAGTAAAAATAAAAGACGTACCTGTAGGTGAAAACCTCTCTGAGGTGCCCAAAGGTGGAAGAGTGGACATACCCCTATCAAGTTAGGATAAATCAACATTGCTTGTGGAAATGACCAAGGAAATCAATTTGGGTACACCTGACAACCCTAAGGTCATTCATTTCACTGCTTCTCTATCAAAACAGGAAAAGATAGATTTTGACAAATTCTTTCTTGAGAAGAAGATCAGCTTTGCATGGTCCTATGAAAATATGTCTGGCCTCAATCCAGAATTAGTCCTTCATCACTTGCCATTAAAAGCAGATGCCAAGCCTGTCAAACAGAAACTTAGAAAGATGCATCCCCAGGTGGCTCTTTTGGTCAAGGTAGAATTGAAAAAATTACTGGATGTGGGCTTTATTAGACCCATCGATTATGCAGACTAGATTTCAAATTTGGTACTAGTTAGCAATGTAACTAGGGGCATCAGAATCTATATAGATTTTAAGGATCTCAATAAAGCATGCCCTAAAGATGATTTTCCACTACCAAATATCGACATCATAGTTGACATGACTGCTGGATATGAGATGCTCTCATTAATGGATGGTTTCTTCGGCTATAACCAAATTCGCATTGCTCCTAAAGATCAACATAAGACTGCATTCACCTGTGCGTGGGGCACCTATTGTTGGAATGTGATGCCCTTTGGTCTTAAAAATGCAGGGGCAAGATATCAAAGAGTGATGATAAAATTTTCCATGATTTCATGCATACTTTGATGGAGGACTATGTTGATGACTTATTATGCAAATCTGTCACAAGAGATAGTCATTTAGCCATCCTAGGCCCAAACTTTGACCGAATGGAGACCTACAAGCTCAGACTTAATCCAAAGAAGTGTGTCTTTGGTGTCATAGCTGGCAAATTACTAGGGTACATTGTTTCTCATAGAGGCATTGAAGTTGACCCTGCCAAGGTTAAAGCAATAATGGATATGCCTCCTCCTTCCAATCTCTGGCAATTAAGAAGTCTACAAGGAAAGCTACAGTCAATCTGCCACTTTATAGCTTGGTTGGCAGACAAATGTCATCCATTCTAGCATCTATTGCATAAAGGAGTCACTTTTAAATGGACTGAGCAATGTCAATCAGCCTTTCAAGCTCGCAAGGACTATTTGATGTCGTCGCCTATTCTAATGACTCCTATAGAAGGAAAGCCATTTATATTGTATATTTTTGCAACTAAAACAACACTAGGAGTTCTCTTGGCCCAACAAGATGAGAATGGAAAAGAGCGAGCTATTTATTATATCAGCCAGACACTAGTAGGCTATGAGCTGAATTATTCAACTATTGAACGGGCATGCTTAGTAGTGGTATTTGCAACACAGAAACTCCGACACTATATGTTAAATCATCAAACATTGTTGGTTGCAAAAATTGATCCCCTAAAATACTTGCTTAGCAGAGCAGCTTTGACAGGTCGCCTAGCAAAGTGGGTTATGATCCTTAGTGAATTTGATATTGAGTATATGGAGCGAAAGGCAATAAAAGGACAAGTCATAGCGGATCAACTTGTAGAGGCTCCTATTTATGATGATCATCCCATGTTGACAGATTTTTTGGATGAATCAATATTTTCTCTTACATCTTCTAATGAATGGAAGTTATACTTTGATGGGTCCCATACCAAGTTCGGATCCAGAGCAAGCATATTGTTTGTCACTCCTCAAGGTGACACTATTCCCAAGTCCTATAGAATAACTTTTCATTGTACAAATAACATTGCAGAGTATGAAGCACTAGTCAAAGGACTCCGAGTAGCGGTCCACTAGAATATCACACATTTGCAAGTCTATGGAGATTCTTAGTTAGTCATCTAACAAGTGAATGATGACTATGAAACAAAAGATGAAAAGCTTATTCCCTATAAGCATATGGTAGATTTTTTCAAGAAAAAATTCATGGCTATCCATTTCAATCAAGTTCCAAGAGTGCAAAACAAGTCAGCAGATGTGATGGCTATGATTGCTTCCATGTTAAATATGCCCCACAATATGGACAAATGTGAATGTTTGGTCGAACAGTTGCTTGTTCCTTCTTTTGACATTTCGACAGCAGATGTGATGTGCGTTCTTGTTGGTCCTAACTCCCTGTGGTACAATGATGTATATCAATACTTGAAATCCCAAACCTTACCACCTAACCTTTCCACTAACCAATGTCGAGCCTTCATCCGACAGACAGCCAAATATGTCATCATTGCCGACACCCTTTACCGTTGTTCCTTTGACCATACCCTCCTCAGGTGTTTGGTTTCTGATGAAGCACAAACGGCTTTACATGAGGTTCACGATGGTATATGTGGGGGCCATTTCAATGGTCTGAGCTTAGCCAAAAAGTTGATTCGTGCTGGGTATTATTGGCCCACTTTGGAAAAGGATGTTCACGATTTTGTTAAGAAGTGCTACAAATGCCAGATCCACAGAAATTACATTCATGCACCAACCCAAGAGCTTCATTCTGTCATATCTCTGTGGCCTTTTTCTCAATGGGGATTGGATCTTATTGGCAAGATTCACCCGACATCTGCAAATGGACACAAGTTCATCATTACAGCCATATAGTATTTTACAAAATGGATCGAGGCTATCCCCATGACTTATATCACTGGTGTGCAAATTTCAAAATTCCTATTGAATTATATCATATGCAGATATGGGGTTCCCCTTGCCATAGTCATAGATAATGGTCGTCCCTTCAAGAATAAAGATGTCAAGGAACTCTGTGAAAAGTTTCATATCCAAAACCGTTTCTCTAGTCCATACTATCCACAGGGTAATGGTGAAGCCGAAGCATCAAATAAAACCATTATCAAGATCCTGAAAAAGGTTGTCAATGATGCTATTCAAGATTGGCATGTACAGTTGAATCTAGCACTATGGGCCTATAACACTTCTATCCACACGCCTATTGGTGCAACACCTTATTCCTTGGTGTATGGTGCGGAAGCCATTTTACCCTTGGAAGTGGAGATTCCTTCCTTGCGTGTTTCCTTGCAACATCTGATTGATGATGAGATGCACAGAGTCTCTCGGTTGCATCAGCTTGAAATGTTAGATGAGAAACGTCAGACAACTCTGACACATTTGCAAGCATATCAAAACCGTCTCCATCGCTCTTATAATATGAAGGTCAAAGGGCGACACTTCGAAGTGGGAGATCTGGTTTTAAAGGCAAACCCCAAGAATGCACAATCTACTGACATCATTAAAGGCAAGTTTGAACCTAATTGGGTTGGGCCTTTCATAATGACTGCAGCCTATGGATCGGGGGCATATCAGCTTGCCACTCCAGAAGGTGAACCTTTGTCTGATCCTGTCAATAGCATGCACCTTCGCAAGTACTGGGCATAATTTTCTATCAGCACTTCTTCAAGTATGATCCTGAAAAAATACAAAAAAATCAAAAAAGCATAAAATACAAAAAAATAAAAAACGCATAAAATACAAAAAAAGCAAAAAAAAAAGAAAAAATACAAAAAAAATGAAAAAAACAAAAGAGAAAAAGAGCAAAAAAGTAAAGAAAAATGATTCGCCCTCTAGTGAAAACCTGGCAACCAGGCGCTTTGGGCAAGTACCATGGTGAAAACCTGGCAATCAGGCACCATGTGTAAATGAGATCATTGCTCCGTCATCTGTCATGACCTCTAGCTATGCTTTCTCTCAGTCGGTTTATCATGTCTATCTTTGTCTTGACCCAATGTTCTATTCCAGGCCTGTGATTGGTCAACATCATTGTCTTGCATACACCAATTTCTTGTACATATGTCTTTCAAATGTGTATTGGGTGCATTCCCCTTGTCATGATCAATCACTGGAACTTTCAAAAAAATTGAAAAATGTCCTGAAATAATTCAAAAAAATTGAAAAATGTCCTGAAATAATTCAAAAAAATTGAGAAATGTCCTGAAATAATCCAAAAAAATTGAAAAATTTCCTGAAACAATCCAAAAAAATTGAAAAATGTCTTGAAATAATCCAAAAAAATTGAAAAATGTCCTGAAATAATCCAAAACAATTGAAAAATGTCCTGAAAAAAATCATAAAAAGTCAAATAAAGTCCTAAAAAAAAAAATGAACACAAAAAAAATTGTAAAAACTCGAAAAGCAAAAAAAAATATATATCCCTTTTGTGCATAAGACAAATCACTGAGCATACCTCCAATGACATGCAATCCAACACTGTGCTTTAATGAAATCATGCATTAATAGATGAACTTTTCAATCACACCAGACATTCACACTAATCACAATTGTCTTCTCAATCAAACATCAGCATCAATATCATCTGTCCTTGTCACATTATCATGGGTCTTATACAGGGTGTGGTATACTCGAAACCAGACTATGTCCTATCTTAGACGGGGTACCGCATTCCCTGAAACTAGACAACATGATCATCCTATCAGCACTTTCAACTTTTGACAATGAAGATCAAGATGTTTGTTTGACTTATTGGAATTTGTGCATCTTATCTTTTTACTAATTTATCTTTGGCTTCTATCATGTTCCTATGTTGCTCGATGATGTCACTGAGTGATTTAGAGTGACCGAGATGGTTTATGGTCCCTTTCTTTTTTGTTGTGATTGTTGTTTGTCTACAATGTGTCTGTCTTTTGCAAAAAGGGTTGCATTTCAGCTCTGGCCTTCAATGCCATAATGCTACGCATCCATTTTGCTACATTAAAATAAAGGTTCTCACCTACAAAGTGCATTACTGAAAGCAAGTTTTTCTTCATCTCTAACTATCCTCTATCTCATTTCTTCTTACTAACATTTCTTCCATCAATTTGGATAGTCAGTTTGGTCTAGTGCTCCAATTTCTCCAAACACATATGCTGCATCTTGCATCCATTCGGTTAGTACATTTGCATTACATCAAACATCACATCAAGTATTTTATCCATTTCATATTATAAATGCATCAAAAACACATAAAAAATATATCCATACATATTCCACAATAAACAGTGCATAAGTCATCCATACATGGAAAATAACATATGTCATAACACATTGCATCCCATCATATAGATGCATATCATATCATATATCAAAATAATATCAGAGTACAAAATTGGACTGTCTGTCCTAAGTATGGCCTGTAGGCTGACTACATAATGTCACACTACATAATGTCCTCTGTCTGTCATAAGGAGCATGTGCCTCTGTCATTGGGTGCTCCCTCTGTCCTCCTCATCCCTGCCATGTCTCAAGGATGATGTCCCTCCTGGTTCTGGCTGTGGTGGTCTCATAGGTCCACTCACCCCCATGCTGCTCACTGACCTCCGAGAGCGTGCCCTGCTCTCTGTCCTCGATCGTGCCTGATATGAAGCTGCTCTCTGCTCTAGTGGGACTGCACTCTCATATAGTTTCCTCCAATGGCGTATCTCCTCTCCGATCTCTACCAACATCTGTGCCATCTCCCATGCACTGGCATCCCTAATTGACCCAATATACTCAGTGACTCTCTGTTCTTCTCGTTGTGCTTGGGCTATTGCTGTATCTTGAGCCACTGTAAGTCTGGCTATCTATGCTCTGAACTGATCCTGCTCTATCCTCAAGATGGCATTTTGTCTCTCTAATGTCACAATGTGATCATGCTGACTCACTATGGTCGCCCTACACATCTCCATCTCCTCTATGCTAGCTATCTCCGGCTCTATGGGTATATCCTGCAATGATCCTGCTCGCCTGAATTTGGCTCATGATCATCATCCCTCTCATCATCTTTGTCATCATCATCCCCCTCATCCTCATCCCCACCCTCATCCTCCTCATCCTCATCATCTCCCTCCTCCTCTCCTGTGAGTGGGAAGTCCTCCAGTCTCCTCGGTATCAGAATATCAGGATCTGTCAATGGCACTAGCTATCGTCGTGCAAACCATCTCTCATACTCCTCTGTCATCCTGACATCCTCCACATCTAATCTCCAATCCCACTGTCTCTATTGTAGCTATGTGAAGTTAGCATATGCTATGTGTGGCTGAATCATACTCCCCCACTGACTCGTCTCTCTGTGAGATCAGGCAAAGTGTGCAGTCCTTCTAGGTACATCCTACCTCTCTCCAAACTGTCGTCTGACTCTCTCTGGCAGGTACATCTCAATCACTCTCTGGTGATTCACTGGTCACCCATTCAAGTACCTCTCCTATCTATAATATGATAGCTCATCACTATCATCTGACCATCCAGGGCAATCACGATATGGCCTCCATGTGAACTCTCTCAGTCTGTCTAGCTCATGTTGCCAATATAGTATGTATCCAAAAGGACCCTATCTCAGTGCTCCTCCATAACAATACATGTATGGTTGATGTGGTAATACCTATCTCTCTACAATTGATCGACATATGGCTATGTGCTTGAATGCCCATACCTGTAACAATGTGACTCCACAGCTCAAAGTCTGCACTCCCTGATATGCTATCTAATGCAACTAAAAATATAGCATAGCCAGTACACATGGTCACCATGCGTACACTATCCCCTCTATCACCATCCGCTCTAGCACTCTTCCCCATCCAATTGGGAATCCATGTCCTCATCTGTCCCCTGCTAGTAGGCATGCTATCACCACTGCTATCACCACATATCATCGATCATACTCTGATGCCATGGTCTCCCAACCAATCTCCCTCTCTACGATATCCAGATCATCTGCGTCACACTCAAATAATCTGTACAACATGTCTCTCCCTGTCACTAGGTCATACTCTACCATCTCTCCATGAATCGGAATGCAGAGGATACGCCATACATCCTCTAGTGTCACAGTCACCTCTCCAGTCACCAGATGGAATGAGGAGGTCTCTGAATGCCATAGCTCTACCAATGTGGTAAGTAGTCCTATGTTTGCCCTAATCTCAGGCATGAATGTGATATAGTATATCCCAAGTCTTGCTAATGTATCTTTGTCTGTGCTCCTGAGTCTATGTCGTAACATGAAGCAGTCAGGTCAGTTCTCCCACGTGATCAATGGATATTGTCGACTCTACATCACAATTGGGGCACATTTTGTTAGTTTTAGGGTTTGCTCCTATGGGCTGCATTTCCTTGTTTCATGTCCAAATCAGGGTGTTTTTACTCTATTTTGACCTATCCTATTCTTATCCCCCTTTTCGGGATCATTCGCATGCCAATTTTGACCAAATTAGGGTTGCCAATGCACAACTGCGCCTGTGTGCTCACTCCTGTGCCTGTGTCACACAAACTATGCCTATGTCCCCTACACAAGCATAGGATTTGCCCTACACAAGCGTAGAAGTCACTTTCTGCATTTTCTGTGGGCCCCGCAATGTCCCGCAAGCAAGTCAAATACATAAAATTGAAAATATGGGTTTTTGAGACACATACCGCTGCTCCCGCATCATTTGGTCATCTGTACATGTGTACACATTCTCCAAGGTGATATTCCCTTGGAATGTTCGCCATCTCTCTACATGTGTCCTTTTCCAGAGCAACAAATCCTCCTCTTTGGCTAGTGCAAATGAGCAATTTTCCTTCTCCTTGTCTCATTTATAGATCTTTGTCAGTGCATAGATGGACATGCACTCTCTCCATCTCATGCTGGTTGTGGTCTTTTGCACCTTCAATTTCTTGTCATTCATGCATCCGATCCCCAATTTTCAGTCCGTTCGATCCTATCATTTTTATCGATCAATTGGCCTCTTTTTTTGCATGTTTCCGGCCAATTCCTTGAGGGGGCATGCATATGTCATTGTTATTGTCTGGGGCATTTTCATATGTCATTGTTAGCGTCTGGGGAATTTTCATTATTGTTCTTTGAAACAACGCTTAAAATCGCATTGTCTCAAAGAGGGGCAAAATGTAGACACCTAAAAATGGTCAACGCTTGTGAAGTCATACTTTAACATTTGTGCATTGCCTTATTTTAGGGTTTTTGCGTCACATTAACATTTCTCCTATGATTCGCACTTGGTCTTTATCATTTGCGATCATTGAGTCCTTCTTCTACATTCATCATTTTTCTCGCTATCAAATTTGGTCTTGTCAACAATAATCTTCAGTCATGATTTTGGTCAATCTTATCCTGTCGCATCAATGTGTGTGCTCATTTGTCATCATTTTGGACATCATCAATCCTAATTAGGGTTTTGTCCTCTTATCAATCTTGTCATCATGCGATCGACTTGTCATCGATATTTGTCATTTTCAATCTTATTATCTTGCGATCGATTTGTCATCGATCGTTGACATTTTCAATCTTGTCATTTTGCAATCTATTTGGTCATCGATCCTTGTCCTCTTGTCAATTTTGTCATTTTGCGATCGATTTGTCATCAATCGTCGTCTTTCTCAATCATGTCAATTTGGATCAATTAGTTATTGTTCCTCATCAATTGGTGCATTTATCAATCAAATCACTTATTAGCATTGGTCATTTATCAAGTTAGAATCATGATCAAATTGAATCGACGTCAATTATCTTTTGTTAGGACCTAATTGTCATCCTTGCATTTCTAATTCATCTTTTAGGGTTTCATGATTTTATTCATTTAACCCTGTTTGTCATTTCCCCCTCTAGGATTAATAAATTATTTATCCTAAGTCTTCATGTCACAATTAAATGTTTATTTAATTGGCTAGCTAATTATTCCTCTTTTTGTGAATTAATTAATAAATGACAAATTATTAATTGATTTACCTAATTTCTCCTAATTCCTAATTTCCTAATTTTTCATCAATTTCTAATTCCTCCCTCTTTGTGAATTAATTAATAAATGAAAAATTGTTAATTAATTCACTTAATTTCCTAATTTCCTCATTTTCTAATTTTCTAAATTTCTAATTCAATTTCCTCCTATTTTCTCCTAATTTCATGGGAATGACATTTCAATTTGTCATAATTTGTCATAATTGACAATCAATCAATTTTGACATAGAAATTTGTCATAATTTTGTCATAATTATCAATCAATTAATCTTGCATAGAAAGTGCAAATTTGTCATAATTTGTCATAATTGACATTCTTGATTTGCAATTTCCATTCGAATCTCTTCATGCTAATTTGATCTTCTCTCCAATTTGTCTATAAATTGGATGATTTTCTTCAATCCCAACTAATCACTTTTTCGAATCACTTTGTCGAATCAATCACGCTTTGAGTATTCTTGCGCTACTATCTTGTCTACTTGCTTTCATCTCATGTGTATGCACTTGTAGGTGAGATCCACAAACAAAGCTATTTGAAGAAGAAAGAAGGACAATGGAGCCACATGAAGGAGACATTCAAGTCTACATTTGGTTTGCTTAGTTTTCAATCTTGAATGTCTTGTTTTCATGTCTTTATTGAGTGTGTTTAGGATTGATCATTGCATTTGAGCTTTCGTGATTGAGCTAGATTATTAATATTGATTTGCTTGTGATGATTTCTGATTTCCTATCGACACACATATACTGGTTCATAACATCATACTGGTTCTCTTGCATCACATATACCGGTTCACAACATCATACTAGTTCTCTTGCAAGTTGCTTATTTCAATATACTGGTTCACTCTTCAACATATTGACATCAATGACAACATACAATATCATCATTTCATCAAACACTGCACATATGCCAACAATCTCCCCCTTTGGCATTGATGATAATATACAAAGATATCTCTCCGTTTCACATCTTCTTCCCTAACACTACAGATTTCTTCTCCACTTCACATCCTCTCCCCCTTTGAAAACAATGCCAAAGTGAAGGCATAAACATCTATGTTCTACTATGTTGCTCCCCCTAAGGAGTAGCATCCTTCATCACGCCAATCCTAAAAAAGATATATCAATGTAAGTCCTGACTGATGTAGAGCACAGACCTTTAGTTCACCTCTTGAAGGGGTAACACCCCTAATTCACCTCTCAAATAGGTAAAGGTAGCCTTCAGTAGAGGCTTGGTGAATATGTCTACTAACTGCTCCTTACTAAAAACATGTTCCAATACAACTTCTTTGTTTTGAACCTTTTCCCTTAAGAAATGATACTTAAGCTTAAAGTGCTTGGTTCTAGAATGTAAAACCAGATTCTTGGAGATGTTAATTGCACTTGTGTTGTCACAAAATATACTTATCGGTTTAGATACAAGAACTTTGAAGCCATTTAATACATGCTTCATCCAAATTGTCTGAGTGCAGGTCATAAATGCTGCAACATACTCCACTTCTATTATAGATTGAGAGATACAACTCTGCTTCTTACTAATCCATGATACTAGTCTACCACTAAGAAAGAATGCACCACCATTTGTGCTTTTCTGGTCATCCAAATTACTAGCCCAGCTAGCATATGTAAACACTTTCAGGTTGAAATCATTATTGATAAATACCATAATCCATAGTCAATAGTTCCCTTCAGATTCTTAGAATCCACTTGACTGCTACCAAGTGGGATTCTCTTGGGCTTTTTTGGAACCGTGCAGTAATGCCCACTGCATGTGCAATGTCTGGTCTGCTATGTACTACATAGTGCAATTTACTAATCATTGATCAATATTCCTTCTCATTTACCAACACTGAGTCATGCTCCTTTGATAGTTTACAATCAGTCACCATCGGTGTACCAACCGGTGCGTTGTCTTCTATGCCAAAGGTCTTTAACACCTCTTTGACATATTTGGACTGAGTGATAAAGATTCAATCTTTCATTTGTTGAATCTGTAGTCCAATGAAGAACTTAATCTCCCCTATAAGTGACATCTCAAACTCCTTTTTCATCTCATTTGCAAAATAATGACTCATCTTGTCATCTCCTCCAAAGATTATGTCATCAACAAATACCTCACATATTAGAATCCAATCTCCTTCTGACTTCATGTAGATATTACTATCCTCACTTGTTCTCTCAAATCCAATCTTCACAAGATGGGAGTGCAAGAATTCATACCATGCTCTAGGTTCCTGCTTTAGTCCATACAAGGCCTTATGTAGCCTACACACCATGTCACTGTCTTCTGATAGGTAAAACCCATTGGGTTTCTCTATATACACCTCCTCTTCTAGCATTCCATTTAGGACTATAGACTTTACATCCATTTGATATAATTTGAATCCCTTGAATGCTACATATGCAAGAAGCATACAAACTCCTTCCAATCTGGCTACTGGAGCAAAGGTTTCTCCATAGTCTTCTCCTTCTTCTTGGGCATATCCTTTACACACCAGTCTAGCTTTGTTTCTAACCACTGAACCATCTTCATTCAGCTTATTTTTTAAAACCCATTTGGTGCCAATGACATTTTTATGCTCCAGTCTTGGTACCAAAGACCATGTACCATTCTTTTCTATCTGGTTAAGTTCCTCTTCCATTGCCTTGATCCAGTCTTCATCTTTATGTGTCTCTCTGAATGTTTTAGGCTTGAATTCAGAGATCATGTAAGAGTTTTCTTTGACTTTTCTTCTTGTAAGAATTCCTACATCATTGTCTCCTATGATCTGCTTTGGATCATGATTTACCTTTACATACCTAAGAATGGTCTTAGTTGTTTCCTCTTTCTTTTCTTCTTCATCCTCATCTTCATCAGCATCAGCATCTACCGGTGTAGGAGCACTATTACTGGTGCTTGGTTGTTTTGCAACCGGTTCCTAGAAGGTTACTACCAGTTCATCTCCTACTTGCTCACTACTGGTTTCCTCAAATTTCTCAAAGGTTTCATCAACTCTAACATTGATGATTTCAACAATTCTCTGAGTCCTATTGTTGAAACATTTGAGAGCTTTTCTCTTTGTGGAATACCCTAGGAATGTTCCCTCATCACATTTAGCATCAAACTTGCTCTGATGTTCACTCCTCTTGATATAACATTTACTACCAAACACTCTGAAGTAGCTTGCCACTGGTGTGTTATCGGTCCAATACTCATAACATGATTTATCCTTACCCTTTTTTATGAGTACCCGGTTCATTGTGTAGACTGCAGTGCTCACGACTTCTCTTCAAAAGATGTGAGCAACCTTCGCTTGGATCAACATAGTTCTAGATACTTCAACCATAGTACGGTTGTTCCTTTCTGCTAGGCCATTGTCTGGGGGGAAAACAGTTGCCTCTTGATGTCATTCTCTTCATAGTACTTTTTGAATTCACTAGAAGTGAATTCTCCTCCTTGATCAGTTCTCAGGCACTTAATCCTCTTACCGCTTTCCCTTTCTAGCAGTGCTTTGAAGGCTTTGAACTTTCCAAAGGCTTCAGACTTGTCCTTGAAGAATGTGACCCATGTCATTCTTGAGAAATCATAAGTAAGAATCATGAAATATCTATCTCCCTACACACTCCTAGTTTTCATAGGACCACACAAATCAGTATGCACAAGATCAAGTAATTTGTCTACAGTGAAAGGTTTACCTTTGAAGGTTGAGGAAGACATTTTCCCCAGTTGACACTCTCTACACAAAGGATTCTCTAGTTTTCTTAGCACAGACAATCCTCTAACTGCCTTGATCTTATTGGCCTTCATAATATTATCAAAGTTTACATGGCAGAGTCTCCTATGCCATATCTAGCTATCCTCAAACTTAGCCATTAGACATGTACTGACATGAGCATTTAGCTGAAATAGGTTACCTTTGGTCTGCATACCGGTAGCCATCAATTCACCATTCTTTCCTTTGATTTTGCACACTCCATTTTTGAATTCAAGAGTGAGTCTATTATCATTCAATTGAGCAACACTCAAAAGGTTGTGTCTGAGACCTTCTACCCAATACACATTGTCATCACTACTTCTTCCATTCAGAGAGATGGACCCTCTGCCTTTTACCATACATGGTGCATCATTACCAAAATGAACCACACCACCCTCATACTCTTCTAGAGATAGAAACTTACTCTGGTCACCAATCATATGGTGAGAACAACCACTGTCAATAATCCACTCATTGGAATTATCAAAGTGGGAGACAAGAGCGTTCTTGTCTGACACATCTTCCTTGACTGCTACAAACATAATATCTCCACTTTCTTCATCTTTTGATTCCTCATCAGTGACACCTTTATCAACTACTACAAAATAGTTTCTTTGGTTTCCTCCTTTGAACTTTTTGAACCTATCTGGTTTGTCCTTGTTATCACCATTAGGGAAGTTTACAACAATGTGTCCTATCTGGTTACAAGAAAAGCATTTTAAAGGAAGCTTACCTCTATATTTACCAATTCCCTTGGGAAGTCTCTTGGAAAGAAGAGCTTCAAATTCCATCAGGATCTCCTCATCATCCATTTCTCTACTTTGTCTTGGTTCACCACTGGTACTAGCTTCTTTGCCTTTTCTAGATGGTGCAGTAGATGCTCTAAAGGCTGATCCAGTCTTCTAAATACTGCCATCATAATTATTTAGCTCATAAGTTGTTAACTTTGCAATGATGGAGTCTAGGGATACCTTTGTCTTGTCTACAGACCTCAACTCCTGAATAGAAGCAACCCTTATTGCATGGACTGGTAATAAGGATCTCAAAACTTTGCTAACAATAGTGGAATCTTCCATTTTACCACCTGCACTCTTGATATCTCCAGCAACAGTTTTGATTCTTATTCCATATTGTTTAATGGTCTCTCCTTCAACCATCTGCATGTCTTCAAACTTTCTTCTAAGGCTTTCTTCCTTAGCTTGTTTCACATGCTCATCACTGCCATAGATGTTCTCAAGGGAATCCCATACTTCTTTGGGGTTCTCTTTATCCTGAACATCAATAAACTCAATGTCAGATAAACTGCTAATTAGGGCTTCCATGACTTACCCATTCTCCTGAATCTCTCTCTTTTGATCATTGGTAAGAGTATCGGTAGGGATAACATAATCATTCTCAACATAGCTCTAGTGTTCAACACCCATGCTTCTGATGTATATCTTCATTCTGTCCTTCCATATTTTAAAGTTGTCTCTGTTGAACTTTGGACCTTCCCTCTTCATCGTTAGAGTAAGATCTTTACCTCAAGTGGTTAAGCTTACAACACAGAGGACCTGGAAGATGCTCTGATACCAATTGATGAATCAGTGATGAAAAGTTAGTACCAAATTAGTACTAAGAGGGGGGGTGAATCAATACTGAGAAAAACACTTTTCTTTTAACCAGTCTGACTGAGAACACTACACTTGATTGGCAAGCAATAGCACTGGTCTAAACAAGATTACTACCGGTTTAACACAATAAGAATGTGAAAGACATAAACCAGTAATTCTTGGCTTTCCACACAATCTAACATCATGTTTCCACTTCACCCACATACACTAGTAACAAATCATCAGAAATGTAAAGACTTACTGGTTCAACATGCTTTACTGCTTGATAGAGAATAACAAAGCATCACACATAACACACATATTTTTCATGTGGAAACCCAACTGGGAAAAACCACGGTGGGGGTGAATACCCACAAGCTATTATTTGAACCCTTTTAAAGTCTACTCTGTTAGGAGCTTGGTCTGGTTAAAGAATTTACAATGGGTTCTATTAGGAACCGATCTTGCTAGGGATCACCCAGTTAAGGGTTAAACCCTGTTAAAGGTTACCTTGTTAGAGGATTTTAAGAACTCGATGATTTTGAGTCATCCTGTTAAGGGATTGACAACAAGCCAGTTAAAGCTACCTTGCTAAGGGATTTTCCAACCGTTGAAGTGGTTAGAGGTCAACAGGTATTATAATGATCTGGTAATAACACTTCAATGCCAATGCATATTTGCTTTAGTTCCTTCCTTCTGCAATCACACTCTGCAGGTATCTATTCTCTTATCTGGTCTGGCAAGAATCATGTATCTCTACACTTGGATACACAAACAACATTTTCCAACAACCTCAACATGAAAAACAACATCGACCTTATAGGAAACAGATAGGTCGGTAGCATAAACCCTAAACCCTAAACATTTAGGTTAAGCAATTCAGTCAGTTTAATCCTAACTGTTGAACATATTGCATTGATTATAATAGTCTTGAATAGATCTCAAAATGATCTCCATCATTCGTTCTTCACCACTTATTGGCGACTGATAACCCATCACGTGTTCTCCACCATTTACAAAGACTTCACACATTCTTGAGGTAGATAGGATCAAGATCCTTCATGCAAGATCCTTCATGCACACAAGGATGACGTGGCAACACAATTTGTTCTTCATTACAATGCTAACTCATCACACGATGTCATCAGCTGAATCACACAGGCATAGAACACTTCAATAAGAAACCCTGAAGCTAAGACTACCAACCAGTATTAATACCATATGAAACTTTGATACAAAACATTCCATATACCAGTTCACATTCCAACATACCAGTTTACTTGGACAAACATACCGCTTCAATTTTTCACATATACCAGTTCACAACATCATACCAGTTCTCTTGCATCACATATTACGATTCACAACAGCATATCGATTCTCTTGCAAGTTGCTTACTTCAATATACCGATTCACTCTTCAGCATATTGACATCAATGACAACATACAATATCATCATGTCATCAAACTCTTCACATATGCCAACACCAGAAGTCTGAGAGGCCTAGTGAGTCCATGATTAGATTCACTCTTTGTACACAAGAAAGAATGCATGGATATGGTGGGAAAGCCCACATAGGCAAAGGTAAATGAGAAAGAGTCTTTTACACATTTATTGAGTGGACTTGTATCTATTTCTGGCATATTCAAAACCGGGTGGGATACTTATGTGGAGTTACTAGAGAGAGCTTATTCAAATTTTTTGAAGTTGGTCAAGCTTTGGTAAGACATTATTAGGGATATTCATTATACAATTCTTATTCTTTGACATTTAATTTTGGGTATTGATGTCAAAGGGGGAGTAGTATAGATGTAAAAAAGAATAAAAGAGTTGCATACATTAGGGGGAGTTACAGAGTTTTGAAATTTTTGGAGATAATGAGTATTTTGCATATTCAACTGAGGGGGAGCAGGGCAGGATGAAACCGACATATGAAACCTTGACCATTTTTCACATGAGCATTGCCATCAATGCCAAAGAGGGAGATTGTTGGCAATTGACACTCTATTGGTTGGTTTCACTATGTTGTCATTGATGGCAATATGATTTTGTGTTTTGGCTTCATGTTTTAATTCTATGCTATATTGACAGACGCTTCATAGATTCTACACCAGCACCGGCACTGATAGGTCAGAAAGATTTCTTTGGTCACTCGTAATGCAAGCCGACATGGTATAGTAAAGATTATCGGTATTGGAGGCCAACATATCTTAGATCTAACATCAAAAATTTGTTTTAATGTTTATACATTTATGTTATCTGGCCACATGTAATTTGATATTATATATATCTTTGTAAGTAAGCAAAAGGCCTAAAAGTTGTATAGGGTATATAGGTCAGTTTGATAGATCATTTTCATATAGAAATGAGATAGGAGATTATGGATATGTGAATGTAATATGATGTGAAATTATTCAGAGAGATTATGTATGTGAGGAATTTATTGTAAGGGTTATTCTGGTAAAGGGTATTAGGGTTTCAAACCAAAGCAGACAGAGCTTAAATCAAAACTGTATTCTAGCATAGAAGATGCTATCTTAGAAGTTCACACTTCTCTGAATTGTAGTTTGGAATTTTATGTAGCCAGTGAGGCTCCCATTGTTTTAGTAATGTTCTATAGGCTATAAGCCTTCCTGCAAGTGTGGGCCCCTCATACTTCTATTATATCTCTTCATATGGCCAATGGATGGATATTGTGGGTCACGATTCCCACAGTGGTTTTTCCTCTTTGACATTTTCCACATATAAATTTGTGTCTTATGATTCTCATTTATGTGTTTGGCTTATTGGTTTCTTTACTTCTTTCAATTTTGTATGTACTGGTATACCGGTTGGTGTATGCATGGATTAATAAGGCTAAAATCTACTATTCTGCTATAACACTGATTTAGCCCCCCTCTCAGTATGCATGGATCTTGAATCAAAATATCTATCTTCTAGGCATAGTCTATCTATTTGATACTTCTATTAAATACATTCTAAAGCATGATTAAAAATATATATATCAATCCAAAGGATCCGGTTGTCCCAAAAAGGACTCAAAACTAGAAGAACAAGACCTAATGTACAATAATGAACAAGGTCGGCCTCCGCCAAGAGATTCCTCCAAAAAATCCAAAGGACGAAACGTAGAAGGTTGGCTGCACACCAAGAAACATTGATATCAATGTCTAAGGCTCTTCAAGATTTGGAATAGGTTTTGGTAAATCACCAGAATAGGTCTCAGGCAACTGGTAACAAAGGAACAACTGGTAACAAGAAACTATCAAGGAAACCGGTAGCGATATCTTGCTGGAAAGTAATCCAAATGAGATGTGGTTTTAAAGAAAGAAAGATGATCAAGTATTCAAGTAGAATCCAACTAAAAGGATCTGGTGAGCCAAAACTGGGACACACAGAAAGGAAAAATGCAACTACAAACAAAACAGAAAGGAAATGTTTTTGGTTGACGCAAGATTGCTGTGAATCAAGGATGCTCTTGCATCAGACATCCATTGTTATGAAAAAGAGATCCTCTCACTTTGCTGGGGTCAGAGGGAAACCGAGGTGGTCTACCTCTTCTTGATAAATCCAAGATGAATCTTCAACTAGTGTGCTCTTCCACTTCACAAGATATTCTTTGTACTGACTATTCTGGGTACTACGCCCAATCTTACTATCCAAAATCTCTTCAATCTGATCTAGTTCCTTCAGTGGCAATTGTCTCTCAAGGTATAGAACTGTGTCTTCATTGAATTTTGGTTCATGGTACTCATGAAGATCTGTAATGTTTAATATAGGTGAAATACTTAGACTATCCGATAGCTCTACTTCATATGCATTTCTAGAACTAAACTTCCTCAAAATCTTACAGGGTCCAAACTTCCTCATCTGCAACTTATTATAAGTTCCAATCAGGAATCTCTCTTTTCTCAAGTATGCCATCACTTCATTGCAAACTTGAAATTCCTTATGTCTCCTCTTCTCATCTACCTTCTCCTTACATTTGTTATTCATGTCATCCAAATGTTATTTAACCTGAGTATGCAATGCTTCCATGTGATCTGCAAATTCTTCTGCTTCTGAATTCTTCTGGTCTTCACTACTAATGTCTCTCAATTATTCTATTCCTCTAGGATACACTTTGATAACAATCTCAAAAGGTGTTATTCTGGTACTCCTATTCAATAAAAGGTTATAGGAAAACTCTTCTTGTGCAAGAATCAAATCCCAACTTCTAGTTTTATCTCCCACTAAATATCTCAACAAGTTTCCCAAACTCCGATTAACTACCTCTATCTGTCCACTAGTCTATGGATGAAAAGTAGAACTAAACTTCAAATCTATCTTCATCTTCTTCCAAAGTGTTCTCCAAAAATAGCCAAAAAACTTAGTATCTCTGTTTGAAACTACGCTCTTAGGTAATCTATGCAATCTTACCACTTCCTTGAAAAATAGGTCTGCTACGTGCAATGCATCTGATATATTCTGACAAGGTATGAAATGAGCCAGCTTTGAAAATCTATCCACTACCACAAATAGAGAATCATTCCCTCTCAGTGTCTTAGGCAACCCAAGTACAAAATCCATGGTTATATCCTCCCAAGGTCTTACCGGTACTGTCAAAGGTTTATACAATCCCACATTTTGACTACTACCTTTTGCAACTTGACAAACTCTACAAATCTGCACATATCTTAACATACTTATGAATTTGGGGCCAAAAGTACCGCTCACTCACCAATGCAACTATTTTATCAAAGCCAAAATGTCTAGCTAAATCTCCACTATGTTTCTCTTTTATTAGGTTCTCTCTCATGGAACTCTTAGGTATGCATAACTAAACTCCCTTGAATAACATCCCATCTTGAATGAAATAATCCAACTATTTACTTCTATCAACCATAACCAGTTATTTACATGCTTTCCAAGGTTCTATGAAATCTGTGTCTTCATCATACAAGGTCTTCAAATATTCAAAACCTAATACTGTCACTCTCATCTCTGTCAGCAAATTACTTCTCCTACTCAATGCATCAGCAATTTTCCTAGCTTTTTTAATTCTTTGCTTCAAAACAAAGGTGTAACTCTGCAATAATTCTACCCATCTCATATGTCTCCAGTTCAACTTACTCTGACTGTTCAAATACTACAAATCTTGATGATCTGTATACAACACAAACAATAAGTAATGTCTCCATTTCTTCAAGGCTTGAACTATGGTATAATAATATTGATCATACATTGAATATATCCTATGGGCATCATTCAATTTCTCACCTAAATATGATACTACTCTCTCTTCTTGATTCAAAATTGCTCCTATTGTTGTTCCACTTGCATCACAATCCACTTGAAATACCTTATTGAAATCCGATAAAGCCAACATAGGCTACTCACTCACTTTCTGCTTCAACAATTCAAAACTTTTATTTTCTCTGGTCGTCCACTTGAATTCCTTTTGATCTCCCCTCATAGTCTTAGTCATAGGGTTACAAACTGAACTGAAATTTTTGATAAACTTCCAATAAAAACTAGCCAATCCATGAAATGATCTTACCTCTCGAATGCTTTTTGGTGTAGGCCACTCAACAATGGCTTTCACTTTCTCAGGGTGCATCTTCAAACCATCCTCAGATATCACAAATCCTAAATAGACTAACTCATCCTTCATGAAGGTACACTTCTTGATATTGATCAACAACTTCTCTTCTCTCAACCTCTACAAAACTTGTCTTAACCATAACAAATATTCCTTTTTTGTTCTACTTAAATTCAGAATGTCATCCAAATACACAATAACAAAATTACCCAAGAATTTCTTCAATACCTCATTCATTAGCCTCATGAAAGTACTTGGTGCATTAGTCATTCCAAAAGGCATCACCAACCATTAATATAATCCTTTATTTGTCTTAAATGTTGTCTTCTACTCATCACCTTCTTTGATGTTGATTTGATGATATCCTCTTCAAATCTATCTTTGTAAAGTATTTTTCTCCACTCAAACAGTCCATTATTTCATCCATCCTAGGAAAAGGAAACTGGTATTTCACTGTGGTCTTGTTTATTTCTCTTGAATCGATACACATCCTCCATTCTCTTTTCTTCTTAGGTGGTAATACCATTGGTACTGCACAAGGGCTCAGACTCTCCCTAATCAAACCTTTCTTCAACAACTCTTGCACTTGTCTATTCAGTTCTTCATTGTCTATCAGTGTCAACCAGTGTGTAGCTTTGTTTGGCAAACTATCTTTGAGAACCATGTCCATGCAATGATTAATACTTATAACAGGTGGCAATCCATCAGGTAGGTTATCTGAAATGATGTCCTCATATTCTGTCAGCAAATCTCTTATCTCTACTAGGTGTTCTCCTTCTGGTTCTTGTCTCTCAGTCTTATTAGGAATAAAGGCAAAACACACATTCTCATGTCTCAGTCCATCCATGAATTTCCTTCCATCCACTAGATAGATTCTGACATTTGTATAGACTTCACTCTTCAAAGGTTCCTCCAAAGATAACAAGGTTTTCTTAATTCCATTGGCCACAATAGTGTATGTATTCTTCCTCCCATCATGTATTGCCTATCTATCAAACTGTCAAGGCCTTCCCAACAAAAGTTGACAAATATCCATAGGCATAATATCACACAAAACTTCATCATGATATTTCCCAATTTTCAATTTTACCAAACATTATTTACTTACTAACAACTTATGTTCATTCTGAATCTATGCTATCTGATAAGGCTTAGGGTGTTTCAATCTTTCCAATTTTAAATTATTCACCATCTCTGTTGAAACAAGATTATCTGAACTACCACTATCAATAACAACTTTACAACACTTACCGGATACCTTACATCTGGTTTTGAATAGGTTCTTCCTCTACAAGGGTTCTTCATCTCCTCCAATATAACACAAATCTCTCCTCATCATCAACAGTTCTCTATATTTTGGTTTATTGTTTGATCCAGTGGGGTTCTCTTCCACCACTGCTTCTCTTCTGATAGCCTCTATCTTCTTACATTCAAATGCATGGTGTCCTTCTCCTTCACACTTAAAGAAGGTTCCTCTAAATTTCCTCTTGTCTTGTCTTCCAAAGTTCTCATTCTGATAACCATCTAGTTCTCTCCTCCGGTAGAAATTTCTCATCCTTCCGATATGAATTACCTTCTTTTCTCACTTTCTTGTCCTTGTTCTGATTTGTAGTAGTTCCTCTTCCTTTGGTATATCCTCTTCATCCTTGAAATATTCCTCTAGTAAACTGTGAGGCCCTACCCTAAGCCATCTTAGCATTTCAATTATTTTTATGTTGGACCTATTTTCAATATTATATTTTGATGCATTATGGACCTGAATTTTACATGATCTCATGTTATGGATAACATTGATATGATTATGTCATTTCTTTGATTTGCAGTACTTCATTTTTATACTAGAAATTATGGATGCATGCTCTATAAATGATTTAATTCCATGTTTATGTGGATGATGCCATTTAGTAGATGGTTGTATGTGGATGATATCAGATAATTGGATACTTGATTTTTATAATTAAAATTTTATGTGATTTCTGAATTGTATTCTTTTGATAATATTATATGTGATTTTTGGAATTACTAATGTGCAAGTGAGATGTGCAGGAAAAGTATTCCGTGTGACCATGGAAACTATTCGGAGAATCAAGCCTAGGCCTATGTGTGATTGTGAAGCCAAGGTTGTCTATTTTGAGAGACAACCTCTCATTTGTAAATGTGTTTTAATTTGTAAATGTTGTGTTTGGATGTGTGTTTAATTTGGAAATTTTTTAATTTATAAATTGCAAAAAAAGGGGACATTTTCCATGTGTGATTTAGTGATGTGTAGTTATTTTTGTAGTGTCACTTGACACGTGTTGTAGGATGAGTTGGCATTGTCATGTCTCTTTTGAGGAAATTTATTTTACCAATGTATAAATTTTCAATTATCCTAAAATGGTCGCAAGTAAACCTTTGATAGGGAGCCATTAGAAAGGTCAACTTAGGGTTGACCCGTAGGTAAACTTTGGGTGGAATTTTAGGGGGTTAAACTAACTCCTAGGGTCAAGTTAGGGGAATTTTTACTGGGCCATATGATGTACCTATGGATGAAGGCCAAATTTAGCCATGTGTCCACTCCCTAGGGCCTGTTTAACCTCCCCAAAAATTGAGTTTCCCAAGTTGGCCGAATTTAATTTTTAGAAGAGCCTTCCTAGGTTAGATAACCCTCCTCATGAGTGGCATTGCTCTTCCCCATTTCATTTACCCTTTTTGAGGTTTCTTGGCTAGAGAGTCTGTAAGATATTGAGAAGACCAATGAATGAACATCCTTCACCCTTCCCAAGTGGGTTGGAAAGAGTGAGTGTCTTCATAGGGAATAGTTTGGGAGGGAGAAGTTTGATCACCCACTCTCCATTTTGGAGACTTAGAACTTTTGAGGAATTTTTGCAAGTTTTTGGGAGGATTTTGGCTAAGTTTTGAAGGAGAAAAAGTTGTGGATTTGGGCAACTCTCCTACAACTTCTTTCACCCTTTTTGGCAGATTTAAGGTTGGTTGGACTCCTATCTCTTGTATGATTTTTTTTTTTTTTATTGTAGTTGTAATTGTTTTCCATTGATGTTATTTTTTTTATATATGTAGGAAGATGTAGAGTTCTTCCTTATGTGTAGGAATATGTAGAGTTCTTTCTTATGTGTTTTGGTTGAGTTTTTATGTTTTTGTTTTGAGAGTTTTCAAGGCCAAACTCACCATTGGGAGGATAGAGTGGCCTTGGGGTGAAGGGTTGTTTGACAGCCTATGAGTGAGAGGCTCTCTTTGGAAGAGAGTGATTCTCAAGGGATTTTGTGACCCTTGCTACATTGTGATTTGTTTATCCAATGGGAGTCACAAGGGGAGTTTTGTTGGCTTGTATGCCTTGGGGGACATAAGGGATTATAGGGACAAGTTTGGAACTTGTGGATGTGTTTATTTGCAGCCTTGTTATGGCATTATGTTCTCTATTCGTAGAATTATCCTTGAGGTACATAGTCCACCTTCACCCCACTTGAAAAGTCACGTATGTGATTTTGTTTTGCCTTGGGTTGGGAGTGTCTTTTGTTATTATAAATTTTCTGCTTGTATGTGTTTGAATGTGTGTTTTCCATCTAGCCTTGATTCTCCTAGCTTGAGGGTGGCTTATAGTAAGCCTAGGTTGGGAGGTGAGCCTCCATGGTCACAACCTTCAAGTTTTATTGCAGGTTTTGCTTGGGAAAAGATTGGAAATGAAGCTTTGGAATGATCTTATTATTGTATTTAGTTGCAAAAAAGAAAAAGATTTCCTATTGTATTTAGCTCCAGAAAAGAAAAAAAATTTCCTATTGTATTTTAGTTGTAGAAAAAGAAAAAAAAAAAGAGCTTTCTTATTGTATTTAAACTGCAGAAAACAAAATGTATTATTTGACTAAGTTTTACCATGTAATAAAATGTATTTTATTTGAAGTATATTTCCTTGCAAAGTGAAGAATGCATTGCTGAAGTTATCTTTTAAATGTTATGCAGTTATAGGAAAAGATTAAGTATGAAAGTTATAGTTGTTCTTTTTAATCTTACATTGTATCTTATTGTTATTATTTAATGAATTCTAGAAAGATATAAATTGCAGCTATAAATAAATTAACATATGCTAATTTTTCTATTCTGTAAATTTATATTAAGTAGAAAAAAAGTAACCGAACCTAGATAATGATAACACATTAGATATTGCAGTTTATTGTATTAAATGTCTTTGTGAAAATGATAGTTGTAGCTGTAAAGAGAGATATTATGTCACCTTTTCCATTCTGTAAAAGCATGTTTAGTAGAAAATATTATTAACCTAGTTATTGAATATGTTAAATCATAGGGAAAACTATAAGTTAATGAAGGATATAAAAAGAAATAATCTATTGTTTATTGAAAATAACCCACTCTAAATAATGTAAATGCAAACTTAAACCTATAAACATATATATATATTCTCATATGTACATATATATATTGTTACAAGAGATAATGCCTCCAGTTTTATATTTAAAACTAAGTTGTTGTTCTTTAAAAAAAAAGAGATATGAAATAGACATGTATGTTCTTGTAGATAAATAAAATATAACATGCTCATTTACATTTTTATACTTCTAAAAATGAAATAGGCTGTAGATTTTGTATTCTGGTTCTTGCTTCATGTATGCATGTCTGCATATATATATATATATAAAATAAAAACAAAATAACTCAAACCCCATGCCTGAAGCCGAAGCTCCTTGCGGGCTGTTGTTGGGCGGCTCGGGCCCCTTAATAGGCCATGACCAATAGGGGCACCCGCAACGCCATTGTGGGTCGTGACCCATAGGGGTGCCTGCGGCGCCACTGTGGGCTGCGACTCGTAGGAGTAGCCTCAGCTGCCACTGCAGGTTGTGTCCCATAGGGACACCACGATGTCGCTACTAGCCGCAACCCCTAGTGGTGACGTCCACCGCTACTATAGGTGGCCACCACAGTGGCCGCCATCACCACATTTTTATTTCGCCACCCCCCCTCCTTCATTGAACCCACAACCCCTTGTGAAAGGTATTTCCCTCCTTTGCCACTATTAAACATGAACACACACACCAAGGGCAAAGAAAAAAAAATATTAAATATGATATGTTAAAAAGAGAAAGAAACCCTAACCCATTTTTGGGTTAGGGTTATCATTTTAAAAATAGAGAGTAGAGATAAACAAGCAACCCTAACCCAACTTCACTCACATCCTTAATATGTTGGCCTCTTCTCTGGGCTATCTCCACAACTTCTAACCAGGCTACTATTCCTTGCAACATTTCCATCATAGTAGGTTTTGCATTCCCACGTGCTCCACCATTCCTAGTTCCTATTTGTACCATTGATCCATGCTAGTCCTCTGCAATTGCAGGTGAGAACTTCAATCTTCCACCCTACAACAAAATTTTAGGACACACAACCTTCGGAATGAAACTTCGCTCTGATACCATTTGAAGTAGTCACTGATGAGGAGGGACCTCAAGGAGATTAGTCCAAACCGGTCACCAAGAGTGAACACAACAAAACACATAGATATGATGAAGGAAATGCAAAATAGATAGCTTTATTGTATGATAATTTGATTACATCCAACTGGTAACAACCAGGTTACAACATACCGGCACACAAGCCTAGTAGAATAGGTCACAATCCGGACCTTGAATTGAAAGATCTATCTTCTAGGTACAGTCTATCTATCTGAGACTTCTATTGAATACATTATAAAGCATGATTATAAATATATATCGATCTAAATGATCTGGTCGACCCAAAAATTATCAAAACCCAAAGAACAAGACCTAACGTACAAAAATGAACAAGGTCAGCCTCCACCAAGAGATTCCTCTGAAAAATACAAAGGATGAAATGTAGAAGGTTGGCCACACATCAAGAAACATCGAGATCAATGTCCAAGGCTCTGCAAGCTTCAGAATACGTTTTGGTAGATCACCAGAATAGGTCTCAAGCAACTGGTAACAAAGGAAGAATCGGTAACAAGAAACTGTCAAGGAAACTGGTAGTGATATCTTGCCAGAAAGTGATCCAAATGAGATGCAGTTTGAAAGAAAGAAAGATGATCAAGTCTTCAAGTAGATTCCAACTCCATAGGATCTGGTGAGCCAAAAATGGGACATAGAGAAAGGAAATGTTTTTGGTTGATGCAAGATTGTTGTGAACCGGGGATGCTCCTGCATCACCTTCTGCAACCTTTTGGAATCGATTGTAGACCATCAAAGAGGGGGGTTCTTAGAATCTGCATGAAAAGATCCTTCTAAGGCATAAAGCCCTAGTTGTCAGATAAAGATTTTGCACCAGATTTGGGTGCAGACCCACTTTCTGCTTTAGATTCATCTTTTCTAACCGACATCTTCTCATTATTTTCCTTGATCTCTTCTACTTTCACTTTTCCATTCTTATCTTGTTTGTTTTTATCTACCAGAGCATTGTTCTTTCTGTTGCAGTACTTTGGAATATGACCATTTTTGTTGCATGTATGGCAAACAACATTATTCTACATAGGTCTAAAGTTCATATTATTTGGTCTTGTCCTGCACTAATTAGAGATATGTCCAAACATCCCACAAGCATAGCATCTTCTTTTTTGGTAATTATTTGTTGCCTCTCTACACATATTTAACTTGTGTCCAAAATTATTGCATATGAAATACTGACCGATAAAGGTAGGAGCATTATTCATGTTATTCATTCCATTATTCATCCTACTTCTACATTGATTTGCCATATGACCAAACTGATTGCAAGTAAAACATCTACCATTGAACTTATGAGCATTAGGTTGCCTTACCAGAGGATTCTTTCTCTTAATTTGATCAGGTTTTGCATTGCCTTGTGAAAATCTGGAGGATTCACTTTTCTCAAATCCTAGTCCTCGCATTTCCTTTCCATGCCTCTAACTCTTTAGTATCTCATCAAGACTTGCTGAGATATCTTTGAATTTGTCTTTGTATTCATTAGTAGTAAAAAGTTCATCCCTTAAGGTAGCAATATATATTTCAAGTTCTTGACCATTATTCCTTGACTATGTTAACTCAAGCTTCAACTTATCATTCTCATAGGTAAGCCTGAAGCATTCATCATCTCTTTCATTCAATTATTGTGCCAGATTATCTTCATTTTTCTTCCAGTCCCCAATCTCTATATTCAGCCTCATCACAATGAATTGTATCTCATTTTTCAAAGCAGGATTCTCTCTTTCAAGCTTTCTAACTTCATCAGCTTTATCCTAGTATTCCATGATCTGCTCTTCTTTCTCCTTCATCTTGTCCATCAATTCCTTCCTCTTCTCTCTAAAGATGTTCACTTGATCCTTCAAGTCATTAATGCAATCATCTGCAGCATTCAGGTTTTTCTTCAAGGTACAAATTTCATTTTTAGCTGCATCAAGATCCTCAAGTGCCACACTGAGTTGTCTCTAAAAACTGGAATCCATTGAATCGATCTCCCGGACCCTCCTCGAGTAGTTAAGATTCCTCAAAGGAACTAGGCTCTGATACCAATTGTTGGAATCAAGGATCAATGAGAGGGGTGAATCAATGATCTACCAATTATTAGACTTTCAAATGTAACTTTAAACCACTAGAAAGCAATACTTGAAACTAAAATGTAGAAAATAAAACACAAACAACCACAAAGATCATAACACAGGTGTTTTTACATGGAAACCCAAATGGGAAAAACCATGGTAGTATTTGAACCCACAATATTAATCTACTATGGCCCATAGCAAAACAATATTACAATATGGGAATGCACAAGCATTCAGGAATACTGCCTAGATCTCACTGCTCAATTACAATAACCTGGAAGACTACAACCCTTAGGGAAGTCTCACTAACTTACAAGATAATTAAAGTGATGAATTACAATGTATGAACTTTGAAATAGCATCTACAATTCTTGGATGAGTTACTGTTAAGTGCTAAATATATTGACTGGAGCACCTTCTTTGTTTTTCTCTATTATGCTATGTTCTTTGTCTCAGTCAGCTACCAGATCAAGAATGCACATGTGAATTTGTGCCAAAATAGATTCTCGATCACCTCTTGCTCACATATATTGTCACCATCTACTAAAACGATCACCCACATCAAACTTATATATTGGTAACCACAAAATAGATTATTTACTATGTCAGCCTGAAGGTGTAATGTGTAGTCACATGTCGGCTTCATCGGATCAAAAAAGATAAGTGTGGATCACCAAAACAATAAGAAAATGATGTGTCTATGTCGGCCCAATCATCCCAAACATGCTTCAATGCACCACAATCACCGGAAAGCTTCTAGACCCAAAAATGCTATGTTCTTCCTAAAATACCAATTAATCAGCTACTGGTTAACACTTGCTTCCAAATAAGGAGAATTATGATGGCCAGATTGGTTTTCTATGAATAATTTCCATCAATGAAAGCCCTAAACCAATAATCAGCCACTAAAAACTATCAGAGACCACCAGATGAGTGTCAATTGCCAACAAGAGGTTGTGTAATCAATTTGAGTAAAGGACATAAGTAAAAGTGTTTAATTCCTCAATAGATGATCCTTAAGATACCCCTATCTGTAGCAATGTATATTAACTAGATTAGTGTAGACACTTAAAAATAATTATTTTAATTATTTATAATGCCTCACATAATTAATTAATTAATTATGTTAATTCAAATTCTCCTCAATATTAATTAAATATAATTAATATTGTCACTATAGCATGTGATTGATTGATTTAATAAATCAATCCCTTTCTTTATTCTTCTAAAAAATCAAATCCTCACAAATCTTCCTCTTAGCTAATTAATTTCAATTAATTAGTTAACCTACATGATTCCTACAAATCATCTTCTTAATTCATCATTAACCTAATAAATTCTTCTAGAAACTCCCTAAACTCACTTAACATTATCCTTCTAATTTTTTATTCCCTCCACTCATTCTCTCTCGTAGTCTAATCCTAATCCCACCTAACATTTCCTCCAATCCCCCTCCTAATGAATTGTTAATGGCTAATCGTCATGATTACCCACAAAGTCAACTCCTTGCTTTTAAATAGTCTTTTCCTAGGTGAATGTAAGATTTTTGAAATCTCACATTCCTCTAGGTATCCCCTCTCTCAAGGAATTTTTAATTCCTTTTTAATTCCTCCAATCCCCATAATATCCTTTTTGGAAGAATTTTTTAATTCCTCCAATGCACCTTGTGGAGTGTGGAGATATGAAATGCCTTTAAGGCATATTTCTTGGTCTCCACACCCTCTCTTGGAGCTTGTGTGAGCTCACAAGTAAATCTTAGCCCTTCATCTCGAATCCATCCTAGCCATCTATTTTTCTCTCCTCTTCCTATAAATAAAAGGGCTGCATCCCTTCATTTGAACATCTCAAAATCCAGTAAGCTTATGCTGCCCTTTTGAGCCCAGGAAATCATCTTGGCAGCTTCATCATTTTCATCCTTATCATCCTCTTGAAATCCATTTCATGTTGTGCACATCATTGGAGAGCCATCCACATCTAGCAATCAAAGGAGCACATCAAGTGGAGCATTATCAAGGGGTGCCTTCACTTCATCAAGCTCAATCTGAAGGAGAAGGTAAAATAGCAAGGTAAAATGGTCTTTTCATGCTATTTTAGCATTTTGCAGGTTTATTTTGTTATGTTTTAATAATTTAACCTTCTAATCTATTTTCCCCTCTTCATTTTGACACTTTTCTATTATGTTTAGCGTGACTATCTGCTCTGACCGCAAGAAAGTTTGAAAATAGGAGAGTATGCTCTTGTTTATCTAGACAATCAGAAATCCATATTTTTGGCACTTTTCTATCTATTTAGTGTGACTGTCTGCTCTGTTAATATGTTTGAAATTTGTTAGGCGCTAATAGTAGTCTGCATTTTCTTTTCATTTTGTTTTATATGTTCTATTTAATCATAATTTGTCTGACCACAGGAAAGTGTGAAAGTAGGAGAGTATGCTCGTCTATCTAGACAATCAGAAATCCAGACCTTTGGCATTTTTTTTTTATTCTGTTTAAGTGAGGTTGTTTGCTCTGTTAAATCTAGGGTTTCTATTTGCTCTATTAAATCCAGGGTTTCTGTTTGCTCTGTTAAATCTAGGGTTTCTATTTTCTCTATTAAATCTAGGGTTTTTGTTTGCTTTGTTAAATCTAGGGTTTCTATTTGCTCTGCTAATTCTATTTTTTCGCCATATCTTCTTTATCTTGACTCCATTTTTCTCCAAACTTCACCAAATTCTCTGCATTGCTATTTTCCACATTTTCTTCCTTGGGGGCCTTATCCCAAAAATCCACTTTTTGAAGCCTAAATCCCATATTTCTCTATTTTTAGGGTTTGCCATAACTTCTTCCCCTTTTATCCAATCACCTCCAAATTTTTCTCATATTATCCATCTCCAACTTTTGCTTCTTTGTCCCTCTTTGACAAATTTTCCCATTCCTTCATCTCTCCTCCAAAATCCCCATTTTTTGCTTGTTTGTCCCTTGGAAAGTGGCAAAAAACCTAGTCAAACCCCATTTACCCATCAAAGTTTCCTTCAAATCCACATTTGTCATTAGTAAAAAAGTTTTTATTTATGTTTTTCTACTTATTTCCAAAAAATCAAAAAAATTAATATTTTGTCATTTTGTTGTCTTTTGCAGGACGCTTGTTGAAGACTCCATTTTTCAAACTACTAATCAAATTGTTTTGCAGGACACTTGTTGAAGACTCCATTTTTTTTTCAAAACTACTAATCAAGTTGTTTTGCAGGATGCTTGTTGAAGACTCCATTTTTCAAATCTACTAATCCAGTTGTTTTGCAGGTTGCCTAGCTGATTCAACCAAATCTTGTGCATTTATTTAAACTAGGCACCTAGCTATTAATTAAAATGGAATGAACCTTTGTTTTATGTGTCTTTAAGAAAAGCGCAAAGGTAGGAAAGTATGCTCTCGTCTTACTAGATGATCAGAAATCCAAACCCTCCAACCTTTTCTTGTTTGATTGTGTGTTTACCTCTAGCGGGTCTGCCCTCCAAACTTGCTCTTTGAGAAGGTAAGAGGGGAACGACCCAAGTGAGTACACCTGGACTTGGGTTTCCCAACTCACTATAATAAATAGGCCATTGACTATAAAAGGTTTAATGGTTGGGGCTATATGAGAGTTCACTCTTACATTGGGTGCTTAGTAGGATCCTAGAGATCTCAATCATGCTTGCATGACTACTAAGTTCTTGGTGCTTCGTTGGGCTATAGGCCTCAATTGCACTTGTGCAACTTTGAAGGGTAGCTCCTAATGGGAAGACTTACTAAACACCTTGTTCATAGTGGCCAAAAACCTTTTAGTCATTGGTGTAGGAGGTCGGACCTTTGAAGCCGCCCATATTTTTACAGCCCTTAGTAGAGACACAAAGTTTGCCATGAGGAGTTTTCATGGGAATTGATGCTTGGCTGCCCCGAGAAGTGAGTGTCGTGGAGGGGAGCCCGTGGGGTCAAGCATCTAAGTGTCCACTTTGGGTAAGCGTAGCTAGGAAACCAATTGGGATCCAATGACTATTGTCCTTGCTAGCCTTAAGAATGTTGTATATGAGCATGAGTGTCTTTGAGATAATATGCATTTGATCATTGTGTTTGCTTTGTTTGATGCATACTTGTGAAGAGAAGACTAAAAACACATCACTATCCCCAAACACTTTGCAAAAACACTTGTCAAGACACAAACAATTGTCCAAGTCATTACCCACACCAAGTCCAAAATTGCGTCAAAGCTTTGTCCATCCCATATTTAATAAGCCTAAGAGAGAAGCTAAGAGTCCATCCTCTCCATCAACATTCAAGTTTGTCCTTTGAAACACCAACTATCGTCCAAATTAGGGTGGTCGTATCCCTTCATACAACTTGCCATTCGAATTGATCCTTCATGTTCATAGCAAAGACAACCTAGTCATCAAGTTTCTTCTAAAACTGTACCTCCTCCATCAATCATCCTCAAATTTTCTAAGTCCTTTCATCACAAATTTTTTAAGTCCTTTCATTACAAATATTGTGTATGGTCACAACTCGATCCCAAAAGAAAAAGATGGTTGAACAACAATATGGCATGCCAGACATTGGTGTCCTATATGAAGATCCCATGCAACATCATACACAAAGTGGGCAACCTAGCAATCAAGATCAAAGCCAAAATCCTAACATGGTTAGCCAAGATGAACTTTGTCTGGAAGTGCAAACTTTCCTAGTAGACTCTTACAACCAAGAGATGATGGACAAGTTTATTAAACACAATCCTACTACACTTCTGAAAGCTCCTCTTGAAAACGGAGCTCAACTTCTGCTTGAGTTTAATAGATCTTCTCTCGCCCAACAACCACAAGGAGACCTCACTCCCACACAAAGTGCTGCACCTACTATTCAAACTCAATCAATTGCAGCCCCATCAATCATCCAAGCTCAATCAATGCCACCCGCAGTACCTCCCACCGTGGTCTCCATCCCACCTTCTTCCTCCTTACCATCTATACCACTATCAAATCTGATCTCATCTATTCTCCAACAAACTTCTATACCACCTCCTTCTATTCAATCACATATTTCTATTCCACAAACTTCCCTTCCTCCCAACAATGTCGCAAATTTTATCTGGGCCATATTCAATCCCGTCACAACCATTTGCGGACCACAACCAACTATCACACAAACCCCAGCGACATCGGTCATCACATCCCACATTCCCACATCCTCATCATATCAATATATTGGTGGTGGTGCACCTTCTTTGGCTCATAGAATTCTTGGGGAAAGTACAATTCATCATTATCAAAGCCCACAACAAGACCTCATCAAGTAAATTCAAGAAATGAAAATTATCATCAAGGACATGAAGCAAAGGACTAATAAAAGGAAAACTTACTCATTCGAAGAGTTTTTCCCTTGTCCTTATGATCCGTCTATATCAGTTGCACCATATCCCCCGGTATTTGAGATTCCCAAATTCACCAAGTATGAAGGCAAAGGAGACACCCACAATCATGTTTGAGAATTCCACATCTTATGCCAGGAAGTCTCCTATAGTGACCTTTATCTTCATAGAATCTTTCCCAAGAGTCTCATGCGAGACGCCCTGGCATGGTTCTCATCTTTACCACGAGGTTCCATTGTCTCTTTTCCAGACTTGGCAGAAAAATTTGTGGCCCACTATGCATACAACATGGGTAATGATGTTTCTATGATGGACCTATGTAATACAAAACAAAGGCCTGGAGAAACCTTCACCAATTTCCTACAAAGATGGTGACATCTTATGAAGAAATTCCAGTGGGACATGCCAGAACAACATCAAATTGAACTATTCCAAAAGAACTTGGTACCTGAACTTTCAAGACCCTTAATATCCCAATGCATCAAATCCTTCCAAAAATTGACCAATAAGGGCCTTTCCCTCGAACATGTCTTGTTGGAAGAAGGAACCTTGAAACATTACCAGAAGTCGACACAAAGTTCTTCCTCTTATCATAATGACAAGCCAAAATTCTGGTCCAAGAACAAAAACGTGGTCAATGATGGTGTAACTGATGCAAAGTGGGTCCAAACCATGGTCGCTCCCCCAAAATCCACCACCAATAATCATCAATTCAACAATCAAAATAATCAAAATCAATCCCAAAAACCTCACAACAATGTCTCAATCCAGGGACGACCACCCCAATCGAATAACAAGACTCCAAGAGATTTCACTCCTCTGGCTGAGCCTATTGAAATGGTGTTTCAGAAACTTGTCCAAGCAGGTGCAGTGGTTTTTCCAATCACTCACCCATTTGACCCCAATCAACCTAAACCAAGATGGTATAATGAAAATGAGTATTGTGAATACCATCGTATCAAGGGACATGATACACGCAAGTGTATGAAACTGAAGATCTACATACAAGATCTCATTGATAGAGGTGAGATTGAAGTAACAAATGCAAAACCTGGTAATAACAATAACAAACTCAAAATGTACCAGAAACCCTTCCCGAATCATGATAAAGGAAAAGGCTCATCATCTAACGCAATGGGTTATGACTACACTAATCACATAACTCGCTTTGATTTTTTAGTAGGTCGCATTGAACCTATAGACAATCATGTCAATGTCATAACCATCCAAGGAGTCAATCCTCCTTCTTCCCAAAGTAGAACAAATCCTACTAGGATAGTCAGTCAAGGCGCCATGCCTTCCACCTCCCATTTCCAGAATGATGGCAATGCAACTACATGCTGAGGTAAAGTCACCATCCAAGGAGTCCCTCCCCCACCAAACCCCCCACCCATGTCTTCCACCCGCCGATATGACCTCCTTGATCAACTTGGAAGACACCTGTGCAGATCTCCATTTTGGAACTTCTCAAGACTTCCCCAGTCCATAAAGAAATTTTGGAACAAGCCCTTCTCCAATCACACATTCCTGATAACATCAACGCCACCCAATTCCAAGCTCTCATTGGAAACCTTGCTGCCCAGCAACACATTGTATTTAACTCCAAAGATGCTCCCATAGATGAAGACCATAACAAACCTTTGCACATCGAAGCTCTCATCCACAAGCACAAGGTCAAATGTATCCTGATAGATGGTGGATCCGGGCTTAATCTGTGCACATACAAATTAATAAAACAATTGGGACTTTCTGAGGATCTGATAGACACATCAGGAAGGATCACAATAAAAGCATGTGATGATGCAGAAAGAATTTCAAAGGACATGATCACCTTACCTCTTCAAGTGGGCCCCATTACAATTGAAACCCCTTGTCAAGTACTAGATCTTGATCTCCCCTACAACATTCTCCTCGGGAGGTCATGGATTCATTCCTTGCAGGTCGTACCCTCCACCTATCACAAATGCATCAAATTCCCCTATATTGGAAGAGTGATCACTATCAAAGGTGATCCCCAACTTTTTCAATATTGCAAACTATTAGAGGGGAAGCATCTGTATCATTGCCCACTAAATAGACCCTCGCCAATGCCTCCATCTGACACATCAAATGTTGCCTCCACATCATCCCAACCAAATAATCAAATCAAGATCTTGGACAATGGCTATGGAGAATACAAATTGGAGGACATCTTATTGATAGACAACCTCCCTCTCTCTCCTAAGTCATTTAGAAAACCAAAAGAGCTCAAAAAGGACCCGAAACCAGTCATGCAATGCCAAAACACCACCTTCCAACAATGGGGCCCACTTGATAATGAGAGCCTCAAATTAGATATCTCTTCATGGCTGTACAAAGAAGAGGATGAAGATCCTGCAAGAATATCCAAAAAAATGTACCCAAAAGCATCTACCATAGTTGAAAAAATGGGTTACAAAGGACACGATTTGGCACCAGAGGAGAAAGGAAGAAAAGCACCTATAAATCCTATCTCCTACAGATACAACAAAGGCTTGGGGTACACCCCGGTGCCTAAGATTACTATTGTCGGTTCCCCTTCTAGTCCTTCTTCAAATGTTGAAAGTGTTGATGAAGAGGAATTCCATGAAATGCCTTATGAATACAACAAAGATATCTTCTTGGACGCTTACATCAATACCATCACCCCCGTAACCCTTCCCACTTCACATGAGATACATCTTGTCCATCCTGAACTTATTGACTGGGGCCAATGAGAAAAACCCACTCTAGATATCTGCACCGACGATAATGCTCTCATTACTATCCTGACGGTGCCAAACCTAGAAGATTGTAATAGAATTGAGGGTATTAAACTACATGAAAAGGGATAGTTTGGTAGTCAGGTCAATTCCCTTAGCCACAAAAAAGATAATAAAAGGAAAAGACATGATTCCCTAGGTGAAATCCTCCCCGAGGTACCTTTGGATGAGCAAAAAATAAAAACAAAGGGCGTATCCGAAAGTGAAAACCTTGAAAAGGCACTTAACGATGAGGGATTTGACCTCCCTACCATTGGTTATCTTCCACAGGACAAATCAAATTTGATGATAGAAGAAACAGACAGCATCAACATGGGCACCAAAGTCATTCCAAAAAATGTGCTCATTGCCAAATCCCTCACAAAAATAGAGAAACAAGACTTCATCAACTTCCTTACAAAGGTAAAAATCAATTTTGCATGGTCCTATTCCGATATGCCAGGGTTGGATCCTGCCTTGGTGGTTCACAATCTCACCATCCGCCCAGATGCAAAACTTGTAAAACAAAAATTGTGCAAAATGCACCCACATGTTGCACTCCTAGTCAAGGCAGAACTCCAAAAGATGTTAGACGTAGAATTTATCAAACCAATAGATTATGCTGAATGGGTCTCCAACATTGTAACTGTTGGAAAACCTACTAGGGGCATCTGCATCTGCACAGATTTCTGAGATCTAAATATAGCTTGTCCTAAATATGATTTCCTGCTCCAAACATGGATATGATTGTGGACCTTATAGCAGGACATGAGATGTTGTTGCTTATGGATGGATTCTTTGGATACAACCAAATCAGGATTGCAGACGAGGATCAACATAAAATTGCATTCATAACACCATGGGGGACTTTCTGTTATCGGGTCATGCCTTTTGGTCTCAAAAATGCTGGAGCTACATATCAACCTGCAATGACAACAATTTTTCATGACCTCTTACACAAAATTATGGAGGACTATGTGGATGATCTGCTAGGCAAATTTAAGACAAGACAATAACACATTCCCATTCTAAAGCAGATCTTTGAAAGATTAGAAAAATATAAACTACGGCTAAATCCAAAAAAGTGTGTGTTTGGAGTCACATCGTGAAAAATATTAGGATTCATTGTTTCCCACAGAGGCATCGAGGTCGATCCTGCAAAAGTAAAAGCTATCATAGAAATGCCTCCACCAAAAACTCTCAGACAACTACGCAGTCTCTAGGGAAAACTCCAATCTGTCATGCGTTTCATTTCACAACTAGCAAATAAGTGCCATCCATTTGCACACCTCCTATGCAAGGATACAAAATTCAAATGGGACTGCTTATGCCAAAAGGCCTTTGAGAAACTAAAAGAATATCTAGCATCACCTCCGGTATTGATGCCTCCTGCTCCTAGAATACCCCTTATTTTGTATATACGCGCTACTGCAGTGGCATTGGGGGCATTATTGGCACAAATAGATGATCAAGGGAAAGAACATGTCATTTACTACATCAATCATACACTGGTAGGGTATGAACTCAACTATACCCCCATTGAAAGAGCATGCTTGGAATTAGTGTTTAGCACACAAAAACTCCAACATTATATGCTAAACAACAAAACAAAACTAATTGCTAAAATCGATCCACTTAAATATCTCTTGTCTAAAGCTTCTCTCACTAGTAGAATGACTAAATGGGTTATGCTCTTAAGTGAGTTTGACATTGAATATGTGGATAGAAAAGAAATCAAGGGACATGTCATTGCAGATCAGTTGGCTGAAGCTCCACTTCCAGGTGACCATCCTCTTCTCGCAGAACTACTAGATGAGTTCATTATGACTGTTACTACATCCTCCACATGGAAATTGTATTTTGATGGCTCCTACACTCAAAATGGATCGAAGGTAGGAATATTATTGGTCACACCTCAAGGAGATGGCATCCCAAAATCATACAAGATAGCCTTTGCATGTACCAACAACATAGCAGAATATGAGGCCCACATCACAGGTTTATGCTTGGCTTTCCACTAGAAAATAAAGGAATTACAAGTCTATGGCGATTCCCAGCTCATCATAAAACAAGTCAATGATGAATACCAAACAAAAGATGATAAACTCCATCCCTAGCATACCATGGTTGAAGATCTTAAGCAAAATTTCATGGCAATCAAGTTTGACCAAATCCCACGAACAAACAATAGGGCTGCAGATGCAATGGCCACCATTGGCTACCTCCTTCAAATGCCAGCACATAGTTAGAAGTGTGAGTTCTTGGTCGAGCAATTGTTTATACTGGCATATGACCTACCAGAGTCTGAAATGGTGTGTGTTCTCGTTCGTCCCGAGTCCCCTTGGTACCAAGAAACCTTCTCTTTCCTCAAAGACAACACCATTCCCCCACAACTCACCAAAACCCAACAACAAACCTTCATCCGCCGATGTGCCCGTTATACCATCCTTGCAGACACCTTGTTCAAAAGGAATTTTGATGGTTCCCTCCTAAGGTGTTTAGATAAATAAGAAGCAGAATGGGCATTACACGAAGTACACGAGGGTATCTGTGGGCCACACTCAAGTGGACTCACATTGGCTAAAAAACTTTTGAGAACAGGATACTATTGGCCTAAAATGGAAGAAGATGCATACAACTATGTGAAGAAATGCATCCCTTGCCAGTAGCATGGTGACAAGATTCATGCACTGTCACAAGAATTGCAGCCATTCATTACACCATGGCCCTTCTCGTAGTGGGGGCTTGATCTCATTGGGAAAATCTACCCTTCATCTTCCAATGAACATAAATTCATTATCACCGCCACTGAATACTTCACCAAGTGGGTAGAGGCTATCCCTCTTACTCTCACTACCGACAAGCAAATATCCAAATTCATCCTGAACTACCTAATCTGTCAGTATGGTATCCCAAAATTTATCATCATAGATAATGGTAAACAATTTAAAAAATAGGATGTCAAAGAACTCTGCCAAAAATTCAACATCCAACACCGCTTCTCCACTCCATATTACCCCCAAGGCAATGTCCAAGCTGAGGCTTCTAATAAAACCCTAATAAAAATCCTCAAAAAGATAGTCAATGAAGCGGGCCATGATTGGCACCTCCAAATCCATCCTGCATTGTGGGCCTACCACACCCCCATAGGCACCACTCCTTATTCCCTAGTATTTGGTTTTGAAGCCATCCTTCCCCTTGAGATTGAGATCCCCTCTCTAAGGGTATCACTGCAAAACATCCTACTAGAGGAAGAATATAGAATTGCTCGCTTACAAGAAATATAATTTTTGGATGAAAGGCGCCTCAAGGCCTTGAATCATCTCCGGGTATATCAAAATTGTCTGCGCATGAGTTATCACTAAAAAATCAGAACCTGAGAATTCCAAGTTGGTGATCTTGTCCTCGTGGAGAATCAAAAAAATCTACAAGAAAGAGAAAAGAAAGGCAAGTTCAAGCCTAATTGGCTTGGACCAATGTAATCACAGCGAAATATGGATCAGGAGCTTATCAGTTGGCTACTCCTGAAGGCGATCCTTTGGATGATCCAATGAATATCATGCACCTTAAAAGATTTTATACTTAGTCCTCAGAAAGTTTTAAATGGTCCAAAAAAATAAAAAATCAAGAAAAAAATTAAAAAATCAGAAAAAGATCCTAAAAAAATCATCACTTTGGTGAAAACCTGGCAAACAGGTGCCTTATGACACAAATTTTATTTTATTAAAAAATCAGAAAAAGAAAGAAAAACAATTTGTCCATTAGTGAAAACCACTTGGTGGTGCTATGGACAAGTACCTTGGTGAAAACCTTTGTGCAGGCACCAAGGTAAATAATCAGATCCAATGTATATCATGTCAATACTACAAATCATCTGCCATCTAGCCCACCCATGCGCAACATTCCTTCTTTTCTGCCTCCCAATAAAACATGTGTATGATGAGGAGTCTTCACCTGAGTCATGAACAGGGAATGTCCCATTGAAACTGAGCTTTTATGCCTCTGTGTAAGCTTCAAGAAGTCTTGAGCAACAATCCCAAGTCCATCCTAGTTCTACTCTTGGCAAGAGGTATCATTTGGTTGCAAGGAAGAGACTTGTTAGATTTTGTTAGATCTTTTCATATAGACTTGCATCTTTGCCCTACAACTGCCACTATTTACAACTGCCTAGATTCTTTCATATCTAGGTACGTTATGATAGGCACATATTGGGGCATATTTTATAGTATGGAATGTTTTGGATTCTTCTTATATAAACTGACAACCTGGTACTAGTGTTTACCAACACTTACCTTCTCGTGTACAAGAGGTATTGGTGTGTTTGAGGGTTTCCTTGCACGAACCCACAATTTTGTATTAGTGTTTCTTAACACTTGCATTGTTGTGTGCAAGAAATTCCCATTTGTCTACAGAGCTAGTCCATGCCCTGGGTTTCTCATGGCATCCTAATTTCTATAATTAGTGGTGCAAGTCACTCAAGGCAACATCAAACTAGGTTGACTCTCCACATTTGTTGTGCACAAAATCTCACCATCATTCCATCAAATCCTAAACTCAATAATCCCATGGAGTTCTCAATTGCCCCCATTTTCCTCCATGGTCTTGCATCTCTTATTCTTCTTTCCAAATACCTCATGACTACTTCATATATCTTCCTAAGTTATCCCTTCCACCCTAATTTTTCTTCCTCTATTTCTTCCTCACATAATCAATTCCGATTCTGATTCATGTCTTATACAGGATGTATCCTTCCTAAAACTAGACGCTCTGATCATGACTTATACAGGTTGAATCCTTCCTGAAACTAATGTTGTGATCGATCATGTCTTATATAGGATGAATCCTTCTTGAAACTAGACATTGTGATTGATCATGTCTTATACAGGATGTATCCTTCCTGAAACCAGACGCTCTGATCATGTCTTATACAGGATGTATCCTTCCTGAAACCAGACGCTCTGATCATGTCTTCTATAGGATGAATCCTTCTTGAAACCAGACATTGTGATCAATCATGTCTTATACAGGATGTATCCTTCCTGAAACCAGATGCTCTAATCATGTCTTATATAGGATGAATCCTTCCTAAAACCAGATGTTGTGATCAATCATGTCTTGTACAGGATGAATCCTTCCTGAAACCAGACATTGTGATCGATCATGTCTTATACAAGATGAATCCTTCCTAAAACCAGATGTTGTGATCAATCATGTCTTAAACAAAATGAATCCTTCCTGAAACCAGACGTTGTGATCGATCATGTCTTATACAGGATGAATCCTTCCTGAAACCAGACGTTGTGATCAATTATGTCTTATACAGAATGAATCCTTCCTGAAACCAAACACTTTGATTATGTTTGTCTTATATAGGATGAATCCTTCCTAAAACCAGACTGAATCTAGATCTTATCAATCAAATTGAATCAAATCTATTGGGAAATCAATCTCACAAAACTCCAAAGATCAATTACCTCAATTGATTTCCCAAGGGGGCATCACCATACCGTAGTCTATCAATCAAGAGCTAGGGCATCCTATCAAACCAATATCAACATCAAAACAAGATTATTCTTTAAATCAATGCATCATCACACCTCGCTTCAAAGAGGGGCAAAATGTAGACACTTAAAAATAATTATTTTAATTATTTTTAATGCCTCACATAATTAGTTAATTAATTTTGTTAATTCAAATTCTCCTCAATATTAATTAAATATAATTAATATTGTCACTATAGCATGTGATTGATTTATTTAATAAATCAATCCATTTCTTTATTCTTCTAAAAAATCAAATCCTCATAAATCTTCTTCTTAGCTAATTAATTTCAATTAATTAGTTAACCTACATGATTTCTACAAATCATCTTCTTAATTCATCATTAACCTAATAAATTCTTCTAGAAACTCCCTAAACTCACTTAACATTATTCTTCTAATTTTTTATTCCCTCCACTCATTCTCTCTCCTAGTCTAATCCTAATCCTACCTAACATTTCCTCCAATCCCCCTCCTAATGAATCGCTAATGGTTAATCGTCATGATTAGCCACAAAGTCAACTCCTTGCTTTTAAATAATCTTTTCCTAGGTGAATGTAAGATTTTCAAAATCTCACATTCCTCTAGGTATCCCCTCTCTCAAGGAATTTTTAATTCCTCTTTTATTCCTCCAATCCCCATAATATCCTTTTTGGGAGAATTTTTTAATTCCTCCAATGCACCTTATGGAGTGTGGAGATACGAAATGCCTTTAAGGCATATTTCTTGGTCTCCACACCCTCTCTTGGAGCTTGTGTGAGCTCACAAGTAAATCTTAGCCCTTCATCTCGAATCCATCCTAGCCATCCATTTTTCTCTCCTCTTCCTATAAATAAAATGGATCCATCCCTTCATTTGAACATCTCGAAATCTAGTAAGCTTATGCTGCCCTTTTGAGCCCAAGAAATCATCTTGGCAGCTTCATCATTTTCATCCTTATCATCCTCCGAAAATCCATTTCATGTTGTGTACATCATTGGAGAGCCATCCACATCCAACAATTAAAGGAGCACATCAAGTGGAACATTATCAAGGGGTTCCTTCACTTCATCAAGCTCAATCTGTAGGAGAAGGTAAAATAGAAAGGTAAAATGGTCTTTTCATGCTATTTTAGCATTTTGTAGGTTTATTTTGTTATGTTTTGATCATTTAACCTTCTAATCTATTTTCCCGTCTTCAATTAGAAATGGCTAATATCCTTCATAGAAAGTAAGTATAGCCTTTTTTAATGGTAAAGCTAGTAAGCTTATGTCATGTTCAGATTTGCAGACTAGAGAGAGCCCATTTTGAAGAAATGATCATGATCATCTTATCAAAAAGGGTGCAGTCCCAGTAATAAGGAGCAGATAAATTCATGATCAGAGGAGCTGGTGAATGTCTAAGATCTTAGCTAGGATGTTAAAAGGATAAGGTACATATTTTACAAAGAGTGAATTAATGAATGGAAACATCAAAAAACCCTAGCAGAGATCTTAGTCATGCTAAGACATGGTAGTAGTCATGGAGTAATATTATAGTCACAAATAGAAGCAAATAAGACAATAAAGGTCATTAAAGAAATAATGTCAAAGGCACATTCAAGGAATACAAATATAATAGCCAAAAGCCTATAGGTTTTTAAGGGCATCATTGAATGAAGGGATACCATGAATACAGAAATCCTTCAAACTATAAAAGAAAGCTTCATATTTGCTAAAAGGTATAACACTTTGACAAAAGAAGGGGTGAAGCACTCATAGCCTTAGATGGAGTGATACCTATGTGAGAATATAGGTATCCATATCTTATATATGACAACATGCAATCACAATAATTTATCATGATTAGAAATATTCAAATCAGGCAATAGAGTCATCATAGGAATAGTCATAAGTGCAACCCTTAATACATAGTAGATCAGTGGTAAGTAGATGAATGAGCCAATCAATACAAATATGTATTCATAGTTGACATTAAAATAAAAATATATGAGGGCTTGCAAACCTAAATCCTAAAGAACATGTTGGTTACCCAAAGGGTTTACACTGCAATAGACATAAACAAAGTTGAATCTTCAGATTATCTATGGAGAAGCCAACTCCAACTATCAATATCTTCTAGAACTTGGACCAACTATGACAAGGATTTTGCAAGACCTAGGAGGGGGATCCCTTCATGAATCTATAATCTCTTCACCATACTCAAAAATTTACACCAAAACTAAGCAAATAATCTCATATAAAGGCTCAACAAAGAGGGAGAATGCTCAAGAATGGTGAATACTTCAGTGATCCTCAACCTATTGGAGCATGAGATGGATAAAACATGAAATGACATAAATAAAATAAAATTTATTCTAATAATCAACAATTTGTAACAAATACAAATGAACATAGCATAAAACTGATTGTAAAGACTTAAAACAAGCTAGGATCAATGTCTTATTCCATTGGGTGCTTGAATTCAAAGGACATAAAATGAACTATAATATAATTTTATTTAATAGCATTCAGGTCTAATATAATATTGACTTATAATATTTCTTATCTACTTTCCCAACCTAGAAAACTTATCACAACTTTGAACAAGCCCTATCACTTTGCAATTTTGTTTTAGCATTTAATTGATCCCTTAGATCAAAGCATAAACTAAAACTACATACATCACAACAATGCACTGAATGAAAGAAATCCTTGATTTTATTTCATTCAAAAGATGATATAATTGTAAAATGGAGAGAAATAGATCGGAATTGTATTTCTATTGAATAAATTTGCTATTTTTGTCATAAAATAGTTTACATATAACTCCTTCAATAACTTGCAAAAATCTTGACACAAGACTCTTATCTATTTCTCTACAAAATCTTTACAATTTGCTCATTTTCACCCAAAACCTGCTACAAGAACCTATGACTCTAAATTTTAGAAAAAACTAAGTAGAAAGATCAAATTCAGAACCCTCTCTTGGCCTTGAATTCCCTTTTATAGAAAATAAGGGAGCAAACAAACTACAGGACAAAGGAGACACCTGTCATTTAAAAATGACCTGTTACACAAAATTATGTTACAAAATATTCCTCTTTAAGAAATGTCACAACCAACACCAAATATCTACAACCGATTCATCATTATAATTTATGCACTTTATCTCTTTTTGTTATTGTCGATGAAGATCTGAAACAAGCCCACCATGTTGTTGTTCATGTCCAAAAAGGTAGCTATTGTAAGGAAACAAAATCGCCTGCCAGACTATCACATCAAATAGTTAACTAATTGTTTGCAGTCCTTACTCCTCCTTCAAGTAAGTATTACTCCATTCACCATACTCTTCATTTGATGGCCATTTGAAATTCATAACCTCATCAGCCTTAGCTCTATGTGGAGTATATTTGACTGCTACCTGATTTGCCTCTCTTTCAAAAGACAAAAAAAAATTCCTTGTACATATTACTTTGTCCATGTTATCCTCCAACATGCCAATATCCAGCTCCTCACAAATTGCTTCTACTTGGCTATTGATGACCCTTTGTGCCTCTTGTTTAAAAAGTTGTAAAGGCTTAATTGCCCCATTTTCATCCACAATACCTGGTAAAAGTGTTTCATTCAGCTTACTAAAATTACCCATCAACTCCCTTATCTTTCTTTCTATAATTTCTGGCAAAATTTGGGCTTCCTGCATTGACTTCATCAACAAATGGGCTAGCCAAAGAATAGGTGGCCTCTCAGCATGGTATTTGGAACCCATTAACATTATTATAAATTTATATCACCTTTGTAACTACTTTGTAAACAATGGGATTGCCACTTCCTTATGTCTATCAAAACTTTGAATAGTGTTACCCTCCTTATTTTCCTAAGGTATTTTGTTCTCACATCATTAAAATAAGCAGTGTTTTATTTAGTTTGGGCTTGTGTAAGTCTTGATTTTTGTCTTGTTGAAGTTTTTCTTGAACTCGATACTTTCGGTTGAACCTCTTAAAATTTCAACGTTCAAGTTCAAGTGGAGTATGTACTATTTTGGATTAGCTTTCAAAGAGTCAAGGTCTTTGTAATAACTATCATTGAACTTGAACTATTGAACCTTTTCAAAGTTCAAAGTTCAAGGTTCAAAGTTTTGAAAGTTGAGTCCTGTTTGCATCTTGTTCTTGTAATATGTGAGATGTGGCATTTTGGTGTCTTTGTCTTGGTTTGTCCTTTTCTGTTCTTTTGAACTTGAACTCTTGAACCACTTCTTAGGGAGCTCAAAGTTATAAGTTCAAGGTTCAATGAATCGATGACTTTGGAGATGAAGAAGCACCGCATCAGTAGCAATCATATAAAGAATATTCCAAATTTAAAAGGTAAACCTCAAGGGAATGAGTTGAGATGAGGAAACATACTTGAAAATAATCATTTAAATGAAATGCATGGAGGGGAAAGACTTGTAATTAATGAATTGTCAGAATTAAGTCTTTTCAAAGTATTTTGTTACAAATAAGTATGTAGTTACAAATCATAGCAAATCATGTGACCGATTTTTAAGCCTGTCCTCAAGATTTGTTTTGTTTTTAAAAAATAATTACTTTCCTTCTTCATTTGCCAAATTTGGTAAGTAAAGGATTTTCACAGGCGATATTTCTTATTCATGACCCTTTGAATTCACAACTCCGTGTGAAAGGTGAGTTAAAAATATTCCTTCCATTCCTATGATTTCATATTTGAAAGATTTATTGGGTAGTCCTATTGGTTTAGTTTGTTTCCCTTGTGTTTTTCATATTTGTAAATCCAAAATGAGACCAAAATTGCCTAAGACAAACCAAAAGTCATGGTTAGTTTGTTCCTTGCCTGAGTTAGGGGATACTTTCCAACTATTTGTAGATTTAGATGAATTTCATGAAAGGGAATGAAATTATTCTAGTTCTCCCTTAATGCAGAAGATTCCAGATAGTGGGTAAATAGAAGCGACAACTTTCCCTCTAGTAGTGTCATGTCCTGAGCTGATTTTGGAGTGCATGAATAGATATGACCCTGTTGAGAGATGTATAAAAGGTGTGGATGGTGAGGTTCTACTCAAGATTAATTGGGAGGTCATTGCTATTGTGATGAAAATTCCTGAGAAAGAGCAGTATGAGGATTGGATAGTTTTTAAGTCTCAAGGGCTCTTCTCTAAGAAGAAATTATTGTATAGAAGTGTCATTGCAAGAAATTGGCTATTAAAATTTCAAACGGGAGGTTCTCGGCTGCCAAGTCTATTAACCCAGGAACACTTAATCAAAGAGGTAAAAGATATAGTTATCATGTTACACAGAGTAAGGGGGAACCAAGTTACTTTCTATTGGGAATATTTGATGTACTTCTTCATTCAGGTCATCCTTGGTGATAATAGATATATTGATTGGGCATAATTGATTGCAGACAAGCTACATGAGGGTTTGAGTTTCTTCGGTTATAATAACTTCTATATGTCGTCATACATCTTGTATTGCATGGAATGTGTTAGGCCATGGTCTAGTTTACATAATGAAACATGGATTGATGGTATGAAAATATATGAATACCACCCACATATGTAGCAACATAGGTCTTGTGAAAATTATTGTAAGTTGCATGATATATTTCTAGGCAAGATGGTGTTTGAATTGAGGGATAATATTCATAAAAGATTGTCAGATGAAGCCATGTAGTTAATAAGTACTTATGGCTGCTACTTCATACAATTTCCTAGGTTTACTTACCTAAGGGTAGGAGGTTTTGAAGGAGAACCTTATAAGCTGCCTAGGTATGCCTTTGACAAGCAGATTTTGATAAAAATATGCAGGAAACTAGCTTACATTGATATGAAGTATAGAGATAAACATCAGTCAGGTGTCTCATTTCTTATTGAATTGACATATTTCATCTGTAATAGTGTCTCTGATGCTTTAAATTTAGAATTAGATTTTAAGAAGTTCAATTTTTCAGATGTATGGACCTTGAGTTAATTTTGATGCCAAAGGATTTTCTACTGCACATCTAACATTGAGAAAAGACTTCACTCATGTACCAAATATTGAGGACTTATGGGCTAACTGTTGTGATGAATTTGAAATTAGGAAGAGGGCACATCAAAGGTTTACTTTACATTAGGACATAGTTTATTATCTAAAAATGAATGTTGCTAATGTTGAAGACAATGATTGTGAATTGATTAATCCCAATTTATAGATAGTATACAAAAAGGAGTGATTCTAGAGGTGGACTGGGATAAAGATGAAGAGGATCAGATTCAAACAAGGATATTTCAAAGTCATTAGAAGGACTAGAAAATGGTTAAGAGGATGAAGAGGGGAAAATTTCAAGAAAAATCCCAACTTCACCCTCTGAGGTTCCAGTAGATAACTCTCTCATCACACCTTGTATTACGGGTTCCTAAAAAATATAGGTTAAGACTGAACAGGTAGCAAGGCCATTGAGGGTCAAGAAGGAATTGACTCCTACTAGGATCACTCGATCTAAAACCAAAAAAAAAGTAAAGCAACCAGCTATGGATTTGATAGTTGATTTGGATGCCCTACATGGACAACACTCTACCCCATCTAGACTTAGAGGCACAAAACATTGATAATAGAAGTGATAATCAGCAGGTGGGTGATGTGATAAACATTGCTAACACATTGGTGGTAAAGAAAGGAAAGGAAGCTGAATCTAGTTTTGATAAAGATCCTATGCACACTGGACCTCTATGGTTAGAAAACAATCTAAGTAATAAGAAAAGAAATATACTTTATGCTTCAATTCTATTAGAGGATATGGTAAGTGTAGTGTCCACCCTCAACTTGACTTGTTCTGACTAGAGTTGACTTTTAATTCATGCATGATAGGCATTATTGGGCATAGGCTATTTTAGATGATTTATATGATGTTGATACTATCATTATTGATTGTGTGATTTATTAGTCACTATATACTTATTATGTGATTAATTATTAAAAGATTATATTGATCATGTGTTTTGATGAGCATGAATTCTACATGCCTTACTATAATCATGAACTATATTAATCATGCACTTGATGATGTTTTTATGTACTCACCATATTTAATGATTATCTATGATGAGTTGATCATATGTTGTGTTTGATTGTTGTCTGACTATCTTTGGGATAGAGACAATGCCACATCACGCATTGTGAGCAAGATGTGTCATTACGACTCTCTAACCCTTGTCTGTTATTGTATGCGGGAAAAGTGGGCGAATAAAACTAAATATATGAAAATTTATTAGAATACTAGTCCACACACACACACACAGGAACTCTTGATGCAAGCTATGGAGTAACGTAGTGTTACTCAGCTTCCCAAAGAGGGTCCCATGGTTCTCTATCTCACAATGTCCCTCAAACCAACGTTTTTGCTCTCAGATCACTGAGCAAAATGGTTTAGGGATGGCAAATATGAGAACGAGAGATGCTTTTGATTGATTTTAGTATGAGATGTGTTGTAAGCTATGTTTGATGCTAAAATGCAATAAACTAAATGATAAGATGACAAGATCAGTATGAATACTATCCTAGCATACTATATTTAGTCTATGATTGAACTAAAATGATAAAGAAAGTAATCTAAGCATGCATATTAGTCTAATTTATGATCTAAAAGAGGCTAAATGATGAGCATAAAGATGATATGAAAGCTTGAAAGAATTTGAGCATAAGTGTAATGCTTCAAATTTGAAAGATGATTGTTTAGAATGGAGGAATGAGGGCTCTATTTATAGCACAAACAGGGCAATGGATGGTCAAGATTGAATGGTTTAATCAAGGGTCAGGTTTGAAAGTTGGGGATCCATGTGCACAATTTGTACCAATGAAATGGTGACAAGTGTCAACATAGGATTGGGTTGAGAGAAGAGGTTGGAGGCATTAAAGGCCTGAGAAGACCTCATGGTTATCTAAAGGCTAAGGGTCAAGTCTAAGTTAGGCTTACCCACTGGATTAAGAGTTAATCCAAGGATAAACCTTTGTGCAAATGATTAAGAGATAATCATGGTCAAAGCATTAATGGCCTGATGAGACCCTTGGGTTGGATAGAGGTGAGTCAAGACAAATGTTTTAACCATGTGGGAGGGTTTGAATTAACCATTAATGATTATTGGAGACTTTAGAGATTAAGTGGTTGAAGGTTGGAAGCCTTTAATGGTTTTCAAAGACTTTAAGGGTTTTAGTGGTTGAAGGTTGAAAACCTTCAATGGTTATCCAAGACTTTAAGCCTTTTGAGAAGTGACTTCCCTTTGCTTAAGGATGTGACAAAATTTAGAGGAGGGTTAGGTTAATTAGAAGCAATTAGAAGATTCTAGAAAGGATTAGAAAGGGGTTTGGGATTTTGCAAGTGGATAGGGGGGATAATAGGATTTAATTTGAATTAAATGATTTTATTCAATTTGGTTGCAATTTGGAGAAATTAAATAAATATGATTTATTCAATTTGGGATAACTATTTAATTAAATTTGAATTTAATTAAAAGTGGCTAGGGGGATTTAATTGAATAAAATGATTTATTCATTAAATAGGTATAGTGAATTTAATTTAAATAAATTGAATAATTTATTTAATTAAATAGAAGAATGTGGATAATTTAATTAAATTGAATTTAATCAAATAGAAAAATGAACATAAAATATTCATTTAGGAATGTGGTCATTTTTATACATCTACATTTTTCCCCTCTTTGAAGTGACGTGTGTGCACATGTTATTTCAAAGAAAATGATGTGTTTTTGTGATTTTATGATCAAATGCAATTTTTGTTGTGTCGCTCTTTTGATTTGCAAGTCGTGCCCTAGATTCGATGTGTGAAGCCCCCTCGGGAGATGAATCAATTTTGAAGATTTTTGATTTAATTTGATGAAGTTCGTATGAGGTGTAGGATTTCGTGTATGTAAAAAGTGTGTAGATTGATTCATCTCCCGATAAGTTATAGCTGTTTTGGTATAGGGGAGACCGCGACCATATTACAGGTCCAGTTGGCTAACCGTAATTTCATTTTCCTCTTATAAAAGGGGAAAAGGGCTCAAATTAGGTTCATTTGTGCTTTGTTGACTTGTGAAGAAAGAGAATTTGCTCTGGAGAGAAAATGCCTATTCCTTATCACAGACACCATTTCGAGTGCGTCCGGAGATATCGGAGACCTGCAGCGCGTGGACCACCAGTAAGTCAACATTTTTGACCCCTTTTGGATTTTTCATTTTGTCATTTTTAAGCGTTTTTTGATTTTAAAAGTTCGGATATTTCATTTTAGCGCGTTTAGGGTCTGTTATAGCGCATACACAGTGTAGAGTAGCGCATCAACTTAAAATTTAGGGGTCGCGTCCGAAAATGTTGGTTAACGCATAGGATTTTTAGGTTAGCGCGTGCACGTAGAACAACACATGTAAAGTGGTGGGTAGTGCGTCGCATCCACAGGTTAGCGCGTAGGACTAACCTAGTGCATAGAGCCGCCGGGGTTCGCATAGGGAAGGGGATTTAGCACGTAGGGATAACCTAGCGCATAGGGTTAAAATGGTAGCGCTTAGGGAAGGGGATTTAGCGCATAGGGATAACCTAGCGCATAGGGCTAAAATGGTAGCGCTTAGGGAAGGGGATTTAGTGCGTAGGGATAGCTTAGCGCATAGGGCTAAACGGGTAGCGCCTAGGAGAGATATATTAGCGCGTAGACAGAGTCTAGCGCATAGGACAGGTTAGGTAGCGCAGTGGAGGAAAAGAGTAGTGCGTAGACAGAGTCTAGTGCATAGGATAGATAGATTAGCGCGTAGGAGAAACAGCCTAGCGCGTGGGGGGTGTTTTAGCGCATTGAAGATCTGTTTTAGCACATCAGAACAATTTTGCAGTTTTGGCCAAGTTGAAAATGTGTTTTTTGTGCCTGTCATGTTTTTGATGAATTTACCCAAGATGAGTATTTGTATAACTTGTTTTGATGTGCAATTTTCCAAGTTATGTATAGATATCAATCTGTTGTTGTGATCAAAATATGATGTTTTTGCGTGGTCTGTTTTAAGTTCAATGTATGTGAAAGCCTGAGTTGTTTTACAAGCCGATATGGGTTGGAAACTTGAGTTGTTTTACAAGTTTTGATATGGGTGGGAAACTTGAGTTGTTTTACAAGTTTATGTGATTTTGGTACTTGAGTTGTTTTACAAGTTTTGATATGGTTTTTGAAGAACTTGAGTTGTGTTACAAGTTGATATGAAATGATATGATTTTGAACTTTGATTGTAGATGAGCAAATTGTTTCATGTTGTTGATGTAAGTTTGATTTTGATATCTTTGTGTTGATGTGGAAACTAATATTGGATATGTTTTTGTTTGTCGACAGGAGCGATTGGGTATTGTGCAGTCGAGGGAAAGATTTCTGAGACCATGGACACTGATACCGAGATTGTCACAGGCAGACTTGGACATTATAGAAAGATGTGGATTGTCCTCTCTTCTAGATATGCCTCGGTTCACTATGAACTGGGGACTTTTGACAGCGTTGGCAGAGAGGTGGCATAGCGACACGAACACCTTTCATTTTGCCACTAGAGAGATGACAGTGACACCGGAGGATTGCTACCGGATTTTGTGCATTCCTGTGGTAGGGACACTGCTACCCTACAAGCAGTCAGAGGAGGGTGGCACAGAGGCACTGCACCTCATATTTCATGATGAGACTGTCTGTGGATATGAGATTCCCTGGTAGGAGTTTTTGGATCTGGATTATGCACCATTGCCATCTGTATTGGCAGGTTTTATTGGGGGATTCCTTTGTCTTGATCACAGGTCAAAGGGATTTTCAGTGGGATGGGGGCTGGTTTTGGAGCAGATGGTGACGCAGGGGCGGAGATTTTCATGGGGGTCAGCGATGCTGGCCCATCTTTACAGGAGCCTTCATGAGGTAGTGTACCTTGGTTACGACAGTTTATCAGCTGGCGTGACCCTATTACAGGTATGGTGCTGGGAGCATATTCCAGTAGCGAGGCCATTGGCAGATAGAGACAGGCCTGTAGGTGCAGCATATGCCTACGGATATAGAGGTCTAGTTGTCCAGCGTAAGCTGGGCAAACTAGAGCATTGGAGGAGGGTTTTTGATGATATTGATACGGTCACCTGGAGACCGTATATAGATTGCGAGGTATGGGCAGAGGATGGGATAGAGATGCCTTTTGTATTCATGATGAGGTATCTGATTGGGAGGACCCCGTTCGTCATTGAGCGGTTTTTGGTGACCCGAGTTTTGCGGCAGTTTGGGCGCCAGCAGGGGATTCCTCAGGGAGCATATTTATATGCACGGGGACAACAGGATGTGGCCGATTGGGGGACCACTATTGATAGTGCAGTGGCGTTAGAGGAGTTTACAGGGTTGGCGGGATAGATCTGGGACTATGCCCCAGAGATACAGGATGTAGGGATGACAGACGAGTTCGCCCGTTTGTTTGCTGCACGGGCAGTGGCGAGGATCTCAGATCCAGAGGAGATGAGGCTAGCTTTTGATTCGGATGGGGAGGAGGGAGACAGGGGAGATGATGGAGATGATGGAGAGGATGGAGGAGGTGGAGGAGGCAGAGGGAGGTGGGGAGGTAGAGGTGTGGAGAGAGCGGTACGACCGAGCTGGGAGAGAGGGGAGAGTGACAGAGGTGCTAGCGGTAGTCGGGGTGAGGAGGAGATGGTGAGACCAGCACAGAGGAGGAGGATAGATATACTTCCACCTCCGGTACCTAGGATAGGGCCAGTAGGAGGGGTGGCTTCAGCATAGGTACCACTGCAAGTTCGAGTGCCAGGTCATGTGGAGGATGCACAGATTCGGACCCTACAGATTATCGTTCAGCAGCTGCAGGCACAGATTTTGACCTATCAGCGGCAGATTTCTCAGTTGACCACTGAGAGAGATACTGAGATAGAGCGGCGAGGACGAGCGAAGGAGGCCTTGGCGAGTGTACAGAGAGCAGCGGCGGGTGGTCCATTGAGAGACACCCTGAGAGAGCTGACACGGAGAGTACAGGAGGTAGAGTATTATAGGCGGCATTATGAGGCTACAGTACCCCGAGAGCGACGAGTGGAGAGCTTCACACAGTCGAGATCGAGTCGATCTCAAACTGCTGGGACACGATCGGAGAGCCGAGGTGTTACGGGGCTGGTGAGATAGGACCCTCTTGGAGATCCAGGGGCGAGTGTATCTGGAGCGAGACAGGACCCTCCTAGAGATCCAGGGGCGGGTGCAGCTGGAGTGAGACCATCTCCGTCAGGAGATAGTCATACTTGAGAGACAGGGTCTCTGTTGTATTTTTGAGCAGTTTGTTATTGGTTGTACTGGACACAGTGTGTGGACACATTTTGTACATTTTGATCAGTTTTGAGATATATATATATATGGCACCATTTTTGATCGTGTGATGTGCTGATATGGATGCATTTATTTTATGTGATGATGCAATGCTTAAATATATGATGTAATGTATGATGCAGGATGTATGCTTTTTATATGCTGTGAGATGTATCTTGAAAATGAGATGTATGTTTTATTTATGTTGCTAAATGTATCATGATATTTAAATGATGTTCACATGATATGCAACTAATTGTAAAATGATATGCAACTAATTGTAAAATGATATGCAACGAATTGTTTTTGGAGCATCCCTCATTCTGTATTTGTCATTCGATAGAACCATATTTTTGCTTTCTTCATGGATATCATCATTGAGCATTTATTGATTTTTGGATATGTTGAAAATTTATACAAGCATAATGGTATAATTGAACCATAATGACCTGAGAAAAATTTACATGATATTTGATTTTGCAAGATAGCACAAGCGTCAAGGTATAATTGAACCAGGACGACCTGAGTGCGTATTGCGTAAACAGACAAGATTTGATCATTTGTATGTGTGAAGTGGAATCAAGCCTTCAATGATATTCGATGGATCACGTCGCGAGGCATGTATTCACACAGTACAAGTGATCGCCTCCCAGACAAAAGACTAAGAAAATATTGGAAGTTCCTCATGATCTCTAGCTTTGAAGCTTTTTATGAGATAAGGAGAAGATTCCAATAATTTAAAAAGTTCAAAATGCAAAATAATCAAGACATTGATGCTATAATGCAACATTTAGTACTTCAGAAAATCATCCATCCTTGAGATTCTTGTGTATTGTTTGTGTTTTGGTTGTTGTGATGAAGCGTAGTTGTGCTTGTTGGATGTCATGCTGTTGAGTTTTGCACCTAGTCTTGATGTCTTGAATGTTTACAAGATTGATACGATTTACATGCCCCTAGCTGAGTGTGCCTCTTGATTGTGAATACATATAGTGATTCCAAGTCATGGTGGTATGCGATAAGAGAATAGATACAGATGGATAACCCAAGATAGTGACTACGCTAAGTATGTCCTGAATGGAGATATGCTAAGTGTCGGGCGATGGTCGATAGTGTTTTGATGGATAAAATGGCATGGATATAGATAAAGGAGCCATTCTTTCACAAGGGTGCCTGTTTACCAGGTTTTCACCATTTGTTTTTATTGTACTTTGTATTTTTGCTTTTTCTGGATTTTTTGATTTTTTTGTTTGTTTTTGGCTTTTTTCCGTGCACTAGGCTACCTTAAGTATAGTACTTCTTCAGATGAATGTTGTTAATTGGATCATCGAGCACATCTCCTTCAGAATTTGTTAGCTGATAGGCACCTAATCCATAGATTGATATGATGACATAGGGACCCAACCAGTTAGGTTCAAATTTCCCTTTCTTTTCTCTATCTTGTTGATTTCTTGGATTTTCTTTGAGGACTAGATCACCAACCTTGAAGTTGCGAGGAATGACCTTGTGATTGTAGCTCCTACCCATGCGTTGCTGATATGCTTTGAGATGAGTATAAGCATGTTGGCATCTTTCATCTAATAGTTCCAGTTCTTGCAGTCGGTTAACTCGATACTCTTCATCGGGGATCAAACCTTTCAAAGAGACTCTAAGAGATGGAATTTCTACCTCCAAGGGTAAAATGGCCTCTGATCCATATACCAATGAATATGGTGTTGCTCCTGTAGGTGTGCGGATGCTGGTCCTGTATGCCCAAAGTGCTGGATTGAGTTGTACATGCCAATCTTTGCCTGCATCATTCACTATTTTCTTGAGGATTTTTAGGATTGTCTTGTTAGATGCTTCTGCTTGACCATTTCCCTGTGGGTAGTATGGTGTAGAAAATCGATGTTGGATTTTGAATTTTTCACATAGTTCCTGTACATCTTGGTTTTTGAAAGGTCGTCCATTATCTGTGATGATTGAACTTGGAATACCATATCTGCAGATCAGATAATTTAGAATAAAAGAGGCAATTTGTTTCCCGGTCACCATGGTCATGGGAACTGCTTCTATCCATTTGGTAAAGTACTCTATTGCTGTTATAATAAACTTGTGTCCATTTGAAGATGAAGGATGAATTTTGCCAACTAGATCTAGTCCCCACTAACAAAAGGGCCAGGACATTGTAAATGGCTGCAGTTCTTGTGCTGGTGCATGTATTAGATTACCATGGATTTGGCATTTAGGACATTTCTTGGCAAAGTGATATGAATCTTTCTCCATTGTAGGCCAGTAGTATCCCATTCATAGAAGCTTTTTAGCAAGAGTAGTGCCACTTGAATGTGTGCCACAAATACCTTCATGAAGCTCGTGTAAAGCCGAAGCAGAATCATTACGATCAAGACAACGAAGAAGAGTACCATCGAGACCTCGATGATACAAAGTATCAGCGGTAAGGGTGTAACGGGCAGCTTGTCGGATAAAGTTACATTTTTGGTTACGAGATTGGTCAATGGGTAAGATATTATGCTTGAGGTAGTCGTATATCGGTCCATATAGCGGAGAATCGGACCCAGTCAAGGCATAGATAACATGGGATTCGGAGTGGTCATAGGCGGGGGAGAACAGTTGCTCTACTAGGAACTCATAACGACTCTGTTGTTCAGGAATTTGTAGTAGCGAAGCGATTGTAGCCATTGCATCGGCTGCTTTGTTGTTCAACCTTGGTATTTGCTCAAAGGTGATGTGCACAAAATACTGTTTGAAGTCATCCATCATTCGTTTATAAGGTAGTAGCTTGTCATCCTTTGTCTGATAGTTGTTATTGATTTGATTAATGACCAGTTGTGAGTCTCCATAGACTTTTAACTCTGTGATTTTCCATTCTACGGCCATTTTGATGCCTATGACTAGTGCTTCATATTCAGCCAGATTATTTGTGCATGGAAACATAAGTCTGTATGATTTTGGCATAGTGTGTCCTTCAGGAGTGATGAACAGAATGCCGGCACCTAAACCATGTTGAGTATAGGATCCATCAAAGTATAGGGTCCATTGTTTAGTAGAAAGAGCGAGTACATCCCTGTCTAGAAATTCAACCTCCATGGTTTGTTTGCCTGGTAGCAGTGCTTCAGCCAATTGATCTGCAATTGCTTGTCCTTTGATGGCTCATCTTTCTGTGTATTGGATGTCGAATTCACTGAGAATCATGACCCATTTAGCCAATCGGCTTGTAAGAGCAGCTTTGCTGAGTAAATATTTGAGAGGATCAATTTTCGCAACTAGCCTGATGGTGTGTGCTAGCATGTAATGTTGGAACTTCTGAGATGCAAAGACTACTGTTAGGCAAGCCTTTTAAATAAATGTATAGTTGAGCTCATAGCCATTCAATGTTCTACTGATGTAGTATATGGCACGTTCCTTTCCTTGTTGATCTTCTTGTGCCAATAATGCCCCCAGTGAAATATCTGTTGTTGAGATATATAGAATAAGTGGCTTTCCGGCAACTGGTGGTACTAGAACTGGTGGATTCATTAGGTACTGTTTGATTTGATAAAAAGATTCTGCACACTTAGCCTCCCATTTGAATGGTACATTTTTGTGTAGCAAACGGTTAAATGGTAGACTTTTATCTGCTAGCTGAGCGATGAATCGCCGGATTGATTGAAGTCATCCCTGTAGAGATCTGAGTTGACTGATATTCCGTGGTGGTGGCATTTCCATAATGGCTTGTACCTTTGCTGGATCAACTTCAATACCCTTAGCTGAGACTATGTAGCCTAGTAACTTGCCTGAGGTAACCTCGAAGACACACTTCTTAGGGTTAAGCCTGACTTGGAATTTCTCCAATCGATCAAAGATTTTTGTTAGGATGCCAAGATGTTCTGCTCTGGTGAAGGACTTAGCTAGTAAGTCATCCACATAGTCTTCCATAAATGTGTGCATCATGTCATGGAATATTGTGGTCATTGCTCTTTGGTAAGTGGCCCCTACATTTTTTAAGCCGAAGGGCATAACATTCCAACAGTACGTCCCCCAAGGACAGGTGAATGCTGTTTTATCTTCATCTTCAGGAGCTATCTTGATTTGGTTATAGCCTGAGAAACCATCCATTAGTGAGAGCATTGTATGGCCTACTGTGAGATCTACAATTATGTCGATACTTGGCAGAGGAAAGTCATCTTTGGGACAAGCTTTGTTGACGTCTCTGAAGTCAGTGCATATTCTGATACTACCATCCGGTTTTGATACTGGAACGATATTGGATATCCACTCTGCATAGTCAATGGGTCGGATGAATCCGACGTCTAATAATTTTTTTAGTTCAGTTTTGACCATGAGTGCCACCTGTGGATTCATCTTGCGTAGCTTTTTCTTGACTGACTTAACTCCTGTAGAGATGGACAAGTGATGCATGATTAAGTGTGGATCTACTCCGGGCATATTAGCATATGACCAAGCAAAGTTGATTTGTTGTTCTTTAAAGAGGATGATGAATGCTGATCTTTCTTCTTCTGTCAGAGATTCTGCAAGATGTATATTTCTAGCTACTTCTGTGGTACCAATGTTGATTGATTGAGTAGGCTCAATCAATATGGGCGATCGCTCATGAAAGTGCTCAGGAAGAGTGTCAAGTCTCCCATCGTTAGGTTCCTTAAAAAGGTTTTCACCCTCCGATGTGTCCTTTATTTTTACTTTTTTATGATCTAGAGCTGCCATTGACTGGTTTTCAGCATTAGATTCTTTATTTGGTGCATTTTTGCGACTGAGAGACTTGGCACTCCCTGATTGACAGATATCATTATTTCGTTCACTGGTAGAGTCTGTTTCCGGATTTACAGTACATAGGTAATGGACAATAGATGCATCATCTAGGAAAATAGGTATATCATTTGTTTCCGGTTCGTCCCAGTCGATGAGATCAGGAAAGACAAGTGGTAAGGAATCGTTGGGTGGATCAAGTTCGGCTACCGTAAGTGTTAGGATAGAGTTTTCATCATGATGGGTCTTGGGTTTAAAGAATTTTAAGATTTCATCTAGGTCCTCGATGGTATCATCTTCCACATAGACTTGTTCATAATGTTTCTGTTCACTTTCCGGAGCATCATAGATATGTTGCAGTCCAAATTCAAGAGGTCTATCTTCTGCATTAGGTTCTTCCTAAGAAAGGGATATAGAATCAGTATCATCCAGGATATCAGTAGTAGCATTGGAGTAGGTACTCCATTCATATTCATTGGAATCTGTCTCATAGGCATCATCCTAGATTCTATCTGTGCTATAAACAGGTGTGTTGTACGGTGAAAACAAGTCTTTGATGATGGATACTATTTTGATATTTTGTGTTGATTTTGTATCTGATCCATCTTCTACTTGCTGGATTTGTTCATAGACTGTGCTTCTTCAGGGAGGAATAATGGTATTTGAAGATGTCCTGATTTGTTCTTGAGATATTGGTGTTTGAATATGAGCTACTGCTGTAGATAGGGCCTTCTTATGACTTAGAAGTTTTTCCTGATGTAACTTCTGATCTTGACGTTCTCGTGCCTTCCATATTGTTTCTGCTGATTCAAAAAGTGCTTCCTGCCAGGATTCTTCTTTGTACTTCTTCTTTTCCTTCCATTGAGGTTTGATAGGTAGGTGAGGTGGCCGTTTTAATAGGAACGTGAGTTTAGAACCCAATCCTATTTTGTTTCTGCTAGGTTGTGAAGGAAGATCTATAGGTTCAGTGACTCCTTCTTTGCGTTTGCCAATGGGTCCTTTACCGTCATATCCCATTTGCTTCATGATTAAGTAGCCTTTTCCATACATGTGTGTTGGTAGAACAATGTCTAGAGCAGCTGCTCCATGATTTTCTTCTTCATCTTTGTATAACCAGCTAAGAATATCTTTGTCTTCTGATTCATGTGCTAGAGTACCCAATTGGATGAAAGTACCATCAAATTTAGTGATGGGCTGAGTAGCCAGTTGTGTTGATGTAGTAGGCAAACCATGTGATCTAGGTGATGTGGGAAATTTTGCCAAACATAAAGGCTCCAAAGAGTATTCTCCCATGCCTTGGTCTTTGATTTGCATTTTCTGCTTGAAGTCTCCCCATAAGGAGTTGGATTTTGTTGTTTGTGGATCTGATGTTGAAGATTGTTGCTTTTCTCTATTATGAGGAACCAAACTGTCCTGGGCTGCCCCCATTGCATTGCAATGGTGAAATGGATTATGATCAGCAGATATGGAGATTTCTTGTCCATCATAAGGAAACTTGACACACTGGTGATATGTAGAAGGGACTGCTTGCATTTCATGTATCCAGGGTCGTCCTAACAAAATATTGTAGGTTAGATCAATATCTAAGACTTGACAAATAGTATCCTTTTGTACTGGGCCTACTTGAATAGGTAATATGACTGTGCCTTTAGAGGACCTTTCCTCATCATCATATGCTTTTATGATAATCTTTTTGCAAGGATCAATAGATTCTTCTGATAAGCCTAATGCATGGATAAGCTTTAAAGTACAGATATTAAGGCCAACTCCTCCATCTATTAGGACTCTCTTGACTTGGTGTTTGCAAACAATGACTTCAATATGGAGAGGGGTATTATGCGGATGACTCAATGAGGTATTGTCGTGCTCTGTGAAGGTGAGGTTATGAGATCCTGTCATATGGGCAACCATGGCTTGAAATCTGTCTGTATCCAGATTTTGAGGTACATTTGTTTCCAATAATGCTTGCTCCAATATGTCTTTGTGCTTGGGTGATAGTTTCAATAATTCCAGGATAGATATCTGAGTTGGAGTCTTGCGTAGTTGGCTAACCAAGTCATATTGGATTTTAAGTGTGGTAGTTGTAGGTGCAATATGTCCCTTCAAGACATATTGCTGAGTGCGGGTTGTTACATTGATAGATTCATGATCATGCTGATCTCGGATGGTGATGACATTTACTTGATGATCTTTAGCTGATATATGATTGATAGTGTTATCGTAAATGTGATTAATACGAGCTCCGCGTGTATCATTTGAAGTTGATGCTCCATCTTTGTTGTAATTTGGGAGAGGATTTTTGAAGGCTTCGTGATCATTATTTGTTTTGAGACCATCTACCCTTAAGTCACCTCAATCAATCATGTCCTGGATTATGTGTTTCAATCTCATGCACTCGTTTGTTCTATGACCCTTGTTGCGATGGAAATCACAATAGTGTGAATCATTCCACCAAGGTGGTTTGACTGGGGGTTCATAATTGTTGATTGGTGGTAAAGAAAGAACCTTGTTTGCCAAAAGTTCTCTGAATGCGGATTCTAGTGATTGTCCCAGTGGTGTGAAGATACGCTTTTGGAAATTGTTTGTGTTGTTGCGTGGATTGTTGTCAGGTCTTGGATTCATGTTTTTGCCTTGATTATCGTTGGTGTTGTTTGTGTTGATTTGTCCTTGATCAGTGTTTTGCGCATACGTATTAGCACTGGGAGTAGCATTTTTAGCATTTTTCGTGTTCTGAGGATTTCCAGATAATGCAAGCACTGGTTGTTTTGATTTAGGATCCTGTGGTTCGTTGTTGCCTTCGTTTTTGTTTCGAGTCCAAAATCTAGATTTGTCAAAGTTGGTGTTGTTTTGGTTATTGTAGTTTGATGAATTTGTTCCTTCCTTGTAGAATTTGAGTGTTCCCTTTTTGACACAAGCTTCCTCTACTTGAATGCCATTTTCAATCAATTTGGCAAAGGATGGTATGCATTGAAGTTTTAGTCTGTAACTCATCTTGCCATTCAAGTTATCAATGAAGATTTCCATTTTCTCCTTTTCAGGAATATCTCGAGGATATCTGGAGACCATGCGTCTCCAGCGTTGAAGAAATGCCATGAATGTTTCATTGTTCTTTTGTTTGGTGTTGCAAACATCTAGCATGGTTATGGCATGTTGGATGTTGCAGGAATAGTGGGTAATGAATTTGTTAACCAATTCATCAAATGATCTAACAGGCGGCGAAATTTTGGCTAACCATTCCATAGTTTGCCCTCCCAAGCTTCTGGAGAATAACCTCATCAAATAGGTGTCATCATGAGCAAATTCCAGGCACAGTGTGCAAAATTCTCGAACATGATCTCTGGGATCACTTTTCCCATCATATTTATCAAATTTGGGAACGTCTGAGTTTGGAGGAAAAGGCAACATGTTCAAGCTTCTGTCAAATGGATAAGGACAGATTTCGTTTAAAGAGTACCGCATTGTTGTCCCTTGTTGCATATCCTGTATTTGCCTTTGCAACATTTGCATTTGTTGAGTAAGAGAAATCAAGGGTGCATTATCTTGCCGAGGGAAGAGTTCTTCCCTTGTAGTTGTTCTTAATTGAAAAGGTGTAGTAAATGGTATGTGTTGTTCTAGAGTTTCAAGTTCAGGTATTCGCATTTCTGGTATACGTTGCTCTGGAATGTGTTGTTCAAAGTTATGTTGTTTAGGTATGTGAGTTTCTTCTTCTCGGTTTTGTTCTTGAGATGTATATTGCCGAGATCCGGTTTGAAAAAGATTTGGGTCGAAATCTTCAGGAATTTTAACGCCCTTGCTTGTGAGCATCAATAGATATTTTTCCTTGTCATTTTCCATTAGCTTTTCGACAAGTTTTTGGAAGGAAGGATTTTCTTGACATTCCCGAAGAAGTGCGTCAGTAATTTCAGGTTCTTCTACAGGTGGAACTTCAAAAGGATTTGATAATCTACGATTCATACTTGATTCTGCGTGTGTCTCGCTTTGTTTATCTCGTTGAGAGCGAGTAACAGGCATTTTAATAGAAGCTTTCAGTGATGAAAGGTACAAAAGCCTCCTCAATGTGTCATTCAGGCGTTGGTGGTTCTAGTCGAGATGGGTTATATGTGATGCACTCGTCGGGCAAGAATGCTGGATTGATTTTTCTGCCGCGGTTTATAGTTTGATTAAAAGCAGACTTTTGACAGTATGCTCTTGTCTTCAAGGGTTCCTTGTCAAATTCCCTAGATTTGTTTTGGATATAACGTTTGACGTGATGAAGGAATACCCGATGAGATTTGAAGAGTTGACGATTGATGTATAAAAACTTATTTCGCTTGATGAATTTGGAAAAACTAGGTTGTTGTTTCTTCAACGTGATGTTACGATAGAGGTTCTTTCTTCTCAGAATAAGGGGATTAGTCATGCAAGAGTGATCAATGATTTCCTTTGATTGGTTTGGATTCAGTTGATTCTTGTTTTTGGAAATTTCAAATCTTACTTTATCAGAGTGAAGGCTGCCCCTTAATGATAAAGTGTGTCAAATGATATGGATAAAAGCTTCCCGATCTGGAAACTAGATTTGACAATTTGAAAATTTTTTAGACAAGTGTTTGTGAGATAAAAATCCGTAAGATGTTAAAGGATTTAATTGATACTGATGATGAAAATTTTCTGGATTATGATAGGAGAGACGTCCTCTATTGTGCGATTCATTTCAGATTCTGACAACTTTGTTTGACACAAATTTATCTTGAGAAAAGTTTTCAATGGTTTGTTTTTGTCACTCTGGTTTGATAAAAAATGAATTTTTGATGAAAAAGTCTATTAAAATGTTTTTGAAATTTTCAAAAATTCTCAGTTTCAACTCTCTGTTTTTCGGCTTTTGATCATGCACTAGAACAGAGATTAGATGCGCTACTTAATTGCTTTGATGCACTAAAGGAATGAGCACACGTGCTAATCTGCCCCAAGATACGTGCTAAAATTTGAATTTTGGAAAATTTTTGTTGACTGGTGAAAAATCTACGCGCTAAACTGGGCTTCCAATGCGCTAACTGTTGGAGAAGATGCGCTGGATTATGATTTCTACGCGCTAAGCTATTTCTTTCACGTGCTAAAGTTAGGTCTGTTGAAAGTTGTTGTTGAATTTTTTTTTGAAAAAGTTACGCGCTACACTGAGCCTGATACGCGCTAGCTATTTGAGTAGATGTGCTAATGTATGTATGCTACGCGCTAGGATGTGGCGGCCACACGCTAAAATAGGACTATTGAAAATTGCTGTTTGAAATTTTTTAAAAAATTACGCGCTACACTGGGTTTGCTACGCACTAACTGTTTTGTTTTATGCGCTAATCTTTGATTCCTACGCGCTAAGAGGTCGCTGAGACGCGCTAGACTGTGTTGTGGATGCGCTAAAGAATTGTATACTGGTTTACCTCAAGATTGAAACGCTACTGTTTTAATTGCACGTGCTAATTTGATGTTTGGATGCGCTAATAGAAGTGTTCCACGTGCTAAGATGTTGCTCTTATGCGCTAGACTGCCCTGATTTTTCTGTTTAGGAGATTGTTTTGTGGATTTTGAATTTTGTTGAGAAATTTTCAAGTGTGATGGATGATTTTCTGAAATAACAAATGTAAGCACGACACACAAAGTACAATCATTTTGCTTAATCTAACAGAAAGTGTATATTCTTGCGAGGATGTGTTCAAATCCCCAATGTTTTAACAAGTTTGGATACAAGTAAGACACTTCAGAAAGACTCTTTATTCAAGGGTCATCAATAACATCATAGCCCACTAGTCTCGATACTCCGTCAGCTCAAACAGCCGTGTCACCCCCTAAGGGGCGCCCGTTTTTTTGCCTTTTGCCAGAAGTTAACCCAAAGTGAATTGCTTCACAATTGAGTAGTTATCTTGGGAGATATATGGTGAGTAATCTTGGGGGCGGATTCTTCCCCACCCTTGCACTATGATGTTACAATGTTTGGTTATTGACTCGGCTCAAAGTTTCTAATTCTATGGTTCGTAATCAGGCTTCCCGTTCGGCCGTCAGTGATAAACTCCCTCAGGAGGCTTCCCAACCTTTAGAACAAAGGCTTTACGTATCTCGAGGATACTGGGGGAAGGCTAATCACTGCGCGCAACCGTTGAAAAATACTTTCGTCACTTTCCACATTTGATTATAGTGGGTTGGAATTCTTGGCGTCAAAGCCGTTCCCCACTTAAGTCGTTCCCTTCACACCGGCCAAAGAATGGCTTTAAGAGTTTTTCAACCCCTCGGGAAGGCAGGCCTTCTAAAGGATTTTAGATGCTTTGAAATAACTGAAAGCAGTAAGAATGGTCTAGATTTTTGATCACCCAGTTAAGGGGAGAGCATATTCCTACCACTTTCGAGACAGAGCAATCAATTGTTCTTTTTAAACCTCCAATTTAGTGATTTGCTAACCTATGTAGAGATGTTGCTCCACAAAAACATGATGTTCTTTTTAATCTTAAAGAAAGATTTTCTGATCTAGAAAAATGGAAATGGTCAACAAAGCAAATTTTTCGTTTTGGAGGTCAACAAAAGAAATCATTTTTTTTGTTGTTTGAAAAAATAAAATTCCTCGCTCTACTTGCAAGAAACCGTTAGAATCCTGCAAACAAACAAAAAGATAAAATGTCAGGTGATTCTGGAGGACTTCTACAAGTCTAAAATTTTAATTCGGTTACAATAATTTTATTTATTTATTTATTTTTTGATGCGCTACAAAACAAACTGTACGTGCTACAATATATGTGCGATGCGCTAAACTTTATGGTAGAAGCGCTACTCTATTCCCTGGATGCGTTGCTCTGGGTGTTGGAAGCGCTACTCTGTGTTTGTCTTTTTTTCTGCGAACAGTTCTGTAAGGAAATTTTAAATCTAATGCGCTAGTGTTTGGGTTCAAAGCGTTGGATTATGTATTACAAGTGCTAAAATGGATATTGGATGCGCTAATCTGTCAGGTCGATGCGCTACTCTGTGTTTTGCCCACGTCGAGACCTACAGGAAAAATTTGTTAAACAAACTCATGTGCTAAGAAAAGGACTTCACGCGCTAAAACAGAGAGCCTACGCGCTAAACAGTAGGCCAGAAGCGCTAGACTGTTAGGCGGATGTGCTAATGTATGTTTTTGACACGCTGATTCCTGTTTCCCGCGGACCTGCAAAAGTGATCAATTTGAAAAAATGATTTGTTATTCGGGGTCGAGCCCCACGGTAGGCACCAGAAATGTATGCGGGAAAAGTGGGCGAATAAAACTAAATATATGAAAATTTATTAGAATACTAGTCCACACACACACATGACTTCTTGATGCAAGCTATGGAGTAACGTAGTGTTACTCAGCTTCCCAAGGAGGGTTCCATGGTTCTCTATCTCACAATGTCCCTCAAACCAACGTTTTTGCTCTCAAATCACTGAGCAAAATGGTTTACGGATGGCAAATATGAGAATGAGAGATGCTTTTGATTGATTTTAGTATGAAATGTGTTGTAAGCTATGTATGATGCTAAAATGCAATAAACTAAATGATAAGATGACAAGATCAGTATGAATACTATCCTAGCATACTATATTTAGTCTATGATTGAACTAAAATGATAAAGAAAGTAATCTAAGCATGCATATTAGTCTAATTTCTGATCTAAAAGAGGCTAAATGATGAGCATAAAGATGATATGAAAGCTTGAAAGAATTTGAGCATAAGTATAATGCTTCAAATTTGAAAGATGATTGTTTAGAATGGAGGAATGAGGGCTCTATTTATAGCACAAATAGGGCAATGGATGATCAAGATTGAATGGTTTAATCAAGGGCCAGGTTTGAAAGTTGGGGATCCATGTGCACAATTTGTACCAATGAAATGGTGACAAGTGTCAACATAGGATTGGGTTGAGAGAAGAGGTAGTTGGAGGCATTAAAGGCCTGAGAAGACCTCATGGTTATCTAAAGGCTAAGGGTCAAGTCTAAGTTAGGCTTACCCACTGGATTAAGAGTTAATCCAAGGATAAACCTTTGTGCAAATGATTAAGCGATAATCATGGTCAAAGCATTAATGGCCTGATGAGACCCTTGGGTTGGATAGAGGTTGAGTCAAAACAAATGTTTTAACCATGTGGGAGGGTTTGAATTAACCATTAATGGTTATTGGAGACTTTAGGGTTTAAGTGGTTGAAGGTTGGAAGCCTTTAATGGTTTTCAAAGACTTTAAGGGTTTTAGTGGTTGAAGGTTGAAAACCTTCAATGGTTATCCAAGACTTTAAGCCTTTTGAGAAGTGACTTCCTTTTGCTTAAGGATGTGACAAAATTTAGAGGAGGGTTAGGTTAATTAGAAGCAATTAGAAGATTCTAGAAGGGATTAGAAAGGGGTTTGGGATTTTGCAAGTGGATGGGGGGGATAATAGGATTTAATTTGAATTAAATGATTTTATTCAATTTGGTTGCAATTTGGAGAAATTAAATAAATATGATTTATTCAATTTGGGATAACTATTTAATTAAATTTGAATTTAATTAAAAGTGGCTAGGGGGATTTAATTGAATAAAATGATTTATTCATTAAATAGGTATAGTGAATTTAATTTAAATAAATTGAATAATTTATTTAATTAAATAGAAGAATGTGGATAATTTAATTAAATTGAATTTAATCAAATAAAAAAATGAACATAAAATATTCATTTAGGAATGTGGTCATTTTTATACGTCTACAGTTATAATATATATGCATATGTTATATCATTCTTTGTGGATGCAGGATTTGTAGGTACCAGACATCGACTCCACCTGGCTCCACAGGTCTGAGCATGTCTTTAAGTCCCAATGGTATGTGGTTTGGAGTTGGCACAATTTCCCCTCACATACTCTAGATCTAAGTTGTTCACTGTGAGTCGTCAGTGTCTTGGCGCAAGTTGTCATGATAGTTAGTAAGCTGGGTTTCTTCTGTGTTGTGAGTATGTTAGTATTGGCTGATTATTCCTTTTATGTTGAGATTGATTATTGATGCAAGATTAAATAATTAATGATATTTATTTTAATTATTTTTATTAATAGTGATTTGATTATTTGGTTATCTAATGTTTAATTTAATCTATTGGATTCTTGCCCTTTTGGTTATTTGATTATTTGATATTTAAAATGTTTATTTATTTTAATGATGATTTAATATTTATTTAATTTTTATTGTTTAGCTTATGATGTGTTTTATATTTATTTGTAATTTGACCTTTATTGGTATTTATTTATTTATTTAATCACCTATGGTTTAATATTTATTTGGCTTTTAATGTTTATCTAGTTCATTAATTCATTTATGAGCCTTTGGTTTATTTAATTTAATTTCCCCATTTGATTTATTTAATTGTGGCTCATGTTTTATTTATTAGTTTGACTTTTATATTAAGTGGGTTGTATAAATAATAAAATGATAAAACATTTCCACCAAATTGTAAAAAGCATGATTTATATTTACCTTACCTACCCTCTTCTCTTATTGGTTGAATTTAAAAAGGGAGGAAAAATTATATTATATGGTGGGGTTGGTAAAATATATTATAGATTGGAATATTTTGATTGGCTAAGATTGAGGCTAGGGTTTTTGGTTAATGTTTGTCCAGCAAGTTTTCTTCTTGGTTTTGGTTTTCTTCTCTCTTGGATTTTGATTAGAGCTTGGGTTGGATTTGGTTTGGCTTGTGGAATCTCTTCTTCAGATTCTTCCATAACATGGGTTGCAGGTTGGAGATGTATTCTACCTCTTTTATATTTTATTTTATAGTTTTCCTATATGCTCAGTGTCTGCAGATTGAATGTGTGAGCTTGGGGAAATGAATCTAAAATTTGTATAGTGAGGAAGGAAATATATGAAGGCATAAATTTGTTGTAAGATTTTATTCTATAGTTTGTGGGAAATATTTGTATTTCTGGGTTTGCTGAAAGCCTTTGTGTCTTTTTGAGTCTGTGTCGTGCATGGAGTTTTGATTTAATATTGGCCTTCAAGTGTTTATTATTTATTTAATGTTGAAGTGAATTTTATTTATTGGGTAATATTATTTTATCCATTAAGTAATTTAAAAGGGGGTAATTTGTATTCTTTTATTTAAAAGTCATTTTCACCCCAGGTCAATGGTTTAATTTATTTTACCTACCTTTGGATTTGATTGACTGGAAGTTTATGGTAGGTAGAAAATATATTTTATTTTCTTGAACTTTGGGAAGGTAGGTATGAAATATAATATTTTTGAAATATTTTGATTGGAGGATGGTTTTGCTTGTTTTTTATTTTTATTTTTATTTTTATTTTTTTTTGATAAATAGGTCTTCCTGTGCATTCACGGGGGTTGGCATCTTTGGTGAATGAATTTCTAAGATTGATTTGGAGATTGCTGGTGGTTGGATTCGAATTGGTTTAAAGGCTTGGATTGCTTTTTTGGATTCTACATCAGATTTTATTCCAATTTCTACATTTTCCAGTTTTTCCTGTAGGTTAATTTGCTAGTTGCATGCTTGTGTGGAACTTTCCAGATTAATTCTTGTACCAGAGGCATTGTTGAGGGTGTTGGTGAGTTTTTTTAGTTTTATATCTGATTTTATTTAATGTATTTTGTTGGTTTTAAGCATATTTACCTTCCTATGTTATTGGGGAAAGAGTTGTGATTTCATCCATATTGATGTGCTATGGTTGGTGAGTTGGAAGTGTTGCTATTTTGGGGCAGCAAGTAAGCTGGCCTTGCTATGATTTTACTTTCATTAATGACAGAAAATTTTATGGCTTGATATGCCTATGTTTATTGTTGGCCAAGAGGCTCATTTTTTTTATGTTGTTGTAGTTTTGACCGTGTCAAGTTTCCTTGTCATAAGGCTTTATGAATATGAGTTTGGTTGTTGTTTTGTTTTCAGTTTTGTCTCAGATTTAAATCAGATTTGAATTAAAAGGCTTTTATGATATTTATGATGCTTTTCATTTATGGTTAATTATAGTTTTTTTGATGCGGTATTTCCAAGAGGTTCATTGTGATTTTGGCTACTTGAATATCCTTGTTTTGGGGAGTAAGCCATTAGATGCATATGAGTGTTATGTTTCAGATTGGTATTTTGTTTTAGAGCCTCTTGTGATTTATTGTTGGGACATGTTAGGAGGAGTGGGCTTCCTTGTGATGACTGGGGTCATGAGAGATAGGCTGGCATGAGGTTCCTTGTAAGGATGCATGAAGTCTAGACCACCAGGGCACATTGGAGTTTTCCATGATTTGTAAACAAGTGATAGCATTGATAATGAATTAATTGGTATGGGTAATTATAACTCATTTAAACAAGATAATGAATAGTTTTGAGCCTCATGGCTTAGTCCTAGGGAGGATGTTTTAGGATAAGCATGAGAAGGCCATGAAAATGGTAAGCTAATCTCCCTTGGTCTCTCATAGGTTGAGATGGCTCCACATGTCCATCAGGCTAGTGCCTTGTGTTATTATGTTATGAAGATGGCATGTGATGACACTCCACTCCTACATGTGTTCCCCCTTTATAATTTATGATTATTCTTATTGGATGCATTTATGTCCTGATGAGTTTTACGCCTCTAGGAGTTTCTTCTTGTGGCTCTATGTGAGTTCTTGCTTGAGAGTCCTTGTTGGTTAGTCTCTTTGGTTTTGAGTGTCAGCCTAGATGTAGAGTGTGTGTTGGGACCTTGTGTCATCTCCTAGCATGGGGGGTGGTTCCTTTGGTTCCACATGGTCGGGTGGTTGGTGCTTTTAAAACATTGGGATGTTCCTGTCTTTGGATTCTTCTTGCTTGGATGAGGATGCTTCTTTAGATAGTTCATGAATAATAATTGCAGCAAGAATGTAAATGATGGTGTGATTTATGTAATGAAATTATTATGGAATTATTGTAAAAGAAATCATGCTTATGAGAAATGATTATGTTGTTATAGTTATAGTGATAGCTTTTGGTTATGGTATGTGATTGTAATGATGATCCTTGAGTTGTATTGTAACATATTTATATTAAATGAAATGGATGCATGAGATGTGGATAAGTATTGTTTATTCGAAACTAAATGATGTATTTTGTATTCTGGATGAACCATGTTAAAAGTAAATCGGGTAAATGTTATGATAATGGTATTAGATTTGGAATGGTGTCTTTAACTAATGATTTAAGTAGAAGAAATGTTATGTCTTGATAGGATGTATGAGTTTGAGTAATGCTGGAAGATATCTTAGGACATGTTTATGAGTTGTGATTAAAGAATTTGAAATTATAGTATCATACTTTGTAGTTAGTGATCTAATGTTAGGATTGAAAATCTTATAATGCTTGGGATGTAGTTGAATGTTCCTTATGAAAATATTGTATGGATGTTCTTAATGAATGAATTACTAATCTTATTAATGGAAATTACTAGTAAGTGTATGGGAAGATGATTAAATGAGTGCTTGTCTTTTAGGAAAGGATTAGAATGTATCATGTGTTATAGTTTAAGAATTATATCTCCATTTGGTGGATGCTGTTAGTTGTTATGGAATTAGAATATTGTACCTTAGTTTGTGTTGAGATGAATTCGTTTAGTTACCTGATTTGTAATGAGATGATTGTTGGTTAGTTGATATAGTGTAAGAGATTTTATGAATATTAAATGAGCTATGGGTTAAATGTTTAAGGAGACTTTGTGAGTATTGCATTATGTGCTTTTATCATGATGTAGTAATAAGTATGCTAGGAGCATAGAATTATAAATTACTATGTAGAAGTTAATTGTAAATGGAAATCATGTTAATGAAATGTAAGGTATTAATCTTGGTATGTGTATGGTGATGTTTATAGTCAGAGGTTGGTTAATGGTAATAGGAACATTTGGAATTGCTGTATAAAATGAATCTAAGTGAAAAAGGAAATAGTGGTGCATTGAAAGATAGAATCTCATATTAAATGAAAGATTAAGAAGGTTTCATATCATGAGTGTTAGGTATTTCTATGTTGCACCTATGTGTGTATAATGATTAAGATTATGAGGTATTGAACTAGAAGAAAGTAAATCCTTATTCCTTATGTAGGTAGATTAAGTAATGTTGTTGAGATACCTTAGAGAGGCAGTAGTAATGATTTAGTGTATTCTGCTTGCATAATTGTTTGAATAGCTTGAGTGAATTATTCTATGTTCATAACACTTAAATGTTGTTGTGTGCTTGCTGCATTTCTTAAGTGATTTTATGTGTTGTATTGTTTCAAAAAAAAATTAAATTAGCGTGTTTTTAGCTATATTTTTGTGGGGTATTTTGGCGGGCATTACAGTAAGTAAAATTCTGGGAAAGACTCCTAAGGCCAAGAAGCTCAAAATAATCTCCAAAAATTGATTTTGATGACAACACAGGTAATTGGACCACAGAAATTGCCCACCCAAATATGAATGAAGTTGTTGCCAGCCCTTCTACAAAGGATTTCACAGTTCAAAAACTAAATCTTGGTGCCAAAAATCGAGTAGCTGATGCCTATTATCTTGAAATATCGACAAAGAAAATACTCAATAGAACATGGAAGGATGAAAGGGATAAGAATGAGATGAAGGAAATTCTAAGGAGAATAGCAGAGTATATTGAAGCCATTAATAATCCAAATCCTCAACCTTTATCATAGCTTCCAACATCCTTTGACCCTAAATCACCTACTAATCAAAAGACTCTCGAACAAATACAAAAATGCAGGCTCGTTACAAAAACTGTGATGGAGTGGTTAGAAGGAATTCAAAAATCAAGCGCAGAATGTTTTATCAACTTGAGTAGAGTTTATGATGGGGTGTTAATGGTACTGAAGGAATTGGAAGCTGAAATCATGAATTGGAAAAAAGAAGAAGCTAAATGGGTAGAAAAAGCAACACAAATGTGAGAAGTGCAAATCTATGGAGTAGTGAAGTTTCTCGCTGAAAAACCTATAGTTGGCTTGGTTGACAGTATTCTATATGTTTGCTAGAGGAACACCAGATGGAGGAATACCCTAATAAAGAAAGCTTATGAGGAATCAACAAAACTAGTGGATCAAATCACATAATTAGTTGCATCAATGCGAAATGAACTTGTGTGCATCAAAATCAAGTCCCTAAAAGATGATGGTAAGACCCTCAAATCTGCGGAGGTTATAACAGGAATCATTTGAAACCAAAATTAATTATGTCAAAGAGGCAAAGGACTTAGTTCTGAATGATTTGTCCACCATCACAAAGATTGAATCTCTTATGTTTTTATGTATTGGACACTTGGACAGTCATTCCGACAAAGTCGCACAGGTTTGTAGGGAAAAAGAGGTCTGGAAGAAGAGGATGATACATGTGGGACTCCCTCATGGTGTCTCAATTTGGGATTTCTCCATTGCTTATGGTGGATGGAATAATGTAGCAACTATCACAACTACTAAGCCCAATTAGAATGATTCATAATTGTTTTCTTATCATTAGTTTCGGCAGATTCGGTTTTGAATTTTAAGTAAACTTCTTAAAAACTTAAGGGTAGAAATCTTGAGTTTTTGTGTTTCCCTCTTTAAACTGTTAGCCATGTTGTGGCTATAAAAATTCTATTTTTTGATACTCTAAAAAGGTCTAAGAATTTTTGTTAGTGTGTGGAAATAAACTCTTGATACTTTATCTATTTTTGAAGATATGAGGAAAGATATTCATCTGTGAATGGAATTTATGAAATCGATTTTGATAGTTTGAATCTGTGTGTTAGAATCTGAGGAATTTATTTCTTTGTGAATGAATTATTGTTTAAACTGATCTCATTCCTCATATTGAAAATAGTTATAAAGTTAGGAGTTAAAAATTATTCTTTCTTTTCTGTGCATTGAGTTGGATCAGTTATATAGTTAGTGATCTACTTTCTTAAATTGATATATGAGTATTCCACATCTTCATAACATGCTGACATATGGAGATGAATGAGTTTAATTCTTTCAAGTTAAAAGTGTACATGAGGAATCAATAAAACTAGTGGATCAAATCACATAATTAGTTGCATCAATGCGAAATGAACTTGTGTGCATCAAAATCAAGTCCCTAAAAGATGATGGTAAGACCCTCAAATCTGCGGAGGTTATAACAGGAATCATTTGAAACCAAAATTAATTATGTCAAAGAGGCAAAGGACTTAGTTCTGAATGATTTGTCCACCATCACAAAGATTGAATCTCTTATGTTTTTATGTATTGGACACTTGGACAGTCATTCCGACAAAGTCGCACAGGTTCGTAGGGAAAAAAAGGTCTGGAAGCAGAGGATGATACATGTGGGACTCCCTCATGGTGTCTCAATTTGGGATTTCTCCATTGCTTACGGTGGATGGAATAATGTAGCAACTATCACAACTACTAAGCCCAATTAGAATGATTCATAATTGTTTTCTTATCATTAGTTTCGGCAGATTCAATTTTGAATTTTAAGTAAACTTCTTAAAAACTTGAGGGTAGAAATCTTGAGTTTTTGTGTTTCCCTCTTTAAACCGTTAGCCATGTTGTGGATATAAAAATTCTATTTTTTGATACTCTAAAAAGGTCTAAGAATTTTTGTTAGTGTGTGGAAATAAACTCTTGATACTTTATCTATTTTTGAAGATATGAGGAAAGATATTCATCTGTGAATGGAATTTATGAAATCGATTTTGATAGTTTGAATCTGTGTGTTAGAATCTGAGGAATTTATTTCTTTGTGAATGAATTATTGTTTAAACTGATCTCATTCCTCATATTGAAAATAGTTATAAAGTTAGGAGTTACAAATTATTCTTTCTTTTTTGTGCATTGAGTTGGATCAGTTATATAGTTAGTGAGCTACTTTCTTAAATTGATATATGAGTATTCCACATCTTCATAACATGCTGACATATGGAGATGAATGAGTTTAATGCTTTCAAGTTAAAAGTGTACATGAACTCATAGATTAAATTAATTCATTGAAGATATTTGAAGGGAGTTGTACCTTAATTCAAAGGAGAACGAATTATTTTTCATTTATCCAGCTATGTGGTTGAAAATTTCTCTTTTAATGATAACAGAGGTTAAGTGAAGAATTGAGATCTTGGCAAAGGGTAAATCTATTAACCAACATATTTTTGACGACTCTGTTGGGGAGTCGGATAATAAGACTGGATGTGTAATCATAAGATAAATAGGGTTGTCTTAATCTCCTTCTTATTTGAAGTGTCTAATATAGTATAAATAGGATGGAGTCAAGAAGATATACTAGGTCCCAGAGGCGTGAAGGGGTGATTGATTATGTTTTTCAAGAAATCCAAGGCTTAAAATTTTTAACTTCCTTTAGACCTCGAAGAAGAGCCAAGAGTAGACCTCCTATTATTTATTTTTTATCTCCTATATCTCCTATCTGTTAATCCCTAACATTACATGGTGTTTATTTCCCTAGTGTAATCAATCCTATGTTGGAAACCAATAACACTGAGAGGGGGGTGAATCAGTGTTATACCAGAATGGTAAACTTTAGCCTTAATAAAATATGCATACACCAACCAGTATACCGATACATACAAAATTGAAAGAAGTAAAGAAACTAATAATCCAATCACATAAATGAGAATCATAACACACAAATTTATATGTGAAAAACCTCAAATAGGAAAAACCACGATGACATTTGTGACCCACAATATCAATCCATTGGCCATATGAAGAGATATTACAAAATATGAGGGGCCTACACTTGCAGGAAGGCTTACAGCCTAGAGCACACTGCTCAATCAAAATAGAAGCCTCACTGACTACATAAAATTCTAGACTACAATCTAGAGAAGTGAGAACTGCTAAGATAGCATCTTTTATGCTAGAATACAGTTCCATTTTAAGCTCTATTTGTTCTGGTCTGAATCCCTAAACCCTTTACTAGAATAACCCTTACAATAATTTCCTCGAATACATGATCTCTCTGATATATTTTTCATTATATTACATTCACATATCCATGATCATCTATCATATATCTCTTGTGCATCTATATCAAAATGATCTATCAAGTTTTCCTATATACCCTATACAAATTTTACATGCCTTATGTCGGCTTACAAAGATATATACAGTATCAAGTTACATGTCGGCCAGATAACATAAATGTATAAACATTAATACAAATTATTGATGTCAGATCCAAGATATGTCGGCCTACAATACCGATAACCTTTAATAAACCATGTTGGCCTACATTGCCAATGACCAAATAAATCCTTATGTCCTGTTGGTGTCGGTGCCAATGTAGAATCTGTGAAGTGCCTTCCAGTACACCATAGAACCAAAACATGAAGCCAGAACACAATGCCATATTTCCATCAACAACAACATAGTGAAACCAACCAATTCAATGTCAATTTCCAACAATCTACCCCTTTGGCATTGATGGCAACACTCATGTGAAAAATGGTCATGGTTTCATCCTACCCTGCTCCCCCTAAGCTGAATATGATAAATACTCCATATCTCCAAAATTCCCAAACTCCCCCTAATGTATACAACTCTTTTTATTTATTTTCACATCTATACTACTACCCTTTTTACATAAATGCCATTAAAAATTCTAAAAAGAATGTCAAAGAATAAGAACTGTACAATGAATATCCCCAAAAATGTCTTACCGAAGCTTGACCAATTTCAAAATTTTCGGATAAGGCTTCTCCAGTAACTCCACATAAGTATGCCAGCCAGTTTTGAATATTCCAGAGATAGATACAAGTCCACTCAATAAATTTGCAAAAGACTCTTTTTCATTTACCTCTACCAGTGTGGGCTTTCCCACCATATCCATGCATTATTTCTTGTATACATAGAGTAAATACAACTGAGGACTCACCAAGCCTCTCAGACTTCTGGCTCTTCTAATTATTTTGTCTCTCTCCATCTCAAGAGAAGAAATTTGGTTCTCCAAAATCAAAATTTGACCATGAATTGATGTAGTCAATGAAATCAATCCATCAAAAGAGTTAGCTATACTTGCAATTTTCTCCTAAATCTCCTTTATCTTTTTATTTACATTAGTTGTAAGTATTTAAGTATTACAATATACCCTATATATTTGTTCATTGTTTCAAAGAATTTTATATTAGGATTAGCTTCTCCTCAGTCTTTTTCTTCTCAATTTTGATTACCTGATCAAAAGCAACTCTCTTAGCCTAAGTAAATATTTCTAGTGCTTGTCGGTTTGAGATGTGCTATAAGGATTGAAAGTCCTTTGAGATATGCTCAGTGATTAACTTAAGATTGTTGGATGGGCTTGCTTCATTTTCAATCTTACATTCTGGGACTAGTCTATGTAGAATAGTGACTGATTGATCTATAATTCCTTTATCTGTGGATCCCTCCTTCATTATTATTTGTGCTTCCGTCATCATCAGTTCAATGGGACTCATCTTTCTGATGTTTTTCTTTTCTACCTAAGAAGTGTCAATTGACAATAATGATGGACCAACAACTGGATTCTACTATTTTCTCCTCTGAAGTTTTATCCTTTATAACCTCCTCACTTGCATTGGTGGCTTCGCCACTTGGTGCAGTCTATGTAACTATTGGTTCCTCTATAGGAACAATAACCTCAACCTGTACATTTGTATTCGAAGGACAATTATCCTCAATATTAGTATCCTGTACAATATTAGCTTGTTCATTCTTTGTATTAACCGGTATCTCAATTATTGTCTATACATCTGTATTTATCGAGGGCTTAATTTCTACTATCTTAATATTTTTCAAAACCGAGGGTGAAGTACCCATAATCCCCTTTCCTTTTCCTTCAACAGAGGTATCTACAATGTTTGTCTTGGTTTCCAGTGAAGTAAAGAATCCTCTATTTTTTAACAAAAAATTAACCCATGCTTTTTGAGTCTCCTTTATTATTTCATTTACTCTCCCTAGCATCAGACTAGTTATCCTATGTTTGCTATTGAAAATTTTTATGTCTGCCACCTCAAGTGTCTTTTTCATTTCATCTAGAGCTATAGTAGCAGATAGATAATAGTTCTTGAATTTTAATTTGTTTATCCTCTTGCATAGCTGAAAATCTTCTAGCATCTAACATGTTATATAACTCAACCAGTATTTGATTTTCTATCTCTATTAAGGATTTCTTATAAATATCCAAGTATAATAGGACTGCTTCCTCTACCTCTCTTTGTTCATCATCCTCTAAGTTTTCATAATAAAACTAAACATTCTTCAGCATGCCATCTTTAGTAATTTCATCTACCAATTCTGCACAAGTTTAAGGTGGTATGATATTCGCATTATTAGATTCAATTGCTAAGTCAATGTCACTCTTCTTCTTCCTCTTGGAAGTACCGGATGCAACTACAGATGTAGCTTTAGGTGCTTTCTCTTATGCAGGTAGCTTGATTGTAACCTTCCTAACTGGTTACTTCTTAGATTATGCTTTTGTTTCCTCGGGTTTCTTCCTAACAACCCTCTTAAATGCCAATGGTGTATCATCCTCTGATTCTAATTCTGCAGTAACAGGCTCAATATGAACTTCAGGATCCTTCCTTTATCTTCCTTTTTCTCGGACAACATCAATTAGTGCTTTGACGTCCTTTGAGACCTTTTGCACAAATTTGCTTGCTTTTCCTTCCCATTTCTCTCTTTTCTTCTGGTTGAATTCTATTTCAACCTATTGAGTTTTATGTTATGTAGTACCATAGGGCTTCTCTTCCTAATCTATTGGTGTATCAATCAACATTTTTGTTTAGGTATCAAGAATCTATGCCTCAACCTCATAGCCCATTTCTTCAATCTAGATCTTCTAGGGCTTAACTACTTCCATGAGAGTCTCATCCTTCTTTACCATAAAGCATATGTCTGTAGAATATTTTTCTACAATATGCTTAGGTAACCTTACCCTAGACCTCATATATTTTTGGAATGCCTTAAAATGCCCCCAAACCTTATCATCTCTTTGACTTCCTAAATCAGCAATTGACTATTTCAATTGTCTCCCTACCGAGATGTCAAAAGCCCATTGCCTCTTAGCAAAACTAGGTGTATCATTTAGGAAATATAACATCAGGAAAACTAACAAGATGCCATACCAGAATGTGCCCTTATTTTCACCCTTAATCTTCGCTAAGTTTATTAACAACTCATCAAGCATCCAACCGCATAGATCTAATTTTGCATTCTCTCTCATCATTTTGCATGTAGCCAAAATACATGAACTGGAAACATAATTCAATCAGTTTTCCTAAGTTATCTTATACTCAATGATCATGCTACCAAATTTGATGTCCATGTTGGTGATAGTGCTCACTTTCATGGATCTTTTGTTAGATGTAGCGGCGATGATCTTCGTCATGAAATCATTTGAAAATTTCTTATCTGGATGTTGCCCAACCGATGGCAAACCAGTGATTTCCTAGATAGCTTCCTTGGTGATTTTTTAGGGTCTATTCAGCCATATAAATTCCCCATGTACTCTTCTCAAGACATATCATATTATCTCATCCTCAAACTTTAGAATATCCAGAATGCCTGTAAACCCTAGTTCTTCAATATGTTTGTATGCTGGTTTGATCTTTTCATATTCTCCCATTAGCTCACTCATATACATGCCCTTATTTTCTTGAGTTCCCAAGTCCTTGATATGATAGTGAATATATGCCCTAACATCCTCTACATAGACAACTTCCTTCGGAATGTGAGAAAATGCTCTAGCCAAATCTTCCAAGGTAGCCACATGTGGATATTGCTTAAAAATTGTCCTGGGGTGGTCCTTGACCTCTAGTACAATTGGGTTTGCAACAAAAATGGGAATAGATGATGATCTTGCTTCCATGTTTAAGATAAATACCTTTTGATCACTCTCGGTGAAAACCTCCAACAATTTCTTCTAGACGTTGGTGAAATCACTTAAGAAGAAAACTGATTGCTTCTAAATAGCCTTTGATCTCACTTAGTCTCTCTAAATCGCTCTGAGATCTCTCTGAATGCAAGGTGATTAAAAATGAAGTGTATTTGACCTTTTAACCCTTGATAAAACCCTAATATTCCATTGATATAAATGACTACCGGTGAAACATACCAGATCTCACTTAGAACATATCCATGCTGGATAATCCTTGTTAATATCTAGAATATTTTTCAGAACCTCTTCCCGGGGCATATGTAACATCTTCATGAATTTTGCCTACCCCTAAGGCATCTGCCTCAGATATCAGATGAGCATCTTGTCAGTGCAGGAGCAGCCTCTTCTACTGGATAAGTAACCGAGACATTCCCATCTGATATTTGTTCTTTAGTCTTCCTAACCCATCTCTGAGTATGATCTTGTCAGATTTCACTAACCTTCTCTTTTCCTTTCTCATTCAATCCTCCATTACTAACTAGTGGATTTCTACTTCTATAGAACTTAGCAATATGCCCAACCTCATTACATGCATAACATGTAACATTGTTCTTTTGAATTGCTTTGCTAAAACCAGTGAAATTGCTTGACCTGCATTGATTAGCTATATGTCCAAATATTCCACATGCATAGCATTTTACATTCATTCTACAATCTTTTGTCTTATGATCAAACTTATTACATTTAGAACATTTATCGGGAGTAGAATCAAGGTTCCGATTTTCTCTGTTTCTACATTGCCTAGCCATGTGACCAAATCTATTGCAAAAAAAACATCTACCATTGAATTTATAAACATTAAATTGTCTTACTGGTGCCTTATGGCTTTGATCTTCATTAGTAGTACCAGAACTCTGTCCTTGCTCAAATCCAAGTCCACTAGAATCTCCAATTTGCCTTTGTCTTTTCAATAACTCATCAAGTTGTGTTGAGTTGATCTTGAATTTTTATTTATACTCACTTGTAGTACTTAAGTTTTCTCTCAGTATTATCATTTGTCTCTCAAGCTCTTGTTCATTACTCTAGGATTGTATCGAATTAGTTCTCAACATATCAGTTTCATGAACCAGCCTATCACATTCTTCAAATTTGTTCTTTAGGGATACAACAAGATTTTATTCCTTCTTCTTTCTATCATCAATATCCTTGGACATCCTCATAGTTATAACTTACATTTCATTCTTTATAACCATTTTCTCTTGACTCAATTTATGACATTGTTCCTTAAGTGCATTTTTATCTTCATCATCCTGATTTTACAAAAGTTCCATCCTCCTAGCTTGAACATATGATAGCCTCTCTTTTCGAACAAGAATGAATTCCTTAGCAGAATTCAATTCATCTTGTAGCTTTAAGTTCTTCAACCTTTCAGCATCATAATATTCAAGTTCCATCTCAAGTTGCTTCTCCAAAGCCATATTCATGGATTCTGGTTTCAGGATCTTCCTCAAGCTGTTAAACTTCCTCTAAGGTACAAGGCTCTGATACCAATTGTTGGAAACCAATAACACTGACAGGAGGGGGTGAATCAATGTTATACTGGAATGGTAAACTTTAGCCTTAATAAAACATGCATACACCAATCGGTATACCAGTACATACATAATTGAAAGAAGTAAAGCAACTAATAAGACAATCACATAAATGAGAATCATAACACACATATTTATACATGGAAAAACTCAAAGAGGGAAAACCATGATAGAATTTGTGACCCATATTATCAATCCACTGGCCATATGAAAATATATTAAAAAGTATGAGGGGCCTCCACTTGCAGGAAGGCTTACAGCCTAGAGCACACTGCTCAATCACAATAGGAGCCTCACTGACTACATTCAATTCTAGAATACAATCCAGAGAAGTGAGAACTACTAAGATAGCATCTTCTATGGTAGAATATAGTTCTGGTTTAAGCTCTATCTATTTCAGTGTGAATCCCTAAACCCTTTACCGGAATAACCATTACAATAATTTTGTCACATACATGATCTCTTTGATATATTTCACATTATATTGCATTCACATATCCATGATCACCTATCATATGTCTCTTGTGTATCTATATCAAAATGATTTATAAAGTTGTCCAATATACCCTATACAAATTTTGCATGCCTTATGTTGGCTTACAAAGATATATACAATATCAAGTTACATGTCAGCCAGATAACATAAATGTATAAACATTAAAAAAAATTGTTGATACCAGATCCAAGATATGTCGGCCTCCAATACCAATAACCTTTACTAAACCATGTCGACTTGCATTGTCGGTGACCAATTAAATCCTCCTCTCTTGCCCGTGTTGGTGCCAATGCCGGTGTAGAATCTTTGAAGTTCCTTTTGGTACACCATAGAACCAAAACATGAAGCCGGAACACAATTCCATGTTTCCATGAATGACAACATAGTGAAACCAGCCAATTTTGTGTCAATCGCCAATACCCTACACCTTTAAACATAATTCTACCCATGGCTGTAAATAATCCTTGGGCCCCTGTCATAGGACCACTCTCTCTTGGTGCAAATCTTAATCTTTTACCCAAAGGAGCTATGGATCATCTACCTAAATTTAGTGGTAATAGAAAGGTCTCAATAGATGAGCATTTGAATGCATTTAATGTTGCTTGTGGTGTTCTAGTTGTTCAACATGAAGATGTGGCTATGAGATTGTTTCTACAAACATTGACTAAGGTAGCAGCAAATTGGTTTTATCATTTACCAAATGGTGCAATTACTAATTGGCAAGATCTTAAAACTAGGTTTGACGCTAGGTTCAAATTAGCCAAAGATGAACATTCTCTTCTAGCCCAATTAGCCAGTTAAAGAATGAAATCCCTGAATCAATGAGAGATTTTGTGGCTAAGTCTGACAAAATTGTCCATAAGATTCTAGAAAACCAAAGGCCTTCTGATGATAATTTGAAATTATTTTTCATTAATTCTATGCCCTCTGATATTGGTTTCCTGATCCATAGGTAAAGAGTAGCAACCCTAGCTGATGTGAAAACACTAGCCATAGAATTAGAAGATGATTTGATCACTGTAGAAAAGTGGAAGAGGGAACTTCAAACTTCCACGACACAAGAATCAACTTCATATGATCTTGTGATTCGGTGACTAATTAATGATATGATAACTTTGAAGAGGCAATTACCTAAATTGACCACTTCTTATCCCCAGCCTTACAAAGATATTTCAAGGAAAGTCCCTAATCAGTCAACAAGAGCCAAAAGTAGAGTTTTACAATTGCCTCATCTTTGCCTCACCAATAGGAACAATAACTAGAGCTAAAGTCTCAACCCAAAGGTTGGTCATTCATTCTGAGTAGCTATTATCTCTATGGCTGAAGTTCATTTACTTGTAACCCAGAGACATATTACTTGAAATGGGTCTGCATTGTATACTCAATAAGTTCCTGTGATAGTCATTCTGCACTACTACATCACCTAAGTCTATCTGAAATAAACAAGCAAAAACATAACAATTGAATGGCTACATGAAATCTTAACATTAACAAAATATTCTAACTAAATAATGGTTAACAAAGTTGAGAAATGACAAATAGGAATTACTCTATCTGCTTTGGCTACAGGAACAATCACAAGATCTGGTTCCAGTGGCTGTAGGATCAGTCAGTCACTAGAACATCTACTACAACAAAGAGAAAAAATATTCTAACAAACACATAGGGATACTCACCAAGTGGGCCCCCTTGGATGAGAGTATCCAAACTTCAAAGATGATTCTATATAATCAGAATAGCATATCTTTTATTTATTATTTCCAAAAGTTGATACAAAACATGAAATGAGAGAAATATTTCAAATTTTGGAAAATGTTGTCTAACCTCTTAAAAGAGGTGCAGGTCTTTGTTTATAAGAAAAATATAAAAACTTCCTACTATCTAGATCATGCCCATGAAATGAGGTGGAAAACATTTATGACTGTTAAGAGAAGAAGTTAATCCATAGAAAACATGGAACTCAGCTAAACCCCAACCAATAATATAACATGGCGGTGTTTACTAGATTGATGTTTATTGGAGACAAATATAATGGAATCTGGTATCGCCTCGCTATTCCTTTGCCAATAATTATGCACACCATCTTCTCTACTATTTTTAATGTTTCATTGTCCTTAAATGTCTCCAACTACTTTCATGACATGATTCTTTATGTGGCTTGGAATAACCGCTTCTGCAACAACTTATTTATTCCTGCACTAAAAAGTTAGAGCATACAAGCATACATATATATATATTTTCATCAATCATAGAACTTATACATCCACACATGATATTACCTATAATAATCCGCATGGAAACATGAATAATAGGTCAAAACAATACAAGGTTTAATGAGTTTAGTTATCATTCAGAATGCACATAGTCAAACTTTAATACATCACACAACTCAAACACTATCCCAATATGCAACTTAAAACATAGAAAAAACTTATTAGTTATAGGCATAAAAGAGATATTATTTTAGCTCATCATGCCCCCCAACTTAATGTCTTTCTAATCCTCCAGCAAGAGAAAAATTGCTTATTCGGGCACTAACTCATAAATCGCCTATGGTTCCTTGTCATGTACCTCCTGTAGCCAAGTTCCAATAAAACCCTTTCATCTTTTCTAGCCTAGTCCACCTGGCTTCCTCTGTGGTCTCTTCATATGGTTTGTCTATAGCCCTGCATCTCATCAATGGCCACATAAGCATAGGTGGCTGAAATATCAAGGGTAACCAGTTATTACTTTTTGTTCTACCCAAGTGGATATACTTGGGAGCTCTTTGTTTGGCTGCATGATAATTAGGTAGTGAATGGGGTTCACCCTGCCTTAGGTCTTCTAGAATATTATTCCAATGCTAAACCAAACATTCATCTGTAGCTTGATTCTCATTTCGAACCAAATGCTCATATTCCTTAAATGCTTCCTCTCTCAATGGTAAAACCTAGCTTCTAACATCTGGTCTAGTCAACAAATTTTGCCAGTCATAGTACACGTGCCATGGGTTTGTAGCCTCAGTTCTGAGTGGCAGTGGGCAATCAAACTCCAAATTCTTATGTGTTCTAGCCTATGTTCCCATACTAATTTCATTTTGTATCCATTAAATCAATTCTTTTAACTCAATGCCACCAATATAAAGTAAGGGATTCCATTTGTTGTTAGAAAAGACAACATAATTATGTAAATAAAATTCACACAAAAAATTCTTAACGAGTGTAGGAGAGTTCTGATAAACTATAAAATTCCTGTAGAGTATCCAAAGAAGGACTAAGATCCCTAACAATGTGATTTATCTTGAAACATAAATATTTTTCCTTCAAATATAAAGCATAAACTCTTGATGGAGCCCTGCAATGCATTAACTTAGGAACCATGTTTTCTATGGTCTCTACTTTGCTTTTCAATTCAACAATTTGATTGTTCCTCTTTTCAATTTCTTTATGTTGCTTATCAATCAATCCTTGTAGCCTAGCCCTTTCTATCTCCCACTATCTATAAAATATAAGTGCAATGGATAAACTAGTGATACATGAAGAGATCCTGTGAGATGTTACCTGAGGGCTTGAGATCTCATCAACTAGTTCTTCAAACCACTCTGATACATGTGCCAAATTTGACAATCTGTTGGCTCCATGTCCTTCATGTGGTTGACCCTATGTCTGACATCTATGCCCTAATTATGATGTTTCCACATAAATGACTTCACTCACATCCCATGTTGCTTGAGTTCTTCATTTAACCCATCGAATCCTTCTTAATTGCATTTCCTGAGTGGTTGTAGGAGATTTTGCTGCAAGAGGTGTTGTTGTAGGAAAATTTTCCTTTATCATGTGCTTTTTAGTTGTAGGAGAAACCTGAGCTGCTTGAGGCCATTTTACGGTCTCTTCCTCTATATCCCCTTTTTCTTTTTCTTTTCCTTTCCTTCTAAAAGATGCTGCTCCACTTTGCATTTGAGTGGAGGGATGCTCAATATTTGGCTCAATTACCATTTCTTCTACATCAAGCAAGGCTTCTTCAGCAACAGGAGGTTCGTTTGCTACAAAAACCCTAGGAGATGAGGGTTCTCCAATAATTTCCTCTTGAGATGCAATTTCTTCTATAATAGGAATATTTTCTTCCCTAAATTGTAGGATATCCTCAAACTCTCCCCATGACATCTAGGAGACATCTCTAAGAGACTGTTCTACCAACAATTTGATCAAGCCATGATGACTAATAGAACGGTTACTACCCCTCTATGTTTCCTTTGCACTAATGGAGATAAGATGATACAAGAAATTTAGAACATTCATCCTTCAGCCATGCCGCAGATGACTCAATAATTTAAAATGAACAAAATGTAGATTGGAGTACCTACCATCACATGTTATGTATTTCATCACATAAAATGCGACATACGACCATTCTGCTGGAAGAGATGTCCATTTAGTTCCTTTCTTGTCCACACTCAGAGGTCCACCAGCTGGGTGAGTAAACTTTGCCCTAGCAATTATTGCATCTTTCACCTCAGAAAATTGTTCTCCCTCCCGTAGAAAACCAGTGACTTCAACTATTTGCTGCTCTGTGGCTATGACCCTTAACCCTTTGACAGAGGCCTCCCCTTCACTGAATGTGCACATGAATTCATGAGCAACTTCCTCATTAAAATCTGTCAATTTTAAAATATAGTCAATCCACCCATAGGTTCAGAAGTAATGTTCACACTAGTTGTCCTACAACAAAGTGTCATGAACTACAAGCTCATGATGGATAGGGGCTCCTCCCATGGCTAACTTGGTTTTCAAAAACAATTACCACAACAAAATGAAAGACTGAAATATCCTACAACTTTGAAAATTCATGCTCCGAAATCCTTTAATTCTTCTTCAGTACCTTCCATCAACTATGGCGGTAGGATGAACTACTCACTCGTGCTACAGGATTTATCATTGAAAAATTATATCAAGAAAATTAAAACACATTATTGACAAGGACACATAATTATGTAACTTGTAAATTGAACCATAAAATACCCCCCCCAAACTTAAGATGACACGTGTCCACACATGTGAAAAAGGACAAAGGGAAGGGTATGCGGATTATGCAAATTATTTCAGGTAATAATCATAATAAAATAATAAATGCATAATTAAAAGAAAAATAAATATTACACATACCTGTAGTCATACTAATTAATGTTGCAATTAAATGATTAGCTATTCACAATATGAGATGAGATGATGTGAAGTAAATGATGTGATAGAAATAGAAATGAAATGGGATGAGGGGGGTGAGAAAATTATTAGCGGAGAATGGTATTTCCATAAAGTATGGAAACGATTATTATGAAGGCATGCATGAGGGATTTTAAGACTGAGGACCAAGAAGGCCCCCTGTAGAAGCTATAGGAAATACATCCATAATATCCTCTTTAGATATTGCAGAAATTGTTCTTTTGTTGCAGGCTTATGATAAAGGCATAGTCGATGACCATTGACCAGAAGTTTGAATCTAACTGGGTCTATTGTTGTCAACCAAACTGCACCATTTTGAAAAAAATCATCTATTTCATATGGGCCCAACCAATATGTCTATAGCTGCCCCATAGTATCCTTATATCTAGAATCATATAACAATGCCCAATCTATAGATTTAATTTTTCTCTCCTTGATATACTTATCATGCCATTTAGCTCGTTTATGTTTAATAATCTCTGTATGTTGGACAACCATCTTTCTCAGCTCATCTAGAGCATTCGATTGCATGATGTGGTATTTTTGTGCTTTTGAGAGAATCATATTCAATTGCAGAGCTATCCTAAGTGTTTTATGCTCAAACTCAATGGGCATCATTTCTTTTTTTCCATATACCATTTCAAAAGGTGTAAAACCAGTTGTTGTCTTCCATATTGTTCTATATGCCCAAATGGCATCAGAAAGTCTATTTTTCTTATGAAGAGCTATTTTCTTGGTAAGAATTGCTTCTAAATCCCTGTTTGTAACCTCTAACTGACCAATTTTTTGAGGATGGTATGGAGCAGACTTCCTGTGTTTGATATTATATTCATTAACCAATGTTGTAATTAATGTGGAATTAAATTGTGGTCCTTAAATTGAAATAATCTCTCTTGGTACTCCATATCTCATAAATATTTCCTCGTGAAGAAATTCAACTATCTTATTATCTCTTGCATGTGTCATGGCTCTTGCTTCCACTCATTTTGTAACATAATCAGTACACACCAGAATATAAGATTTCCCATTGGAAGGAGGATCAATTGGTCCAACAAAATCCAATCCCCATTTGTCAAATGGTGCAACCAATATTTGGGGATACAATGGAATTTCATTAGATCTGGTAGGCCTACCCATTCGGTGGCATCTATCACATTTTTCTAGTATATTGTGCTGCATCTTTATACAAAGCTGGTCAATAATATCATCTGCTAAGGATTTGAAGTGTTGTTCTGTTAGTAGAAAAATGTCCTCCACATGGCTCATCATGACATGCATGAAGGATATCATATGTTTCATCCTCTCTAACACACCTTCTTATGACTTGGCCAGGTCCAGCGTATAATAAAAAATCAGCAATCCATGAGAAATTAAATATTTTCTCAATTAGAAGCCTATTTTATTTACGAGAAAAATGAGAAGGCATCTTATTAGCAGCTAAATAATTTGCAATATTGGCATACCAGGGAGTGTGAGCTTTTACCAGGAACAAATGTTCATCTAGGAAAGCATCATCTATGGCTGTAGGATTGGAGTTACCCTACTCATTTGAACTCATGGAACTCGTATTTTATTTTGGTTGTTTTCAATGGATACATTACCATGTTTTATTATTCAGACTTATATGACATTATTTCATGTTTTATCTAGATATGGAATGCATAATTTATTTGCAGTATTTTAGTACTTGTGGTTTATAGCACTTTATGGATTATTGCTATGTACTGACACTTTAGTTTATCTATGCAATGTGGAATTATATGTTGTGTGTCTACGAGTGTATTGGATGTAAGGGGACGATTTTCCTTCACTCATTTCAGTGAGACAAGGAACGTCGCGAATCTCCTCCATCGGTGTGTATGTCATGTTTTCTATATTGTATATTTGCATGAGTGGTTTGGTGGTGCGGGATAATTGTAGGTACAAGTACCGGGTAGGTACAGGGTATCATCTCCACCTAGCTTCACAGGTCTGAGCGTGCCTTATATGTTCTGATGGAAGTGGAGGAGATAGTAGTTGACCCTATTTTGTTCAGTTACACTTGGGTGAGTGTCGTCAGTTAGTCGTCCTGTCAGTCGTTGACCTTCGTATTTTGTTGATTGACCTTTTATGAGAAATCGCTTGATGTTTTCTTAGTTTGCATGTTTAAGTGATTTTAATTATTGCATGTTATGTTTTATTTGTCTATGAAGGGTGAAAAATTGTTAATAATGAGAATTAAATAGTGATTCTAGGATTTAACATCCTTCATGTAGAAGTAGGTGAATTATCGAAACTATGTTTGATGTTTGGTTTTCAAATTATACTATAGTTATACGTATTTTATATGGAGATTCAGACTCGAACATATACATATAAATATACGTGTAGGTAATTAGGAGTCATGTTCAATTATGTTGATTATCTTAATAGGATTATTTGGAAGTTGAATAAATTAGAGTTTATAATATAACGTACCATATATATATAGAATGATTGATTTTTAATTAATCGTTTTGTTATATTGATACAAGTTAAATATATTTGGTAGTTAAATAATTGTGAAATAGATCGTATATATATATATATATATATATATATATATATAAACAATTATCATGAAATATGATTATTTCATGAATTTTGTATATGTCTATGTAATCATTTGAGAATAAATATATATGTGTATGAATCGATCATATACAAATATATAAATATGTAATTATGATATATAAAAATATATTTTTAAAAATTATAAATATTACTTTAATGAAGAACTGAAATATATATTTAATTTGTTAAATAATGATTAATGTTTAAAAATATATATTAGTGAAAGGGTTATTAACTATATATTAAACATATAATAAAAAAATGAAAATGAAAATAAATTAAATATATATATATATAATATAAAAATAAAACAAATTAAATAAATAGGGTGGCGGTTTAGTTTTAATAAAGTTCTTTAAACTAATAGCTAGGGTGGTCGATAGTAATATTGACCACCCCCCTTAATAAAGGGAGGGGTCGGTATTACCACCGACCACCCTCCTCCCTTTTTATTATACATGCCCCTCCTCCCTTTGCAATATGCATACCTCATGGCAACAAGCAAATATGGTTGAGGCACCGATTTATATGCAACCATATCCATTAAGGTATGTGGTGGAAGGAATTAATGAAGGGTTAGGAGGTAATGTAGGGAGTAACTTGGAGAATAACGTGGTTTACCAACCCACGTAAACCCACCCATATCCACCATTATCAACGTGTATTAGATAGTTATTTAATTTGCTTATTTTTAGGAAGTTATTTTTAGTAAAGTCGACTTAGTCTTGGAGTTAAAAGCCACATGGATAAACTATAAATATGGACTTAACCACTTTAGTGGTGTGGTGTCATGAAATGATTAATGAAGAACTTTACATGGTGAACACATAGGTGTTCAAATACGATTAGGACTGTTATGATGCAATTAGATCTTGAGTGGTGTCACTTAGAATCAATCCACCTCTAGGAGAGATAGCCTAAAAGTAGGAAAGAGGGTAGATGACAACCCTATATATAGACTATTGAGTTGGAAGAGAAGAAGAGGTGAGATGCAACGAAGGATTAGAGAATGGAATGAAGAAGAGAGGAAGATAGTGGGTAGCAAGATAGAGGAGAGCAAGAACATAGAAGAGCGACAAAGAGATTAGAGAGAATAGAATAATGGAGAAGTCATAGGGAATTTTAGGATAAATAGAGGTGGGAGGAAGGAAGAAAGGGGCAATTCATTTTTGCATAAAAGGAAGGACGGTGGACTCAAGAGGAAAGAATTAGAATAGAGGGAAGAATAGAATAGAGGAGAAAAATAGAGTAGAATAGTGAGATAGAGAGGATACTTTTGGAAGTGTCAAAGAGAGTTGGATTTTGAGATAGAGTTGGGAGTATATTGGAGATAAGGTTCATAAGCAAGGTGCGTTATCATTCGGAAAAAGGGCGTTGAGATTTTGCATATGGGTCAACTTTGCAAAAGGTCAGGAATTTCTTTAGTTTTGGATCATTATTATTTACAAAGTCTTTGTTATAAGTAATGATTATAATCTGGCTTATGTTATAGTTATGGTGAAGTATCATTTATTGTTTGGGTTAGTTAATGGAAAATAATAGAATATTAAGTGTAATTACATTATAGCTATAGTAGTGAAATTTTGTTTAAGAACATATTGCACACTTTTTTTTTATTATATAGAAAATAATGCTTGCGTTCAGAACCTAGGTATTAAGAATTATTTGTCGCTTCTCTAGGAGAGTTTGGGGAGTAATGGCTTATTGTTGAAACATTAGGTTTATGACTTATTAAATAGTTTATTAATATAGTTATGATTCTTATTTTCTAGAAGTCTTTATTTGCAAGTTGTTTATGCATTTTGACTATTTTAAGGAAAGATTGTCTGTGTTAGGATCATGTGTAAATGGTGTTTTCTATCAAGTTTAAATTTGAATTATTGTTTGCATTATCATTGTTTCCTATGTTATTATGTTTCCTTGGTCAGGTGTCAATGTATAACTTTATGGATGTGAGCCATTGGGTGTTTTGTCCAAATGGTCAACCTTTGGATAGTAAATCGTGTATCCTTCACCTATGGTTTGTCAGGATTAGGTATGGTTGTATGTTTCGCCATAGAGTTCTCATAGAGAGAGACTTTTCTTGTAGTGTCCTATGAGAGAGAGTGGCTTTCGAGCGGGGGTCGTGCCTGAAGTGGATGACAGGATAACCCATCGAAAGTCAGATAAAAATTGATAACCTAATAATTGATTTGGGATGGGTGAGATAAACATTAATTAAGATAATGTGCCTTGTTCATAGGTGTAGTGCTTGTATAGGGCTCATAATGCTACGAGAAGGCCTGGAATGGAAAACTAACCACCTTGTCTTCATGAAAGGATTGGTAGGGTCCGCATGAGACTTAGTTGTAGCCAGAAGCTGGGAGAGGTTACCAGGATAACCCAGGATGGGGGCCGGGACCTAGGAGGTTGTACCAAGGTATCCATCGTAAGCTATGCGATGACACTCTCTCCTTAGAGTCACTAGTGTTTGTGAGTTGAGTCACATGAATGTTTGCGAAGTCATGTATTTCTTTCGTACTTGTCTTATTTTTCTTGCTTGAGGGTTTTCTACTATCTCCTAGCACGGTGGGGTGGTTCCATTTTGGGATCACATGGTCAGGTGGTAGTGCCACTTCCCATTGGATGTTCCAGAATGTATCTTCAGGTGAGGAAGGGCTTTTCTGGTGTTCTTGGTTTGTGGTTCATGTACCAGCTCTTGTCCATGATCATTGTTCAGTTGAAATCTTGAGGTCATTGTATCAAACCTTTATGTAACCTTGATTTATTTATAACGTTGTAATTTATGGTATTTTTGTAAACATGTCTTTATGGATATTGTAAAAAAAAGAAATTATTGGAATGCATGTTATTTCAATTACTTAATTCTTTTGTATATATTAAATGATTGCTTTGGAGCACTTTGAATTCTTTCATTGTGGAATTTTTATCTTAAACATTTAATTTTCCTATAAAGATGAACAATAGGTTTTTTCATGATGTTAATATAATTTATGAAGTAATCTTCGTTGGTGACCCTTAGGGAATCTTGAGTTAGACTTCCACTATTTTATTAGGTGTGCAATGGCTATAATTACACACTTGTTCTTTTAAAAAAAAATTATTTCACCCTTAGTTGCATAGATTGTGATGTTTTTCCTTTAGGGTTTCTGGCAGGGCATTACAAGGATCATCCTACAATTGAAGCCTAGAAAGATAATCTACAACTACAATAGCTTTACCTAGTTTATCAACAACTGTAGTATCAAATTAATGTATCAATAGTAACCATCGATCCAATCTCCCTATAATTTAAGGTTTGTTCATGAGATATCTAATTGATGTATGATCAATGTGCACATATATCGAATATCTTGTGATATAATGCTTGAAATTGTTAAGTGCATATATTACCTACCAGCATCTCCTTTTCAATGACAGTATAACTAAGTTCAGGTCCCTGCATGTTTTTGTTGATGAAATAAATTGTATTCTCCAAATTGTCCATCTTCTACCCCAAAACTACTCCTATTGCATAGGCTGATGCATCTGTATGAATATGAAAAGGCAATGACCAGTTCTGACCCTTGAGCATTGGTACTTGATTCAAGGCATGTTTGAGCTTCAAGATAGCTTCATGACATGTGAAGGTCCAATCAAACTCCATATCCTTAGTCAAAAGACAATATAAAGGTCCTGCAATTTTACTAAAATCCTTAATAAACCTTATATAATATCTATCATGACCAAGGAAACTTTAGACATCCTTTTGCTTTGTGGGAACAAGGGGATTTTGAATGACTTCAGTTTTGGCTGGGTCAACCTGTATTCTTGTTATAGAAATATGATGACCAAGAACTATGCCTTCCTGCATCATCATAAATAACTTTTCACTATTCAATGATAAATTGTAGTCTTCACACCTCTACAAAAATTTCTTCAAAATCTTCAATGCCTCTTCAAATTTTGAACCATAAGTGGTAAAATCATCCATATAGATCTCCATGTTGTCCTGGGAAATATCTAAAAAATATGCTTATTACTACTCTTTGAAAAGTAGTTGGAGCATTACACAACCCAAAAGGAACAAAATAAGCATATTTTCCCCAAGGACAAGTAAATGTAGTCTTTTCCCAATCCATAGAAGAAATTTGAATCTAGTTGTAGCCACTGAATCCATCCAAGAATGAAAAGTACCGCTTCCCTACCAAGGTTTAAATACATGATCCATGAATGGTAATGGAAAATTATCCTTCCTAGTTGTTGAGTTCAAATCTCTGTAATCTACACATGCCTGCTATTTACCTCCTTTCTTTGGAACTATGATTAGAGGAGACACCCACTCACTATCTGATATAGGATAGATAAATCCAACATTTAATATGTTTTGTAGCTCCTCTTTAACTATCTCCCTTAATGCAAGATTAATTCTTCTTCATGGTTGTCTAAGCAGTCTACAGTCCTCTTTGAAATAAATATGGTGGGTACAAATTGTAGGATCAATTCCTTGCATATCTTTGTAATCCCACGCAAAAGCGTGTTGATGACATTTGAGCAATTCAACCAGTGTTAACCTTTGAGTCTTTGTGAGTTGATTGTTGATATTCAAATATTTATTTGGATCAACTTCCACTTTGACAGTAAGATCAACCTGGGACACCTTAGAAAGATGAGAAGTGTAGACTTCTTGTGGCAATAGGGTATGCAATATTTTAGTGGCTGCAGGAAAATTTGATGTTGTAATAGTTGATGTTAACTCCTACAACTACTGCTCCAAATTATATTGATTTTTCAGTATTTTAGAAAGGATGGAATCATCATCCTAGATTTGTATGAATGATTCTTTGTTAATCATTATAAGATGATTGAGAGAGTTTACTTCCTCCTCTAATTCTTTGCCCATGTTAGGCCAAACAACTTGTTCTTGATCAAGTTGGGGTTGGGCAGGTGAATACAAAGCTAGAGCTTTAGTAGTATTTACATTAGAAATAGTCATGTCCCCTAACTGGCATCCAATATATGCATTGGCTATATCAAGCCAAGTTCTCCCTAAGATAACCAGATATCCCCCCAATGTATCTTTAGGAGACATGATCATAAAATCTATCAGATATTCCCAGGAGTCTAAAGTAATCACAACATCTTCAATCATACCATCAGGCTGAATCGTGGAACTGTCAGCAAGCTGCACGACTATAGGAGTAGGCCTACGACTGGTTATGTTAAGTTTTTGCATAATATATCTTGTCATTACATTGATGGTTGCTCCCAAATATATTAAGGCATTCTTTATCTGAGTGCCATTGATGACTATTTTCACAATAGGACTACCAAGGTCAGAATATTAGGAATTGAAACTTTTCCCAACATAATATTAGCTAGTTGACCGATTACATACATTGTTTGTGGATACTTTTTCTTCCCGCCATGTTTCTTTAAACATGCCTCTTTAATTGCTTTACCATAGATAGGGACATCCTTAATAGCCTGAAATAATGGAATTTTAACACATATGTGTTTCAGCTGATCAATGTTATCAAAATTTATATCCTCTTGCTGAGGAATATCTTCATCTTGAAACCTTTGAGGAAATGGGGGTATTTGTTGATTTTGAGGTATTTGGGTTGCTAGGTTAGATATTTCCTTTTCCTTTTGTATTTCAAATTTAACTAGAGGGGACGAGTTAGACAAAGTTATCCCAGATCTAAGGTGAATATCACTTATAGAAATAAAATAAGCTGGGTATTGATTAGGATTAGCTGAATAAACTTGTTGTTGTTGTTGAGACTTTCTATTAGGATTTGGCATGGGTTGAGTGGGAAGTTGTGTGGGTTTAGGTGGAATGGTATTAGTAGTAGGAGGGGGCATTATAGAAGGCTGCTAAGGCTACTGCTAAGGTTGTTGATAGCTAGAAGACTGATTCATCCATTCTTGACCTCCTCTCCATTGAGGGGTAGGTTGTCAATTCCCTTGGAATGGTTGTCATGGTCCCTGAGACTGAGACCAATTTCCTTGTGGTTGCTGACATTGTGGGGTTTGATTGGCAAAATGTTTGCATTGGCCTTGAGGATTATACCAATTTTGATAATTTCCAAAATTTTGAGCATATGGAGGTTTCTATTGATTATTTTATGCATATAAATTTCCACTATAACCAGAAAAAGAAAGTAGATCAGGAGACATACCTTGTCTTGGAAAATTTGGCCTTCTTTGAGAAAAATTGAAAACTTGTTTATCATCTCCTTGTACTATCTTGAAATCAAGAACTTCAAGATTTGCAACCATCTTACATCTACAGTCTCTTTTCTTCTGTCTAAATGTGGACAGAATTCTACAAGGATTGCATCAGCTTCCTAATGATTCTTCTTAGCTTGAAGTGTGTCTAATTGAGTAGCCATATTATTTATGATATCCTCCTTGAAATCCTTCAAAAGGTGACTAAGATCCATTCGAGAAATCGATTACTGGATGTTGATGAAGAAATTCTCGGCTTAAAATGCCTACTCTTCTTAGAAGAAGATCTGGAATACTTCTGATAGATTTGACCAATGTCATTCCATGTTGCTTGTGTTATATCACTACCTCCCATAAGGTCTAAAGAATCTGTGCATTTGTCACTAATTCCCCTTCAAAATATTAACTTAAGAGAATCTTCATTAAAAGTATTATGCTTGGACTTCTTGACACTGAATATAAATCTCTCCAGATAATCTTCTAGACTCTCATCTTCCTTCTTTGTCATTCTAAAAATATCATCCCCATGGCGGTCAGTCCCTCTACAATAATTTTTATATTTCACAAGAAACAACTATTTCATCTCATCCCATGTAGTGATTGTACTATTCCCTAGACTCATAAACCATCTCAAAGTTGATTCTTTTAAAGTGGCAAGAAATATTTTGAGTCTATGGGCATCTGTAGTATAATCATAACTCCTACAAAAACATCAAATTCAAACAAGAAAGTGTTGGGATCCTCTGTCACTAGTCTATAAAATTTAGGACGAAAAGAAGCTGGAATGTTCTTGAGATTATCATTATCATGGAAATAAAAATGGGGAACTCAAATGTTGGGTTTATAGGTAGAGGTGGGTTATTCCCATTAGGGGTGGATTTCTTTGCATTGGTATTTGAGGAGTTACTAGACAAGGTTCCTCTTTAGGAGGTCCAAAGAGTAAATGAAGGTTGTTCTAGGAAAGCTCAAATTCAAGCAGGTTCAAATTATTTGGGGCTTGGTAAAGTGCAACAAAAGGGTTTACATCTAGTGCTTCATATGGATTGAGTCTTGTATGATTAGGATGGTTAGGAAAGAATCTACCTTGAGCATCTCTTCTTCATATATGCATGCAAATTCTTGAGAATTACTTAAAACAAATTGAGTTATCAAAAATAAATATACTAAAAACTTAAAAATTCATAACTATAACAGGTTCTTAGTTTGACACCATCCCCAACAATGGTGCCAAAAATGTTTGCCTCCCCAATAGAAACTATAACTAGAGCTAAAGTCTCAACCCAAAGATTGGTCATTCATTCTAAGTATCTATTATCTCCATGGTTGAAGTTCATTTACTTGTCAACCCAGGGACGTATTACTTGAAATGGGTCTGCATTGTATATGCAGTAAGTTCTTATGATAGTCATTCTGCACTACTACTACAACTAAGTCTATTTGAAATAAACAAGAGAAAACATACCAACTAAATGGCTACAAGAAATATTAATGTTAAAAAAAGATTCTAACTAAATAATTGTTAACTATGTTCAGAGCTGACAAACAGGAATTACTCTGTCTACTTTGGTTGCAAGAACACCCACAAGATCTAGTTCGAGTGGCTGCATGAATAGTTAGTCACTAGAACATATACTGCAGCAAAGAGAAAACTTAATCTAACAAACACATAAGAATACTCACCAGGTGGCCCCCCTTGAATGAGTGTATCTAGACTTCAAATATGATTCTATATACTCAGAATAACATAGCTTTTATTCATTATTTCCAAAAGCCAATATAACACATGAAATGAGAGAAATATTTCAAGTTCTGGAAAATGTTGTCTAACCTCTTAAAAGAGGTGCGGGTCTTTATTTATAAGAAAACTATTAAAAAAATCCTACTATCTAGATCATGCCCATGAAATGAGGTGGAAAATATTTATGATGACTAAGAGAAGAAGTTAATCCATAGAAAACGTAGAACTCAGGTAAACTGCAACCAAGAATATAGCATGGTGGTGTTTACTAGATTGATGTTTGCTGGAGACAAACATAAATGAATCCAGTATCACCTTGCTATTCCTTTGCTGATTCTTATGCATACCATCTTCTCTGATGTTTTAAATGTTTCATCGCCCTTAAATGTATCCAACTGCTTTCATGACGTGATTCTCCACCTGGCTTGAAATAACCTCTTCTATAGCAACTTATTTATTCCTGCATTTAAAAGTTAGAACATACAAGCATACATATTTATCTATTTTTATTAATCATAACACTTATACATCCACACATGATATTAACTATAATAATTCGCATGGCAATAGGAATAATAGGTCAAAACAATACAGGGTTTGATGGGTTTAGTTATCATTCAGAATGCACATAGTTAAACTTTAATACATCACATGACTCAAACACTATCCCAATATACAACTTAAAACGTAGCAAAAACTTATCAGTTATAGGCATAAAAGAGCTATTATTTTATCTCATCACCTCCTATGTAACAAGGGCTAGTAATTTAGGCACCCCCACTTAAAGCCAACATGTGTATCTTTCATCTTACTAATGATCATGATGAAATTATTGTCTGGAGATGGTACATTATGCTCAATTGGTTGGTTCGAAGGAGGCGCTACTATAATCAAGTGAAGAAGAATCCCCCAGGAAGCCTAGCAACTTTGGAATCCACTTCCTGGATTATGAGTCTGATTTAGAAAGAGGAAGTGATATTTTGGTTACCTTGGAGGATCATTCTTGTGCTGTGCTGAATAGAAACAAGCAGAATGTCAAACCTCCAAGTTCTTCTTCATCCTCTTTTGTGAACCCCAAAGGTAAGGAAATCATTTCCTGGTTTCATAATAATGATTTGAGAGCTCGAGAACCTCAGTCATTAAAGTCTATAGACACTGAGAGTTCATTTGATATTGTTGAATTTTGTAAATCCTCTTAGATTCAAATTATGCTAGCTGAATATCTTAAATTAAACCCTAAGGAACTTGATAGGCTGGTTAAGTTTGTGAAAGGAAATAATGCATATGTACAAGATGATATGATACATCAATCAGCCAATGCCACTTTTTCCTCTAAAGAAGATGTGTCAACTTGTCTTGCTACTCATGAATCTTCATCTGAAATATTTTCCCATCAAGTTGATGATGTGTTGTCTATCCTTGAATTGAAACCTAAGCCTTTTTATATATCCCGTTTCATAAATGGACATAAAACTGAATAATTGTATTATAGACTTTGGTGCCTCAGATAACATCATGCCATCTGTTGTAGCCAAGGCTCTGGGATTATCCTTGACTAAAAACTTTGGTAGATGTTACTCCATGAACTCCAAACAAATACTCTTGTTAGGATAGATTAAAAATGCTCAAGTAGCCCTTGCCGCTCATCCTAATAAAAGAGTTAGGTTAACAATTCTAATAGCTGATAGTCCTGCAAGTTATGGCATGTTGCTTAGTCATACATTTTGTAGAGACCTAGGAGGCCAAATTAAAATGGACTAGTCTCAAGCCACCATTCCTATAGGGAAACAACGGGTCATTTTACAACTAGAGGCTAAATCTAAGTTCACTATTTTTCCCTCCGATGATCTGAAGGCACAAATATTGTACTATGAATGTGAATTTGGGAATTATATAATCTTATCTGATAATTAAGTTGTAGGAAATTTGTCTTAGCCTAAAGCACTTGAGGAGCTATGGATAATGGAGTTCGATGGAAATTGCTCAACATCTGGCTTTGGAGCCAGAGTAGTTTTTATTCCTCCCTCTGGCAAACATATTCCTTTCTCTTTCAAGTTGGAGTTTAAGAACAAAAATAATACTGTTGAATATGAGGCCTTATTGTTGGGAATAGCTAAAGCAAAGAAATTGAGAGTGAAACTATTATAGGTAAAAGGAGATGTCGAGTTGATTGTAAAACAAGTAACATGTTTATTCACTATAAATAATAAAACATTAAAGCACTACCAGAATAGGGTATGGGATGGAATTGAAGGTTTTGGTGCTTTTTCTATTGAAGCCATCCCACGTGAATTCAATTATAAAGCTAATTCTTTGGTAGTGTCAGCTTCTCTCTTGATCCCTCATCCTAAGTTCATAGTAGATACTTACCGGGTGGAGTTAATATATAGGCCAAGTGTCTTTTATAACTCAGAATTTTGGCAAGTCTTTGAAAATGATAAGCACATAAAAAACTTTCTACATTGTGCTGCAATGTTCATGACTACATTCTTTGAAGGATCTGAAACTGAATGTAAAGAATTTTCCCCAGATCCAAGAGAAAGACCGTGAGATGAAATTATCTAGTTGAAAGGAAATAAGATTCCTAGAGGGTTAGTGTCTTTTGAACACCTTTTTGATCATCAGGATGCTTTCATAAAGAGGAAGGATGATCAGTTACTAGTAATTCATGATTCCAGTGATTATGAGAGGATTAATATTGGTGATGAAGAGGATCCTAAGTTCGTCAATTTGGGAAAGTGTTGTTACCCTAAAGAGAAGAGAATATTTGCTAGTCTATTAATGGAATATAGGGATGTGTTTGTCTGGTTCTATGATGATCTAAAAAATTTTAGGGATGGGCAATTTCAATCTCATATTCCTATGAAACCAGGAACAAGTCCATTGAGGAAGAAATTAAGAAATTTTAATCCCAAGGTTGCAGAGGCCATCTTCAAGGAGGTGGATAAAGTGTTAAAGGAAAAAATTATATACCCTATTCATCATTCCACCTAGATAGCTAATATAGTTCCAATTCATAAAAAGAATGGAGAGATAAAGATTTGTGTGGATTTTAGAGATTTGAATCAAGCTAGTATAAAGGATAATTATCCACTGCCTGCTATGGATCATATTTTGCAACAGTCTTGGGTTTTGAAATGATGTCGATGTTAGACAGGTTTTCAGGCTACAATCAGATTAGTGTCCCAGAAAAGGATCAACACAAAACAACTTTTATCACTCCCTGGGGTACCTTTGCATATAACAGGATGTCGTTTGGTTTGATAAATGCTAGAGCAACCTTCCAAAGGGCTATCGACTTGTCTTTTCATCACCTAAAAGATTAAATAATCATTATATAACTTGATTATTTAACTGTTTTCTTGAAAAGGAGAAAACATCACTTGAGAAACTTAAGGAAAGTTTTGGAGAGGTGCAGGGAGCATGGAGTGTCTTTGAATCCGAAGAAGTCAGTGTTTGGTGTTACTGAAGGTAAATTACTTGGCCACATCATTTCCAAAGAAGGCGTCAAGGTAGATCCAAAGAGGGTGAAGGAAATCCAATAACTAAGTTTACCATCAAATATAAATGGAGTTAGATCCTTCTTTGGTCAAGTGATTTTTTCGAGAAGGTTTGTCCCTTATTTTGAAAAAATTACCCAATACATAGTGAATTTGATGAGTGAAAAACAGGTGTTCAGATGGAATGACAAGGGGAAAAATGCATTTGAGGCATTAAAAGAATCTATAGCACAGGCTCCTACACTCAACAATCTAGATTTTAAGAAGGATTTCATCATCTACTACTATGCCTCTAAGAATACCATGTCAAGAATTTTATTGCAAAAAATGAGGAAAATGAGGAATTTCCAATTGCCTTCATGAGTGTACCACTCAAGAAACATGAACTGAAATATTCATTGATGGAGAAGCAAGCATTTGTGGTGGTAAAATTTGTTAAACATTTCAAGTATTACATTCTCCATTCTCATGCAATAGTGTATGTGCCACACTCGGTTGTTAAAAGTATTTTGACACAACAAGTTATTGGAATGACTAACAGAGCTGCATGGAAATAAAAAATACAGGAGTTTAATCTAGATATTAAACCAACTAAATTAGTGAGGGGACAAGGCTTATATAAATTGATTGTAGAGAGTAAGAATGAAGTGCATGAAGAGTTACCTCTGGTTCTATTTGTGGGTCTTCAAGATTCTTGGTTTGCTGATGTTGCATTTTACCTAGCCTATGAAAAATGTCCTAAGCATTTGTCATCCAAGGAGAAACACAATTTGAGATTGAAAGCTACTAAGTATGTCATCTTTGGTGATGTTTTGTACAAGAAGGGATTGGACCACACTTTATTACATTGTGTGGATAAGGAACATCAAGAGTCTCTTCTGAAAACATTTCATAATGAAGCTTGTGACGAACATTTTTATTTGATGGTGACTACTTATAAAATTTTGAGAAATTATTACTATTTATGGTAAAAATGGAAACAACAATATCAAAAGACTAAATGAATTCAACCACGAAACCCTAGCCTAACAACAACAAAGATCCACCATAACATATGAAGATTACCTAAGACAAGGCAAATCAACAAAATAAAAAAGATTATACCATCACATGTCCAATAGGGTTTGGATCTCCATTCTTCCTATCTCCATTGATCTTGCTTAATATATTTGCTCTCAGATTTTATGTGTGCACAAGAGCTCAACAAAGAACAGAAATGTGGTTGCAAGTAGGCTTGATCGCATATGAAAGTTTGAATGCTAAAATGCTTGAAGGGATTAGCTGATTGAGTAGGGTTGATAATGAAGGAAGTATCTCGTTATATAAAAGACACTATAAGAAATGGAGGTATAAGAATAAGAGGTGTAAAAGATAAATGGTCGGCTAGGATTAGAGGGTAGGTAGAGGAAATAAGAAAATAATGAGAGGGTAGGTAGTGTAGGAATTAAGAGATGAATGACATGTGTCATTGGTACAAAAGGCTAATGAATTAATTAAATAAATACAAATTTATTTAATTAATAGAAGAAGTGGGATCAATTAAATAAATAAAATATTTATTTAATTTAGAAAAAGGATAATTTAAATAAATAAATATATTTATTTAAATGAGAAATGAGGCTAGAAGAGGATAAATGAATTAATTAAATAAATAAAGATTCATTTAATTAATAGAAGAATTGGGCTAAAATAATTAAATAAATAAAAGTATTTCTTTAATTAGATAGGACAATTTTAGGTGTCTACATTTTGCCCCTCTTTGAGACAATGCAGCTTGTTGCGTTGTTTCAAAGAAGATAAGATAACTGATACAATGTTTCCCCAAGACGAGAATGATATGCCCCCTCGAGAGATTTGATGAAAATGTCTTAAAAGATTGCAGACAATCTCTCAATAAGAAAGAAAGGCTAGAAAGGACTGACAAGATAGGATAGAGTGACACAGTCACGGGATAAAGAAGACTAAATTGGTAGACTAGGGCTAGGGTAGTCTATAACATAGACTATGAGGGAAAACATCCGCATTGTCTTCCATATACCTAGAGATCAAAGTGTAGAGAGCAAAGAGCAATCAACAATTAGCAGCAATGGCATTGGTGTATATATTTGATCACGTTAGCCGATATCAGAGACTAGCAGATGCAAGAGAGCTGGTAAGTACGGCAAAACCTCCTTGTACCTTTGTTGCTTTAATTGTTGTCATAAATGCATGCTAGGTAGGGTAATAAATGCGCTTTAGGTAGGTTTCAAAAAATGTCAAGCAGGGGGGAAAATGCTAAGGTGCATCTGGGTAGGTTAGGCGCATCTATGCTGGTGCCAGACACATCTATGATTTCAGTAGTGTCTATGTTCAATGAGAGCGCATCTGTGAAGTGCAGACGCATCTATGTAGGACAGGCATGTCTATGCCGAACTAAGGCACGCCTATGTGATTCAGGCGTGTCTGTGTAGAGCAGGCATGTTTGTGAAGTATGCAAGCATGTTTATGTCTTCAAGGTCAAATCGACAGTTCTGTGATAAACATACGCTATCGATTGGATAAGCTACTGAGAGGATACACTCAAGTAAGTCCTCTAGGGAAGACTAGGGTAACCAGATAGGGCTACGATTGATAATTTTGTGATAGAACATACATTGCCAATCAGGAAACTAATCAAGAGGATACACTCAAGCAGAGGCCCTAGGATAGGATATAGCAAGGCACTTTGTGATGAACAAGGAGTACCAAAGAAAATAGCAATTCTTTGATAGAACATACGTTGCCAATTGGATCAAGCTGAAATTGACAATTCCATGATAGAACATACGTTGTCAATTGGATAAGATACTCAAGAGGATACACTTAGTAGGTTCCCTAAAAGATAAAAATAACACTTTGTGATGAATAGGGAGTACCACTAGGATAAAGTGCCATATGATAGATATAAGTACTAGGATTAAAAGTAGCACTTTGTGATGAATAGGGAGTACTACTAGGATAGAGTGCCATATGATTGATATAAGCACTAGGATAAAAATCAACACTTAATGATGAACATGGAGTACTATTAGGATTGACACAATTGATTTTCTTGATTGCAAAAGGACCTACCGATGCTAGAGTGATGGGAGAGATTCTCTTCGACTCAGAGTTTGTGAGCAGAGCTTGACATTCAAGGATAGAGCAGTAGTTGAGGCTATGGGCCTGCGATACATTATGTATGTACCTAAGTTTTGGGTGAACATGGGTTTGTTGATTGCATTAGCTGAGAGATGGCACTCAGAGACATGCACATTTCATTTGTCAATGGGTGAGATGATAGTCACCTTAGAGGATGTGTATAGGATACTAAGGATACCGATCGATGGGGAGTTGGTTCCTTACAATTGAGAGGGAGATAGGGATGCATTGAGATGAGTGTTCTAGGATCTAGAGCTGGAGATGAGGGCAGGACATATGGCTTGGGATACTATGATGGTGACAGGATTGGCGCTACCAGCGGTGCTAGCAAGAGTTATCATGAGTGGGTTCCTACATCTGGATAGGGAGACATGAGGGTTGGCTATGGGATGGGGGAGGACTCTGGAGACATTGGTGACTGAGCACACTAGGTTTGCATGGTGTCTGTGTCTTCTACCACACTTGTACTATGATCTACATCAATTTGTGTATCACAAATCAGCAAGATTGGGATGTGGAGTGACATTGTTGCAGGTTTGGGCATATGAGCATCTAGTGATTACACGTCTGATACACTTTAGAGGCAAGGGACATGGACGCAATTTTCTACACCTATATGATATGATTACTTCTCAGCCATGGATTAGGAGGCTAGAGTATTATCATAGGGTGATTGATGAGATAGACAATATGGTATGGAGGCCTTACTTAGACTATGAGGAGTGGGAGGATAATCTAGTCGAGCTACCATATGTGCTCAAGAGTAGGTATCTGATCGGTTGGACAACATATATTATTGAGAGGCAGTTGATAGACAAGGTATGCAAGAAGTTTGATAGGATATAGTAGATGCCATGAGGGTCGGGGATGTATGCATGAATAGTGAGGACATTTCCCATGCCTTGGGATATATGGGTAGATGTAGCTTTCTTATGATCAAGTTGTGACATAGCTTCTAGAGATGGTTTCCATGCCTTGGGATATATGGGCAGATGTAGAGGATGCAGGGATGGATGCAGAGTATACTGCATATTGGGCAAAGCATCTGTTTCCATGATTGATGGATCTAGGGGATCCGATAGAGGGAGATAGTGGAGGTGGATATTATAGTGGGGATGGTGGAGGCAGAGGCTGATAGTGAAGGCAAGGTGTAGTGGTAGAGAGGAGAGTGGCTCAGAGGAGAGAGGGTGGAGAGGAGAGATAGATGCATGTAGTGAGGGGTAGAGGTGGATTACCATGACAGGTGCCAGCATCATAGGTTCCCAGATAGGTACAGGGATAGGGACAGGGATAGGGATAGGAACAACCACAGGACCAGCCACAAGGATAGGGTGAGGGGAGAGAGGAGGAGGATGAGCTACTATTCTTGAGGGAGATCTTCCAGGGATATGTAGATGAGATTCAGGATCTAGAGAGGGATGCGACTAGGCTTAGGAGACAGTTGAGGGATCAGGCTATTCAGTGTTATACAGAGGCTGAGACAACACTGAGGGCAGGAAGGCAGGCAGCAAAGGACATAGAGGCCGGATATGTCTATGTTCTATGGGAAGGAGAGGAGATAGCTTACTGGAAAGAACTATACTATGGAGTGGTGCAACTAGATCAGCAGACTAGGAGCTTCTGGAGACAATCGCGAACTATGATGACCATTGGAGAGAGAGACAGGCAACAGATGTCTAGCAGTGGGATCATGGGTCCTCCACCACCACCAAATAGAGGGGGTAGGAGAGATGATCCTATAGTAGTTCCTTTTAGGGCTTAGACTCTGTCGAGGCAAGCCAACTCCAAGGGAGGGAGTTCATCATAGCCTTAGAGGGTTCCCTATGTATTAGTATTGTACCATTTTGTATGATGACACCTTCGGGTGATTGTAGCCATATGTATTTTGACATCATTGTATCATGACGCTTATGATTTTTTGATATATATATGAGATGATTCATCTTTGTGGCAATTATATGCATGTGTACCTATATGGTGTTTCTTCTATGTGATGCATGTATCTATGTGATGCTTATGATATGGATGCAAATATGTACATGATGAAAATACAATTATTTTATTCTTTTATGTTTTTAAATGCTATGCATATGTGAATGTATGAAATGTAGATGAATATGATAAGGCAAATAACTATTTACATGATGAGAATGTAAAATGTGCTAACATGTGTTGTGTGCAAGATGTGATGTAATTGTGCTATCTATATGTATGTATGAAATGAGATATGCTAACATGTGATGATGCAGGTGCAGACTACATGAAATGAAAATATTTTTGGCATGTCATTATACTTAGTCATGTGATAGCGGGCTAGACAGACTCAAGAAGGATGATGGAGGTCAATCAAGAAAGGGGAATGGAAGGTAGATGATGTGGAAGTGAAAGAGCTTCTTGTGCTATTATCATCATTGAGCTTTATTATGGAAAATAGGTTATGACAATCCAGATATATGTTCAACCTGGAAAGTCATTGTACCCATTTGCATGGAGATCAGACAGTCACAAAAAAAGAATGCCCTAGTTCATACTAGACTCACAGTGTCCTCATATCCTTGGACAAGTCATAGCATTACTAAGAGACAATCCACAAGACAAAAAAACAATAGGTGATGATACCCCATCCTTTCCTTTCTAGTCAAAGACATCCTAGAGATAAAATCTCTAGTTAGAGACATCTTGGAAAAGCTAAAAGACATGTCACCAAAAGATTAAATCTAAAGAAAACCAGGACTCGACACCAACATCCACTGTAGTCCTCAAGTTTAGTGTCTCTTGTCACTTGTACAAGTATATTTGATTATGGTCACAATGTTTACTTTCACAAAAGGATAGATAGCACTGAACCATAATGTTGTCTGAGTCTGTTGAATCCCATTGATGCTATGTTTCATCTTAATTGACTGAATCCATGAAATTGATACTTTATTGCGGATTGGTGATGCAAGTGTTGCCTTATTGCGGATTGTGCACGGATAGACTGAGGAAGGCTGGAAGAAATTGTACTCCTCGGAATGTGTGATTCTCTTTGTTCCACACCCATCACTAGACTTGGGATTTTCCTTAGCCACATATAGGAGCCGATTTATTATGGATGAAAAGGGTGAAAAGGAGGGATTATTATGAATGGCTAACCAATCTTAGGTAGATCAATAACAAGCCATGATGGGAATGGGTAAATTTATTATGGACAGATAGGCTATGAGTGTGTGCAAAGTGAAGGATGAGATTGAATCCTGAAGGAGAGAGGAGAAATGTCTCTACTCATTGTGTCAATGACCCAGTTTTCACCATGGTACCTTGCCAAGGCACCAACAAAGTGGTTTTCACCATTGGACGGATTTATATCTCTTTACTTTTTTTCAATTTTTTTTTTATTATTATTTCTCTTTGCATTTTTGCATTTTTATGATATTTTTTGTATTTTTGAATTAGGATACTCTAAAGAGATATGTGTAAAACCTATGAAGGTGCATGTTTTTGATAGGATCCTCCAAAGGTTCACCCTCTATGATTGAGAGCTGATATGCACCGGATCCATAGGTTGCTGTAATGATGTAAGGACCAAGATAGTTTGGTTCAAACTTGCCCTTCTTTTCTCTGTCTTGTTTCTGTTTAGGATTTTATTTGACAACTAAGTCACTTACCTCAAATGTGCAAGGCTTTACCTTGTGATTGTAACTGCAACTCATCCATTATTGATAATCCTTGAGATGATTAAAAATAGTTTGTCTCCGTTCATCCAATAGTTCCAGTTCTTGTAAGTGAGAGACCCTATAGTATTCATCACTGATAATGTTGTACAAAGAGACTCGTAAAGATGGTAACTCGACCTCAATAGGTAAGATAGCTTCTACGCCATAGACAAGTGAATAAGGTGTGGCTCATGTATGTGTGCAAACACTTGTGCGATAAGCCCAAAGTGCGAGATTAAGTTGGATATCCCAATTTTGGCTAGTGTCATCGACTGTCTTTTTTAGGATTTTAAGAATGGTTTTATTAGATGCCTCTTCTTGACCATTACCTTGGGGGCAATATGGAGTGGATAAATGATGGGTAATGTGGAAGAAATCACAAAGTTCATGAACATCCTGGTTTTTGAAGGGACATCCATTGTCGGTGATGATGGAAAGAGGAATACTGTATCGGCAAATGATATAGTTGAGAATGAATGTAGCAATCTGTTTTCCAGTGACTTGTATAAGAGGCACAACTTCAATCCATTTTGTGAAATACTCTATGGTAGTGATAATGAATTTATATCCATTGGAGGAAGGAGGGTGAATCTTGCCTATGCGAATGAGTCCCCACTAACAAAAGGGCCAAGGAGTTGCAATTGGTTGAAGTTCTTGTGTTGGTGCATGAATAAGGTCTCCATGAATTTGACATTTCTTACATTTCTTGATAAACTGATATGAATCTTTTTCTATATTGGGCCAGTAATATCTAGTCTAGATGAGTTTCTTGAATAAGGTAGGACCACTAGAATATGGACCACATATTCCTTCATGAACTTTGTGTAACGCAATCTAAACTTCATCCCTTTCTAAAAATCTAAGGATAGTGCCATCTAGACCTCAACGATATAGGATATCGGCTAAAATGACGTATCAGGAAGATTGGCAAATGAAAGTGCAGTGTTGGTTGTTGGATAAGTCAGGAGGAAGGGTTTTGTTACGAAGGTATGTGAAAATGCAACCATATAACTGGGAATAAGGACCAATGACACATATCATCTTAGTAGGAGTGATTTCATACAAGGGAACCAAAAGGTTATCCACCAAGAACTCATAGTGGGTTTCATTCTGTGGTAGATCGATCAATGAGGCAATAGTAGCCATGACATCTGCGGGTTGATTCTTCTCTCTTGGTATCTTCTCAAAGGTTATCTTTATGAAAAGTTGCTTGAAGTCATCTACCATTTTCTTGTAAGGCATTCATTTTTCATCCTTTGTTTGGTAGTCATCGGTTTCTTGACAAATTACAAGTTGAGAGTCCCCAAAAACATGAAGTTCCTGGATCTTCCACTGAACTGCACTCCATAATCCAGTTGTTAATGTCTCATATTCTACTATGTTATTAGTGTAAGGAAATGACAATCGGTATGATTTTGGAATGGAATCCCCTTGAGGTGTGATAAAGAGGATTCCAGCTCCTGCACCATGCTGCGTGTATGAGCCATCAAAGTACAGTTGCCAAGGCTTTGTGTGTGATACTGTCAGGATGGATTCATCTGGAAACTCTAAAATTTGAGGAGCATCATCTATCATGGGAGCATCTACTAATAGATTTGTGATAGCTTGTCCCTTTATTAATTTTCTTTCCACATATTCAATGTCAAATTCACTCAATGGAATCACCCATTTGGCTAGCCTACCAATAAGCGTTGCCTTATTCAGAAGGTACTTCAATGGATCCATCCTTGCGACCAACTTAGTTTTATGAGTTAGCATGTAATGTCATAACTTTTGTGAAGTAAAAACCATAGAGAGACACACACGCTCAATTGGTGTGTATTTTAGCTCATAACTAACCAAATTACGACTAATGTAATATACTGCCTTTTCTTTGCCCTCGACATCTTGTTGTGCTAAGAGTGCCCCCAGTGTCATTGGTGTAGCTGATATGTAGAGTAATAGGGGTTGTTATGGGACTAGTGGCATCAAGATTGGTGGATTTAGAAGATAATATTTGAGTATCTGAAAAAGCTTGTTGATAGTTATCATCCCATTTGAATTTGATGTTTTTGTGTAGCTGCAAGTGCTGAAAAGGATGACATTTATCTGCAAGTTGTGCTATGAACTGCCATATGGACTGGAGTCTTCCTTGTAAATATCAAAGTTGACTGATATTTCTTGGTGGTGGAATTTTTAGGATAGCTTTGACTTACGCTAGATTGGCTTCAATTCCACTTTTTGAAACAATGAATCCCAGGAGCTTCCTGGAGGTTACTCCAAAGACACATTTCTTGGGATTTAGTCTTACTTTGTATTTTTCCAACCAATCAAAAATGACTGAAAGGATGTCCAAATGTGTATCTCTGTCTATTGATTTTCCCAAGAGGTCATCAACATAATCTTCTACAGTTACGTGCATGAGTGTGAGGCCTCACCTCGACTCAGTCTGACATTCAGTGGATTTTAGTTTTAGACTATTATGGATACTTTATTTTGATGCTTTTTGAGACTTAGAACTTATATGATTTCAGGATTTGGGATAACCTTGCTATGATTTGATGATTTTACTTATATGCTTTTGTGATAGAACACTACATGATTGTTAGATAAGATGATAACGCAATGATAGATGTCGTTATTGAATTTGCAGGACTTTACTCTGAATATAGAACTATGATGTATGTTTAGTTTATGTGAATTGGGATGAAATTGCTTATGTGAATTTGCTTGATAAAAGATGTATTCAATCTGTGTAGATGAAATTTGTATGCAAGTAATGATGTGTATTGTTATATTATTGAATTATATCATATATGGATATTTGGAAGTACTAATGTGTAAATTGAGATGCGCAGGAAATTTACCATGTGACCATGGAAAATTACGGAGAATCAAACCTAGACTTATGTATGTTCGTAAGCCAGGGTTTGTCTATTTGGAGAGATAACACCCCGTTTGTGTTGTATTTTATTCGTAACAGTATATGCTGCATGAGTGTTAAGTGTTATTTAAATTTATTGTGTAAAAACCACAAGAGACAATTTCATGTTTTATTTTTGTAAAAGTGTTTTATTTGTGTCACTTGACACATGTGTGGATTTAAATTTAAATGTTTTATTTTGTCTCTTGGTGGGAAAGTCTTTAAATTATAGTGCTTCTTAAATAAAATAATGTGTTGTCATAAATACTTTGGGAATATAATAATTGGGGTGGTCAACTTATGTTTGACCCGAAAATAAACTTCAAAGGGGTTTAAAATGGGTTAAATGAACACCTAGGGGTAGTTTAATAGGGTTTCCTAAAGCCCATAAGGTATACCTAGGGGTTAGGGGTAATTTTAGGCAAGTTTCTACTTTATAATGATCTTTTTAACGATTTAAAAATTGGCTTTTTTGAGTTGTGCGAAAATTGAAAATTTAGAAGTTAAATCTAATTTAGATTTTTCTTATTCGAATGGGAGTCTTTTTGCATTTTTGCTTTCTTTCCCTTTTAGTTTTTGGAAACTTGTGAGAACTCAGAGAATGAGCTTCTTAAGCAAGATTTTTGGGAATTGAAGGGTAATCATCCACTCTCCATTTTTGGAGACAAGAGAAATTTTGAAAAGAAAATAATGTTATGGAATAGAAAAATTGATTAAGGGTAGAAGGAAAAAGTTTCCTGGATTGGGCAGCTCTTCATCAAATATCATAATACCTTTGGGCAGATTAAGGTTGGTTTCAGTTATTCATTAAAATGTCTTCTTCTTGCTTATGTCTGGAAGTTTGTTGGTGTAAGAAATCTGTGTTCTTGAATGTTTTTGTTGAAAAATCTTTTGGTATTTTTGCATTATGATTTGTGTTGTGTTTTGGGAGTTTCCTCAAGACCTCTTACTCTTGGGAGAGAAGAGGATCTTGTGGGTGGTAGCAGTGACAACCCTCGAGTGAGAGACTCTCTTTTGAGAGCGATCAGAAGGGATCTTTGTGTGACCCTTGCTGCATGGCCTGTTTGTGCAATGGGGGTCATAAGGAGGGATATAAGGCTAGAATGCCTTTGGGGGGCATAAGGAATAAGGGGTTGAGATTCTTGATATAATTATTGTGCCATGAGGTGACTTCTTGTTTATTTCATACTTGCAGTTCTCCTCAGGGTATTGGTCCACTACCACCCTTTGAAAAGATCATCACCAAAGTGCGGTGCTGTGAAGCCAAGTTGGGAGTGTGTTTTAAAATCTGTATGCATTGCCTTCTTTGTGTTTGCCTGTATGTTACCCGTCTAGGAGTTGGTTCTCTGAGCTCGGGGGTGGCTACCAGTTAGCCTAGGCTGGGAGGTGAGCACTCCGTTGTCATATTTGTGTTTTCTATTATGCAGGAAAGTTAGGAGAAAGAGAATAGGAACCATGAAAAGACACAGAAGATTATTGTTGAAGATACTTAAATCCAGTTGCAAATATATGTTTAAATTTGTTATAGAAGTATGCCTCATTCATAGAAAAGAGAAGAAAGTTGTAATTCTTGAAAATAGACTTGAATTTTATTGTTGTAGCTAAGCAAAGAAACATCCTGTAAATATGCAGAATATCCTAGAGTTGTAAAAGCTTGTTTTATTTCTACTTCTGTTTGGGTTTTAGAAAAAGAAAAGCTTCTTTGAGTTGCATGTAAAAGCTTCTTTTGTATTATGGAAAAATTAATTTCAAATAAATATTATCTATATTCTACTTGTTGAAAAGTATGAGTTATTTTGCTGAAGAATTCTAAGTATTAAAAAAAAAAAGAGTGTTTTAAGTAATTGTTTTATTAGTGGAAAAATCAATGAATGTATTTTATTCAGAATAGTATGAGATATTTTAAGAAAAGAAAAAGTGTTAGAATAAAAGTTTAGCAAAAGATCTACTTCTATTTCTTTTATCAGCAATTAGAATAAATAAATAAAAGAGCCTAAGTTATATATCAATTATATATATATATATATATATATATATATACTTAAATGTTTATTTGTGCTCATGTAATTTTGGATTTACATAATGTGTTTCCCATTGTTATTTTATTTAAAATTTTGTAAGTAAATCTTATTAAAATATATATATATATATATAAATATATATATACATATATATATATATTTATATATAATATATTTTTAAAAAAAATAAATTAAAAAAAAAGAAGCAGATTTGGGTTCCACGCGGGCCCACTATGTGTACGCACAGTGAGGGCCGTGCGGCGCCCACTGTGTGAACCCACAGTGCGGGCCGCTCGGCTCCCATTGTGTGGACACACAGTGGACGGCCGTGGCTGCCACTGTGTGGCCACACAGTGGTGTGAGCCGCTAGCGGCGCCCACTGTGTGGACACACAGTGGTGCTGCGGCGCCCACTGTGCGCCCACACAGTGGTGCCTCGGCCCTCCCTATCGCCTTCTTCGAACCTGCAATGAAAATGGCCACCGCCTTGGGGTTTCAGCCCTGTTAAAAAAATTCAGTGGTAAACAAAAAAAACAGGGTTAAACCCTAGCCCGGGTAGGGTTAGGGTTAAAGGAAATAAAATAATATGATAGTTTAAGAGTTGATAATATATTATATATAAAAAAAATAGAACCCTAAATAGGGTTGGAAAAATATTGAATATTATTTTGGAAAGTTATTGTTTTTTTTGAAAAAGAATTAAAATATATAAATATATGTAAATATATATATATCTATATATATATATATATATATAACTCTGGTATATTTTGGAATAAGTATTTAATTATAAATATATATATATATATATATATATAAAATTCTGGTTATAATTTGGAGTAAGTAATTAATAGAAATTTAAATATGGTTGTTTAGACTATATAGTCATTTTGGAGATTGAGTTAATTTTTCCTCTCCTATTCCTTTAGCATGATTGATTTAATAAACTTAATGACTAGGTATCTCGTGGAGATAAAATTAAACCAGTTTGTTTTTCCGCAATTTAGAATTAAACAAATTAACGATGCTTGGTTCGTTTCAGAACTAGCTCGAATATAATTATGGAAATTTCAATAATGCATGTTGTATGAGCGAACTTGTTAATTAATTAGTATTTTATAAAAAAAAATCGTTCCGTTTTTGCCCTAAATTTTGGGAATGACATTTTGGTATCAGAGCAAGGTTTCCACACTAGGAACCTTACTCACTTACGTTTCGCCTTAGAATATTTAAAATTATTATGTTAAATTGATTTTTGAATTTAATTGAATTTAATTCTAAAAGAAATAAATTAATTGTTTTGCCTTATTTCCTCTTAGGATGCCATCGACAACGCGACAAGCTCGCAAGCGCAGACGGGGTCCTAGACGTGTGCGCATAGCACGCGATGAGGTAGAGAGGGAGGCATCAGTTCCAGAGGAGAACCCAGAAGCACCTCCCGAACAACCAAATGAACCTAACCAAGACCTCTTAGCAGCCATTCAGAATCTTATTGGCATTGTTCAGGAAAGGATCCCAGCAGAGAACCCTCAGGTTAGGAGTCATGACTCTGGGAGTCATAGATCTGTTGATAGAGAATGAAGCAAGATCCCAACTCCAATTCCTGTAGAGAGTCAGGGTGGTAATGAGCCAGAGTCAGTGCTTATGCCAGGACCACCTCCAGCGGTGGAACCAGTTTATTTTGAGAGAGGTCGTCGAGATCCAGGGGATCTCATCAGGGAGGTCATGCACCTCCAACCACCATCCTTCGGAGGTTCTACAGATGGAGTAGAGGCCGAGGCATGGATTCTGAGTCTTGAGAGGTGCTTTGCGTTGCATTCTTATGAGAGCAACTTGAAAGCATGTGTTGCAGTTCATCTTCTGAGAGGGACAGCCTCCACCTGGTGGAGACAGGAAGAGTACAAATTCGGATTAGTTCTTGATACACTCACTTGGGAGATATTCACAGAAAGGTTCTATGAGAGGTACCTATCAGAACACTTCAGGCAGCATCGTATAGACGAATTTCATGATCTCCAACAAAAAGGCTTGACAGTAACCCAGTATGAGAGTAAATTCTTTGAGTTGTTGCCATATGTAGATTATCTTAAGGATGAGAAACTTCTTGTAAACCGCTTCATCAGGGGATTAAATGCCGGTATAGCTAGGCCTGTTAGGATGTCTGCCCCAGAGAGCCTTCGGGTTGCTGTAGAGAAGGCACTGATTGCCGAGGAAATTCAGGTTAGACCACAGGACAATAGGGATCAGTTTCAGAACCGAAATCCCGCACCTCAGACTTATGGATTCCAGAAACCACATTGGAAAGGGAACAACCGAAATTCTCAGGGGTTCTCCAAACCCCCTCCTCCACAACAAACACCACAGAACTAGAGGCAGAAGCCTCCACAGTATCAGCAGGGCTCCAAGCCCAAGAAGTGGCAGACTCAGGGACAGAAACATGATCAGAAAGCATAGGGGTAGTACACACAACCGACGGGGACTCAGCAGTCCTCCAGGGGTGGGTACAGTGGATCCAATAGGACAGGAGGTCAGGCATTCTCTAGGCCTCAGGGTGCCCAGTTCCAGGCATGGGGTGCTTGCTTTACGTGTGGAGCCATGGGGCATATGGCGAGGGATTGCCCTCAGGGTCAGGTAGCAGGGAGTCAGTGGATGGCCGCTTCAGAGCCGACAGTTGGTGATATGGGCAGGTCCCATAGAGTATTCGCAGCGGTTGACAACCGCTAGGCTGAGCATCAGGTCATGGTTATCGAATCTATAGGTATAATCAAAGGTAACAATGTATCTATTTTGTTTGATTCAGGAGCTACTGACTCCTTTATATCTCCATTGGTTGTGGAGCATTGCAGGCTAGTGGCAACTAGACAGGGTGTCAGTTGGGAAGTGGAATTAGCTTCAGGGGCTAGAGTGTCAGTGGAATCAGAGGTTAGGGCATGTCAACTACAGATTGGCAAGTCCACCACTTTAGTAGACCTTAGAGTGACTCCACTTGGATCTTACGGAATCGTACTTGGCATGGATTGGCTTTATGCTCACAGGGCCAAGATGGATTGCCGCCTGAAAAAGATCGAGTGTGAGGATGATCATGGTTTGCCCATAGTTATCACCAGGATTCAGAGGCCCGTGTCTCTTCGTATGATCTTTGCAATGCAGCTTAAGAAGAGCATGCGGAAGGGATGTTAGCCTTTTGCTATCACTATCAGTGACAGAGGGGAAGAGGAGGAAAAAGAAACATCGCTCGATGACCATCCTATCCTTAAGGGATATTCAGATGTATTTCCTTCAGAGTTACCGGGAATGCCTCCCCGCAGAGAGATTGATTTTCATATAGACCTAGTACCAGGAGCCGAGCCAGTTTCCAAAGCACCTTATAAAATGACCACAAATGAGCTTAATGAACTTAAAATTCAGCTCGAGGAACTTCTTGAGAAGGGTCATATCCGTCCTAGCGTATCCCCGTGGGGTGCACCAGTCATCTTCATTAAGAAGAAGGATGGATCTCTCCGATTGTATATGGATTATCGGTAGCTAAATAAAGTAACCATCAAGAACCGATATCCTTTGCCCAGAATTGATGATTTATTTGACCAGCTTCAGGGTGCCAAAGTCTTTTCCAAAATAGATCTAAAGTCAGGATACCATCAGTTGAGAATAGTGGAGAGTGATATCCATAAGACTGCATTTCGCACTAGATATGGTCACTATGAGTTTACTATAGTCCCCTTCGGACTTACGAATGCCCCAGCAGTTTTTATGAGCCTCATGAATGGGGTGTTCCGTACCTTTCTGGACCATTTTGTTATTGTGTTCCTCGATGATATACTGATATATTCTCGGAATGAGAAGGAGCATGAGGAGCACCTGAAACAGGTATTGGAGTGTTTGCGGGATAACCAGTTGTTTGGCAGCCTTTCGAAGTGTGCTTTCTTTCGGTCTGAGGTCAAGTACCTTGGGCACGTTATTTCCGATGATGGGATCTTAGTTGACCCATCAAAGATTAGGGCTATTATGGATTGGCCAGCGCCTACTAGTGTGACAAAGGTCAGGAGTTTCATGGGTTTAGCAGGGTATTACCGATGTTTTGTCGAGGGTTTCTCCAGAGTCGCACACCCTATTACTTCTCTTCAACATAAAGGGAAGAAATTTGAGTGGACAGAGAAGTGCGAGAAGGCCTTTCAGGAACTCAAGAAGGCACTTACTAGCGCTCCTATCCTTGTTGTACCAGATCCTTCAGCTAACTTCATGGTTTGTACAGATGCTTCCCTAGAGGGTTTAGGGGCAGTTCTTATGTAGGATGGTAGGGCCATAGCTTTCGAGTCTAGGAAACTTAAGACTCATGAACTTAATTATCCCACTCACGACCTTGAGCTCGCAGCAGTAGTGCATGCACTTGTGAGGTGGAGACACTTCCTTTTAGGACATCACTTCAAGTTGCATTCAGATCATCAGAGTCTTCAGTACATCTTTACTCAGCTGAACCTTAATTCACGTCAGAGGAGATGGATAGAGTTCTTGTGCGAATATGATTTTGACGTTCACTACATCAAAGGAAAGGAAAATGTAGTTGCAAATGCCTTGAGTAGGAGATGTCACGAGGTTTACACCATATCCATGGGCACGGATTTGAGAGACCGTATACTTCAGCACTTGCCAGAGGATGGATGGTATGCAGAGGTTTGTCAGGTAGTACATTCGCAGGTTACACTAGAAGGGAAATATGTGGATTATTCTTTGGAGTCCGATGGACTGTTATGCCACAGAGGGCACATTTATGTACCTTCCTCCAGAGGATTGTGAGAGTTCATTGTCATGGAAGCTCATAGAGCTCCTTATGCAGCGCATCCCGGGGTTAAGAAGTTGCATGCTGACTTGAGGCAGTTGTATCATTGGCTGGGAATGCGGCAGCTCATTGCTGAGATTGTAGCTCGATGTCTCGAGTGTCAGAGGGTAAAGGTGGAGCACCACCATCCAGGTGGGTTGCTTCAGTCTCATGCTATACCAGAGTGGAAGTGGGATACTATATCCATGGATTTCATCATTGGTCTCCCTATGTCTTCTCATCGCCATGATGCTATCTTGGTGACAGTTGACAAGTTGACGAAAGTAGCTCACTTTTCACCAGTTCATAATACATTCACAGCTCCAACAGTAGCACAGGTGTCCTTGCGAGACATTGTTAGACTACATGGCGTACCTCGCAAGATTATTTCTGATAGGGATTCTCTTTTCACTTCTTCCTTTTGGAAGTCATTACAGGCAACTATGGGCACTAAGCTCAATTTCAGTACAGCCTATCACCCGGAGACAGATGATCAGACAGAGAGGGTCAATCAGGTGTTAGAGGATATGCTTCGTATGTACGTCATGGATCATCAGACCCGGTGGGAGGAGTATCTTCCCTTAGTGGAGTTTGCCTATAACAATGGGCATCACACTTCTTTGGGGATGCCACCCTATCAGGCATTATACAGCAGGCCTTGCAGGACGCCCTTGAGTTGGGATCGCATAGAGGATAGAGTTGCTATTGGTCCTGAGTTAGTTCGGGATATGGAACAGTAGGTGGATTTGATTAGGTAGCATCTCAGAGAGGCTTAGGATAGACAGAAGAAATATGCCGATGCAAAGAGGATAGATCGTAGCTACTTGGTTGGAGACAGAGTTTTCTTGAGAGTGTGACCGCATAAGAGTCCAATCCGTTACGGAAAGGGTTCTAAGCTCGCACCTCGCTTTGTAGGACCTTTTGAGATTCTGGAGAGGATAGGCCCAGTTGCCTACCGTTTAGCATTGCCACCTAGCCTGTCATGCATCCATGATGTATTTCATGTTTCAGTTTTGAGAAAGTATATCTATGATGAATCTCACATTTTAGATTGGGATGCCTTGCAGGTGGAGTAGGACGGGCAGCTAGCTTTGGAGCCCATTCACATTTTGGAACGCCGGACATTGGCCCTTCGAGGTTGAGAGCTGGACCAGGTTATGGTCCTATGGGATTGTTATGATGAGGTTACGACTTCATGGGAGGATGCAGCATGTATGAGATTAGAGTACCCCCACCTCTTTGATGAACTCAGTCTGACATTCAGTGGATTTTATATTTAGACTATTATGGATACTTTATTTTGATGCTTTTTGAGACTTAGAACTTATATGATTTCAGGATTTGGGATAACCTTGCTATGATTTGATGATTTTACTTATATGCTTTTGTGATAGAACACTACATGATTGTTAGATAAGATGATATTGCAATGATAGATGTCGTTATTGAATTTGCAGGACTTTACTCTGAATATAGAACTATGATGTATGTTTAGTTTATGTGAATTAGGATGAAATTGCTTATGTGAATTTGCTTGATAAAAGATGTATTCAATCTGTGTAGATGAAAATTGTATGCAAGTAATGGTGTGTATTGTTATATTATTGAATTATATCATATATGGATATTTGGAAGTACTAATGTGTAAATTGAGATGTGTAGGAAATTTACCATCTAACCATGGAAAATTACGGAGAATCAAACCTAGACTTATGTATGTTCGTAAGCCAGGGTTTGTCTATTTGGAGAGACAACACCCCATTTGTGTTGGATTTTATTCGTAACAGTATATGCTACATGAGTGTTAAGTGTTATTTAAATTTATTGTGTAAAAACCACAAGAGACAATTTCATGTTTTATTTTTGTAAAAGTGTTTTATTTGTGTCACTTGACACATGTGTGGATTTAAATTTAAATGTTTTATTTTGTCTCTTGGTGGGAAAGTCTTTAAATTATAGTGCTTCTTAAATAGAATAATGTGTTGTCATAAATACTTTGGGAATATAATAATTGGGGTGGTCAACTTATGTTTGACCCGAAAATAAACTTCAGAGGGGTTTAAAATGGGTTAAATGAACACCTAGGGGTAGTTTAATAGGGTTTCCTAAAGCCCATAAGGTATACCTAGGGGTTAGGGGTAATTTTAGGCAAGTTTCTACTTTATAATGATCTTTTTAACACTTTAAAAATTGGCTTTTTTGAGTTGTGCGAAAATTGAAAATTTAGAAGTTAAATCTAATTTAGATTTTTCTTATTCGAATGGGAGTCTTTTTGCATTTTTTCTTTCTTTCCCTTTTAGTTTTTGGAAACTTGTGAGAACTCAGAGAATGAGCTTCTTAAGCAAGAATTTTGGGAATTGAAGGGTAATCACCCACTCTCCATTTTTGGAGACGAGAAATTTTTAAAAGAAAATAATGTTATGGAATAGAAAAATTGATTAAGGGTAGAAGGAAAAAGTTTCATGGATTGGGCAGCTCTTCATCAAATATCATAATACCTTTGGGCAAATTAAGGTTGGTTTCAGTTATTCATTAAAATGTCTTCTTCTTGCTTATGTCTGGAAGTTTGTTGGTGTAAGAAATCTGTGTTCTTGAATGTTTTTATTGAAAAATCTTTTGGTATTTTTGTATTATGATTTGTGTTGTGTTTTGGGAGTTTTCTCAAGACCTCTTACTCTTGGGAGAGAAGAGGATCTTGTGGGTGGTAGCAGTGACAACCCTCGAGTGAGAGACTCTCTTTTGAGAGCGATCACAAGGGATCTTTGTGTGACCCTTGCTGCATGACCTGTTTGTGCAATGGGGGTCATAAGGAGGGATATAAGGCTAGAATGCCTTTGGGGGGCATAAGGAATAAGGGGTTGAGATTCTTGATATAATTATTGTGCCATGAGGTGGCTTCTTGTTTATTTCATACTTGCAGTTCTCCTCAGGGTATTGGTCCACTACCACCCTTTGAAAAGATCATCACCAAAGTGTGGTGTTGCGAAGCCAAGTTGGGAGTGTGTTTGAAAATCTGTATGCATTGCCTTCTTTGTGTTTGCCTGTATGTTACCCATCTGGGAATTGGTTCTCCGAGCTCGGGGGTGGCTACCAGTTAGCCTAGGCTGGGGAGCACTCCGTGGTCATATTTGTGTTTTCTATTATGCAAGAAAGTCAGGAGAAAGAGAATAGGAACCATGAAAAGACATAGAAGATTATTGTTGAAGATACTTAAATCCAGTTGCAAATATATGTTTAAATTTGTTATAGAAGTATGCCTCATTCATAGAAAAGAGAAGCAAGTTGTAATTCTTGAAAATAGACTTGAGTTTTATTGTTGTAGCTAAGCAAAGAAACATCCTGTAAATATGCAGAATATCCTAGAGTTGTAAAAGCTTGTTTTATTTCTACTTCTATTTGGGTTTCAGAAAAAGAAAAGCTTCTTTGAGTTGCATGTAAAAGCTTCTTTTGTATTATGGAAAAATTAATTTCAAATAAATATTATCTATATTCTACTTGTTGAAAAGTATGAGTTATTTTGTTGAAGAATTCTAAGTATTAAAAAAAAAAGAGTGTTTTAAGTAATTGTTTTATTAGTGGAAAAATCAATGAATGTATTTTATTCAGAATAGTATGAGATATTTTAAGAAAAGAAAAAGTGTTAGAATAAAAGTTTAGCAAAAGATCTACTTCTATTTCTTTTATCAGCAATTAGAATAAATAGTTATAAGATCCTAAGTTATATATCAATTATTTATATATATATATATATACTTAAATGTTTATTTGTGCTCATGTAATTTTGGATTTACATAATGTGTTTCCCATTGTTATTTTGTTTAAAATTTTGTATGTAAATCTTATTAAAATATATATATATATATATATATATATATTTATATATATTCACCCTTAAAACTTCTATATATATAAATTTATATAAATATAAATATATATATATATATATATAAATATATAAATACATATATATATATATATATATATATAATATATTTTAAAAAATAAATAAATAAATAAAAAAGAAGGAGATTTGGGTTCCACACGGGCCCATTGTGTGTATGCACAGTGAGGGCCGCGCAGCGCCCACTATGTGAACCCACAGTGTGGGCCGCTCGGCTCCCACTGTGTGGACACACAGTGGATGGCCGTGGCCGCCACTGTGTGGCCACACAGTGGTGTGAGCCGCTAGCGGCACCCACTGTGTGGACACACAGTGGTGCCGCGGCGCCCACTATGCGCCCACACAGTGGCGCCTCGGCCCTCCCTGTCGCCTTCTTCGAACCTGCAATGAAAATGGCTGCCGCCTTGGGGTTTCGGCCCTGTTAAAAAAATTCAGTGGTAAACAAAAAAAAAGGGTTAAACCCTAGCCCGGGTAGGGTTAGGGTTAAAGGAAATAAAATAATATGATAGTTTAAGAGTTGATAATATATTATATATAAAAAAAATAGAACCCTAAATAGGGTTGGAAAAATATTGAATATTATTTTGGAAAGTTATTGTTTTTTTTGAAAAAGAATTAAAATATATAAATATATGTAAATATATATATATCTATGTATATATATATGGATATATATATATATATATATATATATATATATATATAACTCTGGTATATTTTGGAATAAGTATTTAATTATATATATATAATTCTGGTTATAATTTGGAGTAAGTAATTAATAGAAATTTAAATATGGTTGTTTAGACTATATAGTCATTTTGGAGATTGAGTTAATTTTTCCTCTCCTATTCCTTTAGCATGATTGATTTAATAAACTTAATGACTAGGTATCTCATGGAGATAAAATTAAACCAGTTAGTTTTTCCACAATTTAGAATTAAACAAATTAACTATGCTTGGTTCGTTTCAGAACTAGCTCGAATATAATTATGGAAATTTCAATAACGCATGTTGTATGAGAAAACTTGTTAATTAATTAGTATTTTATAAAAAAAAATCGTTCCATTTTTGCCCTAAATTTTGGGCATGACAATGAGATCATGAAAGATAGTAGTCAAGGCTCATTGGTATGTAGCCCCTGCATTCTTTAGCCCAAAGGGCATGACATTCCAGCAGAAATTTCCCCAAGGACAAGAAAATGTTGTTTTGTGCTGATCCTCAGATGCAATTTTTATTTGATTGTAGTTAGAGAATCCATCTATCAAAGATAACATTGCATGACCTGTTGTGAGATCTACGATCAGGTCGATATTTGGCAATGGAAATTCATCCTTAGGACAAGCTTTGTTGATGTCTCTGAAATCTGTGCATATTCTAATGTTACGATCCAGCTTATTGACTAGTACCAAGTTGGATATCCATTCAGGATAATCAATTAGGTGTATGAATCTGGCATCCAATAATTTTTCAAGCTCTGCCTTGACTAATAATGTCACTTGTGGATGCATCTTTCTTAATTTTTATTTCACTGGCTTTGCCCCCGATTTAATTGTCAAATGATGCATTACTAATTATGGATCTAGTCCAGGCATATCAGCATATGACCATGCAAAATTGATTTGTCGCTTTGTGAAGAAACTTATGAACTTTAGTGTTTCTCTCTCTATTAGAGATTGTGCCAGGATGATGTTGTGTGGAATCTCTTCTGTACCAATGTTTGCTTTGTTGGCCTCCTCTACTAACATGGATGTTTTTTCTTCATATGATGCCAGGAGAATATCAAGCCTTCCATCTTTGGGCACCTCAAGGAGGTTTTCATCCTTAGATATGTCCTTTCTTTTTAATTTTTTTGGGTCAGACAGTGCCACAATGTGGTTTTCACCATAAAACCCTTGATTTGTTTTTATTTTTACATTTTTCCAACTGGAAAGCCCAACACCCTCTCCAAAATATGCCACATTGTTGAGTTCTATAGTGTATCCCTCCTTATGGTCCCCAAGAGGAAGATCATCTCATATGCCTAAATAATTAATAAAGGCTTCATCATTTTGGAATGTGTCAAATTGTAAAAGTCCTTCATGGTCCCAATCAATAAGTTTGTGGTGAATAAGGGGAAGGCCTTCAATATTTTTACAGTTAGCAGGTGTTATGGTGCAAATACAGTTATATTCAGGTATGTCAAGGTAGTTTTCAAGGTCATCATTGGCACTCTCCTCATCTATCTCGATTGAGAACAAGTCCAAATTGTCATCACTAAAAGCACATTCCAGAATGGGTGTCCTCATCCGTCATGATTTAAACCTAGAACCTAAAAACAAAGACTATGTGGGATTCTCAGGGGTTGTTTCTTGACTGACTTTAAATTTTCTATGAAATTCATCTTCTTTTGTGGGTTCACCTGGTTCTCAGAATGTCTTGCTGAGTTCATAGTCACTGGAGGATTTATCTAAACCCCATTCCCATCCATTAGAGTCAGTGGAATAGCGGCTCTCTTGTTGATAATTGGAAATCATGATTTTCAATGCTTCTTCTTATTTGTGAGTGTTTACCTTGGAAGAGATGAAACCAAGCCCTTTCGAGTGCTTATTTTTAAATTTCAATTTTGGTTGCAAAGGTTGAGTGATACCTTCTTTTCTTAAGCCAAGAAGACTTTTACCATCATACCGAAACTTTTGTAGGATCTTGAATCCTTTGCCATATTTTTCACATGGTATGTTGATGTGATCTTGTGTACCATCTTTAGGGTCTTTGTAAAGCATTTTGTATAAGTCTTCTTCTTCCATTTCACACCACTTTTGGAATATAGTAGGATCCCACTTCAACATGATGATAGATACCTATTTAGAAGGATGCGGTCATCCATATTCTTTTGGTGAACTCATAATTTTTCATAAGCATGTGGTTTGATTTAGAGTGTATTCACCCATGCCTTTGTTTTGATATTTCCTCTTAAGCTCACCTTGCTTTTATGTTGAATGTTTTAATGATTCAGGGTCAATATATGTAGAAGATGGGATAGATTCTTTATTAATTGGAATTATTGTCTTGACTTTTGGTCTCAAGTTATTGTAGTATATAAATGGATTAGGATCACCATTAACTATTACTCAACTCCATTATGTGGAAACTTAATGCATTGATGATATGTAGATGGGACTACTCTCATCTCATGAATCCATGGATGTCCTAGCACTATGTTGTATGTGAGATCTAGGTCTAGGACTTGACAAACCACATCCTTTGTAACTGGCCCAACCCTGAGAGGTAAAGTGACTGCACCCTTGGATGAACACTCTTCGTCATCATATGCCTTGATGGTAATTTTTTTCATAGCATTCACAACTTTATCTGAATATCCCAATTTATTATTATGTTCAAAGTACATATATTGAGACCAACTCCTCCATCCATCAAGACTCATTTTATTCAATGTTTGTGTAGGAAGGCTTCAATGTGTAAAGGTAAATTATGTGGCTGGCTCATGGAGGCATCATCAGCTTTAGTGAATGTAAGAGAGTGTGGAACACAAAGGTATCCTAACATGGATTGAAATTAGTCCACATTCAAATTAGTGGAGATAGTAGTATCTCTCAAATTTTTGTCGAGAATGGCTTTATGTGCAGGGGATATGCGTAAAAGCTCAAGGATGGAGATAAGCACGGGTGTCCTCCCTAACTATTCTACTAGATTGTACTCAAGTTTGGTTGATGAGAAAGTGATGGTTTTAGCCAGAGCACCTTGCAAAGTGACCTTACTTCAATAGGTTGTGACATTACATTCAGAGGTAGATTCAGAAGAAGGTCCAATGCCTTTTAGGGCAACTTTGGGTCTTTGGGCAGAATTTTTCAGGCGTTTTGTCCTTTATGATAATGGTAGAGACAAAATTGTCCATCAAAATATGATTAACAGTTGAATCATAGTTAGAGGATGCTCTAGTATAGTTAGTTTTCTTATCTGTGGCTTTGGCTTTTCCCTTGTCATGTTTAGGGAATGGTTCCTTAAACATCTCATGATCTTGATTGGATGAATGTCCTTCGATATCAATGTCACCTCTATCAATAAGATCATGTATGATGTTTCTCAGTCGATGACAATTTCCTATTTTATGTCCCTTGATCTTGTGATATTCACAGTATTCATCATCATTCCACCATTTTGGTTTGACCTTTGGTTCATATGGAGGATTGTGAGCAATTGTTATTATCATGTTTGCCACTAGCTTCATGAAAGCTAATTCAAGTGATTCTCCCAATGGGGTGTATTTCCTTTGTGGTTTGGAAGTTGTTTGAGTATTCACTTGGTTGTTTGTAGAACTCGATCCAGAAAGAACGATTTTGGGTCTCACTGTATTAGCATAGACAACACCATCGTTTATTGTGTTCTTATTTTTGTTCCAAAATATTGGCTTGTCTTTTCCTTTAAAGTCCTCTTTGTTTTCTTTGAATATCTAAATTACTCCTTGTTCAATTAAGACCTTCTCTATTGCTAGGCCTTTTTCAATGATGTCCTTGAAAGTGGAAAAACAAGATTTCCTTAGATCATAACCAATGTCTTTGTTGACATTCTAGGTGAACATCTCTACCATTTGTTTTTGTGGAATTTCACAAGAGCATTTGCTGGCTAAATTCCTCCATCTTTGTAAGAATGATGAAAATGACTCCCCATCCTTTTTCTTGGTGTTGTACAAATTGGTGACTGATATATCTGTCTCTATGTTGTATGAGAAATGTTGTATGAAAGATTCCGCTAGATCACCCCAAGACTTAATTCTAGGTGGAAGTTGGGAGAACCATTCCATAGCTTGATCACCTAAGCTTTGTGGGAACAATCTCATCAAATATGTTTCTTCTGATGCTACCTCAATGCAAGCTGTAAAGAATTGCCTTATATGTGCCTTAGGGTCTCCCGTGCCTCTGTACTTATCAAACTTAGGTGTTACAAAGTGTGTAGGGAAAGGAGGCATTGGAATGCTTTTGTCAAATGGATAGGGACTATAGCATAGGAAATCGGAAATCATCACAAGCAATATAAAAATTAATCATTAGCTCAATCACAAAAGCAAATTGCAATGATCTATCCTAAAACACATTCAATAGAGACATAAAGATAAAACATTCAAAAAGATTATGCAAACCAGATGTAAATCCAAATGTTTCCTTCATGCGGCTCCATTGTTCTTCTTTCTTCTCCAAATAGTTTTATTGTAGATCTCACCTTCAAGTGCATAAACCTAATTGTGAAAGCAAGATTGACATTGACACAAGAGTACTCGAAGCATGATTTGACAAAGTGATTAGAAATTTGATAGTCTGATTAGGGGATTATTAGGGATTTGATTGAAGAAATTCATCCAATTTATAGACAAATTGGAGAGATGAACAAATTAGCATGATAGTGATTCGAATGGAAATTCAAATCAAGAATAGAAAAATTATGTCATGTGTATGACAAATTGCTATGCAAGGATTTATGACAATTTATGACAATTTATGACAAATTGCTATGCAAAGATTTATGACAAGAATTTGAAATAGAAATAGACATTTAGGAATTTAGGAGAATTTAGAAAATTAGGTTAGAAATGATGACTTGGAAATTAGGAAATTGATGAAAAATAGGTAAATTAATTAATAATTTCTCATTCATTAATTAATTTACAAAAATAGGAGGAATTAATTAGCCAATTAAATAAACATTTAATTGTGACAAGAAGACTTAGGATAAATAAATAAATTATTTAACCTAGAGGGAAAATGCCAAACAAGATTAAATGAATAAATCATAAAACCTTGGAAGATGAATTAGAAATGCAAGAACGACAATTAGGTCTTGATGTAAGATTGATTTGATGTCGATTCGATCATGATTCTGATTAACAAAGGACCAATGTGATAAATGATTTGATTGAGATTGGTTGACAAAAATCAATGACAAATTGACCAAATTGACATGATTGAAAAGGACAAGGATTGATGACGAATCAATCGCAATATGACAAGATTGACAAGGACAAAGATTGACCAAAATCATGACTGAAGATTGTTGTTGACAAGACCAAATTTGAGAGCGAGACAGATGAAGAATGCAGAAGAAGGACTTGATGCTCACAAATGATAAAGACCAAGTGCGTGACATAGAAGAAATGTTAATGCAATGCAAAAAACCTAAAATGAGGCAATGCACAAATGCTAAAGTATGACTCCGCAAGCGTTGACCATTTTTAGGTGTCTACATTTTGCCCCTCTTTGAGACAATGCGATTTTAAGCGTTGTTTCAAAGAACAATAATGAAAATCCCTCGGACACTGACAATGACATATGAAAATGCCCCAGACAATAACAATGACATATGCATGCCCCCTCGAGGAATTGGCCAGAAACATGCAGAAAAGAGGCCAATTGATCGATAAAAATGATAGAAAACGATAGGTTCGAACAGACTACCAAGACTGATGGAAGAAATGTCAGTAAGCAGAAATTAGACAGAGGACAGGTAGAGATGAAGAAATACTTGCTTTCACCAATGCATAGAAGTAGGTGAGAACCTTTATTTGATATGGCAAAATGGATGCGGCGCAACATGGCAATGAAGGCCAGAGCGATAATGCAATCCCTTTGCATAAGACAGACACATCGCAGACAAACAACAATCACAACCAAAAGAAAAGGACCATGAACCATCCCGGTCACTCTAAATCACTCAGTGACATCATTGAGCAACATAGGAACATGATTGAAGATAAATCAATAAAAAGATAAGATGCACAAATTCCAACAAATCAAACAAACATCTTGATCTTCATTGTCAAAAGTTGAAAGCATTGATAGGACGATCATGTTGTCTGGTTTCAGGACATGCGGTACCCCGTCTAAGACAGGAAACAGTTTGGTTTCAAGTATACCACACCCTGTATAAGACCCATGATAGTAGAGATAAGGACAAATGATTTTGAGGTTGATTGATATGACACTTTTTGATCAGTTTGAATGTTTGGTTTGATTGAAAGAGTTTATCTGTTAATGTATGATTTTGTTAAAGCACAGTGTTGGATTGCATGTCATTGGATGTATACTCAGTGAGCTATCTATGCACAAAGGGGATATTTATTTTTTGTTTTGCTTTTCGAGATTTTTACAATTTTTTGTTTTCATTTTTTTTTTTCAGGACTTTATTTGACTTTTTAGGGATTTTTTAAGGACATTTTTCAATTTTTTTGGATTATTTCAGGACATTTTTCAATTTTTTTGGATTATTTCATGACATTTTTAAATGTTTTTGGATTTATTTCAGGACATTATTTGATTTTTTATGATTTTGCCCCCAGTGTCTAGCAAGGCAAGGAATATGACAGGTGAATAAGTATGCTTTCTGAAATGTTGGTGGATAGAGGGAAGAAAAAGGCCTTTTATTATGGAGACAACACAGATGTAATTTTCAAGGGCTATTGCATGATGGGACAAGAGACTGGATATGACAATGTAAAGCAGTGACATGGCATGAGGGACATGTCAAGAGGTTTTTAAAACCATGTTTAAATTTTTGCGTCTTTATTTCAGATCAAGATCAAGGGATGAAACAGAGTGTATGGATAGTGATAAGAGATGGATAGGATAAGCAAGACCAAGAATGGATAAGGGACATGGACTAAAGGTCTGGATTGGATACGGGGTAGTGGCAAAAAGTTGCAATAAGACAGGGAATATGGATGAAAGGTTATAATAAGCAAATGGATAAAGACCAAAAGCTATGATAGACTGAAAGCTACAAACAAGATGCATGATGCTCATGAAGATCGTCAGCCTTGTCAAGATCAAAGGTGGAAAGGGAAACTGGACATGAGGGACAATAGGATATGAAGGGTAATGACAGGGGTTCGATAGGATAGTGGAACAATGAAGGACAAAAGGATATGATAGGATAAAACCTGCCCCCAAGTGTGGTGTGCAAGAAGTTCATAAATTATGCATGACGCCTGTTTGCCAGGTTTTCATCATGGTACTTGCCCAAGGCACCTGTTTGCCAGGTTTTCACCAGTGGATGAATTATTTTTTCTTTATTTTTTTTTTCTTTTTCTCACTTTTTTGTCTTTTTTCTTTTGTATTTTGACTTTTTCAAGAGAAGATGGACACATGATAGGGGATGGAAGAAGGACTCAAGCGTCTTTTTTTTTTTTTGGATAGTAGCCTTGAAATAAATGGACCATGACCTTTAAAAGTATGCTCAAAGACATTGGTAGAATAAGGATATGGAATAAGAGATGAAACTAAGGCAAGGATTTATGCAAAGGATTGGACCAAAGGGATCAAAGGATGGAAAATATGCATTGGATAATGGATAGGGTATTGGAAGAATTGGGCTTCACTGGACGGAAATGTTGGCAAGATCGACATTGGCACACACCTTGAGGGGTGATGGACTGATGGAGGAAAAATGTATTTCAGATTGTGAGATTTCTATGGAGGAAAGGATAGTGATTCTGGGACATAAGGGCCCAAAATTGATGAAGAAGGTGATGGAGGAATAGACTTGGAATGTTTGGATGGAGGAATAGAAATGTTGGATGCCAAGTGGGATGTTTCTTTAGGCTTTTGCGCTTCAAGGAGCCGCTTAGGGATCCACATGGTTTTTGATTTTTCATGCTTTTGTGGTTCCTTGGAGTGCATTGCTTGCACAAGGGATTTAGAAACCCATATATATTTTGACTTTTCTTTATTTTTCTCAGTGGGCCTTTGTGACCTTTTGGATATTTCTTTTTCTTTATAGATCATATTGTTCTTTGTTTTGACATGTCGATTATATTGGACATGTTGATCCTTGAATACATGTGGATTTTTAGACTTATGACGTTTATACTTGGCATCCAAATTGCTTGGAGGAGGGAATGAGTGTCAGTGTGGATGGGAATGATATGGAGGTATGTGGGATGGATGGAAGGTTCTCCAAGATGTGTGCCTTTGCTGATGTTGCATAGGAGATGGAGGGATATAAGGACCTAAGATGGATGGAAGGGATGATGGGGAAGGGATATGTTTGGATTGTGATGGAGGGATACCAACACCTTGAGTGTGAGCTCTGTAGCCATGACCATTAGTATATTCTTTGATATGGAGGGGTTCTTGCTCATGAAGGTCTACTCCTTTGCCTTTATGAATATCTTGACTTGTAGGATACTCTTTTCTTTGGGAAGAAGATGCGAGTCCATTATGAGGTGGATATGATATGAGAGAAATAATGAGATCTTGAAGTGGATCGGATTGGACCAAAGTGGAAGAACCCATTATGCATATCGAGGGTTCATGAACATCTTGCACTGACACGTTAGAATCATGAGTGGGATTAGGATCGTGAGAGGGACTAGGATCATGTGGTGGACATGGTTCAATGACAAGCTCTTCAAGAGATGGAATGGGAAAAATAATAGGATCATCAAAAGAAATTTGATCTTGGAGTGGATATGTTGGATTAGGATGTGGAGATGGAGGAACAAGTGGATCTTGTGGAGGATTTAAAGGCATAATTTGATCTTGACAAGGAGGAAGATCATTGGAATCCTCTTTAAAGTTGCTTTGTTCTTGACTTTCAATGGGATCATCATAAAGGATGGAAAGGATATCTTGATCTTTCTCAGGAAGTGGAATGTCAATGGGATTTGAAAGGACATTTTATTCATGAAATGGAAGGGGATCATTTGGGATTGGATGGACTGGGATATCTTGATCTTGCTCGGGGAATGGAGTGTCAATAGGACTTTGGATAGGATGGACAAGAATAGGGGAATCAATTCGAGTGTCTGGGAACATGGGGTCCTAGTCAACAATTGGATGGGATGATAAGGTTTCAAGATCTTGATCTTGATCTGTTTCAAGACATGTTTCTTCGTGCTCTAAACTATCCTCTTGACATGAGGTTGGACTTTGGATATGCATGGAGGATTCTAACAAAGGATCAATGTTTTGGCATGAAGGAAATGCACTTTGAACATTTGTGATGGATTCTGGCAAGGAATCAATGCTTGAACATGAGGAAGAGGGACTTCGAAAGGGGTCCTCTAAAATAGGTAATGGCAATAAAGTGCATGGTGGCATTGGGTCTTGTATTTCTGAAACATGAAAAGGATGTGCATCATGAATTGGATTATCATGGCAATCAATTATGGATAGCTCTTGGATAATTTCATCCTTGGGTGTACTGTTTGATGAGGACAATATAGAAGGTTCTTGTGAAACTTCTAAAGGTGTAGGGATAGATGCCACTGGAGAGTCAATTTGCTTGCGAGGGGATGAGAAATTGCTAGACATAAGTGTATTATTTTGATCTTCCTCAAAGAACTCACTTGGTAATTTCCTTAAGATCATTGCAATAAAGCCACCTTTCTTTCGAGGTTTTGAGATAGTTATATCTGGAATTTGAACTTGTTTGGCAAGGAGTTGGTTCTGATCTAATGTCATGTTTTGATATTGGACTTGGTTCAATTGTTCCGACATGTTTGAAACTTGGCTTGGTGTGTGCTGCAACCTTTGTTTCTGAATGTTTGGTTGTAGTTGTTGACATTGATATGTTGACTGAACTTGAACTTATTGATATTCCACCATTGGTTGGACTATTTGTTGACATTGTATAGTTGGTTGGACATATTGTTGAAATTGGACCATTGGTTGTGTTGGTTGTATATGTTGAACAATTGGTTGAACCATTGGTTGTATTGGTTGAAAATCTGATTGATAGTAAACACCTTCTTGTTCTTTTTATGGAGGCACATAATGTTGAAATTGATGTTGTCGCTTTTCTTGAAATTGTTTCATCATCTCTATTTGGGAGAGGAGAGCTGGTATGTCTGATCGTTCAAGAAGAGATCTTACATCAATTGGCTCAATATTTGGATTTCGACCTGGAATTTTTCGAAACATTTTGGACATTTGTGATCAATTCTTCTCAATGTTTTTCACTCTTTGTTCCAATATCTCCTCTTCTTGAGCTAGCTTCTCCTCTAGTTTTTGTATTTGGAGACTTGTTTCATCATAAAAAGTTTGATCAATGTCACTTTGTTGTTGGGTTGGATAGAATTGAGATTGCATTGTCGGTTGATATGTCAAACTTTGTTGCATCATTGGTGCTTGGAACCTTCTTTCAATAGACATGTCACTATGCAAATGCAACTAATGGGATTGACGAATGCAACCTAAAAGGATGACAATGCAACTTAATGTTTTTGGACTTTTTGAATTTTTGGAATGACAACTAGATGCAACTAAATGCAATGAAAATGCAATCTATGGCAAGAATGCAACCTATGTTTTTGGTTGTTTTTGAAGATTTTGACAAACTTTTTGGAATGCAAATCTAAAAGAGACCCTTGGGAAATTGAAATGATGTCTAGACCTCAAAGGACAAAAGGACCAAGTGACAAAAGGACAAAATGACAATGTCTCCCCTATATGCTTGGATACTAAGCTAGGTTTGACCAAATGACAATAATGACAAAAAGAGAAAAGGTTTGATAAGGTCTAGACTTCTTAACAATGACTTAGGGTTTATCAAAGATTTGGATTACTCAAGTATGACAAAACCTAGTTTTGACACTATATGCAAAAGGACAATTAATATGCAAATGACCCTAATATGATATGATAATGACTTAAGCTTAATGAAGAGACTTAGGGTATGCAAAGTATGACAACGATATGACTTTAATGCAAGAGGACACATGCAAATGGATGACTTTTATTCATATACAAAGGAGTATGACTTAGGTGAAACCTAACCTTGGTACTTGACAATGAACTTTGCAAAATGCAACCTAGGATGAACCTAAATGTAAGTGACATGAATGTTAAGACAAGATTTTGAACAATGTTTGATAACCATGTTTGAGGATGTTTTGAAGTTTGTTGGATGAAATGCTCTTGTGTTTAACCTTGTTTTGAATCAATTTGCCTTGTTCTTGAAATGAGATACAATTCAACTTTTGACAAGCAAAGAAGACAAGATATTTCAACTTAGACTCAAGACAATCATGCTCATTCCCACATTTCTTATGGTAGGCAAGGACATTAGGTACTTGAGAGGTAGACTTGTTATGGGATTCAAGGAGAATACATAGATGCTTGACCCCACGGGCTCCCCTCCATGGCACTCACTTCTTAGGGTAGCCAAGCATCAGTCCCCATGGAAATCTCCCCATGGTGAACTTAGTATCTCTTCCAAGTATCCAAACTTGTCCTTCTCAAGCAACTAGAAGGTTTTTGGCCTCTAAAAACAAGGTGTTTAGTAAGGATTTATGTTAAGTGTTACTCCTTGATGTCATGCAAGCATGATTGAGACATTAAGCCCATCAAGATACCAAACAAATGTAGTCGTGCAAGCATGATTTAGACCGTGAGGCCCTACTTAGATGTTGATATGAGAAAGAGTTCAAGGGTCATCACTTCCCAAGTAACTACAATTCCCACGTAACCCTTCCTTCAAAGCTTTCACCTATCAGGTATTTGTTTATAGTGAGTTAGAATGCAAAGGTATTCTAGCCATACTCACTTTGGGTCATTCCCTTCTCATGATTATCACGTGCTTGCAAAAGCAAATGGTCGGGAAGGCAGGCCCTCTAAAGGTGACACACAATCAAAGACACGAGCATGGTATCGAAGATCTGGATTTCTGATCACCCTAAGAAGGATGAAAGCATACTCTCCTACCCTAATGTCACACTCAACAATCAAAGAAAAAACATGTTCATTCCAACCTATTTAGAAATCACTAGGTGCCTAAAACATTAAAGACAAACACCAAGTTTAGTTGTTTCTCCAAGGCAACCTACAAAAACCCAAGTTAGAAGTTTGAGGTGTTTATTCTTTGACTATCGATTCTACATAAAACATGTTAGTAGTTTGATTTGTTGTCTTTTCCATGCATATGCCAAGATTCTACATAGATAATTAGTACCAAAAACCAAAACACAGAAAACAGAATGTAAAAACAAAACAAATTTCAAGTAAAACACTGCATTTTTACCTCTGTTCTGGACTTTACATAGGCACAGAACTCAGGACATAGGCGCAGAATGCATGACACAGGCGCAAAATGTCTTCAACACAGGTGCAAGTTGCTTCACACAGGTGCAAGTTGCTTCACATAGGCGCATAAGTCTCTAGAAAACCCTGCACGACCCTGTTTTTGGGTTTTTGGCCTGCAAATCAACTTGAAAGCACTCAAAAACACCATAAAGGGGTTAGATGGTTAGTGTTCACGTCGGGTTCACCAATTAATGTAGCATAGGAAATAAAAAATCATCACAAGAAATATAAACATTAATCATTAGCTCAATCACAAAAGAAAATTGCAATGATCTATCCTAAAACACATTCAATAGAGACATAAAGATAAAACATTCAAAAGATTATGCAAACCAGATGTAAATCCAAATGTTTCCTTCATGTGGCTCCATTGTTCTTCTTTCTTCTCCAAATAGTTTTATTGTAGATCTCACCTTCAAGTGCATAAACCTAATTGTGAAAGCAAGATTGACATTGACACAAGAGTACTCGAAGCGTGATTTGACAAAGTGATTAGAAATTTGATAGTCTGATTAGGGGATTATTAGGGATTTGATTGAAGAAATTCATCCAATTTATAGACAAATTGGAGAGATGAACAAATTAGCATGATAGTGATTTGAATGGAAATTCAAATCAAGAATAGCAAAATTATGACATGTGTATGACAAATTGCTATGCAAGGATTTATGACAATTTATGACAATTTATGACAAATTGCTATGCAAAGATTTATGACAAGAATTTGAAATAGAAATAGACATTTAGGAATTTAGGAGAATTTAGAAAATTAGGTTAGAAATGATGACTTGGAAATTAGGAAATTGATGAAAAATAGGTAAATTAATTAATAATTTCTCATTCATTAATTAATTTACAAAAATAGGAGGAATTAATTAGCCAATTAAATAAACATTTAATTGTGACAAGAAGACTTAGGATAAATAAATAAATTATTTAACCTAGAGGGAAAATGCCAAACAAGAATAAATGAATAAATCATAAAACCTTGGAAGATGAATTAGAAATGCAAGAACGGTCTTGATGTAAGATTGATTTGATGTCGATTCGATCATGATTCTGATTAACAAAGGACCAATGTGATAAATGATTTGATTGAGATTGGTTGACAAAACTCAATGACAAATTGACCAAATTGACATGATTGAAAGGACAAGGATCGATGACGAATCGATCGCAATATGACAAGATTGACAAGGACAAAGATCGACCAAAATCATGACTAAAGATTGTTGTTGACAAGACCAAATTTGAGAGCGAGACAGATGAAGAATGTAGAAGAAGGACTTGATGCTCACAAATGATAAAGACCAAGTGCATGACATAGAAGAAATGTTAATGCAACGCAAAAAACCTAAAATGAGGCAATGCGCAAATGTTAAAGTATGACTCCGCAAGCGTTGACCATTTTTAGGTGTCTACAGGGACATATGTCTCTCATTGTATAAGTTGAGTTTGGTGTATTAATGTCCTCCATTTTCTTTTGTAAGTCCTTTATTTGCTGTTCCAAATTATTCTTAGGTGGAGACCAACTTCTTAGACCATATCCCATGCCTGAACCACCAGGTGGAGAAGGAGCATACTACATGTATGGGTGGTATTGATCATAAACATGTTCATATGGAGGAGGTCTATAATGATGTTGTATATAGGAACCACCTAGTATAGAGTCATAATAAGGAATGGAATATTTGCTTTGTCCATGAATATCATATTCTACAAGCATGTCATGAGTTTGTTCTAGTGTGTTACCCCCAAATTTGACACAGGGTTTCCTTGTGTCCAAATTTTGAGCATGTCTCTAGATATCCAATTGCTTTTGAGCTTGGTCCTTAGCATTGGTATGCATTTGAGTGTATTTATCTGCATAAGACTTCCATAATGGTCTACATAGATGGAGTTGTTCATGAGATGCTCTTTCATGAGTATCATAAGCTTGACCATGTGTATTTGGGACCTCAGGTTTTTGAAACAAAGATGATGGAGACTTAGGCATGAAACGTGGTCCTCTAGTACCTCCACTATTGGGTCTCCTTTGATCCATATTGAGTTGAGTTTCTTGCATAGGTCATTTTTCCACTATTTGAGACATGTCAAAATCATGAGGTATCTTAGCTCCACTTTGTGTCATCACTTGTAAGAAATATTGTCTATCTCTTCGCATGATTTCCTCAACCAATATATTTAAATGGGGATCCATAATAGAGTCTTCTACTTCTATTGAATGCACTGAAATGTTGTCCATATTATCATTCTGTGTATCATTGGTGTTTGTGTTATCCTTGTTCTCAAAATTTTGAGCATTTATATAAGTGTCCATGTCAGGTAAAGTGGTATGATCATAATTGAAGAAGATATCATTATCATACTCATAGGCACTCATGTTTGCAGACTCTCGAGCCTCTTTATCTTATCTCCTATATTATTGGGAATGGGTTTCAACCATGAACTAGGTCTTGACCAAGATATGTGAGACTAGATGAAGATGGAAAGAGTATGGAAGACCAAGAGTTGGATGGAATGTAAATTATTCAAAGGTGTACTTGCAATGTCCAAAGTGTAAGACCAAGTATGTATGTAGTAGAGTAGGTGTGGCTTCCAAAGAGATGATAGTTTCTCTTGATGAGGTAAGTTGACCTTGACTCTTGGGCAACCTTCTGAACAACTTCAAGATCCTTTTGAAGAGTACGAGGACTAGTTGAAAAAAAAGACCTTCCCAATCGGGAAGGTCATTTTCTCTTTCTTTATTATAAGTAAGAAGGAGGATTAGAAAAATAGAAAATTATTTCCCCCCTCTATCTGGAACTTTGGGGGGTTCTCAGAAGAAAATAGCAAAAAAAATTATCCCTAAGGTCGAAACCAAAAGGAATCTATAAACCAATGCTTCCATAGATTCGATCGTAGTTTATAATTAATAGAGATAGCTTTCATACTAATTACAACATTTTCCATAAAAAAAGTGGAATCAAAAGATTTTGATTCCTGAGATGCCATTTCTCACTATTGCATTAATGAACAGAGCAATACCATATTATACCACTTGTCTTTTAGTAGTTGGATCTCCCAGTTTTTGGAATGCCCCAAATTCTACTAGAGCATCCAAATCCGGATCAATACCGAAAAAAAAATCTCTGAATAGAGTTCTAGCACCATGCCAAATATGTCCAAAAAAGAAAAGAAGAGCAAATGTAGCATGCCCAAAAGTAAACCAACCCCTTGGGCTACTCTGAAAAACACCATCCGATTTCAAAGTAGCACAATCTAACTCAAAAATTTCACCTAATTGTGCGCGTCTAGCATATTTTTTGACTATAGCAGGATCACCAAAACCAAATGAGACCCAAAGGTGATAGACCTTGATGAGGGACCACTTAGAAAAATGTTGTTGTATGTAGTGTGTTGACAAAGCAAGACGAGGACAAGCAAGTGACCTTTTGACTCAAGTTTAGACAAATGTGAATATAATGCAAAGTTTAAAGAAATGATGGACTTTGTGAGACCCAGAAATAGGTTGAATGATAGATGAAGACCCAGAAATAGGTTGAATGCTAGATGAAAACCCAGAGAGATAACCTAGGAAGCTCAATAAGTATGAAACTGACTGCTCTTGTGTTGCTGGATTGCAAGTTTTTCCAATTCTGAACACAGACATGCTTGTATACTTCACACACGTGGTTCAATGACATAGACATTTTTGAACACTGCATAGAAGCATTTTTGAGATTTTGTAAATGCAATTTTGCTTATGATGACACAAACATGTTTTTGTCCTACACAGACATCATTAAATGACACAAACATTGTTTAACACTGCACAGATGCATTTCCAGAAACTAAGTGCAATTTTTTCCAATGTGTAAAGTTGTTGTGACCAAATCTGAATTTTTGACTATTTTTCATGACAAGAGGACACAAAGTTGATGAGGAATCAATGTTTGCAAGTGTTTAGACTCAAAATGACTAAAAAAAAAGTGTGTTGTTTGATGTAAAAATGCTTTGCATACACTTGAACACACAAAAGATACAATGTTTTGATGTTTGGTATTGAATGTTTGAATGTTCAAAAGAAGACAAGCACAATTCTTATGGTTGGCCAGGACAATAGTTGTTGATCCCACATGGGGTTTCCCCCAATGCTACGCTATTCAGAGTGGATACTTACATTCTTGACCCTACTGGTTCCACCCTTGATACTCACTTCTCTGGGGTAGCCAAGCATCAGTCCTCGTGAAAACTCCCCATGGCGAGCTTTGTATCTCTACTAAGAACCGTATGTGTGTGGTCCGCTTCAAAGGTTTGAGCTCCTGCCCCAACAACTAGAAGGATTTCGGCTTTCTAAACCAAAAAGGTGATAGTAAGGGCATCCGCTCATGTGGCCATACATGCGGCACTTTCAACTCTGTAAATATAGAAGGCTCCCAGCCGGTAGGGGTTATGTCCTACACCTAATCAAATAAATTTGATCAAACGGTTTTATGGGGAGACATAGTGTCGGTATGAACTAATCAACACATGTTACCCATGGCTTTCACATGGATATAGTTATTTATAGTGGTTCGGAAGAGGTGGTTTTTCCTTGCTACCGCTTGGGTTGTTCTCTCCTCACTAGTAATCTTAATGACCACACAAGGAGATAGGCCCTCTAGAGATTTAAACAAAATGAGCCTATTACTCAAGATGCAACAGACTTTGGTTCTATTTTAGTGCACCAATTGAAGTGTTTGGTAATCTATGAAAACAAGGCACAAAATAAAGATCAAAAACCCTTGCCAAAATTTTGCAACAAAGATTTGTTAGTAGTTTTGCAAGAATACCCCTCCTCCAAGCACACAAGTTAGGTAAATTTTAGATCCAAAAGACTTTGTGAAAAAGGAGCCTTTGACAAGACGTGTTGCTTCAAGGACAACATGCACCGATTTGTTAGCTAGATCACAAGATGTTAGCCCGAAATAAACCAGATATGAAATCCAAATGACAAAATGAGGCCTTAAAACTGGAACAAAATTTGAAAAGTGTGAAATTAGAAACACAGACACAATTAAACCTAATCCAGACACGGTTAAAGATCACAAATGTGCCTAAAACCGTCATAGACATGCCTAGGTAACACAGACGTAGTTCCCAAACACAGATGCAACTGAAAGATGCACAAATGTGATTTGGGAACACAAATACGACCCTGCAATTTGCAAAAAAAGTAAAATAATGTCGAATGCAGATGCAATTATAGAGGTCACAGATGCGACAGAAAATAAAAAATGTGATTCCGATATGCACAGACATGAAAATTTCAAAATGTTGTCTAAAAATGTCAAATCTGCAACATCAAAAACACTAAGGGGGGGGGGGGGGGTGAATCAGTTGTCTATTAATTTCAACCTAAATATAACTTTATCCAACTTGATGCATAATACTGGTAAACCAAACTTAATGTCGGTTGACAGTTTAATAGTTAATAGCAGTACCGGTAGAGTTTAATGCATGAAACAGAAAGACAAATAACATCGACAACACATAACATAGATATTTGTACATGGAACCCTGTAAGGGAAAAAAACACGGTGGGAAACCTTACCCACAATCAGATGATACTACTGCAGATAGTATGTGTGTACAAATGGGATCTGCACATGCAGAAAGGCCAACTGCCTAGAGCTCACTGCTCAATCACAAAATGAGAGTCACACTAACTATAATTGGATGGTTAAATCCAATGATAATGTACTGCTCAAAATAGCATCTTAATATGTTGGATTCAGTACTGGTTAAGCTCTGATTGTCTTCTTTATACCTTCCTTGAATTTTGGAATGATGTATGTGTGTATATCTCTTCTTATATTCGCATATACCTTATTACAATCCTTTTTCACTTCCTCTACATAATCTCACAAATGAGATCTTACATATATACCAAAACCTAAGACCAAATGTGTAGGTCGACTCACTAAGAATATTATAATTAACTCAATTACAAATGAATCAACATGCGATGCATCATGTCAGCTCAATGCAATTACAATAATGACCAATCAATAAATTATCCCCATAGCATGTCATGCTGATCTGGAATAGATAATGCTTACTGGTCCATAACCTAGACCAATTTGTTGGTAACAACAAATATGCAAACTCAATTAGATCAATAACCAAATCACAAAAACCAAGTGTCCAAACCATGTCTTTGACATAACCAGGTAATCTCCAAATGATAAAAGATCATCCTCTGTGTTGGTGAATAATATAACATGTTTATGAACCCTAATACTAGTGACTGTGCAGTCACTGAACATGCCGTGAACATAACCAAAGATCTCCAGTGCCGCTAAGTGTTGACATCAATGACAAAACCAATGCAACACATCCATAATACCAACAATCTCCCCCTTTGGCATTGATGGCAACACAAGATGGAAAACCATCTAAGTGCCAAATCAGAAATGTCAAAAACCAAAAACCAACAATCTCCTAAAGAGATCAATTACCAGAAATCAAAATACATAATATCTCTCCCCCAATGAATCTCTCCCAAAAGATAATGTGTTTTTCCATAGATATCTCTCCCCTTTGACATCAAATGCCAAAGAAATACAAAAATAGATACAACCAGTTCATAGAACTAATTACAAATACCAATTGTTATAACCAACTACTCCCCCTTAGAAGTAGCTCTCATTCATCAAAGCCGGAAAAATATTTCTCTATTAATTCCTATTGGTCTAATGCCATGCTCCAATTGTCTAAGTTTCTATCGATGAGGGTATAACCCCAAGCTGCTCTCTAAGATATTCAAAAGTTTCCTTAGGTAAAGGCCTAGTAAAGATATCTACAATCTACTCTTTAGTATTCACTTATTTTGCTTCAACATTCTCTTTCACAAAATTGAATTTGATATAAACATGTTTATTTTTAGAGTGAAATACTAGATTCTTGGATATATTTATTGCTTCCATATTATCACAGTAAATAATTATAGGTTCTTTGCATTTTACCTTTATGTCCTTCAACATTTTCTTAATCCATAATACCTGAGTACAATTAGTTGGTGTTGCAACATATTCTGATTCTACTATTGATAATGATGTACAACTTTGTTTCTTGCTCAACCATAAAATCAATCTGCTACAAAGAAAGAATGCTCCGCCAGTGGTGCTCTTTCTATCATCTACATCTTCTACCCAATTTGCATCTGTGTATGCACATAAATCAAAATTTTCATCTTTAGGATACCATAAACCAAGATTTGTTGTGCCTTGTAGATACCGGATAATCCTTTTCATTCTTGATTCATGATTTTCCTTAGGATTACTCTGAAATATTGAAACAATACATACTACATTCATAATATCATGTCTTGTTTGTGTCAAATATAGTAAACCTCCAATCATAGATTTATATCTTGTTGGATTAACAGGTGTTGATTCATCCTTCAATGATAGTTTATTAGTTGTAGTCATAGGATTACTTATCGGTTTAGAGTTTTCCATACCAAGTTTCTTTAGTAGTTCTTTCAAGTACTTAGATTGACATATGAATATACCTTTATCAGTCTATGAAATCTGCAATCCTAAAAATAATTTTATCTCCCCAATCATAGACATTTCAAATTCTTCCTGCATCTTATTAGAAAAGTTTTTACACAATCCATCTTCTCCTCCAAAAATGAGATCATCAACAAAAACTTCAATAACCAAGATGTCATCATTAGTCACTTTGAAATATAACTTGTTGTCAGCATTACCTTTAGTGTAACCAAGCTTCAAAAGATATTTGTCCAATCTAGCATACCAAGCTCTAGTTGCTTCAATCCATATAAAGCTTTCCTTAACCTGCAAACCATATCTTTGTCATTTGTCAAAGAAAATCCAACAGGTTGTTCAATGTAAACTTCCTCTTCAAGATTACCATTCAGAAATGCCAAAATCCTTCTAGTTTTATAGTTCTTCTCCTCCAAAAATGAGATCATCAACAAAAACTTCAATAACCAAGATGTCATCATTAGTCACTTTGAAATATAACTTGTTGTCAGCATTACCTTTAGTGTAACCAAGCTTCAAAAGATATTTGTCCAATCTAGCATACCAAGCTCTAGTTGCTTCAATCCATATAAAGCTTTCCTTAACCTGCAAACCATATCTTTGTCATTTGTCAAAGAAAATCCATCAGGTTGTTCAATGTAAACTTCCTCTTCAAGATTACCATTTAGAAAGCCAAAATCCTTCTAGTTTTATAGTTCTTGTGTGCTGCAAATGCAAGAAATAGTCTGACTGCCTTAATTCTAGCTATCGGTTCAAAGGTTTCATTGTAACCAATTCCCTTTTTCTGTGAATATCCCTTACACACTAATCTTGCTTTGTTTCTGATTACCTTACCATCTTCATTAAGTTTATTTCTGAGTACCCATTTCGGGGAACCAATGTCCATGTGTTATTCTTTTCAATTTGTTCCAATTCATCTTCTATAGCTTTAATCCAATGTTTATCTTCACATGCCTCATTAACTGATGTTGGTTCAATTTAAGAAATTAGACATACCTCTTTATTTGCCAGTCTTCCTCTAGTCATTACACCTTGATACTTATTCCCAATTATTTGACTTTTAGAGTGATTCAATCTTACATAACCAGGTGTATTCACTTGTTGTTGTTCTTCAATCACTGTGGAATTCTTAGATGATGCCGGTGTGACTGGATCAACATTATGTATTGGTGTATTCTGTATAGGTTCATTTTTTGATTATCTCAACTATCGATTCAGAGTCCATAGACCTTGAACTACCTTTAAACTATCCATCAATCTTCACATTTGAACTCTCAATTATTTTCTACAATCTCTTTTTAAAACATCTATATGTCTTTCTCTTAGATGAATAAACACGAAATATTCCTTCATCACTTCTAAGATCAAATTTACCAATATAATCATCTCTCCTAATATAACATTTTCTTCCAAATATTCTAAAATATTTAAGAGTAGGAGTATTACCAAACCATAGTTCATGAGGGGTTTTACTAGTTTCACCTTTGATGTGAACTCTGTTGAATGTGTAAACCATTGTATTTACCACTTCTCTCCAATACACATGAGGTAGCTTTGCTTTTGATATCATGCTTCTAGGTGCATCCAAAATAGTTTTGTTCTTCCTTTCCATAATTCCATTTTGCTGGGGTGTCTGAGGTGCTGATAACTGTCTTCTGATTCCATTCACTTCATAAAATGTATTAAATTCCTTAGATGTGAATTCACCTCTTTGATATGATCTTAAACATTTGATTTTATGACTGGTTTCATTCTCTACCATTACCTTGAATAATTTGAACTTCCCAAAAGCTTTTGATTTCTCCTTGAAAAAAGTAACCCAACACATTCTAGAATAATCATCAATGATTAGCATAAAATATCTATCTCCTTGTAAGATTCTAGTTCTTGCCGGACCACATAAATCAGTATGAATTAAATCAAGAGCATTATTGGATTTCTCTGGAATACTCTTAAAAGTTGCTCTAACTTGCTTTCCAAATTGACATTCCTTACATACTAGATTGTGAGGTTTTATAATCAGTATTGTGCTTACCATCAAAAGATATAGTGCCTTTTCCTTTGATCAAACAAGCTTTATCATCCCCAAATCTTACTAGACCTCCATTGTATTCCTAAAAGGTTAAGAATTTACTTTTATCACCAGTCATATGATGTGAACATCTGGAATCAATGATCCATTCATCCTTTTCTTCAATTTTAGTTGTCTGGGCCTACTCTACCAGTTGTATAGTAGGTGCTGGTTGATCTTCTGTTATTGCAACAAAAGCCCATCCATTGTTTGTTGGTTCCTCATCAGAATCATTAGTGACTCCTTCATCAACATAGTAGCATGATTTGTCTCTATTCTTCTTAAATCTGTAGCTCTGATATTTAGGGTTAGGCTTATATGTTATTTTAGCTTCTTCTTTCAATCTTACATGTCTATCAAGACACCTAGATGCCATATGACCAATTTTACTGGAGTTAAAACATTTAAATGATGCTTTACCTTCATACTTACTTCCAACTGGACCTTTAGGCATTTTCCTTGCAAATAGTGCTTCCAGCTCTTCCAATTCTTCATTCTCTCTTATGATTTCTTCAAGTTCTCTTGCATAAAGTTCTTTCCAATCAGATTTTGATGATGATGATGATGATGATGATGATGATTATGATGATGATGATGATGATGATGATGATGATGCTTTGAAGGGTAAATCTATCTTAATTATAGCAACAAGACCAAATTCCTCAAGTTCAAAAGCTGAAAGTTTTCCAACCAAGGTATCTCTAGATATTGATGTATTAGGCATTGTTCTCAATTCATTAATAGCAGTTAATTTAATTTTGTATGCTGGTGGCAATGCTCTTGAAACTTTAGAAACAATTTCATCTTTACTTAAGGATCCTCCACAACATTGTATACCCAAAACAATTTCATCAATTTTTTTTTTTTCCAAAACAAGGTGGCGGTGCCACTTAATATATTTTATTATATAAAGCTGATTCAAAGAGTTCCCAGAGAAAAGAACCAGTAAGAAAAACTTCGATCCTTTCTCTACAATACATCGAAAGGTTGTGAGATTTAAATCTCAAATATGCCAAGAAATATAATATCTTATAGTGTCCAGAATACCGAGTGCCATAAAACATCCCCCAGTATCGAATATTTTCTAGAATGTATTGAATAAGATGCAGTCTAAACCAAAACATCATGAGAGCTGTGCACATTTACATAGCAGTCCACAATCTGTCTCACTTATGAATTTATCAAACTTGCTGTAGACACCTAAAATTGTCCAGTCTAATTAAATAAATATTTTATTTATTTAATTATTTTAGCCTAATTCTTCTATTAATTAAATAAATCTTTATTTATTTAATTAATTCATTTATCCTCTTCTAGCCTTATTTCTCATTTAAATAAATACAATTATTTATTTAAATTATCCTTTTCATAAATTAAATAAATACTTTTATTTATTTAATTGATCCCACTTCCTCTATTGATTAAATAAATCTTTATTTATTTGATTAATTCATTAACCTTTTCTACCCATGACACGTCATTCATCTCTTAATTCATACACTACCTACCCCTTTCATTATTTTATTATTTTCTTTTACCTACCCTTTAATCATAGCCGACCATTTATCTTTTACACCTCTTAATATTATCCCTCCATTTCTTATAGTGTCTTCTATATAAGGAGATTTTCTTATATTTTTGAAAAGATCTTTGATTTATACACATGATTTGTTCTTTGTGATTTTAATTTTGATGCAAAAAATTTCCATAAAAATTGGATCTTTAAAAATTAGGGTTTTTCCTTATTTTGATCAGATCTCACAAACAGCTTTGAATTTTGGCATCAAATTTTTTTGCAGATCAGGAACATTATCAAAGTTGTTCAGTAAAAATTTTAGATTTTTTGGATCAAGGTTTCATTTTATATGAATTTTTTATGATTTTTCATTAAAAATTAATTTTGAGAGCAAATTAGTGATTTTTTTGGATTTTCTTACATTTTTGGAAATCTTTTAGAATTATACATAGGATTTGTTCTTTGTGATTTTAAATTTGATGCAAAATCATTCCTCAAAAATTGGATCTTTGAAAATTAGGGTTTGCATTATTCTACTCATATCTCACAAACTATTTGGATTTGTTGTAGAAATTTTTTTATGCGGATTTGGAAGCCCATCAGGACTCTTCAGTAAAAATTTTAGATTTTTTAGATCGATTTTGCATTTTATATGAATTTTTTATCATTTTTCATAAAAAAATTAACTTTTGGAGCAAATTAGCAAATTTTTTGGATTTTCTTACATTTCTGGAAATCTCTTGAAATTTTACAGGTGGTCTTTTTTTATGATGAATCAGATATTTGAATTGTTCAACAAAATGCATTGTTGAAGGCCCCTATTTCAGAAAGTCTTTTGGATCTAAAATTTACCTAACTTGTGTGCTTGCAGGAAGGGGTGATCATTTGAAACAATCCAAACTACTAACAAATCTTTGTTGCAGGACCTTGACAAGGATTTTCTTTTGATCTTTATTGTGTGCCTTGTTTTCATAGATTATCAAACACTTCAATTGGTGCACTAAAATTGAACCAGTGTCCTTTGTGTCTTGGGCAATAGGCTCTTTTTGTTTAATCTTTAGAGGGCCTATCTCCCCGTGTGGTCATTAGGACTACTAGTGAGGAGAGAATGACCCAAGTGGTAGCAAGGAAAACCCACCTTTTCTAAACCACTATAAACAACTGTATTCATGGTGAAAACTATGGATAACGTGTGTTGATTAGTTCATACCGACACTATGTCTCCCCATAAACCCATTTGATCAAATTTATTTGATCATTTGTAGGGCGTAACCCCTACCGGCTGGGAGCCTTCTGTATTTATAGAGCTGAAAGTGCCACATGTATGGCCACACGAGCGGATTCCCTTACTAGCACCTTTTTGTTTTAGAAGCCAAAATCTTTTAGTTGTTGGGGTAGGAGGTCGGACCTCTAGTAGCGGCCCACACACATACGGTTCTTAGTAGAGATACAAAGTTCACCACAGGGAGTTTTCATGGAAACTGATACTTGGCTGCCTCGAGAAGTGAGTGTCGAAGGTGGAGCCAGTGGGGTTAAGAATCTAAGTGTCTACTCTGAAAAGCATAGCCTCATGTGGGATCAACAACTATTGTCCTGGCCAACCATAAGAATTGTGCTTGTCTTATTTTGAACAATCAAACATTCAAGACCAAACATCAAAACATTGTGTCTTCAAGTGTATGCAAAACAATTTTACATCAAAAAACACACTTTCTTTGAGTCATTTTGAGTCTAAACACTTGCAAACATTGAGTCCTCATCATCATTGTGTTCTCTTGTCACGAAAAATAGTCAAACATTCAGATTTGGTCGCAACAACAACTTCACAAATTGGAAAAATTTACAGTCCAACAAACAAGAGCAATCAGTTTCAAAATTCTTGAGCTTCCTAAGTTATTTCTCTAGATTTTCATCTAGCATTCAACCTGTCTTTGGGTCTCACAAAGTCCATCATTGCTTTACACCTTGCATTACATTCATTTTTTTCTAAACTTGAGTGAAAAGGTCACTTTCTTGCCCTCATCTTGCTTTGTCAGCATACTACATACAACAACATTTTCCTAAGTGGTCCCTCATCAAGGTCTATCACCTTTGGGTCTCATTTGGTCCTACTTAGATTCAAGGTCAACTTACCTCATCAAGAGAAACTATCATCTCTTTGGAAGCCACACCTACTCTACTACATACATACTTGGTCTTACACTTTGGACATTGCAAGTACACTTTAGATTCATTTACATTCCATCCAACTCTTGGTCTTCCATACTCTTTTCATTTTCATCTAGTCTCACACATCTTGGTCAATACCTAGTTCATGGTTGAAACCCGTTCCCAAAAATCTAGGAGAGAAACTAAAGAGGCTCAAGAATTTGCAAACATGAGTTCTTATGAGTATGACAATGATATCTTTTTCAATTCTGATCATACTACATTACCTAACATAGATGCCTATAGAAACATTCCAAATGTTGAGCACATGGACACTACAAACAACAATGATACACACAATGACAATATGGACAACTTTTCCATACATTCAGCAGAAGTGGAAAACACCATTATGAATCCCCTTTTCAATCGATTGGTTGAGGTAATAATGAGGAGAGATAGACAATATTTCTTACAAGTGATGGCACAAAGTGGAGCCAAGATACCTCATGATTTTGACATGTCTCAAATAATGGAAAATTGACCTTTGCAACAACCTCACCTCAACATGGATCAAAGGAGGCCTAATAGTGGAGGCAATAAAGGACCACATCTTGTGCCTAAATCACCATCATCTTTGTTTCAAAAACTAGAGGTCCCATACACACATGGTCAAGCATATGATACTCACCTTCGCAGACCATTATGGAAGTCTTATGCAGAAAAATATGCTCAATCACATACCAATGCTAAGGATCAACCACCAAAGCAATTGGATATTCAAAGGCATGCTCAAAATTTGGACATAAGGAAACCCTGTGTCAAATTTGGGGGAAACACATTAGAACAAACTCATGACATGCCTATAGAGTATGGTATACATGGACAAAACAAATATTCCATTCCTCAACATGACTCTATACCAAGTGGTCCATATACACAGCATCATTATAGACCTCCTCCATATGAACATGTGTATGAACAACAAATCAAGGATTTATGAAAGAAAATGGAGGACATAAATACATCGAAGCCAACTTACACAATGAGAGACATATGTCCTTATCCATTTGACAAGAGCATTCCAATGCCTCCTTTTCCTACACATTTTGTGACACCTAAGTTTGATAAGTATAGAGCAAAAGGGGATCCTAAGGCACATATAAGACATTTTTTCATAGCTTGTATTGAGGTAGCAGTTGAAGAGATATATTTGATGAGATTATTCCCACAAAGCTTAGGTGATCAAGCTATGGAATGGTTCTCCCAACTTCCACTCGGAATTAAGTCATGGGATGACTTAGTAGAGGCATTTATCCAACATTTCTCATACAACATAGAGACAAATATAGCAGTCACTACTTTGTGCAACACCAAGCAAAGGGATGGAGAGTCTTTTTCATCATTTGTACAAAGATGGAGGAATCTAGCCAACAGATGCTCTTGTGAAATTCCACAAAAACAAATGGTAGAGATGTTCACCCAAAATGTTAACAAAGACATTGGTTATGACCGAAGAAAAGCTTGTTTGACCACCTTCAAGGACGTCATTGAAAACGGCTTAGCGACAAAAAGGTCCTAATTGAACAAGGAGTCATTAAGAAATTCAAAGAAAACAAAGATGACTTTAAAGGAAAAGATAAGCCAAGATTTTGGAATAAAAACAAGAAAACAGGCAATGATGGTGTTGTTGATGCCAATACAATGCGACCCAAAATCATTTTTTCTAGATCAAGCTCCATAAACAATCAAGTGAATACTCAAACAACTTCAAAGTCATGAAGGAAGTACACCCCATTGGGAGAACCACTTGAGTCAGTTTTCAAGAAGCTAGTGGCAAACAAAATCATAACAATTCCAAAGCTGCCTCCATATGAGCCAAAGGTTAAACCAAATTGGTGGAATGATGATGAATATTGTGAATTTCATAAGAGAAAAGGTCATAAGATAGGAAATTGTCATTGACTGAAGAACATCATACAAGATCGCATTGACAGAGCTGACATTGAGATTGAAGGACATTCATCCAACCAAGAACATGAAATGTTTAAGGAACCATTCCCAAAGCATGATAAGGGAAAATCTAAAGCCATAGATGACCAAACCAGCTATAGCAGAGCATCTTATAACTATGATTCAACCATCAATCACATCTTGATGGACAATTATGTCTCTACCATTATCATCAAGGACAAAATGCCTGAGACTTCTAACCAAAGACTCAAGATTGTCCTAAAAGGCATTGGATCTTCTTCCGAACCTACCTCTGAATGTAATGTCACTACTCGTCGAGGTAAATTCACTTTGCAAGGTGCTCCAACTAAAAACACCACTTCCTCATCAACCAAGCCTGAGTACAATCTTGTAGAACAGTTAGGGAAGACACCCGCACTTATCTCAATCCTTGAGCTCTTATGCATATCCCCCACACATAAAGCCATTCTTGACAAAGTCTTGAGAGACACTTCCATCCCTACTAATCTAAATGTGGACCAATTTCAAGCCATGGTGGGATACCTTTCCATTACACACTCCCTTATATTCACAGAAGTCGACGACGCCTCCATGAGCCAACCACATAATGCACCTCTACACATTGAAGCCTTCATACACAAACATCGAATAAAATGAGTCCTGATAGATGGAGGAGCAGGTCTAAACATTTGTACATTAAGCACTATTAAACAACTGGGATATTCAGATAAAACTGTGAATGCTACAAACAAAATTACCATCAAGGCATATGATGATGAAGAGCTTTCATCCAAAGGCATAGTCACTTTACCTCTTAGAGTTGGGCCAGTTACTAAGGATGTGGTTTTTCAAGTCCTTGGTTTAGATCTCACACACACATTACTTTTGGGACGTCCATGGATTCATGAAATGAGAGTCGTTCCTTCGACATATTATCGATGTATCAAGTTTCCACACAATGGAGTTGAAGTGACCATCAAAGCTGACCCAAATCCATTTATATATTCTAATAACCTGCTACATAAATTAGAAATAACAATCCTAGTCAATCGAGAAGCTATTCCTTCATCAACATATGTGGATCTGGAATCATTGAAAGCTTCTACATCCAAACAATCAGAGCTGAAAGAAAAATTCAAGATTAAAGACATGGGATGTGGTGAGTATATCTTTCATGTTGATCAACTCCCACTATCTCCTAAGGTATTCAGTCAACAGGAACAATCTACAAAAAAATTGAAATGCCAAGAAATTGGGTGTGAACCACCTAGTGTTGTGGCTACTAAGTCTGAATGTGAATCTCCTCTAGTGGTGCAAGCACCTCTTGATATAAATAATCCTAAGAATGGTTCTAGTGAAGAATTTATTGAGCATATCTCCAACTCTCTTGATAAATCACATAGCTTTACCATATCATCCACTCATTCCATTTCCACTCCACTTATAGACTTGGATCAACAAGAATTACAAAAATCCTTACTCATTGGGGATCAAAAATCAAGCCTTGAAAAGAAAAATCTAAAAGTCAAAAATAAAGAAAAGTCCTTTAGTACAAATCAAAATCAAAAGCTATTAGACTTTGAAAAAATCAAGGTCAAAAAAAAAAATCCTATGAAAGAAAAAGAGCAAGAGATGATATCTCCTAATATCAGAACAATTGGGGGCAAAAGTTCTAATATTCTAAGTCAAAAAGCATACTTGTTGATCCTAAGTCTCCATCATGCTATCCTACTTTCACTTCTTTTCACAATCATAAGCCTTCATTCCTCATCCACTTGTTCCATACATCTATTCCCTTCTGTCGATACATCATGGACCTTTAATGGAGCTTCCTCCAGGGACTTTGTTATCAGGGATGCTCAAAATTCTTTAGGTGACATGCATATGGGCCTATGTAGTCCACACACTAGAAATTCTATCTCAGTTCCTTTATCAAGGAAGACAGTCAATCGAGCTACACATCATCCATTCAAGGAATGACACAACTACAATCATAAGGTCAAGCCTCATGCATTTGAGGTAGGTGATTTGGTTCTCAGAGAGAATCCTAAAAATCAGCAAGACAAAGAGAAGAAGGGCAAGTTCAAACCAAATTGGCTTGGTCCTTACATCATCACAACAACATATGGATCTGGTGCATATCAGCTCTCAACTACAGAGGGTGAACCTTTGGAGGATCCTATCAATAGCATGCACCTTCGCAGGTTTTACACATAGCTCTTCAGAGTATCCCAATTCAAAAATAGAAAAAAAAAAAAATATTTAAAAAAACACAAAAAGACAAAAAAAAAATCATAAAAATACAAAATTGTTACTTGGTGAAAACCTAGCAAACAGGCACCTTGTGGCACAAAAAAAAATTGAAAAATAGAAAAACATTTTTCGTCCAATGGTGAATACCACTTTGGTGGCTCCCTAGGCAAGTACCATGGTCAAAACTGGGTCACTGGTGCCATGTGTAGAGACATTACTCCTCCCTCCTTCAGGATTCCATTTCATCCTTCACTTTGCACACACTCATAACCTATTCATCCATAATAAACTTACACATTCCCATCATGGCTTGTTATTGATCTACCCAAGATTGGTTCGCTATTTATAATAAACCTCCCTTTTCACCCCATTCCATCCATAATAAATCATATCCTATCTGTGGCTAAGGCAAATCCTATGTCTAGTAATGGATGTGGAACTAAGAACATCACATGTTTCAAGGAGTAAAGTTTCTTCCATCTTTCTTCAGTCTATCCGTGCACAATCCACAATAAAACAACATTTGCATCGCCAATCTGCAATAAAGTATCAGCTTCATGAATTCAGTCAGTTTCAGATGAGACACAACAGCAACAATGAGCTTCAACAAATCAAATCTTTCAACAGACTCAGACAACTTTATGGTTCAATGCTATCTATCCTTTTGTGAAAGTAAACATTGTGACCACAATCAAATAAGAGTTATACAAGTGACAAGTGATAGTTCTGATACTTAATATAAGTACAGATCCAATACCCAACAAGATGAGAGGGGGGGGGGTGAATCATACAAACTTAATGATCCATAAAAACATCAGATTCAACCTCGGTAACATATATCAGTCATATAATAAAAAATTATCAAACATGCAAACTCAAAAGCATATGAACAATATAAACCTCATAACACCAAATTTAACGTGGAAACCCAAATAGGGAAAAACCACTATGGGATTTCGGACCCACTAAGAAATATACTCTTCTAGAGTATGCTCGGTTAAAAGCAAATCCTATTAAAGATTACAAACACATTTCTAGATGTGACCCGGTTAAGGGATTTCCCTCAGATCTGTTAGGATCTTCACTTTGTTAGAAGTGACCTTGTCAAAGGATTTCAAACACTCAATCAGAATGTCACCTTGTTAGAGGATTTACATATAAGACTGTTAAGTCCACTCGGTTAAGAGATTTCCTGTCACTTTCACAAAATAATAGTAATACAATCTATCTGCAACTTCACATCTAAAATGCTAAAGAAGATTCTTATTTGTTCAATACAATCTAGACATAGAACTAATCTTGTCTATCTGTTGGGCATCAATACTCTGTTATTCTAATAGGTCTTCAAGCTTCTATGCTCGGTAATCACTATGTAGCATCCCTATGCATACACTTGCCTGCATACATTGTTTGTCAATAGTTCCTTGTTTATAAACAATCTTCTAACTGCTTAATCTCCTTGAACACATTTGCCATGATCAATCATAGCCATCAGATCTTCAATCTTGTCTAGGTTCATTGTATCTTTCGATCTGAAAACATTTTCCCCCACCTTGGAACTTGTGTTAGGGTACTGCAGTTCAATCTGAGTTATAGATCTTCTTGCCAACTTTCCATTGCCTTAGATTCATTTAACAAACTTCTTTTACTACTTGCCAATCATTGATCCGCTCCAGCTCATCAGCATCTTTCATCAAATATCACATGTAAACATTAAATGCATTCTGTTATAGCTCGGTTACAACTCAGTGAATACTAAACTTCACTTGGTAGACATTCTATCTTCATTAACCGACTGCGATAACCGTAGGGTTTACGAACTAGGTTCTTTGCTTGATAACATAGTATAGTACTAACCTTTACACTTTACAACATATGTATGATGTTAAAACAATCTAAAACATCAAGATCTCGTCATTGTCTGACTTGGTAGAGTTTCCCATTGAATAACTTATCCCCTTATTCATCATATTCTTTCCTGTGTCTTTACTGACTTCTTTATAATCTTCATATCATATTTCTTAAGATATGGCAACATCATACTGAATTAGAAAATCAATTTCTTGACATCAATGACAAAATAATAATATCAAGATAGTAAAATATCTTTAACCAGTTATGTCCATAATCATCAACAACCTTCTCAATATCTTTGTAATATTGCCAACAATATCCCCCTTTGGCATTGATGGCAAAACCAATTGATTTGACCTTTAAAAAATTCAGATTGCTGTGATTTTGAAATGCTGAAATGCTCTCCCCCATACATCAAACTTCTCTTCTATTTTTAGTCTTTAATTCAATCTATAGTCTTCTCTCAGTCTTCTCAGGTCTTCTCCCTTTTTGGTAGATCTTCTCCTTCTTGGTCTTCTCCCCCTGGGTAGGTCTTCTCCTTCTTGGTCTTCTCCCCCTTTGACAACAATGCCAAAAAGAATAGAACTAAAACAAAATTTCTTTCTGTAAGAAGTTATTTCCTGCTATTGTGTATCAACTGAGTCTTGGTCAGAGAATTTGTTTACAATTCCTATTCCCTGTATCATTTTCTGTATTATCCCAGTATTATTTCTAGTACACTTTCAGAAAAACATTCTAAATTGTATCACTCCAGCATCAGCTCCCCAAAAGATATTCAATAGAGTCATCGAAGTGATGCTTTCACCAAACTCGGTCAGTGAGTAAAAGATAGGGGTAGGACCCCTAACTTACTTCTGAGATATTCAAAAGTGTCCTTTGGTAGTGACTTGGTGAAGATATCAGCTAGTTGCTCCTTTGTGTTGACATATTCCAACACCACTTTCTTCTCTTGAGCTTCTTCTCTAAGATAATGATATTTGATAGAGATGTGCTTTGTCTTAGAGTGCATAACAGGGTTCTTTGAAATATTAATGGCACTAGTATTGTCACAGAATATAGTTACTGGCTCAGTAACTTTCTCATTTATACCTTCCAACAGTTGTTTGATCCATGCAATGTTAGTACAATTCAGTGCTGCTACAACATATTCAGCATCGGCTGTTGACTGAGAAACACATCCTTGTTTCTTGCTAAGCCAACTCACTAGTCTTTCTCCTAAGAAGAAAGCTCCTCCACTTGTTCTTTTTCTATCATCAATGTTGCCTACCCAATCAACATCAGTATAAAATTTTAGATCAAAATCATTTCCTTTCTTATATACTAAGCCATAATCTTCAGTGCCTTTCAAGTATCTGAAAATTCTTTTGATTGTTGTCATGTGTATTTCCTTAGGATCTGCAGAGAATCTTGCAACAATACCTATTGCATGTGCTATATCTGGCCTGCTGTGAACAACATATTGTAGTTTTCCAATCATGGATCGGTAGAGTGTCTCATCAATAGATGCAGATTCATCATTCTTTGATAGTTTATAGTTGGTAGTCATGGGAATACTTACTGGCTTTGAATCCTCCATTCCAAATTTCTTCAAGATTTCCTTTATGTATTTGGATTGAGTAATGAAAATCTCATTTTTCATTTGCAGTATCTGTAAGCCTATAAAATACTTTATCTCACCGATTAATGACATCTCAAATTCTTTGCTCATTTCATTTCCAAAGTTCTTGCATAAAGAGTCATTTCCACAAAATATAATATCATCAACAAATATGGCTGAGATTAGTATTCCATTTTCATCATTCTTCATGTACATGTTGTTGTTCTCACTTGTCCCTATAAAACCAATCTTAATCAAATAAGAGTGCAATCTTTCATACCATGCTCTAGGTGCTTGTTTCAGACCATATAAAGCTTTGTTCAATTTACATACCTGATCTTTATTATTGTCATCAACAAATCCTTCAAGTTGTTCAATGAAAACTTCTTCTTCTAATATTCCATTCAGAAATGCAGATTTGACATCCATTTGATATACCTTGAAGTTCTTGAAAGTAGCATATGCCAACAATGTTCTAACTCCTTCAAGTCTAGCAATAGGTGCAAAAGTCTCACCATAATCAATTCCTTCTTCTTGGGCATAGCCTTTGCAAACCAATCTTCCTTTGTTCTGAATGACCTCACCTTTCTCATTTAGCTTGTTTCTGAAGATGCACTTTGTACCGATTACATTTTTGTCCTTCGGTCTTGGGACCAGTGTCCATGTGTCATTCTTCTTGATTTGATCAATCTCTTCAGTCATAGCATTTATCCAATCTTCACTGTTAAATGCCTCTTTCACTATTCTCAGTTCAAATTCAGATATCAAGCATGTGTTATGTCTCAGTTTGTTCCTTGTCATCACTAGATCATCCTTATCTCCTATAATCTGACTTGGTGCATGGTGTCTTCTGACATACTTGGCTAATACAGGCTTGGTAGGCTCTGTATGATCTTCTTCATCACTTGGTAACTGGATATTTTCTTCATTTTCTTCAACAGTTATCTCGGTAGGACTTCTCGGTTGCACATAGAAAAATTCATCATAGTCTTCCAGCTCTTTGGAATTCCTTTCATCAATTCTTTTTGTAAATTCATCTATTTTCACATTTGCACGTTCTACTATTTTGTTAGATGATTTGATCAGACATTTAAATGCTTTGCTTCTAGAAGAATATCCTAGAAATGTTCCTTCTTCACTTTTCTGATCAAACTTGCCATTTTTATCATCTTTATGAACATAGCATTTACTTCCAAAGATCTTAAAATAACTTACATTAGGTTTCTTGCCATACCAAATTTCATAAGGTGTCTTCAAAGTACCTTTCTTCAATTGAACTTGATTCAAGGTGTAAACAACTGTGCTTATTGCTTCTCTCCAAAAATGTTTGTGGAACCTTCTTCTCAATCATCAGTGTTCTAGCACAATCCACAATAGATCTATTTCTTCTTTCAACTATTCCATTTTGCTTTGGAGTTCTTGGTGCATAGACTTATCTTTTAATACCATGATCATTGCAAAATAGGTTGAACTCATCAGATGTGAACTCTCCTCCTCTATCTGATCTAAGACATTTTAGTTGTCTTCCTATTTCATTTTCAACTCTAGCCTTGTACCACTTAAACATTTGAAAAGCTTCTGTTTTTTCTTTTAAAAATATTACTGACATCATCCTTGAATAGTCATCCACAAATAATATGAAATACTTATCACCATAATAACTTTGAACTTTCATAGGACCACAAAGATCAATGTGCACAAGATCTAAAATTCCCTTAGAAGTGTAAGACTTACTTGTAAAGTTGAATCTTGTCATCTTACCCATCTGGCATCCTCGGCACATAGCATTCTCAGGTTTTTCAAGACTTGGTAAACCTCTTACTCTGTGCTTCTTACTTATCTTGATCAGATTATCAAAATTAACATGACAAAACCTTTTATGCCATAACCAGGTATTATCAATCTTTGCATGCAAACACTTATTGCGAGTTGAGTCAAGGTGAAATGTATTACCTTTTGTTTGTGTCCCAGTAGCAGCTAACTTTCCATTCTTGTCATGAACTTTGACAATTCCTTTTTGAAATTCTATTTGGTAACCTGTGTTGTTTAGCTGTGCTACACTCAACAAATTATATTTCAAACCTTCAACCCAATAAACATCATTGCATCTTGCTTTATCAAGAAGTGTTATGGATCCTTTACCTCTTACTAGACATGGTACATCATTACCAAATCTAACATAGCCTCCATCATAATCTTCTAACATAACAAATTTGTGTTTATCTCCTATCATATGATGTGAACATCCACTATCTATAGTCCAAGAATCATTAGTGTTTATGTGAGATATTAGAGATTTTTCTTCATACCTTTCTTCATCTGAGCCATCCTTGATAGCCACATAAACAACTTCCTTTGTATCAATCTCATCTAATTTATCATCTTTAGATTCCTCATTAGCAATTAAGCATGTCTTTCTTCTTCTAAAGTCTCAGTGTCCTTTGTAATGATTATCTTTCTATCTGTCATCTCGGCAATCTTTCTTTTCAGTGAAATCTTTGTCAGGATAGTTAGAAGCCATATGTCCAATCTTATCACAATTGAAACATTTCAAAGGTAGTTTTCCTTTATACTTACCTTTGCCTCTCGGTAACCTTTTGGCCAATAGTGCTTCAAACTCTTCTTGCTTTCTAATTTCTTCATACAGTTTGTGTACCTCCTCCATGTTCTTCCAAAATCTTTCACTTGCTCCACTGTGATCTCCTTCAGAGTACTTATACTTTCTTTCATTGTAATCATTAGATTCATTCAGATGAAAAGAACTAAATGTAGATTCAACTTTATTTACCTATGACCCATTTTTATCAAAATTACTTAACTCAAATGCATGTAGCTTACCAATAGTAGCATCCAAGGAAACTGGCATATTAGGTACAGACCTCAATTCATTGATTGCAGAGACTTGGATTGCATAGGCAGGTAAAAGGGTTCTTAACAACTTACTTGTCACATCCTTTTCTTCAATAGTTCCAATTGGGTCTCAAATCAACAGATTGGATATGTTCTAAGGAAATGCCAACTCCTATGATCAAACCCTCCAATTGACTTGGCCAGCTTATAGAGTGAACCTATATGGTTACTAACTCTCTCACTTCAGGCTTTGTAGGACCTAGGCGGGTATACCTATTCACTAGTTGTTTTTTAATGACTAGTGCTTTTTGTAGCAGATTAAATATCTTGTTCTAGCTCCCTCCTATCTCAGAATGACATAAATTCCTAGGATGGAGATATAGCAGATGAGTTCAAGATTGTTGTTGTAGAAGCTATTCGATCTATGTATACACTACTACCAACCTACTCTATGTTTCCTACTTAATTACTCCTATTTCTTTAAAATAACATATGATGAATATGGTGATAAGTGTACTTTATAAATGGCCAGTTCCTTCTTTGTTGTTTGGGCTACAGAGTCTTTATATTTTCTTAGGACTTACTGTGTGAACTTGTGAGACAGTATTTAAACCCACCCCTTTATGGATCTGTCAGTTACTATTTCTTATGAGATTAATTGAATGCTTATATCATAAGTTGCTTGAATGAATTTAACCCTACCTTTAAGGGACCATCCAGGCAAGCACTGCAAAGAACAATTACAATTTGCAAGCAGAACTTTTATTTCAACCTAATGACATACAACATAAATCTCACTCAAAGAATATGAATAACCTTATCTCCTTTAGATAATATCACAAGTGACTGCCAATAACAAAATGAAATAATCCACAGCACATATGCAAAGAAAAAACGACTGATCATATTATGTATTCCATCAAAATTTGTATAACAGAAAATTTACAAGCTATCATACATTACTGTCTTGTTTTTCCGATCTCTCTTTTCAGCAGCTGCCTCCATCATTTGTCTAGTTAAATCTGTAAATCTATCTGCAGGATCTACCATACCTAATCCCAATGAAGGTGGTGTGTTTTGTCTAGACCATGCTTCATAATTTTTGAAACCAGGGGGAATTTGATATTGACTCTTTTGGGCTTTATATGCTGCAACCAAATCCTCATTTACTGGGCTTAAAGTAGTTTCTTTATCTTGTTCTCTTAAAGGTGAATGTTGGTTGTTTTCATGCTTATACTGATTGTACCTTTCTCTCATGAATTCATTCATGGATTCTTTTTTGTTCTTTCGTTGAGAGAAGTCTAACTGGGATAAAGGTTGTCCTTTTGTGACTGATCTCGTTACGTGCATAGATATTCCTCTCCTTTTTTCTTAATTCAGAGTCGCCACCTCTCTTCTTAAGAGGAAAGTTTTTTCTTTCTTCTGAGTTCTTTCCCAAGGTAGAGTCTTAATAATTCTTCCCCAGTAGAGTCACCAATCTATTGGGTCTCAAATCAATAGATTGGATAGGTTATAAGGAAATGCCAACTCCTATGATCAAACCCTCCAATTGACTTGGCCAACTTATAGAGTGAACCTATATGGTTACTAACTCTCTCACTTTAGGCTTTGCAGGACCTTGGCGGGTATACCTATTCACTAGTTGTTTTTTAATGACTAGTGCTTTTTATAGCAGATTAAATATCTTGTTCTGGCTCCCTCCTATCTCAGAATGGCATAAATTCCTAGGATGGAGATATAGCAGATGAGTTCAAGATTGTTGTTGTAGAAGCTATTCGATCTATGTATACACTAATGCCAACCTACTCTATGTTTCCTACTTAATTACTCCTATTGCTTTAAAATAACATATGATGAATATGGTGATAAGTGTACTTTATAAATGGCCAGTGCCTTCTTTGCTGTCTGGGCTACAGAGTCTTTATATTTTCTTAGGACTTACTATGTGAACTTGTGAGACAGTATTTAAACCCACCCCTTTATGGATCTGTCAGTTACTATTTCTTATGAGATCAATTGAATGCTTATATCATAAGTTGCTTGAATGAATTTAACCCTACCTTTAAGGGACCATCCAGGCAAGCACTGCAAAGAACAATTACAATTCACAAGCAGAACTTTTATTTCAACCTTATGACATACAACATAAATCTCACTCAAAGAATATGAATAACCTTATCTCCTTTAGATAATATCACAAGCGACTACCAATAACAAAATGAAATAATCCACAGCACATATGCAAAGAAAAAATGACTAATCATATTATATATTCCATCAAAATTTGTATAACAGAAAACTTACAGGCTGTCATACATTACTGTCTTGTTTTTCCGATCTCTCTTTTCAGCAGCTGCCTCCATCATTTGTCTAGTTAAATCTTGAACTCATCTACTATATCTCCATCCTAGGAATTTATGCCATTCTGAGATAGGAGGGAGCCAGAACAAGATATTTAATCTGCTATAAAAAGCACTAGTCATTAAAAAACAACTAGTGAATAGGTATACCCGCCTAGGTCCTGCAGAGCCTGAAGTGAGAGAGTTAGTAACCATATAGGTTCACTTTATAAGTTGGCCAAGTCAATTGGAGGGTTTGATCATAGGAGTTGGAATTTCCTTAGAACCTATCCAATCTTTTGATTTGAGACCCAACAGTTCCTCCTGCTCCTTTGATTTGATTTACAATCTCCTTTAGTCTTGTACTATACTGGGTTATGTTCTTACCTTCATTCATCCTCATAGATTCAAGTTGTCCTCTTAGAATATCAACTTTTTCTCTTTGAACATGTTCATCTCCTCCATATACAGATATGAGCTTAGTCGACATTACCTTTGGATCATTGCAGCCTTCTAGATCATTAAACTCAGAATCGGTCAATGCAGATGTTATTTCAATCATTGCTTGAATATGTTCTTGCTTCGCCATTGTCTCTTCCATAGTCAATGGATAGGTGCTCAGTGCAACAAAATCATTCTCCAGATAGTATATAGCATATTCTCCAGCTCCTGATAGATGTAGCTTCATCCTTTTCTGCCATGTAGAGAAACTTGACTTATTCAGCTTAGGTGCATCCCTCTTATACATCTTTGGATCTTTAACTCAAGTGCCTTTAAACTTTCCTTTTGGAGTCCAATTCTCTGATACCAATTGATAGTTTTGATACTTAATATAAGTATAGATCCAATAGAAAATAGATGAGAGGGGGGGGGGGTGAATCATACAAACTTAATCATCCATAAAAACATCAGATTCAACCTCAGTAACATATATCAGTCATATAATAAAAAACTGTCAAACATGCAAACTCAAAAGCATATGAACAATATAAACCTCATAACACCAGATTTAACATGGAAACCCAAATAGGGAAAAACCACTGTGGGATTTTGCACCCACTAAGAAGTATACTCTTCTAGAGTATGCTCAGTTAAAAGCAATTCTTGTTAAAGATTACAAACACATTGCTAGATGTGACCCGGTTAAGGGATTTCCCTCAGATCTGTTAGGATCTTCACTTTGTTAGAAGTGACCTTGTCAAAGGATTTTAAACACTCAATTATAATGTCACCTTGTTAGAGGATTTACATATAAGACTATTAAGTCCACTCGGTTAAGAGATTTCTTGTCACTTTCACAAAATAATAGTAATACAATCTATCTGCAACTTCACATCTAAAATGCTAAAGCAGATTCTTATTTGTTCAATACAATCTAGACATAGAACTAATCTTGTCTATCTACTGGGCATCAATACTCTGTTATTCTAATAGGTCTTCAAGCTTCTGTGCTTAGTAATCACTATGTAGCATCCCTGTGCATACACTTGCACACATACATTGTTTGTCAGCAGTTCCTTATTTATAAACAATCTTCTAACCGCTTAATCTCCTTGATCACATTTCCCATGATCAATCATAGCCATCAGATCTTCAATCTTGTCCAGGTTCAATGTATCTTTCAATCTGAAAACATTTTACCCCACCTTGGAACTTGCACAATCACCTTGGAACTTGTGTTAGAGTAATGCGGTTCAATTTGAGTTGTAGATCTTCTTCCCGAATTTCCATTGCCTTAGATTCGTTTAACAAACTTCTTTTACAACTTGCCAATCATTGATCCACTCCAGGTCATCAGCATCTTTAATTAAATATCACATGTAAACATTAAATGCATTCTGTTATAGCTCGGTTACAACTTAGTGAATACTAAACTTCACTCGGTAGACATTTTGTCTTCATTAACCGACTATGATAACCTTAGGGTTTACCGACTAGGTTCCTTAGGGTTTAACGACTAGGTTCTTTGCTTGATAACATAGTATAGTATTAACCTTTATACTTTACAACAAATGTATGATGTTAAAACAATTTAAAACATCAAGATCTCATCATTGTCTGACTCGGTAGAGTTGCCCATTGAATAACTTATCCCCTTATTCATCATATTCTTTCCTGTGTCTTTACCGACTTCTTTATAATCTTCATATCATATTTCTTAAGATATGGCAACATCATACTGAATTAGAAAATCAATTTCTTGACATCAATGACAAAATAATAATATCAAGATAGTAAAACATCTTTAACTAGTTATGTCCATAATCATCAACAACCTTCTCAATATCCTTGTAATATTGCCAACAACAAGAGACACTAAACTTGAGGACTACAGTGGATGTTGGTGTCGAGTCTTGGTTTTCTTTTGATTTTTATCTTTTTTGGTGACATGTCTTTTATCTTTTCTAGGATGTCTCTGACTAGAGATTCTATCTCCAAGATGTCTTTGACTAGAAAGGCGAGGATGGGGTATCGTCACCTATTTTTATTTGTTGTTTGTGGATTGTCTCTTAGTAATGCTTTGACTTGTCCAAGGATATGAGGACACTATGAGTCTAGTGTGAACTGGGGCATTCCTTGTTTGTGACTGTCTTATCTCCATGCAAACAGGTACAATGACTTTCTGGGTCGAACATATGCCTCGATTGTCATAACCTATTTTTCCATAATAAAGCTCAATGATGATAATGCACAAGAAGCTCTTTTCACTTTCATATCTTCTATCTTCCATTCCTCTTTCTTGATTGACCCCATTTTCCTTCTTGAGTCCATGTAGCCTATTATCACATGACTGAGTATAATGACACACCAAAAGCATTTGCATTTCATGTAGTTGCACCTGCATTACCACATATAAGCATTTCATACATACATATAGATATCATAAATGCATCACATCCTGCACACAACACATATTCATTTGCATTTGCATAACACATAAAACATAAGAGAACAAAAAGTATTGCATTGCATCATGTACATATTTTCATCCATATCATAAGCATCACATAGAAACATACAGCATGAAACATCTCATCACATAGGTACACATGCATATAGCTTACGCAAGGATGAATCATCTCATATATATATATAATCATAAGTGTCATGATACAATGATGTCAAAATAATATGGCTACAATCACCTGAAGGTGTCTACATCATCATACAAAAATGGTACAAAACTGATACATAGGGAGCCCTCTAAGGCTATGATGAACTCCCTCCCTCGAAGCCGCCTAACCTCAATGGAGTCTGAGCCCTGGAATGACCCACCTTAGGATCATCTCTCCTATCCCCTCTATCTAGTGGTGGTGGAGGATCCATAACCCCACCACTAGATGCCTATCTCCTGTCCCTCCCTCCTATGGTCATCGCTGTCTGCGATGGTCTATAGAAATTCCTAGCCCACTACTCTGGTGGCACTGCTCCATAGTATAGGTCTCTCCAATAGCCTATCTCCTCCCCGGCTTGCAAAACATAGGTGTATCTCTCTCCTGTGTCCTCTGCTTCCTGTCTCTCTTCCCTCAATGCTGTCTCAGCCTCTGTATAATGCTGAATAGCCTGATCCCTCTCCTGCTCAGCATCCCTCAGCTATCTCTTGAGTCTAGTTGTATCCCTCTCTAAATTCCTCCCACATCCCACAACCAATCCTCGTGTCACCCTATCTGGACAGAGAAACCCACTAATCACTCCTACCAGTATTGTTGGTAGTGCTAATCCAATCCATGTCATCATGTCCCATACCACCTATCCAGCCCTCATCTCCAATCTTGGATCCTGGAACACTTGTCTTAGTGCATCACTATCTCCATCTCGATCGTAGGGTACTAACTCCCCATCGATCAGTATCCTCAATGTCCTGTATACATCCTCCAAGGTCACTATCATCTCACCCATCGGCAAATGGAATGTGCATGTCTCAGAGTGCCATCTCTCAGCAAGTGCAGTCAGCAACCCCATGTTCTCCTGAAACCACAGTGGAATCTTCTATTTTGCCACCTCCACTCTTTATTTCTCCAACAACTATTTTGATTCTTATTTCATACTGCTGAATGGTCTCTCCTTTAACCATCCTCATGTCTTCAAACTTTCCTCTCAAGCTCTCTTCCTTAGCCTATTTTACATGCTCATCACCACCATAGATATTTTCAAGAGCATCCCATACTTCTTTGGGATTTTCCTTGTCCTAAACATCAATAAACTTAATGTCAGATAGACTACTGATAAGGGCTTCCATGACTTGCCCATTTTATTGTATCTCTCTCTTTTGGTCATCGGTGAGAGTACTAGTATGAACAACATATACATTTTCAACATAACTCTAGTGTTGAACACCCATGCTTTTGATGAATATCTTCATCCTGTCTTTCCATATACCAAAGTTTTCCCTATTGAATTTTGGACCTTCCCTCTTCATCATTTGGCTAGGATCTTTTCCTCAAGTGGTTAAGCTTACAACACAGAGGACCTGGAGTGCTCTAATACCAATTGATAACTCAATGATGAACCACTAGTACTGAATCGGTACTGAGAGGGGGGGGGGTGAATCAGTACAAACACAAATACAGTCCAAAACCGGTTTGACAACAAATACTCCAAATGACTGATAAACAGAGATACCGGTAAAATAGAGTGCAACTGGTAACATCCAGTATAGCTCAATCAGTCATGAACTGATCACTCAATAAGCTTTTGTCTTAGCTCAATATCACATTATCATAATATTCACATGCATAAACTAGTAGACTTAACCATCAAATCTTCACAACAGTGAGTTCAATATGTTTTATAGATAGGCATAAAACATAGAACCTTCATGTTCTTAATAGATAAAATAGAGCATTACAAGACAAGAGCATAACACATGACACACAAATTTTTCACGTGGAAACCCAACTAGGAAAAACCACGGTGGGGATGAACACCCACAAGATGCTTTTTGAACTCTTTAGAAGTCTACTCTATTAGGAGCCTTGTTCGGTTAAGAACATTATAATAGGTTCTGGTAGGAACCGATCCTATTAAGGATCACCTGGTTAAGGGATACCCGGTTAAGGGTTAAACTCGGTAGGGTCACCTTCTTAGAGGATTTTAAGAACTCAATAGCTAAAAGGATCTCCTAAGCTTCTCTAGCTTCTTAGAACTCATTAGCCTTGAATTACTCAGTTAAGGGATTTGAAACAAGCCAGTTAAGACCACCCGATTTAAGGGATTTTGAATCAAGCCAGTTAAGGCTACCCTGTTAGGGGATTTTACAACTGTTGAAGTGGTTAGAGATCAACAGGAATTACAATGATCTGTTAATAGCACTTAATGCTAATGCAGATCCATTTAGGCTCCTCTTTTCCTTCTGCACATTCACTTTGCAGGTATCTCTTCTCTCCTTTGGTCTAGAAAGAATCACGTATCACTTTCCTTGGATACACACTCACAACTTTTCCAACAACCTCAGACAGAAACCCAACATCAACCTTATAGGAATCATACAGATCGGTAGAAAAAACCCTAAACCCTAAACCTATTAGGTCGAGCAATTCAAATGGTTCGATCCTGACCATTGAATCATACTGCATTAAATGCACCAGTCTTGAATTGATCTCAAGACATCCTCCATCGTCCATTATTCACCATTTTCATGGGGGCTGATAACCCATCATGCATTATCACTGTTTGATATACTTTTCACATTCCCAAGGTAGATAGGAATAGTCATCTTTATGCAAGATCCTTCATGCACACAGAGCTTACGTGGCAACATGATCTGTCCTCCATCATACTGCTAGCGTATCACACAAAGATCACCGATTGAGTCACACAGACTTGAGGTACTCCAACTGGAAACCCCAAAGTGGAAGTTGCCTACCAATTGGTAGTCATACAGTGCTTCCATGTGCTGGTTCCCATTACTACATGCCGGTTCACCTTGAACAAATGTGCCACTTCACTTTGGCATATACTGGTTCACACATATGCCAGTTCCTCTTTCTTCACTTATCACATGTGCCGGTTCACACTATGTCTCATAGTGACATCAATGACAACATACAATATCATTATGTCTTCATGCCAGTTCACATAATGCCAACAGCACATACAAAATAAATCGTAGACCCATAACCTCAATCGCGGCTCTGTCCTCAAATGTCAGCTCTGGTTGTAACCTCTAAGTCAATGGGAATCTCTCCCATGACTCTAGGATAGGTAGGTACTCCTGCAATCAAAAAAATCAACTATGTCAGTCAAAGTGGCATTCACTATTCATCACAAAATGCTACTCTTTATCCTAGTGCTTATATTTATCATATGGTGCTATTTATCCCAGTGATATTCACTGTTCATCACAAAGTGTTGCTATTTATCCTAGTGGTACTCCTTGTTCATCACAAAGTACTATGTGTTTTTGTACTCCCTGTTCATCACAAAGTGATGCTCATATTTGCACTCCCTGTTCATCACAAAGTGTTGCTCATATTTGCACTCCCTATTCATCACAAAGTGTTGCTCCTATTAGTACTCCCTGTTCATCACAAAGTACTATATCTTGGTACTCCCTATTCATCACAAAGTGCCTCGATCTATCTTATCCTAGGGCCTCTGCTTGAGTGTATCCTCTTGAGTAGTTTCCTAATTGGCAACATATGTTCTATCACAAAATTGTCAATCCTAGCTCTATCTGCTATCATAGTCTTCCCTAGAGGACCTGCTTGAGTGTATCCTCTCAACATCTTATCCAATCGACAACGTATGTTCATCACATAACTATCTATTTGCCCTAGAAGACATAAATGCACATTTTTGACACAAATGTGCCTTCATGACATAAACGCGCTTACATATTGCATAAACATGCCTTCTCTGCATAGATATGCCTAAAATACACAAACGTGCCTCTTCTCTGCATAGACGTGCCCACATTTCACAAATGCACCTACACAATGCAAACGCACTTGCATCTAGCACAAATGCTTTTCCCAGCATAGACGTGCCTGGCACAAACACAGACGTGCCTAGCCAACATAGATGCGCCTGGCACCAATGCAGATGTGCCTACATGTTTTTGACATTTTTTTTGACATACCTAAACGTGCATTTATTGCTCTACCTAGCATGCATTAATGACAACATTTATTGCAACAAAGTACAAGGAGGTTTTGTGGTACTTACCGGCTCTCCTGCCTGTGTTGGCCTCTAAAATCGGTGAATGCGATCAAATTTGTGAATCAAAGCCATCACTGCTGACTGCCGCTGCTCTATTCTCTCTCTACACTCTAATCTCTTGGATGTGTGGATGACAATGAGAATGCATTCCCTTCATGGTCTATCTTATGGACTGACCTAGCCCTAGCCCTCGTTTCCCGAGTCAGTCTTCTTTATCTCATGACTCTGTCACTTTATCCTATCCGGTCAGTCCATTCTAGCCTTTCTTTCTTATTGAGAGATTGTCTGTGATCTTTCTAGATATTTTCATCCAATCTATCAAGGGGGCATATCATTCCCATCTTGGGGCAACTTTGTATCAGTTTATCTTATCTACTTTGAAACAACGCGACAAGTTGCATTGTCTCAAAGAGGGACAAAATGTAGACACCTAAAATTGTCCAACCTAATTAAATAAATATTTTATTTATTTAATTATTTTAGCCTAATTCTTCTATTAATTAAATAAATCTTTATTTATTTAATTAATTCATTCATCCTCTTCTAGCCTTATTTCTCATTTAAATAAATACATTTATTTATTTAAATTATCCTTTTCATAAATTAAATAAATACTTTTATTTATTTAATTGATCCCACTTCCTCTATTAACTAAATAAATCTTTATTTATTTAATTAATTCATTAACCTTTCCTACCCATGACACATGTCATTCATCTCTTAATTCATACACTACCTACCCCTTTCATTATTTTATTATTTTCTTTTACCTACACTCTAATCATAGCCGACCATTTATCTTTTACACCTCTTAATCTTATCCCTCCATTTCTTATAGTGTCTTCTATATAAGGAGATGCTTCCTTCATTATCAAACCCTCACTATGCATTCAACCTCGACTATGCTTTCAAACTTGCATATACAATCAAGCCTACTTGCTACCATATTTCCGTTCTTTGTTGAGCTCTTGTGCACATATAAAATCTGAGAGCAAATATATCAAGCAAGATCAATGGAGATAGGAAGAATGGAGATCCAAACCCTATTGGACATGTGATGGTATAATCTTTGTGGTTTCATTTGATTTGCATTGTCTTAGGTAGTCTTCATATGTTATGGTGGATCTTTGTTGTTGTTAGGCTAGGGTTTTGTGGTTGAATTCATTTAGTCTCTCAATATTATTGTTGTTTCCACTTTCACAATATACACTTACAATCCAACACACTTCTCAAAACAATATCCCTTCACAATATACAGATGCAGCAAAACCACAGGACCCTACACTTATAATATCACACATACCAATTTATATCATTATGAAAAAGACCATTGTATAGCTATATGTAATATTATCCTATACCCATATCTTCCAAAATTTTTGCCTTAAGAAATGGATAAGAATCAAAATCACAATTCAGACCCATCGTATTAAGTTCCTCCTTGGAACTTCCCATATTTGCCAAATGATCTGCAACCCGGTTCCCTTCTCTATACACATGTGAAATGGTGAAGTTTGTAAATATATCAATTAGTGTCCATGCTTGTTCAAGTAAATATCTTATCTACCAATTATCAATATTTCTCTTTATGCAAGCGTTGATAATAATAGTTGAATCTCCTTCAATGTGTATATATGAGATGTTCAATTTTTTTACTAGTAGAATACCTTCAAGTAAAGCATATGCCTCTACAAAGTTGTTAGTACCCGACAAAATAAAAGCAGTTTTCAAAGCTAAAACACATCCTGTGTGATCCCTTATGCATACTCCTATCCCTGCATCACCTGGGTTCCCTTTAGAGGAGCCATCAAAATTTTGTTTGAAATGCATTGAATCCGGAGGACACCATTTCACTTTATTTCTATCAATTTTACTAGTTCTCACTCTTAGAAGACAAGGTGATACAGGAATAGAGATGCCCTTCTAGGAGTTAATAACTTGACCATCCCAAGAATTAAATTCCCTATTTGAATTGAACTAATTTGAAACCTGAGCATTAACCAGTTCTGATACTGATTTTTCAATATAATTGAAAACTTCAGAAAGAGGAGATGTTTGCTTTCTAAAAATACACTTATTTCTTTCCCACCAAAGTGACCATACTACTATGGATGGGATCACTTTCCAAATACATGAAAAAAGAGAGGATGAGTATAAGATTGGCCATGACTAGAAAAAATCCCATACATTATCTAGAAGAGGTGTGCTAAAGGAAAGCTTATCAAGCACGAACATCCAATAATAGTGAGCAAAATCACATTAGAGGAGGAGATGATCTAACATTTCACTATTTTCACCACAAAGTACACAAGAAAATGGATGTGAAATATTCAATTTAACAAGTCTCTCACTGGTGAGTATTCTCTTAAGTAAAGAAAGCCAAGAAAACATCCCTGCCTTGGGAAGAACACTATTATTCCAACAGAAATTGTAGGCTCTTTGTGAATAGGATTGAATAGACATTTGATGAATTGCCTTATACCCTTCCTTGATAGAGTACTTTCCATTCCTCATAGGGCACCATATCAATTTGTCCAAACCATTAGAGATAAAGATAATGCGGTTCTTTAGAATCAAATAAAATTTTACCTTTTGACCCAAGGAGATTGGGAGTAGAGCTAGCTTCTTCCAAATGACACGATTTGAAGGCTTCTCAAGATCATCAATGTAATCATAAAGGTGTGAACCCCAATGAGCAGTAAATATAGGGATCACATCTACTAGGGACTCCTCCAGATTAAGAGGGGGGATACCACTCCACGAATCATGCCAAAAGTTGACTTCTTTGCCATTATGTACTTGCCACGATAAGTATCTAGTAATCACATTCCTAGAGTCCAACATGAAGTTCCAAACTACAGATCCTAATGGAGGATCAAGGATAGTAAATATATGTGAAGGGGTAAGAGTATCTAAATACTTTTCTTGCATAATTTAACACCATAAAGTATGTGTTTTTTCATACATATTTCAAACTAGCTTTCCCCCAAAGGCCTTATTCCTTTTTGACAGATCATGCAGACCCACCCCACCCATAGATTTGCTTGGAGTCATTTTGTTGAGAGACACAAGCGGGATCAATTGACTCTTTCCATAAAAGCATAAATCCTTTCATCTTCTTCCATTTTTTAGATTTTCATACCTGACCCAGAAGCATTCCAGTTTTGCAATTTTGATAGTGGTATCACCTTCATTCAATGTCTCCAATTTGTCCCAAATAGCTTTAGCAGTAGATTGGTCTGATAATCCCATGATTTGCTAATATGAGAATGCACTCAAAAGTGCTTCTCTTGCTTTGCAATCATTCTCTTGATCTTTAGCCAAGTTTGGTGGATTAGGTTGACTCTGTGTAGGACCAACATAGCCATTCTTTGTAAGATACCATATGTCTCTTCCAATGCAATTCAGATGTGTCTCTATTCTAGTCTTCCATATACCATAGTTAGTTCCATCAAGGTTTGAACTGTCCTTCCTGAAATAGTTAGTTGTCATAGAATCTCCTCAAGCTGTTAAACTTCTGCAAGAAGAGAACTTAGCTCTGATACCAATTGTTAGGACCCGGAGGCAACTGAGAGCGGGGGGGTGAATCAGTTGTCTATTAATTTCAATCCAAATATAACTTAATCAAACTTGATGCATAATACCGATAAACCAAACTTAATGTCGATTGACAGTTTAACAGTTAATGCATGAAATGGAAAGACAAATAACATCCACAACACATAACACAAATATTTGTACGTGGAAACTTTGTAAGGGAAAAAAACCATGATGGGAAACCTTAACCACAATCAGATGATACTACCGCATATAGTATGTGTGTAAAAATGGGGTCTGCACATCTAGAAAAGCCAACTGCCTAGAGCTCATTGCTCAATCACAAAATGAGTCACATTGACGACAATTAGATGGTTAAATCTAATGATAATGTACTACTCAAAATAGCATCTTCATATGCTGGATTCAGTACCGGTTAATCTCTAATTGTCTTCTTCATACCTTCCTTGAATCTTTAAATGATGTCTATGTGTATAGCTCTACTTATATTTTCATATACCTTATTACAATCCTTTTTCACTTCCTCTACATAATCTCACAAATGAGATCTTACATATATACCAAAACCTAAGACCAAATGTGTAGGTCAGCTCACTAAGAATATTACAATTAAATTAATTACAAATGAATCAATGTGTGATGCATCATGTTGGCTCAATGCATTTATAATAATGACCAATCAATAAATTATTTCCATAGCGTGTTGTACTGATCTGGAATAGATAATGCTTGCCGGTCCATAACCTAGACCAATTTGCCGGTAACAGAAAATATGCAAACTCAATTGGATCAATAACCAAACCACAAAAACCAAGTGTCCAAACCATTTCTTTGACATAACCAAATAATCTCCAGATGATAACAGATCATCCTCTGTGTCAGTGAACAATATAACTTGTTGGTGAACCAAATACCGGTGACTGTGCATAAGTCACTAAACATACTGGTGAACATAACCAAAGATCTCTAGTGCTGATAAGTGTTGAGAAGTGTTGAAATCAATGACAAAACCAATACAACACATCCATAATACCAATAACTATTGGCTAGACATATTCAAAGATGCGTACACCTGGGTGGCAAATTGTGAAAAATGTAAGTTGTTCATAGGAAAGCCACAACTTGCAGCATTACCCCTTAGACCTATTGTTATTGATGAACCATTCAAGAAGTGGGGGCTGGATTTCATAGGTCCATTTTTGTCTACCTCAAGTGTTGGATATACACACATACTTACCACAATGGATTATTTTTCCAAATGGGTAGAGTTTATTCCTGTACCAAAGACTACATCTGAAGTGGTTTGTGATTTCTTAAAAGAAAACATTCTGGTTTGCTTTGGAGTTCCTCAGAAGGTAGTGATTAATAATGCTATGACTTTTTCCTCTACAATAATCTTTATTTTTGTTATGATCATGGAATTTCTCTTGTCCACTCATCAGATTACTATCCGCAAGGCAATGGTTAAGTAGAGTCCACCAATAAGAACTTGATAAACATTATAAAAAAGTTGGCAAGTGAGAATTTGAAGGACTGCCACAAGAAACTATATGAGGTTCTTTAGGCAGATATGACATATCCTAAAAGGGAAATAGGGATGTCTCCTTTTGAATTAGTGTATGGTGTGGGAGTATAATTATATTTGCCTCTAGAACTGGCAGCTTGAAAATTACAAACAGTTGTTGAGGATGCATATTTTCAAGATTCCTTAGAGAAAAGAATCATGCATTTGATGAAAATAGAAGAAGAAAGGGATAAAATTGTGATAAGATCACTAAACATCAACTACGTGTCAACTAATTTTTTGACAAAAGAGACAGACCTAGAAAATTTATGCAAGGAGATTAGGTCTTACTATGGGACACATGAAGAGAACCTAAAGGAGCACATGGTAAATTTGAATCACTCTGGAAAGGTCCAGTTTTTATTCATGAGGTTAAAGGGGCTAATTCTTTCAAGCTTTCCTATGTTGATGGTACCATTCTTCCCCTGTATTATAATGGACAGGATCTTAAGCTCTATAAGTTATAAAGTAGGAGTCCCCTGTATGTTTTGTAGGTTAGGTTTTTTTTTTTTTGGTTGTGTTGGTTTTGGTGTGTTTTTTTTGTTGGTCTCGGTCTTATTTTCTGTCTTTTGTGCAAAACCAGAGATTGAATTCCTCCCTAGTCCTTTACAGTCCCGGTCCCCAATTAGAGCCGATGTTACCCTCCTCATTTTCCTGAGGCTTTTTGATCTCACGTCATCAAAATAAGGAGTGTTTTATTTAGTCTAGGTTTGTGTAAGTCTCAGATTTTGTCCTGTTGAATATTTTCTTGAACTTGAACCTCTTAAAAGTTCAAGGTTCAAGTTCTAGCGAAGTATGTAGTATTGCAACTTAGCTTTCAAAGAGTCAAGGTCTTTATAATAATTGTCATTGAACTTGAATTATTGAACCTTTTCAAAGTTCAAAGTTCAAGGTTCAAAGTTTCAAAAGTTGAGTCATGTTTGCACCTTGTTCTTGTATTATGTGATCCATGGCATTTTGGTGTTTTTGTCTTGGTTTGTCCTTTTCTATTCTTTTGAAATTGAACTCCTGAACCACTTCTCAGGGAGCTCAAAGTTTAAGGTTCAAGGTTCGATGAATCAATGGCTTTGGAGATGAAGAAGTGTCACATCAACAATAATCATATAAAGAATATTTTAAATTTAAAAGGTGAACCTCGAGGGAATAAGTTGAGATGAAGAGCTGTACTTGAGAATAATCATTTAAAAGAAAGGCATGGAGGGAAAAGACTTGTAATTAATGAATTGTCATAATTAAGTCTTTTCAGAGTAATTTGGCATAGATAAGTATGCAGTTACAAATCATAGCAAATCGTGTGACTTATTTTTAAGCCTATCCTCAATATTTGTTTTGTTTTTAAAAAGTAATTACTTGCCTTCTTCATTTGCCCAATTTGGTAAGTAAAGGATTTGTGCAGGCAATATTTCCTGTTCATGACCCTTTGAATTCAGAGCTCCACATGAAAGGTGAGTTAAAAATCTTCCTTCTATTCCTGAGATTTCATATATGAAATCTTTATTTTTTAGTTCTATTGGTTCAATTCATCTCCCTTGTTGTGTTTTTCCTATTTGTATATTTAAAATGAGACCAAAATTGCCTAAGATGGACCAAAAGTCATGGTTAGTTTGTTCCCTTCCTAAGTTAGGGGATTCTTTCCTATCATCAGTAGATTTAGATAAATTTCATGAAAGGGCACAAAATTCTTCTAGTTCTCCCTTAATGTAGAAGATTCTAGATAGTGGGTTTGTAGAAGCGGTGGCTTTCCCTCCAGCTGTGTCATGTCCTGAGCTGGTTTTGGAGTGCATGAATAGATATGACCCTATTGAGAGATGTATAAAAGGTATGGATGGTGAGGTTCTATTCAAAATTAATCAAGAGTTCATTGTTGTTGTGATGAAAAATCCTGAGAAAGAGCAGTATGAGGATTGGATAGTTTGTAAGTCTCAAGGGTTCTTCTATGAGAAGAAATCATTCTATAGAAGTGTCAATGCAAGAAACTGGCTGTTAAAATTTCAAAGGGGAGGTTCTCGCCTACTAATTCCATTAACCTGAGAACACTTAATCAGAGAGGTAAAGGATATAGTCATCATGTTACACAAAGTAAGGGAGAACCAAATTGATTTCTATTGGGAATATTGGATGTACTTCTTCATTCAGGTCATCCTTGCTAATAATAGATATATTGATTGAGCAGAATTGATTGCAGACAAGATACATGAGGGTTTGAGTTGCTTCAGTAATAAGAAATTTTATATGTCATCATACCTCCTATATTGCTTGGCATGTGTTAGGCCATGGTCTGGTTTACATTATGAAACATGGATTGATGGTATGAAAATATATGAATATCACCCACATTTGCAACAACATAGGTCTTGTGAAAATTATCATAAGTTGCATGATATATTTCTACTAGGATGGTGTTTGAACATAGGGTGAATATTCATAAAATGTTGTCAGATGAAGCCATGTAGTTAATAAGCACTTATGGAAGCTACTTCATACAATTTCCCAAGTTCACTTACCTAAGGGTGGGAGGTTTTGAAGGAGAACCTTATAAGATTCCTAGGTATGCCTCTGATAGGAAGATTATGATAGAAATATGCAAACAACTAGCTTACATTGATATGAAGTATAGAGCCAAACATTAGTTAGGTGTCTCCTTCCTATTGAATTGACATATTTCATCTGTAATAGTGTCTTTGATGCTTTAAATTTAGAATTAGAGCTTAAGAAGTTGAATTTTCAATTGTATGGACCTCGAGTTAATTTTGATGCCAAGGGATTTGCTACTGCACATCTAACATTAAGAAAATAGTTCACTCATGTGCCAAATATTGAGGACTTCTAGGCTAACCATTATGATGAATTTGAAATCAGAAAGAGGGCACTTCACTTTACATCAAATCGGGGTTTATGAGCTAAAAATGAATGTTGCTATGTTGAAGATGATGATTGTGAATTGATTGATCCCAAGTTTATAGATAGTAGATAGAAAAGAGTGTTTCTAGAGGTGTACTTGGATAAAGATGAAGAGGATCAGATCCAAGCAAGGATATTTCCAATCATTGGAAGGACTAAAAAATGGTTAATAGGATGAAGAATGGGGATAATTTCAAGAAAAATCCCAACTTCACCCTCTAAGGTTCCAGTAGCTAACTCTCTTGTCACACTTTGTGTTGCAAGTTCCTAAAAAATATAGGTTAAGATAGAATAGGCAGCAAGGCTAGTGAGGGTCAAGAAGGAATCGACTCCTACCAGGATCACTCGGTCTAAAACCAAAAACAAGGTAAATGAATCATCTATGGATTCACTAGTAGTTGATTTGGATTCCTCTCCTAACATGGACAACAGTCTAGCCCATCCATACTTAGAGGCATAGTAAATTGATAATGCAAGTGATAATCAATAGGTGGGTGATGTGATAAACATTGCTCCCAAATTGGTGGTAAAGAAAGGAAAGGAAGTCAAAATTGGTTACGATAAAGCTCCTGTGCACACTGGACCTCTGTGGTTAGAAAACACTCTATGTAATAAGAAAAGGAACATAGTCCCTGCTTCAATTCCATTGGAGGATATGGTAAGTAAATATATGGGAAAGACTCCCAAGGCCAATAAGCTCAAAACAATCTCCAAAAATTGATTTTGATGATAGAAAAAGTAATTGGACTGTAAAAATTGCCCGCTCAAATATGGATGAAGTTGTTGCCAACCCTTTTGCAAAGGATTTAATAGTTGAAAAACTAAATATTGGTGTCAGAACATGAGAAAATGATGCCTATCATCTTGAAACATCGACCAAGAAAATACTCAATAGAACATGAAAGGATGAAAGGGATAAGTATGAAATGAAGGAAAATCTAAGGAGAATAGAAGAGTATATCAGAGCCATTAATAATTCAAATCCTTAACCTCTATCATAGCTTCCAATGTCCTTTGACCCTAAATCACCTACTAATCAAAAGACTCTAGAACAAATACAGAAATGCAGGCTCATTACAAAAACTATGATGGTGTGGTTAGAAGGAATTCAAAAATCAGGCACATAATATTTCATCAACTTGAGTATAGTTTATGATGGGGCGTTAATAGTAATGAAGGAATTGGAAGTTGAAATCATGAGGAATCAGCAAAACTAGTAGATTAGATCACAAAATTAGTTTCATCAATGTGAAATGAACTCATGTGCATTGAAATCAAGTTCCTAAAAGATGATGGTAAGACCCTCGAAGCTGCGGAGGTTATAAAAGAAACATTTGAAAGCAAAATTAATTATTTTAAAGAGGCACAGGGCTTAGTTCCAGACAATTTGTCCACCATTGCAAAGATTGAATCTCTTTTGTTTTTATGCATCAAACACTTGGACAGTCATTCTCACAAAGTCACATAGGTCTAGAAGAAGAGGATGATACATGTGGGGCTCCCTCATGGTGCCTAAATTTGGGATTTCTCCATTTCTTACACTATATGGAAGAATGCAGCAATTGTCACAACTACTAAGCCCAATCAGAATGATTCATAACTATTTTCTTATCATTAGTTTTGGCAGATTCAGTTTTTAATTTTAAGTAAACTTCTCAAAAACTTTGGGGCAGAAATCTTGAGTTTCTGTGTTTCCCTCTTTAAACCATTATGCAGGTTGTGGCTATAAAAACTATTTTTTGATACACTAAAAAGGTTTGAGAATTTTTGTTAGTGTATGGAAATAAAATCTTGATACTTTATCTATTTTTGAAGATATGTGGAAAGATATTCATCTATGAATGGAATATATGAAATCAATTTTGATAGTTTGAATCTATGTGTTAGAATTTGAGAAATTTATTTATGTGAATGAATTCTTGTTCAAATTGATCTCATTCCTCATATTGAAAATAGTTATAAAGTTAGGAGTTAAAAATTCTTCTTTCTTTTATGTGCATTTAATTGGATCAGTTAAGATAGTTAGTGAGCTACCTTCTTAAATTCATATATGAGTATTCTGCATCTTCATAACATGTTGATATATGGAGATGAATTCCTTTAATTCTTTCGGGTTAAAAGTGTACATGAACTCATAGATTAAATTAATTCATTGAAGATCTTTGAAGGGAGTTGTACCTTAATTCAAAGGAGAACAAATTATTTTTTCATTTATCCAACTGTGTGGTTGCAAATTTGTCTTTTAAGGATAACAGAGGTTAAGTGAAGAATTGAGATCTTGACAAAGAACAAATATGTTAACCAACAAATAGCATTAAATAATAAAGAATATAAAAAATGAATTCTATTTAACCAACTATCCATCTTTTCATTCAAATTAGTTAGCACTAAGCTAATTATCTCTCTTTGCTTGAACACAGACTAGTCCTCTAACTCCTTTAGATTATTCTCCAACTCAGTGACTTTCTCCATAAGTTGTGCTCTTGTTGGATCAGTTGATTTAGTAGGTTCTTCATCATCAACATATGGCACTAATGACATGCCTGGGACATCAGTCTCATAGTCAAATTGAATTGTTTCATCTACATGAGTAATAAGTGGAGTCCTAGATGTTGATGGAGTTGATACAATTGTTGGAACTAAAGAGGATGCTCCTATCTATCCCTTCTCAAGAAGTTGAACTTTCATTTGCAGCTCCACACACCTCTTTTGAACTGCATTATAATTATTGAAAAAAATTTCAAACTTCTTCATTGGTTCCTCTTTTTCTATAGCCTCCCTCTTTGAAGTTTCATGCGCCAATTTGACCACATCAATAGCTAACTTTGAGGCCTCAACATTTGATGTATCAAAGGCTCTTTTTATAATGAGGCTTTCCGCCAAGTTTGGATTTATATCATTCCTATTAGGCCTTCTAGGGGCATGTTCTAGTGCCCATATTGCCAAGGTTGCATAATCATCTACAAATTTGGATCATTTCAATGCCAACCTTTCTTCTACCTCTAAACTGAATTGTTGATCTTTTGATTTCCTAATTGTATCAAAATCCACTCCATCCCCTATATCCTATTCTAGCAAAATTAAGACTCTGACCTTATTTATGATAATCTTGCCTTCATCTGCAGTGATTCATCTCAGTGCTTCTCCTTTTGTATTCATCTATCTTCATTTTCCATACAAATTATGGGAATGTCGAGCTTATGACAAAAGCCTCATCCTCAATAAATCTATCACATTCCTCTTTCCTTGCATCTCTGAAGGCTCTACCCTTAATATCCAAAGGAGTGAGGTCTGATTCTAAAGTGGGTGGCACAGGAGGAATACCTATCTACATATCTGCATTTGTCACTACAATAGTATCTTCCTCTTGTTGTTCTTTCATGTGTTGTTCCACTTCTTGCTCTCCAACCTACCTTGGAGGTGAAAAAGTCACATGTGGTGGTGAGGGGATTTTGTTTGATTCTTCAAGATCAATGATCTTGACCCCTTTAAAAGGTTTTGCTTGTAATTTTGGGGGTGGCTCTGTCTTTGTTATTTTATTTCCTTTTCTCCTCACCAACTTTTCACTATCACTACCACTCTCCTCTTCACTACTTGTTTCTTCTCTTACCCTCTTTGGAGAAGGCCCAAAAATAGGTCTTCCTTCTTCTCTCCCATCTATTCTTTGAGGTGGAGGAGGAGGCGAACCTAGTTGCTTCATTCTCATCTGATGAATCAGGGTTGCCTCTTCTGGTGTTATGGGTGTAGGGCATTGTACTTTTCTTCTCTTAACTTTCCAGCCATGGACTTCCTCAAGTATGGTTCTCTTTTCCTTTAATGCAAGAATTAGTTCATAAAAATTGTTCATGAAAAAATCAACTTTGGCACAAAATGGAGTGAAATGTTTTATTGGATCATAGATGAGATCTATTTTCTACCCTATAGCTCATAGCTTTCTAAAAGCTATCAACTTCTCCTTCCTCCAATCTTGAGTCATGAAGTCAAATTCATTTTTTATTATATCCTCATGGAAATTGTGCTCATGGGGAAATGGGCCTCCTTTAATTCTTGCCCTAAAAATATTGTAAAACCCCTCAAGGTTACTATGTTTTGTTGTGCTAACCCCTACATGATATGGTGCAAAAATCTTGTCAAAATGCACATATCTCCCTTTTATAATCACAATATATGGAATGATAGTATAATTAGGGAAAATAGTTCCTTTTCGTCTCCCCTTCAACTCCTTATCATGTATACAACCTATTTGCCACATCAATTTAGCAAAACCCAATCTTAAAAGAAAATTGAAAGGTAAACACATGTGGCTGACCGAGAAAACCATAAACACTGATTACTGTAATAACAGGATCAGGGATAATGTCCCCCTAATTGTGCTCAATTTTAAAAAGTGGGAGTCTTTTTTGGGTCTTATAAATTCATGGAGCTGCATGGGAATCTTTGGTGGATTCACTGTTAATCTTTGCCTCAATCTAGAAGCAAAAATATTGTCAAACCTCACAAAAACTGGCCTCCTACCTATCCAAAGACATGTCCATGCTCCTAAGTTGCACTGGCACCTCAATATTGCCAACTGTTCTCCTGAGATTCATGGTACCCTCAAAATAATCCGCATTTATATATAAGAACATGTGCATTAACAATAAATACCAATAGAAATGAGTTTTAAATACACTATTCTTAATATCTTGCAACCCCTCATGAATCTTCTCTTCAAGGTATGGGTAAAAGTCAAAAGTCACTATAAAATCTAGATGTTAAATTTGTATAGCCATATACATAAAATTAGGTGGCATGACTGTAATAGGGTTGAATCCTAAAATCTAACATAGAGAAAATAATGTGGCCTGCAAATATTTGGCAAAAGCACCAATAGGAAAAGGCTCCTCTAAACTAGGACCTGTTAGTATTTAACTAGTGACTGAGAGGGGGGTGATTAAGTTAAAGCAATTTAATCATAATTCAACCAATCAAAATAACCAATCTGCAACTTGTAATACCCTAAAAATGGTCATCTAAAACCATACACCCCCTAATCTCGACAACATCACCAAGGTCCAAACCAAAGGCAATTAAAATTAATCTTGAGCATACAATTAATTTATTAAGTCACCAATGTCACATGGAAAATTAATCACTCTTAATTGATTAAATACTTATTTAATTGATTGATCATTTCAAGTAAATCATTTTAAACACTTATCTTATTTATTTCATTGAATATCCTAGTATATTTAATTAAATAAATCAATTTGCCATTAAATCATCAAAAAAGGAATTAATTGGGAAAAAAGAATTAAAATTTGAGAAAGATATCAAAGAAAGCAATTAAAACAATTAAATATCAAAATTGAATGAAATAGATAATAAAATAGTTTTTTCTGATTTTATCTTAATTTTGGTTCAATTTCCTTTAAAACTGAGAAAAGCGGCCAATCACATCAATTCACCTAGATTGTGCTTACTCTTGGAAAACCTTGACTAGCTCATCATCATTTGATCTCACTCGTTGGTTTATTTCTAAATTTTCTATAAATTTAGGCTGTCATCTCTCATTCAAGGATCCTGGAGAATATATTGTTATCATGTTGTTTTTGCTCTAGGTTCATTGATATTTGTGCATTGAGATATTACATATTAGTTATTGCATACATATTAAATCATCTAGCTTAATGTTGCTTAAATCATGTTAGATTAATCTTGCATATCTAGCGTAAATCTTGCATTCATTTAGCTCAATTTCATACATATAGATTAAATCCTTCGTTTAGATGTTGTCTAGTCACTGGCATTGCATATAAAAATCTGAGAGCAAGACTAAACTTGCATCTACTAGAAGGAAATAGGTCACTTTGTAATGTTTTATTGTTCATTATTGATTATTGATTTACTAACCATGCATCTAATGACTTAATTGAAGTGTTGTGTATTCTAGATACAGAAACAGGCCCACTTTTCACACACACACACACACACAACTATCCTTCGCGTTGTCTTAAACATTGTGTAAATCATGAAAGCAAATACATCATAGAAAAGAGATTTTCATGCACACATAATTATCACATAACATAGGTAATTATACATGGAAACACTGAGTTAGAGGGAGAAAATCACGGTGGGGATAACCCACATTCTCTCTTACTGCAGTGAAGAAATATGCCATGTTAAGAGCTTGCAATCTATTTTTTCTGAGAACATCAACCTATTAGGAGTGACTAGTATCTGGATAAGAATACCTTAGAATCTATTAAAGTTCACCTTGCTAGAGGATTTTACAAATTCATACTTGAAGTGACTTTGTTAAGAGATTTTACATGAAGAGCCGGTTAAGGTTCACCCTGTTAAGGGATTTACAATGATGCAATTGTTAGAAGGCAACAAAGATGATTAATCTATCTGTTGAGATTACCTATGTCTCATAGATATACTCTGCATTTTGTATTCAAGTGATCAGTGTCAGCTTCACCGATTCATACTTGTATCTGCTATATTCTATTTTGCTCCCCTTATGTTCACTTTCACTAATCTCTTTTCACTTGAAAAACAACATAATTAGAATGAATTGTGTGAATATATTTGCTTTTGGTTATGGCGCTAACTTTCCCTCCAAAACATCATATTCAAAATTTTGTTACCGCACCTTAAATTACTTTGCATAAATCATTCCAGGAATATCGATCAAGATAGTCATTCATGCTGATAAGTCTGTCGGTTTAACTAGACATTTCTTGGTTTGTCGATTGATACTCCTATTATGTTGGAGTACCAATCAAATTTTGCATAACTGGTTACCTCTTGTATCCGTGTCTCTTATCTACTTAGCTGATTAACCTCCTTTGTGCCAATCTATTCATTGCTTAGCCGGTTGACCTCCTATGTGTCAATCTACTCACTGCTTACCCTGTCTACACATTGCTTAGCTGGTCTATACTCTGTTTAGCCAGTTAACCTCTGTATACTGGTCTACTTACTACCGATAGGAATAAGAACTCTCATTCTTTACCGGTTATCCTTTACCTCTTTTCCAATAGACTATGAAGACTTAGAAGATGATGTTGCCAACAATGACAACCATTTCACTCACCGGTCCTACAAAATGCACCAGAATTGCAACAAACTCCCCCTTTGGTATTGGTGGCAAACATTACAAAAATGTGGCAGTTTCTAACCCCTATAACCATGTTTCAATCATCTACCACATAGTATACAAACTCCACCAAAACTCCCCCTTTTTCCATCAATGGCAAAGACTATAAAAAATAATTTATCAAAGTAAAGAAAAAAATTCTTTGAAATTTTCTTGAGCTACTGTCAAAGAGGATTCCCATGAAGGCTTTACTTGTTTCTTGGTGGTGAAGTGTCCATGCAAAACTGCAACAAAATTTTCCATATCATCAACTGTTTTGCAGTCAGGTTCATTTATGAGACGTTCTGCTTCCTTAACATACCTTTGCATGAAATCAATAATTGGTGCCAAATAGAAATGTAGCTCTAACAAACTAAAACCTCATTTGTCCTCTTCTTCTTTTAACCTTTTGATTTCATGATTTAGTTGTTTTACCTTGCCACTAAAAATAGTTAATGAGCTGTTAAGAGGATCAAAAGAACCTATCAGATCTTGATTTTCTCTTTGAGTCTAAGTTCTTTTATCTTCTAGATCTCTAAATAAATCAGTAAAACTTGAATATTTGACCAATAATTGGCCAACATCTTGTAATATATCTTTCACCTCTTCTGTACGGTTGGAGAGGGAAAATTTTCCAATTGATATTTCTTCCATTAGTTTTTTTCCTCTCTTTGATTCATATTGTCTTACTGCAAGCTTTTCCAGATCAGTTTCCTCTGAACTAATTTTTATTACAATAGTGCTCAACTAATCAATGATAGGTACATTGTCATCAATAGAAATGTAAGGAATTAGGTCTGATATAATTATCTTAGCAGAATTGAGAATTCTTGCCTTCTTTTTCTTTGCTCTCAATTTAGCCTTTTCATCTTTAATTTTCTGTTTCTCTGAGACTTTCATGAATTGCTTGGGATTCATTTTCTTTATATCAATGACCAATTCCTCCTCTTCTTCCTCCTCTATTTAATCTTCCTTTTCTATAGTCTCAACCTTAGAGATGGCTACAGTGGTGAGTTTTACTTTCTTCTTTTCACTTTCCTTGTCTAAGTCTAACTTCCTCTTTGCCAGAGGAGTATCCATCACTGCTTTCTCATCCTCTACTTTCTTCTCTTCCTCTTTGCCTTTTTCTGACAAAATAGGATTAGGTGTCAATGAAGTCCTATAGGGTGTATCTTCATAAGGAATGTCTTCAATTACCACTTATCTTGACCAGGATTCTTAGTTTGATCATCTTCCTTCATTGGTGTAGAATGAACCAGTTTCTCGGCATCCTTTGTCAGATTGGGAATGTCTGAAACAACATTTCCTATGATCACATCAACTGAGAAAATGTCAAAACCTTCAGTAGAGCCTTTTTTGTTACCTTTCCCTTTTCCAAGGGCAGCTGCACACTGATCTTGTTTGTTTACCTTTGATGTTTCTTCTTCATCTTTCTTTTGCTAATTCATGATTGTTTTCCATAAAGAAACACTTTCTTCATGCACTACTTCAACTTCACCTACAACCACTCTCCATGTTCTATTTCTTATCTTAAAATGTTGAATGCATGCTTCAGCTGCTAGTAAAGCTTGATCAAGATCTAGATCATGTTGCACTTCCATGAGTGCTTTTATCTTGTGCTCTTTCTCAATGGCTAGAGTTATTTTCCATCTCCCTTTAATTTGATCCTACAAATCTGAGGGAATTATTCCATATAATTCATTGGGAGTTCTGCAAAACTTGTGCAAGTTCCAAATCAGGCCTTCTTCAATTTTCCTTTTGTTTTCTTCATTACAAAGGAAATATGTTTTCCCAACACTAGACAGACCTCCAAATTATTTGATCCCATGGACCAATTCATCAAATGTTGGAGCTATTTTTCTTCCAATTCTTTTGACCTCTTTAATCTCCGCATCTAATTGAGTGTCAGTGTTATCACCCTCTTTTTCATCCTTTTAGGGTTTCTTTTCAACCTTTCTATCAATTTTTCCTTCTCTCTTCTTCTTTTTGGTATAAGTTGCTCCTACCAGTCTATATTTACTTTGGAAAGAGACATTAGTACTGATGTCCTTTTATTTTGTATATGTTGCTGGCTTGGTAGCTGCAGTCCCCTTGGGTTTTGCCTTTAACATTTTCTTCTTTTCACCTATTAGTGCTTCATCTTTATTAGGTTTGTCCCTTGTTTGTTCACTAGTATCGGTGGAGATAGTGGCACTGGATGCTTCACCTCCATATTTTTTGTTAAGGGTATCAATCATTCTTCTTACTTTTCTTTTCATGATTGGCACCTAAAGTTCCTATTTTATTTTGGAGCTTGCCTCCTCATAAGTTCCAAATCTCTTTGCCTTTTGGTCTACCGGTTTGGACAGAAGTATGTTTACATGAATTTTAACAATGTCTGTTGCAAGCTCATAACCCATAGGTGGAACCCAAAAGGTTCTCGGTTGAACTGCTTGAATGATGCAACAATCTGTGTCTACAAGAAAGAAATTATTGTCTTTGTACTTCTGCACTATACCAGTTGGTATTCTTTCCCTTTTGTGCATCCTGATTTGAAATTCCTTAAAATATCCCCAGATAGTTTCACCAAACCTATCTCCTAGACCCCTAATCATTTCACCTATCTAAACCATGATAGTTTTTTCTTCAAACCATACTAAATTACCCTTACTGGGAAAAACATTTTGCACATAGAAAAATATACATACCAGTAGTGAGCCATATTTGAAATATTGCTTCTTGTCCTTCTTGATTCTCTTCATGTTTACTAGAAATTGGCTTCTGATCATCTCACAAATATCATATGTAGCATCCACCTTGATAATTTGATAGGCAGCATGTATGGCACTACTCGACACACTATTCATCTAGCTTGACTGGTAGACCCTATAACCCAGCACTGCAGAAGAAAATCTTACTGTAACATCCTCAATATGAGTAATTGTCATTTATATACTATCACATTTGGATTTGGTTAACTGAGTGACTTCAGTTGATGATATTATTCTTAGGGTTAGTGCTTCACCGGTTCTGCTAAGCCCTATCACTCTTTGAATCACATCCTTTGAAATCTTGATCGGTGCATGAGCTTCCAACCACAAAAATTGATCATGTACTCTACTTAATACATACCTAACCCAATTGACATGAAACTGATCGGGAAAATAAACAACATTTGACAAACACTTCATCTTAAGAGGTAAATGTTTTGCCATCAACTGATCATTAATATAGAACCCTTTAAATTCATTTTCAATGAATTTTTCTTTGAGCTCTTCAAGCTTGCAATGGATGTAGGAGTGAATATATTCAACCAATAATACATTGGAGGGCACGGGTGATAAGGAACCAATCATGTTGATCTCACTAGCTTTCGTTGGATTCAGCTTGAATTCGGGTTGAGGTTCTTTAATAGCTTCAACCAACACAAGAGTCGATATAGGCTCTTCCATGATGACCTTCAAACATTTTTTTCTCAAATGGGGTTTGAATACCTACTCCTCAAAAATAGCAAACACCACTATCACTCTACTTAAAATTTTCACACAAATATCACTAGCAAGATTTCAATCGCCTTTGGTCGCACAAGAGCTCAAGAAAGTTAACAAGAAATTAGGGTAAGTGAAATGTATTGATATTACCATATTTATCTGTTGATATTTATCAATGTTAAGATACAACAGTTAGTATTGAAGATTACAACTTAAAGTACACTGATTTACCTATTACCAGTTGTTTGTTACTGATATCAATACACAAACAATTAACTCACAAGAAATTTCTCAAACAAGAACTTTAGGCTAACTTTTATGCATCTCAACTATGCAAATAGACATAACCTTATATTGGTTAAGGGGATTCAAAAATAATCTTACCATATGTGCTCCCCCTGGGCATCGGTATGCCTAGTTTGAAGAGGAACTATCATCACCAATGGATGATGACTTGGTTTCAGAATGACTTTCTCCTTCTTTTCTTTCTTCCTTCTTAATCCATGTCTTTTTCATTTCATTTCTCACTTCTTCAATTGTCTTCTTTCCTTTCAGGTCATTTTGCCCTTTCTTCTTCCTTGACTGGTTCTTGTCTTCAAACCAGTTATAAGATCGATTCCTACGCTCTCTGTCCAAGTGACCGATCTTATGGCAATTGAAACATGCCATACCAATTGTTCTCCATGGTCCTGAATTATTTCTCTGATCCATTCTCATTCTACAATTTGTTGCAACATGACCAAAATTACCACAAGTGGAACAGGTGGCATTGAACTGATTACTCCTTTTATTAGGACTAACCATTTTGAATTGTGATCTTGATATATTTGACTTGAACATGCATTGTTTAGATTTGTGTCCAAATTTATTGCATGTAAATAAATATCTATTGAATCTTCTTCTATTTGACATACTGCTAGATTGAGATCTACACTCATAAGTAGTGTGACCATACTTGTGACAATTATGGCAGTAACCATCAAAGGTGAAAATCTTCTTTTGACTAACCGGTTTATTTCTATAGACATCAGACTTATGACCTAGTTTACCACAATGATTACAAGAAAATTTAGACTACTTCATACCTTTTCACTTCTGAATGGTTCCTTTTATCATCCTTCATCTTTTTGGATTTAGATGATTCTCCAGATTCTATAGGACCTATACTAGAGTAACCAATACTGGTTGTTTCCTTTATTCTTCCCTGAGCTTTCAATTGTTCATCTATCTTCTTAGAGCTTTCATTGAATTTCCTCAACTTCTCATTTCTCTCATTTACAACTTTCAACTCACTCTTGAATTATTAAATCTCTTTCATCATCTTCTTCTTTTCCTCTATGTTGTCATGCAAATGCTTATGTATGTATTCATTCTCTTAAGTGAGAATTTGAATTTCTTCATCTTTTTCAATCATGATTGCATCATTTTCTCTCAAGGCATCTTCAGCAAGCCTCCTAGCTCTTTCAGATTTTGACAAAGCTTCTTCTACCTCTCTTTTTCTTTCATCAACATGTCTGCTAGCTTCCAGTATCTCTGTCATTCTTAGGGGCCGGACCTTCATGTTCTCTTATGAGATGTGTGATTTCTTTAGTCAACTTCTTGTTCTTTTCCATGAGTTCTAAGACTGCTTCTTCTTCTTCTTTAGATCCACTCTATTTAGAGAGTTGATTTATGATATCCTGACTCTCATTTAGTTGTTGAGATACTTCCTTTCTCTTAGAAAGATATTTTCTCAGTCTCTCTTTTAGTTGAGCAATAATTTCATTTGCTTCATCAATTTGCTTCTGATACCGATATTCTTCCATGATCATTTCCTCAAGCTATAAAGCTTTACTTCAGAGGACCAAAGCTCTGATACCAATTGTTAGTATTTAATCAGTGACTGAGCGGGGGGGTGAATCAATTAAAGCAAATTACTCATAATTCAGCCAATCAAAATAACTGATCTGGAACTATCCTTTGCATTATCTTAAACATTGTGTAAATCATGAAAGAAAATAACATCATAGAAAAGAGATTTTCATGCACATATAATTATCACATAACATAGCTAATTATACGTGGAAACCCTAAGTTAGAGGGAGAAAACCATGGTGGGGATAACCCACATTCTCTCTTACTATAGTGAAGAAAGATGCCCTATTAAGAGCTTACAATCTATTCTTTTTGAGAACATCACCCTGTTAGGAGTGACTAGTATCTAGTTAAGAATACCTTAGAATCTATTAAAGTTCACCTTGATCGAGGATTTTACAACTTCATATTTGAAGTGACTCTATTAAGAGATTTTACATGAAGAACCGGTTAAGGTTCACCCTGTTAAGGGATTTATAATGTTGCAACTATTAGAAGGCAACAAAGATGATTGATATATCTGATGACACTACCTCTATCTCATAAATCCGCTCTACATGTTCTATTCAACTTATCTGTGTCGGCTTCACCGATTCATACCTATATCTGCTATACTCTGTTCTTCTCCCCCTATGTTCACTTTCACTAATCTCTTTTCACTTGAACAACAACTTAATCAGAATGAGTTGTGTGAATATATTTGCCTTTGGTTTTGGCGCTAACTTTCCCTCCAAAACATCAGATTCAAATTTTTGTTACCATGCCTTAAATTACTCTGTAAAAATCATTCTAGGAGTATCGGTCAAGACATTTGTTCATGTCGATAAGTCCATCGGTTGACTGGAGAAGAGTGTCAGTTTAACTAGATGTCAACTGGATGTTTCTTGGTCTATCAGTTGAGACTCCTATTATGTTGGAGTACCAATCAAATTCTGCATAACCAGTTACCTCTTATATACCGGTCTCTTATCTACTTAGATGATTAACCTCCTTTGTGTTAATCTGTTCATTGCTTAGCTGGTTGACCTCCTATGTGCTAATCTAATCACTACTTACCCTATCTACACATTGCTTAGCTGGTCTATACTCTATTTAGTCAGTTAGCCTCTGTATATTGGTCAACTTACTGCTGATAGGAATAAGAACTCTTGTTCTATACTTGTTATCCTTTACTTCTTTTCCAATATAATATAAAGACTTAGAAGATGATGTTGCCAACAATGAAAACCATTTCATTCAACAGTCATACAAAATGCACTAGAATGCCAACAGGACCAATATGGTAAGTTGTATCTCTTGGTTTTTCCAAATGAGCTGGAAGGAGGCTAGCTCTAATGAAACCCTAAATCTTGTAATATTTTGCCTTCAGTTCATTCAAATCCATTTGAACCAGGGTAGCAATTGGCTCATACAAATCAAAAATCTCTTGGAATTCCTCCCTCCCCATTGTCAACAAAATCTCTGCCTCATTTCACCTTATAACTCTCGAAATAGGGTCATATCTGTCTGCAACAACTTAGAGGAGGTCAACATCCATGAATACATTTGGCACCACTAACTTCCCCAAGTCATACTACCAAGCCCTTGAAAATGGGGATTGCAGATTTCTCTATCCATACCACAACCTAAAAATTTCCACCCCAGTCATTGGTACCCTAGCATCCATGATGTTGTATGTTTATTAGTTAACCCTTCTCCTAGGGCTTTTCCTTTTACAATTTTCTACCCTTGATATTTATCATTTATCAAGGGTTTTAACTGATCAAGAAAATCATCAAAAAGGTTCCTCTTTAGATACTTTGTCTATCCTGAGTGATTTTGCAGGGGAGCCATCCTACTTGATTAGGGCTTCTTAACAATTACCCACAAAAGAAAAATGGAAACTAGGGCTTAACACAAAACTATTAATTTCAACACAGAAAAGTGAAAATTCTCACCCCCTTTATGCCAAATTTTTAACCTTAGAGTAATTCACAATATTTTCCCTACAATTTCATATAATCCACACTTTCAGTAGCTCTGAAAACGTAGAAGAAGGATTTAGAAACTTACGACTTTGTATGCACCAGATGAACCTTAATTTTGCACTACAAGAACACATTTTGATCTTCTTCTGCTTAGGAATCACTTTGTGAGATGAGAATGGTTTTGAAAATGATTTAATCATCGATCTGGAACCAAACATCACCATCTTGTCTACCATTACTTCTCACGCAAGTGAAAAAAGTCGCTCAAATTCACATTTGAATCAAGTTTGAAAATGGACCATTGATTTTCTCCACATTGGCACATCGCATGATCTATATTTGTCAATCTAACATTGACCATCTCATGTGGCAAGTGGACCCATCAGAGGCATGGCATGACATCTCCAGCTCACCATCCACTTCACTACTGTCAGCAGCCCCACCATTCATCTTACCTTGACCCGCCTTAGACACGTGACATCATCTTGTAATGTCGCGGTCCTTAACCTTCATGCATCTTCGACTATGGGGTTGTGAGGATTGTTGGATCTATTCAGACATTATCTTCTAGCCATGGTACTTGACTTCTTCAGCCACTTCAAAATTGAACATCTTTTTGATCGAGATTAAAGATCTCTGTCCATTTGATGCATGTGCAAAATGATGAAACTTTAGTAACTCGATTGTTATCACAAAGTCACCGACCAAAATTATAAAGTTTAGACATGAAAAATTAAACATGCACTGAAATATTAAAAGGGGACCTTCTTAGGATAATGTAAAGATATAACCTTGGGATGTAAAGGGGACCTACCAATAGGAAAATTAAAATGCAGACTTAGGAAAAAATTGAGGAACCGCCAAAGAATTAATGCCTAGGAAATAAAATGGCCCTGCCAACGTTACTAGAACCCTTGGACTTAAGTGAAAAAGAGTAATGAAAAATTAGAATAGGCCTAAGGGTTAAACCAAGCCTTAATAAAAATGCAAAAATCCCTAAACCTTAAGCATGAAACATAGGACAGAGAACAAGATTAATCCAAAATGACCAATATTTTGACTAAAGCATGAAATTTTTTTGCATAGTCATTTTTTACGACTATTAGTGACTCTAGTTGGAGACAATCATTACTCAGGAGTGATGTGGTAATCCAGAATCTTAGGTGGAGCAAACCATTGCAGAGCAGAGGGAAATTACCTGGACAGGGCAACTCAAGCAAAAAGGAAATCTATTCTACTTATGTACAAGACCTAATCTAATTCTCATGGAAAATAACTTCTTTAATAAAATTAGAGCTTCAAGAATTGTCCATGAATAGGCAATTAGAGATTATCACCATTTATATCTTGGAGAAAATATGAATCTTCTCCCAACTTGCTCCAGATCAGATTTGGGCCAAGCCAAATGGCATCAAACTTGCCATTTTTTCCTTTATCTTCTATCATGGCATTCCACATCAGAATCAAATCATCAACCTAAATATTTCTTGTAGTTGTTCTTTTATCATACAAGTTTTTTACTTGCATCTACAATTTTGCATTTTTGGTTTTAGCTTCTCTTCTAGTTTCATCTAGGTCCATCAAAGCTTCAACCATCAACTGCATATCATCATCTATATCATCATCATAAGTTTCGATAAACTTTTACATTTGCATCAGATTATTTTAGGGTAACCTTACATGTATTCCATTAACCAAGTCAAAAGGAGCACATTCTATTGCCTTTTTAACTATTACCCTGTCTGCCCAAACTGCCAATTTTAGCTTTGAATCCCAAGCTTTCTTGTTTTTCTCCGGGATTCTTTTAATGATTTTCATCAAGCTCTTATTATTTGATTTAACTTGTCCATTTCCCTATAGGTGGTAAGGTGATGAGTATGAGATCTCGATACCATACTTAATGCAAAAATATTCATATTCCTCTTACCTAAACCTCATGGAATTATCAAAGACTATTCTTACCGAACATCCAAATCTGGTCAATACATTATCTGTGAGAAAATATATCACCACCGTACTTGTTACTTTCCTAGTTGGTATAGCTTCAACCCACTTAGTAAAATAATATGTAGCCACTAAGATCCAAGAGTGACCACCATTGGATTAACACACTATTTCTCCAATAAAGTCTATACCCCACTGTTGAAATGGATCCTACACATTTATAGGTTCAATGACAAATTTCCTGAAAAACTTCAACTTTCCTGAAAACCTCTGGCATGGATCACATTTTCTGACTAACTTATGTTCATCCTTGAAGATTGTTGGCCACCAAAACCTAGCTCTCAATATTTTATTTGCAGTTGTTTTGGCCATATAATGCCCTCCATAGACTCCACTATGCATTTATGTCAGTATTTTCTAAGCTTGATCTCGGTCCACATATTTTAATATGACACCATCATTGTTCCTCCACCAGAGTTTTCCATTTACAATAAAATATTTTATGGCATGTTACTTGAATGTCCTCTTCTTGTTATCATTCATACCTTTAGGAAATTTCATCTTTTGTAAGTAGCAAATTATGTCAACATACCATTCACAGTTATCCATATCACAGAGATAAGATCTGTGTTCTCCTTCCATAACATTTATCTAATTGGCATCCAAGTTGCTTTGAGCCATTAATTTGGCCAATCCTTGTCCTCTCACTAGCTTAGTGATTTGGATGTCAATATTAAATTCTTGGATCCTATTGATCCATCTACATCTCCTCTCAGATACTTCCTGCTATGTTAAAATGTCTTTGACTATAGCATTAGACACATAAGTAACCATTATTTCTCCCATTAGATAACTCATAAGAGATTTCACTACCTTTACTAGTGCACAATCTTGTTTTTCATTTAAATCATACTTTAACTCTGCAAATTGCAAAGATTTACTAAAGAATGTTATGGATTGTTCAAAACCCTCTGAGTTCTTTTGTAGGAATACTGCAGCAACAATATGAAAAAGATGCAAATGAGAATATTTGCATAGGTGTTACCTTGTCATTCATCCCTCATTACAAGAGTGAGTTTCCTTACAAAAATTTTAGTTGAGTCTTTTTCTCCCTCTTTTTTTGAAATCTTGTTAAAAATTCGTTGGTTCAATCCCTAATCCACTTGTAAATCATTTTTGAATCCTTAGCATTAAGTTTCAATGGTTTGTTGAACCTCATGAACCCCTCGAACCATCTTGAAAAGAGTTCATAGTGTTCATTTAGGTACCGTGGGTTCTAAGTTGTGTCTAAGACATTTTTGGGCTAACGTTCACTTAAGTCTTTTGAAGTAGCTCTATTTCATGATCACAAGTGATATTTCATATACTCTTTCTCCAGACTCTAAACCGTTTGAACTTGGTTCAAACAGTTCAAGGATGTTCAACATGTTCAATGAAGTTCAAAGGTTCAACGCGCAACCAAAATGGAAAGGCAAAGAAATCAATGGACAAATTTGGTCAACCAACAAAAGTTTGGAAGAGGATTATTGATTCACCATTTACTCAGGCAACAATTGATTATTTTTCCTAGAGGATTGTGAAAGAGTTAGCATGAACAATGTTTATAATTTTCAATGCAGCTTGTAAATACAAATTTTTTGAGATAGCAAAATTAGTCTCTGTGCAGGGGGTATATCTCTCACTTCCATCATTGTATCATGCTGGATTTTGGATATGTTTTATGAAGCCTATTTTTATAAGTTTTCACCAAAATAATTGTGGAAATTCAATTTGGTCTACAAGATACACTTAACAAAATACAAGTCTAGAACAAAGAACATTTTCTGATTTTTGTGACAGAAAAACCATCATGTCTCGGGGGGCATATCTTTTTGTTCCACCATTGGATTTTTCCCATTTTTGGATATGTTGTGCATAGGAAAGTTGTACATGGTTCCACTAGAGAGATTAACCGAATTGCATCTCCTTCAAAAGATATGGTTGACTGAGTGCGAGTCTATCCAAGGTGACCAACAACAACCGAGTTTCTTGTCTTCAAATATTAGCAAGGTACGACTTATATTTGCAATAATGGAGCCCATAATTAATTCATAAAACATATATTTTAAGTTATAATGTTTTCAGATTAAAACATTATGATAAAGATTACATTGAAGTCAAGAAAGTGTTTAAATAATACATATCGAATATGAAAGAGATGAAAGAATGAAGATAGTTATTATATCTAGCTGTCAGCATATGATATGCTAGGATTTAGTTTTTGGAATCAAAAGTGTCTCACCGAGAGAAAAAGAAAAGATAAATATGCAAAATAAAGGCCAAAAGAGGGCTCTTTTTTGGCAGTCTGTGTGCTACAGGAGAGGGTAATAATTTTTTGTTTTCTGAAATTGTAATAGGGCAAAGGAAGAGAGTATTAATATTTTTAGACATTATTTTGGGTGTATAGGGGTAATATGGACTTTTATCTATTATTTTGTGTTGAAAGAAAAGGAGGGAATATATGTAAAGCTTTGAATTTAAGATATTTTTCCTTCTGATTGAGCCAATCTTTGTGTTGTTTCAGTCCTCTTTTTATACAATCTTGTGCAATCTATTTGTGTGAATGGTGATGATGAAAGCTTTGAATTTCATTCATGCACCTACCTGAAAATTATCTTTAAAATCTTTCCTTTGTTATCTTTTAGTTAGAAGATCGAATAGATGGGCTTTGCATTGTCTGTTTAATCTTTTCTTTTAGTTTTAAATCCAAAAATTTGCGTTCACACCATGGTGATGGGTGGATGTTAAAGTGCCTTTGTGTCTTCTGGTGAAAGACATAACTCATATTTAATTCCTTTCAAATCAAATGAAGGGAGTTGTACCTTATCATCAATATTCAGAGAGCACTTGCACATCTCCATTGCAAGTGACTCAACTATTAGTTTCAGTTTGTTTTCCAACTTTTGGGAATCTAGGAGTCATTTGTGAAGGTATTTCAGGAGGACAAATCTGTTCACTAACAATAGGTTTTCCATAATTAGGTGTCTTCAAAATAGGTGCATTTTTAATGGCTTGCCTAATTTCTTGGAATGCCTTGTTTGGATCTTCTTCCCATTCTAACTTTGCACCCTTTTTTAAGCACTTAGAAATAGGTTTACTGATTTCAGCAAAGTTAGTGACAAACCTTCTAAGGAAATTAATCTACCAAAAGAAAGATTGGATACCTTTCACTATCTTGGGCTGAGGGACTTTATCAATTGATGCTACCCTTTCTAGGTCAATCCTCACACCATCTTTTGAAACAATGTGACTCAGCAGTCTACCCTCAGTCACCCCAAAAGCACATTTCTTTGGGTTTAAAGATATCCCATACTCAACAACCTTGTTAAATAATTTTTCAAGATGATCACACTGATCATCTTCCTTCTTAGAATAAATTGTTATATCATCCTGATATACAACTAAAAACACATTTATAATGTCAAAAAATGCAACATCCATTTCCCTTTGGAATATTGCTCCTGCATTTGTCAACCCAAATGGCATTCTGTCATGCCCAAACTTTTGGGCACAAACGGGATAATTTTTTTTTTTAAATCACAACTTAAAACATTAAATTAGCAAAGGAATGCTCTAACATGTTTGTCTTAACTATGTTTGGAGTTAACTCTAATCACTAACTAAAGTAAGCGAAAGTTAAATTTAATTAAATGCATAATTATAATTCTCCAAAGAAATTATTATTGTATGTATGATTTTAATCACTAAATTATCATAATTAAAATTCTCTCAAATAATTAACAAATTAAATTTGTCCTAGCACTTTTACTTGTAATGTCTAAAATTATATTCTAATCAATAATTAAAATGTGTTTAAAACTAAATCGACTAAAGGGTCAATTAAATTCATACTGTCATAATTTGCACAAGATTTAAAGTCCCTAAATTTTTAATTCAATTTAGAACATCTCAATCTATTTAGTTTAAATTAAATATTAACTTCATATATATTCAAATTTAAAACATCTCAATCTATTTAATCTAAATTAAATATCAACTTCATAAAAATTTTATTTGAAACATCACAATCTAATTAATTTAATTAAATATTAACTTCATAATTATTTAATTTAAAACATCTCAATATATATATATATATGAATAAAAATAGAAGTATTTTATCTATGCAACCTTAAGCCTTTATTTTTTTTTTTATAAAATAGGCATCCCATTCCTCCTTTTTTTTATCTTTCTTTATTGCTAGAACAAGTTACCCTAGCCCTAATCGGCTAGGGTTTTATATTTTTCCTTAACCATGGATTTTTTTTTCTTGCAAGGTTGAAGGATTTGGACGGCGCCCATGGTAGGGCATGCGAAGGAGGGGAGAAGTGGCGATGCTATGGAGGGCGGGCAGAGGAGACTAGTGGGGGGCTCCCCGTAGGGCGGCTACTGCTGAGCCTGCGGGTCACGACCCATAGAGGCAGCCTTGGCTGCAGCTGTGGGACACGGCTTGCAGCCCGACAACGCCATTGTTGTGGGACGCCACCCACAGAGGGGAGTCGAAGCCTTCCCCACTGTGGGTTGTGGCCCACAGTGGCAGCTGCGGCCGCCGCTGTAGGGTTGCTGCCCACTGTGCGGGGGCCGAGTTTGCCCCAAAAAAATAAGTTTTATTTTTAGAAAAAAATTTGCTTAATTAATTTTTTCTTGTTAGTTTTAAACATAATAATATATATATATATATATATATATATATATGTATATATATATATTTATATGTATATATATATATATAGATAGATATCTATATATATATATATATTTATATGTATATATATATATTTATATGTATATATATATCTATTTATATATATATATATATTTATATGTATATATATATATATATATGTATATATAGATATATATATTTATATGTATATATGTATATGTATGTATATATGTATATGTATATATATATGTGTATATGTATATGTATATATGTGTGTATATATATATATATATAAATGTGTGTGTGTGTGTGTATGTATATATAGGTATAATTTAAGGATGAAAACAAATAAACATATATATATATATATATATATATTTATTTTGTTTTTTTGCATAATAAATCTAGGGCAAACTCCATTTGCAAATATGTGTTGATATCTTATTTGAAACATTTTTAACAGAGTAGTCAAAGTCATCATATTTAAATCTATGTATATCTTTTCTTTATTTTTTTAAAATACTTGCTGCTAAAATCATAGATAGACTATTTCCTTTAAATATATATATATATTTTTACAATATTTAGCTGACAGATTTTAATAACTTAACCAACAACTATATAAATAGGTTATTATTTAAAATAGATTGGCCCTTTAACTTTTGATTTACTTTCTGCAACAAAAGTAATTAATAGAATTAAATAAACTTAAAACAACAACTATAAAACTATGAAAATATTTAAATCAATTAGTCTATTTAACTCTACATTTTATTTTTCTGCAAATAAGCAAATGACAAAATTTAATAATCCTAAACAACAACTTTATTTATCTAGAAGTTATTAAATAAAAACTATCGAGATGGTTATTTTTAACTTTAGACTTTATTTTCTGCAATTAAAATAAAATCATAGATTTAAATATACTAAGATTGCAAAACAGATCTAATTGTTTGTTTCCAGCCTTCCACTTGCATGCTAAACCATTGCATTATTTCCCTATTTAATTTCATAAGGATAAAGGAATAAAATAAATTTCTTGCTTTTCAAATATTAAATACTCAACAAAGAATTAATTTCAAAACTTTAGGAACTAAATCTAGAAACATTCATTTCTTTTCTGCAGTATAGCAAAAAACAATATTTCATCTCTTTAGAGTACATTTAAAATATGAAGTTTCCCTCAATACAAATGGATCTCTCATTTCTATTAAATGAGGATCTTGAAAACATTTGATACATTTCTTTTCAAAAAATAGATATGACATAATTTCTTATTACATTGTTGCAACTTAAAAACATAAATTTTTCATTCCCAAATCTTTTCTGTAACAAATAAAATCAACAACCTCTACTTGTCCTCTTTCCTTTCTTCCAACCACCTGCAAATAAAAAATAGGCTATGACCATGGAGTGCTCACCTCCTAGCCTAGGCTAATTGGTAGCCACCCCCAAGCTTGGAGAACCAAACCCTAGACAGGTAACACACATGCAAACACAAATAAATAGGGAAAAACAACCACAATCACATTCCCAACCAAGACTACACTGCACCACACATTGTGATGTCTTTTCAAGGGTGGTAGTGGACCAAGTACCCCGAGGAGACTGCAAGTATGGTAAAACATATAGCCACCTCATGGAAAACCAAATACATCATAAGTATAACAACCCCACATCCTTATGCCCCCCAAGGTATTCATGCCTTATTTCCCTCCTTATGACCCCCAAATGCATAAACAAGCCATACAGCAAGGGTCACATAAAATCCCTTGTGATCACTCTCATAACGAGAGCCTCTCACTCGAGGGCTATCACTTCTACCACCCACAAGACCATCCTCTCTCCCAAGAGTAGGAGGCCTTGATTACTCCCAAAGCACATAAAATGCATACAAAAAGTAAAACATAGAACACAATAATCTTCCAAGGAAAACATGCAAGAAACTAGCCATTTTACACAAGCAAATCCTTTCAACACAACATGCAATATTAAACAATACAAGGAGAAAATATGACCAACGTTCAACTGCCCAAAGGTATGCTAGATTGGTTGAAGATGAGTAGCCCAATTCCACAAGCCCTTGCCTCTCTACACTTAGCAAAATTTTCTAAAACCAAATCCATCCTTCTTTCAAATTCTCGTCTCCAAAAATGGAGAGTGGGTGATTACCCACAAAATCTCTCATTCTTGCTTAAGAAGACCCTAGTGAGAGTTCTCACAAGTTTCTAAAACTGAAAAGGAAAGGTAGGAGAAGATGGGAAAGGGATCTCACCTCCAAAAGGAAATTTTAAAACTTAAATGATCCTTCTAATTTCGATTTTCGCACAACTTAGAAAAGTCACTTTCTAGGGTGTCTAAATGGTCACATGAGAGTTGGCACATGCCTAAAATTACTCCTAACCCTTAGGTATACCTTATGGGCTTTAGGAAACCCTAATATACTACCCCTAGGAGTCCATTTAACCCTTTTTAAACCCTCTTGAAGTTAATTTTCGGGTCAAACCTAAATTGACCACCCCAAAGATTCTCTACCTAAGGCATTTATGGAATCATATTAAATTAATTGAAAAAGCTATAGTTAAACAACTCCCTCCAAGAGACAAATTTAAAAACTCAAACATAAATCAAAATATGTGTCAAGTGACACAAAGAAAATACTTTTACAAAATTATACATGAAATCTTGTCTCTTGTTGGATTTACACAAATAAATAAAATTCAATTTAACATTCATGCAACAATCACTTTCACGAATAAAATACAATACAAATGGGGTGTTGTCTCTCCAAATAAACAAACCCTGGTTTTACGAACGTACATAGGTCTAGGTTTGGTTCTCCATAATATTTCCATGGTCACATGGATAATTTTCCTGCGCATCTCAATTACACATTAGTACTTCCAAATATCCTCATAAAATATTAAACACATGAATAAGAATACACATCAAACACTCTGCATACAATTTAACAAATCAATATCTCATATATCCCAATTTATCCACATAAGCCATTATCATAATCCTCATAATCTCATCATTCATAAGATACGCATCATATTTCTAACACCATAATAAAGTTCTGCAATTCCATATATAACTGACATACGTTAGTTCAAGATTATCCAATCTGTGGATCTTTTAGGATTTCAAATTCATAACACATCAAAATGTATACCACAAGGTGAAATAACTCTATAACTTGGTTCAATTACTTTTCTCACCAATCTATCTGTCTAAAATAGCCCATTCTATTGAATTATATAACATTTATTAATAGGGTCAAACATGGTCAACTAAGTTAATCAAAGCTTGGTTGGGGAGTGCCTTACACGTTCTTACATAAACATAAGTCCCCCAAGGTGTAGTAAATGCTGTCTTGAACTGCTCTGATTCTTTAACCATTACTTGGTATATAACCTGAAAACCCATCCATCATAGAAAAAAGTTCACACTCAGTGACCCTCTACAACATTGCTTCCATATTACGCAATTGATAATTGTCCTTTAACAAAGATATGTTCATATTTCTAAAATCAACTCCATTTTTCTTTCTCACAAGTACCAAGTTAGACACCCATGATGAATATCTGATAGGCTTAATTATTCTAGCATCCAATAGCTTGACAAGTTCCTCTTTCATTTTGGGTGCTAAGGTTGGATTTATTGGTCTTTTCTTTTGTTTGAAAGGCTTAGCACCTTCCTTTAAAGGGATTTCATGTTGAAATAAATCTTCCCTATAAGATTCCAAGTCATCATATGACTAAGAAAAGGCATGTTTATTTTCCTTAACAAATCAATCAACATTTTCCTTACCTTGGGTGACATCTTCTTTGCAATATACACCTTTCTTGGAGCTCCTTCTGTTCCAAGGTTAATCTTTTCTAAATCCTCAGCGTGTGGGGAAGAAGTAGCAATCTTCACCTTATCTTGATTATCAAACACCCTTTCTAATACAACTAAGCCTTTGGGAATCTTATTTATCTTTAACTGAATTACCTCATTCCCCAGGACTGTCTCCTTCCCATCTATTGTTTGTACAAAGGAGCCAAAATCAATCTCCTAACCCTCGTACTATTCCACACAAGTTAGGAATCTCAAAATATAGTTATAATCATTGAAAACTTGTCAATTTTCAATGTTGTTAGGGACTGAAGGTCTTGTTTGAACCTCAACTTTTGAGATTCCTACAAAAGTTATATCTTTTGGCCTTAAAGCTATATTGGCTAGCAAGTATGTCATTCTATTATGATTTCTTTCCTTCCAGTCAATACCGAATGCATCAATGTTCTCAATCTCATCCCATACAACATTCATGTGCTGCTTCAACCTTTTATTCTTTGATGTATACTTTGATCTGATTTGGGATGTGACTAATTCATAATCTCCAATGACTTTGAGATTCTTTATCCCATGTTTTTCAGCTAATCTCAACCCCAGTAGCAATACCTCATACTCTGCCACATTATTAGTACATGCAAAAGACAGAGTAAAACAAAATTTAAAAGTTTTTTCATTAGGTGAGATGAATAATACACATGCACCAAAGTCTTCTTAGAGATAGATCCATCAAAATACATTGTCCATAAATTATCATCGCTTGATGATTTCTCTACTTCCTTTTCCAATGGTGCAAGTTGTTCTTTCTCTTCTCTTGGGGAGTCCTCAACTCTAAATGCATTGATTTTTGTGTCTACAAAACATGTCATGTCTTCATCAGAATCCTTTTCATGCACCATCATATATGGCACCCTTGACTCTCTCTCAATTTTGACATTTTTACCTATTTCCCATATGATGAAATTGATTATGTGTTGCATTGATGTTTTGTCATTGATATCAACACTTGTTTTTTTGGTTGTTTACCAACTTCTAGTAAGAGGATTGGATTGGAAAAATATTAAGTTGATTACCACTGGTATGATTTGGTTGATGGAATATGTTTGTATGGATGGTTCATATGCTTCTGAAGTATGTTTCAGTCAGTTGGTATTGACTTGATGATCAGATGTTATCTTATGTTCTAGTAAGCTTGCCTTATTGGTCTGGCAAGGGTTTCACCGGCAGAGCTTTATTGAAGATCATTGATGTAATGCCGGTGCACCTTCTAGAAGAGATTCAGGATGTTGATGGTGATTGTGTTCGTTCCTCAACTGATTGGTGTTATTTCTTTGGCATGTGTGGATCCAATTTAGGTCTGGTGCTATCTAGGTTATGGATCGGTTTGCATGAAATGTGTTGGTGGATCCTCCAATGCACTTCTGGGATGTTTCATTGATTGGATGTTGTTTGTTTGGCCTTAGACCGACATATGTTATAATCTTATTTTAGGATTATGTAATGGATCTATTGTATTATCATTTGTATGGCTGACCTAATTGGTTAGGTCCCAGGATGGTATAAATGTATGTAAGATCTCATTATAGATCAGGTATGGATATATCGATATGGGAAAGGAGTGAATAATGTAATAATCATTTTTGCAGAGGATTTGGTCAATCATAGGTGATCAATTTGGGTTTATGTAAAACCTCTAGTATTGAGCTTAACCGGAACTGTAATCTGGCATGTTTGATGATATCACCAACATTTCTTCTCTCTAGATTGTAGTCCAAGCATCTTGAGGTGGTTGAAATCTTTGTAGTTAGTGAGACTCCATTGTGATGAGAAGTGTTCTCTAGGCAGTGTACCTTTCTGCATGTGTAGGCCCCTATTGTAATCATATACTTGCTACAAAAGTATCATCTGACTGTGGATAGGGTTTCCCACTGTGGTTTTTACTCATTGAGGTTTTCCACGTACAAATCATGGTGTTATGTGTTATGGTTGCATGGTATTAATTCTCTGGTTTTCATTTATTCTTTAATGCTTAATCAGTTATACTAGTATAAGGTTTTCAGTGCTTTAATTCACATAATTTGTTAACAATTGAATCACACCACCCCTCTCATTTGTTTACCGGTTATCCTAACAATTGGTATCGAAGCCTGGTCCTCTTTTTGTCAAAGCTTAATCACTTGAGGAAGATCCTATGGCAACTAATAGTTCAACTCATGTTTTCCATAAGGACAACCCTAGGCTTGATGGAACAAACTATGGAGTATGGAAGATTCAGATGGAGACTCATTTAAGATGTATTGGAAAGGAAATTTGGGAAATAACTCAGAATGGTTACACTCCTCATAATTTGACATCTGACATTCTTGCACTAACATACTTGGATAAGATCATTGAGGATGATTGTAGAGCTAGAGAAGCCCTCTTAAGCACCTTATCAGATTAGAAAATCATGGGACTATCAAACAAATCATTGACAAAAGCTATATGGCACAAGTTGGAGACTCTGGATGAAGATAATCTTACTGTTAAAATTGAAAAACTTGAATGTTATCGGGTAAGATATGAAAGCTTGAATATGGAAGAAGATGAAAGAATTTTTGCATTCATGGAAAGGGCTAATGAAATTGTATTGGGAATTTAGTGTTGTGGTAGATCTCTAAGCGAGGAAAAGATTGTTTCAAAAGTATTAAGGGTTTTTCCACCAGCATATAAGATGAAGGTAGCTTTAATTAATGAGCTAAGAACCATGATTGATTCTTCCATCAATAGAGATACTCTTGTTTAGAAGATATCTTCTTTTGACTTTGAATAATTTGGTCCTCCTGGAGCTACAAAGGTTGATATTACATGTAAGGAATCTACACCATCAACTGGCAAGCAAGATTGGAAAGTTTTGTATGCAAAAGAATTGGAAGAGATTAGGAAAGAAGATGAAGAGATTGAGCAACTTGAAGCCCTATTTTCTAGATGAATACCTAGAGGTTTGTCAAGAAGTAAGTATGAAGAAAAATCTACTTTCAAATGTTTTGCATGTAATAAGATAGGTCATTTTGCATCTAGATGTCCTAAAAGGAATTCAAAATTGGAAGAAAGAGCAAGAAGATCTTTTAAGCCTAACCCTAAATATCAGATCAAGCATAAGTACAGGAAATACAAAAACAAATGATGTTACTATTTTGATGAGGAAGGAGTAACTGATGACTCAGAAGAAGAACCAATAGGAGATTCAACTAGTGGATTTGGCCATTGAAAAGATAGGGTATTTTATGCTATGAAGGAAGATGATCTAGAACCAGTTATCAAGAATGAGGAAAAGGACCTTGCAGCAAAAGTTGAAGACACAGATGAATGGGTAATAGACTATGGATGTTCTCATCATATGACAGGTGACAAAGGAAGGTTTCTAATCCTGGAAGAATTTGATGGTGGTCTAGTTAGATTTGGTAATAACAAGGCATGCATGATTAAAGGAAGAGGAACCATTTTATTGGATGGTAAGCATAAAACTAATAATGTCTATTATACTGAAGGTCTGAAACATAATATTTTGAGTGTAGGATAGTTGGTAGAAAAAGGATTTTAATTACAATTCAAGGATGGAAAGTCCAAAATCATTAGCAAATCAGGTTTGGAGATTGCAACCGGTACACAAACAAAAGGTAACATCTTTCATTCGAAATTTAGTGAAAAGACATGTTTGACTGCACATATTGATGAAAGTTAGCTATGATATAAGAGGTAGTGTCATGTAAATTTTGATTGCATTGTAAAGATTAGTTCAACTAAGGTAGCTAGAGATTTACCTAGGATTGTAAAGCCTCATAATCCAGTATGTAGAGAATGTCTAATGGGTAAGCAAATCAAAACTACTTTTAAGAGCATACCTGATAAATCTAATAATGTTCTTGATTTGATTCATACTGACCATGTTGGCATTTGCATAGAGAATGCATTAATGATATGTTATGTTGTCATTGATGTCAATTGAACCAGTAATAGTATTTATGATATTGCTGATATTGTTGTTGTTATTGATATTGTCTTGTTACCGGCAGGAAGAGCTTTGAGGAAGATGTTGTAAACTAGTATGTTAGTTTGTGAGTTGAACTGGTAAATCGGTGTATAAGGTTAAACCCTTTTCTATGTAATGTAACTGAAAAACCCTACAAGTTATTTTTGTTAAACCCTAACCGATCAAGTTTGTTGGGTTAAGATCTAATGATGAGCAGTAATGATGGTGACACATGTGATCATTAAATGAGGATTAGTTCAGATTTTTTTTGGTGTATTTGTTCATTTATTTGATTGTCTAGGGAATGAGAAAAGTGGATTGCATCTAATGCGTAGTGCATGATGAGTTACAAGTCCGATGAAGCGATGATCATGGAGCGGTTGTAATTTTCTTGAAGAATTTCTATAAATTGCTATGTAGATCCAATGGTAACACTTGAACTAATTTGTTTGTAATCTCTATGAGAGAATTAGGTTTTTATTGTGTTACCAACCTAATTGATTTGTATTTAAGGTCGATGAAGTTGTTTGTGAAGTTGTTAGCAAAGTGTTGGCTAAAATCAGTTGAGTGTGTGGTTTCCTAACTAGAGAATGGATTTGTAGTTTGAGTAAAGGTAGATTGAAGCTTAAAAGGATTTGATCAAGCAAATGTAGTGCTATTCAGACAAATCAAAAAACCTGTTGTTTTCTAACAATTATAGCAAAAGTGAAATCCCCTAACCGGGTAAGCTCTAACAAGGTGATCCATTAGCTTGGATTCTTAGATTCTCTACCATGGTTACTCCTAACAGGGTATTTTCTTTTCATCAAGGTATTTTGTAAATCCCTTAACCAAGTGATTCCTAACAGGATTAGTTCTTAATAGGACTTATTGTAAAAACTTTAACGAGCTTGGCTCCTAACAGGGTGAACTTCATAAGAGTTCAGATAGGTATCTTGTGAGTCTCATCTTGCCATGGTTTTAGCTATTTGGTTTTTCCATGTATAAACATTTATGTCAAGTGGTGAATATTTTTGTGGTTATGTTCTTATTTGTTGATTTGATTAACTTATGATAAGGCATGATAATTGGAAGCATTGAGAGATGAAGTATGTTGATATATGATTAAGCATTTGGATGTTTACAAGATTTAATTTTTTTACTATTAAGATGTTATAATAGTTAACTAGTTGATGCTGAGTATTCTTATGAGTATTGATTTTCATAGTGAAAGTTTACTTTGTGAGTTTGAATTTGAGATTGGGAAGTTTGTATCAGTTTTTTAGTTTACTAATTTACCGCCCCCCCTCTCAGTAATCTATCGGATACTTAATCTTTTATCATACCATCAATTGGTATCAGAGCATCTTAGGTCCTCTTTAATCTAAAATCCTAACAACTTGAGGAAAAGATCTTGTAGATCATGATGAAGAAGGAAGGTCCAAAGTGTAGGCCTCAGAGACAACTGAGAGGGGGTGGGGGGGGGGGGGGTGAATCAGTTGTCTAATAAATTCAAACCAAAAACTTATTAACCAACTTAATGCTTAATACCGGTAAATTAGTTAAGTAAGCCGGTAGACAATGTTAACAGAAAATTGCTGTATCGATAAGAATTAATGCATGAAACATAAGCACAAAGTCATCCACAACACATGACACCAATATTTATACATGGAAACCCTGTAAGGGGAAAAACCATGGTGGGAAACCTTACCCACAATCAGATGATACTACTGTAGATAGTAAGTGTACAAAGAGGGGTCTGCACATGTAGAAAGGCCAACAGCCTAGAGCTCACTGCTCAATCACAAATGGGAGTCACACTGACTATAGTTGGATGGTTAAATCCAATGAAAATGTACTGCACAAAATAGCATCTTCATATGCTGGATTCAGTACCGGTGTAATGCTGATATGCTTCTACAAAAACCTAACTTCACCTTCAAATGATGTATTCATGTATATCCCTGCTTGATCTCGCATATACCCTCCCTTGAATCTTTTTCGCATTCCACACTTGATCTTACAAATAAGATCTTACATTTATACCATACCCTAAGACCAATTTTAGTAGGTCAGCTCTACAAGATATAAAAAACATTTTACAAACAATACATTATCCGATGCAATAACTGATTGAACATGTCAGCTTAATGCATTTACAACACTAATAAATCATCTCCATAGCGTGCCATGCTGATCTGGAAAAGATAAACCTGCCGGTGTAACCTTAGATAACCTGGACCTATTTGCCGATAAAAGCAAATATGCAAATGAGAATATACCAATGATTATTACTTCAAAGTAAAGTGTCCACATGATGTCTTCGACATTACCAAGTGTCTTCCATGTCAATGCAGGTACCGGTGAGCATTATATCCTACCAGTTAACCATATACCGGTAACTGTTTGCACAATTTACTGTATGTCGGTGAATGTTGCTGGATCTCCAAAGTAGGTGTATTTAGTAGGTGTTGACATCAATGACAAAACCATACCAAAATACCAACACAAAGTTCAACAAAGATAACTATAGGATATGGAGTGACAAAAAGAAAATTTACATTAAGAGTCTGGTAAGTAAGTATTGGGATCATGTTGAAACTGTGTATGTTACACCTATTAGAACTCTAACTGATGATCATAAGAAAGGACAACAAGAAAATCATCAAGAATTGGAGGCTATTATCATTTCCCTGTCTGATGTTGAATATGTAGATGTTCATGGTCTTGAAACTGCATATGAAGTATGGAAAAAACTTGAAGAAATTTATATTGGTGATGAACATGTTAAGATTGCTAAAGAGGAGAGCCTAAGAGGAAAGTTTGATGACATGAGAATGTATGAAGGTGAGAATATCTAGCAGTATGGTCAAAGGATAAAAGAGATAGTTGGTGAAATAAAGAGTGCAGGAGGGAAAGTGGAAGATACCACAATGATCAATAAGGTACTAAGAACCTTGCTACCAGTCTATGCAATCTGAGTTGTAGCTATTCAGGAGCTGAAGTCCATTGACAAAACTAAGGTAACTCTTGACTCTAGCATTAGCCAACTTACTTATTTTGAATTAAATGGCTATGATGGTAGTGTACAGAAATCAGAATCTGTATTCAAATCTTCTATCTATAAACCATTTGTGAGAAAAGTAGAGATACTTGTCATGGTTATGAATCTAGTTCTAGCAGAGATGCTGATGATGAAGAAAACTTAGTGGAGCTTGAAGCATTGTTGGCAAAATGACTGCCTAGAGGTACTAGGAAATATAGAGGTAAACTACCTTTAAAATGTTTTGCATGCAACAAGATTGGTCATATAGCAGCTAACTGTCCTAATGGTGAAAATGAATACAAGATAGACAAATTCAAGAAGTATAAGGGAAAAGGCAAGAGAGATTGTCTTATTGCTATTGATAGTTGTATTACTGATGAAGAATCTGATGATGATGCTAGTGAAGATATTGTGTTTGTACCTATTAAGGAAGAGATATCCGATCAAAAGGCACCAATGTCTAGAATGGATAACTCTGATGATTGGATCATTGATAGTGGTTGTTCACATCACATGATCGGTGATCAAAGAAAATTTATTTCCTTGAAGGAATTTGATGGAGGTGTTGTCAGATTTGGGAATGACTCACCCTATATGGTTAAAGGTAAGGGAGTTATTTCTCTTAATGGGAAGAGCAGTGCTGACGATGTTTGTTGGGTTGATGGCCTAAAGAAAAATCTTCTGAGTGTGGCACAACTTAATGACAAAGGATACCCATTTGAGTTTAGAAATGGTATGTGCAAAATATTTGACAAAAAAGGTGAATTGATTGCAACTGGGAAACAAATGAGAGGTAATATATTTCATCTTAATCCTAAAGTTAGGAACTGTTTGATTGCAAAGATAGATGATAGTTGGCTTTGTCATAGGAGATTTTGTCATATAAACTTTGATAACATTGTTAAAGTGAGCAAGTCCAAGACAGTAAGAGGTCTTCCTCAGCTAGATAAACCGGTTAATGCTCTTTGTAAATAATTTCAGTTAAGAAAGATGACTTCTTCAACTTTCAAGAGAAAGTCCTTCTCAGCAGAGCACTTGTTAGATTTGGTTCATGGAGATCTATGTGGACCAATAAGAACAAGAAGTATTCAAGGTGATAGATATTTCATGATCTTCAGAAATGATTGTTCAAGGATGATGCGGGTCACATTCTTGAAGGATAAGAATGAAGATTTTGGTAAGTTCAAGGCATTCAAGGCCTTAGATGAGAGACAAAGTGGAAAAAAAGATAAAATGTTTGAGAACAGATCAAGGCGGTGAATTTACTTCTGAGGAATTCACTAAGTATTGTGATGAGAATGGTATCAAATGATAGCTTTCTACACCAAGGACACCACAATAGAATGGTAAAACAAAGAGGAACAACCAGTCAATGGTTGAAGTTGCTAGGAAAATGTTGATACAAGGAAATGTAGCAAAAACATTTTGGAAAGAAGTTGTAAGTACAACTATCTACACAATGAACCGGGTTTTGATGAAAAGAGGTAAGGACAAGACCCCTTATGAATATTGGTATGGAAGATCATCTGATGTGAGCTATTTTAAGATATTTGGTAGCAAGTGTTTTATTAAAAGAGGTGATTATATTAGCAAGTTTGAAGCCAAGAGTGATGAAGGCATATTTCTTGGATATTCCACCAAGAGTAAGGCCTATAAATTCTTTAACAACCGGACACAAAGAATTGTTGAGAGTGTTGATTTTCATGTAGATGAATGTCTAGAAGTCTCAGAATGAACCAGTTCAGAGAAAAATAATGAAGATCCTTGCATTTTGCTTTTGGAACCTGAAACTGTTAAATCAAAAACCCGTAAAGAAAATCTTGATGTACTTGTTCAACCAGAACAAATAAATTCAGAAGAAGATGATAATAAAGAAGCTAAACCTAAAGAGAATGATCATGTTATTCCTGGGTATGTGAGATTGAACCACAACCCTGAGCAGATTATTGGGGATAAGGATGTTGGAGTACTAACTAGAAGGAAAATAAGAGAGAACTCTTGCATGATCTCCTCCATTGAACCTAGAAGTGCTAAGGAGGCATTTGGTGATGATTATTGGGTTAAAGCTATGGAGGAGGAATTGGATCAAATTGAGAAGAACAACACTTGGACCCTGGTACCCCAACCGGTAAAGAAGAATGTTATAGGTACTAAATGGGTATTCAGAAAGAAGTTAAATGAAGATTGTGTTGTAGTTTGCAACAAGGAAAGATTAGTTTGCAAGGGTTATGCTCAAGAAGAAGGTGGAGATTATGGCAAAAATTTTGCACTAGTAGAAAGACTGGAAGGTGTCATAACTTTACTTGAATTTGCATCCCATAAGAAGTTCAAGGTATATTAGATGGATGTTAAGTCTGGATTTTTGAATGGGATATTGGAAGAAGAGGTATACATAGAGCAGCCAGATGGATATGCATTGACATATGAGAAAGACATGGTATGCAGATTGCATAAAACTTTGTATGGATTAAAGCAGACACCCAGAGCATGGTATGAATGACTTCATACACATCTGATGAAGATAGGCTTTGCAAGAACCAGTGATGGTAGTAATATTTATCTCAAGTCTAAAGGAGATGAAATACTAGTCAGTGAAGTATTTGTTGATGATATTATTTTTGGAGGTAATAATGTCATGAGCAACAGTTTTGCAGATGAAAGGAAAAATGAGTTTGAAATGTCTTTAGTAGGGGAAATAAAAAATTTCATAGGCTTGCAGATACAACAAATGAAGAATGGTATTTTCATTACTTAATCTAAGTATGTGAAAGAGGTTTTGAAGAATTTTGGCATGAGTACTATAAACTAGTTGGCACACCAATGGTTACAGGTTGTAAGTTATCCAAGGAAGATGAATCTAAGCCTATTGATAAAAAGGAATATAGGTCAGTGATTGGAAAATTACACTATGTTGTTCATAACAGACTAAATATTGCCCATGTGGTTAGTATAGTTGAAAGATTTTGGAAGAATCCAAAGGAAGCACACTTGATTGCAACCAAGAGAATTTTTAGGTATCTGAAAGGTACAGTTGACTATGGATTATGGTATCCATATAGAGGAAACTTTGATTTGAAGGCATACACAGATGTTGATTGAGTAGGAAATGTTGATGACCAAAAAAGTACTACTGATGGAGCATTATTTCTAGGATGAAGGCTAGTTTCATGGAGTAGTAAGAAGCAGAGTTGTAATTCATAATCTACTACTGAAGCTGAGTATGTTGCAACTTATATGAATTGTACATAGGCTATTTGGCTGAGGCATATTTTGGAAGGTTTTAAGATGAAAATCTCAGAACCTATAAATATTTTATGTGATAATACAAGTGCCATAAATATTTCTAAGAGTCCTATTTTGCACGCTCGCACCAAGAATATTGAATTGAAGTATCATCTTTTGAGGGAAAAAGTTCAAAGTAAAGATGTTATCTTAGAGCATGTTTCTACCAAGGAGCAACTTGTAGATATCTTTACCAATCCTTTGCTTAAGACCACTTTTGAGTATCTTAGAAGTCAGTTGGGGGTTGTCCCTCTTCGTGAAGTTAGTTGAGAATGATGTTGATTGCATTAGTCCCTGAATCACTTGTAAAATTTTACATGGATTGATGAAGAAGTGGATGCATTCCACAAGGGGAGTATCAAGTTGTAGTATGTTGTTGATGCACAGTAAAATTTTGATATTACATGTTTTACTTTCAATTTGGCATTGTTGTTAAAGGGGGACAAGAATTATGTGATTAGGAGAAGAATTATGTGACTGGCAAAGGGAAACCAGTGACAGGTTGAAGACAGACAGAGCATGGTGAATACTTGGTAATGTAAACCAAAATTCCTATTCACCAATCACAATAGCAATTAGAGGCATTGATATTTGTATTGCCATCAATGCCAAAGGGGGAGATTGTTGGCATTTGCATAAAGATTGCATTAATGATATGTTATGTTGTCATTGATGTCAATTGAACTGGTAATGGCATTTATGATATTGTTGATATTATTGTTGTTATTGATATTTTCTTGTAACCGGTAGGAAGAACTATGAGGAAGATGTTTTAAACCGGTATGTTAGTTTGTGAGTTCAACCAGTAAACCAGTGTATAAGGTTAAACCCTTTTCTATGTAGTGTAACCGGTAAACCCTACCAGTTGTTTTTGTTAAACCCTAACTGATCAAGTTTGTTGGTTTAAGATCTAATGATGAGCAATAATGATGGCGACACATGTGATCATTGAATGAGGATTAGTTCAGATTGTTTTTGGTGCGTTTGTTCATTTGTTTGATTGTCTAGGGAATAAGCAAAGTGGATTACATCTAATGCATAGTGTGTGATGAGTTACAATTCCGATGAAGCAGTGATCATGGAGCGGTTGGAATTTTCTTGAAGAATGTGTATAGATTGCTATATAAATCCAACATTCACACTTGAACCGATTTGTTTGTAATCTCTATAAGAGAATTAGGTTTTTGTTATGTTATCAACCTAATTGATTTGTATTTAAGGTCGATGAAGTTGTTTGTAAAGTTGTTGGAAAAGTGTTGGCTGAAATCAGTTGAGTGTGTGGTTGCCTAAGTAGAGAATGGATTTGCAATTTGAGTAAAAGAAAATTGAAGCTTAAAAGGATCTGATCAAGCAAATGTAGTGCTATTGAGACAAATCAAAAAACTTGTTGTTTTCTAACAATTACAGCAGAAGTGAAATCCCCTAACCGAGTAAGCTCTAACAAGCTTGGTTACTTCTTAAATCTTCTAACAAGGTAATCCATTAGCTTGTATTCTCAAATCCTCTACCGAGGTTACTCCTAACATTATATTTTCTTTTCATCAAGGCATTTTGTAAATCCCTTAACTGGGTGATTCTTAACTGGCTTAAATAGGCTTGGCTACTAACAGGGAAAACTTTAGAAGAGTTCAGATATCTATCTTGTGAGTCTCATCTCATTGTGGTTTTCCACATATAAAAATTTGTGTCAAGTGGTGAATGTTTTTGTGGTTATGATCTTATTTGTTGATTTGATTAACTTATGATAAGGCATGATAACTAGAAGTATTGAGAGATGAAGTATGTTGATATATGATTAAGCATTTGGATATTTACAAGATTGAAGTTATTTATTGTTAAGTTGTTATAATAGTTAACCAATTGATGTTGTGTATTCTTATGAGTATTGATCTTGACAGTGAAAGTTTACCTTGTGAGTTTGAATTTGAGATTGGGAAGTTTATATCAGTTTTTCAGTTTACTAATTCACCCCCCCTCTCAGTAATCTATCAGATACTTATTCTTTTATCATACCATCAGACCTATGTGGACCAGCAAATACAAGAAGCTTTCAAGGTGATAGATATTTTGTGTTAATCATTGATGACTATTGTATGATGATGTGGGTTGATTTTATAAGAGAGAAATTTGAAGCCTTTGAGAAATTCAAGATATTTAAAGCTATGGTTGAGATAGAGACATGAATGAAAATCAAGTGTCTAAGATCATATCAAGGTGGTGAATTCATATCCAGTGAGTTCAACAGCTATTGTGAGAAAAATGGCATTAGGAGATAGTTATCTGCACCCAGAACACCTCAGCAGAATGACATTGTGGAAAGAAAGAACAAAACCATTTTGGATGTAGCCAGAAGTATGATGATGGAAGATAATTTTCCTCATATCTACTAGAGAGAAGCAATAAGTACAATATTTTATACATTCAATAGAGTTCAAATCAAAAGAGATACTAGTAAGACACCTTATGAATTATAGTTTAGTTATTCTTCTACTCTTAAATATTTTAGAATATTTGGAAGTAAGTGTTAAATCAAAAGAGATGATTCCATTGGAGAGTTTGACCCTAGATGTAATGAAGGAATATTTATTGGTTATTCTGTTGGCCATTTGGAGGAACTGATTATGTGCTACATTGATGTTTTGGATGCATTATTGACACCCTTCTGGTCTCGGTAGGTTGAGTAGTTTCTAGTTGGTTTGGATCTGGCATGATCCGGTATGCTCCAGTATGATTTGGGTATGGAATTGGCTTATCCATGATACTCATGTTCATATTCAGTCAGTTGGTTTTGGTCTAGTGATCGGATGCTATCCTGCTTGCTTGGAAGCTTGGCTTATGGTTTTGATGAGGGTTTTGTTAGGTCCCAAAGACAACTGAGAGGGGGGGTGAATCAGTTGTCCAATAAATTCAAACTAAAATTAACTTAACCAAAACTTAATTCTTAATATCGATAAACCAAACTTTATGTCGGTAGACAGTTTATCAGTTGAATGTAGTACCTGTATAGATTAATGCATGAAACAGAAAGATAATAACATCCACAACACATAACACCAATATTTGTATGTGGAAACCCTGTAAGGGGAAAAACCATGGTGGGAGGCCTTACCCACAATTAGATGATACTACTACAGATAGTATGTGTGTACAATAAGGGGTCTGTACATGTAGAAAGGCCAAGTGCATAGAGCTCACTGCTCAATCACAAAATGAGAGTCACACTAACTATAATTGGATGGTTAAATCCAATGATAATGTATTGCTCAAAATAACATCTTTATATGCTGGATTCAGTATCAGTTTAACTTTGATATGCCTTCTTCAAACCTTCCTTCAATCTTGAATGATGTCTATGTGTATAGCTCTATTTATATTCTCATATACCTTATTACAATCCTTTTCCTTATCTTATCCTTGCATATATTAATCTCATAAATGAGATCTTACATTTATATCATAACCTAAGACCAATTGAGTAGGTCGGCTCACTAAAATATATTTCAATAGAATCAATTACAAATGAAACAATATCTAATGCATGATGTTAGCTGAATGCATTCACAATAATAACAAATCATCTCTATGATGTGTCATGTTGATTTGGAATAGATATGCTTGCCAGTGCATAACCTGGACCTATTTGCTGGTAACAACAAATATGCAAACCCGAATATACCAATGAACAAATCACCAAAACAAAGTGTCCAAACAATGTCTTCGACGTAACCAAGTAGTCTCCAAGTCATTCCAAGTGCCGGTGAACAATATAGCCTATCGATGAAGCAAATACTGATGACTGTGCATAAGTCACTTGCTTGCCGGTGAACAAAACCAAATCTCCAAGTGCTGATAAGTGTTGACATCAATGACAAAACCATATCAACATATCCAAAATACCAACAATCTCCCCCTTTGGTATTGATGGCAACACAAGATGGAAAAACCGTCAAAGTGCCAAAATAGAAATGCCAAAAACCAAAAACCAACAATCTCCAGAAGTTAAAATTATAGATACAGAGAGTAATCAATCTCTCTCCAAAATAACAATCTCTCCCAAAAAAGATAATGTGTTTTTCCATATCAATCTCTCCCCCTTTGACATCAAATGCCAAAGGAATACAAAAACCAAATTTAAATATGAAATACCAATTCATTACAAAATACCAACTACTCCCCCTGAGAAGTAGATCTCCTCATCAAAGTTGGAATAAAAGATTTCTCTGTTAATTCTGTTTGTTGATGACAAACATCATTTGTCTAAGTCTCTAGCTGTGGGGGTATCACCCCAAGCTGCTCTCTGAGTTATTCAAAAGTCTCTTTAGGCAAAGGCTTAGTAAAAATATCTACAATCTGCTCTTTAGTATTCACATGAACCAATTTCACTTCTTTTGCTTCAACATTCTCTTTCAAAAAATTTAATTTGATAGAAACATGTTTAGTTTTTGAGTGAAGTATCGAGTTCTTAGATATATCAATTGCTGCCATATTATCACAGTAAATTGTTATAGGTTCCTTGCATTTTACCTCTATGTCCTTCAACATTTGCTTAATCCATAATACCTGTGTGCAATTAGTTGCTGCTGCAACATATTCTGATTCTGCTATTGATAAAGATGTGCAGCTATGTTTCTTGCTCAACCAAGAAATTAATCTATTACCAAGAAAAAATGCTCCACCGGTGGTTCTTTTTCTATCATCTACATCTCCTGCCCAATTTGCATCTATGTATGCACATAAATCAAAAATTTCATCTCTAAGATACCATAAGCCAATATTTGTAGTGCCTTGTAAGTACTAGAAAATCCTTTTTACTGTTGATTCATGATTTTCTTTAGGATTACTCTGAAATCTTGAAACAATACATACTGCATTCATAATATCAGGTCTTGTTTGTGTCAAATACAGTAAACCTCCTATCATAGACTTGTATCTAGTCAGATTAATAGGTGTTGATTCATCCTTCAATGATAATTTATCAGTTGTAGTCATAGGTGTTCTTACTGATTTAGAGTTTTCCATGCCAAATTTCTTTAGTAATTCCTTCAAATAATTAGATTGACTCAAGAATATACCTTTATCAATCTATGAAATCTACAATCCTAAGAAGAATTTTATCTCCCCAATCATAGACATTTCAAATTCTTGTTGCATTTCATTAGAAAAGTCTTTACATAATCCATCTTCTCCTCCAAAGATTATATCATCAACAAAAACTTCTATAAGCAAGATGCCATCATTAGTCACTTTGTTTATATAAGTTTTTGTCAGTATTACCTTTAGTAAAGCCAATCTTCAAAAGATATTTATCCAATCTAGCATACCAAGCTCTAGGAGCTTGCTTTAGCCCATACAAAGCTTTCCTTAATCTGCAAACCATATCTTTGTCATCTGTCAAAGAAAATCCACCAGGTTGTTTAATATAAACTTCTTCTTCAAGATCTTCATTCAGAAATGCACATTTAATATCCATTTGATATACTTTATAGTTCTTGTGTGTTGCAAAAGCCAAGAATAATTTGACTACCTCAATTATAACTACCGGTGCAAAGGTTTCATTATAATCAACTAAATCTTTCAGTGAATATCCCTTACACACTAATCTTACTTTATTTTTTATTACCTTACCATCTTGATTAAGTTTAATTCTGAATACCCATTTAGTTCCAATTACATTTTTGTCTTTAGGCCTAGGAACTAATGTCCATGTGTTAATCTTTTCAATTTGTTCAAATTCATCTTCCATAGCTTTAATCCAAAATTTATCTTCACATGCCTCATTAACTGATGCTAGTTCAATTTGATAAATAAGACATACCTCTTCATTTCCAATCTTCTTCTAGTCATAACTCCTTGATACGTGTTCCCAATTATCTGATCTTGAGAGTGGTTCAATCTTACATACTGGGGTGTCTTTGCTTGTTGCTATTCCTCAGCTACTTTGGAATTTTTAGATGATACCGGTGTGACTAGATCATCATTTTGTACCAGTTTACTCATTGTAGATTCATTTGATATTATCTCTGTTTCTGGTTCAGAGTCCATGTACCTTGAATTTCCTCTAAATTGTTCATCAATCTTCACATTTGTACTCAACAATTTTTTGCAATGTTTTGTTAAAACATCTATATGCCTTGCTCTTAGATGAATAACCAAGAAATATTCCTTCATCACTCCTAGGATCAAATTTTCCAATATACTCATCTCTTCTAATATAGCATTTTCCTCCAAATATTTTGAAATATTTAAGAGTAGGAGTAATACCGAACCATAGTTCATGAGGGGTCTTATCGGTTTCACCTTTGATGTGAAATTTGTTGAAAGTGTAAACCGTTGTACTCACTTCTTCTCTCCAATATACATAAGGTAGATTTTCTTATGATAACATAATTCTAACTGTATCCAAGATAGTTCTATTTTTCCTTTCCACAACTCCATTCTGTTGGGGTGTTCGAGGTGCTGATAATTGTCTTCTGATTCCATTCACTTCACAAAATGTATTAAATTCCTTAGATGTGAATTCACCTCCTTGATCTGATCTCAGACATTTGATTTTCTTACTGGTTTCATTTTCTACCATCACCTTGAATAGCTTGAATTTCCCAAGTGCTTCTAATTTCTCCCTGAGAAAAGTAACCCAACACATTCTAGAATAGTCATCAATGATTAGCATAAAATACCTATCTCCTTGTAAGTTTCTAGTTCTTGTTGGACCACATAAATCAGTATGAATTAAGTCAAGAAAATTATTGGCCTTTTCTAGAATACTCTTAAAAGATCCTCTAACTTGCTTTCCAAATTGACATTCCTTACATACCGGATTGTGAGGTTTGATAATTCTAGGTAAATCTTTTACTACCTTAATTGTACCGATTTTCACAATGCAATCAAAATTTACATGACAAAGTCTCTTATGCCATAACCAACTTTCATCAATATGCGCAATCAAGCATGTCTTTTCACTATTGTTCAAATGAAAAATATTACCTCTAGTCTGATAACTAGTTGCAATTTCCAAACCAATTTTGTTCATGATTTTGCATTTACCATTCTTGAATTGTAATTGAAATTCTTTTTCAACTAATTGACCAACACTCAAAAGCTTATACTTCAAACCTTCAACATAGTAAACATTATTAGTAATGTGCTTACCATCAAAAGATATAGTGCCTTTTCCTTTGATCAAACAAGCTTTATCATCTCCAAATCTCACTAGACCTCCATTGTATTCCTGAAAGGTTAAGAATTTACTTTTATCACCAGTCATATGATGTGAACATACTGAATCAATAATCCATTCATCCTTATCTTCAATTCTAGCTTCCAGGGCCTTTTCTATTGGTTGAACAATAGGTGCTAGTTGATCTTCTATTATAGCAATAAAAACCCATCCATTGTCTGTCGGATCCTCATCAGAATCATCAGTGACTCCTTCATCAGTAAGATAACAAGATTTTTCTCTATTCTTCTCAAATCTGTATCTTTGATATTCAAGGTTAGGCTTGTAGGTTATTTTAGTTTCTTGTTTCAATATTGCATGTCTATCAGGACACCTAGATGCCATATGACCAAACTTATTGTTGTTAAAACATTTAAAGGGTGCTTTACCTTCATACTTACTTCCAATTGGACTTTTAGGGATTTTCTTTGCAAATAGTGCTTCAAGTTCTTCTAGTTCTTCATTTTCTATCCTTCTTTCTTCAAGTTCTCTTGCATAAAATGCTTTCCAATCAGATTTATCAAATGATGATGCCTTGAAAGCTAAATCTATCATTATAGTAGCAACATGACCAAATTCCTCAAGTTCAAAAGCTGAAAGTTTTCCAACCAAAGTGTCTCTAGTTATTGATGTATTATGCATTGTTCTTAATTCATTTATAGTAGTTACTTTCATTTTATATGCCGGTGGCAATGCTCTTAAAATTTTTGAAACAATTTCATCTTCACTTAAGGTTCCTCCACAACATTGTATACCTAAAACAATTTCATTTACTCTTTCCATGAAAGCAAAAATCCTTTCATCTTCTTCCATTTTCAGATTTTCATACCTGACCTGGAAGCATTCAAGTTTTGCAATTTTGACTGTTGAATCTCCTTCATTCAATGTTTCCAATTTGTCCCAAATAGCTTTAGCATTAGACCTATCTGATAATCCAATGATTTGTTGATCTGATAATGCGCTCAAAAATGCTTCTCTTGCTTTGCAATCATTTTCCTCATCTTTACCTAAGGTTGGTTGATTAGGCTGACCTTGAGTAGGAGCAACATAACCATTCTTTGTAACTTCCCATATGTCCTTTCCAATGCAATTCAAATGTGTCTCCATCTTGATCTTCCATATGCCATATTTAGTTCCATCAAGTTTAGGACTATCCTTCCTGAAATAGTTAGAAGACATTAGATCTCCTCAAGTTGTTAAACTTCTGCAAACAGAGGACTAGGCTCTAATACCAATTCTTAGGTCCCGGAGACAACTGAGAGGGGGGGGGGGGGGGGGGGTGAATCAGTTGTCCAATAATTTCAAACCAAAATTAACTTAGCCAAAACTTAATGCTTAATACCGGTAAACCAAACTTTATGTCAATAGACAGTTTATCAGTTAAATGCAGTACCGGTAAAGATTAATGCATGAAACAGAAAGACAATAACATCCACAACACATAACACCAATATTTGTATGTGGAAACCCTGTAAGGGGAAAAACCATGGTGGCAAGCCTTACCCACAATCAGATGATACTACTACAGAGAGTATGTGTGGCACATGCAGAAAGGCCAAGTGCCTAGAGCTCACTGCTCAATCACAAAATGAGAGTCACACTGACTAAAATTGGATGGTTAAATCCAATGATAATGTACTGCTCAAAATAGAATCTTCATATACTAGATTCAGTACCGATTTAGCTCTAATATGTCTTCTTCAAACCTTCCTTCAATCTTGAATGATGTCTGCGTGTATAGCTCTCTTTATATTCGCATATACCTTATTACAATCCTTTTCCTTATCCTATCCTTGCATATATTAATCTCACAATTGAGATCTTACATTTATATCATAACCTAAGACCAATTAAGTAGGTTGTCTCACTAAAAGATATTTTAATAAAATCAATTACAAATGAAACAATATCCGATGCATGATGTAGGCTCAATGCATTTACAATAAAAACAAATCATCTCTATGATGTGTTGTGTTGATATGGGATAGATATGCTTGCCGATGCATAACCTGGACCTATTTGCCAGTAATAGAAAATATGCAAACCTGAATATACCAATGAACAAATCACAGAAACAAAGTATCCAAACAATGTCTTCGACATAACCAAGTAGTCTCTAAGTCATTCCAAGTGTCGGTGAACAATATAACCTGTTGATGAACCAAATACTGGTGATTGTGCATAAGTCACTTGCTTGTTGGTGAACATAACCAAATCTCCAAGTGCTGATAAGTGTTGACAAGTGTTGAGATCAATGACAAAACCATATAAACATATCCAAAATACCAATAGGTTTTACCGATAGAGCTTTTGATGAAGATCTTTGATGATATGCATAAGTGGTGTTGGTGCATCTTCTAGTGGAGATTCAGGATGCTGATGGTGATCATGTTCAAGACTTGGAAGATGAAGATCATTTCTTTAGCGTGTGGACCTATATTGGGTCCCGATTGATCTAGGTTATGGACCAGCTCAAGTAATGTGTGAATTGGACCTCTTGATGTGTTTTTGGGATGTCTTATGTGTAGGATATTATTTGTTTGGTCTAACACGGACATGTTTTATAATTATACAATTGGTTTATTGTCTAGTGGCCAACCTGATTGTTTATATTTGAGGATTTATATATATATGATGTAAGATCTCATTGTAGATCATTATAGCTATCGAGATATAGGAATGGGATATGTGTATGTAATGTGAGAATAATGTAATATCATTTGATCAGAGGATTTGGTCGATCATTGGAGATCAAATTGGGTTTATGTAAGAGGATTTAGTCCTCTGGTATTGAGCTTAACCAAAACTATACTCGGGCATAGGAGATACTATCTTTGCAGTTCATTCCTACTTCCGAATTATAGTCTAGATTTCTATGTAGTTAATGAGACTCCTTTTGTGATGAGCAGTGCACTCTAGGCTGTTGGCCTTCCTACAAGTTTCGGCCCCTCAATTTTAATTGACATACTTACTATAGAAGTATTATCTTATTGTGGGTAGGCTTCCCACCATGTATTTTCCCTTTACTGGGTTTTCCACATATAAATATTGGTGTCATGTGGATGGTATTTGTTATTTGATTATTGTTTATTCTTAATTGGTTTAACTGCTATTTTGGTATTTGGTTTAAGCATTCCGGTATTAATGTTTTGGGTTCCAGTATTAAAGTTTTAATTGCTAAATGTTCTTGTAATAACTAACAATTGATTCACCCCTCCCCCCCACTCAGTTGTCTTCTAGTTATTTGAATTGTCTAACAATTGGTAGTAGAGCTTTGGTCCTCTTTGCACAAATCTTAACCACTTGAGGAGGATCCTATGGTGACTAACAGTTCTAGTTTATCTAGTTCATCTGGAGCAGTCTTTCAAAGAGATATTCCTAGGCTTGATGGAATAAATTATACAATATGGAATATTCAGATGGAGACTCATCTAAGATGTCTTGGCAAGGAGATTTGGGAGATCACACAAAATGGTCTTACACCTCATAATCCAGCATCTGGCAATCTTCCTCCAACAAACTTGGATAAGGAGCTTGATAATGATTGTAGAGAAAGAGAAGCCCTCTTGTGTGCACTTTTTTATCACCAAATTATGAGATTAACTGACAAATCATCTAGAAAGGCTATATGGGATAAGTTGGAGATTCTTAATGAAGGTGACCCTATAGTGAAGATTGCTAAACTTGATGGTTACTGGGTGAGACATGAAAACCTGAAGATGGAAGAAGATGAAAGGATTACTGCATTCATGGAAAGAGTAAATAATATTGTTATGGGAATTCAATGTTGCGGTGGAACTCTGAGTGAAGATGAAATTGTTTCTAAAGTTCTAAGAGCCATACCACTAGATTATAAGATAAAGGATATTATTATTAATGAGTTGAGAATAATGGCTAATTCATCTATCAACACAGATACCATGGTTGGAAAATTATCTACTTTTGATCTTGAAGAATTTGGACCTTTTGGAAATGTGAAGTATGAACCTTCTTTTCATGCATATGCATCAGCAACCAGTAAGCAAGATTGGAAAGCATTATATGCAAAGGAATTGGATGATATGAAGAGAGAAGAAGATGAGTTTTACCAACTTGAAGCATTATTTGCTAGAAGAGTACCTAAAGGACTGATAGGAAGTAAGTATGAAGGAAAAGAACCTTTTAAATATTTTGCATGTAATAAGATTGGTCATTTTGCATCTAGATGTCCTGAAAGGAATTCAAGATTTAAATAAAGAATTAGAAGATCATTTAAGCCTAACCCTGGATATCAAAACAAGTATAAGTACAAGAAAAATAGAGACAAATCATGCTACATAGCAGATGATGAAGGCATTACTGATTCTGATGATGAACTGACAGAAGATTTTGCTAGTGGTTCTATCAATGGGAAGGAATGGGTGTTCCTAGCTATCAAGGAAGATGTTCTGAAACTAGAAGAGAATGTACTTGAAGAGAAGGCACTTGTTGGTAAAATTGAAGACAAGGATAATTGGGTAATTAATAGTGGTTGTCCACATCATATGACTGGAGATAAAGGGAAGTTTCTATGTTTGCAAGAATTTGATGGCAGTTTGGTTAGATTTGGAGATGACAAAGCATGCATGATCAAGGGAAAAGGAAATATATCATTGGATGGTAAGAATAATACTGACAATCTTTATTATGTTGAAGGTTTAACGCATTATCTTTTGAGTGTAGGACAATTGGTAGATAAGGGATTTCAATTAGAGTTCAAGGATGGAAAACTCAAAATCATTAACAGATCTAGTTTAGAGATTGCAACTGGTACACAAACAAAATGCAATATATTTCATTTTAATTTTAGTGAGAAGACATGTTTTCTTGCACAAATTGATGAGAGTTGGATATGGCATAAAATACTGTGTCATGTGAATTTTGATTGCATTGTGAAGATTAGTTCAACTAAGGCAGTTAGAGATATACCTAAGATTATGAAGCCCTATAATCCTGTATGTAAAGAATGTCAAATGGGTAAACATGTCAGAACCTCTTTTAGGAGTATACAAGATATATCTAATGATGTTCTTGATCTTATTCATACTAATTTGTGTGGCTCTGCTAGAATTAAAAGTTTTCAAGGTGATAGATTTTTTATGCTAATCATTGATGATTATTCTAGAATGATGTGGGTTACTTTTCTAAGGGAGAAATATGAGGTTTTTGAAAATTTTAAAATGTTTAAAGGTAAAGTGGAAACTGAGACAAGATTGAAGATTAAATATTTGAGGTCAGGTCATGGTGGAGAATTCAAATCTGGTGAGTTTCATAACTTTTGTGAGAAGCATGGTATAAGGAGACAATTTTCTGCTCCTCAGACACCTCAACAAAATAGAGTTGTGGAAAGGAAGAACATAACTATCTTGGATGTTGCTAGAAAAATGATGATGGAAGCTAGTCTACCTCATATCGACTAGAGAAAAGTAGTGAGAACATCAGTTTATACATTCAATAGAGTACATATCAAAGGAGAAATCGGTAAGACACCTTATGAATTATGGTTTTGCAAGACACCTATAGTTAAGTATTTCAGAATCTTTAGTAGTAAATGTTATATTAGGAGAGATGATACCATTGGAAAATTTGATCCTAGATGTGATGAAGGCATATTTTTTGGTTATTATAATGAAAGCAAGACATATAAATGTTCTAACAAGAGATTGCAAAGAATTTTGGAGAGTGCTAATGTCAAGGTGGATGAGCTAAATAGAGGTCAAATAAGAGTTTATGAGAAACAACCCATAGCATAAATGATTATATCTAAACCGGTAGCACCTTTACCGAAACAAAGTGTTGAATCAGTTACTCTGGCAATATCAAAAACTTCTATAGTAACTGAAGAATTGGGAATAGGAATAGAGAGTTAGAGGACTCCTAGGTATGTGAGATTGAATCAATTAGAAGATCAGATCATTGGGGATAAGAACAATGGAGTAATGAAAAGAAGAAGACTGACAGCTAATGAGGTATATTTAATTTCTCAAGTTGAACCAGTATCAGTAATTAAGGTATGTAAAGATTAATATTGGTTGAAAGCTATGGAAGAAGAATTAGATCAAATTGAGAAGAATAACACATGGACTTTGGTTCCTTGACCTAAAAATAAGAATGTTATTGGAACTAAATGGGTTTTTAGGAATAAATTGAATGAGGATGGTCAAGTTGTAAGGAATAAGGCTAGATTGGTTTGTAAAGGATGTTCTCAGATGGAAGGAATTGATTATGGTGATACTTTTGCACCTGTAGCTAGGATTCAAGTTGTAAGATTATTTCTTGCCTATGCTGCCCATAAAAAACTATAAGGTTTATCAGATGGATGTTAAGTGTGCATTTTTTAATTAGGATCTTGATGAGGAAGTTAATATTGAGAAACCTAATGGTTTTTCACTATCACATGATACAAACATGGTTTGCAGGTTAAGGAAAGCGTTATATGGATTAAAACAGGCACCTAGATCTTGGTATGCAAGGTTGGATAAATATATTTTGAAGCTTGGTTTTACTAAGGATAACGCTGACAATAATTTATATTATAAAATCACTGATGATGATATATCAATTATTGAAGTGTTTGTTGATGACATTATTTTTGGAGGTGAAGATAAGTTGTGCATGGAATTTTCTAAAAATATGGAGAAGGAATTTGAAATGTCTATGATTAGGGAAATTAAATTTTTCTTAGGTTTGCAGATTACTCAAACTGACAAAGGTATTTTCATCTGTCAAACTAAGTATGCTAGGGAATTGTTGAAGAAATTTGGTATGGGAGATTCTAAACTAGTAAGTACTCCTATGATTACAAGTGAGAAATTGACAAGGAGAGATGTTTATGCACCAATAAATCTTACAACATACAAATCTATGATTGGAGGTCTCCTTTATTTGACTCATACTAGGCCTAATATAATGAATGTTGTTTGTATTGTATCTAGATTTTAGAGTGATACTAGAGAAAATCATGAGAGTGTAGTGAAAAGGATTTATAGATACTTACAAGGTACATCAAAATATGGTTTGTGGTACCCTAAGGATGATGACTTTACTTTATGTGCATATAAAGAGGTTGATTGGGTTGGAGATTTAGATGACCGGAAAAGTACTTTCAGCAGAGCTTTCTTTCTTGGAAAGAAGTTGGTTTCATGGATCAATAGGAAACAATCATGTACTTCTTTATCTACTGCTGAAGCTGAGTATGTTGTTGTTGCTACTAATTATACATAGGTTTTATGGATGAAGCAAATGTTGAAGGATATCAAAGTGCATTACATTGAACTAGTAGTTATTCATTGTGATAACTCTACTAATATTGACATATCAACAAATCTGATATTTCACTCTAAGACAAAGCACACATCTATCAAGTATAACTTTTTGAAGGAGAAGGTGGAAGAAAATGAAGTTAGATTGGTTTATGTGAACTCTAAAGAGAAGATTGCAGATATTTTCACTAAACCTTTGCCTAAAGAGCCATTTGAGTACATGAGAGACAAGTTAGGGGTTTCTACCCCTCTAGTAGAGAAGTGATTGATCTATTTTGGCATCATTCCGATATACATTATTAAAGATATCATTCATTCTGACACTGATGTGGGGATGCTACTACTCAGGGGGAGTAGTCAACTTTGTGATTTAGTGGTTTATGTTTTTGCTTTGATATTTTTGTTTGATTTTTGGCATTGATGTCAAAGGGGGAGAGATATTGATGTGAAAAAGAAAAACTTAAGTAGTTGTATACATTAGGGGAGAGATATATGTATAATTAAGATCTTTACAAAGATATCATTCACAGGGGGAGTTTGGTCTCTGTTTTGAGTACTTCATTTCTATATCTTTATGTGATAGATTGTTGGTTGTCTTCCATTGGGGGAGACTTATTTGGCGTTTCTTGGTACTTTGATTTTTTTCACATCTACTGTTGCCATCAATGCCAAAGGGGGAGATTGTTGGCCATTTGGAAGAATTGATTATGTGTTGCATTGATGTTCTATCATTGATGTCAACACTAGCTATTTTGGATGCTTTACTGACACCCTTTTGGTCTCGGTAGGTTGAGTAGTTTTTGGCTAGTTTGGATCTGGCATGAACTGATATGCTTCAGTATGATTTGGTTATATAATTGTCTTATCCATGATACTCATGTTCATATTTAGTTAGTTGGTTTTGGTCTGGTGATTGGATGCTATCCTTCTTGCTTGGAAGCTTGGCTTGTGGTTTTGGCAAGGGTTTCACTGGAAAAGATTTTGATGAAGATCTTTGATGATATGCATAACTGGTGTTGGTGTAGCTTCTGGTAGAGATTCAAGATGTTGATGGTGATCATGTTCAACACTTGGCATATGGAGATCATTTCTTTAGCGTGTAGACCTATTGGGTCTTGATTGATCTAGGTTATGGACCAGCTTAATGTAACGTGTAGATTGGACCTCTCGATGTGTTTTCAAGATGTCTTATGTGTTGGATATTGTTTTTTTGGTCTAAGGCTGACATATTTTGTAGTTATGTAATTAGTTTATTGTATGTTGGCCAACCTGATTGTTTATGGTTGAGGGTTTGCATATATATGATGTAAGATCTCACTGAAGATCATTATAGGTATCAGGATATAGGAATGGGATATGTGTATGTAACGTGTGAATAATGTAATACCATCTAGGCAGAGGATTTGGTTGATCATTGGAGATTGAATTGGGTTTATGTAAGAGGATTTAGTCCTTCGGTATTGAGCTTAACTGTAACTATACTCAGGCATAGGAGATGTTATCTTTGTAGTTCATTCCTTCTTCCGAATTGTAATCTGGATTTCTTTGTAGTCAGTGAGACTCCTTCTATGATGAACAATGTGCTCTAGGTTGTTGGTCTTCCTGCAAGTGTAGGCCCCTCAATTGTAATTCACATACCTACTGTAGAAATATTATCTAACTGTGGGTAGGCTTCCCATTGTGGTTTTTCCCTTTATCAAGTTTTCCACGTATAAATCTTGGTTTCATGTGGATGGTATTTATTCTCTGATTATTGTTTATGCTTAATTGGTTTAGCTACTATTCTCTTAATTGGTTTAAGCATTCTGATATTAATGTTTTGGGTTCTGGTATTAAAGTTTTAATTGCTAAATGTTTTGGTAATATATGACATCTAATTCACCCCCCTCTCAGTTGTCTTCCGATTATTTGAACTGTCTAAAATATTCAAGTAAAAGAAAAGCATATAGATTTAATAAGAAAATATTGCAGAGAATTGTGGAGATCGCTAATGTGAAAGTGGATGAGTAGTACAAAGACCAATCTAAATCTTATGATAGTGAACCGGTAGTGGAAATGATCATAATTGAACCAGTAGTGCCTGTACCAGAACAAAATACTGAACTTCTTACCCCGACATAATCAGAAAACTCAACTGTAACTGAAGAACAACACAAAGAACCTAAAAATCAGAAAACACCAAGGTATGTAAGGCTAAATCATTTTGAAAATTAGATCATTCGAGACAAAAACATGAGAGTTATGACAAGGAGAAGATTGGCAAATCAAGAGGTATGTTTCATTTCTTAGAATAAACAGGAATCCGTAGTTGAAGCTTTTAAAGATGAATGTTGGATGGAAGTTATGGAAGATGAATCAAATCAAATAGAGAAGAACAATACTTGGACTTTAGTTCCTTGACCTAAAAATAAGAATGTTATTGGAGCTAAATAAGTTTTTAGAAACAAACTGAATGAGGATGGATAAGTTGTAAGAAATAGGGCTAGATTGGTCTGAAAGGATATTCTTAGAAGGAAGGAATTGATTATGGCAAAAAATTTGCACTAGTAACTAAAATTGAAGGAGTTAGACTATTTATTTCTTATGAAGCCTATAAGAACTACAATGTCTATCAGATGGATGTTAAGTGTGCATTTATGAATGGAGAAGTTGAAGAAGAATTCTTTATTGAGCAACTAGATGGATTTTTATTGACAAATGACAAAAATATGGTTTGTAGATTAAGGAAATCCCTAGAGCTTGGTATGCAAGGTTGGATAAGTACCTTTTGAAGCTTGATTTTATAAAAGGTAATGATGATAGTAACCTATATTATAAGATAACTAATGATGATATTTTGATTATTGAAGTATATGTTGATGATATCATTTTTTGAGGTGAAGAAAAAATGTGCATGGAATTTTCTGATAATATGTAGAGTGAATTTGAAATGTCTAAGACTAGAGAAATAAGATTTTTTCTAGGCTTATAGATTACTCAAACTAACAAAGGTATATCTATCTTTCAAACTAAGTATATAAGGGAATTGTTGAAGAAATTTGGTATGGAAATTTCTAAACCAGTTATTACTCCTATGGTTACAAGTGAAAAATTGCCAATTAAGGATGTATCCCCTTTAGTAAATTCTACAGGATATAAATCCATGATTAGTGGTTTTCTATATTTAACTCAGACTAGACCAAATATAATGAATGTAGTCAATATTGTATCAATATTTCAAAGTAATCCAAGAGAAAATCATGAAAGTGCAATAAAAAGGATTTTCTGGTATTTGGATGGAACAACTGAATATGGTTTATGGTACCCTAAAGATGATGACTTTACTTTATGTGCATATATAGATGCAGACTGGGAAGGTAATGTTGATGACCAAAAGAGAACATCTGGTGGAGCATTCTTCCTTGGGAAGAAGTTGGTTTCATGGATCAGCAAGAAGCAGTCATGCATTTCTTTATCTACTGCTAAAGCTGAATATGTTGGAGCTGCAACCAATTGTACTCAAGTTCTATGGATGAAGAAGATGTTGAAGGATATACAAGTGAGTTGTAATGATCCAGTAGTTATACATTGTGATAACTCTACAACTATTTACATATCAAAGAATCTGATATTTCACTCCAAGACTAAGCACATATCAATCAAGTACAACTTTTTGAAGGAAAAGGTGGAAGCAAAAGAAGTCAAATTGGTTTATGTGAACACTAAAGAGAAGATAGCAGACATCTTCACTAAACCTTTATCCCAAGAATCATTTGAGTATTTGAGAGATAGATTGGCAATTTCTACCCCTTCAATAGAGACTTAATTGATGTAGTTGTGCATCTATCTAGTATGAATTATCAGAGCTACCTTTTTCTCTAGATTGATGAATTAGTGCTACTACTCAGGGGGAGTAGTCAACCTTGAGTTTTAGAGTTATTTATTCTATTTGACTCTTTGGCATTATTGTCAAAGGGGGAGGAATATATGTGAAAAACCATTGATTGCACTCCTTAGGGGGAGCTTCATTGATATATCATTTCATGGGAGATTGTTGGCGGTCTTCCATTGGGGGAGACTTGTTTGGCATTTTCTTGGCACTTGGATGTTTTTCACATCTAGTGTTGCCATCAATACCAAAGGGGGAGATTGTTTTCCATATGATGGAATTGATTATGTGTTGCATTGATGTTTTGTCATTGATGTCAATACTTGTTGTTTTCGTTGTTTACCAGCTTCTAGTAAGAGGATTGGATTGGGAAGATGATTAGTTGATTGCCACCGATATGATCTGGTTGATGGAATATGTTTTTATGGATGGTTCATATGCTTCTGAAGTATGTTTTAGTTAGTTGTTATTGACTTGATGATCAAATGCTATCTTATGTTCTAGTAATCTTGCCTTATTAGTCCGACAAGGGTTTCACTGGTAGAGATTTATTGAAGATCATTGATATAATGCATAAGTGGTGTTGGTGCAGCTTCTAGATGGGATTCAGGATACTGATGGTGATTGTGTTTGTGCATCGACTAATTGGTATCATTACTTTGTCATGTGTGGATCTAATTTAGGTTTGGTGCTATCTAGGTTATGGACCGGTTTGCATGAAATGTGTTGGTGGATCCTCCGATGCACTTCCTAGATGTTTCACTAATTGGATGTTGTTTCTTTGCCCTTAGGATGACATGTGTTATAATTTTATTTCAAGATTATGTAATGTATATATTCTATTATCATTTGTGTGGCCAACCTAATTGGTAAGGTCCCTGGCTAGTATAAATGTATGTAAGATCTCATTGTAGATCAGGTGTGGATATATGGATATGGGCAAGGAGAAAATATTGTAATAATCATTTGTGCAAAGGATTTGGTTCATCATAGGTGATCGAGTTGGGTTTATGTAAGAGGTTTTAGACCTTCGATATTGAGCTTAACCGAAACTATAATCTGGTATGTTTGATGCTATCACCAATAGTTATTCTCTCTCAATTGTAGTCCAAATATCTTGTGGTGGTTGACATCTCTATAGTCAGTGAGACCCCATTGTGATCAGTAGTGCACTCTAGGAAGTGTGCCTTATTGCATGTGTAGGCCCCTATTGTAATCATATACTTGCTATAGAAGTATCATCTGAATATGGGTAGGGTTTCCCACTGTGGTTTTTCCTCATTGAGGTTTTCCACGTACAAATCATGATTTTATGTGTTATGGTTGCATGGTATTGATTCTCTATTTTTCATTTATGCTTTAATGCTTAATCAATTATACCAGTTAAGGTTTTAAGTGATTTAATTCACGTAATTTGTTAACAACTGATTCACCCCCCCCTCTCAGTTGTTCATCGGTTATCCGAACATTACCATCAATGCAAAAGGTTGTGTAAGATAAATCACGTTGTAAACTTCCACCCATAGAAGCACTCCACTTTATTGACAATAGAATCCCATAATGAGGTGAGATGTCTACAACTAGGACACTCATGGTTAAATCCTTCTCAGGGAAGGCTACAAGTTTATAAGGTAGTGCCCTTATAGTACCTATCACGAGTACATATATTGAATCCATAACACAACATCTGCTCTAAGGGGTATCTACATTTAAACCCATGGATTTCATTATACTCACCGACATGACATTGTTTGAGGCTCCAAAATCAATCATACAATTTTTTAACACCCCTCCATTTATGATAACACTCAAAAAGAAGAGATCCACATTCTCAAGGCACTCATTTACTGTATCTTCAAGATAAATTTGGGGAATTTGAGAAACAATTCCCTCTAGCTCTTTATCCTTTGTCTCACTCTTATTCACTTGTTCCTTTACATTATGAGAAACATTCTTATGTTCCATCTTAGTAGAAGAAGAAACACCAAGGACCCAAGCCATATCTTTCTCCTTGTGTTCCTCAGTTCTTAGCATTTCTTGTAAAGGAACCTTAACTATAATCTGAGAAAGCAACTAAAGCATATAAACAGGTGTGTAATCTGGCAATTCAAGAGACATACCTGGTTTTTCTTCTTTTTTCTTCAGCTTGTTGCTTTTAATATTTTATTTCTTCTTTAGGTCCTCTCCAACCAATGTAATAGACTTTTCAACTATCTTTGTCTTCACCTTAGGCGAAGCAACTTCCTCAGTGGGCTTTATTATTTCAGCTTTCTTAGCCCACTCTTTTTTCTTGACCTCCTTGATCTTGACTGCATCCTTCCTTGGTTTATCTTCTTTGACCTCCTTACCTTTATTTTTCAGTTCTCTAATAAATAGACCAGAAGGATTTCCTTGATCTTCACCAATTGTTCTATTTCTCAACTAGTAATTACTTTTGACTTGAGCCACCATAGCGGCTGTTATTCTGGCAATCTCTTGATCTAAAGTTCTTCTCAAGGACACAACATCTTCTCCTTGTTCAGTGTTACACACTTGATCATCAATACATAAATCATCATCAGAAAAAACTTGTTGATGGTATGATTCATTTATTTTCCTTTGATTATCTACATCCAAGTCTTGAGTCTTAGTATCAGAAAAATATTCTGCTCCTCCCAAGTAAGAAGTAGTCATGAGACAATCAACATTGTCATCCTTAAAAGTTTCTTCTTCTTCTTCTTCTTCTTCTTGTAATTCATCCTTGGTAGAATAAATTATGCAACAACACACTGCTTAGGTGAATGAGGTGATTGACAAGCAACACACCAAGGTGTATCCTCAACAACATTCATTGTGTGTTTTTGCAATGGATCGGGAGTCTGATGCTCCTACTTATTCTTTTGTTGCTGCTGAACTGACTTTCCATCCTTCCAATTTGTGTTGTAAGAATACTCTTGCAACCTTGGAGGTCTATTAAATTTATTAAATTGTTTCTCTTCTAGTACAAAACCCTTGTCATTCTTTGCAACAATTAATTTGAGATCCTTCAAGGTACTGAGCACCTTGTCCTATTTATCTTCTTCTTTAGGTTTTGATCCTAAAGGTTTCTCCATTTTATCCTTAGTTCTTTTAGAGAATCTGGGATTCTCTCTTCTTCCAAGCTTACTTGAAGCTCTCCTATTTACTTCAATATTTATGGCTATCCTAAATGCATCTCTTAACTTTTGAGGATCTTTATCCCTAAGGATACATGTCATTTTTGTATCAAATGCATTTACATATGTAGTTAGACAAAAATTGTTAGCCATCCTTAGAAATTGAAATAATTTATGCATAGCCTTCTAAAATCTGATTTTGAATTCAGTGATAGCCTCATTTGGTGACTTCTTGATTTTATTGAACTCATTCAACATAAATCTTGCATTAGTTTTGTCATCGTACTGCTCTTTGAAACTTCTTTCAAATTCTTACTAGGAATTGATGCTTGTAGTTGGTAACCCTCTGTACCAATCCCTAGCATCTTTAGTTAGAGATTATACAAAAAGTTTCTTGACAACATCCTCATTCTCTACTTCATAGTCATTTAAATTATCATTGAAATCCCTCAGATCTTCTTCACCAGTGATAGAATTATTTCCTGCAAACTTATTCATCTTGTCCCTTAATTCATTTGGGACTGTGTTAGGATGTCCTAGTATCCCATCAAAATTTAACTTCCTATACCTCTCTAAATGGATAGGTCTTATTTAAAACTGCCCATTAGTAGCTTGTACAACAACTTTGGTTGTAGTACTAGTCCTAGTGGTATTTATTCTAGTGTTGGCCCCAGTAGTAACTTCAAAAGGTGCTTTAGAAGCTTGGGATTGACTGGTGTTTTGAGTGGCTACTTGACCTCCCTTCCCAGTGACTGCAACTCCAGTACACTGAGTAATTTGAACATTTTGGGCAGGAGTACTTGTACTAATATTTTGTATTGTTGTAGGGACCTAATTAGAAACAGCCTAAGTATTAGATGGGCTAGTAGTGAATGAAGAATTATTTAATACTGACAACTTAAGGAAATCAATTTTCCTCTTCATTTCTTCTATTGAAGCTTCCATCTCAACTTTCTTTAACTCTTTTGCAAGATTTTCACTCTCTATGCTGGCTTTCTCTAATTCAATATGAGCTTGATATAATCCATGATTTAGATCTGGGATATTTAAAGATTTTTGATCATTTATTTGAACACCGGATACCTTTTTCTTTTCTTTGTCCTAATCTAATTTGGGAATCTGAACACTTGGCTGACCGAGATTTGCTAACTTTTGGCTATCAACATGACTTTTAGAATTTTATTTTATAACATGTTCAGTCTTCCTATCTAAGATTTCTCTTATAATAGGACCCTCAACGCTAGGATTAACTTTTTCCTGATTCAAAGCTTTGAGTGTACTCAATTGCCTCATTAAACTATCCCTCTCAATTACTGCATTTATAACCATATGTTCCTTCTCTTTTTCTTTTTTCTTTCTTAAATCCATTTGTTCTTGGAGTTCCTTTCTTAATGTATCTATGTCTCCAAAAAACTCTTCAAGATCTGGCAAAGTTATTTCAGATCCAGAAGTATTGTCCAAATGTATTAGGTTTGCATCTCCTTGTTCCTGAGTTAACTCAATATTATAAGGAAAATATGTTCTGAGGCCAAGAGGAGGAGGTACACCAATAGTACTACTTTGATGACTTCTACTTCTACTCTGACCTCTTCTATTTTCTGAATATTGAACTAGAGTAGCTTCCTTATTCTGTTGTTGTACTTCTTGTACAAGTGCGTTAAACAAATAATCAAAAAATCCTAAGCTATCTAACTTAGAACTCTTAGAAGAAGTTTCATGAATTTCAGGAACATGATTCAAAGATGAATTACTTGTATTCTTATGCTTTGGTTTCCATGACAAGGGAGCAGGGCTTGTTTTTGTGTTTCTTCTTATTCCACTCCTCTACAGATCTCCATGAAGATCTTCCAATCTTTCTTCAGGATGCAGCCTCATGTAACCTCTGGTATTCTATACTTACTCATAGTGACATAGTCTCTCAAAGACTTGTTAAAAATATTCAACAATACACACACTAGCGCAGAGACTTCAGAGTTTCCACCCAAATTACTTTGAGACACCATATAAGACAATATTTTGTAATCTTTGAAAGAGATTTGTGAACCTTGTTCACAAATAGGAATGTCTTTCTCAATAAAATGCAGAGCACACTTTACAACAAAGAACATGAGCTAGAAACAAAAAACCATGTGCTTAACCATCAAATCATAGAAACACGATATAAACTCAATGCAATTTCCCTAATGGATGACACAACTAATTGCAGTCATGCATTACATCCCCAGTAGAGTTGCCATTTTGTTGGTTCCCCAAAGGGTTTACACTGTCATAGGAAGAAACTAAGTTGATTCTTCAAATTATCTATGGAGAAGCCAACTCCAACTATCAATATCTTCTAGAAATTGGACCAACTATGACAAGGCTTTTGCAAATCCTTCAACACTTTGGGCTCTGCAAGATCTAGGAGGGTGATCCCTTGGCGAATTTATAATATTTATGCCATACTCACAAATTACACTAAAACTAAGCAAATAATCTCATATAAAGGCTTAACAAAGAGGGAGAATGCTCAAGAATGGTGAATTCTTTAGTGATCCTCAACCTATTGGAGCGTGAGATGGATAAAACATAAAATAACACATATAAAATAAAATGTATTCTGATAATCAACAATTTGTAACAAATATAGATGAACGGATCATAAAACCAATTGTAAATACTTAACACAAGCTAGGATCAATGCCTTATTCCATTGGGTGCTTGAATTCAAAAGACATAAATTGAATTAGAACATAATTTTATTTAATAGCATTTAGATCTAAGATAATATTGCCTTACAATATTTCTTATCTGCAATCCCAACCCAGACTAATTATCAAATCCGTAAACAAGCCCTATCACTTTGCAATTTTGTTTTAGCATTTAATTTATCCCTTAGATCAAAGCATAAACAAAAAATGCATACATCACAACAAATGCACTGAATGAAATAAATCCTTGATTTAATTTTATTCAAAAGATGATAGAATTGTACAATGGAGAGAAATAGATCAAAATTGTATTTCTATTGAATAAATTTTGTATTTCTATCATAAAACAATTTACATATAACTCCTTCAAGAACCTGCAAAAAGATTGACATAAGACTCTTATCTATTGCTCTGCAAAATCTTTACAATTTGCGCATTTTCACCCAAAACCTGTGTCAGGAGCCTATAACTCTGAAACTTAGAAATAACTAAGTACAAAGATCAAATTAGGAACCCTCTCTCTTGGCCTTAAATTCCATTTTATAGAAAATAAGGGATCAAACAAGCTACAGGCCAGAGGAGACACCTGTCATTTAAAAATGACCGATTACACAAAATTTTGTTATAAAATATTCCTCTTTAAGGAATGTCACAACTAACACCAAATATCTACAACTAGTCCATCATGATAATTTATGCACTTTATCCCTTTTTGTTATTGTTGATTAAGATCTGAAATGGGCCCACCTTGTTGTTGCTCACGTCCAAAAAGGTAACTGTTGCAAGGAAACAAAATTGCCTACTAGACTGTCACATCAAATAGCTAACTAATCATTTGTAGTCCTTACTCCTCCTTCAAGTACTACTCCATTTGCCATATTCTTCATCTGATGGCCATTTGAATTTTATAACCTCATTAGCCTTAGCTCTATATGGAGTATATTCAAATACTACCTGATTTTCTTCTCTTTTAAAATACTCAAAAAATGTCTGTGTACATATTACTTTGTCCATGTTGTCCTCCAGCATGCTAGTATCCAACTCCTCACAAACCAGTTCTACTTGGGTGTTGATGACCCTTTCTACCTCTTCTTTCCAAAGTTGTAAAGGCCTAATTACCCCATTTTCATCCACAATATCTGGAAGAAGTGTTTTATTTAGCTCATTGAAATTACCCATCATATCCCTTATCTTTCTTTCTATATTTTTTGGCAAAATCTAGCCTTCCTACATTCACTTCACCAAAAAAATGGGTTGGCTGAAGCATAGGTGGCCTCTCATCATGGTATTTGGAAGCCATTGACATTATTCTAAGTTCATCTTACCTTTGTAACCACTTTGTAAACAAAGGGATTGCCACTTCCTTATCTCTATCAAAACTTTGAATACAATTAAATAATAAAGAATATAAAGAATGAGTTCTATTTAACCTACTATCCACCTTTTCATTCAAATGAGTTAGCACTAAGATAACTATCTCTCTTTGCTTGAACATGGACTGATCCTCTGACTCCTTTATCTTATTCTCCAACTTAGTGACTTTCTCCATAAGTTGGGCTCTTCTTGGATAAGTTGATCTAGTAGGTTCTTCATCATCAAAATATGGTACTAATGATGTGCTTGGGACATTAGTCTCACTATCAAATTGAGCTAGTGCATCTACATAAGTAATAGGTGGAATCCTAGATGTTGATGGAGATGATGTAATTGTAGGAACTAAAGAGGATGCTCCTATATGTCCTTGCTCAATAATTTGAACTTTAGTTTGCATCTCCACGCACCTCTGTTGAACTGCACTATAATCAATGAAAAGCTTTTCAAACTTCTTCATTAGTTCCACATTTTCCATAGCCTCCCTCTTTGATGTTTCGTGGGCCAATTTGGCCACATGAAAAACTAAATTTGAGGCCTCAACATTTGATGCATCAGAGGCTCATTTTATAATGAGGCTTCCCCTCAAGTTTGGATTTATATCACTAATATTAGGACTTATAGGCCCCTATTCCAATGCCCATATTGTCAAGGTTGCATAATCATCTATAAATTCTAATCCTTTCAGTGCCAACCTTTCTTCTTCCTCTTGACTAAATTGTTGATCTTTTGATTTTCTAATTGCATCAAAAGCCACTACATCTGCTATATCCCATTCTATAAAAATTAAGACTACGACCTGATTTATGATAATCCTACCTTCATCTATAGTGATCCCTTTGAATTCTTCCATCATTTCATTCTTGACCTCTTCCTAATTTTCTTGATCAGACCTGTCTGGCCTTTGGGCTTTCCTCTTGGCGCTTCTCCTTTTGTATTCATGGATCAACAAGAAGCAGTTGTGCAACCGCAACCAATTGTACTCAAGTTCTATGGATGAAGTAGATGTTGAAGGATATACAAGTGAGTTGTAATGATCTGATAGTTATCCATTGTGATAACTCTGCAACTATTGATATATCAAAGAATCCAGTATTTCACTCCAAGACTAAGAACATATCAATCAAGTATAACTTTTTGAAGGAAAAGGTGGAAGCAAAAGAAGTCAGATTGGTTTATGTGAACACTAAAGAGAAAATAGCAGACATCTTCAATAAACCTTTGTCCTAGGAATCATTTGAGTATTTGAGAGATAGATTGGGGGTTTCAATCTAGTATGTAGTTGTGCATCAGTCCAATATGCATTATCAGAGCTACCTTTTGCTTCAGATTGATGAATCAGTGCTACTACTCAAGGGGAGTAGTCAGCCTTGTGTTTTATAGTTATTTATTATGTTTGATTCTTTGGCATTATTGTCAAAGGGGGAGGAATATATGTGAAAAAATATTGATTACACTCCTTAGGGGGAGTTTAGGAGTTTGGCAGTATTTGGTCCTTTTCTTTCTGGTTTGGTTCAGAGCTTCATTTCTATATCATTTCATGGGAGGTTGTTGGCAGTCTTCCATTGGGAGGGACTTGGTTGGGATTTTCTTGGCAGTTGGATGTTTTTCACATCTAGTGTTGCCATCAATGTGAAAGGGGGAGATTGTTGACCATATAATGGAATTGATTATGTGTTGCATTGATGTTTTGTCATTGATGTCAACACTAGTTGTTTTGGTTGGTTACCGACTTTCGGTAGGAGGATTGGACTGGGAAGATAATCAGTTGATTGCCACCGGTATAATCCGGTTGATGGAATATATTTTAATGGATGATTCATATGCTTCTGAAGTATGTTTCAGTCAGTTGGTATTGACTTGATGATCAGATTCTATCTTATGTTCTAATAAGCTTGCCTTATTGGTCTGGCAAGGTTTTCACCGACAAAGCTTTATTGAAGATCATTGATGTAATGCATAAGTGGTGTTGGTGCAGCTTCTAGAAGGGATTCAAGATGTTGATGGTGATTGTGTTTGTGCCTCGACTGATTGGTGTCATTGTTTTGGCATGTGTGGATATAATTTAGGTTCGATGGTATCTAGGTTATGGACCAGTTTGCATGAAACATGTTGTTGGATCCTCCAATGCGTTTCCGTGATGTTTCATTGATTGTATTTTTTTTTTTTTTCCTTAGGCCGACATGTGTTATAGTTTTATTTTAGGATTATGTAATGGATCTATTCTATTATCATTTTTGTGGATGAGCTAATTGGTTAGGTCCTAGGTTGGTATAGATGTATGTAAGATCTCATTGTAGACCAGGTGTGGATATATGGATATGGGAAATGAGCAAATAATGTAATAATCATTTGTGTAGAGGATTTGGTCGATCATAAGTGATCGAGTTGGGTTAATGTAAGAGGTTTTAGACCTCTGGTATTGAGCTTAACCAGAACTATAATCTGGTATGTTTGATTCTATCACCGACAATTATTCTCTCTAGATTGCAGTCCAAACATCTTGAGGTGGTTGACATCTCTGTAGTCAATGAGACTCCATTGTGATGAGTAGTGTGTTCTAGCCAATGTGCCTTCCTTCATGTGTAGGCCCCTATTGTAATCATATACTTGCTACAGAAGTATCATCTAACTATGGGTAGGGTTTCCCACTGTGGTTTTTCCTTATTGAGGTTTTCCACGTAAAAATCATGGTGTTATGTGCTACGTTTGCATGGTATTGATTCTTTGGTTTTCATTTATACTTTAATTCTAAATCAGTTATACACATATAAGGTTTTGAGTGCTTTAATTCACATAATTTGTTAATAATTGACTCTCCCCCCACTCTCAGTTTTTCATCGGTTATCCTAACATCATAGACATTTCAAACTCATTCTACATATCATCAGTAAACTTCTTGTACAAACCATCATTTCTACCAAAGATAATATCATCAAAAAGACTTCAATGATTAAGATGTTATCATTATCAATCTTGGAGTACAGATTACTATCAACAATACCTTTATTAAATTGAAGCTTCATCAAATACTTATCCAATCTGGCATACCAAGATCTTGGGGCTTGCTTAAATCCATACAATGCTTTCTTCAACCTGCAAAGAATATCTTTCTGATCTGTCAACTGAAAACCATTCAGTTGCTTAATATAAACTTCTTCCAACTTACCATTAAGAAAGGGTAGCTTGACATCCATCTAATACATATTAAAATCTTTGTAAGTAGTATAAGAAAGAAATAATTTAACAACTTTAACTCTAGATAATGGAGAAAAAGTCTCCTCAAAATCAATTCCTTCCATCTAAGAATAACCCTTACAAACAAGTCTTGCTTTATATCTAATAGATTCACTTTTTTCATCCAATTTATTCTGAAACACCCATTTAGTTCCAATCACATTTTTATTCTTAGGTCTGGGAACAAGAATCCATGTATTGTTCTTTTCAATCCGGTTCAACTCTTCTTCCATAGTTTTAATCAAATTTTTATCTTTGCAAGTTGTTGGGAGTGTTAAAATTTTGCTCCCGTCCATGTTTTTTTTCTTCTTGAACAAGCTTGGAAAGTAGGGTTTTAGCAAGGTTTAAGGAATTTGGCATTGTTTTCTACAAAATTCCTAGCTCTTTTATATTCTTTGGTTGATCGGTAATCGCAGGAATATTGGTTTTAAGTTATCATAGGAAGGGTCCTGTGTTGTATGATTACTAGCCCCTTGTGTCGAGTCTTGCTAGTCGGGTCAGTCATCTCAATTGAAAATCTTAAGGTTTTTTTTTGCATGTATTTGTGAAAGGTCCCTAAGTTTCAAAGTTCTATCCCATATCCTAGCCACAACCCCTTCTACCCTTCATAAGTAACCACGTTCTTAATTGACTCACTTAAAGTGTTGGTTCATATATCTTGAGGGTCATGGGATAGCAAGATTAACCCTTAAATCATGAGAAATATTACCTTGCAATGGTCATGTGTCTTGGTCTCAAGCCATGTGGGATAGCAGGAAATGTTATTGCTAAAGAATATGTCTACCCTGCGTGACCTTTGTGATTGAAAAGTTTCCCATGCGGGCTTATAAATTACTTAGCAGGAATGAAGGCACTTACCCCACATGGTATCATATGGTATATAATTGTGAAGGAGACAAAGAGATAGAGGCTCCCCACTAGATAGAGGGAACTAATGAATTGTATTGGGAATTTACCCTATGGGGGTCATGATCTGCGTCAAGTAGCACTGGAAGCTAAGAATACACAATGAAGGATCAGTGTCCCGGCCACCCCACATGGTTGTGAGAAGAAATAAAAACTATAGATGTTGCGAGGTAACAAAGTATTACAAAGGACAAAGAAATCCTTCCCCCACAATGGTCAAAGAGGGAAGCAATGTATGATACGGGCTAAGTGGCCAGGATGAATTAAGAGGTCACTGCTATCCAGCATGACCAAGAGGGATTTCTCTGCCAGAATGAAAAAGAGGATGCTAGAACCCTATGTAGGATAGATGGAAAGGTAATATATCAAGGATGTTCTTATGTCACAGAGCTGGAAGGTGCTAACAATGAAAGGTGTGGGGAAAACGGAAGCTAATAAGTTTGTTCTTCCCACCATCTCACAACAGTAGGAAAATTGATAACAAGGAATCTCTTATAGCCAAAGAAACAAACATCATGCAGGTTAGAAGGAACAATGACAACCAAGAGAGACTCATACCTAGTAGGGTTCAAAAGCATAGAAAAGAAGTAGTGTGGGGAGAAGGGAGTTAAAAGAGTTTAGTACTCCCTATCATCCCGCATCTATTGATGTACGAGTAATATGAAGAAGTACAAGCCAAGATGTACAAAGCTAAGGAAAAGCGATAAGTGGGATAGTAGGAGCCTATAAAGGATAAGTAGATGTTTACCCCACAAGGGTAATATAAGCATGCAAAGGGTGATGCGAGATAAAAGAAATAAAGGAGATAGTAGTCCCCACTATCCCATAGTGACAGAACTTGGGAAAAAATAAAAGAAAAGGGATTGTCTCCAACAATAAAAATGAATGTTTGTGGGAAAGCGAGATGTGTTGAGATGCAAAGAAGGATTCACCCTGCATGGAAACAAATGGATCTTAGAAGGTGATGTAGGACAACAAAAGATGAGGAATAAAGCCTTCCCCACTATCTCGTGGTGTTAAAATTTGACAAATGACAAAATTCTCAAAATCAAGGGTGATCAAAAGGTGATTTATTAGTCACCATGTTAGTAGTCAAGGAATGTCAAAAGGCAACCTCAGTTTTTCATCTGTGAATCGACGATCAAGTTCAAATTTCAAAGCCACCAACCCGTTGCACCATGCATGTAGGAATTAATGGTGATCAACCTTTGAACCATAAAAGAAAAATTCAAGGGCATTTTTGTGCACCTTGAATTCAAATATCAACTAGAGTGATTGAAGAGAAAATAAAGGTGAACCAGTGCATTCCCCAAGAGTTCAAAGAGATCAAATTGTGCTTCTAAAAACCAATAGGTTAATTTTAAGCCATCCCTTTGCATTCTAAAAAGTAATTGTGATTGTGTGTGGGGTTTTAGGAAGATACTACATTTCTTGCCCTAGTAGTGTGGGAAGGGGATTTTTTTTGTGAATTTATTACATCTCTCCATTTGAAAAGTATTATAATATCATCCCATTCTAAGAATACCCCATCCTCATCTATTGAAAAATATCATGAAGTAGGGACAAGCTCTTTCATGCCTAAGATTACACATTCCATCTCGCTAACCTCAATCCATCCCATGTCAGAAATTATGAATATACCTACTATCGAGTCCACTCCCACAGCTGCTCATCATGCATCCCCAAAAGTTGAAACAAGTTCTCCACCAAAGGAAAATCCTCCCCATCCCAAAAGAAAGAGGTTAATAAAGAAAGTAGTTTTTTCGATAGATGAAGAATCATTTGATAACACTAGCCCTTTCCCAAAAGCTAGGAAGCCAACTCAGAACATGACGAGGGTTGCTACTGAAAAAACATCTATAGAGGATTCCCCTACAAAGAATCCACAAGTTGAGGGGTCAAACCCATAAGAGGAGTCCTAAGACCCCAAGAAAAGAAAGAATCCTATTAAAAAGGGCACACCTGAGGTTTCTAAGAAAATTAAACAGACTTATGCAGAAGAAGAGAAAACTCCTACTCAATTTGAACAACTTGCACATGCCTCAACCCCACGTGCCCCATCAAAAAAGAAGAGGAAGTTGTTGCGGAAGTGGAGGAGCAATTAGAAGAAATGGAGCAAAGGAAAAAGAGGGAAGTGAGGGGTCTCCATCAGGATCTCCTTGAACTATTCCAAGGTTCACCTATGTAGGAGAGCCTCAAGAATTCATTCAATGACCATGAGTTTGGATGCAAAGATGCCTATACAAATGACCGAGGGTGGGACATATTTTATTATTTCTATGGTAATAGAGATAAATCCATCACAGTGTCAAACCCATGGAGGCTCAATTTGGAAAAATTGGTGGTCCCAAACATATTTGTGGAGCCAATGTTGATTAGATAACTTAGTAAAAGGTATCACCCTCAGAGTATGACTATCAAAATAATAAGTTATCATGTTTTAGTAAATATAACTAAAGAGGCCATAATTGAGTACTTTGACTTTGGCAGGAATGCCCTTAGAGCCATTAATAAAAATAGTCTTATAAGAGAATATTATGCCAAGAAGGACTTCTATAGGAAGAAGATATTTCCCCTTTTCTTGAAGAAGTTCTATCAAGGAGGGAAGAGTTACCTTTTAGAGTTAGAGAAGGAACCTCTCAATTTGATGCTCTTTGAGGATTATTTTTCAAAAACATATTATGCTTTGTGTCAAATTTTGGGCAAAGATTGTGGATTGGTAATGATGCATCTGGAATTCATGATGATGGCCATGAAGATCCATCATTCAAACACTAATGAATTATATGACTTCACCACAATCATTCAAGACAAATTGCATGAGGGGCTAATTAAAGAAAGGAACCCTAATGAGGAATTAAATTTCAAACACTATTCTTTGTTGTGCCATTTAATTCTATTCCACAATAGAACTAGATGAGAAGAATCTTTGAAGGTGAATATTTTTTATCCAAGGACTAATGCATGATGGTCGGTATTGCTAGTGCAGAGATGGACCCAAGTATGGGACAAGGGATCCAAGTATTCTGATTATAAAGCATTTTTTGATTGTTTTTTAATGAGGATCCTGAGGATGATGGGGGTTACATTGCATAGGCTCCCAAAGGACATAATAAAAATCTTGAGAATCAAAAGTACTAAAGAAGATAGCACTAAGTACCCTAAGGGAGCATTCACCCACAATTTTGGGGACTTCTTCTATTCCAATTGTACATTGGTTTGAGTATATGGGTGTAATCAGGCACCTCACCTGCTACCCATTACAGTTTCTCCAAGGATTGCATTCATAGAATTTATATGGCAGCTACTATGGTTGGAGAAGGAGTAGATAAGAATAGAAAAGAAAGGGAAGCATCTCCCCTGGGTCACAAAGTTCAATGAATTCACTATTAGGTGTGATGCTCTTGATAAGGTGCAGGATTCTATTGTAAATAATTATAGACTCAAGGTCAACCAAGAAAGGAGTTTTGATCAAGAGGGCTATATAAATAATGTGAGGGTAAGTAAATAGAAGGTGAGGGGTTTTACTCATCACTTTTATTTAAGAGAAGATTTAATTAGAAATGCCTACCTATCTGAAGCCCTGCAAAGGAGAAAAATGTGGAATTATTTAAAGAAATTGGAAAGGGAAGAAGAGAAGAAGACCCTAAATTCTAGGGATTTTTGGCAAACATTCATAATGACTTTGGAAGAATGTCATGAAAAGTCAGAACTTTTGATGAATTTATTGTAAGTGAACTAGCCTGAAGGTAGGCTAGGTAGCTTGAAAGAGCACCAGAGGATAGGCCTGTATACAATCCCTTTGTGAGATATAAAGGGAAGGAAATTTTAACAGGAGAATATTCACAAGAAGCTCCCCAATAGGAACTCCAGGGAACAAAGTAGCCAAGTACTAGAGTTGTAAGGAGAATCAAGAAGGGAAAAGCCATAATTTCTGATTTTGCTGACATTATAATGAAGAAATGGATTCTTGTGCGTCACCACCTTCCCCTCCTTATGATGCCTTTAGAGAAGATGAGGCTGCAAAGGTGTTGATGGACATGGATAGGGAAATCATCCCTAGTGTTATCCCAAAGGATGAAGTCATAGATCTGAAAGGGTGATAACTGTTGGCAAATGCACACTCCAATGAGACATTGTAGGTGATTGAAGGTTTTGTCATTGATGGCAACCTTACAATCCTATGACATCGGCAAGGCAATCCACCAACACCAACAAAGTTAGATTCTAAACCGGTACACTAACCACCGGCACCAGCAATGAAAGGAAGCATACCGACACAGAAGCTGACAGGAATTTTGTTTGTAATTTATTTTGTTTATTATTGTAAAATCATTGTAAGCCAACTTGGCAAGTTGTAAAATGACTCTTATATAACAGAGTTCAATGTAGAACATTGTAAGAGGATAGGTAATGAATGGAGGAATGTAATTAAGTGAAATAAGGTAGACCTATTATGTGAATTATAGGTTAAGGGTTTATGTATGAAGCAGAGCTATAAACCGGTATTGGATCTTGCATAGTAGATGCTATTTTGAAGCAGTACAAGATGTTGGATTTATATAATCCATTTTGTAAGTCAGTGAGACTTCCCATTTTTCAATTGAACAGTGAGCTCTAGGCACTTGGCCTTCCTGCATGTGCAGGCCCCTCTTGTAGCAGTAATATTCTCTTATTGGCCAGTAAGTGAATATTGTGGGTCACAAATCCCACCAAGGTTTTTCCCACATTGGGTTTCCTTGTTAAACTACTGTGTTATGGTGTGTTTTTCATGTGGTTGCTATTATCTTTGTTCATTGTATTATTTCTTGTTTACCGGTATACAATATTAATATGCTTTACATGTTTTAAGTCAAGAAAATATACCAACCAATTAGATACTGATTCACCCCCCCTCTCAGTATATGTGGGAATCCTAACAATTGGTATCAGAGTCTGGTCCTCTATTTTCAGAAGCCTAACAGCTTGAGGAAGATCTTGACACTGGTAGAGATGGAAAACTTGATGAAGCAACTAGAAGGAGCTCTCTTAGATTATGATACAGAAAAATTGAAAAATATCAAACTTGAAGATGATCTAAAGGCTGCTCAGGATATTATTCAAGCACTTCAAGAAAATCTTACTATTTCAAGAAACAAGAGAAGAGAACTTTGTGAAAAGATGTGAAATGAGAATGATGAAAAAGAAACTCTTAGTGATTTGATGAATAAGCTGAAACAAGAAAACATGACAACAAAGATTGAGATGCAGGATATGACTATGAGATTTTGTAAAGAAATTGAAGATAGAAAGAAGAATGAAGAAGACTTGACTAGAAGACTGAATGATGCTCCAAATGAAAACACAAGACTTAGTTATGAAAATGATATGTTGAAGACAGATCTAATGCATGCACAAAATGACTCAAATGAACTCATGAGACAAAAGGGTATCTTGGAAGGAGAACTGGCTAGTGCAAATCAACATAAAGAAAAATTCAAGAAAAGCTTAGAAGAACTTGGTGACTTGTTGAAAAATCAAAAACCTAATGGTGACACTAATGGTCTTGGCTTTGAAACTGGTGAAATCTCTAGTACTGCAAACACATAGGATCATGGAAAACTGGTAAGACAATCTACTGCTTATAAATTTAATGGCAAATGCTTTAACTGTAACAAGTATGGTCATAGAGAAAATCAATGTAGATCTAGAAATTATCAGAATACTAATACACCCAATGGTCAATGTTCAAAGTGCAACAAAGTTGGTCATAATTCTGAAAAATTGTAAAATGAATGTGAGATGTTATATTTGTGGAAGATTTAGACATTTATCTAATCAATGTAGAACACAAACTGGCATAGGTTATGGAAAGGCTATTCAGAAAAATAATGTGACTTGTTATGCATGTAACAAAATTGGGCGTATTGCTAAATTTTGTAGAAGCAAGTCCTCACCAGTAAACAACAAAGGTCCTCATTTGAAAGGAAAAGAAAAGGTTGAAGAAGTAAAGTACGAATTATCAAAACAATGGATCAGGAAATCAAAACTAAATGTTCATAGGAATACTCCTCCACTAGCAGAATAGAGTAACACTCCACTAGTAGAAGAAAGCAACACTCCACTAGTAGAAGAAAGCAACACTCCACCAGCAAGAGAATCTTCATCCAACTAAAGAAAATTCCCTTGAGGGTTTGGCAATCAAATGAGAAATATGCTATTATTCCCTCAGTTGATGGTAATGAGTTGAAATTACTTCTATACCGGTAGATAAAGTTAAGTGATTACTTAACCAGCAAGCATTAAATGTGGTAGTTGGCAGATTGACATTATAAATTAGTGTTTTTGGCTCCATTTTACTTCACTGAGCATTCTAACATTCGATGAGCATGAAATTTCCAGAGCTAAGGCATTTCGAGCAAAGAAGCAAAGCAATTCAACAATCAATCTTTCCAAAGGCAGAAAAAGGTATTTATAATCATGACATCCTCTTCTGTACCTGAATTCATAGAAAACCCTACTATAGTGGAAGTAATCAAGCGCCCTAGGCCCATTTTTCAGTTAGTTCCTGAAATAGCAAAGAAGGATGATAATGTTGGTTCTTTTTCTCAAATCCCCAAAGGAGTAGTTTTTGCAGAAGACCCTAGGATGTATATCCATTGACATATAGAAGAGTTAGGAGATGAAGAAATTAAGAACATGTACAAGACTACTACTTGTGATGATTATGGTAATGTGAAACCTGAACACAAAATAATTTAAACCCTAGGATTCACAAAAATTCTCTACATTCCAGATTTCCCCAAGGAATTTATTAGGATAGCTTTGAGCAGGGTACATGGTGCATTCTTTTGGCTAGATTTTATTCACAAAATTACTAAGGAAGCTGTAAAAGTTGTAATAGGGTTACCCTCCACCGGTAACAGACCTAACAAGACAAAGAAGGTCTCAAATGACCTAGTAATGAACCTAACAGGTGCAACATCCAATAAAAGGTCTTTAAGGGTGAATGATGTAACTGACATAAATGTGAGATGCATTAGTATGATTCTAGGCTACAAAACAACACATGCAAATAGACTAAACTCAGTTTCCAGCTTATGCATAAAGAGTGCTCATGACATGATTAAGGATAATGTGAAAATTGATGTGTGTGAATGGTTGAAGGATGAATTGATTGATAATCTGGGAAAGATCAAGAAGGATAAGAAAAGGACATTTAGGTTTGGCAACTTACTTGTTTGCTTAATGCTACATATAACCAAACAGGTGACCAGTATAGGTAATAAGAACCTTGGATTTGACATACCGGTAGGAAAACAATTATCTGACTTATTGAACAACATGGGTGAAAACAAAGAGAAGAATATTAATGAGTACTTTCAAGCATTAAAGGCCAAAATGAACGCTAGAGTCAAACTGTCACAAGAAATTGTAAATAAAAATAAGGATGACATATCTTTTGTGATTAAGAAGGATGAGATCTAGATGGAGGCACTTATCCCAAGAACAATTTGGGTTACTGAAATGGGTTATGAGATAGATGATCACATCATTGAAACATATGCAAAAGCCCTTCTGGAAGCACCCGAGGAACCTAAGGAAGAGGTATTTGGCAATGCTGAAACCACTGAGAATCAAATTCAATCCAAAAAGAGAGTGAAGAAAGTAGAAGCAACAATGAGGAGAGGTTTAAGGCAGGCTAAGGCTATCAAAGAAGATGTACTTAAACAAACCGGTATCACCAAACATGAGTTACAAGAACAACAACCAAAAACTCACCTTTCACTGGTAGTAACTTCTTCGGAAAGTGACATGCCAACTGCATTTAAAAGAGTTGTAAGGAAAAGGGAACCTTCACCGGTATCCACACCTTCGCCTAGAAGAACCAGACAAAAACAATAGGTAGTAAGGCCCCTAGCTAAGAAGACAACTCCAAAGAAGAAAAAGTTAACACCAAAGAAAAGGACTCAACAAAATATTGCTCCGATTGACAGACTGTTGGATGAAATAACAAAGGACAGATAGCTGAAAAAACATCAACCAACTACATGATACATTATCAGTTGATGACAAGGAGAAAGTAGAAAATAGTGTAATTCTACACTTGGATATCTATAAGAAATTTTTGATGCAAATTGGAGATGAAGTACCGGTAGAACTATTTAAGAGACTTGAAGCTAGAAGGCAAGCTATTATAGAGCTTGATAAGAAAATGAAGATTGAGAAACTACTTGTTGTTTATCCTATTAACTCACCAAAGGAGATAGATGATATGATCTTAGAGGCTAACCAGATAGTATTCTCAACTGCACACCGACATGTAGCACTTATGGTTGGTAGAGTAAATGAGGTTGCAGAGGAAACTGCTAATGCATGGGATATATTCCTTATTGAGAAGGAAAAATAGGAAGAATATAGAAACCCCAAACCAAACAAGGTATATCAGAAAGACAAGGATAAGGGAAAAGGAAAGGTTTGTGGACCTCCAAGCATCAAAATAACAAATAATTTATCCCCACCACCTCTGGATACTCCACCAATAACAACAACTGAAGATCAACTGACTAATGAGAGTATAGATATATCACAAGAGGATACAAATCCTAATTCTGAGGTATTATATACAGTAGATGTTGATACTCAGAAGGTCAACATTGTGGTAGATAAGGACACAACCGGTAAGACAGATATGGCTAGTGAGCCACTAGTAACAGATAACACAGAAGGTAAACTGACAGATGGGAACATAGAACAATAGGTAGAACAACAAATAGAGCAACAAGTAGAGCAACAGGCTCCAGCATAGGAACAGGTTAATACAGATCCAATGCCACCGACAACTACTGAGAAAAACAAACCATTGCTTAAAGAAATGGAAACATAGACTGACCTACCAGAGGTCACCACAAACAAGGATATTTCTCCCACTGGCAAAATTCAGAGTGTTGGCTCTTCAATTGCAAGATTCAAGACAACAAATGTAACTGAAGTTCTTTTAGACTCTATAAAGAAAATAATAGATTGTAGTTCACAAGCATATAAGGCTATAGATGACACAATTCCAATTTTGAAGATGATAGCTCCAAAATGTAATGTAGATAATAAGGATTCTTTGAGTCAACTTGACACTTTGCCTAAAAATATTACTGACAACATAGTGACAGTTGAACAAATAAAGGAGGACGCATTCAAAGAGAGGTTAGAAAAGGAAAAACAAAAATCCTTTGAGGAACAAATAAAGAAGCATACAAGGCAGTTTGACACACTTCTACTAGAACTATGTAGCACATTAAAGGAATTCAAAACTTTGTACAGAGATACTTGTAAGACTTACTTTTTGACAGTTGCTATAGACAAGAATATCAGCAAGATACAGGAGGAAATAAATCAACTAGCTAACAATTTTATTAATTCATCTGATTCATTATCAGTTTTTGAGAAAAAGATAATAGGTTTTGAGGAAGAATTACTAAAGCTAGAAAGAGAAAAGGAGAGAATAAAAAGTAAGGCTAAGGATCTAAAATTAAGACTAAGTCCAAAACTGGACTACCTAGCATCCTTAAGGAAAGAAATATCTAATGCACTGGTACAAGGACAGAAAACACTGACAGAGAAAATGCAACACCTCACTGGTACAATTCAAAGGACAGAGAGTGCAATAAAAGACAGTAAAAAGTTCATTGAGAATCTGGTTTTGGCATACCTTTTTCAGATTGTAACCAACTGGTTACAAGGTTGAAATAGGAAACTACACTCTATTGACATTTTGACAACCTTTGTCATTGATGCCAAAGGGGGAGTAGTGGTATGAGAAAAATCCAATAACTTAGGGATCATCTGCCTAGGGGGAGCACACATTTTTGGTAACAATTTTTGGACTTCAATTTTTTGGACACACTTCTGAATTTTTCTCATGAGTGTTGCCATCAATGCGAAAGGGGGAGATTGTTGGCAAATGCACACTCCAATGAGACATTGTAGGTGATTGAAGGTTTTGTCATTGATGGCAACCTTACAATCCTATGACACCGGCAAGGCAATCCACCGGCACTAGCAAAGTTAGATTCTATACCAGCACACAGACCACTGACACCTGCAGTGAAAGGAAGCATACTGGCACAGAAGCCGATAGGAATTTTGTTTGTAATTTATTTTGTTTATTATTGTAAAATCATTGTAAGTCGACTTGGCAAGTTGTAAAATGACTCTTATATAAGAGATTTCATTGTAGAACATTGTAAGAGGATAGGTAATGAATGGAGGAATGTAATTAAGTGAAATATGACAGACCTATTATGCGAATTATAGGTTAAGGGTTTATGTATGAAGCAGAGCTATAAACCGGTACTAGATCTGTCATAGTAGATGCTATTTTGAAGTAGTACAAGACATTGGATTTATATAATCCATTTTGAAGGTCATTGAGACTTCCCATTTTGTAATTGAGCAATGAGCTCTAGGCACTTGGCCTTCCTGCATGTGTAGGGCCCTCTTGTAGCAGTAATATTCTCTTATTGGCCAGTAAGTGAATATTGTGGGTTACAAATCCCACTGAGGTTTTTCCCACACCGGGTTTCCTCGTTAAACTACTATGTTATGGTGTGTTTTTCAAGTGGTTGTTGTTATCTTTGTTCATTGCATTATTTCTTGTTTACCAATATACAGTATTAATATGCTTTACATGTTTTAAGTCAAGAAAATCTACCAACTGGTTAGATACTGATTCACACCCCCCTCTCAGTATTTGTGGGAATCCTAACAATAACCTCCAAAAACTTCATGTTAGATGATAATTTTATCAACATAGATGAATTTAAATCTTTTTTTCTACGAGAAAAAATGAAGAATTTGCCTGAGGAGGAAATATAAAATTTTGATAAAAACAATATTAAGTGTACTCCTCAAGAAGCTGGGGAGCTGGTAAAAATGAGTGGCATACTATTGGTGCTAGGATGGGACCTCAAAAAGATTTTTGTTTTTCTCTAGTTAATGTAGCAAGAGGATGCCATGTATGCATAGGAATTAGGAGAACATGGATTCGGGGTCAATCCAAGAATAAAAGATTTTTCTTTATGGTCCAAGGATCCAAATATAGATAAGCCAATGGTGTTGCGAGGGGTGGAGTATAAGGAGGGTGATGCAGTTATCAAAACTTTGGCAGACACAACTGCATCAGAGGCTATTGGACAGATCTGATACTGAGAGTAAACTGAGAGGGGGGTGGGTGAATAAGTTTAGTATCAAAAATCAAAACTATTATAGATTAAAACCTTAATACTGGAGAACAAGGAAAATTGTTATGCCCTGGATACCTAACCCCATTAGTTTCCTTGTCTTGAAAATATGGGTCCCCTCTCTTTTTCTTTTATAGTTTTGTTTTTCTCAGTGTTTTCCTAAACACTCTAGAACCCCGGAACCCTAGAGTCCTAAGGTGTTCTTTGCCTAATTTTAAAGTCCTACCCTAGAACCCCAGAGTCCCAAGGTAGGTGTTTGTTTCTTATTTTGGAATAGACCTCAGAACCACAAAACCCTAGAGTCCCAAGGTCTTGCCTTGTTCCCTTTTGTTGAATCCTCAGAATCCCAGAATTCCAAAATTTTGAGTTCATGTTTTATCATTTGTGAACTTCAAAACCCCAGATCCCCGAAGTCTCGAAGTTGTTTTGTGTTTCCACCTTGGAACCCAGGAACCCAGGAGTCTCGAGGTGCCCCGCATGTTTTTTTTGTTTTTTTTTCACCCCAAGAGTCCGGAACCCCAGAGTCCTGAGGTGAGTTCTTGTTTTTTTGTCCTGACTTCAGAAGCCCAGAACCCCGAAGTTCTGAGGTGTTTTTTTCTAGTTTTCTTGTTTGTCATCTTAGAAGTCTGGAACCCCAAACTCCCAAGGTCATGTTTAAGGAAACCGTACAGATGAAGTATCGAGGGGTATAAATATGGGAAATACACTTTTCTAAGCTCATTTGTGCATTCAAGTTTTTCTAGCCTCCCAACTTTGATCTCTCGACTTCATGCCTTCGTGTTTTCGAAATTTTTATGGGTTTTCTTTTGCCAAGTTGGTGGATTTTCTTCCCCCTTGTGTTTTCTTATTTAGATTTTCTTTTTTAGCATAGATTTTCCTTTCTTGTTTTTTCTGTTTTGCGTGTTTTTATATTCCCGCACGCCCTTGGTTATCACTATTTTGAAACCCCAGAGTTCAGGGATTTACAGTCCTATTTCACATTGGAACCCCAAAGTTATAAGGTTGTTCCTTTTGGCCATGTCTTCACCCTAGAACTTCGGATCCCCAGAGTTGTGGACCATCCTTTTTGATGAATTACCCCCAAACTCGGAACCCTGGGACCCTAGAGTTTCGAACCATCTTTTGGGCCTTTAATCAAACTACCCCGTGACTTCACAACCTGGAAGTCTTGAATTAGCCTAACCAGTCCACTCAACCCTAGAGTTCTGGGCTCCATTGTCTTGTCTCACCATGGAACCTCAGAACCCTAGAGTTTCGAGTCATATTGTTTCAACCTATCTTAACCTGGGAACCCCAGAGTCCCATAGTTTTGAAGTTAATTGTTTTTAAAGGAGTTACTCACCTCGGAACCCCATAGTCCTAGAGTGGGTGATATAATTAATATTTTTGACTTTGTGATAGGATAATTTGTGGTTCTTTCTTATAGATCAAGGGAATTTAATGGATCCAACCTCCAGCAAGAAAGTCAATGAATTGGTAAACTCCCCGCAACCATAAAGTACCATTATTAAGGGAAGGTTTATGCTTCCAAGCGGGATGATCAAATTAAATAGGTGACTGACATTGAGGTGGGGTGCATTGAATTAGATGATATCATAACACAATTAGATAGGCCAAGGTTAGAGGATCCTTATAGGAGAATCAAGAGGTTGGGTCTAGTGGAGGCAACCATTTTTGCCTAATCAGTCCAAGCTCAGAATTCATCATGGCCATTGCCCAATTTTATAACGCACACTAGAAAGTGCACAAATGACCAAGGAAGGATAGTTATAGATTTGTCAGTGGATATGTTAGGGTTTGTATTTGGTATTCCTTCAACGAATGAACTAATGTTGACAACTGAGGAGGAAGTTGTTGAAATATGGGAAAATGATGTTGCTTCCTGCAAGAGACACATAAATTAAAATTGGCTCAAGGAAGAGAGGAATATAGGATTGAAGGCCAGTGATATTCTAAGGGCCAATTTCAAGGAGCCACAACATGACTTAATCATTGTGTTGAGCAAGGCCTTTGACAAAACAGATTGCCGATATTTTCACCTATGGATGTTTCAATACATGACTGCTATTCTGATTGGGAAGCAATATTTTGATTGGGCTCAAATCCTCTCAAATAACATACACAAATAATTGATTGATGTACACAAAATGAAGAAATTCTTCTTTACCTCGTATGTTGTCTGGGTAGCTTCCCGAACAGGCAAATTTCCAGGATTGCAAACAGAGGGCTAGCTCAGAGATGAAGAAGGATAGAAGAAGGTGTGGGAATATTACACCCAACTCTCTCTAGGCAACATAAAGACACATTTCAAGACAATAAATGATGCCTTCCTCTTTCCCATCATTATAAAACTCACAAGTGATACTAGTTACAGAATAATCCCGGAGTCAATGGCAATAATAAGGGAAAGGGCATGTTGGTTCATTCCAAACCAACGTTCTACATACATCAGAGTTAGTGGATTCGCAGGGAACCCCATTCTACTGCATAGATACTATAAGGACCAAGTAATACTCTTGGAAGATGGTTGGTTTACACTCATTGTTATCTTCAACACATAAAATAGGTGTGGATTTCTCTATGTTGATTGGTTATTTTTCTTGTTCTAAAATTCAAGTAGCAAAGTTGGTTGAGCAGGAGCTGCAAGATTTACATTTGAAGGAGTTCAATTATGCTCTGGAATATTATGACCCATATGAAAAACTAAAACAAATGATGTGAAAATCTTATGATGGGCGTAAACTAAGATTGGAGGATTTTTTGGCTAGCCTCCAAGACAATTTTGAGGTCAGAGAGAAAAATTATTTCTGGCTTACAATGCGACAAATAAGAGATTTTGAGATAGAGATAAATCTCCCTAAAGAATTAAGGGATGATGGTAAATTGTTAGATCTTACATACAAAGAGAAGGGAATTGATAAGAATCCCCTCTATCCAATAAGATGGTCGGGGAAAGAAGAGATAGATATAGAATTAGGTACTCAAAATGTTATAATGAGGACTAGACAATGGCTAAGTTTGAGGATCAGGCCAAGTGCTTCAAAATGTAAACAAAAAGAATCAACCACGGATAATCCCCAATCAAGGGTACATAGGGAGTATGCCTAGAGAACCCGATCAAGTTCTAGAAAGAACACATCTACCGAAATAGATGAGGTTGTTGGACCTAAGTAAACCACTAAAGAGCTTTTTGAACAGGTTAAGGTATAAATGACAAAGGCTTAATTGTTGAAAAAGGTTGTAGATTTTGGAATAAGGGAGGGGTTAGGAGCCATCCCACTGGTAGAGGTAAATCCCATTAGAGCTTCTATTGGGAAAGTACCAGGAGAGGCCACTAAGGAGGGAGATGATCAAGTAAAGGCGGATGATGGTACATCTATGTCTACTCAACCTCCTCCTGATACTATAGTAGCATCTACTCAGCCTCCACTTACTGCCACAACACATGCTCTAATTTTGACATCCCCAACCACTACAATCTCAGTGACAACACTTGTGTTCACACCAGCTGATATTTTTGCTACAACATCAACAACATTACCTCCATTAGCAATAGTATTAACTCCTGCTATAGAAAAGGCTATCATTCATAACATTAAATCTAATTCTGATTAGGAGGATGAGCATCCTATTGTACAAATGGTACAAAAGAAAATTGAGGAGAGGAAAAGAAATAAGTTTGTTCGACTCAGGAAATAGGCACCAACACATCCTATGGACACAGATAAACATGATTTACCAGCATAGCAACTGGTTGAGGAAGAAGGAGAACAAAATAAGCTCGATGGTGAACACAATGAAAGACTTATTTTGACTACAGAGGACCAAGAGATTTTTTTGAAGGAAATTGCGGTTGGAGGAGAAATGGAAGAAACAAATAAAAATTATAAAGAGTTTGAAATAGAAGTAAGTGGCAGGTAAGGAGAGCTGTACAAACAACAGCAGTTGAATATTGATATCGCTTTTCAAACCAGTCAAGTTCAACTGGGTACATCAACCCAAGATATTCAAATTTTGGAGCAAGAAGAGGAAGAAAGGGATGAAGAAGGAGAGTAGTAAAAGGTACACAAGGTGACTATAGAAATCATACCACATGATGGTGAGAATGATGAGGACATGTTGCAATGGTTAATCTTCACCTTCAAGAAGAAAATGAAAGTGGCACTACCCAAGGTGACACTACAACAAGCAATCACTGAAGAACCAAGGAAAATGAAGAAGGCCAAGACCATACACCTTTTATCTAACACTAGTTCTGGTGAGGTGATTGTTGATGTTGTAGCTCCTGTGCAGCCTAAAAGAGAAGGCTTCCTATAATACTAGGTGTCATAGGTAAAATTGGGTAAATAGACTAAATGCGAAGAGTTGGATACATTAGATCTTTCTACTAGTGTGGTAAGGACCTGAATAGAAAAGGAACACATCTCCCACAAATAGGTTAAACCACAACTAGAACAATATAAGAATCTACAGGTGGAAATGAGCAAGCCACTAGATGTACGAGTGGATGATATCCTACCTTCAACCTCATCACTTCTAGGGGAGATTTGAAAGTGCTTGTTGAATTAAGAAAGGTGGCAACAACTACAAAAGCATGGGCCCAAACTAATGCTTCTAAAATTAACTATTTTTTCATAACACTATGGAGGCATACAAGAAGGCCATATAGATTGGAGGAACTTTAACTTTATTTTCTCAGCAGTGGCAGCAAAATCTCAACATTTCTGAAAAATAGTATCAAATTTTGAATAAGATTTTGAATCTTAGAGAAGATGTCATATTGGGTGAAGATCTCTTGGGACTTCAATTGCTGCTCTGGCATATACCTTGATTATTGAGCAAGTTGTACATGATTACAAAGTGTTGCCTCATGCAGCAACGTTTTTGTAATCCTCACCCAGTCATAGTTTTGTAATAGTTAACTGGAGTTCAAGGCAGAGACTTGCATGTCGACTACGACTCCTTTCTTTTTAGTGCTTAATTTAGATGAATTTATTTCCTAGAAAGTAGGACAAGAAACTCTATAAATTGTAGGTTTTGATTCATTGTTAACAGTCCACAAATTGATGGTTTGAGGCCCACTTAGAGATTTTAGATTACTTTTATGTAGATTGTTATGAATTGGAGTAGTTTTTGTGATATATTCTTTGGTGTTAATACAAGAAGCAACTTATAGATTGCCTGATCTATGTGTATGTGCTATAAATTTTTTCTTTGTAATCTGGTAATGTGTATTGTTTAAAATAAACAACTTATTTTGGTCTTATGTTTTATTTCTTTATGAATTATATTGCGCATGAAAGTGATGTATGAGAATTAATGTGAGAGGACGATATTATGGTGATATTCTTTCCATGAATTTGTGAGGTTGCATGTCTTTGCATGTTTATTGGAGGTCCATTATTGAATGATGGTTTGAATGATATTGATAATTTTTGGATCGTAGGGTGCTAATTGAGTAGTTCATTAAGTTGTTATTGTATTAGATTAATTGTTATTTTCTTGTTTCCCTGATCTATGTTTCGTAGTTTATTTTCAAAGAGAATGTAAATCATAAAATACAAAAAAAAGAAGGTTAAGTTATTGAAATTTATTGGTATCTATTTCAACCAGTAGGTCATTTGACAGGTACAACTAAATCAACCATTGAGTAGCCCATCACCTTCAAGACCCAACTATAGAGACCTTGGAGTAGTTAGTTTCTCAAAATTATTGCTTTTCAGGAGAGGTGGTGAGTGTTCACATAAACTACCTGACTGTTGGTAAGTGTGTCAAACCACTCATCAATAGAAACTGGAGCTAGAAGGAGGGACAAGATACTAATCCCCTCACTTTTCAATTGCACAATTGCACTATGACCTGATATGGTACTCCCAGGAGATGAACTTTTACCATTCACACAACCCAACATCAATTATGAACAAGATGACATCATTTCCCAATTATACACTCTATCTTGGGATAGTAGAAGGAATTATAGTGATTGGTTGTGAGCATGACAAGTCCTAGATAACAAAAGGTAAAGAGGTATATGTATAGAAGTAGAGGCACAAAGGAAACTTCTTGCACAAAGAAACCCCCAACCACCTCCTCCACAACCAAGAAATTGAGGTACTAAGTTGGATCATATATCATCTTTCTCTTCAAAGAGGTTTTACAAAGTTCTTAGGAGTAACTCTTCTCCATCGGACTTAGTAGAGTTAGGACCTATAGCTAGGAAGAAGAAAAATAAAGCTAAGTGATAGCCTTCAACATCCTCACCAGTGCAATCATCCAAACCCAACGTAGAAGACCATTTAATCCCTAGTCCTCAACCTATCTCTACACCTTTCATAACACAACATCCACCATCACCACCTACAATGGTCTACTTCAATCAAGATCACATGCCATTGGGAAATATACTTGGAGGAATACACGACCTACCTAGGAACCTAGACAAATTTTACAGTAAATTCTACTTTGGAGGACCTAGGACTGGAGATGAGCATATTGAAGCATTCAAGGATGCAATGGTTTGTAAACACGTTGAACATCAAGATGTGGTATGTAGACTCTTCCCATATTCACTTGGGGAAAATGAGTATAATTGGTATTTGACTCTACTAGCAAATTCCATCAATGGTTGGGATGTTTTAGAGAAATCTTTTATTGATCAGTTCCAAGTGTATGTTAATCCCAGAACATTGTACCATCAGTTTGCCTCCCTTAAGAAATCACCAAATGAACATTTGACAAATTTTAATACCAAATTTCAAAGGGAATACAAGAGGTTGCAAGATCCTTATCAAGTGACAAGAAATGGAGCAATTGACCCATGGAGCGCTATGTTTATCAAAAAGTGTGTGTCCGAAGATCAAAGGAATACCTTGGTAAAGGTTTATGCGTTGGAAATTAACATGAATCAAGAGTTGAATCAAACACCTTGATAAATTGGATACAACTTTCCCATAGGAGTGAACCAAGGAAATTATAACCAACTCCCTAGGGTACCATCACCTTTACCAAAAGGAGCCCCAATAATAAACTCGGTGCCAATTTATGCACCTCAACCTCAAGCTAGTAAATAGTTTGCTTCTCAAGCTTTAACTTGGCAAAACAATACCAATGCTGCCCCTATCCAAACACAATACGCTGGTTAAGTACATGGGACAAGTCAATAGTTTGGTAATCCCTACACAACAAACCAAGCCCCAACTACAATTCCTGAGAGTCAAGGGTCACACATATCCACTAAAGTAGAAGCATTAAAGCAGGTGATTTCACAATTTACTTCAGATCTAAGTCAACTGAAGATGAATCCTCCAAGAGGGTATAACAAATCCCAAATGTATAATAACGAGCGAGGCTAAAATAATCAAAAATCAAAACCAAAGGTATAACTCCAAGCCACACAATAGACAATGGAACTGTTAGGTGCCGGAGACAACTGAGAGGGGGGGGGTGAATCAGTTGTCTAATAAATTCAAACCAAAAACTTATTAACCAACTTAATGCTTAATACCAGTAAACTAGTTAGGTATGCCAGTAGACAGTGTTAACAGTAAATTGCTATATCGGTAAGAATTTATGCATGAAACATAAACACAAAGTCATCCACAACACATGACACCAATATTTGTACGTGGAAACCCTGTAAGGGGAAAATCCATGGTGGGAAACCTTACCCACAATTAGATGATACTAATGCAAATAGTAAGTGTACAAAGAGGGGTTTGCACATGTAGAAAGGCCAACAACCTAGAGCTCACTGCTCAATCACAAATGGGAGTCACACTGACTACAGTTGGATGGTTAAATCCAATAAGAATGTACTATATAAAATTGCATCTTCATATGCTGAATTCAGTACCGGTGTAATGCTGATATGCTTCTACAAAAACCTAACTTCACCTTCAAATGATGTCTTCATGTATGCCTCTGCTTGATCTTGCATATACCTTCACTCAAATCTTTTTTGCATTCCACACTTGATCTTACAAATAAGATCTTACATTTATACCATACCCTAAGACCAATTTTAGTAGGTCGGCTCTACAAGATATTACAATAAAACATTTTACAAATAATATAATATCCAATGCAATAACCGATAAAACATGTCGGCTTAATTCATTTATAACAATAATAAATCATCTCCATAGCGTGCCATGCTGATCTGGAAAAGATAAACCTGTCGGTGTAACCCTAGATAACCTAGACCTATTTGTCGGTAAAGGCAAATATGCAAATAAGAATATATCAATGATTAGTACTTTAAAATAAAGTGTCCACATGATGTCTTCAACATTACCAAGTGTCTGCCATGTCATTCCAAGTACCAATGAACATTATATCATGTCGGTTGATCATATACTAGTAACTGTTGCACAGATGACTGCTTGCCGGTGAATGTTGCTCGATCTCCAAAGTAGGTGTTGACACCAATGACAAAACCATACCAAAATAGCAACAAACTCCCCCTTTGGCATTGATGGCAACACAAGATGGAAAAACCATCAAAGTGCCAAAATAGAAATGCCAAATACAAAAACCAACAATCTTCATTTCTCCCCCTAGGAGTAACAATACCAATCTTTCAAAAAAAACTTTCTCTTAAAATCTCTTTTTCTTTCAAAAAGGATAATGTGTTTTTCCATAGATATCTCTCCCCCTTTGACATCAAATGCCAAAGTCACAAAAGGTCAAGTTCATACAAAATACCAACCAATTCAATATACCAACTACTCCCCCTGAGAAGTAGCTTCCTCATCGAATACCGAAATAAAAGATTTGTCCATTTAATTCTCCTGGTTGATGACAATCATCAACTGTCTAAGTCACTACCGGTGGTGGTATGACTCCGAGCTGATCTCTAAGATACTCAAAAGTTTCCTAAGGCAAAGGTTTTGTGAAAATATCTGCAAGCTGTTCTTTAGTATTCACATAAAGTAGTTTTATCTCTTTTTCTTCAACTTTTTCCCTTAGAAAATTTAGTTTGATAGAAACATGTTTTGTTTTAGAATGTAATACCAAATTTTTAGATATATCAATTGCTGCAGTGTTATCACAATATATAGTAATAGGTTCCTTGCATTTTACCTTTATGTCTTTCAACATTTTCTTAAGCCAAAGTACCTATGTACAGTTTGTTGCTGCTGTAACATATTCTAATTCTGCTGTTGATAAAGATGTACAACTCTGTTTCTTACTCAACCAAGAAACTAATCTTTTTCCAAGAAAGAATGCTCCTCCAGTGGTGCTTTTTCTATCATCCACATCTCTTGCCCAATTTGCATCTGTATATGCACATAGATCAAAATTTTCATCTTTAGGATACCATAATCCAGGATTTGTTGTGCCTTGTAAGTACCAGAAAATCCTTTTCACTACTGATTCATGATTTTCCTTAGGATTAGTCTGAAATCTAGAAACTATACATACTGCATTCATACTATCAGGTCTGGTTTGTGTCAAATACAGTAAACCTCCTATCATAGATTTGTATCTAGTTGGATTAACAGGTGTAGATTCATCCCTTTGAGATAATTTGTTATTTGTAGTCATAGGTGTGCTTACTGGTTTAGAGTTCTCCATCCCAAATTTCTTAAGTAGTTCTTTCAAGTACTTAGATTGACTAAAAAATATACCTTTATCAATCTGTAAAATCTGCAATCCTAAAAAGAATTTTATTTCTCCAATCATAGACATTTCAAATTCTTGTTGCATTTCAAGAGAAAATTCTTTGCATAATTCATCTTCTCCTCCAAAGATTATATCATCAACAAATACTTCAATAATCAAGATGTCATCATTAGTTACTTTGCAATATAAATTGCTATCTTCATTTCCTTTAGTAAAACCAATCTTTAAAAGATACTTATCCAATCTTGCATACCAAGCTCTTGGGGCTTGTTTTAATCCATACAGATCTTTTCTTAATCTGCAAACCATATCATTGTCATCTGTCAAAGAAAATCCATTAGGTTGTTCAATATAGACTTCCTCATCAAGATCTCCATTCAAAAATGCACATTTAATATCCATTTGATAAACTTTGTAATCCTTGTGAGCTGCAAAAGCCAAGAATAATCTAACTACCTCAATTCTGGCTACCAGTGCAAAGGTTTCATTGTAATCAACTCCTTCTTTCTGAGAATATCCCTTACACACTAGTCTTTCTTTATTTTTGACAACCTTACCATCTTCATTAAGTTTCTTTCTAAATACCCATTTGGTTCCAATTACATTTTTATTTTTAGGCTGGGGAACTAATGTCCAAGTATTATTTTTCTCAATTTGTCCTAATTCTTCTTCCATAGCTTTAATCCAAAATTTATCTTCACATGCCTCATTGATAGTTAATGGTTCAATTTGAGAAATAAGACATACCTCTTCATTTTCCAATCTTCCTCTTGTCATAACTCCTTTAAATTTGCTTCTAATTATTTGATCTTCAGAATGATTCAGTCTTACATACCGGGGTGCCTTAATCTGTTGTTGTTCTTCAATTACTATGGAATGCTCTAATGATACCGGAGTAACTGGATCATCATTATGTACCAGATGGATTTATTGTAGGTTCATTTGTCATAATTTCTATTTCCGATTCAGAGTCTATATATCTTGAAGTCCCTTTGAATTGTTCATCAATCTTTACATTTGTACTCTCAATAATATTTTGTAATCTTTTATTAAAACATCTATATGCCTTTCTCTTAGATGAATAACCAAGAAATATTCCTTCATTACTTCTAGGATCAAACTTGCCAATATACTCATCTCTTCTAATATAACATTTACTTCCAAAAATTCTGAAGTACTTAAGAGTAGGAATATTACCAAACCATAGTTCATGAGGGGTCTTACCAGTTTCACCTTTGATGTGAACTTTGTTGAATGTATAGACAACAGTGCTTACTATCTCTCTCTAGTACACATGTGGTAGATTTGCTTCTGATAACATACTTCTTGCTGCATCCAAGATAGTTCTATTTTTCCTTTCAACAACTCCATTCTATTGTGGTGTCCGAGGTGCTGATAACTGTCTTTTGATTCCATTCGCTTCACAGAATGTATTAAAATCTTTAGATGTGAATTCTCCTCCTTGATCTGATCTTAAACATTTGATTTTCTTACCGGTTTCATTTTCAACCATTGCTTTGAATAGTTTGAACTTCCCAAGTGCTTCTGATTTTTCTTTGACAAAAGTAACCCAACACATTCTAGAATAATCATCAATAATTAGCATGAAATATCTATCACCTTGCAAGCTTTTAGTTCTAGCTGGACCACACAAATCAGTGTGAATTAAATCAAGAGAATTATTGGATTTTTCTGGAATACTTTTGAAACTAGCTCTAACTTGTTTTCCAAATTGACATTCCTTGCAAATTGTATTCTGAGGTTTCACAATTTTAGGTAGATTTCTAACTGCCTTAGAAGTACTGATTTTTACCATGCATTCAAAATTTACATGACATAGTCTTTTATGCCATAACCAACTTTCATCTATATGTGCAATTAAGCATGCCTTTTCACTATTATTCAAATGAAAGATATTACCTATAGTCTGATTACCGGTTGCAATTTCCAAACCAGTTCTATTCATGATTTTGTATTTTCCATTTTTAATTTGTGACTGAAAACCTTTCTCAACTAATTGATCAACACTTAAAAGATTATGTTTTAATCCTTCAACATAGTAGACATTGTCAGTGTTATTTTTACCATCAAGAGATATTGAACCCTTACCTTTGATTGAACAGGCTTTGTCATCTCCAAATCTTACTAAACCTCCATTGTATTCTTGAAAGTTCAAGAATTTACCTTTGTCTCCAGTCATGTGATGTGAGCATCCTGAGTCAATAATCCATTCATCGTTTGATTCAACTTTAGCTGCTAGGGCTTGTTCTACCAGCTGAACAATAGGTGATGGTTGATCTTCTATTATAGCAACAAAGACCCATCCATTGTCTGTTGGATCCTCATCAAAATCATCAGTCACACCTTCATCGGCAATGTCACAAGATTTATCTTTGTTTTTCTTAAATCTGTATCTCTGATATTCAGGATTAGGTTTGTATGTTCTTCTAGCTTCTTCTCTTAGTCTAGCATGTCTATCAAGGCATCTTGAAGCCATATGACCAATCTTATTGTAGTTAAAACATTTAAAGGGTGCTTTACCTTCATACTTACTTCCAATTGGGCCTTTTGGCATTTTTCTTGCAAATAGAGCTTCAAGTTCTTCAAGCTCTTCATTCTCTTTCCTGGTTTCTTCAAGTTCTCTTGCATAAAAGGCTCTCCAGTCTGATTTGTCAAAAGATGGAGTAGATGATGTTGATTCTTTGAAGGCCAAATCAATTTTTATAGTAGCAATAGGACCAAATTCCTCAATTTCAAAAGCTGAAAGTTTTCCAATCAATGTATCCCTAGTTACAGATGTATTAGGCATTGTTCTCAACTCATTCATAGTAGTAACCTTCATTTTATATGCTGGTGGTAAACCTCTTAAGATTTTTGAAACAATCTCATCCTCACTCAAGGTTCCTCCACAACATTTGATACCCAAAACAATTTCATTTACTCTTTCCATAAAAGCAAAAATTCTTTCATCTTCTTCCATTTTCAGATGTTCATACCTAACTCAGAAGCTTTCAAGTTTTGCAATTTTGACTATGGAATCTCCTTCATTCAGTGTTTCCAAATGATCCCAAATAGCTTTACCAGTAGATCTATCTAATAATCCCATGATTTGTTGATCTGATAATGTGCTCAAGAGTGCTTCTCTTGCTTTGCAATCATTTTCTTCATCTTTAGCTAAAGTAGTTGGAGCAGTCTAACCAGCTACAACAGCAATATAACCATTCTTAGTAACTTTCCAGATGTCTTTACCAATGAAATTTAGATGTGTCTCCATTCTGATCTTTCATATCCCATAGTTGGTTCCATCAAGTTTAGGACTATCCTTTCTGAAATAATTAGTAGACATTGGATCTCCTCAAGTTGTTAAACTTCTGCAAAAAGAGGACTAAGATCTGATACCAATTGTTAGGTCCCAGAGACAATTGAGAGGGGGGGGGGGGGGGGTGAATCAGTTGTCTAATAAATCCAAACCAAAAACTTATTAACCAACTTAATGCTTAATATCGGTAAACCAGTTAAGTATGCCGGTAGATAGTGTTAAAAGTAAATTGCCATACTGGTAAGAATTAATGCATGAAACATAAACACAAAGTCATCCACAACACATGACACCAATATTTGCACGTGGAAACCTTGTAAGGAGAAAAACTACGGTGGGAAATCTTACCCACAATCAGATGATACTACTATAGATAGTAAGTGTACAAAGAGGGGTCTGCACATGTAGAAAGGCCAATAGCCTAGAGCTCACTACTCAATCACAAATGGGAGTCACACTGACTATAGTTGGATGGTTAAATCCAATAAGAATGTACTGTACAAAATTGCATCTTCATATGCTGAATTCAGTACCGGTGTAATGCTAATATGCTTCTACAAAAACCTAACTTCACCTTTAGATGATGTCTTCATGTATGCCTCTGCTTGATCTCGCATATACCTTCACTCAAATCTTTTTCGCATTCCACACCTGATCTTACAAATAAGATCTTACATTTATACCATACCCTAAGACCAATTTTAGTAGGTCGGCTCTACAAGATATTACAATAAAACATTTTACAAATAATATAATATCCGATGCAATAACTAATAAAACATGTCAGCTTAATGCATTTATAACAATAATAAATCATCTCCATAGCATGCCATGCTGATCTGGAAAAGAAAAACCTGTCGATGTAACCCTAGATAACCTGGACCTATTTGTCGGTAAAGGCAAATATGCAAATAAAAATATATCAATGATTAGTACTTCAAAATATAGTGTCCACATGATGTCTTTGACATTACCAAGTGTCTTCCATGTCATTCCAGGTAACGGTGAACATTATATCCTACCGGTTGATCATATACCAGTAAATGTTGCACAGATTACTGCTTGCCGGTGAATGTTGCTGGATCTCCAAAGTAGGTGTATTTAGTAGGTGTTGACATCAATAACAAAACCATACCAAAATACCAAGAGGAACATGGGTCCAAACAATGGTGTGGTAAAACATGACCATCCGGATGCAAGAGACAACCATAATAACACACAAAGTGTTAACCTAGTAGATATGAATTTACTAACTTATTGGTGTAGGTTGCACGATACAACATCACATTCAGAAGTCAATTGTGCCCAATTTGAAAAGATGATTAGGATTGCTCAAGTTGATTCTCAACTGATAGGGTTCCCTAATGAGGAACCAGAAAAGGTTAATACAATAATTTTGGTTGACACATTCATCTACAAAGAGTTTCAAGCGGAAGATGAAGGTGAACCATGTGTCTATGATGTGCAATATTTTCAAACCAAGAGTAATTACAACCTTAGAAGTCAAGTCAAAGCACCATTAACAAGACCACCTCCCCCAAGGGGCATATTTATACCTCTTGATGCAAATGCAAGTAACAATCCCCCCCTCCTCAAGATTTTCAAGGAACACATCCTAAACAAGGCCAAGGCCAAGAATACATTATAAAAGCATCTTTTGACGTTACTAGGGAGATGGAGAGGACTACAACAACTATGTCCCTAATGGAGGTATTGAGATATTACCCCAAACAGAAGAAGGCTCTTCTTAAGAAAATGGAACAACTGGAATCTCAGAGCAATGGGGTTAAGATGGCTGACTTGAATGAAGTTAATGCTAATATCAATAGCGATGTTGTTGAAAACCTGCCATTTCTCCTTAGTTTAAAGATATATGGAAAGAATTTACATCACTATTACGTAGATTTGAGTGCCTCTGGGAATGTAATGCCTTATTCAATATGTCAGAAGCTCAATCTCAACCCAATGCATGCAAATAGAAAAGTGGTACAGTTGGACAAGACTGAGGTCAATGTGATTGGAGAATTGAAAGATGTGTATGTTGGCATATGATGAAGCGATGATAATGTATGTTGTCATTGATGTCAATAAGTGGTCAAGTAGGTGAACTAGTATGAACTCATATGAAGATCAGAAGCAATTATGATCGACCAGGATGGAGTGGACTAGTGTTGAGGTTCACTAAGTGTGACTACCGATTGGTAGTCTCAGTTCAGCTCTAGGGTTACCAATTTGTCTTGTGTGGAGAAACCCATGATGTTTTGTGACAAGTTAGTTAAGGAATAAGGATAATGATCAAGATTCCATGTCAGTTGTGTGCATGTGAAGGTTTTCTTTATGGTTCATGCGCACAAAGATTTAACGCATTGAATGCCTACCTCGGGAATGAGCATTTTTCTTAGTGTTGTGTGAAGAGCACGTGATGGATTATTGATTTTCAGATGTGGTGAAGATTGGACAATGTAGAATGTCTTGAGATCTACTTTAGATCATTTAATTCTATGTAATGTGTTTTAACGGTCAGGATTGGATCACTTGTAAGTGTAAACTTGAAATATTTAGGGTTTAGGGTTTATGCTACCGACCTAGTTGTTGTCTATAAGGTCGATGAGTTTTGTTATTGCAGTGGTTGGAAAAAGTTGTATTTGTGTCCGCATGTTGGAGATTTGATACTTGCCAAACCAAAGTGAGGAATCTATAGAGTGTGACTGCAGAAGAGAGGAACTGAAAAGGATCTGCCTTAGCAAGAAGCGTTGTTATCAAATCGGTGTTTTACCTATTGTATTCTACCATTTCAATAGAAGGTAAATCCCTTGACTAGATAGATTTAACAGAATTTGTTAACCAGGTGGCTCAAGGTTATTGAGTTATTTAAATCCGCTAGCGAGGTAACTCCTAACAGGGTTTCAACCATTAACAAGGTATATAGTCATCCCTTAACTAGGTGATCCCTAACAGGATCGGTTCCTAACAGGGCCTTTATATAGCCATCCCTTACCTGGGTGATCCCTAACTAGACTAGGCTCCTAATAGAGCAGACTTCAAAAGAGTTCACAAACTCCTTGTGGGTATTCATTCCCACTGTGGTTTTTCCCATTTGGGTTTCCACGTGAAAAATCTGTGTGTTATGGGTTGTGAGATTTTCATGTGATGATTGTGTGGTTTTGATTAAGTTAGATATGCATGCATTGTTAAATGGTTGTGGTATTATTGGTACAACTCATGCATGATTATATCAGTGAAGTAGTTATCAAGGTTTTAGATCTATTGAATGTTGTCTAAAGTATTTTTGTTTAACCAGTATAGCTATGGTTAAAGTTTAGTGGTGAAGGTAACCGGTCAGCTGTGTTTTGATATGACAAAGTGTTGAAGCAGTTTTTTGTGTGTACTGATTTACCCCCCTCTTAGTACCAGTTAGGACCTTAGTAGTTCATCATTTTTCATCAATTGGTATCATATCTCATCCAGGTCCTTGGTGATATAATCTTAACCGCTTGTGGCAAAAGATTCTATTTTAATGATGAAGAGGGAAGGTCCTAAGTTCAATAGGGACAACTTTAAAATATGGAAGGACAAGATGAAGTTATATATCAAGAGTTTGGGTGCACAAAAATGGAACTATGTTGAGAATGCCTATGTAATCCCCTCTGGCACTCTAAACAATGATAAGAAAAGAGAGATACAAGAAAATGGGTAAGTCATGGAAGCCCTTATTAGCAGCTTGTTTGATGTAGAGTTCATTGATGTACAAGATAAGGACAATCTAAAAGAAGTATGGGACATACTGGAATCTATTTATGGAGGTGATGAACATGTCAAGAAGGATAAAGAAGAAAGCCTTAGAGGAAAGTTTGAAGATATGAGGATGGTTGAAGGAGAGACCATTCAGCAGTATGGCATAAGAATCAAGATAGTGGATGGAGAGATCAAGAGTACTGGTGGAATAATTGATGATGCCACTATTGTCAGTAAACTTTTGAGGTCACTTTTACATGTCTATACAATCAAGGTTACCGCTATTTAGGAGCTAAGGCCTATCAAAAAAACCAAGGTATCTTTAGACTCTATTATTGCAAAGTTGATTGCATATTAATTGAATGGCTATGATGGTAGTGTTCAGAAGACTGAGTCAGCCTTTAGAGCATTTACTTTCTTTGCACCGACTAGGAAAGGAAAAGAGGTTAGTGATAACTCAATGATGAACCATGAGTACCAAACTGGTACTAAGAGGGGGGGTGAATTAGTACAAACACAAATACAATCCAAAACTGGTTTGACAACAAATACCCCAAATGACTGACAAATAGGGATACCGATAAAACAAGTGCAACCGGTAACATCCAGTACAACTCAATCAATCATGAATCGATCACACAATAAGCTACCCTCTTAGCTCAATACTATAGTATCATTATATTCTCATGCATAAATAGGTAAACTTAACCATCAGATCTTCACAATAGTGAGTTCAATATGTTTTATAGACAGACATAAAACATAGAACCTTCATATGCTTAACAAGTAAAACAAAACATCACAAGACAAAAGCATTTCACATGACACACATTTTTTTTATGTGGAAACCCAACTGGGAAAAACCACGGTGGGGATGAATACCCACAAGCTACTTTTTGAACTCTTTAGAAGTCTACTTTGTTAGGAGCCTTGTCTGGTTAAGGACATTACAATAGGTTCTGGTAGGAACCGATCCTATTAGGGATCACCCAGTTAAGGGATACTCAGTTAAGGGTTAAACCCGGTAGGGTCACCTTGTTAGAGGATTTCAAGAACTCAACAACTGAAAGGATCTCCTAAGCTCTATAGCTTCTCAAAACTCATTAGCCTCAAGTTACTCAGTTAAGGGATTTTAGTCAAGCCGGTTAAGACTACCCAATTTAAGGGATTTTGAATCAAGCCAGTTAAGGCTACCCTATTAGGGGATTTTACAACCGTTGAAGCGGTTAGAGATCAACATGTATTACAATGATCTATTAACAACACTCAATGCTAATGCTGATTCATTTAGGCTCCTCTTTACCTTTTGCACATTCACTTTGCAGGTATCACTTCTCTCCTTTGGTCTGGCAAGAATTATGTATCACTTCCCTTGGATACACACTCACAACTTTTTGCCAACAACCTCAAAAAGAAACACAACATTGACCTTATAGGAAACATACAGGTTGGTAGCAAAAACCCTAAACCCTAAACTTGTTAGGTTAAGCAATTCAAACGGTTTGATCCTGATCATTGAATCATACTGCATTAAATGCAACAATCTTGAATCGATCTCAAGACATTCTCCATCGTCCATTATCCAGCAATTTCATGGCGGTTAATAACCCATCATGCGTTATCACCATTTGACAGACTTCACACATTCCTAAGGTAGATAGGAATAGTCATCTTCATGCAAGATCCTTCACGCACACAGAGCTTACGTGGCAACACGATCTGTCCTCCATCATACTGCTAACTCATCACACAAAGATCACCGATTGAGTCACACAAACTTGAGGTACTCCAACTGAAAATCTTGAAATGGAAGCTACCTACCAACTGGTAGTCATACAATGCTTCCATGTACCAGTTCCCATAACTATATGTTGGTTCACCTTGAACAAATATGCCGCTTCACTTTGGCATATAAACCGGTTCATACAAATGTTGGTTCCTTTCTCTCTTCACTTATCAAATTTGTCGATTCACTTATCATATTGACATCAATGACAACATACAATATCATTATGTCTTCATGTCGGTTCACATAATGCCAATAGTTAGTACTAGTTATGAATCTAGCCCAAGCATAGATATGGACAATGAAGAGATTTTGATGGAGTTTGAATCTCTTCTTTCCAAGAGACTTCCAAAAGGCATCAAAAAATACAGAGGTAAGCTTCCTCTGAAGTATTTTTCCTGCAATAAGATAGGACATATAGTTGTTAACTATCCTAACAATGACAATAAGGATAAACCAGAGAGGTTTAGGTAGTATAAAGGAGTAGGTAGGAGAAATTGTCTTGTTGTAGTGGATGGAGGTGTTACCGATGAGGAATCTGAGGATGAAGAGAATGAGGACATAGTGTTTGTGGTTGTCAAGGAAAAGTTGTCTGACCATAAAGCCCTTGTCTCACATAGTGACAAATCTAACGAGTGGATCATTGATACAGGGTGTTCTGACCATATGACCGGTGACCAGAGAAAGTTTCTGTCTCTTGAAGAATATGATGGTGGTTTTGAATGGTTTGGAAATGATGCACCTTGCATGGTGAAAGGAAAAGGATCCATCTCACTAAATGGAAAGAGCAGTGTGCATGATGTCTACTAGGTGGAAGGCCTTAAGCATAATCTTTTGAGTGTTTCTCAACTGAACGACAAAGGACTCATACTGGAATTCAAAGGTGGAGTTTGTAGAATAATTAGAAAAAGTGGTGAACTTATTGCCACTAGTAAGAAGATTAGAGGAAACCTATTTCAGTTGAATGCCAAGATTAGTCAGTGCTTGATGGTGAAATTTGATGACAGTTGGATATGGCATAGGAGACTTTGTCACATAAATTTTGACAATATTGTAAAGGCTAGTAATATCAAGGCAGTAAGAGGATTGCCTTTGTTGAACAAACAGGAAAATGCCTTGTGTCAATAATGCCAACATGGGAAGATGTCTTCCTCAACATTCAAAGGTAAGTCTTTTTCTATGGAGAACTTACTTGATCTAGTGCACACTGATCTATGCAGTTCGATGAAAACTAGAAGCATTCAGTGAAATTGGTACTTCATGATTCTTACTGATGATTGCTCAAGAATGATGTGGGTCACATTCTTGAAAGACAAATCTAAGGCATTCGGAAAGTTCAAAGCCTTTAGGGAATTGGTGGAGAAGGAGAGCGATAGAAGGATAAAATGCCTAATGATCGATTAGGGAGGTGATTTCACTTTTGATGAATTCAATAAGTACTACGAGGAGAATGAGATTAAGAGGCAATTGTCTACCCCAAAGACACCACAATAGAATGACATAGCAGAAAGAAACAACATGATTGTGGTTGAAGTGGCCAGAACTATGTTGATCCAAGGAAATGTTGCTCACACATTTTGAAGAGAAGTGGTGAGCATTGAAGTATATACCATGAACTGGGCACTCATTAAGAAAGGTAAATAAAAAACCCCCTATAAGTACTAGAATGGGAGAACTGCAATGTGAGTTATTTCAAAGTGTTTGGGAGTAAATTCTATATCAGGAGAGGTGAGAACCTAAGTAAGTTTGATGCTAAGTGTGATGAACGAATATTCCTAGGATATTCCACTAAAAGAAAAGCTCTCAAGTGCTACAACAACAGGACTCAAAAAATTGTTGAGAGTATCAATGTCAGGGTTGATGAATCCCTTGAGAAGCTTGAGGAAACCGACAGTGAGCAAATAGAAGATGAGCTGGGTTTACCCTTCAAGGAATTGGTTAAGAAAGAAATAACTAACAAAAACTAGAAAGACCTTAGTGTTTCTATACTGGTAGAAGGTTCCATGGGTGAAGAAGAAGATGAAGAAGAAAAAGAAGAGGAAAAGCAAGTGGAACCTACTATGGTCATTCCTAGGTATGTAAGACTATATCATGATCTGAAGTAGATCATAGGAGACAAAGATGCAAGAATAATTACAAGGAGAAAGGTGAAAGAAAATTCTTGCATGATTTTAGAATTTGAGCCTAAGACCGCTAGAGAGGCACTTACCGATGAAGACTGGATAAAGGCAATGGAAGAGGAGTTAGACCAGATAGAGAGGAATGGAACATGGTCCTTGGTACCCAGACTGAACCACAAGATTGTCAGAGGTACCAAATGGGTCTTTAGTAATAAGCTGAATGAAGAAGGCATAATGGTAAGGAACAAGGAAAGATTTGTATAGAAGGGATATGCTCAGGAAGAAGGAGAAGACTATGGAGAAACCTTTGCCCGAATGACTAGACTGGAAGGTATCTGAATGATACTTGCATTTGCAACATTTAAGGGATTTAAGGTATACCAGATGGATGTGAAGTCTACCTTCTTCAATGGAATCCTGGAGGAAGAAGTGTATATTGAGCAACCATATGGGTTTGCTTTGTCAGAAGATAGTGACATGGTGTGTAGATTACATAAGGCCCTTTATGGATTGAAACAAGCACCGAGGGAATCGTACAAATGATTACACTATTATCTTGTGAAGATAGGATTTCAGAGAACAAGTGAGGACAAAAACATCTACCTGAAATATGAAGGTGTTTAGATTCTGATATGTGAAGTATTTGTAGATGATATAATCTTTAGTGGAGATGATGATATGAGTCATGCGTTTTTAGATGTGATAAAAAAGGAGTTTGAGATGTCTCTGATTGGAGAGAGAAAATTTTTCATTGGTCTACAGATTCAGCAGATGAAAGAGGGTATATTCATTACCCAGTCCATGTATATCAAAGAGGTATTGAAGACCTTTGGCATGGAGGAGAGAAAACCGATTGGAACATCGATGGTCACTGACTGCAAACTAATAAAGGAGGATGATACAACATTGGTGGATGAGAAGAAGTACCGGTAAGTGATCGATAAGTTGCACTATGTGGTGCACAATAGACTGGATATTGCTCATACAGTGGGCATAATGGCCCGTTTTCAGAAGAGTCCAAGAGAATCCCACTTGGTAGTGGTAAAGAGGATTCTTAGATACCTTAAAGGGATAGTTGATTATGGATTGTGGTATCCATACAATGGTGACTTTGATCTCAAAGTGTTTATCGATGTAGATTGGACAGATAATGTGGACGGTCAAAAGAGCATAATTGATGGAGAGTTCTTCCTTGGTGGAAGACTAGTCTCATGGACAAGCAAGAAGAAGAGCTATATTTCCTAGTCTATAGCTAAAGCAGAGTATGTGGTAGCATTTATGAACTGCACTCAGGCAATCTAGATGAAGCATGTACTGAATGGCTTCAAAGTGACTATATCTGAACTAGTGAGTATATTTTGTGATAATACCAGTGCAATAAATATTTCCAAAAATTCGGTATTGCATGCTAGGACCAAGCATATTGAGCTTAAGTATCATTTCTTGAGAGAAAAGGTGCAGAATAAAAAGGTTGTGTTAGAACATGTTTCTGGTAAGGAGCAACTAGTAGACATATTCACTAAGCCCTTACCGAAGACTACATTTATCTATTTGAGAGGTGCATTAGGGGTTTTGCCCCTTCATGAAGTAAATTAAAGATGTGTGCTCCACATCAGTCAGGTACTACCATGTCAAATCTTATAGGATTGATGTGTTGAAGGATGCTACTCCATAGGGGGAACAACATAGTGGAGCCCAAAATCTTGTACCTCCACTTTGGCATTGCTATCAAAGGGGGAGAAGATATATGTTTGAAGATCAATATGCAAAGGGGAGATGAAATAAGTGGTGTGAGAAGTGATTGAGGAAGTGCTGTTAGGTCCAACTAGGAAAGCTAATGTACTGAGAGGCGAGGGGTGAATCAATACTTCAAAACTTTTCTTCAAAAACAATCTTACTGATAAACATAAATTGTGTATAGCTGATCTAACAATATATAAAGCTAAAACATAATCATAGAAATAACATCCATACACATTTCACTCCATAACACAAATATTTTGGTTATGCGGAAACTCTTTGTTAGAGAGAAAAACTGTAGTGGGGATGGCACCCACAACTTCACTACTGCAATAATAAAGGTTGCTCGGTTAGAGCTACATGTTTAGCTATTTTTGACAGCTTACCTTGTTAGGAGTATCAAGATCTTTTAGATCTACCTTGCTAAAGGATTTTACAAACACTTTTACAAAATGTTGTACCTGGTTAAAGGCTTTACAATTTATAGACTTTGTTAGAGTCTTTTAACCTATTAAAGGTTTCTATTACAACTCAAATGATTCAATCAAAAATCTTTACAAAATATCTGCAACTTTACATCTGAAATGTTATAGAAAACTCTATGTTCTTAATATGAAATTACCTTGCTCATAGCATACTCAGTAATTGATAAATCAACTCGGTGACCTCTTCTGTATACTCTATCCCTTAAACTATTTTCTAAGAAACCTTCTTGGTGACCTCTGAATATCTCTGTCACTCTTCTCTTATGATTTTCATTTTCAAATCATCAATCTTCCCTCTCAATGTTAGATACTCATAGCACTCTACATATATAGATCTCTGAGACAGTGATCTTGTTCATACATTGATCATACAAACATGTTTTATCGAATGAATAAACATAGAAATTATTTCATTTGATAAACTCCCTCAAAATCATACAAAATCTTTGAATACAATTTCCTATGTAATAACGGTTCCCTGTTCTCGAATCTTGTAACACATTTCCACATATGTTTCTAGGTACATTGAATCTGTTAACACATTTCCACTTGGTTCAGATTAACTCAGTATACCTTCTTTTCTGCAAAGTAGGCATAGGAACTTTACTCGGTAGGCAGCTCAGTATTACTCATCTCGGTGACTAGCCTTTCTTCTGTAACCGACAGCCTTAGTACTTATCGACTGAATATTTTGGTAGTATTAACCAACTAGAGTATATATGGACATAAAACTAATGACAACTTAGTAAATAATAACAATCTCCCCTTTTGACATTAGTTTGGTATGTTTTGACAAAACTCCTTTCAAAGTCATAACTCAAAATCTATATACTTACAAAATTTGACTAAAATGATAGTATATACATTTGTTCAAATACATACTCCCCTTATCAATATGTTGTACATAACTTGATTTGCATGCTCCTGATGTTCCATGCTCCCCCTATCAATGTCATTTGTACACTCGGTAGATAGGATAAAACTCTAAAAAAACTCTGTACTTTGTATACTCGGTACACTCCCTCTTTTTGACAAACATCAAAACTAGTTACCATTAGGTGAGGGCAGCTGGTCAAAAATAGATTTATACTTGGTACAAGCGTCATTAAGAGCATTGGTACATGCATCCTTGACATTTTACATTAAAGAATTCTGAGCTGTAATATCAGCTAACAGTGAAATCAAACCATCTAAAGTGCTTTCTTCTGTTTGAGTGGATAATTGGGTATCTCGGTTGATCTTCTCTTGAACAGATGATAAATGGGGAATAAATAATGTTTGAAGAGTCATGATATCCATCCTTATTTTGTTCTCTTCATTCCAAAGTTCTAACTATTGAGCCATAAGAGTTTGTAGTTATGTATAAAAATGCTGAATAGAATTGGGCTTGGTAGTCAGGTTATTGGAGAGATCAGTAATCTCTTTTTCAATGACTTCAATATTATGCATGATATCTTCAATAAAGAATGAAAATGTACATAACTTCTGGAATAAATAAATAATGTGCTTGAGTTGAGGGGACAACTCAACAATGAATCTAACAAGCTTGACTTTACCTATAGCAATTGATTTCTGCACTTTTTCAATCATCTTGGCAGTTAGCTCTTTGTCTTTTAATTTGCTAAGGTATTCTGATGTGTCTACTCCTGATGCTTCTAATTGAGTGAGTAGTTCATCTAGTTGTATATGGATGGTAGCATCTTTATTCATAGTAACTTTAGGTAGCATGTCTGTCAATAATGCTTTGACCTTATGAAGTACTCGGTTCTTCTTCTAAATAGATATCTATTTTTCCTGTTCTACTTTGGCTTTACACAACTCTCTGAATTCAATAAGTGCTTGCCCTTTTAGTTTTGAAATGTCAACATTTGGCAACACAATAGGCTTTGATAGATCTATTTTAAAACTGTGCTTCTTTGCTTTCTTCCCTTTGGATGATGATGCCTTCACTAGTTGAATGAGTACAATGGCTTTGGAGGCTTGTTCTTCCTCAGTTTGTTGCTCAGTGGAAGCAACATTTTTATCGGTTCTTGTAGCCTCTAATGTATCCTTTGGTGTTTCCTTGCTTGGGGTCTCAGTGACAACAATTTTAGTGTTTGTAGGTGCTTGAGAAGTTTTCTCAATTGTGGCCTAAGAGATAGATTCACCTGGTGTAGCCTTTGGATCCTCTTTACCTTGTTCTATGTCCTGAGGTTGCTCGGTTGACACTTGTTCAGTTACCGGAGGATAGGACTTAACCTGTTCCAAAACTGATTCACTTGATATCAGTTTGGCATAGGAATTTCCTTCTATCATCTCTTCTTCCTGTGCCTCAGTGTCCATGACATCCTCATCGAGTTGAATAGTTGAAGCAGGATCTTGCTTGGTGATGTCAACTATTTCCACTTCACCTTGAGGCTCTTCAGTCTGAATTCTGAATGTCTTGCCATTTTTCTTTAGTTTCCTTCTCTACTTCAAGATAAAGACCATTCATCATTTTCAAGGCCCTTTTCTTTACTTGAAAATTTGTCTGGTAGTTCTTCAAATGTTTTCTTATATCATCTACTGACATGTTTGGAAAGAGATGTACCAAAACTCTTTCTCTTACCTATTTCTTCGAGTCCATAGCATATTTCCATCTGTTGTCAATATGAGAGTACAGTGCTTTTGGAAGAAAATCAGTTACTTCTAATGGAACTACTCAAAATTTGAGAAGTGTACACACTACTAACTCTTCTATTTTCCTCTTCTCTTCTTTTGTTCGAGAGTCATATTTTACATACCTAAATGATCCAAATCCTCCATATTGTTTCAAATTTGCACAAAAATTGTCAACACTGTGTACATCTTCCTTTGTGCTTTTAACAATCTGAAATTTATTTGCATCTTCAGATTTTGTGTCACTTGACTCCTTATTCAAAATGAGTCTTCTGGTCGAGTTTTTGTAAGTCTTTGTAACTTTAGGCAATTCAACATTTTTCTGCCTCTTATCGGGTGACACTGCAGATGATCTAGTGTTAGGTCACTTAACTAGAGGAGTCGGTGATACCTTAGTAGTATCATGTTTCTTTCTTTTCAAGATTTTTCCCTTTGGCATTTCGGTGCTCAGTGTAATTGTTTCTTCTTGAGCTTCAGATTCTTCCTTGATTGTAGGTTGATCATTTTTCCTACCTACTGGCTTAGTAGGTGTGGAGGTAGAACCTTCTCCAAATTTCTTAGTTAAAAATTTGATCATTTTACTGGCTTTTTTGGTAGCCTTTGGTACTACTATGCTCATTTTTACTTTTTCTTTTACGTCTTCATAGGTACCATACCTAATCTCGGTCAAGTGCCTTGGAAGTGCCAAAAAGGCATCTATCTGTTGTTGAGTAATATCAAAATCAATCTCATAACCCATAGGTGGTAAAGATTGAGTTCTGGGTTCTACTGCATTGACATAATAGTAGTTGGTGTCCACTTCAAAATATATAGCATCCTTATATTTTTCAACTAACTGAGGTGGGATCCTGTACCTATTATGCATCTTTTCTTGAAATTTGTTAAAGTAATCATCCATTATATCATTGAAGTTATCACCTAGCAGATTGATAAAGTCATTTATTTGATGGGTGATTGGTCGGTGTAATTCCCATATGATGTTACCGACTGAAGGGAAGAACTTGTGAAAATAGAAGAACATACATACTAAGAGTGACCCAAACTTTAGTGTGTTAGTAGTGTTATTCTTCTTAGGTTTCCTTATTGTGTTGAGATTTTCAAAAAGATTCTTCAACAATACTTCACATAAATCAACTTTCATACCCTTTCTCACAATTTTATAGGCCAAATCTACAGTTGTACATGGTTCATTGTTTTCTCTTGCTGATTGAAAGAAACAATAACCTATGACTCTAATTGCAAACTTTAGCTCTGCATCTGTTACATTATTCAACTTAAGACCTCTACAATCAAACTCAACTCTAGTTAAAGTTATCAATTCCTTCTGTGAAATCATCTTCTGTGCTCGGGCATGGTCGAATATAGGGTATCCAGCTATTATGTGAATAATCTCCTTGGTGATTTTGAATGGTTACTCCTCTAACCACATAAAGTCATCATGCACTCTGCTCAAGACAAATTTGACCCATTGGGGTTTGGAAACTCGAGGATAGGTTAGGGCTTCGATCAATCCCTTAACTTTGATATGCTCATACTTACTATCCAGGATTCCATCAGTGCATAATTCATCATACATGTCCTTAATTTCGGTATGGCCTAGCTCTTCAACATGACACTTAGTATAAAATCTGACATCTTCAATCAATAGAACCCTATCTGGAATAAGAGAGAATGCAATTTTCTCATCAAGTTCAGATGGCACTTTGGGAGGTAAGGAATACTTTAGTGAGGGATTCTCAATAATCTCAACTACAAAAGGTTTTTGCATCTTGGGAGCCATTTCAAACTTGGATTTCTACTAATGAAATAGCTTAGGATTTCAACTTAACCAAAAAACACTTTTGACTTAGTAAATATAATGCAAATATTCACAACTGATATTGACCGGTTAACTTGCTTGAAAATGTGTTTAAGATTGTTGTGAAAATACCTTGAAATTCCCTCGGGAAATGTTTTATCACCTTTGATTAACTTAACTCTACTCTTGAAAACTAGTAAGTGTAAAATGACTGCACAAAGAACTTTTAAATACACCCTTTGCCTTATCGGGCTTCATACAGTTAGGTAAGATAAGCATTAAATGCACTCAGTTCCACTAAACTGATTATCTTCCTTCTATGCATTTACTAACTAGACAGGTTTCCTGCACTTACCGACTTCTCTAGTACTTCAAAAGACTAGATAGTATTTAAAAATGTTATTACATCTTAGGTATGCAGATTTTGGAATTATGTTCATGATTAAATAGGAACTGTTAGGATCTAACCTTGAGAAAATGCAGTCCCTTCATACCTTTAATGATTAATTGGAATTAGACGCACCTAACTTAGTAGGTAAGGTGCTTTCTTCATTAGTTGACCCATTTTCCTTCTTTTTCTAGTTTTTTTGTAATTTGCTTCTTATTTCCTTAGTATCTTCTCTAGGTTGACCTCTCTAATATTCAGCCAAGTGTCCAACTTTGTGACAATGAAAACATGCCATTCTAGGATTTCTCCATGATCTCTGGTTGTTCATTCCAAACCTTATCATGTAGTTGGAACTTATATGTCCATATCTTCCACAACATTCACACCATATCCTTTTATTGTAATCCCATGGTACTGCAGTATATTACCAGTTAATATCTGTGTGAGTTCGGTAGCTTCTAGAATTTGCTCGATGTGAAGACCACATATAGTTTTTCTACTTAAACCAACACTTCTCGGTATTGTGTCCATATCTATTGCAGTTTTTGCAAAACCCCTTGAATTTTGCCTTCTGATAATTGCTAAAAGACTTTGTCCTACATTGATTAGATGTGTGACCATACTTATTGCAATTGTAACAATAACCATCAGACCTAGTGACATTTGGTTGCTTACCTTTTCTGATTTGGCACATGTTGGCAGTATGTCCTTGTTTTCCACAATAATTGCAAATAGGCTTCTTGCCTTTCATCTTGTCTTTGTTTCCAGCCTTCTTTGATGATTCTCCTTTCTCGATGGTATTGATTCCTTTGTTGGTAGAGTTGTTTCTTTTGTAACTGAGTCCGGCAAATTTGTTGGGTGATCTTATGTTTAGTTGCTCATCCAACATTCTTGACACTTCATAACTTTTCTTTAGTGTTTCTTTTGACTTCTTTTCTGCTTCAAGTTCATCGGTCCATCTTGATAATTCAAATTTCAATGCTTGATTCTCATTTTCTTTCAGATTTGCTTCATGATGTTCAAAACCTAATTGATCAGATAGATTATGTTGAATTCCAGTCATCCTTGTGATTTCATCATTCTTTTCACACACCAATGCTTCTAGCTATTATTTTTCTCTTTCTATATCTCTTATGTTATCTTTAGCTATTCTCAATGCATCAAGATTTTTAGTCATCTGTGTGCTGAAGTACTCATGTTCCCTTTTCATTTCTTTTAGCTGATCATTCAGTGCTTTGTTCTTTTCTTTCAATTCTACAATCATTTCTTCAGACTCTTCTAATATGTTGTTCTCAGATGATGTCTCAATTTTTTCGACCAACTCTTGTGAGTCTTGTAAATCATGAGAAAATATTCTTTTGACTTTTAGTGATTTTTGCATTTGTCTCTGCATGTCTGCAATCACTTGATTAGCATGATCCAATTCTTCTTGAAGATTCACAATTCAGTGTGATTGTTTATAGCCTTCCATTGATAGGATCTTTCTCTTTAGGCTATAAAACCCTTTTCCAAGAGTAGTGCTCTGATACCAATTGTTAGGTCCAAATAGGAAAGCTAATGTACTAAGAGGGGAGGGGTGAATCAGTACTTCAAAACTTTTCTTCAAAAATGATCTTACTAATAAACATAAACTATGTATAGCTGATCTCATAATATATAAAGCTAAAATATAATCATAGAAATAACATCCATACACATTTCACTCCATAACACAAATATTTTGGTTACGTAGAAACTCTTTGTTAGAGAGAAAAATTGTGGTGGGGATGGCACCCACAACTTCACTATGGCAATAATAAAGGTTGCTCGGTTAGAGCTACATGTTTAGCTATTTTTGATAGCTTACCCTGTTAGGAGTATCAAGATCTTTTAAATATACCTTCCTAAAGGATTTTGCAAACACTTTTACAAAATGTTGTACCTGGTTAAAGGCTTTACAATTTATAGACTTTGTTAGAGTCTTTTACCTTGTTAAAGGTTTCTATTATAACTCAAATTATTCAATCAAAAATCTTTACAAAATATCTACAACTTTACATCTGAAATGTTATAGCAAACTCTATGTGCTTAATATGAAATTATGTTTGCTCATAGCATACCTCAGTAATTGATAAATCAACTTGGTACCCTCTTATGTATACTCTGTCCCTTAAACTATTTTCTAAAAAACCTTCTCAGTGACCTCTGAATATCTCTATCACTCTTCTCTTATGATTTTCATTTTTAAATCATCAATCTTCCCTCTCAATGTTAGATAATCAAATCACTCTGCATATATAGATCTCTGAGACGGTGATCTTGTTCATAAATTGATCATACAAACATTTTTATCGAATGCATAAACATAGAAATTATTTCATTGGATAAACTCCCTCAAAATCATATAAAATCTTTGAATACAATTTCCTATGTAGTAATGGTTCCCTATTCTCGAATCTTGTAACATGTTTTCATATATGTGTCTAGGTTCATTGAATCTGGTAACACATTTCCACTTAGTTCAGATTAACTTGGTATACCTTCTTTGCTGCTCGGTAGGCATAGGAACTTTACTTGGTAGGTAGCTCGGTATTACTCATCTCAGTGACTAGCCTTTCTTCTGTAACCGACAACCTTAGTACTTACCGACTGAATATTTTAGTAGTATTAATCGACTAGAGTATATAGGATGACTTTGGACATAAACTAATGACAACTTATTAAATAATAACAAGTGCACACTAACCAGTCCAGGTGGTGGTGGTGATCATTTAAGTTGAACCGGTATATGTTATTGAGAATGGTGTATATACTAAGCAATGATACACTGAGTATTGCCATCAATGCCAAAGGGGGAGATTGTTGGCATATGATGAAGCAGTGATAATGTATGTTGTCATTGATGTCAATAAGTGCTCAAGCAGGTGAACTAGTATGAATTGGTATGAAGATCTGAAGTGGTTATGGTCAACTGGGATGGAGTGGACCAGTGTCGGGGTTCACTAAGTGTGACTACCGATTGGTAGTCTCAATTCAATTCTAGGGTTACTGGTTTGGCTTGTGCGGTGCAACCGATGGTGTTTTGTGACCATTTAGTTAAGGAATAAGGATAAGGATCGAGATTCCATGTTAGTTGTGTGCATGTGAAGGATTTCTTTGTGGTTCTTGCACGTGAAGATTGAATGCATTGAATGCCTACCTTAGGAATGAGCATTTTTCTTAGTGGTATGTGAAGAGTGTGTGATGGGTTATTGATTTTTAGATGTGGTGAAGATTGGACAATGCAGAATGTCTTGAGATCTATTTTAGATTGTTCCATTCTATGTAATGTGTTTGGACGGTCAGAATTGGACTGCTTGTAAGTGTAAAGTTGAAATTTTTTTAGGGTTTAGGGTTTATGCTACTAACCTAGTTGTTGTCTATAAGGTCGATGAGTTTTGTTATTACAATGGTAGGAAAAAGTTGTATTTGTATCCACGTGTTGGAGATTTGATACTTGCTGAACTAGAGTGAGGAATCTACAGAGTATGATTGCAGAAGAGAGGAACTGAAAAGGATCTACCTTAGCAAGAAGTGTTGTTATCAAATGAGTGTTTTACCTATTGTCTTCTAACCATTTCAATAGAAGGTAAATCCATTGACCAGGTAGCTTTAACAAGCTTTTTTGTAAATCCTCTAACCAAGTGGCTCAAGGTTATTGAGTTATTTAAATCCTCTAGCAAGGTAACTCCTAAAAGGGTTTCAACCTTTAACAAGTTGTATAGCCATCCCTTAACCGAGTGATCCCTAACAAGATTGGTTCCTAACTAGACCTTTATTGTAAAGTCTTTAACTGGATTAAGCTCCTAATAGAGTGGACTTCAAAAGAGTTCACAAATAGCTTGTGGGTATTCATTCCTACCGTGTTTTTTCCCATTTGGGTTTCCACATGAAAAATCTATGTTATGGGTTCTGAGATTTTCATGTGATGATTGTGTGGTTTTGATTAAGTTAGATATTTATGCATTGTTGAATGGTTGTGGTATTATTGGTACAACTCATGCATGATTATATCAGTGAAGTAGTTATCAACATTTGAGATCTATTGAATGTTGTCTAAAGTATTTTTGTTTAACTAGTATAGCTATGGTTAAAGTTCAGTGGTGAAGACAATCGATCAGTTGTATTTTGATATGACAAAGTGTTGAGGCAATTTTTTGTGTGTATTGATTCACCCCCCCCTCTCAGTACCGTTTAGGACCTTAATAGTTCATCATTATTCCTTAGTGTATATCCAGTTGTGTGTCGATCTATGCATATCCCATTACATTGACATCCAAGTAGTTGATATTTCAGAGGTATATGGGATACTTCTCAGTAGAGATTGGTCAAAAAATTTGGGAGGTTACTTCTCAACCTATTTTACATATTTAAAGGAGTGAGTAACTAGATCCAAATTGATAGTGAACCCATGTTGAAGAAGTTGGTCATAGATAATGGAGCTCCCAATGAAGTGGCATATGTTGAAGTGAGTCTAGGAGTTTATAGAGTAAATGAAATTCTCACTTTATCTGAACTTATAGTTCCCCAGTCCCACCAAGTTGATGTGGTAGAGCATATGTGGAGGATTAAGGATTTTATTGCAGGAATGAAACAAGGGATGTTCCTGTTAGGAGATGATGTCAAATTGCAATATTTGTTACTCCCACAATGGTGTAGGATACATCATCAAGCACATTCAGAGATGTCCTGTATCCCTTCCCAAAATTAAGTTATGAAGTTGATGAGACTTCTCCCTTGTGAAGATACTTATTATGTTATCAAAGTGGAAGAAATTGAAGTTCCAAACCCTGAGAGAGTAATGCTCCAAAGAGAGAATGTTATAATAGAAACTTCTGAACAAGAGTAATGCAAGAAAGAGAGCCTTATAGTTGACATTGGTAAGAAAGGGAATGAGGAGACTCCACCCAAGAAGGAGAATGATGAAACTCAATCTTTTGTGTAGCTGCAAGTAGACCAGTACACTCCTAATATGGTTGAAGTACTCCTAAAACATGTAAATGAACAACCTCAGATACTAGAAGGCATTGAATTCAAGGAAAAACAACTACTTTCAGAAACTAATCCTCCTCCACTGATCATTGAACTTAAACCAAAGACTGTAAATAAATTGAAGGATGAAATCTGGTTTCTAAAGTTTGATGATTCTAGATCCAAGAAAGGTAGTGGAGTAGGAGTTGAGTTAACCAGTCCCAAACGGAAGACCTTTCCTGTGTGTGTGAAAAGTGGACCTGTATCTGTATCTGGAATACACAACACTTCAATTAAGTCATTACATGTATGGTTAGTAAATCAATAATCAATGAATAATAAACCATTACAAAGTGACTCATTGCCTTCTAGTAGATGTGAGTTTATATTGTTCTCAGATTGCTAAGGTATCCAGTGACTAGACAACACCTAAATGAAGGATTTTTAAATCTATATGAGCATGAATATGAGATAAATATGCAAGATTAATCTAACATGATTTAAGCAATATATGAATATTTAAGCTAAATGATTTAAGCAATATGAAGTATCTAATATAAAATATCTCAATGCAAATTATCAATGAACCTATAGCAAAAACAACATAATAACAATATATTCTCTAGGATTTTTGAATGAGAGATGAGAGCCTGAATTTATAGAAAATTCAAAAAGAAACCAACAGCTGAGATCAAATGATGATGAGCGGTCAAGATTTTCCAAGAGGAAGCACAATCTAGGTGAATTGATGTGATTGGATGCTTTTCTCAGTTTTAAAGGAAATTGAACTAAATTTAAGATAAAATCAGGAAAAAATTGATTTATTCTCTATTTCATTCAATTTTAAGATTTAATTGTTTTATTTGCTTTCTCTGAGATTAATTATCAATTTTTAATTTTTTTTCAAGATTATCTCCAATTGATTTCTTTTCTCAATTTTTAATTCTTTCTTGGTCAATTAATTCCTTTTTTTGATTTATTTCCTTTTTTGAAGATTTGATGGCAAATTGATTTATTTTATTAAATGTGCTAGGATATTTAATAAAGATAAATAGGATAATTTTTTTAAAATTATTTACTTAGAATGATCAATTAATTAAATAAAAATTTAATTAATATTTGTTGATTAATTTTGCCGAGTGACATTGATGATTCTAGAAATTAATTGTGTGCTCAAGATTTATTTAATTGCCTTTGGTTAGGACATTGGTGACGTTGTCGAGATTAGGGGCCCATGGTTTAGATGACCATTTTTAGGGTATTACATTTGCCCCTCTTTGAATTAATGTGTGAGCAATGTGTTGGTTCAAAGAATAGTTGATGTCTAGGAGATACCAGTTTTGAACTTGATTGATCACGGACTAGATGAAAAGCGAGGTGTTTAGCTTGATTTGAAGCGATGAAGTTGAACAGAGTTGATTAAAGCGACACCGATCCTGAACTTTATTGAACTTAGGAACGATAGAAAACAAAGGATAATGAACTTGAACTTGATTGATCAAGAAGCGGATCTTACTGATCTAGAACTTGATTGATCTAGACACAGTGAGTGAAGATAAAAACTGATCTTGAACTTGATTGATCAAGATACGATGAGCGAAGATAAACTATCCAGCTTGATTCAATGTGATGAAACTGAACACCTGCTTAGATTGACTGTGATCAAAGATAATCTTTAAACCCTTGATTTAGTTTAAACGAATAATTAGCTTAATAAAAAGTGATGAAACTGATTAATGTTAAGAGATTGATTCAGATGAAGACAATATCAGCTTGATATGAAGTGATGAAACTGATATGCCCCTAGAGATTGATTTTATTCAGATGATCGAGAAATCTCAACTTGATATAAAGCAATGAAGTTGAGATGCCCCTAGTGATAAGAATTTTATTGATTTTCTTTAGTTAAAAAAATATATTTGCTCAACTTTCGATGGAGATTTGAAAATTTTCTCGACATTTGAAGATGTGAGGTCATAAGGTTACGAGTATGCCCCCTCAGGAGCGAAATCGAAAGATAGCAATGATAAGTTGTTTTGAGCACAAATTGATTTAGAGGAATTTTTGAAAAATTTGCATTGATTGATAAGAAATTGAGTGCAAAGTTGATTTGTAGAAATTAAATTGAGATTCAGCATTGATTCATGAGAAATTGAGCACAATTAGAAGAGAGAATGAGATTTTGATGAAAAGTGCTAAGTGGTCCAAATTTTGTGAAATTAACTAGCAAAATGATCTCAAATTTTGATTTCGATCTCAAAAATGGAGTCAGAACAAGCAAATTAGCTAAGGGTACAATTTTCATGTCCATCGGAGCAAGTTGAAAAATTAGGGTTTTGGCTATATAAGGGGTAAAAGTGTCATTTTCAATTCATTTTAACCCTCCAAGTTTGAAAAGTCAAAAATCCTTATGCGAAGAAAATGGTGGTCCCTACTTATGAGCATCGATTCGAGCACTAGAGATGAATAATTGACCTCGACATTATGAGCCAGCAGTAAGTGATCAATCTTAAGCCTCTTTATGTTCTCAATTTTGAATTTTTTTGTTCCTTTTTCAAGTTTTAGCATGTTTGAAGTCGCTCAATCTCGTTTTGTCATGCGAGACAAGATTCTATCTCGTACGACAAACTGCTAAGTTTTATTTTGTCATTTGAGGCCATTAGTTTTGTCATTCAGACCCCACCCTTATGTCATATGACAACCTTCATAAAAGACCATTTTGTCATCCTAAGTCTAATATTTTGTTGTATGGGAGTATTTTGTCATACGAGGCCTAATCCTGACTCGTATGAGTTGCTTTCCTTCTGTGTTTTTTTTTTGGGAAATAGTGAGTATTTTTTAATGTCTAAACTTGAAATTTTGATTTTGCAATTGGCATAGTTGGATTTGCATGATGTTTTGCTTTTCTTGTAGGCTTATTCAGAATGTTTTTTGATACTTCGTTGATTGATTTTGCAGGTTTGATTGCCGCATGTGAACTTCAGATGTGTTTATCCACCTACCATGACATTAGTGCGGCAGTTATCAGAGGTTGATCAGGCTCATATTGATTTGTGCGGCTTGACACATCTTCTAGGGTTACCAGACATCCGTGTGAATCATGGAATGCTCACAACATTGGTTGAGCAATTCCATTACAAGCATAATACCTTCCATTTGCCAGTTGGGGAGATGAATATCACTCCCAAGGATGTATATAGGATCCCCCGTATCCCTTTTTCTAGGGATAAGGTGGATTATGATGCAGCACACCTTCCCGGATTACAAGCAGTTTGGCATGTCTTCAGGGATCCTGATATATTGACATGTTCCATTAGTTGGGACATCATGATGAGCAGATATAGTGAGGACTTTCCTCTGCCTTGTGTCCTAGTAGGTTTTATTGGCTACTTTCTGATGCCAGATAGGCGACAATAGGGATTCCAGTATGGTTGGGGCAGGATGCTGGAGAGATTGATAGAGACCCCTTAGAGGATTGGATGGGGTTCATGCATATTAGCCCACATGTATTGTGAGATGCATGAGATAGTGTATAGGGAGGGAAAGAGCATGGCCACAGGTGTGTTGATTTTATAGGTTTGGGCTTGGGAGCACCTCCCAGTTTGTCGACCTATTGTAGATGTTAGCAGAGAGCTGGGGTAGACACTTATATATAGGTATGCAAGCTATGTTACGCAGCCCCATCTAGGGAAGATCAATTTTTGGTGATGATAGCTAGATGACCTTATAGTCATGATATAGAGACCATACAGGGGCCTAGAGCCATGGGATGACTGGTGGCTAGTATGCATAGATCTTTTTTGTGACATGCCCTCTTATTGGTAGATCATAGACTATGGTAGAGCGATTTGTAGTATCTTGAGTGATGAGGCAATATGGTAGGCCTCAGGGGATCTCATAGGAGTACATAGCATATGCGAGATATGCTGATGAGGAGAGGAAGGGATGGTCATCGAGGTTGTCCTATGCCTTGAGTATGCAGGAGATAACTGGTTTACAATGCCTTAGATGGGATTACATGGATGTTGTTGCAGATGTGGGGGTATTTCCCCAATATAGGGATTGGTTCCAACAACATCCATTCCCTAGGTTGACAGATCCAGTTGAGAAGGATCCTCATATTGAGGAGATTGACGATGATGCCCCCACATAGGGATAGGGATAGAGATAGGGACAAGGATAGAGAGCCGAGGCTCCAAGGTGGACAGGTAGCGATCTTGGTGCTAGTAGCAGTAGGGTTCTAGCTGGAGTTGGACAAAAGAGGGATGAGGGCGGATCCCTAGGGAGTATAGGCATGAGATTGGGTGGAGTTGAGGAGGAGTGAGCAGCACCGAGATATGTCCAACAGCGGAGGGAGGAGCTGGGTGGAGGTGGAGGTGGAGGTGGAGGTGGGGGTGGAGAACCTACGAGAGAGCAGGGGACTGATGCAGGATGGTCGATGAGAGCATGTCTTGTGGAGCTACAGTCACAGTTGATAGTGGCTTAGACTCAGCGGGTAGAGTGAGACCGATAGATAGTAGATCTTAGGGTTGAGCGCGATCGTCAGATTGTAGAGAAGAGAATAGAGACGAGAGCAGAGATAGAGGCTTTGTAGTAGGAGGTCCTTCACTAGATGAGTAGGGTGGCTTATTATGTTGCAGTGTACAACGTAGAAGTTCCAGTTACGGAGCAGGTTATCCCCTACTCATAGTACATGGCACGGTCAGAGGGATCTCATGCACCTCGTCAGGATCTCGGTCAGCAAGCTCCACCTCCTCCACTAGGTGATGAGGGAGAGGCTGAGAACTAGATAGTCTTTTTTTGTAGCTCGGATATTTTTTGTAGACACACCCATTTTTTGTAGCCATATGATTCTTTCTCCCATGGGAGTTTGTACATGTCATTTGACATCATTTTTTACTCTAAGACTTGATACGATATAAATATACGAGATCTGATTTGACTTCATTGTAGTTGTGTTGATTCGATTATGAGATGTTTTCTATATGTTGTAATCTATATGTATGCATTTCTTTTTAGTATGTAATGAATGACTGCAAATGGAATATGGATGTTTATTTTTGTTTCTTTTTATGCAAATAAATGATGATGCAAATAAATGAGGAGAATGGGTAACTAGTAATGCAAATGTTTATTTTTCTTCATGCAATAATATGAATGCAAATAAGTATAAAATGAAATGTATGGGTCTATAGAAGATGCTCATGTATGTAGCTAACATCTCAATACACAAGTACTCGATCAGAGAAATGATGATGAAAAAGAGACCACTTAGCTAAGAAATGATGATGCTTCCAACTCTCATTCAGAAGATAAAGAGATCATTGTTACCATACCAAAATCACTCTAAATTCACGAGATGCAAAATGAAATGCAAAATGAGATGCAACCGAAATCTAGTCACTAGATTTGAAAAGCTTAATTTTCATCATTGAGCATTTTACAAACATAGCAGGTAGATTAGATTTCCTTTATTTTCATGTGAAATATTAATTATCTTGTCTGCAATGACCCTTTTTTCATTCATATCCTTGGACAGATGTCACAGGGACCTAGATTACATCATAAAGAAATTCCCTCAAAATAGACAAAGAAATGATGGGAACCTCCCTGTAGCATACAAATAAGTGGAGTCGAGGTATGTGTGGTGATTTCACTTTAATGTGAAGGCACTTATCACAGACACCCAGCTAATTAGATGTTTTCAGATCATCAGAATCATTCCTACAAGCAGAAAACAAAGAAAATATTATTCCCCCAATCCTTGCTCCTCTTAGTCAAGATAGACTTCTTTGAGTTACTCAGAGGGATAATAATTGAAAACCAATATAAAAGACAACACACAAAGAAAATTTCATGCATATCTCAAACAATTTAGTGATTGTTTTCAATTTTGTTTTGCTTGTGTTCTCAGTGATAAAACTCTTCAGTAGTCAGGAGACAGGTAACTGAATTGGAGTGGATGACTAGGTTTCACTGATGTAAAGATGACTTGGTTGATACTACTTAGGACATGTAAATTGCTCAGCTGATTACCCTAAGACTAGGACAGTGATCGATTTCAAGCCATAAGGGTTCTAAAAGAACCAGGATGTCATGAAAGTGACTAAAAGATATGTACAAGCGAAATCAAAGATGCATGAAAGCAGGAATGCCAACATTGTGTTGATAGATGGAGCGCTTGAGTACAAGAGGCGCCTATTTGCCAAGTTTTTACTTGCTTGGGAGAGATGCATTTTTTTCTTACCAAGGTGCCTGTTTACTAGGTTTTCACCAAGGCATTTTCTTGCTTTTTCCCTTTTTTTCTTTTTCTTTTTTTTTTTTTTTCGGGGGATTTCTTCAGGTCTTTTTCTGATATTTAGGATTTCTTCAGGACATTTTATGATTTTTATAGTTTCTTTAGGACATTTTATGATTTTTATAATTTATTCAGGATATTTTATGAATTTTAGAATTTCTTCAGGACTTATTATGATTTTTAGGATTTTGATGTTTGCCCCTAGTGTCTAACAAGGAAAAAGGGATTTTGAGTACATGAATGGATAAGCGAATGATGGTGGACGCTTTCAAGGAATATCTCACAATGTTAATCCAAGAACAAGGTCTAGATATATCAATGTAAACTAGGGATTTTAACAATGTAAAGCAAGCATATAGCACAGTGAAGCCATATGGTCCAAAGAAGTGGCCATGTCAAGAGGTTTGTGGAAAGCATGTTTTTGCATTTTGTCCATAGTGTTGAGAAAGATCAAGGGATAGATTTGGATAGGAGGTAGATATGATAAGAAAGATCAAAAGGGAGTAATGAAGGATGTAAGCAAGAAATGGAGAGGAGCTAAAGGGTGTGGATCAACTGTAGTATATAGGACACATGCAAAACCTGTAAAGATCCTTAACCTTGTCAAGATCGAAGGTGGAAAAGGGATATGAATGTAGATAGAGCGAATGAGGGATAATGGAGGATGAAGGATAATAGATGGATGTACATGGATAGAACTTTCCCCCAATGTAAAGTGCAAAAGGATAATGGATTTTGCATGACACCTATTTTCTAGGTTTTCATCATGGTACTTGCCCAAGGTGCCACAAGAAGTGGTTTTCACTCGTGGACAAAATTATTTCTCTTTACTTTTTTTTTCTGATTTTGTTTTATTCACTTTTTCATCATTTTTTTTCTTTTTCTTTTTTGGAAGATAATGAAGGCATGATAGGGGATGGAAGAAGGAACCCAATGTCTCACTGCTTTGGATGGTACCCTTAGAATATGAGTTGCAATAGACCATGGCTATGAAGTTATGCTCAAAGATGTTGGCAGGATAATGAAATGAAACTATGGCAAGGATTTATGCAAAGGATTTGATAAGAGGGATGGAAGGGTGAAAAAGAGGTGTGGGATAATGGATGGGATGTTGGAAGAATTGTATATGGATAGATGGAAATGCTGGAAAGATCAACATTGGCACACGCCTTAAGGGATGGTGGACATATGGAAGAGAAGTGAATCTCAGATTTTGAGATTTGGATGGAGGAAAGGTTACAGATTTTGGGGCATAAGAACCCAAAATGGATGAAGGAGGTGATGGAGGAATAGACTTAGAAGGTTTGGATGGAGGAACAACAATTTTGGATGCCAATTTTGATTTTTCTTTAGACGGTTGTGCTTCAAGCAGCCGCTTAGGGATCCACATGGTTTTTGATTTTTCATGCTTTTGTAGTTCCTTAGAGTGCATTGCTTGTACAAGTTCCTTAGGAGCCCATATAACTTTTGAATTTTCTTCTTTCTTTGTGGGCCTTTGTGGCTTATTGTATTTTTCTTTTTCCTTTTGGATCATATCTTTCTTTGTTTTGACATGTCAATTAGATGGGACATGTTGATCCTTAGATACATGTGGATTAGTTGACTTATGACTTTTATGCTTGGCATCCAAATTGCTTGGAGGATGAAAAGAAAGTATGTATGGATAGGAATGATATGGAGGTATTTTAGATGGATGGAAGGTACTCAAAGATGTGTGCCTTTGTTGATCCCGCCTAAGGGATGGAGCGATATAGGGACCTAGAATGGATGGAAGTGATGATGGGGAAAGCGTATATTTAGATTTAATTAGAGAAATGTAGGATTTATGAGACATACCAACATCTTGAGAAATGTCCCTAAGGCCATGACCTTTAACATTTTCTTTAATATGGAGGGGTTCTTTCTTGTGGAGATTTACCTCTTTGCCTTTATAAATATTTTGACCTGTAGGATACACTTTTCTTTGGAAAGAAGGTGCGAGTCCATTATGAGATGGAGGTGGAATGTAGGGAATGATAGGATCATGAGAGGGATTTGTAGGCATGATGGATCCTTGAGGTGAATATGGAGGATTATGACAAGGAGATGAAGGGATACTTTGATCTTGACATGGAAGAGGACCATTAGATAGAGTGGAAGGGTGTTTGACTCTTCATTTTGAATAGGACCATTTGAAAAGGTGGAAGAGGAATCATGATCCTAATTAGGAAGTAGATTAGGAATGAGATTTGGAAGGATTCTTTTCTCTTGAGATGGAAGGAGTTCATCCTGGAGGAAATGGAAAGGTATAAGGGGATCATCATGAGATTCTAGGGAAACAAAATCTTTTTCAATCATTAGATGGGATTGAGGAGTTTTGGTGTCTTGATCTTGCTTTATGATAGGACGTGTTTCTTCATTTTTCAGATTATCTTCTTGACATGGAGTCATTTCTAAGGAAGGGATAGGATTTTTCATAGGCGTAGGGGATTCTTGGAAGATCTCCATATTTTGGCATGATGGGGAAGCATTTTGAGTGGGACTCTCTAGAGTGGGTACATTTGGAATTGAAGTGTATGATGGCATAGGATCTGGGATTTTTAAATCTTTAGAGGAACTTGTATTAGTATTGGGATTAACTTGTATTTCCATAGGAGATAGCCCTTGAAGGTAAACATGAGAAGCTTCATTGTTTGAAGGAGATGGTATGGATTTTTGCTGAGAAGTTTTAGTAGATGAATTCATCATGGAAGGGATGGAGGCCACATATGGAGCCTTTCTAGACATAGGTTCATGATTTTGATCATGGTTATAAGTAATTCCTTCTTTTTCTTTAGGTGAGTAATTAGGATCTTCAATTTCAATGACACCATTATCAATGAGATCTTGAATATTATGTTTTAATTCCATGCATTTTAAAGTCTTATGTTTGTTATGCCTATGATATGCATACTAACTACTCAAAACTTCACATCCCCATGTGGTCTTTTTAGGAAATATGATAATATTATGCTCAAGAAGCTCTTTCAAAGTTGACCCAATAGATTGCCCCAAAGGTGTAAATTGTCTATCTAGGGAAAAGATGTCTTTTTCTCTTGATGAAGGTGTTTTGTGATCTTGTATGAGATTTGGTCTTTGATTGTCAATTATTTGTTGGTATTCTCTTATCAAATCACATAATCGTTTGAGCATTCCTTGAAGTTTCTCACTCTTGATATCATGTATTTGTTTTTCAAATGGAGTCATTGATTTATTTTGTTGGATTTTCATGTCATATATATCTTCCTTGATATCTTGAAGCATTTGAGCCAAGGTAGCCATGGGAATTGGAGCTAAGGTATCCATGAGATTCTTACTTTTGTCAAAAAATTTAGAAGAGCTTCTGGTTTGAACATGCATTTATAACCGATGAGACCGAGAGCTAGATGTGTTGCAGAAGTCAAGATCAAATTGTATCTAGTTATTCATTTAATGTAGTGATTGAGTGAAGTAACTAAGATCTGGTATGGTTTCAGGAATGATCTATCCTGTCAAGACGTTATCTAAGTTAACTTAGGTTTTGATAAGATGTTGTTTGAACTACCTTAAAGATGATCAGAAAAAATCATGCAACGCAATGGCAAGGGTACACTATCAAGGTTGTTTTATGCTCAGAGGAATGATGACCAGTTTTATGCTCATTGTAGACCATTTTTAGGTAGGTTTTACTATTCAGGACTGATAAACTTAGTGACTCATACTATAGGATTTCTAAGACCATATGATAGTATAACAACTTCAGGAAAATAACAGTTCTGTTTCGTATGAGTTGCTGCCTAGTACAGTACAACAAATGGGTATGTCTCGAATGACAAAGGATTCAGTGCAGTTCTATTTCATATGATACAAGATTTAACTAAGGATGACATAATTCTAGTTTCATACGATAGAGGATTGATCTTAGACAAAAAATTAGCAGACTCGTACGACACATGATATGGTGTAGGACAACAAACGATCAAGTTCGTACAACTATTAACAGGACAGAGACAAAAATTTTGAATTTTTTTTTTTTTAATAGCTGAGTATGACCAATTCTGAGATGGACTAATTTTTGACTGGTATAGACTAGTTCTGACATGGATAGAGTTTATCACTGAGTTGTTTGAATTGTTTTCTCTAGTTTTAGTATTCCAGTTTTAGTTTGAGGGATGAAAACACAAAAGACACGCAGTATGAATAGTAACTCCAAACCCTATGGAAGCTGGCTTAGAGAAGAAAACCTTTGCTTGCTGACTTAGGTACACACCCAAATCAAAATATGATCGTTGAGTCTCACGCAATGGATTCTCAACGTCATATTAGCTGACTCCAAATGCTAATGGGGGCACGATATGGAAAGTGTCTTGGGAGACTTACTATCTCTCTTGCACAAAGATTATCAACCTTTCAAAGGTGAATCAGGTAGCTTCTAATTTTAATTGGATCTAGTAAGGGTTTCATTCAACATGTCGAGGTATAAACTCAATTAAGAGGTCTCCCAGCCTTGAAAACTAAGGTTCAATATACCCAAAGGTACTGAGGAGAGCTATTCCTGAGCACTGCCGTTGACTTGATTTTCATCAAATCATGTTTATTTTATAGTGGGTTGGAGTACTCGGCGTTTAGTCATTCCCACTTAGGTCGTTCCCCTCACACCGGTCGTAACGACTTTAAGAGTTTTTAAGCTCCTTGGGAGGGCAGGCCTACTAAAGATGTATAAATTTCAAACAAATAAAATGCCTCAAGGGTCTGGATTTATGATTGTCTAAAAAGACAAGAGCATACTCTCCTACCTCTCAGAATTTACTTAAAACATGAAATACAGATTTGTTCTTTAACCAGATAACAAGTTAGGTGCCTAAAAATGAATTTAAAGAATACATGATGTTTAGTTGATTCTCTTTAGGCAACCTACAAAAAACAACATATCAGTAGTCATGTTGTTTTCATTCTTTGACAGGCGTATGTTTGATTGATAAATTCTTTGACAAGCATCCCACAAGAAACTAGTTAGGCTATGAAAATATCAGGTAGACAGAAGATGATTCAGGGTTAGCATCAGTATCATCAAAATTTGATAGAAAAAGTGAAACTTGCTTTAACCCAACAGTATATAGAATCATACGATAATTATCATAGAATGAAATGACAAAAGGCTTTTATCGTACGAGTCAGAACTGAGCATAGGACGATAGAAGATAAAATCAGACAATCAGAACAGCATGTCGTATGACACCATTTTCTGATTCATACGATAAATAGCAGGCTTCAATAAAATGTTGTATGATGTAGTGATAATACTCGTATGATATTTCGCAGAGATTGTACCTGTATCTGTATCTGGAATACACAACACTTCAATTAAGTCATTACATGTATGGTTAGTAAATCAATAATCAATGAATAATAAATCATTACAAAGTGACCCATTGCCTTCTAGTAGATGCGAGTTTAGATTGCTCTCAGATTGCTAAGCTATCCAGTGACTAGACAACACCTAAACGAAGGATTTTTAAATCTATATGAGCATGAATATGAGCTAAATATGCAAGATTAATCTAACATGATTTAAGCAATATATGAATATTTAAGCTAATGATTTAAGAAATATGAAGTAACTAATATGCAATATCTCAATGCAAATTCTCAATGAACCTAGAGCAAAAACAACATAATAACAATATATTCTCCAGGATTTTTGAATGAGAGATGAGAGCTTGAATTTATAGAAAATTCAGAAAGAAACCAACGACTGAGATCAAATGATGATGAGTGGTTAAGATTTTCCAAGAGGAAGCACAATCTAGGTGAATTGATGTGATTGGATGCTTTTCTCAGTTTTAAAGGAAATTGAACTAAATTTAAGATAAAATCAAGAAAAAACTAGTTTATTCTCTATTTCATTCAATTTTGAGATTATTTATCAATTTTTAATTTGTTTTTCAAGATTATCTCCAATTGATTTCTTTTCTCAATTTTTAATTCTTTCTTGGTCAATCAATTCCTTTTTTTGATTTATTTCCTTTTTTGAAGATTTGATGGCAAATTGATTTATTTTATTAAATGTACTATGATATTTAATAAAGATAAATAGGATAGTTTTTTTTAAATGATTTACTTGGAATGATCAATTAATTAAATAAATATTGGTTGATTAATTTTGCCATGTGACTTTGATGATTTTAAAAATTAATTGTGTGATCAAGATTTATTTAATTACCTCTGGTTAGGACCTTGGTGATGTTATCGAGATTAGGGGCCCATGGTTTAGATGACCATTTTTAGGGTATTACACTTTCTAGCCTTCTATCAGCTGCAATTCCCTTGCAATAACAATATGACTGAATATGAGGCCTTAGTTGGAGGACTCCTCTTCACCCATAAAAAGGGGGCTAAATGCTTAAGAATGTAAGGAGATTTTTAATTGGTGGTTAAGCAAGTAAGAAGTCAGTATGCATGTCATGACAAAAGGTTAGCAGCGTATAGGAACCAAGTATGGGAATTGATTAAAGACTTTGATGCTTATAATATCCAGTTAGTGCCTAGCAAACTAAATGTAATATCAAATGCACTGGATGCAACAACAAGCACACTGGAACTAGTAAGTCAGTCTCCTTTGAAAATATTTTTTGTAGAGTTGGTTTCTACACCCGTTATGTCTGACAACATCAAGCATTTCCAATTCTTTGAGGATTATAGACACATTCTATCTTTTCTTGCTAATTTTGGTGCTTTTGAGGAGCAAATAATTGATGAAGGGGATAGATCAGATGCTGCTGATGAAGATGGTGGTGAAGAAATTATCAATTTGCCTACAAATGTCATTCCCAAAGGTATGGTCACTCTAGAATGACTTTTTGACTCTAATCCTAGGATAAAAGAAAGATTGGTCATAGATTCAGATGCTAGAAAATATGAACAACACAACATTGGTCCAGATGGTCAAGAAAAGATAATCAATATTGGGAAGATTTTTGCTCCCATTAAGAGGGAGAAAATGATACAAATCTTAAAGGAATACATTGATGTTATAGAATGGGGATATGAAGATCTAAAAACATTTGATATATCTATCATCACTCATGTACACCTTTGAAACCCAATACAAAGCCATTCAAACAAAAGCAGTGATCGATCAATTCATTAATAGAGCCCTTGATTTTTAAAGAAGTTCAAAAGCTACTTGTTGCTAGAATTAGTTTCCCAGTACACTAGTCCACTTGGATTGCCAACCTGGTGTTAGTAAGGAAAAAGAATAAGAAAATTAGACTTTGTGTTGATTTATGTAACCTCAATAAGGCATTAGAAAAGGAAAATTACCCACTCCCTTCTCTAGATGAGGTACTACAAATTGTTAATCATTCATAGATGATGGTATTCCTTGATGGTTATTCTAGATATAACCAAGTTCTGTTGAACCATGAAGACCACATGAAAACAACATTTACTACAAAGTGGGGGACTTGTGGATACTGCAGGATGCCTTTTGGGTTGATTAATCTTAGAGAAACATTCTAGAGAGCAATGGACACCACCTTAAAATAATTGATTGTCAAATACATTATCATATATATGGATGACCTTACTATATTCTCCAAGTTCAGGGGAGATCACCCAGACTACCTCCACAAAGCTTTAGAGAGATGTTGAAGGTTTGGGATATCTCTTAATCCTAAAAAGTGTGTATCCGAGGTTACTGAAGGGAAGCTCCTTGGTCATGTAATCTCTAAAAGAGGGATATCCATTGATCCAGATTGAGTGGAAGCACTACTGAAATTCCAGATGCCTGGAAGTAAAAAGGAGATGAGATCTTTCTTTGTTAAGATCAATTTTGTCAGGATTTATCACTAGGTTTGCAGAGATAGTCAAGCCATTGAACGAAATGATGAAAAAAGAATGCTAAGATTGAATGGACTACTGAAGGAAGAGAGGATTTCATCTAGATAAAGAAGTCCATTGTTGACGCTCTTGTACTGACTAGTCCTAACTATACTCTACCTTTTTATATATATATTTTTTCCCTCATTGCATTTAAATGTCGTTGTTCTGACACAGAGGCAAGTAGGGGATGAGAAACTAATCACATTCATGAGATCCCATTTTAAGATGCTGAGGTGCAATATTCTGCTCTTGAGAAATAGGCTTTTTCTTTGGTAAGAGCAGTTAAAAAATTTAGACATTTGTAGCTAGGAATTTGGAAATCATCAAAGCAAGATAAACATTGGCCTAGTTCAATCACGAAAACTAAAATGTAATGACCAATCCTAAAAACACTCAATAAAGACATGAAAAGAAGACATCAATTCAAATGCAAACCATTGCAAACTTGAATGTCTCCTTCATGTGGCTCCATTGTCCTTCTTTCTCCTTCAAATAGCTTTGTTTATGGATCTCACCTACTAGTGCATAAGCATGATGTGAAAGAAAGTAGACAAGATGAGATGATAGCATAAGGGTACTAAAAGCGTGATTGATTCGACCAGGGACTTCTATTGAAGAAATTCATCCAATTTATAGACAAATTGGAGAAAAGATTAGATTAGCATGAAAGTGATTCAAATAGAAATTCAAATCAAGAATAGCAAAATTATGACAAGTGTATGACAAATTGCTATGCAAGGATTTATGATAATTTATGACAATTTATGACAAATTGCTATGCAAGGATTATGACAAGAATTTGAAATAGAAATAGACATTTAGGAATTTAGGAGAAATTAGAAAATTAGGTTAGAAATGATGACTTGGAAATTAGGAAATTGATGAAAATTAGGTAAATTAATTAATAATTTCTCATTCATTAATTAATTTACAAAAATAGGAAGAATTAATTAGCCAATTAAAGAAACATTTAATTATGACAAGAAGACTTAGGATAAATAAATAAATCATTTATCCTAAAGAGAAAATGGAGAGAAAATGACAAACAAGGTTAAATGAATAAATCATGAAACCCTAGAAGATAAATTAGAAATGCAAGGACGACAATTAGGTCTTGATGTAAGATTGATTTGATGTCGATTCGATCATGATTTTGAATTGATAAATGATTCATACTGATAAGTGATTTGATTGATAAATCCGCCAATTGACGAGGAACAATGACAAATTGATCCAAATTGACATGATTGAGAAGGACGACGATCAATGACAAATTGATCACAAAATGACAAGATTGAAAATGACAACAATTGATGACAAATCAATCGCAAAATGTCAAGATTGAAAATGACAATAATCAATGACAAATCGATCGCAAGTTGACAAGATTGAAAATAACAATGATCGATGACAAATCGATCGAAATTCGACAAGATTGAAAATGACAACAATCAATGACAAATCGATCGCAAAATGACAAGATTGAAAAGAGGACAACGATCGATGACAAATCGATCGCAAAATGATAAGAGGACAAAACCCTAATTAGGATTGACGATGTCCAAAATGATGACAAATGAGCACGCACATTGATGCGACAAGATAAGATTGACCAAAATCATGACTGAAGATTGTTGTCAACAAGACCAAATTTGAGAGTGAGATAAATGAAGAATGCAGAAGAAGGACTCAATGCTCGCAAATGATAAAGACCAAGTGCATGACATAGAAGAAATGTTAATGCGACGCAAAAACCCTAAAATAAGGCAATGCGCAAATGTTAAAGTATGACTTCGCAAGCGTTGACCATTTTTAGATGTCTACAACATTATATCTTAAGGAGAAAAATATATGCAATTCTACCTGATCAAGCAGTTAAGTCACTACTTATGCAATCAGATCAGGGAGAATGTTGAGGGAAATAGATGGCCATTTTACAAGAATTTAATTTAGAAATGCATCCAATAAGGTTAGTTAGAGGCTAGGGTCTGTCTCAAGCTATGGCAGCTGATATCCCTCAAATCTAGTGCCAACAATATACATTATATTCATTCACTCAGGACCCATGGTACACTGATTTGGTTTTCATCTTACTAAATAACAAGTATCCTGAGGGGTTGATGACCACACAAAGACAAGCTTTAAGGTTCAAAAGTGCCAATTATATGATCAAGGATTTGACACTTTATAGGAAGAACTACAAAGGTATTTACCTTCGATGTCCTGATCACGAGGAAGCACGTAAGATGATAGAGGAATTCCATGGAAAATATGGTACAAGACATGGGCTAGTGGATGAAACAACACACCAAATTTTGAAGGTTGCATACTACTAGCCCAACATTTTTAAAGATACTCATGAACATGTTCGTTATTGTCACACATGCTAAACGACTTCTTCCAGAGAGAGGAACCCTACCATGCCTCTCCAACCAGTATTCGAGGTAAGACCATTCTTCCAATGGGCATTATATTTTGTTGGTGTTATTAATCCTATCTCATTTGCAGGACACAAGTCCATTCTCACTGCAATGGATTATTGCACCCAATGGACAAAATCCATAGCATGCAAAAATACCACTACAAAAATTGTTCTCAAATTCTTTGATGAGTATATCATCACCAGGTTTGGTATGTCATTCGCTCTGGTATGTGATAATGGCCCTTCTTTTACTTCAACACAATTCATGCAATGTTCATATGAGTACAAGGTAGTTCTAAAATTTTCATCTAATTATTACCCACAAGGAAATGGAGTGGTTGAATCCATGAATAAAAACATTTTAGGTAATATTAAGAAGCTACCTGAGAGAAACCCTAGGGATTGGCACAATCAATTGAGGTATGCCCTAGGGGCTGATCGCACCAGAGTTAAAGCTGCCCTAGGGACTTCTCCATACTACCTTGCTTATGGCCAAAACCCTATTTTCTTGGTCAATTTATAGATACTTATCCTCTAGCTTATGAAAGAACTTTAAATTGAGGACCAAGTAGAAGTTTGCCTCCTGAATCTATTGAAACTTGATGAGAAAAAGATGAGTACCTTGCAACACTTTGCTAAGCATCAAATAGTTGTTAAGTGATGGTTTGATAAAAGAGCCAAGGTGAAAGCTTTTTGAATCTTTGACTTAGTTTTGTTATGGGACAAGGCCAAGGAGAAGAAGGGTGATCATCATAAGTTTGAGAGGTTGTGGTTAGGTCCTTACCAGATTGTCAAAATTTTAGGAGAGAACACTTTTAGGTTTAGCTCTTTGATTGGAGAACTTGTACCATTTCCCATCAATGGCCAGTTCCTCAAGCATTATTTTGATTAAATCTCAGAGGAGTTGGACCTTTTGTACTATAGTAGTTTAGTTTTTTTATTTGCTTTGTTGTTTGTTTGAGTTTGTGAGTTAGTTGTGTGGTTTTGCTTTTGCTATGTGTTTCTTTCCCCTTTTGTTTTCTTTGGTTCATTTGTTTCATTTTGCTTTGTTGGGATACATGTTTATTCTCAAGGATTCTAAAGGATAGGTGTTCTTTGCATAACAAGTTGGAAAATTTTGAGAGATTTTGACTCTTTTCTCTTTACAGCTTTAGTATTGTTTGGTTGATTTTCAAATCTTTGTTTACACTCATCCAAGGTGGTATATACTGGTTTAAATATGATTTGAGTTCTCGACTCTCAATTGTAAGTGTTAGACACAATGCACCACTGAGAGGGGGGGGGGGGGTGAATCAGTGGTTCTCAAAACTTTTCTTTTGAGGGTGACACTAGTTTGTAAATCAATCATAATGAAGACTTATCGGTTAGTATAGAAACTAACTCATATACATACACACACACAAGAAGAAATCACATAACACCAGTATATACAAGGAAAACACAATGTGGGAAAAACCTTAGTGAACAATGTTGTTGGAGTCTACTGCTCCAATCCAACCTCATGGTTAAACATAGTTACACAGTTTAGGGAACCAACCTAAGGAGCTTCAACCCATGACTTTAGGGCACCAACCCAAGGAGCTACAACCCCTAATAGATTTATGGGCTACATCCCAAAGGAGCACCAACCCCTACACCAAGATACAACTCAATGTTCATAAAGAAAACTTCAAATACATAATTTATTATCATATTACAAGTGAATCTTGCAACCTTATCAAATGTCTTACTCTGTTAGTGAAGTACTTCTCTCTTCTACCGACTCACTCTTCTTCTTGCTCTGCACCTGCTACTACTCTACTGGATTTGCACCTCATTCTTTGCACATCACTGGTTTCACACTCTATTGGTGTAGTCACTACCGGTTCTTTTCTTCAACTGGTTGAAAGCTTCAACCAGGTTCACTCTCCCTCTCTTGCTTGTTGAGCACTCTGTTGATCTTGTCTTTAGTTGCAGAAGTCTAGAACTTTGTAAAACTACAATATTCTCTCTATTTAGCAGCAATAAACAATCCCTTAGGCTGTTTTACTTATAGCCCATATTTCCCACCAAAATGCCAATTTAAAACTTAGGCAGTTAGGGTTTCTTCACCATCTTCGAGACATACCAAATCCAATCAGATCTTGCAAGATCTGATCTTTCTGACATCTAAATGCATATCTCCACCATAGTCGTGTTTCCTTGATCACGTCCTTTAATCCTGGTGATTTTCTTTTTACCTTCTTAGCAAATCCTTTGGTTAGTCACAAGAGATTTGTTGGGCTATTTCCCTCATCATCTCAATATTCTCAATCTCTTATCTAGCTCATAGTTGTTTTTTAGACCTCGAGCCTCAAACCACTGCAATACTTCTACAACATGTCATATCATGTGAGGGGTCTTTCATTAAAGCTGACCAACCCTGCAACAACCTTATTGCTTGTACAATCATTCTTTATCCAATCGTAGGTTTGCCATGTTGACTCCATGTTGACTATCTACCAACTTGGCACTTCAAGTCGGTCCAAGTAGGATCACCGACCAACCACCTTGTTGGTTCTTGACTTCAGCCGGTTTGCTAACCCTTCCAGTCTCAACCATTATACTGGTTACTTTGTCATATCTGCTCTCATCTTGAGCTATCGATGGAACTCTTAAACTAGTTTCCAGACAGGTAGGTCCAAGATATCTTCTACTACTTCACCTTGCTTATACAATAGTTGGACTCATATACCAGTTACCACTCTTTATGACATCGTCATTTAACCTTCAACGAGCTTTATCTTTATCACGTGAGAACCTCTATTTGCATCTTATTAGCCTTGCCTTTCTCCCTGATCAATTATGTTCATCCCTCTTACCAATTTTTCATGGTGACAAACACTTCACACTACCCTTGTACTGGTATCTCAACATACCTTCTTTGTTGATCCACTACATAACCCTGATCTTATGCACTTGAGGCATTGCTTCAATTCACCAGTTCATTCTTCTCTTCTAGTATTGATGTGATTCAGTTAACATTCTACCTCTTCATCATAAACAACCACTCAAACACCTTTCCCATTTATCAATTGACATACTCTCCTTGCCGATGATGCACTCTGTCGGTAACCTATCTAGCTCATCCACATAAGTCTACCGGTGACTCCTGAGGTCATCTTCCTTGCCTTACCGATGTTCTACAACACAAGGTGATATCTAAGATATCACAACCTATACTCCTTCATAATATTGTTGCACATACATCTCTTCTACGAGTAACCATCCCATACCGATTGACATCAATGACAACACAATGCCAACAATCTTCCCCTTTGGCATTGATGTCAACATTTGTAGTATCTGACATACTACAAATTTCTTCTCCCCCTTTGACACAATGACAAAGGGCACTGTTAGGATATTATTTCTCTTTGTATCCACCAGTTACTGATAGAATTCTTTCTCCCCCTTTATCTTCATTGGATGTAACACTTCCCTAGACACCACTTGTTATCTAGTCACCAGTTGTTACATCTTGTCAAGTCATGGTACTTGAGATGGGGAACTTAACCATCATCTAACACCAATTGAGTAAGTGAGTCCAAAGCCAAGAAGGACTCATACCAATTGTTGATATTACAATGAATATTGCTCTCCTTCCGGTCAACCTACAACACCTTTGCAAATCCCATCTCTTTCAGTTTGGACAATCAACATTCTTACCAGTTCAAGCAAGCCAGCTATTCATCATGAGTACTTGAACTTGCCTTGAGTCATGCATCTCTAGGTTCTTATTTCTCGATGGGTACGTTACTAGGACTCCAATCTTCACCATATACCAGCTTAGCTGTTCATATGTGATCATTAGATGATCCATAAACTCCAATTTTTTAGCACAACTTATGACGTGATCCTAAACTTACACAATGTCAGACAATGTTACCATCATGCCAAGAATAAAAAATAGTTAGCCCAAAAGTATGCAAGCCTGCATGATCAATAATCAGAACAATCATATATATGTTATTTGGGTATTTTCCAATACCACCTAAGACACAAACTCCACATTCCAAGCTAACTGGGGCTAGTGCAATGAATTTCTAACTTCATTGTCTTACATAACCTACAAGTACCTATTAGCAGTCATACCGGTAACATACTACATATGTCGGTTAACACTTGATACCGATTGTTAACCATTACTTCTTGACACATGTAATGGTGATTCATCATTGATCTGTAAGTGTGTAGTCAAGGAGACACCTACACACTCTTGTCATCTTCTTCCTTTATGCAGGCAACAACATGATTTTTCGTATTGCCTTCTTCACAAGGGGGTGAGTGATACATTCAAAGTGCTACTCCCCCTAAGATCCTATATCTCTTTTAGGGCTTAGGACATATCACATGTTCATTTAATGCATAGTGTCGATCCATGGTCTTCTGCCTCCATATCTACTTAGTCTCACTTTTCTTCCCCTTTTCAGTTTGGGGAGCAAGTTTTGCTTTCTTCTCCTGATGGGACCTTTCTCTTTCCTATCCTTCACCATGACCAGAAATGGAACTATAATAGCACACAACATCCATCCCAACCTTATGATTGGGGAATCTTCTATCCTACCGGTTTGACCATCTCTTCCTGTTCATGCTACTTTAACTAGCAACAGGAACCGATAGACCTCTTACTCCGATAGGGACATATCTCCTCTAGTTCCATGCAAATCTCCTCCTTTCATATGCTCTATTTTTACATTTCCATAGAGCATATCCATTTTGTTGGCCTCTATGTAGCTGCAAGTTCCTCTTCCTGCACTCAAGCTCTTTCTGGCCAGATCCATTGCAGTTATGACAACCAATATTTGCATAACTGGGAGAAGGAACATGCATGTATCTTCTTCTAGATACATTTTTCCTATCAGCATGTTTTCTATGAGATCCTATCTTATCCTTTCTATATCTCATTCTACACTCCCTTACCTTATGACCATAAACATTACATGTAAAGCAGTAATCGGTCAATGATTGCATATGACTTACATGTTTATGTTCCAATGCATGAGAAGATCTTGTCAGTATTGCATCCCCATATTTTCCTTTTTGAGAAGAGGCCCAAGGTTGTCCGTTCTGAGCAGCTCTTCCATCTAACCTCATCTTCTTCTTTTCCCACACAAGCTTTCCCTTGTGGGTGGTAGCATTTCTTTTCCCTCTACCTGTGGAAGGTCTCCTTAGCTTCTTTACCATCTTGCTACTTCCGATGAGGTTTCCTTCTCTCATCTCCTTACCTCTGGGATCTATATGAGAACACCTTCTTGCATCATTGATCTTTGCCTTTGTCTACAAGTCCACACTAGTTATGGTTAGTTCAATCTCTTTTAGAGGATCACTCCTAATTGGTGAGGTATGCTCTATGTTTTCTTCAAGCAGCCACTAAAGTTTTTTGTTTCTTATTTCTAGCTGAGAGGCTAGATCTTTGTACCGCCATGCTTTTATGTCCTTTCCTGTGTCTTCAACTCTGAGATGCATTTCTTTGATTCTACAAGGCACTTGACTAACTGGTTATGTTCCACAATAGCAGCATTCTTGAATAGCTTGTATTCTCTTTTAACTCTATTTATTTCTTCAAATGTATTTACAAGCTTTCCTTTAAGGTCAACTTCTTCTTCTTCCTCATTATCAAAAGGATCTTGATGGCTAGATATTTTTTCCATGTCATCCTCTTCATCATCATCACTGCTCAACACATCTTATTAAGGAGAGGTGATTGCCCAGCCACTTTCAGATTCTTGGGCCACAAGAAGTTGAGCTCCTTCATCTTCACTGTGTTGGCTGCTTGAAGATCTATCTTCCTCATCCAGATAAATATGAGATGTATTTCTCATATTTCCTTCAAATGCAGGATCTACTATTGAGGGTTCATTTCCATAGAGCTTCTTCAATCTTTCCCATAAGCTCTTTGTTGTCTTATACCTGTCAACCTATGAAGAGACATCACTGGTGAGCACACTAAGAATAGCCTACATGGTTTCTTCTTTCTTCTACACATCCAGTAGGAAAAATGATCTTTCTAGGAAGACCATCAACTACTGACATAAATACATCGAACCCTAAAGAGGATAAGAAGACTTCCATTCTGCAACTCCAAATAGAAAAATTTGAACCATCAAATATAGTAACAGAAGTAGATACGGAACAAGCCATTGTGTCCTAAGGCCAGAATCTGCCCAAGTTGGAGAACAATCTCCTAACTAAGAACCCAGGCTCTGATACCAATTGTTAGACACAATGCACCACTATGAGGGGGAGGGGGTGAATCAATGGTTCTCAAAAAATTTCTTTTGAGGGTGACACCAGTTTGTAAATCAAGCACAAGGCAGACTTACCGGTTAGTACAAAAACTAACTCATATACACACACACACAAGAAGACATCACATAGCACCAATATATATGAGGAAAACCCAGTGTGGGAAAAACCTCGATGAGCAATGTTGCTGGAGTGTATTGCTCCAATCCAACCTCATGGTTAAACACAGTTACATAGTTTAGGGCACCAACCTAAAGAGCTTCAACCCCTGACTTTAGGGCACAAACCCAAGGAGCTACAACCCCTAATAGATTTATGGGATACAACCCAGAGGAGCACCAACCCTTGCACCGAGCTACAACTTAGCATTCATAAAGAAAACTTCAAATACATAAGTTATTATCATGTTATGAGTGAATCTTACAATGTTATCAAATGTCTTACTCTGTTGGTGAAGTACTTCTCTCTTCTACCGACTCACTCTTCTTCCTTCTCTGCACCTACTGCTACTCTATTGGATTTGCACCTCATTCTTTGCACATCACTGGTTTCACACTCTATTGGTGTAGTCACTATTGGTTCTTCTCTTCAACCCGTTGAAAGCTTCAACCAGGTTCAGTCTCCCTCTCTTGCTCATTGAGCACTTGGCTGATCTTGTCTTTACTTCAAGAAGTCCATGACTTCACAACAATACAATATTCTCTCTATTCAATAGCAACAAACAATCTCTTAGGTTGTTTTACTTATAGCCCAGATTTCCCGCCAAAATGCCAATTCAAAACAGGCAGTTAGGGTTTCTTCACCATCTTCGAGACATACCAAATCCAATCAAATCTTGCAAGATCTAATCTTTCTGACATCTGAATGCATATCTCCATCATAGTCATGTTTCCTTGATCACATCCTTTAATCCTGGTGATTTTATTTTTACCTTCTCAGCAAATCCTTTGGTTAGTCACAAGAGATCTATTGGGTTGTTTCCTTCATCACCTCAATCTTATCAATCTTTTAGCTATCTTGTAGTTGTGTTTCAGACTTTGAGCCTCAAATTACTACAATCCTTTTGCAACATGTTTCGTGATGTGGGGTATTTCATTAAAGCTGACCAACCCTGTAACAACCTTATTGCTTGTACATTCCATCTTTATCCAATTATAGGTTTGTCATGTTGACTCCATGTCGACTATGTGCTAGCTTGGCACTTCAAGTCAGTCTAAGTAGGATCACCGCCCAACCACCTTTTCAGTTCCTTACTCCAGCCAGTTTGCTAACCCTTCTGGTCTCGAACATTCTACCAATTAATTTGTCATATCTGCTCTCATCTTGAGCTATCGATGGAACTCTTAAACTGGTTTCTAGATAGGTAAGTCCAATATATCTTCTTCTACTTCACCTTGTTTATACAACAGATGGATTCATATACCGGTTACCACTCTTGATGACATCATGGCATTTAACCTTCAATGAGCTTCATCTTTATCAGGTGAGAATGTTTGTTTGCATCTGCTTGGCCTTGCCTTTCTCCCTGATCAATTATGTTCATCTCTCTTACCAGTTTGTCATTGTGACAAACACTTCTCACTACCCTTATACTGGTATCTCAACATGCCTTCTTTGTTGATCCACTACATAACCCTGATATTATGCACTTGAGGCATTCCTTCAATTCACCGATTCATTCTTCTCTTCCAGTGTTGATGTGAATCAGATAACATTCTACCTCTTCATCACAAACAACCACTCAAATACCTTGCCCATTTATCATTTGACATACTCTCCTTGCTGATGATGCACTTTGTCGGTAACCTATCCAGCTCATCCACACAAGTCTACTAGTAACTCCAAAGGTCATCTTCCTTGCCTTACTGTTGTTCTGCAACACAAGGTGATATCTAAGATATCCCAACCTATACTCCTTCATAACAGTGTTGCACATACATCTCTTCTACTGGTAAACATCCCATACCGGTTGACATCAATGATAGCACAATGCCAATAGTAAAAGGCTAACCTAATTACTTAGCACCACCATCACACTAAGTTACATCAGAAAATTTTATAATATATTAGATGAACTTGTTTCCAAGTGAAAAATTAGAATTCATGATGTTATACGTTGTCCACCGTGGCTCCCAACCTAGTAATCAGACTTCAATGTTTGAAAAGTTGCTTAAAGGTTACAAAATAAATAATCCTTCTATATACTATATGAAGTAAAAATGATCTTAAAAAAAAAGAGAAGAAAAGAATGAGAAAAGAAATGATCCACTTAAAGCAACTAAACTTGGGTGTTTCAAGTAATCTCCACCAAGGCTATGGATGTCTAGCTGGCAGTGGAGCGCTACTTGATGGGAGCCAGAGGTATCTCTATTGGAGCTATGGATGCCCAACTGGCAGCAGAGCTTTTCCCAGGATGACCTTTGCAAAACATGTTGATTGACTTCACCTACATAGCTTGGGCCCAATTTCCTTTATTTATCTTCATTATTGAGAATGATGGAGTAATGAATCATGTGCACAAACTTAATAGTTAATCTTGTTCAATTCTGAACTCGATTGTCTGTTCATTAGTTCACTCATATTTTTGCTCTTATACATTATTTTGAATGATAGTAGCCTTAGGCATCAGGTTATATCAGAGATTCTAAAGTTCTAAAATGCCTAGAGTCATTTTTCCTAGATAGTCGCCATTTGTTATGCCCTGCATACCTAGCCCCATTAGTTTTCTTGTCTTGAAAATATGGGCCCCCTCTCTTTTTCTTTTAACATTTTGTTTTTCTTTATTTTTGCCTTAACACCCCTGAACCCCAGAGTTTTGAGGTTTTTTTTTCTTGATTTTAACGTCCAACCCAAGAACCCCAAAGTCCTGAGATAGGAATTTGTTTCTTGTTTTGGTCAAGACGTCGGAACCCTCTAACTCGGAGTCTCGAGGTCTTTCCTTGTTCCTTTTTATTGAAGCCTTTGAATCTTGGAATTCTAGAATTCTGAGTTCTTCATGTTTTGTTGTTTGTGAACTTTGGAACCCCAAAGTCCCAAAGTTGTCTTGTGTTTCCACCTCAAAATCTGGAAGTCTCGAGGTGCCCCGCTTGTTTTTTTTGTTTTTTTTTTATACATGGGGAGTACGGAACGCTAGAGTCCCGAGGTGTTTTTTTTTTTGTCCTAACCTTAGAAGCATGAAACCCTAGAGTTCTAAGGTGTTTTTTCGGTTTTCTTGTTTGTCATCTTGGAAGTTTGGAACCCTGAACTCTTGAGGTTGTGTTTAAGGCAACCATACAAATGAAGTATCAGGGTGTAGAATCCTAAAATTGCGACACTTGCAATTTCGACTGCATTTGGGTCTTCATGATGGCGGCACAATGTTGAACCTAAATGGAGACCCCGAAACCTATTTACAACACCCAAAACTGCATGTTTTTGCACCTTGGCCTGATCCTTCCTTGCACCCTGCTGTCCCAGGAGGTGGGACCATGGCACCCAGCGCCCTGGTCCCTGGCCCTATTTTGAGCCCGGTCTCTTTTGGGCATCGGGTCTTTAAGTTTGCAATTCAGAAAATAATGTTTCTAGGTCGGCCTAAGGTCAGAAAAATTAGTCTATCAGCCCTAATTGACAAGTATATAAACTACATTTCCCCTCCCATTTGAGGAGGCAAGAAAAAAAGAGAAAAAAATATATGCAAGCAAGAGGCGGAAGCGATATTCAAACATTCAAGCATTCAAGCATTCCTTCAAGCAATTGAGCATTCTAAGTCTCCATTCAAGGCTAAGTGTTACATTCAAGACAAGGATTCAACCATTGAAGAGGAGATCACTTACAACATACAAAATACAACATTCATTACATCTTCACATGTAAGAATACAAACATTCTTACAACAAGGTATCAGTACTTGTTTACATTACAAACATTTACATTTACAACATTCTCATTTCTTGGTTAATTCCAAAACTGGGGTTTGACCTAAAGGCAAACCCCTAATCCCTAACCCCCCAATCGTCCTCTCTTTTCTGTGTGTAGGTTGCAGGTACGCAGCTGTAATTAAAGATCTGGAATCCTTGTGCAGAGATGAACAGATCCCCCTTCGTTTCGCAGATTTTTCGGAGGACCATGTGCACTCCGGGTGCCATCGTCCCATCAACTTTTGCTCAAATTTGCAGAATAGCATCATCTCGACATTTTACTGCTAATTCCAGGTCCGCAGCTTCATCCCGTATCCCTATCTCTGTTTATAAGTGAATCTTTCTTACTTTACATGCATTCATAGTTCAATCTTTCTATCTACATTCTTTACAAAAGAGGGTATCCTTGATGTCTCAACCCTTGAAACTCATTTAGAATCCAGTCTTGCATTATGTGAGATTGGATCTTGTGGGTTTCAACCCCTCTTTTGAATGTAAAGTCTCTCCTAAGTGAAAACTGTCAATCCTAGTGACCCCCTTTCTCCTTGGGGTGGGGGAGAACACCTAGGGTTTGATTTTTCGCTTTACATTTTGGTGAACTCGACATGAACATCCTAATTCTGATTATTCATGGTTAGATCTAAAAAAATATTTTGCTTCCTTAATTACATTTCCATGTTTGATCTTTTGCAAATTTTAGAGGTTAATTGCATAAAAACCCTAAATTTTCTTTTTAGTAATTGAGCTTGTGAAATGTTTAATTGTTAATGCTTGTTTCAGATCTACCCTCCTATTGCAAAATGTCAAATCATATCTGTGCTTTAATTTTGGAAATTAAGTGGTTAAGTGTCAAAACCCTAATTTTTAAAACCCTCTTGATTTAGCCTTTGACTGATGATTTCATTGATCAAAACACCTCCAAATCAGCTGTAACTTTAGATTCCACAACAAATATCTCTCATCCTTGAAAATTTGGAAAAAAGTTGCGAGGACCGTGTGCACCCCGAGCGCCATTGTCCCAAACATTTTTTCCGAAATTTCGGGAGCTAGATCTTACTGTATTTTTCTGCTAAAATCCAGAATTTTGGCTGATTTCATTAATTCTTACACTTTCAAAATTACAGTCGAAGTTGGTCTAGTGATTGCTTGGATTAAGGCTTCTAATCATTCAAAAATTATTGGAATTGAAATTCGTGTCAAAATTATATTTCTTACTGTCCTAAATCTGAAAAGTGTGTGGACATTCATTCGAAATTTCAGTGCTTTATTCAATTTTTTGCAATTTGTGACTTTTGAAATTAAATGTTTAATTGCAACAACCTTGATTTCCACTTTCAAAATTGAATTTTGCATGAAATTGAGTCAATTTTTAAATTTCAAAACCTGCATTGCTTTCAGTATTCCCTATAAAATCATAATATTCAAAATTTCAGTTTCCCTCTCTTTTTCAAAATTCAAATTTTGCATTTTTCAACAATCTTGGTAGGGTTCAATTTTGAGATTGCAACTTTAATTTAGCCTATCTACAGATCATAAAATCACTCAATTTTTTCAAATTGGCTTTAAAATCATCATAACTTTCATCCCTGAAAATTTCGAAAAAAATTGCGAGGACCATGTGCACTCCGTTCGCCACGGTCCCAGACATTTTTTTCCGAAATTTCGGGAGATTGTCCTGATTGCTTTTAACAGCTTAAATCTAGGAGGTTGGCTGATTTTATTGAAATTTGCTGCCTTGAAATTCAAAATCTTCTCTCTCTCTTTAGTGCATGAGTTTTACAACAATAAGCCCTACTTACACTATTCTCGTTAGACGAAGCCTTAGAATTAAGTCTTTCCAAGGTTTAATTACCGAGGAGATGGAACCTAATTTGAATGGCCTTTTTAACGAGGACATGGGTAATTCCTCTAATCCTCTTAATGATGAAGAAGCTCTCCATGAGGTTTCTGTAGAACAACTTTCAAAATTGGATAACCAATTTGATGATTTTCGACAATGGATGTCTCAAGAATACCCCGATAGTCAAGCTCTTCCCTTAATTGAGGGTCTAAAACATATGGTTCAAAATGATAAGAATGGAATTGATATTTTGCATAGTATTGCACACATTGTGGATTTGAATGTGATGCCTATGAAGAGTTGTGTTGAAACTTTAGGTTATACACAACCTCCTACTCAAGTCAATCATTCTATCCCTTTGACAACTTCTATTGCTAGTATACCTACTTTTACATCAAACATAATGACTACTTCAATACAAGACATTCCACCTATGATCACCAGTCATGGGGGCAATCCTTCCTCTTCAATTAACCCTCTTCCTTCATTCAATCCGACTTCTTCATTCATTCCTTCAATTAGTGTCCCTATTACATCTCCACAAATGAACCTGGCGCAAGGGGGCAATTCATTTAACCATTCCATTCCTCCTTGTAGTGTTCCTCCTTTCCAATCATCTCCTATGACTAACTATCATAGTGTCCCGCCACCTTACTCTCAATCAATACCTTCTTCCAATAACATAATACCTCCATCACAATCTAACACGTCTAATATGAACTTTTCGACTGAAGTGACCATTAACAATCTTGCACAAACTGTCTCTTCTTTATAGCAACAAATTGCCTCTATGAATCAATCTAAGTTTAGTGTGCCCACATTTGATGTTGCGAGCCCACTTTCTCTTGACATTGTTCAAGCTATTCCCCCTAAACATGTTGAAATCCCACAGTTGGAGCTTTATAATGGTAAAGGTGATCCTCTAACACATGTTAAGACCTTTCAAACAATATGTACCGATTTTGCTCATGACCAAAGGTTGCTTGCAAAACTATTTACTAGAACATTAAGAGACAAGGCTCTACAATGGTATTGCTTGTTGCCTTCCTATTCTATTACTTCTTTCCAACAACTTGCAAATGCTTTTATTCAACAATTTCAAAATAATATAAGTCCTAAAGTTACTTTGATTGATTTAATGCATTGTAAACAAGGTGTTAAAGAAAAAGTGACTGATTTCATTGGTAGATATAAGCATTTGTATGCTCAAATTTCTTTTCCAGTACCTGACAATGATATTCAAAGAATCTTTATTTCTAATTTACAAAAAGATATTAGAGAAAAAATTCTATTTTCTGAGTTTACTTCTTTCCAATAGTTGTACTCAACTCTTCACAATTATCAATTGACTGTGAGTCAAATGGAACAAGCAAATCCTATGGCTCCGGGTGATAAGGGTGATAGTAGTCAACAACCATTTGGGAAGTTTAAACCAAATAGAGAGTCCATTAAATTCAATGAAAACATCATCAACAACAATGTGAATGCAGCATCAGGTGTGCCTCCTATTTCTAAGTTTTTCAAGAAAGAAAGAAAGTTTACTCCTTTAAATGAATCATTTCATAGTATTATGAATAAGTTATTGGAACCAAATGTGCTTACTCTTCCTCCTCTAAAGCAAATAGATCCTACAAAGATTAATTCACCCTATTTTGATAACAAATCTTTTTGTCAATTTCATCGTCAACCTGGGCATGATACTGAAAAATGTTTTGCTTTAAAGGGTAAAATTCAAGATTTGATTGATAATAATACTATCTTTGTTTCTGGTGTGAATGATAAAGGCAAGACATCTGTAGCTCCTCCTAACCAAAATCTTAAGATTTTTACTGATCCATTACCTTCTCATACCTCTAATGCGATTGATACTAATGATTCCTCTGTCTCACCTGATGATCTTGTGTCTATGACTCTGAATGTGATTAACTTTGTAGAGCAGCAGAAAATCCCTAAAGAACCTTCCATCACCTTTGATTCCAATGAAACTATCAGGGCACCTGATGGTCCTTTATATATAGTTGCAAAAGTCAAGAATACACCTCACCGTGGAGTGCTTATTGATCCTTCTTGCATGGTTAATATCATTACTGAAGAATTTCTTTTTACTTTGCAATTGAATCAAGTGATTTATGACGAAACAAATGTGGTTGTGAAATTATTTGATGCATTTTCTTCTCCTGCAATTGGTTCTATTACATTACCTATTGAGGTCCATAATAAATCCCTTGATGTGATCTTTTCTATTATTCCATCATCCGAACAATTTCGTGTGAAGCTAGGCTATCCCTGGCTATCTTCCATGAAAGCTATTGCTTCTCCTATTCACAAGTGTTTGAAATTTCCCCATAATGGTGAAGTTGTTACTGTCAATCATAGTCTCTTTAAACAAGCTGAAAGAACTTCTAGCATTCCTATTGATTATTTTTGGCCTAAACAATTCCAATCTCTTCCACCGCGAAGTGATCATCTTTTCAAATCTTATCAAAAGTGGAAAAAAGATATGATCCTATCTCTAAGTGAACCTAGAACACCCAAACTTGATATTCCTATCGTTCTTGAGAAGGAAGTTCTTCCTTTGAAAGATAAAACTAATGTCTTTCCTCAAGAAGATTCCCAACCCATCCCTATGGATGTGACTATGTCTATGCCTAATAAACTTTCTAAAAGTAGACCTATACCTCCTCATCATGATGGATGTGGTCTCCTTCCTAAACCAAATATTCTTCCTTTATATGGAGCAGTTCCTCCTCCTTCCTCTTATAGAGAGAAGAGACCTTCCTCTTCTCCTATTGTTCAACCTAAGAGATCACAACCCAAACACCCAAGTGATAAGGATGAGAACATCCCTCCTCCTCAATCTTCTCAACTTCCTACTAAGACTAGATGAAATCGTTCTACACGTGAACACTGACGAAAGCGTTGTCTTAGAGCTCAGGCAGCTGCTTCTCAAACTTTGCAATCCCCAAAAACACCTTCAGCTAGCATTATTCCATTTTCTCCTCAGCCGAAAATTGAGCCAAAATCTCCTAAACATAAGATGCATGATGGTCTTGATCCTGTGCGAGATAAAGATCCTATTTTTATAAATCTTGATGATGATATAGATGAAAATGGTATTCATGATGAAAATGTTACTTCTTTTCATTCTGATAGTGAATATGAATATGTTGATGTTGATAACCATTTATCTAACGAATTTTCTAAAGAACTTATCCTAGCTCCTAGACAAGAACAACGTGGCTTGGAACATGAACATAGCCCTTGTTCGGATCTTGTGATAGCTCCGTCTACTATGTTGGATGTTCCTCCTCTAGCGTGTTTCCTACCTTCCCAAAATATTGATCAGCAAGATCGGGGGGTAGATGACGTGCTAGAATAGTTCATTAGCATAGCAGACCCTCTCCTCCTCTCTTGATCTCTTTTGTTACTTCTTCTATGTGTTATTCTCATTCTTCTATTTGTTGTCCTTAGTTTTGTCTACTTGAGGATGATGCAAAGGATTGAGATCTCTTTTGGTCTCTCTCATGTTGACTCAAAAGACACATGTGTTCCCTTCTTCTAGGTGACCTTCCTTGATTGGGGAATGAAGAACAATTATGCATACATACATATGATATACATGAATTATCATATAGCATACTGACCTCGAGGAAAGCAAAGTCACCTTGTGCTTTGTGTTTTGTGTCTATTATCCTTGGGCTTATCTCACACTTGGGGGCTAAATCCTTGTGATAACGTGCTCCTTTCCCTTCTCATTTCCTATATGTATCACTACCTTAAAGAAATCACCCCTGATGAGGCATGTGCAATCACTTTAACGTAGGGGGGCATATACCCTGTTCATATCTCTTCAAGATACTTGAAAATTTCTTGGCAAATTTAGCTTTGCCTTGAAAATTTTTGATATTTTTCTTGCATGACTCATAGTGAGGGAACCTTACTATTGACAGTCATGGTTCTCCCTCGTGATCTTCCCTTTTACTTTGTCAATCAAAGTCGTAAGATCCTTAGTCCACTGGGGGCTTGGTGTATCTTGCCTCCTTGACGTGGTGAAAGTCTTTCAATTTTGTTTCCTTGTACTTTACCGGAAGTATGGGCGTACGCTTATACTCCCGCTAAAGTGGGGGCTAAATGTAGCATCCTAAAATTGTGACACTTGCAATTTCAACTGCATTTGGGTCTTCACGATGGTGGCACAACGTTGAACCTGAATTGAGACCCCAAAACCTATTTACGACACCCAAAACTGCATCTTTTTGCACCTTGGCCTGATCCTTCCTTGCACCCTGCTGTCTCAGGAGGTGGGATCATGGCACCCAGCGCCCTGGTCCCTGGCCCTATTTTGGGCATCGGGTCTTTAAGTTTGCAATTCAGAAAATAATGTTTCTAGGTCAGCCTAAGGTCAGAAAAATTAGTCTATCAGCCCTAATTGACAAGTATATAAACTACATTTCCCCTCCCATTTGAGGAGGCAAGAAAAAAAGAGAAAAAAATATATGCAAGCAAGAGGCGGAAGCGATATTCAAACATTCAAGCATTCAAGCATTCCTTCAAGCAATTGAGCATTCTAAGTCTCCATTCAAGACTAAGTGTTGCATTCAAGACAAGGATTCAACCATTGAAGAGGAGATCACTTACAACATACAAAATACAACATTCATTACATCTTCGCATGTAAGAATACGAACATTCTTACAACAAGGTATCAGTACTTGTTTACATTACAAACATTTACATTTACATTTACAACATTCTCATTTCTTGGTTAATTCCAAAACCGGGGTTTGATCTAAAGGCAAACCCCTAATCCCTAACCCCCCAATTGTCCTCTCTTTTCTATGTGTAGGTTGCAGGTACATGGCTGTAATTGAAGATCTGGAATCCTTGTGCAGAGACGAACAGATCCCCCTTCGTTTCGCGGATTTTTTGGAGGACCATGTGCACTCTGGGCGCCATCGTCCCGTCAACTTTTGCTCAAATTTGCAGAACAGCATCATCTCGACATTTTACTGCTAATTTCAGGTCTGCAGCTTCATCCTGTATCCCTATCTCTATTTATAAGTGAATCTTTCTTACTTTACATGCATTCCTAGTTCAATCTTTCTATCTACATTCTTTACAAAAGAGGGTATCCTTGATGTCTCAACCCTTGAAATTCATTTAGAATCCAGTCTTGCATTGTGTGAGATTGGATCTTGTGGGTTTCAACCCCTCTTTTGAATGTAAAGTCTCTCCTAAGTGAAAACCGTCAATCCTAGTGACCCCCTTTCTCCTTGGGGTGGGGGAGAACACCTAGGGTTCGATTTTCCGCTTTACACGGGGGATATAAATAAGGGAAATAAACTTTTCTTAGCTCATTTATGCATTCAAGTTTTTCTAGCCTCCCAACTTTGATCTCCTAACTTTGCGTCTCTGTGTTGCCAAGATTTTTGTGGGTTTTGTTTTGCCAGGTTGGTGGATTTACTTCCCCCTTGTTTTTTCTTGTTTAATATTTTCTTTTTTAGCATAGATTTTTCTTTCTTATTTTTTTTGTTTTTTGGGTTTTCGTTTTCTCGTGTGCCCTAGGTTTTCACTATCCTGGAACCCTGAAACTCTGGAAATCCGGGATTTTCTTGTTAGGAACTAGAGGCAACTAAGAGGGGGGAGGGTGAATCAGTTGTCTATTTATTTCAACCCAAATATAACTTAATTAAACTTGATACATAATACTGGTAAACCAAACTTAATTCTGTTTAACAAATTAATAGTTAATATCAATACCGGTAAAACTTAATACATGAAACAGAAAGAGAAACAACATCCATAACACATAACATGAATATTTGTACGTGAAAACCCTGTGAGGGGAAAAACCACAGTGGGAAACCTTACCCACAATCAGATGATACTACTATAGATAGTATGTGTATACAAACGGGGTCTGCACATGCAAAAAGGCCAACTACCTAGAGCTCACTGCTCAATCACAAAATAGGAGTCACACTGACTACAATTGGATGATTAAATCCAATGATAATGTGCTTCTCAAAGTAGCATCTCCAATGGTGGATTCAGTTCCAATTAAGCTCTGATTATCTCTTTCTCCATGGTCTACTCATATTATCTTCAATATTCGCACATACCATGTTACAATACCATAACCATATACCTTTTCTTCCTTCTACCTTCTTTCTTTTTTTTGTATTCTTATCTCACAAATGAGATCTTATATATATACCAAAACCTAAGACCAAATGTGTAGGTTGGCTAATTAAGAATATTACAATTAAATCAATTACAACAAGTAAGTCAATATGTGATGCATCATGTTGGCTCAACAATAATACCAATTGATTAAATCATCTCCATAACATGACATGCTGATCTGGAATAGATGATGTATGTCGGTCCATAATTTAGACCAATTTTCTGGTAACAACAAATATGTCAACCCGATTAGACCAATAACCAAATCACCAAAGCCAAGTATCCAAACCATGTCTTCAACATAACCAAGTGATCTCCAGATGATAACAAGTTATCCTAAGCACCAGTGAACAATATAACCTGTCAGTGAACCAAATACAGATGAGTGTGCATAAGTCACTGAACTTGCCAGTGAACATAACTAAAGATCTCTAGAAGGATAAGTATTGATAAGTGTTGACATCAATGACAAAACCAATGCAACACATCCATAATACCAACATTGTTGTCCTATTTCACCTTGGAACCCTGGAGTTCTGAGGTTGTTCCTTTTGGCCACGCCTTCACCCTGAAACTTTGGATCCTTAGAGGTTCAGACCACCCTTTTTGATGAATTACCCCCAAAATCAGAACCCCGAGACCCCGAAGTTCTGAACCATCTTTTGGGACTTCAATCAAACTACCCCATGACTTCAAAACCCTGCAGTCCCGAATTGGCCTAACCAGCCCACCCCAGAGTTCTAGGCTCCATTATTTTGTCTCACCACAGAACCTCAGAACCTTAGAGTTTTGAATCATATTGTTTCAGCCTATCTTAACCTCAGAACCTCAAAGTCCCAAAATTATGAAGTTAATTTTTTTAACGAAGTTACTCACCTCAGAACCCCAGAGTCCTAGAGTGGGTGATTTAATTGATATTTTTGACTTTGTGATAGGCTAATTTGTGGTTCTTTCTAGCAAATCAGAGCAATTTAATGGACCCAACCTCCAACAAGAAAGTCAAGGAATTGGATAAACTCCTCGCAACCATGAAGTACCATTATCAAGGGAAGGTTTATGCTTCCAGGTTGGATGATCAAATTAAATGGGTGATTGACAATGAGGTGGGGCACATTGAATTAGATGATATCATAATACAATTGGATAGGCCAAGTTTAGAGGCTCCTTATAGGAGAATCAAGAGGTCGAGGCAAGTGGAGGCAACCATTTTTCCACAATTTGTCCAAGCTATAAAATTCATCATGGCCATTGCCCAAATTTATAACGCAAACACTAGAAAGTGCACAGTTGACCAAGGTAGGACAATAATAGATTTGTCAACAGATATGTTAGGGTTTGTATTTGGAATTCTTTCAAGGGATGAAGTATTATTGACAACTGAGGAGGAAGCTATTGAAATATGGGAAAATGATGTTGCTTCTTGCAATAGACACATAAATTAAAATTGGCTCGAGGAAGAGAAGAATACGGGATTGACAGCTAGTGATATTCTAAGGGTAGATTTCAATGAGCCACAATGTTACTTAATCATTATGTTGAGAAACACCTTTGGCAAAATAGATTGTTGATATTTTCACCCATGGATGTTTCAATAAATGACTGCTATTCTGATTGGGAAGCAGTATTTTGATTGGGCTCAAATACTCTCAGATAACATACACAAACAATTGATTGATGTACACAAAATGAATAAATTCTTCTTTACCTCATATGTTATCTGGGTAGATGCTCAAGGAAGCAAATTTCCAGGATTGCAAATAGAGGGCCAACTCAAAGATGAAGAAGGAAAGAAGAAGGTGTGGGAGTATTACACCCAAATCCCTCTAGGCAACACAAAAACACATTTCAAGAGAATAAATGATTCCATCCTCTTTTGCATCATTATTAAACTCATAGGTGATACTGGTTATAGAATAATCCTGCAGGCAATGGAAATAGTAAGGGAATGGGCATGTTGGTTCATTCAGAACCAACATTCTACATACATTAGAGTTAGTGGATTTATAGGGAACCCCATTCTAATGCCCAGATACTGTAATAACCAGTAATACTCTTGGAATATGTCAGGAAGATGGTTGGTTTACAGTTATTGTTATTTTCAAAACATAAAATAGGTGTTGATTTCTTTGTGTCAGTTCTTTTTCTTGTCTAAAATTCAAGTAGTTGTGTTAGCTGAGAATGAGCTGGAAGATTTACATTTGAAGGAGTTCAATTATGCTTGGGAATATCATGACCCATATGGAAAACTAAAACAAATGATGCCAAAAGATTATGATGGGTATAAACTGAGGTTGGAGGTTTTTTGGGCTAACCTCCAAGATAGTTTTAAGGTCAGAGAGAAAAATTATTCCTGGCTTATAGTGCCATAGATAAGAGATTTTGAGATAGAGACCAATCTCCCTAAATAATTGAGGGATGATGGCGAATTGTTAGATCTTACATACAAAGAACAAGTAATTGATAAGAATCCCCTCTCTCCAATAAGATGGTTGGGACAGGAAGAGATAGATATAAAATCCTACATACTCAAAATATTATAATGAGGACTAGAAAATGGCTAAGTTTGAGGATCAGGCCTAGTGCTTCAAAAGGAAAACAAAAATAATTAGCTGTGGATAATCCCTAATCAAACCGAATGAGGTTGTTGGACCTAAGAAAACCACTGAAGACTTTTTTGAATAGGTCAAGGTACAAATGAGAAAGACTGAATTGTTGAAAAAGGCCGCATATTTTGGAATAAGGGAGGGGTTAGGAGCCATCCCACTGGCAGAGGTACATCCTATCAGAGTTGTTATTGGGAAAGTACTAGGAGAGGCCACTAAGGAGGGAGATGAACAAGGAAAGGTAGATTAAGGTACATCTACATCTACTCAACCTCCTCCTGATATGATAATGACATCTACTTGTTGACCATTTGGTGGAATTGATTATGTGTTGCATTGATATTTTGTCAATGATGTCAACACTAGCTATTTGGATGCATTACTGGCACCCTTCTGGTCTCGATAGGATGAGTGATTTCTAATTAACTTGGATTTGGCATAATCTAGTAGGCTCTGATATAGTCTAATGATGGAATCAAATTGTTCATGATACTTATACTCATATTTGGTCAATTCATTTTGGTCTGGAGATTGGATGCTATCCTTCTTGCTTAGAAGATTGATTTTTAATTCCGGTGAGGGTTTCAATAATAGAGCTTTTGATAGAGATCATTGGTGAATTGCATAAGTGGTGTTGGTGCATCTTCTCGTGGAGTTTTAGGATGTTGTTGGTGATCATATTCGATAATTGGCAGTTGAAGATCATTGCTATAGAATGTGGACCTATACTGGGTCTCGGTTGATCCAGGTTATAGACTGACTTTAATGTAACGTGTGGACATGACCTATGGATGTATTTTTGGGATGTCTTATGTGTTGATATTATTTGTTTGGTCTAAAGATGGCATGGTTTGTAATTATGTAATCAATTTATTGTCTGGTGGCTGACCTAATTGTTTATGGTCAATGGTTTTGTATAAATAGATGTAATATCTCATTATAGATCATCAAGGTTATAGGTAAGAGGTCATGGTCAAGGAATGTAATGTGCGAATAATGTAATATCATTTAGGCAGAGGAGTTCATTGATCATTGGAGATTGAATTGGGTTTATGTAAGAGGATTTAGTCCTCTAGTATTGAGCTTAACCAGAATTGTACTCAGGCATAGGAGATGATATCTTTTGAAGTTCAACACTTCTCTAGATTGAAGTCTGGATTTATATGTAGTCAGTGAGGCTCCTTTTATGATGAGTAGTGCGCTCTAGACTGTTGGTCTTCCTACAAGTACAAGCCCTTCAAATGTAATTCACATAGTTACTACAGAAGTATTATCTGACTGTGGGTAGGATTCCAACCATGGATTTTCCCTTAACTGGATTTTCCACGTACAAATATTGGTGTTATGTGGATATATTTTACTCTGTGATCATTGTTTATGCTTAATTAGTTTATTTTCTATTTCGATATTAATGTTTTGGGTTTTGGTATTAAAGTTCAAATTGCTAATGGTTCTTGTAATCTATGACAACTGATTCACCCCCCCTCCCCCTCTTAGTTGTCTTTTGATTATTTAAACTGTCTAACAATTGGTATTAGAGCTTTGGTCCTCTCTACAAAAAGCTTAACCTCTTGAGGAAAATCCTATGACGACTAATAGTTCAAGTTCATCTAGTTCTTATGGAGCTATCTTTCGAAGGGATATTCTAAGGCTTGATGGAACAAATTACATAGTATGGATGATTTGGATGGAGACTCATCTAAGATGTCTTGGCAAGGAGATTTGGGAGATCACACAAAATGATGTCACACCCTATAGTCTTGGATCTCGCAATCCTCCTCCGACAAACCTAGACAAGGATATTGAGAATGATTGTAGAGAAAGACAAGCCCTCTTGTGTGTACTTTCTGATCAACAAATAATGCGATTAACAAACAAACCATTTGGAAAGTCTATATGGGATAAGTTGGAGACTCATAATGAAGGTGACCCCATAGTGAATATTTCTAAACTTGATGGTTACTAGGTGAGATATGAAAAAATGAAGATGGAAGAAGATGAAAGGATTACTGCATTCATGGAAAGGATAAATGAGATCGTTATGGGATTTTAATGTTGTGGTGGAACTCTGAGTGAAGATGAAAATGTTTCTAAAGTCCTAAGAGCCCTACCATTGGCTTACAAAATGAAATCTACTACGATTAATAAGTTGAGAACAATGGCTAATACATCTGTCAACAAAGATACTTTGGTTGAGAAACTATCTACTTTTGAGCTTGAGGAATTTGGACCTTTTGGAGCTGTGATGAGTGAACCTTCTTTCCATACATCTACATCTACAACTGGTAAGAAAGATTGAAAATATATATATGCAAAGGAATTAGAAGATATGAAGAGAGAAGATGATGAGTTTGAGAAACTTGAAGCACTATTTTCTAGAAGAGTACCTAAAGGACTAGTAGGAAGTAAGTATGAAGGAAAAAAACCTTTTAAATATTTTGCACTTAATAAGATTGGTCATTTTGCATCTAGATGTCTTGAAAGTAATTCAATATTTGAAGAAAGAGTTAGAATATCATTTAAGCCTAACCTTGGATATCAGAATAAATCTAAATACAAGAAAAACAGAGACAAATCATGCTACATAGAGGATGAGGAATGCATTACTGATTCAGATGATGAACTGATAGAAGACTCTACTAGTGGATCCAGTAATGGGAAGGAATGGGTATTCCTAACTATCAAAGAAGATGATTTGGAACTGGAAAATAATGTACCTGAAGAGAAGGCACTTGCTGCTGAAATTGAAGACAAGGATGAATGGGTAATTGATAGTGGTTGTTCACATCATATGACTGGAGATAAAGGGTGTGTGTGTGTGAAAAGTGGTTTGTAGCTATAAGCACAACACTTCAATTAGGTCATTATATGTATGGTTTGTAATCAATAATCAATAAGTAATAAACCATAACAAAGCAACTAATTGCCTTCTAAAAGATGCAAGTATAAGATTGCTCTCAGATTTTTTTTAAGCAATACCAGTGACTAGACTACACCAAGATGAAGGATTTAATCTATATGATATTTAACTATATGGATGCAAGATGGATGAATAATTCAAGAAAGAATGGATTCAAGCAATATGGATTCAAACAATGATGGATGCAAATAATCTAAAAAAGCACAATGTATTCAATGACTCCAGAGCAAAAATCAGTCTGATAATAATAAATCTCCAAGCGTGTTCTCAAAAATCTCTAGGGTGAATTGGAATGAGAGATGAAGGCTGAATTTATTGAGAATTACAAGAAAGATGATGAAAAAAAGCTCAATTTAGGTTTAATTGAAATAATTGAGAAATCATGTTCAGTTAACCTTGAGATAGATTCCAATTATATCTTAATTGAAATGCATTCAAATAAGAAGTTCAAGTTGCATTAGAAAATAATAATAAATTAATTCCATGCATTTGTGATAAAAATAGATAATTCTTTGATTTATTCAAGAAAAGAGTCTTTTCAATGCAACTGAACTTATTTTGTTCTGAAAAGCTTTGAGTTCCAGTTTTAGAGAATAATAAAACATTCAATTAATTGCTTTTCTGATTTCAAGTTCTAAATTTAGAAAAAGAAATAATATCTCAAGTTTGATTTCTCTCTCAATTCAATTCTTTTTGTTTATTTTCAATTTAACTCTTTCTTTGTAATTAATTCCTCTTTTGTAATAAATTAATTCCTTTTGCATGATTAAATGACAAATTTATTAATTAATTAAATATGCAAGGATATTTAATAAATTAAAATAGGATAATTGATCAAAATTATATTCTTGGAAATGATTCAATTAATTAAATAAATATTTAATTAATATTGAGTAATTGATTTGCCATATGATATTTGATGATTTGAGAATTAATAATGTGCTCAAAGTTGATTTAATTGCCTTTGGTTAGGACCTTGGTGATGTTGTCGAGATTAGGGGCCCATGGTTTAGATGACCATTTTTAGGGTATCACAAAGGGAAGTTTCTTTCTTTGCAAGAATTTGATGGTGGTCTAGTTAGATTTGGAGATGACAAGGAATGTATGATCAAAGGAAAAGGAACTATATCACTGGATGGTAAGAACAATACTGACAATGTTTATTATGTTGAAGGTTTGAGACATAATACCTTCAACATAATCTTTTGAGTGTAGGATAATTGGTAGACAAGGGATTTCAATTACAGTTCAAGGATGAAAAATGCAAAATCATTAATAGAGCTGGCTTGGAAATTGCAACTCGTACATAGACAAAAGGTAATATATTTCACTTAAACTCTAGTGAGAAGACATGTTTGATTACACAGATTGATGAGAGTTGGCTATGGCATAAAAGGCCGTGTCATGTGAATTTTGATTGCATTGTGAAGATCAGTTAAACTAAGGTAGTTAAGGATATACCTAAGATTATGAAGCCCTATAATCTAGTATGTAAAGAATGTCAAATGGGTAAACAGGTCAGAACCTCTTTTAGGAGTATACAAGATAAAGAAAATGATGTTCTTGATCTTATTCATACTGATTTGTGTGGCCCTACTAGAGTTAAAATTTTTCAAGGTGATAGATATTTCATGCTAATCATTGATGATTATTATAGAATGATATGGGTTTCTTTTCTGAGAGAAAAATATGAAGCATTTGAAAAGTTTAAAATCTTTAAGGCTAAAGTGGAAACTTAGATAGGATTGAAGATTAAATGTTTCAAATTAGATCATGGTGGAGAATTCACATCCAGTGAGTTTAATAACTTTTGTGACAAGCATGGTATGAGAAGACAATTTTCTACTCCCTGGACACCTCAGCAGAATGGAGTTGTGGAAAGGAAGAACCAAACTATCTTGGATGTTGCTAGAACAATGATGATGGAAGATAGTCTACCTCATATCTACTAGAGAGAAGTAGTGAGCACACCAGTTTATACATTCAATGGAGTACATATCAAAGGAGAAACCAGTAAGACACCTTACGAATTATGGTTTGGAAATACACCTATAGTTAAGTATTTCAAAAATTTTGGTAGTAATTGTTATATCAGGAGAGATGATATTATTGGGAAATTTGATCCTAGATGTGATGAAGGCATATCTCTTGGTTATTCTAATGAAAGCAAAGCATATAGATGTTATACCAAGAGATTGCGGAGAATTGTGGAGACTAGTAATGTCAAAGGAGATGAGTTGAACACAAGTCAAATCAGACTTTATGAGAAGGAACCAACAATAGAAATAATTACATCTGAACTAGTAGCACCTTTACCAAAACAGAGAGTTGAACCAGTTACTTCGGCAACATCAAAGAATTCTACAGTAACTGAAGAACATGGAAGAGGAACAAATAGTCAGAAGACCCCTAGGTATGTGAGATTGAATCATTCAGAAGATCAAATCATTGGGGATAAGAGCAATGGAGTGATAACAAGAAGAAGACTAGAAACTCATGAGGTATGTTTAATTTCACAAGTTAAACTAGTATCAGTAATTGAGGCATGTAAAGATGAATATTGGTTGAAAGCTATGGAAGAAAAATCAGATCCGATTGAGAAAAATAACACATGGACCTTGGTTCCCCGGCCTAAAAATAAGAATGTTATTGGAACAAAATGGGTTTTTATAAATAAATTGAATAAGGATGGTCAAGTTATAAGGAACAAGGCTAGATTGGTTTGTAAAGGATATTCTCATAAGGAAGGAATTGATTATGGAGATACTTTTCCACATGTAGCTAGGATTGAAGCTGTAGGATTATTTCTTGCCTATGCTGCTTATAAAAAATACAAGGTTTATCAAATGGATGTTAAATGTGCATTTTTGAATGGGGATCTTGAGGAGGAAGTTTATATTGAGCAACCTGATGGTTTTTGTCATGCCCAAACTTCTGGGCAAAAACGAAACAACATTTTGTTTTAAAACAACATAATTACATTAAATAATCTATATTTAAAATGGAAAAAACAAGTTTTGTCTTAACTAAGGGTTAACTCGGGATTAAATAGAATTATTTCCTAAAGTTGAATTAATCAACTCCATCATTTTAGCGTCAACATCTAGAGTAGACTAATTATTCCCTAAAAAAGGGTCGTCACAACTTAATTAATTAATTAACTAAATTAATTAATAACCCTGAATTAAAATTTCTCCAACAATTGATCAAGAGACATTAATTATCTCAATAGTATTAAAATACTCAAGACTAAATAAAAATAATGTTAACTCATATTAAAAATAAACAATTAAACGTACACGATTAAACATTTAAATATAACTAATAAAGTTAACCAAATCAATTATTATATTTTCCATATAATTTCATTTTATACTAAAGCCAAATTTTAAGTCCCCTAGGCATTTAAATTACATTATACATTTAATAAATTCCATTAATAAAATCCCCCAAGAATTTTTTAACCCAAACATCCATATTTAATTAAATATGAAAAATAACTATATAAAATTCTCATTACAAACCTTGTTAATAAAATTTAATCAATAATGAGAATAATATTGCTCTATAAAAATTAATCCCCAATTACAATTATAAACCCTAAAAAGTCTACACTAAGAACCAATTTTACCCTAGTCAATATTAGGGGTTAATTAATCCTACATATTGACTATAGATAAATGGGAGGTAATTCTTTTCAAATTTTGAAAATAATTTTCCCCTCATTTCATTTTATTTAATATTTTATTACAAACCCTATCTAGGGTTGAAATTTTCTTATATCATAAACAATTTCTTTCTTTTCTCATTACCAACCCTAACTCGAAAATGGGTTAGGGTTTCTTGTTTAACCCCTTTTTCTATCTTTCTTATTATCAAGCTAACCTTAACCCGAAATTCAGTTAGGGTTGCTTGTTTAACTTTTTTTTTTTTTTTTTTCATGTGTGTGTGTGTAGGTGGCAGCCATGGCGGCCGAGCAAAGGAGAGGTCGAAGGAAAAGGGGGGCAGTTTGAGTGAAATCGTAGGGGTTTGCATGGAGGAAGGGGCAAAGGTTTGAAGGATGCGGCGGCTGCTGTGGGTGGCCACCCACAGTGGAAGCCAAGACCACCACTCTGGGTTGTGGCCCATAGTGGCGGTCGTGGGCGCCCCTGTGGGTCACGACTCATAGTGGTGGCTGAGACCACCACTATGGGTTGTGGCCCGTAGTGGCGGCCACAGGCGCCCTTGTGGGTCATAGCCCATAGTGGTGGTCGAGACCTCCACCGTGGGTCGTGGCCTGCAGTGGCGGTCGCAAGCACCTCTGTGGGTCGCGGTCCATAGAGGGGCCCGAGTTGCCCAATGGCAACGCATAGGGAGCTTCGGCTCCAAGGGTATGTGAGACTGTATAATTTTTTTGTATTGATTTTTTTTAACATATATATATATATATATATGAAGAAATGTAAAATGAATTAGAAATATAACATTTGCAACATATTTCATTTTCAAAATATAAAGTATATATATTTACATGTATATATGTATATGTGTTTTTTTATGTGTTTTTTTTTTTTTTTAATAAAGGCATTAAAACTTAATCCCCTCTTTTTTTTATAACAACATATATATTAAACATTTAACTAAGGAGAAACTACAAGTTAGAGGTGTAGCTGGTTATATATTTACTCAAGTATAAATATATGAAGATATTTTTCTCATGACTAAATCTGTTTCTTTTAAAGCATTATAGCAGGTTATTATTGAAATATCAGATTAGAGTAAATTTATTGCTTTTTCTTTTTAATGACATACGGTTAACATTTGATTTAAATAACTATATCTAGATTTATTTACTGTTTTTTCAGAATGTGAAACTATGAAACAGTTCCATTTATTTATAGCTGCAACTAACTATTCAAAAAAAACATTAAATCCATAAACAACATGATGTAATTAAATAATATTATTCACTCTAAAAGTCTATTTATTTTTCCTACTTAACATGCATTTCCAGAATAGAAAAATTAGCAGAAATTAATTTATTTACAGCTGCAATATAAATCTTTCTACAATCCATTGATTAATGACATCAAGACGCAATGCAAGATTAAAAAGGACAACCATAACTTTCACACTTAATCTTTTCCTATAAATACATATCATTAAAAAGATAACTTAACAATGCATTCTTCACTTTGTAAGGAAATATACTTCAAATAAAATGCATTTTATTTCATGGTAAACTGAGTCAAATAATTACATTTTCTTTTCTACAACTTAAATACAATAAGAAACTCTTTTTCTTTTCTGCAACTAAAATACAATAAGAAACTCTTTTTCTCTTCTGCAACTAAAATACAATAATAAACTCCTTTTCTTTTCTACAACTAAAATACAATAAGCAATAGGATTATTCCAAAGCTTCCTTTCCAATTTTTTTCCAAGTAACCTGCAATAAAAACTTGTAGGTTGTGACCATGGAGTCTCACCTCCCAACCTAGGCTTACTAGAAGCTGCCCCTGAGCTAGGAGAACCAAGGCTAGACAGGAAATACATGTATAAGAAAGAAAAATTCACAAAATTCACACTACCAACCCAAGGCTAAAAAACATCACATATGTGACTTTTCAAGTGAGGTGAAGGTGGACTAAGTACCTTGAGGAGAATTTTGCAAGTAGAGAACATAATGTCATAGCAAGCCTACAAATAAACACATCCACAAGTTCCAAACTTGTCCCTATAATCCCTTATGTCCTCCAAGGCATACAAGCCAACAAAACTCCCCTTATGACCCCCATTGCATAAACAAATCACTATGCAGCAAGGGTCACAAGATCCCTTGTGAATCACTCTCTTCCAAAGAGAGCCTCTCACTCATAGGTTGTTAAACAACCCTTCACCCCAAGGCCACTCTACCCTCCTAAGGGTGAGTTTGGCCTTGAAAACTCCCAAAACAATAACATAAAAACTCAACCAAAAACACATAAGGAATAACTCAACATCTTCCTACACATATTAAAAAAACAACAATGGAAAAACAAACACAACAACAATCTTTTCAAAAAAAACAACATACATGAGATAGGAGTTCAACCAACATTAAATCTGCCAAAAGGGTGAAAAGAAGTTGTAGGAGAGCTACCCAAATCCACAACCTTTTCCTCTCAAGACTTAGCCAAAATCCTCCAAAAAAACTCACAAAAGTTGCTCAAAATTGTAAGTCTCCGAAATGGAGAGTGGGTGATCAAACTTCTCCCTCCCAAACTATTCCCTATGAAGAAACTCCTCACACTTTCCAACCCACTTGGGAAGGGTGAAGGATGTTCATGGTTGGTCTTCCCAATACCTTACAGACTCTCTAGCCAAGACACCTCAAAAAAGGTAAAAGGAATGGGGAAGAGCAATGTCACTCATGAGGAGGGTTATCTAACCTAGGAAGGCTCTTCTAAAGATGAAATTTGGTCAACTTGGGAAACTCAATTTTTGGAGAGGCTAAACAGGCCCTAGGGAGTGGACACATGGCTAAATTTGGCCTTCATCCATAGGTACATCATATGGCCCACTATAAATGCCCCTAACTTGACCCTAGGAGTTAGTTTAACCCCCTATAATGTCACCCAAATTTTAACTATGGGTCAACCTTGAGTTGATCTTTCTAATGACTCCCTATCCAAGGCTTTCTTGGGACCATTCTAGGATAATTGAAAAATATGCATTGTTAAAATAAATTTCCTCAAAAGAGACATGTCAATGCCTACTCATCCTACAACACGTGTCAAGTGACACTACAAAAGGAATTACACATCACCAAATTACACATGTCAAATGCCCCTTTTTTTGAACTTATAAATTAAACAATTTCCAAATTAAACACACATCCAAGAATAACATTTACAAATTAAAACACATTTACAAATGAGGTGTTGTCTCTCTAAATAGACAACCCTTGGCTTGACAATCGCACATAGGTCTAGGTTTGTTTCTCTAAATAGTTTCCATAGTTACATGGAATAATTTTCTTGCACATCTCACTTGCACATTAGTAATTCCAAAAATCACATATAATATTATCAAAAAGGAATACAATTTAGACATCGCATACAATTTCAATTATAAAAATTAAGTATCCAATTATCTGATAACATCCACATAAATAATTTACTAAATGGTATCATCATCATAATCATGGAATTAAATCATTTATAGAGTAAGAATTCACAATTTCTAGCATCAAAATAAACTACTGGAAATCAAAGTAAATGACATAATCATAAGAATGTTATCCAAACACTGGATCATATGAAATCTATGTCCATAATGCATTAAAATATAGTATCAATAATAGGTCCATCATGAAAATAAATGAAGTGCTATGACAGCTCGGGGTAGGGCCTCACACCCTCCCCCTCTAGGCATGAACTTCCTCCTGGAGTTCATCAAAGAGATGGGGGTACTAGGATCTCATTTGCACTGCGTCCTCCCATGATGTCATAACCTCGTCATAACAATCCCACTAGACCCTAACTTGGTCTAGCTCTCGACATTGAAGAGATAACCTTCGGCGAGCCAAAATGTGGATGGACTCCAAAGCTAGCTTTATGTCCAACTCCACCGGCAAGGCATACCAATCCAGAATATGAGACTCATCATAAATGTACTTCCTCAGAACTGATACATGAAACACATTGTGGATGCTTGACAAGCTAGGTAGAAAAACTAGACGATATGCAACTGGTCCTATCCTCTCAAGGATCTCAAATGGTCCGACAAAGTGAGGTGCAAGCTTAGAACCCTTTCCATAATAGATTGGACTCTTATGGGGTCACACTTTCAAGAGAACTCTATCGCCAACCATGAAGCTATGGTCTATCCTCTTTGCATTTGCATACTTCTTCTTCCTATCCTATGTCTCTATAAGGCGGTGTCTAAACAAAATCACCTGCTGCTCCATATCATGAACCATCTCAGGACCTATGGCTACTCTATCCTCAATGCGGTCCCAACTTAAAGGTGTCCTGCAAGGTCTGGCATACAAAGCCTGAAAAGGTGGCATCCCCAAAGAAGTGTGATGCCCATTATTATAGGAAAACTCTACTAAAGGAAGGTACTCTTCCCATTTGGTTTGATGATCCATGACATACATACGAAGTAGGTCTTCTAACACTTGGTTTACCCTCTCTTTTTGTCCATCTGTTTCTAGATGATAGGCTGAACTAAAGTTGAGTCTGGTACCCAGTGTTGTCTGTAACACCTTCCAAAAGGAAGAAGTGAAGAGAGAGTCTCTATCTGAGATAATCTTGCATGGAACGCCATGAAGTCTAACAATATCTCACAGGAATACCTGTGCCACTACTGGTGCTATGAAGGTAGTCTGGACTGGTGAGAAGTGGGCCACCCTGGTCAACTTGTCAACTGTCACCATGATGGCATCATGACGAGGCACTGACATTGATGACCAATGACAAAGTCCATTGATATAGTATCCCACTTCCACTTTGGTATCACATGAGACTGGAGCAACCCACCTGGATGGCGGTGCTCCGCCTTGACTCTCTGGCACTCAAGGCATCGGGCTACTAGTACAGCAATGGATTACCACATACTTGGCCAATGATATAACTATCTCAAATATGCATGCATCTTCTTAACCCTGGGATGCATTGCATAAGGATCTCTATGAGCCTCCAACACAATGAAATCACACAATCGTCTGAAAGAAGGTACATATATGCGCCCTCTATGGCGTAATAGTCCATCGGACTCTAATGAATAGTCTACATATTTCCCTTCTAGGGTCTCTAGAGATCGCACTACCTAACATACCTCCAGATACCACTCATCCTCTAGTAGCTACTGCAATATATGGCCTCTCAAATCTGTGTCTATAGTCATGGAGCATATCTTATGACGTCTCCTACTCAAGGCATCTACAACTACATTCTCTTTCCACTTTATGTAGTGAACATAAAAATCATACTCACATAAAAACTCCATCCATCTCCTTTGACGAGCATTAAGATTAGGCTGAGGGAATATGTACTGCAAGCTCTGATGAACTGAATGAAGCTCAAAATGATGACTCAAAAGGAAGCGTCTCCACCTCACAAGTGCATGCACTACTACAAGCTTGAGGTCATGCATAGGGAAGTTAAGCTTGTGAGTCTTAATTTTCCTAGACTCATATGCTATAACTCAACCCTCCTGCATAAGGAATGCTCATAATCCATCCAAGGAAGCATCTGTGCATACCATGAAATCAGACGAGGGGTCTAGTACAATAAGAATAGGTGCACTAGTGAGTGCCCTTTTTAGATCTTGAAAGGACCTCTCACACCTTTCTGTCCACTTGAATTTCTTTCCCTTTCACTGAAGGGATGTAATAGGATGTGCAACCCTAGAGAACCCCTCAACGAAGCATCTGTAGCACCCTGCTAGACCCATGAAACTCCTAACTTCTATCACACTATTTGGTGCTGGCCAATCCTTAATAACTCTAATCTTCAATGGGTCAATTGAGATCCCATCACCAGATATAAAATGTCCTAGATATCTGACCTCTGATCTAAAGAATGCACACTTCGACAGTCTGCCATATAATTAATTGTCTCTCAAGCACTGCAATACCTGTCTCAAGTGCTCCTTGTGCTCCTTCTCATTCCAATAATATATCAATATGTCATCAAGGAACACAATCATAAACTGATCAAGGAAAGTGTGGAATACCCCATTAATGAGACTCATGAATACAACTGGAGCATTTGTAAGACCGAATGGGACCACGGTGAACTCAAAGTGGCCATACCTAGTACAAAAAGTGGTCTTGTGGATATTGCTCTCTACAATCCTCAACTGATGGTACCCTGACTTTAGATCTATCTTGGAAAACAATTTGGCACCCTAAAGCTGATCAAATAAGTTGTTGATCCTAGGCAAGGGATATCAGTTCTTAATGGTCACTTTGTTCAACTACCTGTAATCCATAAATAACCAAAGGGATCCATCCTTCTTCTTCACAAAGATGACTAGTGCATCCCAAGGGGAGATGCCAGGATGAATGTGAACCTTCTCTAAGAGTTCCTCAAGCTACATCTTGAGCTCATTAAGCTCATTTGTGGTCATCCTATATGGTGTTCTCGAAATCAGCTCAACTCCTAGTATAAGATCTATGTAAAAATCAATCTCTCTACTAGGTGGCATACTAGGTAGCTCAGAAGGAAACACAACTACAAATTCCTCAAGGATGGGATGATCATCTAGGGAAGGCTCCTTCTCATTCTCTTCCTCTCTATCACTGATGGTGATGGAAAAAAACTGACATCCCTTTCGCATGCTCCGCTTAAGCTGCATAGCGGAAATCATACAAAGTGATATGGGCCTCTAAATCCCTAAAATTACTATGGAGGTACCTTGATTGTCCACACACTTGATCTTCTTCTAGAGACAATCCATCTTGGCTCTATGGGTGTATAGCCAATCCTTGCCAAGAACAATGCCATAAGATCTAAGAGGTGTGACTTGAAGGTCTACTAAGGTGTTTGTACTCCCAATTTGAAGCTAACGACCACTGACTCAATAGACACTCTAGCTCCTGAAGCCAACTCCACTTCCCAACTAACACCTTACCTATATGCCACTAGCCCGCAACACTCCACTACTAATGGAGATATAAAATAATTAGTATCTCCTGAATCAAACAAGATAGAAATGCTTCTACCTATGATCATACATGCGGCCTCTACCGACAGGATATAATGTTCACCGACACTTGGAATGATATGGAAAACACTTGGTTATGTCAAAGACATTGTTTGGACACTTTGTCTTGGAGATTTGTTCATTGGTATATTCATGATTGCATATTTGTTGTTACCCACAAATAGGTCCAGGATAAGCACCAGTGGGCTTATCTATTCCAGATCAGTACGACACGCTTTGGAGATGATTTTGTTGTTATTGTAAATTCATTAAGGCGACATGTTGAATTGGTTATTGCATCAGTTGTTGATTTACTTGTAATTTTTTTATTGTAATATCTTTTAGAGTCGACCTACTAAAATTGGTCTTAGGTTATGGTATATATGTAAGATCTTATTTGTAAGATCGATATGCAGCAAGGATAAGGAATTGTAAGAAGGTATATGTGAGAATAAGCAGAGCTATACGCACAGACATCATTTGAAGGTGAAGCAAGGTTTTTGTGAAGACAATCAGAACTACACCGGTACTAAATCCAGTATAGAAAGATGCTATTTTGAGTATTACATTTTTATTGGATTTAACCATCTAATTGTAGTCAGTGTGACTCCTATTTGTGTTTGAGAAGTGAGCTCTAGGCACTTGGCCTTTTTGCATGTGCAGACTCCATTTGTATACACATACTATCTGTAGTAGTATCATCTAATTGTGGGTAAGGTTTCCCACCATGGTTTTTCCCCTTATAGGGTTTCCAAGTACAAATATTGGTGTTATATGTTGTGGATGTTATTGCCTTTCTATTTCATGCATTAATCTTTACCGGTACTGCAATTAACTGATATAACTGTCAACTGACATAAAAGTCTGGTCTACCAAAATTAAGCATTAAAGTGTTGGAATTTTTTATGATTGATGCTGTGATTGTCATTGATGGACACACACTTGATTTGAGATCACTTTTTGTATGTATGAGTTAAATCTCAACCGGTATTTGTTCCAACTGGTATGATGTATTATAGTCTTTAGACTATCGGTGTTTTGCAGAAAGTGTTTACTAGTCTGAAGCGGTATGAAGACCCCAAGCAGTTCAAGGATCTCAAGTGGTATGAAGGAATGAAGCAGCACAACTCATATTTCCCAGTCTTCATTTTGTCAAACCGGCAACCGGTAATTTTCTTAAACTAGTATTTTGTTTGAACCGGTAATACTTTGTGATGAGTTACCAACCGGCATTTTGTGATGAGTTACCATCCATCGATTGTTTGGTGGTGCCAACACTTTGGTAGTGCATTTGTGTTGTGTTACCAAAAGTGTCTAGATGCATTGAACCTAGGAAATTGTATTGTAATCCTATTGGACTGACATGAAATCAGATTCCTTTATAAGGACATCATGTCTAGGGTTTTAGGTTATTGCTAGGGGTTTAAGGTGGTTGTAAGTGTGTTTATAGAAGAGAAGTTCAGGTCTATGAGAGTAGGTAGAGTGTGAATGTTTTGAAGATTGAATTAATGTTGGAATGCATTAGGAACAGGCTATCAAAGATCTAACCAAGCAATTTGTGCTATTTGCTAGATCACTCACTTGTTGATTACTCACATCTTCGACAAGTCTAAAGCCCTTAACCGGTAGGCCCCAAAAGCCTTTTGTAAATCCTCTAACAAGGTGGTTCACATCTATGGATCTAAAATCCTCTAGCAAGGTAGTCTTTAATTAGACTTATCTTCTAATAGAGATTGAGATTCCTAACAGCATCTATTCTAGTAAAGAACATTATATGACCTTAACCGGTCTGGTTTCTATTCTGCAGATAGTTACTTGTGAGTTTCATCTCACCATGGATTTTCCCATTTGGGTTTCCACGTAGAAATCTCTTGTGTTATGGTGATTGTGCTTCTATGGGTGAATGCATTATTTTCTATTTGGTTTGCATGTGTGCTAACTGGTTTGTTTGCTAAACTATTTTACTGGTTTACTGCTAGACTAGTAAAGTGTTTAAGTATAGTAATTTTTGGCATACTAATTCACCTCCCCTCTTAGTATTCATCAATTGGTATCAGAGCCAACCTTTCTATAAGTTTAACCACTTGGAAAGATATATGGGGGAATACACTGTGAGGGAACTTACTCATCAGCTCACTCAGTCTGAGCAAGCCTATGATGATCTTATGGTCAAATATAAGGCCTCTCAGGCAAAAAGGAGAGAACATGCTCAAAAACTAATGGAGCTAACTAAAAATAGTTCCTCTGATGAAGCGGACATGGAAGCCCTAATTCAAGAAGTAGAAAAACTGAATGAATCCAATTCCAACCTAAGAAAAGAGTTGGAAGGACTGACTATCCGAATGTGTCAAGAGCTTGAGAACTAGAGGAAAGTTGAAGATCTTGTAAAAGATAGAGATCATGAGAACTCCAAGTTAAAGCAAGAAATCATTGCCCTAACCACTCAACTCCATGTGAGAAAAGTGGAAAAGGAAGACATGCAAGGAGAACTAAACATAGCCATCTCTGAGAATGCAAACTTGATGGAAACAAATGCTGCTATTTCCAAAGAACTCTCAGAGTCAAAGGAAATACTTGCTAAGTTCAACAAGAGTACTGTTAAGCTAGAGCAAAAGCTTGAATCGGCCAAACTTGTCAAGAATACTAATGGACTTGGCTACTCCGGTCATGAGGAAGGTGAGACCTTTGGTGCAAATGATGAAGCATTGAAGAAGCAACCGACATTCAAGGTAAAGGTAGGCAAAATTTTGAACATGTTTGCTTTAACTATCTTAAAGAAGGACATACTGCTAATGTGTGTAGGAGCAAAGCCTAGAATAATTTTCCTTACTTTATAAACAATGTACTTAGATCCAATAAGTTTAATGGTAATTGTTATGCATGCAACAAGTTTGGGCATAGAGCATCTGAATGTAGGTCTATTATGAACAACATTGGAAGATATCTTTAGAGGACTCAAGGAGTTGGTCTGGAACCTTTTGTGAACCAGAATCCCAACTGGTTTAATAACTTTAATCATTAGTCAAGAAGCAGTGGCTATCAAGCGAAAATTGGATGGAGAGAAAATTGTTTGATCTGTCATTGTCATGGTCACACTGCTGCAACATGCAGGAGGAAGAATGGTAACATGAATAATGGACCATGGAGAGCACCTGGAATGGTCTGCTATCATTGCAACAAACCAGGTCACATTGCCAAATTCTACAGAAAAGAAAGAACATATCGGATGACATACCAGTCACTCTGAAAGGAAAGATTGATATTGAAACTATTCAAGTAGATATGAACAAAACCTAGAAAAAGAAACCAGTGGTGTTGCATGAAGAACTGGTTTCTGCACCTAGTGTAGAAATCACGGAATCGACAAACTAAGCATCAAAAAAGCTTAGGGGGAGCAAACAAAGAAATACTTTGAACCCCCAGTTTACACCAGTAAAAGACCTTAACCGATATGTGATACTAGTCAGTTGACAGAAGACTGGAAACGGTAAATGGCAAATTAGGGTTTATGCCCTAATAGTGGAGCATTTACTATGGTAGGTGGAGAACCTGTTTAAAAGGAATTTTCAAATCATTTCTCACTTATCATTTTTCAAGTGAAGAAGTATTTCAAGTTTAGAGAAAAGAAAAGCGATTTACATTGCGATTCAAAGAATTTATCAAAATCCTGAAGAAGAATCTAAGGCAATCATCTGTTGGAGAAGTGTAGAATGCAAAGCGGTATTTCAGCAACCAAAGGAGTGTGTAGAAAATTTCATATTGTGGAGCCCTAAATTTTGATCTACGAAGGTATTTTTCAAAATTCTCTATTTATCATGGCTTCCACATCACATGATAGCTCTAGTGCACCCATTGATTCTATGGACTTCATTCAACGAAAGTCAAAATACAATGCCCTGTCTCAAGTACCTGCTGGTGTTATAGTGGAAGAAGGCATTTCTGATTACATAGACTACAAAATCGAAGACCTAGGGTCTCTTGTGATCCATTCCCAGCTGATCTTGTTCTGTGGAAAGGATAAGAAGATTAAACTAGAATTCAGCATTCTGGAAAAGAAGAAACTTCACAATGTAGTTTACTTTCTTAAAGAATTTTTGGATGATCACATTCACATTATTCTAAGCAGGGTACACAATGATAAGATGTACCTAGAGTGGACGCATGATATCACACCAGAAGAGATTCATGTCATCACTGGTATTTGTAACATAGGGGAAGTGTCAGCCCTAAGGAAGGTCAGCAAGACTATAATATCCAAGCTCACCGGTTCAGTGAGAGACTCATGTGGAATGACCGTCAACTCAATCAAGGACGATCTGGTCAAGTATACTTGCATGATGATAGGTTACCAGATGTTCTCTGCTAGCAAAATTAATTTTGTCTCTGCTGCAGTGGTAAATGCCACTTACAAGATGATCAAGGAAGATGCATCATTTGATTTGTGCACTTGTATGGAAAGACAACTTTTGTTGAATCTTAATTCGATCAAACAGGACAATGCACTGAGATTTAAGTTTGGACAACTACTGGTTGGGTTGTTCTTTTACTTCCAAGGCTACTTTTCAGGAGTAGGTGACATTCAGTGGTCTGCTAACCAACCGGTGACAAAGCAAATCAAGGAAATTCTACAAGTGGTTGGAACCGGCTATCCAGAAGTACTGAACAAATACTTTGATGAGTTCAAATGCAAAATGAACCAAAGGGTAAGAATATTCGATGATATAGTCAAAAAGTATGAAGAAGACATTTGCTTCACCATCAAAGTGGATGAATGCATAATGGAGGTCGTTGAGCCCAGACAAGAAGAAGTGGAGCCTATGGGCTATGCGGTAATGTATGATATGTTGGACGGGTATGCTTCTACCCTAATCGCCTCACCCCTTGATCCTAAGGCAAAGAGAACCCACACCTATCTAGAAAGGATTAGACCAGTTGAAGAACCCTCAGTAAAGAAAGGAAAGGCAGTGTCTTCAGCATCAGCACTGGTTACTGCAGCCAGTCCCAAAGTGACCAAGCAGTCACCAGCTAAGAAGAAACTAGAAGTGGCACCTGCCAAAGTCTTTGAGAGGAAGTAGAACAAAAATAAACACACTGGACTCAGAAGAAACTGTGTCAAAAGAACTGCCTAAGAAGACTAGGCAAATGAAGAAAAAGACAAAGAATGAACCTGCAACATCTGCACTAGTAAATATTGATATTTCTTCTTACAAACCTTTGACACATTGTCAAAGAAGTATAAATAATATTAGGAGAAAATTGCTAAATGATTTAATTCATTGTTTTGATGACTTCAATGATGATGAAAATGATGAAGTTGAATAGAAAATCATTAAGTATTTGTGTGTTAATGACCGGTCACCTTCAGAAATTAGATCTAAGACACCCGATTCTTTGTATAATTCTTTAGACAACAAATGGTGCATTTCCATAAAGAAGGAACAAGAAATAAGGGAGAAAGTATTTGCCCAATACTTTCCTGACCTGTCCAATTTTGGGCTATTTGAAGTCATTAACCAAAACAAAGGACTCTTCTTCACTAAAAGGAGAAGACTCTGGTTATTAGAAGGGAGAATTAATGATGTTGAAAAAGACACTCATCTTCATATGACGACTACTGTACATACTCATGAACTACGTCAAGAAAACAAGAAGGCTGAGCAAGAACCAAAAATAATAAAACTAGATGAAGTATATGACAGTGAAGGGGAATCGGTCACTGAACAAATGGAACCCATTAACGTTGACACCTTAGATGGTGAAAAAGTTACTTAGGGTACACCATCAGAAGGAACAAGACAAGAGAAATAGGCAGAAGAAGAAAAGAAGCAACATGAAGCAGAAAAGAAGAAACGGGTAGATGAAGAGGATAAGAGAAAAGAAGAGGAAAAGAGGAAAGAGGAAGAGGATAAGAGAAAAGAAGAGGAAAAGAGGAAAGAGGAAGAGGATAAGAGACAAAAGGAGGAAAAGAGGAAAGAGGAAGAGGATAAGAGAAAAGAAGAAGAGAAGAAGAAGAAGGAAGAGGAAAAGAAAGAAGAGGAGAAGAAGAGAAGAGAAGAGGAAAATAAGAAACAAGAGGAAGAGAAGAAGAAGAAGGAAGAGGAAATGAAAGAAGAGGAGAAGAAGAGAAGAGAAGATGAAAATAAGAAACAAGAGGAAGAGAAGAAACAGGATGAGGAGAATACAAAGAAGGAAGAGGAGAAGAAGAAGGATGAAGAAGAGAAGAAGCGAAAAGATGAAGAGAAGAGACATGAAGAAGAGAAAAGAAAGAAAGAAGAAGAGGAGTAGAGGAAGGCTCAAGAAAATAAGCAAAAAGCCAAGGACAAGGAAGCAATGGTAGAGAGCACATAGGTGGAGACCCCAATGGCAACAGATAGTCAAGCTAAACTAGCTGACATTACTAGTCCCATTGACCTCCAGTCCACAAATGAATCAAAGTTGTTGCAGAGCATTAAGGTTGCTCAAGAACACCTGGAAGTGATAAGGAGGAAAAAGGAGCAAGATGTGATCCAAGCTACGATGGACACTCTTACCAATTTGATACTCGGTATGAACCTTCCCAGTACTAACTCCTCACTTGCACAATTGAAGCTCCTATGCATAGTTGTAGAAGACTAGGTGCAAAGCCTAGAAGAGGTTGCAGAAGCAAATGCCAAGAAGGAACATCAAAAGGCTCTGGACAATGCCTTGATGAAAAAGTTAACAGAGCTTCGGTTTGATCTCCAAAAGGCACAAAAGGACATTAGAGATGCAATGAATGAGGGCAATCTACTACTCAACAAGATTTGTCAACCTCATTTATTCTGTGATGATGTGCTCACTCAGAAGGACAAACTACAAACTGATATGCAGTCATTTATTAGCACCTTCAAGATGCCATATAACTCCTCCACATATGGACAAACTACTCACTGGTTTCAACCTCAATCTGCAAGACTAGAGGCAAAGATAAGCAACTAGACACATAATTTGTAGGAACTTCAACTGGTCCTATTGCCAAGACTACAAATTCTCCAAAAATGCTACCTCAATATAGATGTCCTAACGGTTACTCAAGAGATGAGTACCATGGATGCCATGGAGGGGTAGGTTTATTAGATGCAAATGGAGCATGAGGTTGCTACCTCATTGTTTGAATCATGTTCGTTATCCATGAAGACATTTATGTAGGACTTTAAATCAGTTTTTGACAAGTTTCACTCTTTATTGTCATAAACTCTTTAAATCAGTTATTAATGCTAAAAGGAACAGGGGTTATTTAGCTATACTTTGTCCTTGTTGGCAAAGAGGGAGAAGTCTATTGGTATTTAAATTTTGATGCATACTATGTATACTTTCATGTTATTTCTATTAAGAAGTAGTATACATTGTATTTTCTGCAAAAGGGATAGTGTATATGCTTAGGGGGAGTAATTTTGATTATGTCATATTTTTGTTGTAAAACACTTAGATGTCAAAATTTTCCTAAGTGTTGCCATCAATGCCAAAGGGGGAGATTGCTAGAATTTTTGATGATTGATGTTGTTATTGTCATTGATGGACACACACTTGATTTGAGATCACTTTTTGTGTGTATGAGTTAAAGCTCAACTGGTATTTGTTCCAACCAGTATGATGTAATGCCCCGCTAGGAAACCCCAAAGGGTTGAAGTTAAAAACACTCAAATGGAGTGTAAATATTTTAATTTTTATAATAATAATAATTAAGAGTTAATAATAAGTCTCAATCATTAAGATAATTTGGAGTTATCTAAAGCTTAGATAACATAGCAGAAGACTAAACAAACCTAGAGAGTTTCCCAACGCGATTACGTAACCTTACACCTAACTCAACTCGCGACAATTGATCCAATTAAGCTGGATATCTTAATTACATGTTAATACATAAGACATGGATATATATTATGTTTGATAAATTGACATCTTAGAATTTTAGGAAGCGTTCATCTATTTTGATTGGAGAGGAGGCTAGCATGAGGATATTTACTCAATGCACTTTAAAACATAATTAACTTAAGAGTCCACCCATTAAGGTTAACTTGGCAAGCCATCCATTTTAGATACCATGCAACTAATATATCGAGGTTCATTTATTTAGGTTTAAAAATAACCAACCAAACGAGATCATCCTCTATAGTTAAAATATGGCTAATAAGATTAAATTCATTCATTAAGAATTAAGTTGTAAATATTAAAACGAGGTTCCTTCATTTGGTTTTAAACATAACCAACTAATAAGTCGTAGTTCATTTATAGATGATAAAATGTAAATAGCCAAAGAGTTCTTTCATTGAAGTTAAAATAATACTAAGAGATGGAGCTCAATTCATTAAGGTGAAAATGTACTAGAGCCACATGAGTTCATCCCTTTAATTAAAATATAGTTAGCAAGATGATATTCATTCTTTCAGGATTAAAAATATAAGTACATAGTGACGATCATCCATTAGGATTAAAATATAACTAACTTAATGAGTTCACTCTTGTTAGTTTAAAATAGAGTTAATATGAAGAAATACATTTGCTATGGTTAAGATTTAAACAACTAAATGAGTTCTCCCCTTTTAGTTCAATTATAACTATTATGATGAAGATCATTTATAGAGGGTAAAATGTGGGTAACCAATTGAGTTCATCCAACTATTCAACTAATTTGGTGAGGATTATTTGTTTAGAATAAAACAAAACCAATTAAATAAATTCTTCCAATTTAAGGAATTATAGCTAACATGACGATGTTCGTTTATTAAGATAATACGGTAAGTAACCAAATGGGGTTCATCCATTAGATTTCCAATTTAGATCTTATGACAATTAATCCAATATTTGTTATCCATTCATTACGATCAAAATTACAAGCTTTATGACAAGCTAATCCAATAATGGTAACCTAGCGAGTTTCTTTCCACTATTACTTCTTTTAATTAATATTAACAAAATACTTTTCCATAATCATAATTACAATCTTTTATGACCCTAATTACTACATTTAACAAGATGACTAAATTTATGCACTTGAGAATTAGCTTCATCAAATTCCCAATATACACTTACAAAATACAACCATACATGATAACTTAAAGTATGAAATAAAAGAGGCAAAGGCATCGCATAACACGGATATGATCTCGGAGTTCACCCCTAGAGGGCTACATATCTGGGTCTGCTCAACTACAAGACCCCTCTGACATTTAATATAGTTAGGATTACATAAGCTTCAAGTCTTTTACATCTTTGCCACATAGGCGGACAAAACCACTATACAACAACCACCTTGGTCGATAATTACATAATGATCCCTTTTGAAGCGGATTCTACTGAATGCATCAAAAGCAAATACGAGGATTACTTAACTATCTGTACCCTAAATGGAGCCTTGACTGACTATGACCAAACACAAGCAACTAGACAACAAGGACCCAACAAACCTAACAAGGACGTACTATTATTATAGACATAGCAATTACAAAATATTAAACCATGGACAAGCGTTAATGGGTAATTATAGTCTTTTCTCATATTGTTTTAAGCATCTAAACAAGTTATTTAATCCTTAGATATGCATCATGGCAAGTTGGTTTTACAACAATATTCTAGCCTCTTTTCTACCAACTCAAAAATTACCCAATTACTATAAGGAACATCTAAATTAAAAGAAATTAAGGAAAAGGGAAAATCATCTCCCAGCTAATTTAAGAATCCATTGCATACATTTTAGAACTAATTTCACCATTCGATTTACTCATTAGCATCTAAAAATGAGTCCCAATATTTACTAACTAAATGAAAATAAAGTTAAATACAACATTTCAACATTTGTTAATTAAATGGAAATCATTGCTATATTGAATCCAATGATTAATTTTATAATGAATAATATATTTATCCCATTTTTTTATATTCCTAACTTGCTGGAAATATAAATCTCCTTTCACTTTAACAATACAAATATATTACTTATAATATATTTTTCTTCTATTTATTATAAAATTCTTTTTTTTTTTTTACATACTAACAAAACATCATATTTAAGTTTTAAAAATATATAAAAAATATTATAAATAATAAAAAAAAAGAATCATGTGGAGGGCGGCCCAAAACCCTAGGTGACGAAACCCTAGGGCGGGTCGTACCCTACCGAAGAGTTTGTGGCCTCCACGAAGGACGCAGGCCCCTCGGCCTCCACCTACAGTGGAGCTGGGGTACTGCGGCCATTGTGGGGTCGCAGGCCCTTCGGCCCCCCACACAGTGGAGCCAGGAGGAGCTGCGGCCTCCACGAGAGTCACAGTCCCCTCCAGCCCCCCACTGTGTGGAAACTGGGAGGAGCTGCAATGACGTCGTGGGGAGGGGCAGGTTGAGCTTCAACTCCCCCCCCCCCCGAAACCCCAATAAAATGTATTTTTTTTTAAATTAATTTTTTTTTCTTTTTTTTTTGGTTTATATCGATTTTTTTTTAAGGATTCACAGTTTCGGTTAAAGGTAAAGAAAAATAATTTTTTTGATTAAGAATAATGAAAAACTCAAAAATCGAAATTCCCCCCATTTCTTTTATTTTACCACAAACCCATTTATTTTCCAGATTCTATCCAAACCCTCATTTTGGGAATATATTTTCTCAGCATGTTTAAAACATCAGATTCATTAAGAAAATTTTGATCCAAGAACAACCCATATCTTTTAAAATTGAATCCTACGTTTAAACAACAATCAATGGGTTTTTCTTTTGAGCAAGAAATCTTCAAGAACAAATTTCAGAGATATACCCAAAATTCAAAAAAAAGAAACAAGAGGTGCATTCGAATCCTACCTCTATCGCATTTCCGGAAGAGTTTAAAGATGAGCCCCCAAATCTGCAGCTATAGAAATCCATCTTTTTTCTCCAAATCTCCATCCCCCATTTTTTTCTTTTCTTTTCCCAAAAATTCGACGCCCCAAAATATTTTTCAACTTAGGTTAAATGGAAAACCCCTTTTGACCTAAATTCTAATTTCGAAAATTAAGCCCTTTTAAAATAAAAAGAAATGATAATTCTTTTCAACTATTATATTGATTTAACTTGATTTTCTAATTAATATACTTCTCTCTTATTTGATCTTAATTTAATTTCTCAATATTAATTAAGCCAACATTTATATTTCGAAGTATTGACAAGGGTAAAGTATTTAAATTAAATTAATTTCCAAAATCAACCTTTTACACTATCAACTTTAAAAATTAAAAATAATTTTCTTTAAATAATAAAATTTACCCTTTCATTACCAAAATGCAAAAGTGGTTAAATTATTTCTATTTCCAAATGACTTTAAATCTTCCTTTTTAAAAACGCATAAACTAATTAAATTCGTTATTTAAAATTAACTATTAAATTAAACTCGCTACACATAAAAAAAGCGCTCTTTTTTGATAACTGACTAATCTCATGCAAGTAGCCTATTTATTTTAATTTCTCAACTAATAATGCATAAATGAACACATCAATTCAAATTAAATACTTAAGCTTGCTACAAATATAAATAAAGCGATCTCTTAAATTAACGATTAATCATATAAAAGAAAACTATCTATTTTAAATTTCTCAATTACTAATGCGTACATCCACACATAAAATTGAATTAAATACTTAGGATAAAAATACTCCATTCCCCACATGCAAGGCATGCAAACCAAGAAGTCCACCAATCACACAACACACAACCCAAAACAACAAAGGAACCCTACAGACCACACACGACGCTCACCTGATCATGGCTAAGGCAAGACGAGAGTTTTATGACCACCTAATCCAAATTCTAAAGATGAAGGAGGTAAACTCAACCCTGCGAATCCTGAAGGAGATGAACCTCGCACCAAGGCGATATAGTACCTGCAATCTCCTGCAACCATGAGTCACACAAGCATACATATATATACATATTCAATGAAGGCGTTAGCTCGAGATTTATAACAAGAATTAGGAAACAACTACATTTACACAAGAATCGATGCAAAAGCACAATAATAGGTATGCACAATTATTTATATTATCTAATCTACAACATTGCATCACGATTAATCAACCATTCAAGAATGCCACATAGGAAGTCAACCAAGGTCAAATGGATTTTACAAGGCCGACTAGGGTAGGGGCATTACAGAAGTGGTATGAAGACCCCAAGCGGTTCAAGGATCTCAAGCAGTACGAAGGAATGAAGTGACAACTCATATTTCCTAGTCTTCATTTTGTCAAACTGGCAACCGGTATTTTGCTTAAACTGGTATTTTGTTTGAATCGATAATACTCTGTGATGAGTTACCAACCGATATTTTGTGATGAGTTACCATCCATTGATTGTTTGGTGGTGCCGACACTTTGGCGGCACATTTATGTCGTGTTACCAAAAGTGTCCAAATGTATTGAACCTAGGAAATTGTATTGTAATCCTATTGGACTGACATGAAATCAGATTCCTTTATAAGGACATCATGTCTACGGTTTTAGGTTGTTGCTAGGGGTTTAAGGTGGTTGTAAGTGTGTTTATAGAAGAGAAGTTCAAGTCTGTGAGATCAGGTAGAGTGTGAATGTGTTGAAGACTGAAGTAATGTTGGAATGCATTAGGAATGAGCTATCAAGGATCTAACCAAGCAATCTATGCTATTTGCTAGATCACTCACTTGTTGATTACTCACATCTTTGACAAGTCTGAAGCCCTTAACCGGGTAGGTTGAAAAAGCCTTTTGTAAATCCTCTAACAAGATGGTTAACATCTGTGGATCTAAAATCCTCTAGCAAGGTAATCTTTAATCAGACTTATCTCCTAACAGAGATTGAGATTCCTAATAGGATATGTTCTGGTAAAGAACATTGTATGACCTTAACTAGTCTGACCTTAACTGGTCTGGTTTCTATTCTGCAGATAGTTACTTGTGAGTTTCATCTCACCTTGGTTTTTCCCATTTGGATTTCCATGTCAAAATCTCTTGTGTTATGGTGATTGTTCTTTTGTGGGTGAATGCATTATTTGCTATTTGGTTTGCATGTGTGCTAACCGGTTTGTTTGCTAAACTATTTTATCGGTTTACTGCTATACTAGTAAAGTGTTTAAGTACAGTAATTTTTGGCATACTAATTCACCCCCCTCTTAGTATTCATCATAAAGTTGGTTAAGTTATTTTTGGTTTGAATTTATTTGACAACTGATTCACCCCCCCCTTTTAGTTGTCTTCAAGACCTAACAATTGGTATCGGAGCTTAGTCCTCTTTTTTAGAAGTTTGATAGCTTGAGGAGATCCAATGTCTACTAACTATTTCAGGAAGGACAATCCTAAAATTGATGGAATCAACTATGGAATATGGAAGATCAGGATGGAGACACATCTAAATTGCATTGGAAAGGACATCTGGGATGTTACAAAGAATGGCTATACTCCTCCTACTCAGAATCAGCCTAATCCACCTAACTTGGCTAATGTTGAGGAAAATGATTGCAAAGCAAGAGAAGCACTTTTGAGCACATTATCAGATCAGAAAATCATGGGACTTTTAGATAGGTCTCCTGCTAAAGCTATTTGGGATCATTTGGAAACATTGACTAAAGAAGATTCCACAGTCAAAATTGCAAAACTTGAAAGCTTCCGAGTCAGGTATGAAAATCTAAAAATGGAAGAAGATGAAAGGATTTTTGTTTTTATGGAAAGAGTTAACAAAATTGTTTTGGGTATTAAATGTTGTGGAGGAACCTTACGTGAAGATGAAATTGTTTCAAAAATTTTAAGAGGATTGCCACCGGCATATAAAATGAAGGTTACTACTATAAATGAGTTAAGAACAATGCCTAATACATCAGTAACTAGGGATACATTGATTGGAAAACTTTCAGCTTTTAAAATTGAGGAATTTGGTCATGTTGCTACTATAAAGATAAATTTAGCTTTTAAGGCATCAACATCATCTACACCATCATTTGACAAATCTAATTGGAAAGCCTTTTATGCAAGAGAACTTGAGGAAAGCAGGAGAGAAATTGAAGAACTTGAAGCACTATTTGCAAGAAAAATGCCTGAAGGTCCAGTTGGGAGTAAGTATGAAGGTAAAGCACCCTTTAAATATTTTAACTATAATAGGATTGGTCATATGGCTTTGAGATGCATTGATAGACATGCTAGACTAGGAGAAGAAGCTAGAAGAACATACAAGCCTAACCCTGAATATCAGAGATACAGATTTAAGAAGAATAAAGATAAATCTTGTTATCTTGCTGATGAAGGAGTCATTGATGATTCTGATGAGGATCTGACAAACAATGGATGGGATTTTGTTGCTATAACAGAAGGTCAACTAGCACCTACTGATCAACTGATACAATAGGCCTTGGTAGCTAAAATTGAAGTTAAGGATGAATGGATCATTGATTCAGGATGTTCACATCACATGACTGGTGATAAAGGTAAATTCTTAAACTATCAAGAATATAATGGAGGCTTAGTAAGATTTAGAGATGACAAAGCTTGTTTGATCAAAGGAAAAGGTACAATATCTCTTGATGTAAGCATAATATTGACAATGTTTACTATGTAGAAGGTTTAAAGCACAATCTTTTGAGTGTTGGTCAATTAGTTGAAAAAGGATTTCAGTTACAATTCAAGAATGGTAAATGCAAAATTATGAACAGAACTGGTTTGGAAATTGCAACCAGTAATCAAACTAGAGGCAACATATTTCATTTGAATAACAATGAAAAGACATGCTTGATTGCACACATTAAGGAAAGTTGGCTAACAATGAAAAGACATTCTTGATTGCACACATTGATGAAAGTTGGCTATGGCATAAGAGACTCTGTCATGTAAATTTTGATTGTATGGTAAAAATTAGTACTACTAAGGTAGTTAGAGATTTACCTAAGATTGTTAAGCCTCACAATCTAGTATGTAAGGAATGTCAATTTGGAAAACAAGTTAGAGCATCTTTTAAAAGTATTCCAAAAAAATCCAATAACACTCTTGACTTAATTCATACTGATTTATGTGGTCTAGCTAGAACTAAAAGTTTACAAGGTGATAGATATTTCATGCTAATCATTGATGACTATTATAGAATGTGTTGGGTTACTTCTCTCAGAGAAAATTCAGAAGCACTTGGGAAGTTCAAACTATTCAAAGCAATGGTAGAGAATGAAACCGATAAGATAATCAAACTTCTGAGATCAGATCAAGAATGTGAATTTACATCTAAGGAATTTAATGCATTCTGTGAAGTGAATGGAATTAGAAGACAGTTATCCGCACCCCAGACACCATAGCAAAATGGAGTTGTAGAAAGGAAAAACAAAAGTATCTTGGATGCAGCTAGAAGTATGTTATCAGAAGAAAATCTTCCACATGTATATTGGAAAGAGGCAGTAAGAACATTAGTCTATACATTCAACAAAGTTCACATCAAAGGTGAAACCGGTAAGACCCCTCATGAACTATGGTTTGGCATTACTCCTACTCTTAAATATTTTTGAATATTTGGTAGTAAATTCTATATTAGAAGAGATGAGTATATTGGCAAATTTGATCCTAGAAGTGATGAAGGAATATTTCTTGGTTATTCATCTAAGAGCAAGGCATATAGATGTTTTAACAAGAGATTGTAGAAAATTGTTGAGAGTACAAATGTAAAGATTGATGAACAATCTAGAGGAACTTCAAGGTTTATAGACTCTGAACCGGCAACAGAAATATTGGCAAATGAACCAACATTGAACCCACCGGTATAGAATGAAGATCTAGTTACACCAGAATCATCTGAAAATTCCACTAAGGAACAGCAGCAAATGAAGACACCCTGGTCTGTAAGACTAAATCACTCTAAAGATTAGATAATTGGAACAAGTATAAAGGAGTTATGACAAGAGGAAGACTAGAAAATGAAGAGGTATGTCTTATTTCTCAAATTGAACCATCATCAGTTAACGAGACATGTGAAGATAAACACTGGATTAAAGCTATGGAAGAAGAATTAGAACAAATTGAGAAGAATAACACATGGACATTAGTTCCCTAGCCTAAAGACAAAAATGTGATAGGAACTAAATGGGTATTCAAAAGTAAACTTAATAAAGATGGTAAGGTAATTAGAAATAAAGAAAGACTAGTGTGTAAGGGATATTCTCAGAAAGAAGGAATTGATTACAATGAAACCTTTGCATCGGTAGCTAGAATTGAGGCAGTCAGATTATTCTTAGCTTTTGTAGCACACAAGAACTACAAAGTATATCAAATGGCTATTAAATGTGCATTTTTGAATGGAGATCTTGAAGAAGAAGTTTACATTGAGCAACCTGATGGATTTTCTTTGTCGGATAACAAAGATATGGTTTGTAGGTTAAGAAAAGCTTTGTATGGGCTGAAACAAGCTCCAAGAGTTTGGTATGCAAGATTGGATAAGTATCTTTTGAAGATTGGATTTTCTAAAGGTAATGCTAACAACAACTTATACTATAAAGTGATTAATGATGACATCTTGGTTATAGAAGTTTTTGTTGATTATATAATCTTTGGAGGAGAAGATGGATTATGTAAAGACTTTTCTATTGAAATGCAACAAGAATTTGAAATGTCTATGATTGGAGAAATAAAATTCTTTTTTAGGATTGTAGATTTCATAGACTGATAAAGGTATATTCTTGAGTCAATCCAAGTACTTGAAGGAGTTACTAAAGAAATTTGGGATGGAAAACTCTAAACCGGTAAGCACACCTATGACTACAAATGACAAATTATCACTAAGGGATGAATCTACACCTGTTAATCTGACTAGGTACAAATCTATGATAGGAGGCCTAATGTATTTAACACAAACTAGACCTAATATTATGAATGTAGTATGTATTGTTTCTAAATTTAAGAGGAATCTAGAGAAAATCATGAATCAGCAGTAAAAAGGATTTTTCGATACTTACAAGGCACAACAAATCTTGGTTTATGGTATCCTAGAGATGAAAACTTTGAATTATGTGCATACATAGATGCAAATTGGGCAAGAGATGTGGATGACAGAAAAAACACCACTGACGGAGCATTTTTTCCTTGGAAGTAGATTAATTTCTTGGTTGAGTAAGAAATAAAGTTGTACATCATTATCAACAGCAGAATCAGAATATGTTGTAGCAACAACTAACTGTACACAAGTATTATGGCTTAAGAAAATGTTGAAGGACATAAAGGTAAAATGCAAGGAACCTATAACTATCTATTGTGATAACACTGTAGCAATTGATATATCTAAGAATCCGGTATTAAATTCTAAAACCAAACATGTTTCTATCAAACTGAATTTTTTGAAAGAGAATGTTGAAGCAAAAAAAGTAAAACTAGTTTATGTGAATACTAAAGAGCAGATTACAGATATTTTGACTAAACCTCTGCCTAAGGAGACCTTTGAATATCTCAGAGATCAGCTTGGGGTCATATCCCCACTGGTAGAGACTTAGACAGTTGATGTTTGTCATCAACTGCCAAAATTAACAGAGAAAATATTTTACTTCAGCTTTGATGAGGAAGCTACTTCTCAGGGGGAGTAGTTGGCATACTAAATTGGTTGGTATTTTGTATTTGAACTTGGTTTTGTATTAGCTTTGGCATTTGATGTCAAAGGGGGAGAGATATCTATGGAAAAACACATTATCTTTTAGGGAGAGATTATTCATTTGGGAGAAAGATTGATACTTTGAGATGATTGATTACTCTCTGTATCTGAGTTTTTGATTTTTGGTTATGATCTCTTTTGGGAGATGTTGGTTTCTAGTATTTGGCATTTTTGTTTTGGCACTTTGATGGTTTTTCCATCTTGTGTTGCCATCAATGCCAAAGGGGGAGATTGCTAGTTTTTTGGTATGGTTTTTTCATTGATGTCAACACCTATCAACACTTATCAACTCTGGCACTTTGAAGGATTGGCAATGTTCATCGGGAAGCAAGTGACTTATGCACGTCACCAATATCTAGTACACCAGCAAGATATAATGTTCACCAACACTTGGAATGATATGTAAAACACCTAGTCATGTAAAATACATCATTTGGACACTTTGTCTTGGAGATTTGTTCATTGGTATATTTGTGATTGCATATTTGTTGTTATCGGCAAATAGGTCCTGGATAAGCACCGACAGGCTTATCTATTCTAGATCATCATGAAATGCTTTGGAGATGATTTTGTTGTTACTGTAAATGCATTAAGCCAACATGTTGAATTGGTTATTGCATCGGTTATTGATTTACTTGTAATTATTTTATTGTAATATCTTTTAGAGATGACCTACTAAAATTGGTCTTAGGTTATGGTATATATGTAAGATCTTATTTGTAAGATCAATATGCAGCAAGGATAAGGAATTGTAAGAAGGTATATGCGAGAATAAGTAGAGCTATACATGTAAACATCATTTAAAGGTGAAGCAAGGTTTTTGTGAAGACAATCAAAACTACACCGGTACTGAATCCAGCATAGAAAGATGTTATTTTGAGCAGCACATTTTTATTGGATTTAACCATCCAATTGTAGTCAGTGTGACTCCTATTTGTGTTTAATAAGTGAGCTCTAGGTGCTTGGCCTTTCTGCATGTGCAAACCCCATTTGTATATAAATACTATCTGTAGTAGTATCATCTGATTGTGGGTAAGGTTTCCCACCATGGTTTTTCCCCTTACAGGGTTTCCAAGTACAAATATTGGTGTTATGTGTTGTGGATGTTATTATCTTTCCATTTCATGCATTAATCTTTACCGGTACTGCAATTAACTGATATAACTATCTACCGGCATAAAAGTTTGGTCTACCGGTATTAAGTATTAAAGTTGGTTAAGTTATTTTTGGTTTGAATTTATTTGACAATTGATTCACCCCCCCCCCTCAGTTGTCTTCGGGACCTAACAATCTGAACCTGCCATCCTCTGATTGCCTACCATCTGACCCTATGGATACTCTCTCGCCATGTGCCCCATGGCCCCACAAGTGAAGCAAGAACCACGTGTCTGGAATGGATCTCCTTGTGTCCTAGAGTATCCCTATCCTCCTGTCTTGCTCGAACCACTGAAACCACCCCTGGAGGATTGTTGAGTTCGCACCGGAGGTGTGTAAGGACCCTGTGATCGCTAGTCGCACCTAGGAACCTATGAATGCCACTTCTTGGGCTTAAAGCCCTGCCAACTCTGTGGAAGCCTTTGCCTCTGATTTTGTTGTGACTGCTATTGAGGAGGGGGCTTAAAGGACCCTAATGAATTCTTGTGGTTACCCTTCCAGTGGGGTTTCTAAAATCCAAAAGACTGCGGTATAGGTTTTTGGTTCTGATGGCGATCCTGCGTGCCCTGTGATTTACCCTAAATTTGCTTTGATATCAAGGCCTTCTCCATGGCAACCTGAAGGATGCCTGGAGCTACCATCCTGACTGGTCTTGCTATCCTGACATTCAATCCTCTGATGAACCGATTAATGAGTAACTTCTTATCTTTTAGGTAATCTACGTAGGGTAAGAGCTCAAAGAACTTGCTCTCATATTGTGACACGGAGAGACCCTTCTGTTGAAGGTCATGGAACTCGTCAATCCTGTGTTGCCTATATTTCTCTAATAGGTACCTATCTCTGAATCTCTCTATAAAGATGTCCCAAGTAATAGTGTCTCCAGATAAATCATTCTTGTACTCCTCTTGCCTCCACCATGTGGAAGTCGTCCCTATTAGAAGGTGAATGGAAATTCATGCCTTCAAATTGCTCTCATAGAGATGCAATCCGAAGTACCTATCTAGACTCAATAGCCAAGCCTCAGCCTCTACCCCATCAGTAGATCCTATAAAGGATGGTGGTTGAAGATGTAATATCTCTCTGATCTGATCCCCAGGATCATGGGGTACTCTCTCAAAAATAACTGGTGCCACTACTAGAGGTGCCTCAGGTAGATGGACTGACTCAGGCTCATTCTCAGCCTAGGCCTCTATACGGTTAGGAGGTGGACTCCTACTCTACTCCCTAGATGTAGATCTATAACTCCCAAAACTCTGGTGCTCTACCTAACAATCTATTGCTAGGAGTCTATCCTGAACTATGCCTATCAAGTTCTGGAGTACTGCAACCAAAATGTCTTTGTTGGGGTCAATTGGTTGTTCGAGAGGAGCTTCTTGATCCCCTTCTAGATCCGGCTCATCTCGCACAATGTCCTCGCGTGCCATGCAAGCATGTCTAGAACTCCTATCGCGCTTACGAGCTTGTCGCATAACCGACAACATCCTTAATGATCAATAAAATAAAATAAAGTAAATAAATAAAATTAATAACAATTCTTAAAGAAAATAATATTAAAAGCGAAACGTGATGGAGAAAGATTCCTAGTGCTGGAAACCTTGCTCTGATACCAAAATATCATGCCCAAACTTTTGGGAAAAAATGGAACAACAATTATTTTTAAAACATAATTACATTAAATAATCTATATTTAAAACAGAATAAACAAGTTTTGTCTTAACTAAGGGTTAGGATTAAATAGAATGATTTCCTAAAGTTGAATTAATCAACTCCATCATTTTAGCGTCAACATCTAGAGTAGACTAATTATTCCCTAAAAAGGGTCATCGCAACTTAATTAATAACCCCTAATTAAAATTTCTTGAGCAATTGTTCAAGAGACATTAATTATCTCAACAGTATTAAAATACTCAAGACTAAATAAAAATAGTGTTAACTCATATTAAAAATAAACAATTGAACGTACGCGATTACACTTTTAAATATAACTAATAAAGTTAACCAAATCAATTATTATATTTTCCATATAATTTCATTTTATACTAAAGCCAAATTTTAAGTCCCCTAGACATTTAAATTACATTATACATTTAATAAGTTCCATTAATAAAATACCCCAAGGAATTTTTAACCCAAACATCCATATTTAATTAAATATGAAAAATAACTATATAAAATTCTCATTAACAAACCTTGTTAATAAAATTTAATCAATTATGAGAATAATATTGCTATATAAAAATTAATCCCCAATTTCAATTATAAACCCTAAAAAGTCTACATTAAGAACCAATTTTATCCTAGTCAATATTAGCGGTTAATTAATCCTACATATTGACTATAGATAAATGGGGGGTAATTCTTTTCAAATTTTGAAACTAATTTTCCCCTCATTTCATTTTATTTAATATTTTATTACAAACTCTATCTAGGCTTGATTATTTCTTATATCATAAACAATTTCTTTCTTTTCTCATTACCAACCCTAACCTGAAAATGGGTTAGGGTTTCTTGTTTAATCGCTTTTTTTTTTCTTTCTTATTATCAAACTAACCCTAACTCAAAATTGGGTTAGGGTTGCTTGTTAAACTTTCTTTTTTTGTGTGTGTTTGCAGGTGGCAGCCATGGCGGCCGAGCAAAGAAGAGGTTGAAGGAAAGGGCGGCGATTACGAGTGAAGCCACAAGGGTTTGCATGGAGGAAGGGGCAGAGGTTTGAAGGAGGCGGCCACTGCAGGTGGGCACCCACAGTGGCGCCCAAGACCACCACTATGGGTTGCGACCGCGGGCGCTCCTATGGGTCGCGGCCCACAGTGATGACCGAGACCACCATTGTGGGTTGCGGCCCGCAGTGGCGGCCATGGGCGCCCCTGTGGGTCGCGGCCCACAATGGTGCCTGAGACCTCCACTATGGGTTGTGTCCCGCAGTGGCAGGCACGGGTGCCCCTGTGGGTCGCCCCCACAAAGGGGCTTGAGCTGCCCAATGGCAACACATAGGGAGCTTCAGCTCCGACGGTATGGGAGACTGCATATTTTTTTGCTATTAATTTTTTTTTTTACATTTAAATATATTTAAATATATATATATATATATGTATACGTATATATATACATATATATATACATATATATATATATATTTATATATATATATACATGCATTTATATGTATATACATATAAATACATATATATATATATGTATATATATATGTATATATATATATATGTATATATGTATATATATATACATGTATTTATATGTATATACATGTATTTATATGTATATACATATAAATACATATGTATATATATACATATGTATTTATATGTATATACATATAAATACATATGTATATATATACATATGTATTTATATGTATATTTATATGTATATACATATAAATACATATATATACAAATAAATAAATAAATAAATATATATATATATATATATATTTATTTATATATTTATATGTATTTATATGTATATATGTATATATGTATATATTTATATATATAAATACATATGTATATAGACATGAAGAAATGTAAAATGAATCAGAAATATAACATTTGCAACATATTTCATTTTCAAAATATAAAGTATATAAAATATATATATGCTTTTTCAAAATGTGAAACTATGACATAGTTTCATTTATTTACAGCTGCAACTAACTATTAAAAAAAAAATTAAATCCATAAACAACATGATGTGTTTCAATACTATTATTCACTCTAAAAGTCTATTTATTTTTCCTACTCAACATGCATTTCCAGAATAGAAAAATTAGCAGAAATTAATTTATTTACAACTGCAATATAAATCTTTCTAGAATTCATTGATTAATGACATCAAAATGCAATGCAAGATTAAAAAGGACAACTATAACTTTCACACTTAATCTTTTCCTATAAATACATATCATTAAAAAGATAACTTCAACAATGCATTCTTCACTTTGTAAGGAAATATACTTGAAATAAAATGCATTTTATTTCATGGTAAACTTAGTCAAATAATTACATTTTCTTTTCTGCAAGTTAAATACAATAAGAAACTCTTTTTCTTTTCTGCAACTAAAATACAATAAGAAACTCTTTTTCTCTTCTACAACTAAAATACAAAAATAAACTCCTTTTCTTTTCTGCAACTAAAATACAATAAGCAATAAGATCATTTCAAAGCTTCCTTTCCAATCTTTTCCCAAATAACTTGCAATAAAAGTTGTGACCATGGAGGCTCACCTCCCAACCTAGGCTTACTAGAAGCCACCCCCGAGCTAGGAGAATCAAGGCTAGACGGGAAACACACATATAAGAAAGAAAACTTCACAACATTCACACTCCCAACCCAAGGCTAAAAAATATCACATATGTGACTTTTCAAGTGGCGTGAAGGTGGACTAAGTACCTCAAGGACAATTCTGCAAGTAGCAAACATAATGCCATAGCAAGCCTACAAATAAACACATCCACAAGTTCCAAACTTGTCCTTATAATCCCTTATGTCCCCCAAGGCATACAAGCCAACAAAAAATCCCCTTATGACCCCCATTGCATAAACAAATCACCATGCAACAAGGGTCACAAGATCCCTTGTGAATCACTCTCTTTCAAAGAGAGCCTGTCACTCATAGGTTGTCAAACAACCCTTCACCCCGAGGCCACTCTACCCTCCCAAGGGTGAGTTTGGACTTGAAAACTCCCAAAACAATAACATAAAAACTCAACCAAAAACACATAACGAAGAACTCAACATCTTCCTACACATATAAAAAAACAACAATGGAAAAACAAATACAACAACAATCTTTTCAAAAACAACTACATGAGATAGGAGTTCAACCAACCTTAAATCTACCAAAAGGGTTAAAAGAAGTTGTAGGAGAGCTGCCAGAATTCATAACCTTTTCCTCTCAAGACTTAGCCAAAATCCTCCAAAAAAACTTACAAAAGCTGCTCAAAATTCTAAGTCTCCAAAATGGAGAGTGGGTGATCAAACTTCTCCCTCCCAAACTATTTCCTATGAAGACACTCCTCACTCTTTCCAACCCACTTGGGAAGGGTGAAGGATGTTCATTAGTTGGTCTTTCCAATACCTTATAGAATCTCTAGCCAAGATACCTCAAAAAAGGTAAATGGAATGGAGAAGAGCAATGCCACTCATGAGGAGGGTTATCTAAGCTAGGAAGGCTCTTCTAAAGATGAAATTCGGTCAACTTGGGAAACTCAACTTTTGGGGAGGCTAAACAAGCCCTAAAGAGTGGACACAAGGATAAATTTGACCTTCATCCATAGGTACATCATATGGCCCACTAAAAATGCCCCTAAGTTGACCCTAGGAGTTATTTTAACCCCCTAGAAAGTCACCCAAAGTTTACCTAGGGGTCAGCCCTGAGTTGATCTTTCTAATGGATCCCTATCCAAGTTTTTCTTGGGACCATTCTAGGATAATTGAAAAATATGCATTGGTAAAATAAATTTCCTCAAAAGAGACATGTCAATGCCAACTTATCCTACAATACATGTGTTAAGTGACAGTACAAAATGAATTACACATGGCAAATGCCCCTTTTTTGGAATTTATAAATTAAACAATTTCCAAATTAAACACACATCCAAACATAACATTTACAAATTAAAGCACATTTACAAACGAGGTGTTGTCTCTACAAATAGACAACCCTTGGCTTCACAATCGCACATAGGTCTAGGATTGATTCTTCGAATAGTTTCCATGGTCACATGGAATAATTTTCCTGCACATCTCGCTTCCACATTAGTAATTCCAAAAATCACATATAATATTATCAACAAAGAATACAATTCAGACATCCCATACAATTTCAATTATAAAAATCAAGTATCCAATTATCTGATAACATCCACATAAATAATCTACTAAATGGCATCATCATCATAATCATAGGATTAAATCATTTATAGAGAAAACATCCACAATTTCTAGCATCAAAATAAAGTAGTGCAAATCAAAGTAAATGACATAATCATAACAATATTATCCAAACACTGGATCATATAAAATCTATGTCCATAATGCATCAAAATATAGTATCAATAGTAGGTCCATCATGACAATAACTGAAATGCTATGACGGCTCGGGGTAGGGCCTCACAGTTTTTCACTATTAGATGATACATATATGGTTTGTAGGTTAAGGAAAGCTTTATATGGATTGAAACAAGCACCTAGAGCTTGGTATGGAAGGTTGGATAAATATCTTTTGAAGCTTGGTTTTACTAAGGGCAATGCTAATAGTAATTTTTATTATAAAAATAGTGATAATGATATACTAATTATTGAAGTACTTGTTGATGACATTATTTTTGGAGGTGAAGATAAGTTATGCATATAATTTTCTAAGAATATGGAGAAATAATTTAAGATGTCTATGATTGGTGAGATGAATTTTTTCTTAGGTTTGAAGATTACTCAGATTGACAAAGGATTTTTCATCTATTAAACTAAATATGCTAAGGAATTCTAGAATAAATTTGGTATGGGAGATTCTAAACTGGTAAGTACTCCTATGGTTACATGTGAAAAATTGACAAGAAAAGATGTTTTTGCATCAATAAATCCTACAAGATACAAAACTATGATTGGAGGTCTGCTTTATTTGACTCAAACTAGGCCTGCCATTATTAATGTTGTTTGTATTGTTTCAAGATTTCAGAGTGATCCTATAGAAAATCATGAGATGGCAGTGAAAAGGATTTTTAGATACCTACAAAGTACATCAAAATATGGCTTGTGGTACCCTAAGGATGACAACTTTACTTTATGTGCATATACAGATACTGATTGGGCTAGAGATGTTTATGATCGGAAAAGAACTTTTGGTGGAGATTTCTTTCTTGGAAAGAAGTTGGTTTCATGGATCAACAAGAAACAACCATTGTACTTCTTTATCTACTTTTGAAGCTGAGTATTTTGATGTTGCTACTAATTATACATAATTTTTATGGATGAAGCAAATGTTGAAGGATATAAAGGTGGATTGTGATGCACCGGTAGTTATTCACTGTGATAACTTTGTTGCTATTAATATATCAAAGAACCCAGTATTTCATTCTAAAACAAAGCACATATCTATCAAGTATAGCTTTTTGAAGGAGAAGGTGGAAGCAAATGAAGTTAGACTAGTTTATGTGAACACTAAAGAGCAGATTGTAGATATTTTCACTAAACCTTTGTCAAAGGAATCATTTGAGTACATGAGAGATAGATTGGGAGTTTTTGCGCCTCTAGTAGAGACTTGATTGGTGTGGTTTGGCATCAGTCTGGCATGCATTATCAAAGAAACTATTCATTCTTGGGGAGTAGTCAACTTTGTGATTCACAGGCTTATGTTTTTGCTTTGTTAAATTTCTAGCATTCATGTCAAAGGGGGAGTGATCTTGATGTGAAAAAGAAAAGGAAAGGGGGAGATATTGTTTTTCATAGCTATATGTGGGAATTTTTTGGCTGTCTTCCATAGGGGGAGACCTGTTTGGCATTTTTTGGTACTCATATGTTTTTTCACATCTAGTGTTGCCATCAATGCCAAAGAGGGATATTTTTGGCCATTTTGTGGAATTGATTGTGTCACATTTATATTTTGTCATTGATGTCAACACTAGTTGTTTGGATGCATTACCAACACTATTCTAGTCTTGATAGGTTGAGTGATTTCTGACTAACTTGGATCTGGAATGATCCGGTAGGATCTAGTATAGTTTGATGATGGAATCAACTTGCTCATGATACTTATACTCATATTTGGTCAGTTGGTTTTGGTCTACAGAACGGATGCTCTCCTTCTTGCTTAGAAGATTGATTTCTGATTCTGATGAGGGTTTCACCGGCAAAGCTTCTGATAGAGATCTTTGATGAATTGAATAAGTGGTGTTGGTGCAGCTTCTGGTGGAGTTTTAGGATGTTGTTGGTGATCATGTTTGATAATTGGCAGTTGATGATCATTGTTGTAGAATGTGGACCTATACTGGGTCCCGGTTGATCTAGGTTATGCACCGACTTTAATGTAATGTGTGGACAGGACCTATGGATGTATTTTTGGGATGTCTTATGTGTTGATATTATTGGTTTGGTCTAAAGCTGACATGGTTTGTAAATATGTAATCGGTTTATTGTCTGGTGGCTGACCTGATTGTTTATGGTCGAGGGTTTTTTATAAATAGATGTAAGATCTCATTATAGATCATCATGGTTATATCTAAGAGGTCATGGTCAAGGAATGTAATGTGCAAATAATGTAATATCATTTAGGTAGATGAGTTGGTTGATTATTGGAGATAGAATTAGGTTTATGTAAGAGGATTTAGTCCTTCGATATTGAGCTTGACCGAAACTGTACTTAGGCATAGGAGATTTTATCTTTTGTAGTTCAACACTTCTCTGGATTGAAGTTTGGATTTATATGTAGTCAGTGAGGCTCCTTTTTTGATGAGAAGTGCGCTCTAGGTTGTTGGCCTTCCTGCAAGTGTAGGCCCCTCAATTGTAATTCACATACTTACCATAGAAGTATTATCTGACTGTGGATAGGCTTCCCACCATGGTTTTTACCTTTACCGATTTTTCCACGTACAAATCTTGGTGTTATGTGGATAGCTTTTACTCTATGATCATTGTTTATGCTTAATTGGTTTATCTACTATTTTGGTATTAATGTTTTGGGTTCCGATATTAAAGTGTAAATTGCTAATGGTTCTTGTAATCTATGACAACTAATTCACCCCCCCTCTCAGTTGTCTAACACTACTTAGCCTCCACTTACCACCATAGCACAGGCTCCAATTTTGACATCCCCAACCACTACAATCCTAGTGACAACACTTGTGTCTACACTAGTAGATATTTTTGCTACAACATCAGAAATATTACCTCCATTAAGACAAGTATTAAATCCTTCTACAAAAAAGGTTATCATTCATAATATTGAATTTGATTCTAATTAGGAGGATGAGCAGCCTATTGTACAAATGGTACAAAGGTAAATTGAGAAGAGGAAAAGAAAGAAGTTTGTTCAGCTCAAGAAATAGGCACCAATGAATCCTATGGATATAGATTTATAGAATTTACCAATAGAGCAGCCGGTTGAGGAAAAGGAGAAAAATATGAGCCCAATGATGAACATAATGAAATACTTGTTTTGACTCCAGAGGACCAAGAGAATTTGTTGAAGGAAATAGCGGCTGGAGGAGAAATGGAAGAAATAGATAAAGATGATAAAGAGTTTGAAGAAGTTAATGATAGGTTAGGAGAGTAACATAGACAACAACAGTTGAATATTGATATCTCTCTTCAAACCATTCAAGTTCAACCAGGTACATCAACCCAAGATATTCAAATTCTAGAGAAAGAAGAGGAAGAAAAGGATGAAGCAGAAGAGAAATCAAAGGTACACAAGGTGACTGCAAAAATCATACAACATGAAGGTGAGAAGGATGAGGACATTCCACAATGGTTAAGCTTCACCTTCAAGAAGAAAAAGAAAGTGGTACTACCCAAGGTGACACTACAACAAGCAATCACTAAAGAACCAAGGAAAATGAAGAAGCCCAAGACCATACACAATTTATCTAGAACTGGTTCTAGTGAGGTGATTGTTGATATTGCAGCTCCCATGCAAGCTGAAGGAGAAGGCTCCCTAAAATACCAAGTGTCACAAGTAAAATTGGGTAAACAGACCAAATGGGGAGAGTTGCATACATTAGATCTTGCTACCAGTGTGGTGAGGAGCCGAATAGAAAAGGAACACATCTCCCACTCAGAGGTTAAAGCACAACTGGAACAATATAAGTAGCTACTGGTCAAAATGAGAAAACCACTAGATGTATGGGTGGATGTGTTATCACTGTTTTTAAAATTGGGTTCTTTTCCCATAATTGGCTATGGTTCTTTGAAAATATTCATAGGGTGTGGCCCCAGGTGTTTCAGCTTTGTTCTAAACCTAGAGGGTTTAAGGTTTTTCTAAGTTTTAGGCTTTATCTTTTGTATTAAGTCCCCTGGTTTCTATTCCGACGTTACTTTATTTCACTTAAGTCATGGGTCACGGGGTCGTAAGAAGTGTCCCCCCTTGCTATTTACCTAGGCGGTCATGTTGATTATTTAAAAAAAAAAATTCGCCTTTTATTATTTCCTTCTAAAGTGCCGGGCCCAGTAAACACTGATCAACTTGGGGAAAGATCCGACGGTTGGCGCTATTTTGCAAGGGATAAGTGTTCACCCTTTAAGGCTGCGAAATAGCGAGGATGAATATCAGCCGTCCATGTGTCATGCGGAGGAAGCAAAGGTTGCAGCCGTCAAAGAAGGTAGGGCCCCCCTTACGTGGTTTTCTTCTGGCGTATTATAAGGTAACACGTGGCACAGGCCGCCACAGTCAGCAGGACAAGGCGTTAGGTGTCCATGACGTGTCCGTGGGCCCACCTCTTCTGAAAGCTCCTAACAGGGTTTAAATGCCGATCAACTTGAGAAAGGATCCGACGGTCAGCGCTATTTCGCAAGGGTTAAGTGCTCACCTTTTAAGGCTGCGAAATAGCGAGAATGAATATCAGTCGTCCACGTGTCACAACGGGGTAAGTAGAAGGCATAGCTGTCAGAGATAGCTGGAGCCCCATGGCTTTCTTCTGGCGTATTATAAGGTAACACGTGGCACAGGCCGCCATAGTCAGCAGGATAAGGCGTTAGGTGTCCATGACGTATCCGTGGGCCCACCACCTCTGAGAGCTTCTAACAGGGTTTAAATGTCGAGCAAGTCGAGATAAGATCTAACGGCTCGCGCTATTTCGCAAGGGTAAGATGCTCACCTTTTAAGGCTGCGAAATAGCGAAAGTTAACCTGGACCGTCCACGTGTCTTGATGACACGCGGTCTAAAAGGAAGCTGTGGGTCCCTATAGTGTATGCTTGACAAATGAAAATGTGACAGGTCGGCTCCGAAGATAATGAGGAGCCAGGTGTTCATGGTGTGTCCATGGGCCCACCATTTCTGAAATAGACCTGTCGAGACTGAAGTGGGGCCCCCATGGTTCTTCTTCCGGCAAGTGACAGAGCGACAAATCAGCACAATGGATGACTAGATGTCAGATGTCACTGATGACTCAGCGGGCACACCATTCCTGAGGACCTGTTCGAAGGATTAAAAGGTGATTAACTTGAAAGATAATCCAACAGCCCGCGCTATTTCGTGAGGGTTAAGTGCTCACCCTTTAAGGCTGCGAAATAGCGAGAATGAATATCGGCCGTCCACGTGTCATGATGATGACATGGCAAAAAGAGAAAGACACGGGCCCGCCACAGTATAAAGGGCGACATTCAGCCAGTATCAAAACAGAATGTGAGGGAATTTTCTAAGCCAATGGTCGGATGCCACGTGGTATTATGTAGCCAATAAAAAGACGGGACTTAGACTAAGGACAAAGCCGTCAAAATGAAATTCACAGAGAGACACTTGCAGAAAGACTGCGACCCGTTGGAGCTAAAATATGAATTCTCGTATGAATTCGATTTTGAAGGGACGGCCGAAGCATGCGGAATCAATGTTACAGTTAAGGCCCAGAGTACAAGCATTTGATTTCCTAACAACCAAGTAAGGATACCGCTTACAAGGATTTTTGCAGAGGAGGCAAACGCAGAGTTATCTTTTACAAATACAGAGAAGGCAAACTGGTTGCAGAGCGAATTTCTTCAAGCAAGCATCAGGTTTTTTCTTATTTTGCAGCCATTGTTGTGTTGTAATAAGTGAAATTGTTCTCATATAACAGAAGTGTTTTCAGAAGTGATATTCATCTGGTTGTATTGCAAATGGCTCCTAAAAGGGAATTTTCTGGTAAAGTTGATTATCTGGAAAGAAGTGTATGTGATGACATTTTAGAGCAGTTGACGCTGTCAACTAACCAGGCATCTAAGGCCAAAGAGTTAGTACCCAGGGCTCCCCGACTGAAAATTGGAGAAGGATTATATGACAAGGGTAATTGGTTGAGAGACCCGCAGGTGGGATTGTCTGGGTTGGGGTTATTTAAAGTCGGTTTTGGAATGAGGAATTCTCCTACTCCTCAAAATAGCTTTTGGGAATTAGATATTGGGAGATTGGTAGTCCCAGGGGTGTTCATGGATACAGATTTGTTAACCCAAATGGCATTGAATTATGATTCAGTTACCAGGTGTATCCAGGATGTGAATGGAAAAACCCTCGTGGAGATAAATGCAGAAGAGTTGAGAACAGCGTTCGGGCTTAGTGAGGCTACCAACTTCTTGGAACCTATAAACTTCACACAATTAGCTCAGGTATACAGGGCACAGAGGACTCATCTCAGGAATGGGCCTCTCAAAGAACTTTTTCTGAAAGTGGGAGGGTTAGCAGTTGTAGGGCCCAATACACAAGAGCCTTTTTCACTAAGTATGTTTACCTCGAGGGCAAAAAGGATGTACTGGGCACTTTGCCAAGTTCTAGGAGAGGATGCTGAATCTAATATGCCAAATCATTATCTGTTAATGATTGTTCAAATTCTGAATCCTTCTCTTGCTATTACATTTGATTATGCTTCCTATATTGCTGATGCTATCCATGGAGGATTGATAGGGATAAAGAATGGAAAGGTGGATAGGCCATTTGGGTGGTATTCACTATTGATGCACCTCTTCCTCTTCAAAGGTGGAGATTATTTCGCCAGTAGAATGGACCTGGTAAAAGAAAAGGAGGGAGAAAAGATGCCGGTGCAATTATGGAGTACTGTATTGTCATGGGATAGAGAGGATGCAAGTTTTCTAAAGTTTGATAAATATTTTGCATCTAAGATAAGGACTCTCCTTTGCTCTGACAATCCAAGAGTCCCCAAGGTTCTTCTGGAATTATTAAGACCAAAAGAATTCATAGAGAGTATCAAGATAGTTCATAACTGGGGTGATATGTACTTGTATCCAGTCTCCACAGTTTTTAGGGTCTTTGGTTTCAGAGGCACCCCATTTTTGTTACCATACCAGGTCCCCCTCAAAGTGGGAATAGCTGAGATTCTCAGACAAATTGGTGACTTGCAAGAGGCAGAGTTAACCGGCAGAGGTAAAGGGACTATTTTCCCTACAGCTACAGTAGCCCACCAATTTGTAATCACCAAGGGAGGCTGGAAATGTTTTGAGGATTTCCTCAAACCCTACCATTTGTCCACTGCAGTGTCTAGATGTGCTGATCTGGAGGACTTCTACAATGGTGTATTCCGGAAGAAAGTAGCATGCAGAGGTAGGCCCCATCAATTCCACTTTCTTGAAGACCTCATCAGGAATGAATTTGATTTGGATGAACAGGAGTTGAGGAAGGAAAAATGGGTAGCTTACAGGAAGGCCCTGTATTTTGTGCATCAATTTGATGCTAGCTATGACCCATTGTCTAGCTTCTTCCCATTGGAAGAAAAGATAAAATTTTTGATTATTTTTTTTGAGGATGTGATGCAGACAATAAAGGAGAAAAGGGAAGTTGTAATTAAAAACAACCCTGAGAAAGCAAGAATGATTTTGGGGAAATCAGCTCCTATTAAAACCATCCCTCTTGGTGATTACACCCTGCATAAGAAAGCAGGTTACAATGTGTTGGTGTCTGCAAGAGGGGAACCCTCTTCATCCAAAGGGAAGAGGAAAGCACATGAAGTCATTCACATACAAGATAGCCCAAAGAAGCAGAGGGTGGGGAAGGAGGTGCAATCAGATACACCCTTATATTCCCCGTCCCAATCCCCTCTCCACATTGGAGATGAACAAGCAGCAACTGAATACCTCTCTCAGTTGGGCAGCTTGGGGGAGATTGCGTATACATATGATGAAGTGGAAGAAGGGATGCCAGAAGAGCCCATTGAAGCACAAATGGACATCACTTCAACTGAACTCAAAGGCCAGGAGTGGGATCCTGAGATAAAGAAGCCCACTAGTGCCTTTCTAGCGGATGATAGTTTTGCCACATCTGAAGCATTTGTGCAGTTTATCTGGAAACAACATATAGATAAGTATAATGCTAGATGTGAAACAAGAAAGGTAGAACAACCTGATAAAGATCTAGCCTCAGTGGAGGAAGAAATAAAACAGGAGATGATGGAAGAATTCAAAACCATCACTCTTGAACAGGGAAGAGATTTAGTAGCACAAGTTGGAGTGCTCATTCTACCAGAATGGAATATTGCTGATGCTCTGGTGCTGGATGCAGTGAGAAAAGAAACCAAACCCATGGAAGGGGTTATATTCAATAAAGACAATGCTGCTCTAGTCATGTGGTCCCTTAAGAGAAATGAGGACAAGAAGGGTAAAGATACCACAGGGACAAGTCACATTGGTGGATTAATGGTCAAGAGAGTAGAGAGTACTGGGGTAGTAGAGGCCGCTAGCACAGTGTTGGAGACTGCCAAATTTAGTGTTGTAGTAGCTGAGAAGGATGCTAAAGAAAAGGAAGCCCTCCAGCTCAAATTGGAAACAGTCTTGAAGGCTTATGATAGTGCCAAGGAGGAAATAAGAGGCAAGGAGAGTATTATTGCCAGATTGCAGAGCCAATTAGCAGGACAACGTCAACAGGGTGAGTCTTCAACATTAATGATCACCTCTTCTCGTGCAAGACCTCCACCTACTAGCCCCATTATTGAGCTCCCACCATCTCCTGCACCTTCCAGCTCTCAGATGATAGAGATAACTCCCTAAGAATTGGAGAGTCTTAAGCAAACTCAGGCCTATTATGCAGGGAAGTATGAAGAAAAGATCAAGGCCACAGTCTCCAGTTTTGCAGACACTATAAATGCTTCACTCCCTCACAATAGTGTAGGAAAAGTCATGGAGATATGGACTGAACTGAGAAGAGATAAGGCCATCTTGACACCCATTTTTGACATATGGAGGCCTAGGGAGCAGGATTTGGAGTTCATGTGTGTTTCCTGTGATGAAGCAAGAGCTAACCCTATTATCAAATCCACTTCTGATATCACTAAGAGTTTATTGCAATTGGAAACAGAGGTGGATAATGTGGAAAGAAGGGTTAAATTGCTTAAAAAGGAATACACTGATCAGGTTTGTGAGTTACTCCCAGGAATTTTTGCCAATCCAGATCAGTTGAAAGATAAGCAGATATGGCTCAATGAGATAAATGCCAAATTGTCAGCAAGGGTCAAGGGAATTATTGATCTGGATGATACCTCATTTTTTGTTATAACCATATAGGAAATAGAAAGAATTAAATCACACTACAGTTTTCTTAACTCGGAAGTCAACAAACTGAGGAATTCTTGGAAAGGGTTGACTAAGGTTAAAAGTGATGTGATTAATTTTGTATGGCCGACCGAGGAGACGTATAGTGAGTGGGGAGTTAAATATTCCACTCGAGATCTGGAGCAGTTAGAGAGCGTCCCTGAAGAGCCAGAAGAGGTTACAACTGAACAACCCGTCCAACAGACTGCTGAAGAAGCTAAAAAGAGCGCATAACTGAAATTGTAACTTCTTCAATTTTTGAAGTAATTGTAACAAACTTTCCTCAAGAAGTCCGAAGCTTTGTGCATCCATATTGTTATAAATGGATACCAGGACTAGAGAGAGAGGGATCACAAAATTTTTGTAAGAAAACGCTGCAGAAATGTTATCTGAGCTTTTCCAAAGTTTAATGGAGAATCAGACTTTTGTAAAATCTTTTCAAATGAATATCAATATACAGACCGTCAGTTTTGAGTAAAGCTCTGTGTTGTCTTCAAATTTGTCCTTAATTGTATTTATTCTTTCATTCAGAATAGTCTAGGATTTTTCTGTTTGAATGGAATTGTAAGGCAATCTCAGTATGGGTGTTTCTAGCTTTTCTCTTTAGGAGGGAAATTAAACATGCATGACCACTCTACCAGTAAATACTTGAGGATAAACTTTGAATTTTGAGGACCATAGCTTATTTTGAAGTGATTAAATTCTTGTTGATGCTAGGCATTTACAGGGATAAATGGAGACCAAGTTGATGGGAAGTATAGAGATATTTTATTTCAGGAGTTTTATTTGAGTTTGAGTGACTCTGTAGCCTTGGATAAAGCACTGGTACTAATCGAAGCTGTTTATTGCATGCTTTGTTGATCAAATATGCTGAAGTTGAGTATTGTTTCATTCTTTGTTTTCAGTTGTTTTTCAAGGTGAATAAACTCACTGGTTTTCTGGACTGGTTTGCTGTGGGTTTGTTGCTTAAGAATGTGAAGTTAATTCACAAAGGGTATACCCGCCTGGGCTTAAGGAAGAGCCCGAAGTGTAGAAGGTCTAACCAAACCTTGTCATATGTTGTCTCTGAAATCCCTTTATCCTTGATGTCTTCTCGGCACCCATTTTAGATTATATTATTAAAGGCATTGAAGGGGAATCAGATTTTGAGAACAACAAAAGTGGCGACTCCGCTGGGGATAGTTATCACAAAGATATAGACACAGAATCTGTGCCAAGCTGGTGGAAAGTATTGTTGTGTTTGTGAGTAAGATTGCTTGCGTTTATATTTCCCATAGTTTTTTGGGTGGCGACTCTGTTATTTTTGAACCAGTCCTTGTGAGATATAAGCTTTCTAAAATAAAGACAAACAAGATGCAAGGAAATAAGCATACAAGATCATTCATGAAGAAACATCCTCGTGAAACCCTGCAAGAAGGTCTGCCAGAGCAATCACGAAGAGGCCAGAAGAGATCTGTGATGCATGAGCCATCAAACGCTGCATGGGTGCAGAAAAACAACAATACTGGTAAGATGCCTGACCGACCTATTTATGCAAAGTCAAATTCATCCTCAAGAGATTCGGATCAGGATATTTTAGGTTTTCATTCAGGATTGTTTGGAAATATTGATGATATGCCTATTTTAAGTCGAGATTTATCACATGTTAGTGTTTCTGCAAAAGATAGAACTAGCTCAAATGCAATTAGGCACTCTGTTCCTAGGACAATAGATGGGAACATTAGTTTGATTGATATAGATCAAATTAATGCATCGGATTCTGAAGAAAACTATCCTGATGAGGATAAGATGTCTCAAGAAATTGAAGAATTAAATAGAAGAGTTCATCATTTAATATCCTTGAGGGCCCAAAAGGAGGCAAATAAGGAAAAGGAAGTTAAAGCCAAGATGATGGAGAGAGATAGGCTTCTTAGATAGATAGCTGATCTTGAAGTGCTTGTCAAGGACAAAGAAAAGAGTGATCAAGAAGGCCCGGTGATCAGGGAGATCTTAATCCCTAAGATTCGACCAGTTCCTAAGTCAGTAGCCCCGCCAAGTAAAGAAATTCCTAATGATTCCCAGCCCCCTAAAGTTAATTTAGACAAAGGGAAACAGATATGGGTAGATGATGAAATAGAGTCTAAAACTGCAGAAGGGATTTCTCATAGGATCATAGCACATGAGAAAGAGATGGAAAGGATGAGGAAGGAAAAGGAAGATCTCCAAATGGAGTTGGAAAAGGCTGAGTTAGAAGCTGCAAATCAGGAAGTTAAAAGAAAGATTAACTACCTAAAAGCTCCCCCTATTATATTCCCATCGGAAGATCTTTGCAAGCCTAATCCTCAACATATCTCTCTTCCTCAGGTTAATATCCAACCAACAGTACACACTAACATTGCTTCAGTAAGCCACATACCTTCAAATAAGCAGTACACCCAAACATCTCAATCCCCAATCCCAAAAGCTAAGGTGATTATGGGGAATAATAATACTGTTTCCCCTTTTCAAAGAAGGCCGATTAATCTAGAACAATATAAGCAATTGTTTTTTGATGGGATCCTAGGACATCCAAATCATGTTCCCACTGAGTTAAGAGACAAACTCCATAAATTTGCCGGGAACAATGCAGTCAGTGCTGAGGAACATCTCAAATCTTTTGGGGATTTGATAAATGATTATGAGATAGTTGATGAAGATGTGATTATGAAACTGTTTGTTCAATCCCTGGTTGATGATGCAAGAGATTGGTACAGAGGTCTTCCAGTAGCTAGCATAGGTTCATGGGAGGAGTTCAAAAATTGCTTTCAAGAACAGTATGGTGATAAGACTAATGTGAGTTTCATGCTGAATGAATTCAATAATATTAGAAAATCTGAAAATGAAACAGTCACTGATTTCAATGCTAGGTTCCAAAAAGCTATGCATAGATTGTATTAGGTAATGAGGTTAGATGACAATATGTGCCTTAATACATATTATAATGCATTTGATTCCAAGATGGCTTATATCTTGAGAGATAAAAATCCTCATAACCTGAGGGATGCCTTTAGAATTGCTATAAATGTTGAAAGTAATAGAAAGGCATCTGGAAAATTAGGAAGGAGGACAGATGGAAGATTATGGCATGAAACCAAACAGCAACCTAACAAAGTTGCTAAAGAAGAGGATAAAATAGAAAAACTGGTTACTGCTATGAAAGATTTGACTGCTAAGGTTAACAAAAATGATAAACCTCATTACAACTGGCAAGATAGACCTCCTAGATTACATGATATGCCATATAATACAAATTGGAAGGATGGTAAGCCCCAAGTTGAGAAGCCTAAGATTGCCCAAAGCCAAGATACACCAGATCCTTTGAAAGGGAAAACTGTTAATAACATAGAAAATACTCCTTGGTGTATTGCTTGTGATAGACCACATTCTCCTTATCAGTGTGCAGTAGCTCAAGCTCTGGAAGAATCCATGAGACCAGAAGCAGAGCTTGATATTAATATGTTCGAAACTATCATAGAAAGTGATGAGGAATCTATGCAAAGTGAATGTAGTGATGTGTTAGATAATGAAAGATTAGTACAAGGGCAATTAGCCTTAGGCTGGCACCCTACATTGAATGTGGTAACAATTGAAGATGAAGAAGTTCATCTTAGGAGGCCTAGTGAAGAAGAGGTTAGAAATCTCACTAAGGCTGCAATTGCCAAAGCAAGACATAATTACAACCTGAGAAGTACCAAGAGAGATACTAATCGAGGTGAGCCAAGTTCCATGTTTGTAAAAGAGGTCACAAAGAAAGGGGCATCAAGCAGTGTTACTGCTACTGTTAAAGCTAGTCAAGAAAAAGAGGAACAAGTTAAAGACTTCCCTAGAACCACAGATGCCAAAAATGCTGGTGATGTACAAAAGGTGGAAGTAGTAAAAAAGGCCAATCAGTTCAAAGTAGAAAAGGTTAAGGCTAATACTGAACAGTGTAATTATTCCACATTTAATATGGCCCAAGCTTTAACTCAAATGAAGGTCACTGTCCTATTAGTGGAGTTACTAAAGATTAAGGAACACAAGGATGCAGCTTTGTCTCTATTCTCTAGTATATCTGATGGTGATTCAATATTACCCACTGGTTCAGATAAAATTGGTAAGGATCAAGAGTTCCAAACTCCAGAGGTATATGTTGGAACCACTATCACTCAGGAGCCTTCTCAGGTGGACCCTTTCTATGTTACCCTGCTGGTAAATAACCGGTTAATTAAAAACTGCATGATAGATTCAGGAGCAGCTGCTAATGTGATGCCCTATGGTGTCATGAAAGAATTAGGATTGTCAGTGACTACTATGTATGGGAAATGCTATGCCATGGATAACAGAGAAGTACCTGTGATAGGTACAATGAAAGATGTAGAAGTAAAAATAGTTGCATTTCCTGAAGCTACTTACAAAATGGATGTTATTGTCACAGATACTAAACCCCACTATGGCATGTTACTTTCTAGGCAGTGGGCCGCAGCAGTGGGGGGAAATGTTCAATTGGATTTGTCTTATGCTACTATTCTTGTTGGTGGCAATAAGGTCAAACTATACAGGGAGCCACGAGCTCCTAAGGTAGTTGAAAATGTGGACCCTAGTATGCTTAACTGTATGATTGATGTGGATTTAGATAATTTCAGAATTCAGCCAGTATCACCTCAGTTGAAGAACACTGACCCAATTGTAATTGAACTACAAGCACAGCAGTATGGATTGTGGCAAATGTATTTTGATGGAGCTTGTTCCAAAGAAGGGTCAGGAGCAGGGGTTCTTTTTGTATCCCCATCAGGTATAACCTTTAAATATTCATTCTTATTGGCATTCCAATGCACAAATAATACTGCAGAGTATGAAGCTCTGTTATTAGGACTTGAGGTTGCAAAAAAGCATGAAATCCGATTATTGAAAGTGATGGGTGATTCAAAGCTGGTTGTCTCTCAGGTAAGATCTAAGTATGCATCTAAGAATGATAAATTGAAGCAATATAAGCATGCTGTTTGGGATATTATTGAATATTTTGATGCCTTTTCTATCAGTTGGATAGAGTGAGCAAAAAATATTATGGCAAATTTCCTAGCTAATGTTGCTTTAAAAAATGACGATGCAACACTAACTGGTATCTCCACTGTGTAAATAAAAGCTAGGCCTGCTATCCCTGATAATGATAATGTATATAACTGGCAAGTTTTTGCTGATGATGATGATATTCTTAGGTTCATCCAATGTGTTGATGATTATGATGGACAAAAAATTGATTGTAATGCATTGGTGGAAGTAGTGGATGGCAGAGAGACAGTGTTTGGAAATGATATTGTCCAATTGGAAACCAACGAGATACCTAAAGGGTTGGTGGAGTTAGAAAGCATGTTTAGTTATAATGACAGTCATCTACACCAGCAATCTACCACCAAGTTAGAAGAATTAGAGGAGGTCAACTTGGGGACAGAATCATCCCCCAAGTTGGTATATATTGGAAAGAAGCTACCTCCTCATGTTAGGACTAACCTAATCAGTTTACTGAAAAGGTATAAACATGTTTTTGCTTGGTCTTATGAAGATCTAAAGGCGTATAAACAAGATCTTTTTCAGCATGAAATTCCCTTACTTCCAGATGCTAAGCCTTTTAGACAGAAACAGAGACCTATTAACCCCTTGTTAGAAACAAAAATGCAACAAGAGTTGACTAAATTGAGAGAAGGGGGGATTATCAAACCAATCAGACATTCTTCATGGGTTTCTAATTTGGTCCCAGTGAGAAAAAAGAATGGAGACATCAGATTGTGTGTGGATTTTAGGAATCTGAATGTTACTTCCCTAAAAGATAATTATTCATCTCCAAACATGGAAGAAATGCTACAAAGAGTGACAGGTTGTGATCTTTTGTCCATGATGGATGGTTTCTTGGGATACAATCAAGTGCTTGTAAAGGAGTCTGAACAGTTTAAAACAGCTTTTACTACTCCATGGGGAACCTATGTATATGTGAGAATGCCATTTGGATTAAAAAATGCAGGGGCTACATTTCAGAGAGCTATGGATGTGGCTTTTAAGGAATTCATTAATATTATTATGGTGGTTTACCAAGATGATTTAACTTGCTTCTCAAAGAAAGCTAATGATCACTATGGACATTTAGAGAAGGTGTTTGATAAAGCCTTGGAATTTGGTGTATCACTGAATCCCAAAAAATGTCATTTTGGGGTCACTGAAGGAAAATTATTGGGACATATAGTTTCCAAGGAAGGAGTAAGAATAGACCCTGAAAGAATTGAAGCAATCAATAAGGTGTCTGAACCAAAGAATGTGAAAGGAATTCAATCCTTTCTAGGCAAAGTGAATTTTGTCAGGAGATTCATTGCAAACTTTGCTGAGATAGTAAAGCCTATTGTCAAGTTGCTCAAGAAGGACACAAAGTTTCACTGGGATCAGGAAGCCTCAAAAGCTTTTAATGAGATTAAGAAAGCAATCCAGGAAGCACCAGTGTTGAAGTCCCCGGATTATGGTAAGCCTTTTTCTCTGTTTTCTTTTGCTTCATATCATACAGTGGCTGGAGTATTATTGCAAAAGGATAATGAGGGATATGAACATCCCATAGCTTTCTATAGCAAATCTTTGCAAGCAACAGAATTAAAATATGAAACCATGGAGAAACAAGCTTATGCCTTGGTTAAAGCTGTTAAAGCCTTTAGGCCATATTTGGTGAATGCAAATGTCACTGCCTATGTTCCACATGCTGCAATTAAAGATATTTTGTCTCAATCTGAGGTCACCGGGAAGAGATGTAGGTGGATCAATAGAATTCAAGAATTTAATATGGAGATAAAGATTACTAAACTAGTGAGAGGGTTAGGTTTGGCTAAGCTCATGACTGAGTCAAATCTTATGAATGTTGAAGTACACAATGTTGAGATTAAAGATACTTTGGTTACTAGTATTGAGAGACAACCATGGTACACAGAGATAGTCCAAGTATTGAGGGGTAACATGCTGCCAGAAGGAATGACTCACAACCAGAAGAGAACTTTAAAGCTCAAATCCCAAAAGTATGTCCTCATTCAGGGTGATCTTTTTTGGAGAAAAAGAGATGGGGAGTTACTACTGTGTTTGGATGAATTTCAAGCTAAACAAATGTTGAATGAAATGCATGATGGAGTATGTGGAGGTCATTACTCTGCTAAGACTACATCTGGTAAGATAATACGGGTTGGGTATTATTGGCCTACTTTGTTTAAAGATACCCACGCATATGTTCGAAGATGTGATTCATGTCAGAGATTTTCTTCTAAGCTCAAGTATGAAGGAGCCTTACCACTAAATCCAGTTTCTGTAGAAGCTCCTTTTGTCCAATGGGGTATTGATTTTATTGGAGAGATTGTTGAAAAGTCAGGAAGAGGCCAGGGATGGATTATAGTGGCTACAGATTATTTTACCAAATGGATAGAAGCTATTCCCACAAGAAGAGCTACTAGTAAAATTGTCATTGATTTCCTGATGGATAATATTGTGACTAGATTTGGAACACCTGCAAAATTGGTAATGGATAATGCTATGTGTTTCAGATCAGAAGAATTTGTAGGCTTTTGCAATAGTCATGGTATACTTATGTCATACTCATCACCTTATCACCCTCAAGGAAACGGACAAGCAGAATCTAGCAACAAAAGCTTGCTGAATATCATCAAGAAGATCTTAGAAGAAAACAAGAGGTCTTGGGATCAAAAGTTGAAATTAGCTCTGTGGGCGGATAGAATAACAGTTAAAAAATCTATTGGAATGTCACCTTTTGAGTTGGTTTATGGTACCCAAGCTAGATTGCCAGTAAATAACCTTCTTCCAGTGTATAAGTTTTTGTAGGAAGAGGACATGGAAATATCTGAACCAATGGAAAGCAGGATGATCCAAATTGTAGAGGTGGAAGAGCTTAGAACCTCTGCTCATAAGAAAAATCAAAAGCTCCAGCTACAGTCAAAGTATCTTTTTGATAAAAGAACATCATTAAGGAAGTTTCAAATTGACGACATGGTTCTTCAGTGGAATGCAAAAGGGCAAGATAAAGGAAAGCATAAGAAATTTGAATCACTCTGGATTGGCCCTTTTGTAATTTGTGACTTGAATGGTAAGGATTCATATTTTTTGAAGAATATGAATGATGAGATGCAGGAATTTCCAGTGCATGGACGATTCCTGAAGCATTATTTCTCTTAATGTCCATGCACAGTAGGTCCTTGGTTTGTATATATTTTGTTTTCTTTCCTGTTTTCCTGGTTTTGGTCTGTGTTTTGGTCTGTTTCTCCAGAATTTCTGAGTTTTCTTGTGTTGATCTCGCAATCAACCATCCCCAGTCAGAGCCGCTGTTATCACTGTTTTTAAAATTGGGTTCTTTTCCCATCATTGGCTATGGTTCTTTGAAAATATTCATAGGGTGTGGCCCCAGGTGTTTCAGCTTTGTTCTAAACCTAGAGGGTTTAAGGTTTTTCTAAGTTTTAGGCTTTATCTTTTGTATTAAGTCCCCCTGGTTTCTATTCCGACGTTACTTTATTTCACTTAAGTCATGGGTCGCGGGGTCGTAAGAAGTGTCCCCCCTTGCTATTTACCTAGGCAGTCATGTTGATTATTTAAAAAAAAAAATTCGCCTTTTATTATTTCCTTCTAAAGTGCCGGGCCCAGTAAACACTGATCAACTTGGGGAAAGATCCGATGGTTGGCACTATTTCGCAAGGGATAAGTGTTCACCCTTTAAGGCTGCGAAATAGTGAGGATGAATATCAGCCGTCCATGTGTCATGCGGAGGAAGTAAAGGTTACGGCCGTCAAAGAAGGTAGGGCCCCCCTTACATGGTTTTCTTCTGGCGTATTATAAGGTAACACGTGGCACAGGCCGCCACAGTCAGCAGGACAAGGCGTTAGGTGTCCATGACGTGTCTGTGGGCCCACCTCTTCTGAAAGCTCCTAACAGGGTTTAAATGCCGATCAACTTGAGAAAGGATCCGACGGTCAGCGCTATTTCACAAGGGTTAAGTGCTCACCTTTTAAGGCCGCGAAATAGCGAGAATGAATATCAGCCGTCCACGTGTCACGACGGGGTAAGTGGAAGGAATAGCTGTCAGAGATAGCTGGAGCCCCGTGGCTTTCTTCTGGCGTATTATAAGGTAACACGTGGCACAGGCCGCCACAGTCAGCAGGACAAGGCGTTAGGTGTCCATGACGTGTCCGTGGGCCCACCACCTCTGAGAGCTTCTAACAGGGTTTAAATGCCGAGCAAGTCGAGATAAGATCTAACGGCTCGCGCTATTTCGCAAGGGTAAGATGCTCACCTTTTAAGGCTGCGAAATAGCGAAAGTTAACCTGGACCGTCCACGTGTCTTGATGACACGCGGTCTAAAAGGAAGTTGTGGGTCCCTATAGTGTATGCTTGACAAATGAAAATGTGACAGGTCAGCTCCGAAGATAATGAGGAGCCAGGTGTTCATGGCATGTCCGTGGGCCCACCATTTCTGAAATAGACCTGTCGAGACTGAAGTGGGGCCCCCATGGTTCTTCTTCCGGCAAGTGACAGAGCGACAAATCAGCACAGTGGATGACTAGATGTCAGATGTCACTGATGACTCAGCGGGCACACCATTCCTGAGGACCTGTTCGAAGGATTAAAAGGTGATTAACTTGAAAGATAATCCAACGGCCCGCGCTATTTCGTGTGGGTTAAGTGCTCACCCTTTAAGGCTGCGAAATAGCGAGAATGAATATCGGCCGTCCACGTGTCATGATGATGACATGGCAAAAAGAGAAAGACACGGGCCCGCCACAGTATAAAGGGCGACATTCAGCCAGTATCAAAACAAAATGTGAGGGAATTTTCTAAGCCAATGGTCGGATGCCACGTGGTATTATGTAGCCAATAAAAAAATAGGACTTAGACTAAGGACAAAGCCGTCAAAATGAAATTCACAGAGAGACACTTGCAGAAAGACTGCGACCCGTTGGAGCTAAAATATGAATTCTCGTATGAATTCGATTTTGAAGGGACGGCCGAAGCATGCGGAATCAATGTTACAGTTAAGGCCCAGAGTACAAGCATTTGATTTCCTAACAACCAAGTAAGGATACCGCTTAAAAGGATTTTTGCAGAGGAGGCAAACGCAAAGTTATCTTTTACAAATACAGAGAAGGCAAACTGGTTGCAGAGCGAATTTCTTCAAGCAAGCATCAGGTTTTTTCTTATTTTGCAGCCATTGTTGTGTTGTAATAAGTGAAATTGTTCTCGTATAACAGAAGTGTTTTCAGAAGTGATATTCATCTGGTTGTATTGCAAATGGCTCCTAAAAGGGAATTTTCTGGTAAAGTTGATTATCTGGAAAGAAGTGTATGTGATGACATTTTAGAGCAGTTGACGTTGTCAACTAACCAGGCGTCTAAGGCCAAAGAGTTAGTACCCAGGGCTCCCCGACTGAAAATTGGAGAAGGATTATATGACAAGGGTAATTGGTTGAGAGACCCGCAGGTGGGATTGTCTGGGTTGGGGTTATTTAAAGTCGGTTTTGGAATGAGGAATTCTCCTGCTCCTCAAAATAGCATTTGGGAATTAGATGTTGGGAGATTGGTAGTCCCAGGGGTGTTCATGGATACAGATTTGTTAACCCAAATGGCATTGAATTATGATTCAGTTACCAGGTGTATCCAGGATGTGAATGGAAAAACCGTCGTGGAGATAAATGCAGAAGAGTTGAGAACAGCGTTCGGGCTTAGTGAGGCTACCAACTTCTTGGAACCTATAAACTTCACAAAATTAGCTAAGGTATACAGGGCACAGAGGACTCATCTCAGGAATGGGCCTCTCAAAGAACTTTTTCTGAAAGTGGGAGGGTTAGCAGTTGTAGGGCCCAATACACAAGAGCCTTTTTCACTAAGTATGTTTACCTCGAGGGCAAAAGGGATGTACTGGGCACTTTGCCAAGTTCTAGGAGAGGATGCTGAATCTAATATGCCAAATCATTATCTGTTAATGATTGTTCAAATTCTGAATCCTTCTCTTGCTATTACATTTGATTATGCTTCCTATATTGCTGATGCTATCCATGGAGGATTGATAGGGATAAAGAATGGAAAGGTGGATAGGCCATTTGGGTGGTATTCACTATTGATGCACCTCTTCCTCTTCAAAGGTGGAGATTATTTCGCCAGTGGAATGGACCTGGTAAAAGAAAAGGAGGGAGAAAAGATGCCGGTGCAATTATGGAGTACTGTATTGTCATGGGATAGAGAGGATGCAAGTTTTCTAAAGTTTGATAAATATTTTGCATCCAATATAAGGACTCTCCTTTGCTCTGACAATCCAAGAGTCCCCAAGGTTCTTCTGGAATTCTTAAGACCTAAAGAATTCGTAGAGAGTATCAAGATAGTTCATAACTGGGGTGATATGTACTTGTATCCAGTCTCCACAGTTTTTAGGGTCTTTGGTTTTAGAGGCACCCCATTTTTGTTACCATACCAGGTCCCCCTCAAAGTGGGAATAGCTGAGATTCTCAGACAAATTGGTGACTTGCAAGAGGCAGAGTTAACCGGCAGAGGTAAAGGGACTATTTTCCCTACAGCTACAGTAGCCCACCAATTTGTAATCACCAAGGGAGGCTGGAAATGTTTTGAGGATTTCCTCAAACCCTACCATTTGTCCACTGCAGTGTCTAGATGTGCTGATCCGGAGGACTTCTACAATGGTGTATTCCGGAAGAAAGTAGCATGCAGAGGTAGGCCCCATCAATTCCACTTTCCTGAAGACCTCATCAGGAATGAATTTGATTTGGATGAACAGGAGTTGAGGAAGGAAAAATGGGTAGCTTACAGGAAGGCCTTGGATTTTGTGCATCAATTTGATGCTAGCTATGACCCATTGTCTAGCTTCTTCCCATTGGAAGAAAAGATAAAATTTTTGATTATTTGTTTTGAGGATGTGATGCAGACAATAAAGGAGAAAAGGGAAGTTGTAATTAAAAACAACCCTGAGAAAGCAAGAATGATTTTGGGGAAATCAGCTCCTATTAAAGCCATCCCTCCTGGTGATTACACCCTGCATAAGAAAGCAGGTTACAGTGTGTTGGTGTCTGCAAGAGGGGAACCCTCTTCATCCAAAGGGAAGAGGAAAGCACATGAAGTCATTCACATACAAGATAGCCCAAAGAAGCAGAGGGTGGGGAAGGAGGTGCAATCAGATACACCCTTATATTCCCCGTCCCAATCCCCTCTCCACATTGGAGATGAACAAGCAGCAACTGAATACCTCTCTCAGTTGGGCAGCTTGGGGGAGATTGCGTATACATATGATGAAGTGGAAGAAGGGATGCCAGAAGAGCCCATTGAAGCACAAATGGACATCACTTCAACTGAACTCAAAGGCCAGGAGTGGGATCCTGAGATAAAGAAGGCCACTAGTGCCTTTCTAGCGGATGATAGTTTTGTCACATCTGAAGCATTTGTGCAGTTTATCTGGAAACAACATATAGATAAGTATAATGCTAGATGTGAAACAAGAAAGGTAGAACAACCTGATAAAGATCTAGCCTCAGTGGAGGAAGAAATAAAATAGGAGATGATGGAAGAATTCAAAACCGTCACTCCTGAACAGGGAAGAGATTTAGTAGCACAAGCTGGAGTGCTCATTCTACCAGAATGGAATATTGCTGATGCTCTGGTGCTGGATGCAGTGAGAAAAGAAACCAAACCCATGGAAGGGGTTATATTCAGTAAAGACAATGCTGCTCTAGTCATGTGGTCCCTTAAGAGAAATGAGGACAAGAAGGGTAATGACACCACAGGGACAAGTCACATTGGTGGATTAATGGTCAAGAGAGTAGAGAGTACAGGGGTAGTAGAGGCCGCTAGCACAGTGTTGGAGACTGCCAAATTTAGTGTTGCAGTAGCTGAGAAGGATGCTAAAGAAAAGGAAGCCCTCCAGCTCAAATTGGAAACAGTCTTGAAGGCTTATGACAGTGCCAAGGAGGAAATAAGAGGCAAGGAGAGTATTATTGCCAGATTGCAGAGCCAATTAGCAGGACAACGTCAACAGGGTGAGTCTTCAACATTAATGATCACCTCTTCTCGTGCAAGACCTCCACCTACTAGCCCCATTATTGAGCTCCCACCATCTCCTGCACCTTCCAGCTCTCAGATGATAGAGATAACTCCCCAAGAATTGGAGAGTCTTAAGCAAACTTAGGCCTATTATGCAGGGAAGTATGAAGAAAAGATCAAGGCCACGGTCTCCAGTTTTGTAGACACTATAAATGCTTCACTCCTTCACAATAGTGTAGGAAAAGTCATGGAGATATGGACTGAGTTGAGAAGAGATAAGGCCATCTTGACACCCATTTTTGATAGATGGAGGCCTAGGGAGCAGGATTTGGAGTTCATGTGTGTTTCCTGTGATGAAGCAAGAGCTAACCCTATTATCAAATCCACTTCTGATATCACTAAGAGTTTATTGCAATTGGCAACAGAGGTGGATAATGTGGAAAGAAGGGTTAAATTGCTTAAAAAGGAATACACTGATCAGGTTTGTGAGTTACTCCCAGGAATTTTGCCAATCCAGATCAGCTGAAAGATAAGCAGATATGGCTCAATGAGATAAATGCCAAATTGTCAGCAAGGGTCAAGGGAATTATTGATCTGGATGATACCTCATTTTTTGTTATAACCATACAGGAAATAGAAAGAATTAAATCACACTACAGTTTTCTTAACTCGGAAGTCAACAAACTGAGGAATTCTTGGAAAGGGTTGAATAAGGTTAAAAGTGATGTGATTAATTTTGTATGGCCGACCGAGGAGACGTATAGTGAGTGGGGAGTTAAATATTCCACTCGAGATTCGGAGCAATTAGAGAGCGTCCCTGACGAGCCAGAAGAGGTTGCAACTGAACAACCCGTCCAACAGACTGCTGAAGAAGCTAAAAAGAGCGCATAACTGAAATTGTAACTTCTTCAATTTTTGAAGTAATTGTAACAAACTTTCCTCAAGAAGTCCGAAGCTTTGTGCATCCATATTGTTATAAATGGATACCAGGACTAGAGAGAGAGGGATCACAAAATTTTTGTAAGAAAACGCTGCAGAAATGTTATCTGAGCTTTTCCAAAGTTTAATGGAGAATCAGACTTTTGTAAAATCTTTTCAAATGAATATCAATATACAGACCGTCAGTTTTGAGTAAAGCTCTGTGTCGTCTTCAAATTTGTCCTTAATTGTATTTATTCTTTCATTCAGAATAGTCTAGGATTTTTCTGTTTGAATGGAATTGTAAGGCAATCTCAGTATGGGTGTTTCTAGCTTTTCTCTTTAGGAGGGAAATTAAACATGCATGACCACTCTACCAGTAAATACTTTAGGATAAACTTTGAATTTTGAGGACCATAGCTTATTTTGAAGTGATTAAATTCTTGTTGATGCTAGGCATTTACAGGGATAAATGGAGACCAAGTTGATGGGAAGTATAGAGATATTTTATTTCAGGAGTTTTATTTGAGTTTGAGTGACTCTGTAGCCTTGGATAAAGCACTGGTACTAATCGAAGCTGTTTATTGCATGCTTTGTTGATCAAATATGCTGAAGTTGAGTATTGTTTCATTCTTTGTTTTCAGTTGTTTTTCAAGGTGAATAAACTCACTGGTTTTCTGGACTGGTTTGCTGTGGGTTTGTTGCTTAAGAATGTGAAGTTAATTCACAAAGGGTATACCCGCCTGGGCTTAAGGAAGAGCCCGAAGTGTAGAAGGTCTAACCAAACCTTGTCATATGTTGTCTCTGAAATCCCTTTATCCTTGATGTCTTCTCAACACCCATTTTAGATTATATTATTAAAGGCATTGAAGGGGAATCAGATTTTGAGAACAACAGGATGATAGCCTACCTTCAACCTCATCACTTCCAGAGGGATATTTGGAAGAGCTTGTTGAAGTAAGAAAGTTGGCAGCAATTGCAAATAGCATGGGCCCAACCTAATGCTTCTAAAATTACATTATTTTTGTAGAACACTATGGAGGTATATAGGAAGGCCATATAGATTGGAGGAACTTTAGCTTCATTTTCTCAGTAGTGGGAGTGGAAGCTCAACATTTTTGACAAATAGAATCAAATTTTAAATAAGATTTTGAATCTCAAAGAAGATGTCATAATGGGTGAAGATCTCTTGGGACAGGATAGAGTTGAAAATTTACAATCACATATATACATTTTGGAGTTGAAGATTGAGATGCTTCAACAGTATGGAAAAGACATAACAAATGCCCATTCTCCTCTTCTTAGTTCAATAAAAAAGTATGAAAAGTTTGTAGGGAAATTATTGGGTATTTTTGGGCTCAATATTAGTAGTGTTGGACACATGGAGGAAGACAATGTACTCTGTCAATGGAAAGAATATGTGGCAAGATATCTTACAACTCCTACTGAGTTTAATGTTGAGTTAATAAATAGATATATATATATATATATAATAACTCAATGTCAACAAGCTTGAAAAATAATAGAGAAATTAGAAGATAGAAGTAAGAATGGAGAGGAGATTTTTTAGAAGTACAAGTTTAGAATAAAACATGTTGCAGATCCTCCTGCTAAAGTAGTTGCATGTATCATTAGCAATTATAAGAGCTATAAAAGTATGTGAAAGATAAATAGGCAGTTACTAATGATAGAATGATATTTTTGAAGAATTTTGCATGATACCAGTACTAGGACTTCAACTGCTGCTCCAACATGTACCTTGATTATTGAGAAGGTTCTACATGATTACAAAGCATTGGCTCGTGCAACATCATATTCGTAATGCTCACCCAGTTGCAGTTTTGTAATAGTTAACTAGAGTTCAAGGTAGATACTTTCATGTCGACTACAACTCCTTGCTTTTTAGTGCTCAATTTAGATATGTTTATTTCCTAGAAAGTAGTACAAGAAACTCTATAAATTGGAGATTTTGATTCATTGTTAAGGGTCCACAAATTGATTATTTGAGGCCCACTTAGAGATTTTGGATTACTTTTATGAAGATTATTATAAATTGGAGTAGTTTTTGTGATACATTATTTGGAGTTAATACAAGAAGCAGCTTATAGATTGCCTAATCTATGCCTATTTGCTATAAATTTGTTCTTTGCAATCTGGTAATGTCTATTGCTTGAAATCAACAACTTATTTTGGTCTTATGTTTTATTTCCTTATGAATCATATTGTGCATAGAAGTCGTGTATGAAAATTAATGTGATAGGATGATATTGTGGTGATATTCTTTCCATGAATTTGTGAGGTTGCATGACTTTGCATTTTTTTAGGTCTGTTATTGAATACCGGTTTGAATTATATTCATGATTTTTGGATTGTAAGGTGCTAATTGAGTAGTTCATTAAGTTGTTATTGTATTGGTTTCATTGTTATTTTCTTGTTTCCCTGATCTATCTTTTGTAATTTATTTTAAAAGAGAATGTAAATCATAAAATAAAAAAAGGAAAGAAGGTTAAATTATTAAAAATTATTGGGATTTGTTTCAACCAGCAGGCCCCTTGATAGATACAACTGAATCAACCATTGAGTTGTCAATCACCATCAAGACCCGACTATAGAGACCTTGGAGTAGTTAGTTTCTCAAAACTTATTGCTTTTCAGGAGAGGTGGTGAGTGTTCGCATAAACTACCTGACTATTGGTAAGTATGTCAAAACACTCGTCAACAAAACCAACACAATAAAAGATAAAACATGAAAGCACATCACACACAACACCAAAGTTTCACGTAGAAAACCTGGTAAGGGTAAAAACCACGGTGAGAAACCCTACCCACAATTAGATAACACTTCTACAATAGCATGTGAAATAATTACAATGGTGATTGCACTTACAATTAGGCCAACTTCCTTTAGCTCACTGACTTACAAAAGCATCAGACTACAATGTGAAAAGAGTGAAATGTGAAGATAACATCTCCTAATTCTTGATACAGTTCTGGTTAAGCACAAATGTCTTCCCTGTAACACCAAAATCCTTCTACTGAATGATATGTCACTTGTTCGCACATTAAACTTCCCTTGATAATATAGACATAACCATCCATCCAAGACATGACATCAATATACAATTTACATGAATAAGTCACCTATAAATATAGATCATCAACCTTATGATAAGTTTAGCTAAACCCTAAGCCCATAAATGCATAATTACAAAAATTACATTACATGATATCACAAGACCAATATTATTGTGTGAGCTTGAATTTCATCCTCAGAATGTTACCTATAATAAGTTAGTTTCACAGAATACAATGGAAATGCATACAGGAAATCCAAAATCCACCAATGAAACTACATGAAATACATAATAAAATAAAACATTATTTTACCTTCATGGCTTATGTCTCATTGTATCCTAACTCCACTATTCCTGGTTGCAGATGGTGTGCTCTCAGACAATGCACTGTTGGCTTCCAAGATGGCATATGAAGATTGGACTGATAACTTGTAGTTAACTAATACTATGATATGCATTACTACATGATTAGGCTAAAATGATTATGCTATAATGCTAATTGCTATTTTCTTCAAAAACTCATGAATGCATATGATCAATTTGAAGACTAACTTTCTCTCAACTGAAGCTCTTGATTTTATAGACTTTGAGAGGATAAGATGATGTGGCTCAAATCAACGGTCCTGATCAGATCTGTAGATTTTAATGGCTATGAGCAAAGGTGAAGCTTGAGAGAAAGGGGGAAGGAGAAGACAAGTGTCACTCATCTCACCTTGACTGGGTTGCTGACTGAGAGAATCTAGGGATAGTTGGAGGAAATTTAGGCATGAGAGGACAAGTGGACTCAAGTCCTTCCTAAAATGTAGGGGGTGTTGGAGAGAATATAGGAAATTGTTATGAAATATGTGTATGTACACAATTTTCATTAATTTTGGAAGTTGGAGATAAATGATGAATTAATAATTAAGAAATATTAATTTCCTTAGCCACATGTTGGATGAGTTGGCAAAGGGAAGATGAAGTGGAGATGGAAGGGTGAGTTGGATAAGGGATTAAATAATTTAGAAGTTATTTAATATTTGAGACTGTAGGATATGAGAATAACTATTAAATATTAGATATTTAATTGTTTGGAGGAGATAATTAAAATATTAGATATTTAATTAACTTGGTTAGAGGAATAATTAAATATTAGATATTTAATTAATTAGAAGAATAGGATAACTAAATTAATTAATAAAATATTAATTAATAGAAAGACATGAAAATTAATTAAATAAATTAATCTTTTCAAATTAACTATTTAATAGAAGAATAATTATTAAATAAATATTAAATATTTATTTAATTGTTCATAGCCAATTTTTATGTGTATACATTTTGCCCCTCTTTGAAATAATGTCAAGACAACATTGTTTCAAAGATTCAATCAAGTCTCGATAATGTGCCTGATGGAGATAAAAATCTTGATTATGTGGCCTAGATACTGATTTTTGGATATTTATTTGATGATGATGCCCCCTCGAGAGATCGTTTGTGCATTAAAGGAATGGATGATCTCTCGATACAAGAAGAATGGTATATGAAGGATAGATGAGTGGATAGATTGTAGATTGATCAGATGAATAAGATTGATAATATTGATTGGATTGAGATCAAGTCTGGTTTTAGGAAGGACACATCCCGTATAAGACAAAAGATGATCAAAATGTCTGGTTTCAGGAAAGATATATCCTGTATAAGACATGATAGATGATCAAAACATTTGGTTTCAGGAAAGATACATCCTGTATAAAACTTGATAGATGATAGTTGAATGAATGATGAAGATATTAAATTGAAGAATGATTCCATTGGATGATGATGTTGGTGCAGGTACTGCAGGTGATGCAAGTGTTAGACCCACAAGATTGAGAGGCAGTCATGATTCTTGACTTGATTTGTATCGATGAGGCACTTATATTTTTGATTTGATATCATTGTATACTTGAACTTTTATTGTTTTATGATGATCTATATGGAGACATGGATTCTATATGATGATGATGATTTATATGCATGTACTCTATTTTATGATCTATATGCTTTGATTATATGAATGCAGTGATTATATGTTTTTGTTTTGATTTTCGATGATCTTAGATGCAAATGAAAATGATTTCTATCTTAAATGATGCAAATGTACTTATCTATATGGAATGCAAATGAATGATTGATTTGCTTTTGATTTATGATTATGTAAATGCAAATGATCTATATGAAATATTTTTGAGTTTTTATGTAATATTTATGATGATTATGAATCTAAGTGCAAAGATGCAACTAAATGATCATTATAAAAATGATAATGCAAATAACAATGATGATACAATACATGATAACTGAGATGCACTCAATTAAATGCAAACTAATGCAATGATAAAATGCAACTAAATGAAATGAATGATGATTAAAATGCATCTATAATGATTAAATGCAAATTATTTTTGTCTATCCAAGTATACTCAATCTTTATTTATGACTGTTGATCTATTTAATGAAATGATATTCTTATAATGCAACTGACCAATGAATGCTTATAATGCAGATGAATAATGAGCTAATGAAATGATCTAACTAAAAATTGTACTACCATTCTTCATATGTTATCTTGTAACAGTGCTTGATTTCATCATTGAGATTTAAAATGTTGTAAGAAAATACAAGCAACTTGACATAATGATTCAAGATGACCTGAGTATTTTTTACATGGATTTTGATATAGCAAGTTAATACAAGCAGCTTGATATAATGGATCAAGTTGACCTGAGTATTGCTTGCAGAACAGACAAGGATTATCCCCTTTTATGCATGACTTGGAACGTCCTCCTTGATCTTTTGCTGATCATATCCTGAGACAAGTTCATACCATAGTAAGAGATAAACCACAAACAGCAATCAAAGAAAAATAATCATGCCCCATCATAGCTTCTCTAGTCATGGACATCCTTGAGTTGCATAGAGTACACGATTAGCAATAAAATCAAGATATAAACACTGAACCTTGTATGTCATTCACATGCTCTAATGGTTAGTAACTGATATAATCATCTTAATGAATGATCTTTGATAATCCTTTATATTTGGCTAGTTGATTCTTCATTTTCTAAGTTTGACGATTCAGTTGTTATGAAATGCCTTGATTTTTGTTGCTTTGTTGCTTTTTATCTAGTTCAAAACCCTAGATGTTTTTGGTTTTTCTAAGTTTTTTGAATGTTTTGGATTTTTCAAAGGTTGAAAAGATCATCTTAGCAAAAGGAATTTGTATTTTTCCCCCAGTGGAAACAAAAATTATTATGGATATATGAATTGATCAAGATCCAAACCATAGTGGGATACAAATGTAGATTGATTGATGCTGATAAAATCTAAGATAGTGACTACGACAAGTATGTCAAAGATTGGTTAACTATTGGTAAGCTGGATATTTCTTGCTAAATGGTTCAGAGCAATGGATGTGAAAGATGTTCTGGATAAGCTAGTGATAGATAGCAATGATAGATGCGATAGGATGGAGTGGGTAGGTGCACAAAGCGATCTCATAGATGGGGAAACTCACTTTTTAGATAGCGCCTATTTACCAGGTTTTCACCATCTAAATTTATTGCATTTTTTTTCTTTTTATTGATTTTTTCAGGACTTTATATGCTTTTTATTGATTTTTTCAGGACTTTATATGCTTTTTATTGATTTTTTTCAGAACTTTATATGCTTTTTATTGATTTTTTAGGACTTTATATCTCAAGCATAGAATTTCTTGAGATAGATAGAATTGATAGGTTCATCAAACCAATCACCTTCAGGAGTAGATAACTTGTATGCTCCTGATCCATATGTTGCTACTATGACAAAAGGTCCTAGCCAATTTGGTTCAAATTTTCCCCTCTTTTCTCGGTCTTGCTAATTTCTTGGATTATCCCTTAGAACTATGTCTCCAATCTGGAAAATATGTGGCTTGACTCTATGGTTATAGCTTCTTGCCATTCTTTGTTGGTATACTTTCAAATGTTCTGTTGCATTTTGGCAACGTTCTTGAATCATTTCTAGTTCTTGAAGTCAAGAATCTTGTTGTTCTTCTTGTAGTATAAGACTATGCAAGGATACACGTAGAGAAGGTATCTCTACTTCTATAGGTAATATAGCTTCTGATCCATAGACCAAACAATATGGAGTTGCCCCTGTTGGAGTGCGGATGCTAGTTTAGGTTGCCCAAAGAGTAGGATTTAGCTAAATGTGCTAGTCTTTTCTAGATTCATTTACTGTTTTCTTCAAGATTTTCAAGATAGTTTTGTTTGATGCCTCAGCTTGACCATTTCCCTGTGAATAATATGGAGTAGAGAACCTATGTTGGATATGAAACTGTTCACGTAGTTCTTTCACATCTTGATTTTTGAATGGTCTTCCATTATCAGTGATAATGGTCATAGGAACACCATAGTGACAGATTATATTATTCAAGATGAATGATGATATTTGTTTTCATGTCACTGTTGTTAAAGGCATTGCTTCAATCCACTTAGTAAAATATTCAGTAGCAATCAGAATGAACTTATGTCCATTAGAATATGAGGGATTGATCTTTCCTACCAAATCAAGGCCCCATTGTGAAAATGGCCATGATCTTGTCATAGGATATAACTCTTGTGCTGGTGCATGGATTAGATTTCCATGGATCTAACACTGTTTACATTTTCTAGCATAGGTGAATGAATATCTTTCCATAGTAGGCCAAAAGTAACCCATATGGATAATTTTCTTAGCCAATGTTAAACCACTTGAGTGTGTACCGCAAATACCCACATGAATGTCATTAAGAACTCTCTCAGATTCATCTTTTTCAAGACATTTCAACAATGTACCATCTAGACCACACCTATATAGGATATCAGCAAGAATGGTATAGCAAGAGGACTGGCAGATAAAGTTTCTTCATTGATTATGAGATAATTCCAGAGGAAGGATATGATCTTTCAAATATTGGTAGGTTTGACCGTATAAGGATTCACTGGTTCCTGATATATGGAAAATTCGATAGGTATGATGGGATTGGATGGTAGGGGTTAAGATATCTTCCATGAGATATTCATAATGTTGTTTATTCTCTTTATTTTGCAAGAGAGATGCTATTGTAGCCATTGCATCTGTTGCTTTATTCTCATTTCTGGGAATCTGGGTGAATGTAATTTCTTTAAAATTCCCTTTAAATTCCTCTATTAGTTGTTTGTATGACATAAGCTTATCATCCTTTGTTTGATATTCATCATTTATTTGATTTATGACAAGTTGTGAATCACCATAGACATGTAGTTCTTTAATATTCCATTCAATGGCCATTTTAAGCCCTATAGCCAATGCTTCATACTCTGCAGTATTATTGGTGCATGGAAATCGTAGTCTATATGATTTCAGAATTGTGTGTCCTTGAGGTGTGATGAAAAAAATTCCTACACCTGATCCATATTGGGTATAAGAACCATCAAAATACAATTCCCAAAAGTTTGTACATACTGTCAAGATATCTGCATAAGAAAATTCGATGTGCAAAGGCATGTTATTATGTAGAGGTGCATCAACCAATTGATCAGCGATGACTTGTCCCTTGATAGCTTTTCGGTCAACATATTCTATGTCAAATTCACTTAGTATCATAACCCATTTGACTAGTCTCCCTATCAATGTTGACTTGCTCAATAGATATTTGAGGGGATCTATCTTTGCTATTAGTTTTACAAAATGAATCAACATATAATGTTGTAGCTTCTGAGTTGCAAATACAACTGCTAGACATATCTTTTCAATTGAGGAATAATTTAACTCATAGACAACAAGTGTTCTGCTGATATAATAAACTGCTCTTTCTTTTCCTTCATCATCATGTTGAGCTAGGAGAGTGCCTAATGATACACTTGTTGCTAAGACATAGAGTGACAATGGTTTCCCATTGGTTGGTGATATCAGTACTAGAGGACTCATAAGATATTCTTTTATTTTCAAGAAAGCTTCTTTACATTTTGTATCCCATTTGAATGGAACATTTTTATGTAGAAGATGGGTAAATGGAAGACATCTATCAGCCAATTAAGAAACAAATCTCTTGATTGATTGCAACCTTCCTTGTAAAGATCGCAATTGACTTATGTTCTTGGGTGACTCCATCTCCATGATAGCTTTAACTTTTCCAGGATCTACTTCGATGCCACGAGCTGATATAATGTATCCAAGGAGCTTTCTAGAGGTTACTCCAAATGCACATTTCTTTGGATTTAATCTCAATTGATATCTTTCTAGCCTATCAAAAATCTTGCTTAAAATGTTCAAATGTTCTTTTCTTGTGTGAGATTTTGCAAGTATGTCATCAACATAATCTTCCATGAATGTATGCATCATGTCATGAAAAATTGTCGTCATATCCTTTTGATAAGTCGCTCCTACATTCTTAAGTCCAAATGGCATAACATTCCAGCAGTACATTCCCCATGCATAGGTGAAATTTGTCTTCTCTTGATCTTCAGGTGCGATTCTTATTTGATTATATCCTGAGAAGTCATCCATTAATGAAAACATCTCATGGCCTACTGATAAGTCCACTATGATATCAATGTTTGGTAATGGGAAATCATCTTTTGGACATGCTTTATTTAGAGCTCTGAAATCTGTGCAGACTCTTATGCTCTTATCTAGTTTTGATACTGGTATGATACTTGAGACCCATTCTAGATAAGCAACTGGTCTTATGAAACCCACTTCTAATAGTTTCTTGAGCTCGGTTTTGACAAGGAGAGAAATATGTAGATGCATCTTTCTTAGCTTTTTCTTAACAGGTTTTTCTTTTAAATCCGCGTTAAGATGATGCATGATAAGATCTAGGTTAAGTCCTGGCATACCTGCATAAGACCAAGCAAAATTTATTTGTCTTTGCTTAAAGAATTTCATGTACTCTTTCCTCTCTCTTTCTAATAATGAGGCAGAAAAATGAAGTATTTTAGGATCATTTGATGTATCAATGTTTACTGCTTCTATTGGTTCTATCAGGATAGCAGATCTCTCTTGAGAATATGTTGGAAAAATGTCAAACTTTCCATCTTCTGTTGCCTCTAGGAGGTTTTCACCATCAGAGACGCCCTTTGTTTTCTCTTTTGATTAATCTAATGTTGCTATGAAATGGTTTTCAACAATAGGTCTCTTTCCTTGTTTTATTTCGCTTTTGTGACTAGAAAGTTTGGCATTCTCCCGATTACGAGAAATATCACTTGATTCTGCAATGGAAGATATCTTAGGATGGATAGGTTCAACAATGTTAAGGTACATGGCTAAGTCATGATCATTGGCAAAGATATTTAGTTTGGGGTTGTCTAAATTATCCCAATCAATTAGTTTAGGATGTAGAAGGGGTAAATCATAATCATTGTCATGATTAAGTGTTTCAATGTTCATGACATAATGATCATAGCTTGGTGTAGAATAGGTATTGTCACAAATTAAATGTTTTTGAGAAATTTCTTTCTCAAGAATTTCCGAATTAGTCTTAACAAGATTAATATTAGCATTTGGTAGTTCACACTCAAGTGGTCCTTCAACTAACGTTTGTCCCTTAAAAGAATGGATTATATCCACGCACACATCTTTGATACTACAAATTCCTTCTTGATTGACCTCATTTGCATTTTGGAGATGACATATTTGTGCACATAATGAAGTAGATTCTTTTAATAGATTTTGTCTCCTTTCAAACTCAACTTCTTCTCGACTAATAGTTAGTCCAACTTGACTAGCCCTTAGCTCTTCCATGGTTATTCCATATCTGATCCGTGTTTGAACTTCCTATGGCATTGCTTATCTGTCTTTGTCATTTCCTTTCCTTTTTGCATACGCCTCTTTTCTTTGGATTCTAAGTTGTTCTTGCCTTTTTCTAACTCTATCTTTTGTTCTGCTATAAACAAGTCTTCTTTCATGATAGCTACTTGATCTTCATTATGTCCTTTACTTGATGTAGTGGATAAGACATCTGGACTCCATTCATATTCATTAGAGTCTATTTCTAAATCCTGATCCAATATTACTCCACTATACCATACTGGAATGTCGTATGGTGCAAAGAGTTCTCTGATTTCTGCCATCTCTATTTTTACTGCTTCTGGAATATCTTGTGAATATTTTGCCTTTGTTTGTATTTTCAAAACTTGTTGACAATATTTTTATTCACCTTGGATGATGATCTCCTCCTCTTTCTTTTCATGTTCTTCTTGCTTCTTTTGTTGATTGGTTACTGTTTCGGCCGCTTGATGTAGCTTTTCTTGCCAATTTTCTTCTTTAGAAAATGATTTCTTTCTCCATTTTTGTTGTTGATGATTATGTTGCTTTTGATTAGACTTCAAATATCCTAGCCCAGATTTATCTTCTGTGGATTGCAAGTGTGGACAAATAGGTTCTGAAATACCTTGATGTTGCTTACCAATTGGTCCTTTTCCTTCATATCCCATTTTTTGCATGATTTCATATCCTTTGCCATATTGTTTTATGGGAATATTGACTTCTATTGTTGTTGCTATGGTTTTATCTTCATCTTTGTATAACCAACCAAGAATGTCTTTGTCTTCATTTTCCTCTTCAAGAGTTCCAGCACTAACAAAGGTTCCTTTAAACATATGTTTTGATTTTCCCGATGCCTTTGATTGAATATCTGTAGGCTTTCCATATGACTTAGGGGAAAGTGGAAAATTTTGCAAAGTATACTTTCCCATTCCTTCATCATTTAACTTGAGCTTTTCTTCAAAAGTTTCCCATAACTTTTCTTGAATTTCTTTGGTAGGATATACTAATTCTCTATTATGTGGAACTCTTATATCTTGTGTTGGCTTCAAATTATTGCAATATTGACTAGAATTTGCAATTATAGTGATTTCTTTTCCTTCATGAGGAAATTTTACACATTGATGATATGTAGAAGGAACTGCTTGCATCTTGTGAATCCATGGTCTTCCCAGAAGAATATTGTAGGAGAGGTTCAAATCTAAAACTTGACACAATGTTTCCTTTTCCCTAGGTCCTATCTTTATTGGTAGCACAACAATCCCTTTAGAAGAACGTTCTGCTTCATCATAAGCCTTGATGGTTATTTTCTTTTACAGGTCTACTGCATTCTCTGAATATCCCAAAGCTTTTATCAAACTTAATGCACAAATGTTTAATCTAGCTCCTCCATCTATGAGCACACGTTTGACATGAGTTATATTTATGGAGACTTCAACATGTAAGGAGGCATTATGAGGATGTTGCAAGGATGCGTCATCATTTTTTAGAAAATGATAAGCAATGAGGAGCTATGAGGTGTCCTACCATATTTTGGAACTGATCTATATCCAAATCTTTTGAAACTATTGTCTCCACTAAAGCTTTCTCCAAAATGTCCTTATGCATAGGTGAAATCTTGAGAAGTTCCAGAATTGATTTTTGAGTGGGCATTTGTTGTAATTTCTCTACTAAATTGTATTGTTGTGGATTGGGTGTTGGATCTTTTGTTACACCTCGAAAGGTAACCTTTGCTTTGCTTCTCATGATAACATTGATTGGGTCTGAAGATGAATTTTCATTAACAATAATCACATTCACTACATCATCCTATGTATAAGTGTAATTCACCTTGGTTTTTCCTTTGTCATTTTTTAATTGGGATGATTTGCCTTTGTCATAATTTGGGAGTGGAGTTTTGAAAGCCAAGTGTGATTCATTCATTTTATGACTATCCGCTGTAATGGTTCCATTATCGATTAGATCTTGGATAAGGTGTTTCAATCTCTAACAATCATTTGTTAGGTGTCCTTTATTCCGATGTTAGTTGCAAAAATGATTGTCATTCCACCAATTGGGCTTGACTGGTGTTCTTAATTTCTTGTTTCTAGCAAAACAATCAATTTATTAGCAAGTAAAGTTTTTAGAGCTGATTCTAAAGATTCTCCAATATTTGTGAATTTTCTTCGAGGATTGGAGAAAAAAGACTTAGCTTTGTTGTTTTCTGGATTGTTATTGCTTGGGTTTTGACTTGATAGATTGAAAATTGGTTGTTGTTGTTTTGTATTACTGTTATTGTCATTCCCTTCATTGCTGACATTCTTATTCTTTGACCAAAACTTGGGTTTGTCATTGTTGTTGTTGTTGTTGTTGTATAAATTATTGTAAAGTTTTAGTTCTCCTTTCTTTACCATTGCGTTCTCTATTTTTAGTCCATTCTCGATCATTTTTGCAAAAGAGGGAGGACATTGCATCCTTAGTCGATAACTCATTTCAATAATAAGATTATCAATGAATATGTCCATTTTTCTTGATCAGGTACATCTCGGGGATACCTATTAAACATGCATTTCCATCATTGTAAGCAAATCATAAAGGATTCACCATTCTTTTATTTAACGTTGCAAAGATCTAGCATTGTTATTTCATTCCTTATATTGTAGGAATATTGTGAAATAAACCCATTCACAAGTTCTTCAAAGGATTTGATTTCGGATGGTAATCTTGAAAACCACTCCATTGATTGTCCATTTAAACTCCTAGGAAAAAGACACATAAGGTAAGTTTCATCATGAGAAAATTCCATTCTCATAGTACAAAACTCCCTAATGTGATCTTGAGGATCAGATCTTTCATCGTATTTGTCATATTTAGGAATCTCGCAATGTTGTGGAAATGGTATCATATTCAGATTTTTATCAAAAGGATATGGGCATATATCTTCTAATGAATATTTCTTGGAGCTTGTCCCATTTTGCATGTCTTGTATTTGTATTTGTTGAGTAAGGTTTGATAAGGGATTATCTACATATTTTCTTCTTGTTTCTTCGTGAGTCTTTTTGTCACTACGCTCTTTTCTTTTATCATCCCTTTCTTTCCTTGTTTCTCTGTTACTTTCTTTGTTTATGTCCTTGTTATTTGGATCAACTGTGTTTTGGGTTTTACTTGTCTCTGTATCTTGTTTCAAGCTTTCCATGTTAAAGTCCTATGGTAGTTTAGCTCCAGATTTTGCCAACATCAAGATATATTTTTCTTTTTGTTTTGCCAACAATTTTTCCATTAGCCTATCAAATTTTAAATCTTGCTCAAGGTCTCTAATGGTGCTATTGACTACTTCTTCATCAATATCGGTAAATCCAAGAGTGTGGAATATAGGAATATCTTCTTCCTCCATTTGTTGTTGTTTTCTAAGTTGCTCGTGTTGGGCTCTAGTCCAAACTGGCATGTGAATATTTCAATGTTGTTGAAATTCCCAAGGGACAAAGTCAATAGGTGATTATTGGTTTAGGAAGATATGTTTTGTTGATCTTACCACTATTGTTTGTTCATTGGGATTAAGCATCTCTTTGTTGAAAGGCACATCTTTGTAGAGTTTCATTGTCAAATTCTGTATTGCAGCCACATAAGTAGTGACGAAAATGGTGTAAAAATGTCCTATGTTTCAATAAGATCTTGTGATTGATATACAAGAATCTTATCCTTTTTTGAGTAGTTTTATAATTGGGTTTTCTTTTCTTAAGGCGATTCTTAAAAGTCATATAAGCATTTGGCAATTCACAAGTTTGTTTGATTCCAAAGTTGGTGCAATTTTGGTTTTGATATAACCTAGGTTCAAAATAGGAAAGATATATCCAAGATTAGGAACCTAGTATAGATTTGATCAAGCTTTGTGATAGAGGATTTGATTATTCTGATGAGAAACTTGACAAAGATGTTGATTTTTGCACTTAAGATAGTTGGATCAATAGCTTGTTAAATGTTGATGTTTATAGAACCTTTTGAGTATAACCTGTTGGATTAGCAACCTAGTTGTTTGAGCTAGTTTGAAAAGTATGTGATGATTTAGAGACAAACCTACTTCAAGAATTATTTTGACATTGATGTTCTAACACTTTGATTTTGGGTCTGGTGTTTCAAGTGTTGAAAAGCTTTTGTATTACCCTTTTGATCAAACTTTTTCAGAAATTTGTTGGATTTTTGCTCCCTTGTAGATGATAATTTTCTTCAATTTTTGACCATTTGGAACATGTTACAGACATACAAGACATAGTGTTTAATAAACAAAATGCACAAGCAAGTACAATTCCTATGGCAGGCTAAGACAATAGTTGTTGAATCTCCTGTGAAGTTTCCCCCGAGGCTATGCTATTCAAAGCGGATATTTAGATACTTGACCCCACTGGCTCCACCCTCGGCACTCACTTCTTCGGGGCAGCCAAGCACCAGTTTCCATGAAATCTCCACATAGAAAACTTTATATCTCTACTAGGAACTGTATGTATGTGAGCCACTTCAGAGGTCTGACCTCCTGCGCCAACAACTAGAAGGATTTTGGCAACTAGTACAAGTGGTTTTTAGTAAAGGCTTCTGGTCATGTGGCCATACATGCAGCACTTTCATCTTTGTAAATACAAAAGGTTCCCAGCCTATAGAGGTTACGCTCTATAGGGTTTATGGGGAAACATAGTGTCGATATGAACTTATCAACACATGTTGCTTGTGACTTTTGTCACAAACATGATTTATTTATAGTGGATTGGAAGGACTCGGTATTAGCTCATTTCCACTTTAGGTCATTCCCCTCTCACTGGCCCCCTCAAGGCAGCTCGAGAAGGTAGGCCCTCTAAAGGATTTAATTTCTTGAAAGTAAAGAAAGCATAAAAGAGTGGGTTTGGCTTTTTGGTCACCCAATTAAAGAGAGACCATATACCTACCACTTTTGAGACATAGAATACAAGTGTTCTTTTTAACCTTTTCAAAGCAATTGTTGGCTAAGTCCTATTTGGAGATGTTGCTCCAACAAGCATGGTGTTCATTTTAGCCTTTTTAAAAGTCCATGTGCAACTATTTTAGAGAAAATACCAAAAATGCAAGTTGCATGCTATAAATTCATCCTCTTAGTTAAACTAGATGAACAAGATATGATATATTACTTCACAAATGAAGACTTTTAATTAGCTAGATGATAAAATGCATAAAATTTGTCTTAAATGTCATCCTACACATGCATGTTAGTAATTTGAAAAATCTGATTTCTTGGACATTCGGACCTGCAAGAAAATTTTATCAGTTTTATAAACAAAAGCATTAATCTAACATATGCATTGTCTTTTTGCACAAAAGTGCTAACTTGCAGATCAAAAGCGCTGCTATGTGGATACAAAAGAACGATTTCCTTGACATATGCGCTAACCTAAGACACAAATGTGCGAACCTATAATGCAAATGCGCATAGTTTAAGATAGAAGCGCTAACCTATATGACATATGTGCTACCCTATGATGCAAATGTGCAATTTTTTAGACAAAAGCGCTAACCTACATGACATATGCACTAACCTGTCAAACAAAAGTGTTGTCACAATTCACACATGCGTGAATCTGCATTACAAATGCATTGATTTAACTTTTTGCAAGATTTTTTTAAAGGTATATGCGAGGTCCAGCCCCACGGTGGGTGCCAAAATGTGTGAGCTTGAATTTCATCCTCAGAATGTTGCCTGTAATAAGTTAGTTTCACAAAATACAATGGAAATGCATATAGGAAATCCAAAATCCACCAATGAAACTACATGAAATACATACTAAAATAAAATATTATTTTATCTTCATGGCTTATGTCTCATTATGTCCTAACTCTACTATTCCTAGTTGCAGATGGTGTGCTCTCAGACAATGCACTGTTGGCTTCCAAGATGACATATGAAGAATGAACTGATAACTTGTAGTTAACTGATACTATGATATGTAATACTACATGATTAGGCTAAAATGATTATACTATAATGCTAATTTCTATTTGCTATTTTATATTTGCTTCAAAAACTCACAGATGCATATGATCAATTTGAAGACTAACTTTCTCTCACCTGAAGCTCTTGATTTTATTGACTTTGAGAGGATAAGATGATGTGGCTCAAATCAACGGTCCTGATCAGATCTACAGATTTGAATGGTTATGAGCAAAGGTGAAGGTTGAGAGAAAGGGGGAAGGAGAAGACAAGTGTCACTCATCTCACCTTGACTGGGTTGCTGACTGAGAGAATCTAGGAATGGTTGGAGGAAATTTAGGCATGAGAGGACAAGTGGACTCAAGTCCTTCCTAAGATGTAGGGGGTGTTGGAGAGAATATAGGAAATGGTTATGAAATATGTGTACGTACACAATTTTCATTAATTTTGGAAGTTGGAGATAAATGATGAATTAATAATTAAGAAATATTAATTTCCTTAGCCACATGTTGGATGAGTTGGCAAAGGGAAGATGAAGTGGAGATGGAAGGGTGAGTTGGATAAGGGATTAAATAATTTAGAAATTATTTAATATTTGAGACTATAGGATGAGAATAACTATTAAATATTGGATATTTAATTGTTTGGAGGAGATAATTAAAATATTAGATATTTAATTAACTTGGTTAGAGGAATAATTAAATATTAGATATTTAATTAATTAGAAGAATAGGATAACTAAATTAATTAATAAAATATTAATTAATAGAAAGAAATGAAAATGAATTAAATAAATTAATCTTTTCAAATTAACTATTTAATAGAAGAATAATTATTAAATAAATATAAAATATTTATTTAATTGCTCATAGCCAATTTTTATGTGTATACAATTATAATTTACATTACATAGCATGGACCTAAAACAAATTACCAAAAAATTATATTTGCTGGAAATCATGCTAAGACCAATCTCCAACACATTTCACCAACCGGCAGAAACCCTTAGTCCAATAACACAGAATATCTAACTAGTTCCAAATAGGACAATGCAAAGCCACCAAACATATGGGACACAATCAATAAACACCTTCAACACGTTAGAAACCACTTCCCTAAGCTCGACCAAAATCACCAAATCATATCATCAAATATCACTAATTGGTAACAGGATATACCAATCAGGAACATAAGCGATAGCTTCCGAAGCACCAAATCATGAACCAACTGAATATGAAAATAATATAGACATCTTGTATAATAATCCAAAACCAAAACCAAGGATCTAATCATAACGGATCAGAATCATATCCAGAGCCAAGATAAACATTGAGTCTAACTGGGATAGGGCCAAACGGGATAGTAGAACCATATCTAATTGGGATGAAATGTTGGCATCATTGACAACACTTAACCAAATCTAGCATATTGCCAACAGTCTCCCCCTTTGGCATTCATGACAACACTGAATGTGAAAAACATCCAAGTGCCAAGTAATGCCAAGAATCTCCCAAAGAGTGATATGAAATATATCTCCTCCTAAGATTAACATGAATACCATCTCCTCCAAAGATTAATTGTTTTTAATATGAACACCATCTCCCCCTTTGACATCAATGAAAAAGGAAGGATAAGAAACCAAAAAAGAAAAGTGAACCAAATGACTGACTACTCCTCGTGAGCAACAACATCATCTCATCAACCCGGATCAGAAAGTATGTCTGATAAGCTCACCAGATTGATGCATTCCTGCATCTCTAAGTCTCTTCTGAAGGTGTGGTGACCCCCAAATTATCTCTGAGATATTCAAAATTATCTTTAGGCAATGGTTTTGTTACAATATCTGCAATCTATTCCTTAGTAGGCACATAAACCAATCTGACTTCCTTTGCTTCAACCTTTTCCTTCAAGAAATTATACCTTAAAGAAATGTTTTTTGATTTGGAATGAAATATCCAATTCTTTGACATATCAATAGCAATAGTATTATCACAATGAATAACAATAGGCTCATCATAACTTACCCTTATATCTTTCAACATTTGTTAAATCCATAAAATTTGAGTGCAGTTAGTTGCAACAACTACATATTCAGCTTCAACAATAGATAATGAAGTACATGATTGTTTCTTGCTAAGCCACAAGACCAACTTCTTTCCAAGAAATAATGCACCACCTATAGTGCTCTTCTGATCATCCACATCTCCTACCCAATCAGAGTCTATATATGTACATAATCTAAAATCATCATCTTTTGGATACCATAACAAATAATCCGTTGTACTTGCTAAATATCTGAATATCCTTTTGACAACAATATCATGAGTTTCTCTAGGATCTGACTGAAATCTAGAGGTGATACAAATATAGTTCATTATGTTTGGTCTAGTTTGAGTTAAGTACAACAATCCACCAATCATTGATTTGTATATGCTTGGATTTATTCTAGGAGATTCATCATCCTTTGACAATTTGCAACTGGTTATCATAGGAGTACTGACAGGTTTGGAGTTCTCAAGTCCAAATTTCTTAAGAAATTCCTTCACATACTTAGTTTGAGAAATGAAAATACCTTTATCAGTCTGAGTAATCTACAAACCTAAGAAAAATTTCATCTCACCAATCATAGACATTTCAAATTCATTCTTCATATCATCAACAAATTTCATGCATAAAATTTCTTCTCCTCCAAAAATGATATCATGCACAAAGACTTCAATGATCAGTATATCATCATGCTCAATCTTATAATATAAGAACTATCAGCATTACCTTTATTAAAGCTAAGCTTAGAAATATATTTATCTTATCTAGCGTACCATGCTCCAAGAGCTTTTTTCAAACCATATAAATCTTTCTTCAATCTGTAAACCATGTCCTTGTCCTCTGATAAAGAAAATCCATGAGGATACTCAATGTAGACTTCCTCTTCAATATCTCCATTCATAAATGCACATTTTACATTCATTTGATATACCTTGTAGTTCTTGTGTGCAACATAGGCAAGAAATAGTCTTACAACTTCAATAGTTGCAACCAAAGCATAAGTTTCATCATAATCAACTCCTTCTTCATGTGAATAACCTTTGTAAACCATTATAGCTTTATTTCTCCCAACTTGACCTTCCTTGTTTTAATTTATTCCTGAAAACCCATTTAGTTCCAATAATATTCTTATCTTTAGGTATAGGAACCAATTCCCAAGTCTTATTCTTCTCCATCTGATCTAATTCCTCTTCCATTGCTTTCATCCAATTCTCATCCTTACTTTCTTCAATAAAAGATGTCGATTTAGTTTGAGAAATTAAACATACCTCTTCAGTAGCTAACCTTCTTCTATTCATCATACCTTTCCTTTTATCTCCAATGATCTGGTCTTCAGAATGATTCAGCTTCACATACCTGGGTGTTTTCTGAATATCTTGACTTTTTGATTCTTTCATCCCTTCATAAGTCACTGTGGAATTTTCTAATGTTATCAAAGCAATAGGATCTATGCTCTGAATTGATTCTTGCACTATTGGTTCTGATCTAACAAACTCATATTTTGGTCCATAGTCAAATGATTTGATCTGATTGTTATCTTGCTCATCCACCTTGACATTTTTTCTTTCCATTATCCTATTAAATCTTTTGTTATAACATATATATGCTTTTCTCTTAGTGGAATAACCAAAAAAAATAACTTCATCACTTCTAGGATCAAATTTTCCATGCATCATCTCTTCTAATGTAGCATTTAGTCCCTAAAATTCTGAAATATCTGATACTAGGAGTATGACCAAACCATAATTCATAAAGAGTCTTACTGGAATTAGCTTTTAGGTGTACTATGTTGTGTTGTTCTTGATTTCTTGTTTCCTTATCCTCTCTGTAAGAATTCTCAAGCCTCTATCGCTTATGGAGAGAAACAACAGAAAATAGAAACAAAAGACTATTAGGTCCCGGAGACAACTGAGAGGGGGGGGGGGGGGCGCTGAATCAATTGTCTAATAAATTCAAACCAAAAACCATTTAACCAACTTAATGCTTAATATCGGTAAACCAGTTAAGTATGCTGGTAGAGAGTGTTAATAGTAAATTGCTATACTGGTAAAGATTAATGCATGAAACATAAACATAAATCCATCCACAACACATAACACCAATCTTTGTACGTGGAAACCCTGTAAGGGGAAAAACCATGGTGGGAAACCTTACCCACAATTAGATGATACTACTACAGATAGTAAGTGTACATAAATGGGGTCTGCACATGCAAAAAGGCCAATAGCCTAGAGCTCACTGCTCAATCACAAAATGGGAATCACATTGACTACAGTTGGATGGTTAAATCCAATAAGAATGTACTAAACAAAATAGCATCTTCATATGCTGAATTCAATACCGGTGTAATGATGACATGCTTCTAAAAATACCTAGCTTCACCTTCAAATGATGTCTTCATGTATACCTCTACTTAATCTCGCATATACCTTCACACAATTCTTCTTCGCATTCCACATTCGATCTTACAAATAAGATTTTACATTTATGCCATAACCTAAGACCAGTTTTAGTAGGTCGGCTCTACAAGATATTACAATAAAAATATTTTACAAATAATATGATATCTGATGCAATAATCGATTGAACATGTCAGCTTCATGCATTTACAACAATAATAAATCATCTCCATAGTGTGCCATGTTGATCTGGAAAAGATAAACCTGCTGGTGTAACCCTAGATAACCCTGGACCTATTTGCTGGTAAAAGCAAATATGCAAATATGATTATACCAATGATTAATTCTTCAAAACAAAATGTCCACATGATGTCTTTGACATTACGAGGTGTCTTCCATATCATTCCAAGTGCCGGTGAACATTATATCCTACCGGTGAACCATATACCAGTAACTGTGCAATAGTTACTTGCTTGCCGGTGAATGTTGCTGGATCTCCAAAGTGCCAGTGTTTCAGTAGGTGTTGACATCAATGACAAAACCATACCAAAATACCAACAAAGATAGCATATAACAAGGTTTATATAGAAACCTTCTACATTTCAAGATTCCACTTAGCTTAGGCGGGTATACCCTTTGTGATCATTCTTTCACAGCTGCAATTAAAGACTTACAGAGACGACCAGTGCCAACCTCTACAAATCCTATCACTTTGAACATAACTGAACATAAAAGAAAGACTTGTATTCATTTTTTATTGATTAACAAGAAGGTCATGAACTACAACAAGCCATACCAGTGCCTTATCCAAGCCTCAGAGTCATTCAGAATTGGACAAGAATTGACAGAAGAAATTCACATACATGCCATTTATATTTGCTTAACTAAATCTATATATGCCTGACATATATAAACTTTCACCATATGCTAAACCCAGCCATCAAATTCAAGCAAAATTACTAATTACTACCAGAAAATATTTTAAGTATATTTAATCCCCTTCCTTGAAAGAAAAAACCTAAAACATCTCTGTAAATTGCCTTGCAAGTCATTTGAATAAACAATCCTAGATTATCTAGCCGAACTAGTAAATAAATGATGCATAGAAGAAGACAACAGGAATTTAGACTCAAAATATTCTAGTTTGTATATCAATATTCTCCATCAAATTCTACATAACTCAAAATGATCTTCCAAAAACTAGTAAAATCCTAAATATATTTTGCCAGAGCCTTTTTACAAAATTCTTGTGATGATATTTTCCAAAGTCCTAGTATCCATTTATAATGATATGGATGCGAACAAGCTTCGGAATTTCCTAGGAATAGTTTCTTATGACCATAATTCCCTCTTGAAAGAGGTTACAAATCATTTTCATCCCTAACTTCCTGAGGGTTGTTACAACGCTACAGCATCAATTCTCATAATTTCAAATTTTGGCACCAACGGATAACCAATCCGTTTTTAAAATTTATTTTCCCTTTGCTGCTGACCCGTTGACCTTAAACTTTATGCACCTTCCTGTCGCGGGATAGTGACAACCTTTAGATCCTGCAGAACTAAATCGACCTTTATCTCACCGTAGTTGTTTACCCCTTGACACTCAGTCTTAACTGTTACCTGGGCCTACTAGTAACAGCTTGTCACTGGGTCGTGGTCCTTAAACATCACACATCTTAACCTTGCAACTCAGCGACCACCATAGATCTCTATGAAACTTGTCTAATCTTTACCTTCCTTGGGCAACTTTACCTTAACCGCTGAGCACTAACCGTCGTCTGCTAACTATTTTCTGGGCCAACCACTAGCGGTTTGTCACTAAAGCATTGACTTTAAACATTGCACATCTCTATCTCATGGTGCAATGACAATTGTTGGATCTTCACTTAACCGCTCAATCTTTATCGTTCACCTTGACCACCTGCCTTTAACCTTTATCTCACCGTGACTACAAATGGTTTGTCGCTGGGTCGTGGACCTTAAATTGCACACAACTTCAAGTAGTGGGTCAGCGATGGTCATAGATCTCCATGAAACTCGTCTGACTTTTAACCCCTTTAACTATCAAAGTGGGCCCTTTACCTGTGATTACTTAGCCTGTGAGTTCTTGCTAGGTGTATCCACCTGTGATCTATTCATTTTCTCACAAGTATACCGATTTCCACCTTATGATAGCCATGTGTGTTTTGGGTGATTGGATCATTCTTCTTTTCTACAGAATTACCTCGCAAGGATCTCCACCTATTATGCCACGTGTTTTACCACCTCATTAGGACTTGCCAGCTTATTGCCACCTGGATTACCAGCTCATCGTTTGCTACTCTGTGAAGGGTAAACTTTAGACACCTTCAAATTGTGGAATAGAAACAATCCTTGATGATCATCAAACTTGCGGTCACTTTAACACCCATAGAAACATTCTCAAAAAGTAGGTCCCATCATTACTCACTACTCTGTGAAGGGTAAACATTAGGCACCTTTGCATTGCGGAGTGGCAACAACCGTTGATCTTCTTGGAACTCATCGGCTCTTTAACACCTGTAATCTTCAAAGAAGTGTGTTCCACCATCTAGTCGCTACTCTGTGAAAGGTAAACTTCATGCATCTTTGCATTGCAAAACAACACCAACCATTGGATCATCTTGAAGATGTGAGGTCTTTAACATTGGGAGTTGCCTACCTGTCGAGCCCACCGCCTTTTCACTATTTTTTGGAAGGTAAACTTCATGCATCTTTGCATTGCAAAACAACAACCTCCGTAGATCTCTTTCGAACCTACCCGCACTTTAGCATCCGCAGAAAGACTTTAAGAAAATAAGGGTCCCACTCACTTGGTCACTATTTCATGAAGGGTAACCTTCACGCAACTTCTCTTTGTGGTATAGCGGTATCCATGGGATCAACAGGAACTTGCACGGTGATTAAGAGACCCAACAAGGAACATAAAAGACTTAGGAAAAGGCAGAAAATTAATAAAAATCATAACTTGCCTAGGATAAAACCTAAAAGAGGGCCCCTCTTTGCACGACGAACTAACCCTTCCACTTAAGTGGAAAAAGAAACAAGGAAAAATAAGAAGAAACTTCATATATGCAAAATTTTGAAGTGCAGAACCCTAAACCCTTGGAAAAAATAACTCTAAGGAACCAACATGGCACTGAAAACCTACCAAAACAATGGATCGAAAGGAAAATAAATCCAATATCAAAATAGTGATAACAACAGCTCTGATCGGGGATGGTTGGATGTGAGACCAACACAAGAATACAAAAAACTCTAGAAAACAGACCAAAAACAAGCCCAAAAAACCAACAGAAGCAAACCTAAATATGTACTGAGTACAACCTACTATGCATGGACTTGTAACAAGCTTAAGAGAAGTAATACTTTAGGAATTCTCCATGCACTATAAATTCTTGTACCTCACCATTCATTTTCTGCAAGAAGTATGAGTCTTTTCCATTAATATCACAGATAATAGAAGGGCCTATCCATAGTGACTCGAATTTTTTGTGCTTGCCCTTATCTTGTCCTCTTGCATTCCATTGAAGGACCATGTCACCAACTTGAAACTTACTTGATGTGGTTCTTTTGTAAAAGATATACTTGTACTGCAACTGAATCTTCAAGTTTCTTTGATGAGCTAGAGTCCTAATTTCTTCCACTTCCACCATCTGAATCATTCTATCTTCCATGGGTTTTGACAAATCCAACTCCTCAACTTTTAGGAATTTATATATAGGGAGAAGATTATTGAATGACACCCTATTTTGTGTACCATAGACCAATTCAAATGGTGATACAATGATTTCTTTTTCTTAACAGTAATCTTGTCTGCCCATAAGGCCAATTTTAGTTTCTGATCCCAAGACCTTTTGTTTTCCTCAAGAATTTTCTTGATAATATTCAAAAGGCTTTTATTGGTGGATTCTACTTGGCCATTACCTTGTGGATGGTATGGTGAAGAATAAGACATAATTATTCCATGGATAGTACAAAATTCATTGAATTCCTCTGATCTAAAACTCATGGCATTATCCATTATCAGTTTTACAGGAACACCAAATCGTGTTATGACATTATCCATCAGAAATTTAATTACAACTTTACTAGTAGCTCTTTTAGTAGGTATAGCCTCAATCCACTTAGTAAAGTAATCAGTGGCCACTATGATCCATCTGTGACCTCTTTCTAAATTCTCAGCTATCTCCCCAATAAAATCAATGCCCCACTGGACAAAAGGGGCTTCCACTATAACTGGGTTAAGGGGAAAAGCTCCTTCATACTTTAACTTAGAAGAAAATTTTTGGCATGGGTCACACCTCCGAACATGCTCATGGGCATCTTTGAAAAAACTGTGCCAATAGTATCCAGCCCAGACTATTTTACTAGTTGCGGTCTTGGCTAAGTAATGGCCTCCACATACTCCATTATGCCTTTCAGTTATCATCCTTCGAACTTGGGATTTACCTAGGCACATCAGCAATGCCCCATCTCTATTTCACCAATATAGATCACCTTGAATAAGGACATACTTTTGAGACTTAAGTTTCAATGTCCTTCTCTAATTAGGAGTCATTCCCTCTAGGCAAGTAGCATCCCTCATAAAATGCACTACTTTAGAGTACCAAGGTTGTGTCTCAATACTTGTGACCAGGACATTCTCAATTTTGGCATTATTAACATCAACATCAATCAGATTTGACTCGGCCATCAAATTGGCAAGGCCTAGTCCTCTCACTAATTTGATGATCTTAATCTCCAAATCAAACTCTTGTATTCTGGTTATCCACCTGCATCTTTTACCAGTGACTTCAGACTGAGATAAAATGTCTTCAGCATCCGCATGTGGGACATAACCAACTATTTGTGCATTTACAAGATATGACCTAAATGCTTTTACAACTTTAACTAAGGCATATTCTTGTTTTTCCATGATTTCATATTTCATCTCTACAGCTTGTAGAGATTTTCTATAAAAAGCAATAGGGTGTTCATATCCCTCAACATCCTTTTGAAGCAAGACTGCTGCCACTATATGATAGGAAGCAAAAGAGAATAATCAAAAGGGCTTACTGTAATTAGGGGACTTCAACACTGGTGCCTCCTAAATAGCCCTTTTAACTTTATCAAAATCTTTTGTAGCTTCTTCATCCCAAGAAAACTTTGAATCTTTCTTAAGCAACTTAACAATAGGTTTAACTATTTCAGAAAAATTAGCAATGAATCGTCTGACAAAATTTACCTTGCACAAGAAAGACTGAATACCTTTGACATTCTTTGGCTCAGGTATGTTTTTTATGGCTTTGATCCTTTTAGGGTCTATTCTAACCCCTTCCTTGGAGACAATATGCCCAAGCAACTTCCCTTCAGTGATTTCAAAATGACACTATTTTGGGTTTAGGGAAACACCAAACTCTAGAGCTTTGCTAAAAACTTTTTCCAAGTGACCACAGTGGTCATCTGCCCTTTTAGAGAAACATTTTAAATCATCCTAGTACACAACCATGATGATGTTGATAAATTCCTTGAAAGGTACATCCATTTCTCTCTGAAAAGTAGCTCCAACATTTTTTCGACCAAATGGAATTCTCACATATACATATGTCCCCCAAGGGGTGCTAAAACCAGTCTTAAACTATTCAGGCTCTTTTACCAAAACCTGATTATATCCTGAGATTCCATCCATCATAGACAATAGATCACAGCCAGTTACTCTTTGCAACATTGCCTCCATATTGGGGGAAGAATAGTTGTCTTTCAAAGAAGCAACATTTAAGTTTCTAAAATCAACACAAAGCCTTATGTCCCCATTCTTTTTTCTAATAGGGACTAAACTGGACACCCATGAAGAATGTCTTATAGGCTTAATAATCCCCCCCTCTCTCAACTTGATTAGTTATTGTTGCATCTTAGTCTCTAAAAGGGGGTTGATAGGTCTTTGCTTCTATCAAAAAGGCTTAGCATTTGAATGCAGAGGAATTTCATGTTGAAATAGGTCCTATCTATATGCCTTTAGGTCCTCATAAGACCAAGCAAAAACATGTTTGTATTTTCTTAGTAAATTAATAAGGTTGGTCTTAATATGGGGAGAAAGAATCTTCCCAATATATACCAATTTAGGGAGTGATTGAGTCCCCAAGTTCACCTCCTCCGATTCTTCTAATTTGGTGGTTGACTGTTGATGCAAATAACTATCACTGTGACTGAAAATACCTTCCAATTCTACCAATCCTTTGGGGATTTCATTGGTTTCCAACTGGACCATGTCACTTCCAAACAATGTTTCTCTATTATCCACCACTTCTACTAATGCATTGCAATCAATTTTTTGTCCATCACAATCATCAATGCACTATATGAGTCTAAGAATATCTTCATCATCTGCAAATACTTGCTAGTTATATACATTATCAGGAATGGAAGGCTTAGCTTTTATCTCAACTGTAGAGACACCGGTTAATGTTACATCATCATTCTTTAATGCAACATTAGCTAAAAAATCAGCCATGATGTTCTTTGATCTTTCTATCCAGTTAATAGAAAAGGCACAAAAATGCTCAATCACATCCCAAACAACATGTTTATATCTTTTCAAACGATCATTTTTGGATACATATTTAGAGCTTATCTGAGAGACCACCAACTCTGAATCCCCAAATACTCTTAACAACTGAATTCCATGCTTCTTAGCAACTTCAAGCCCCAATAACAAAGCTTCATATTCAGCTGTGTTATTTGTACACTGGAGAGTTAATAGAAAAGAGTATTTGAAAGTCATACCTGATGGGGACATAAAAAGAACTCCTGCTCCAGATCCTTCCTGAGAGAAAGCTCCATCAAAGTACATGTGCCACAAACCTTGTTGCTGAGATTCCAATTCATTAACAATAGGATCAGTATTCTTCAACTGAGGTAGAATTGGTTGTACTCTGAAGTTATCAAGGTCCACACTAATCATACAATTCAGCATGTTGGGGTCTATTTTTTCAATTACTTTGAGAGAACGTGGTTCTCTATACAACTTGACCAAACTTCCATTTATTGAGATTGTAGCATATGAAAGATCTAACTAAACATTTCCCCCTACTGTTGCAGCCCATTGTCTAGACAATAACATGCCATAGTGAGGTTTAGTATTAGTTACAATAACATCCACTTTGTAAGTGGCTTAAGGAAATACTGCTATTTTAATCTCTAATTCTTTTATTATACCTACAACAGGTACTTCTATGTTGTCCATGGCATAACATTTCCCTTACAAAGTGCTTACTGATAGTCCTAATTCTTTCATGACTCCATAAGGCATGACATTTGCAGTAGCTCTGGAGTCTATCGTACAATTTTTAATTAACCTATTATTTACTAATAAAGTTACATAGAAAGGATAAACCTGTGAAGGCTCTTGTGTAATAGTGGTTCCCACATATATCTCTAGAATTTTTTGCTCTAGATCCTTTTCATCCCTTTTTGTACCTGCTAGTAGGGGTGCATTATCATCTGATATATTAGCAAGTAAAGAAATGGCAACTTCTATGTGCTCCTTTATCTTTAATAGTTCCACCAAAGGCACTGTAACTTTCATTTGGGTCAAGGCCTGAGTCATATCAAATGTTGAACTAACAATTGATTCAATATGTGCTTTGGCCTTTGCTATTTTTGGCTGACTAGCCCTTTTAGCTGTAGCTATCCCTAATGAATTTGCAGCAGCACTGTTCTTTGCATTTTTTCCTAAATCCTTAGATTGGTCACCTTTTGCATGACCATCTTGAGGCAGAGCATTATTGCTTGCTATTCTTTTCTGAGATACTTATTTCATGAACATGGAGTCAGGTTCACCCTGATCTCCATCCCTTTTATTATTTCTTAGATTGTAATTGTGCTTGTCTTTGGCTATGGCAACCTTAGTGAGATTTTTTACATCTTCATCACTAGGTCTTCTAAGATGAACTTCTTCATCCTTAATGGTTACCATATTTAAAGTGGGATGCCAATTAATCTTTAGCTGCTCATGATAACATTCATTATAACTTAGTGCATCATACCCACTAGCTTCACTTTGTGAAGACTCATTATCACTTTCAACAATAGTGTCAAACAAGTTAACATTAGGCTCACCCTCCTTTCTCATGGAATCATCTAGAGCTTGAGCCACAACACACTGATGGGGAGAATATGGCCCATCACATCCCATGCACCAAGGAGTATTTTCCATGTTGTGTACATTTCCTCCTTTTAAAGGGTCTAGGGTGTCCTCATTCTGTGTATTTTTTAACTTAACATGTTGAGGTTTACCATCATTCCAAGTGGTGTTGTATGGCATATCATGTAATCTGGGTAGCCTATCTTGCCAATTGTAATGAGGTTTATCATTATTACTTACCTTAGTAGTAAGATATTTAATAGTAGTCATTAACTTTTCTATTTTGTCCTCTTCCTTGGCAACTTTATTAGGTTGTTGTTTTGATTCTTGCGACAACCTACCATCAGTCCTCCTTCCCGCCTTTCCAGATGCTTTCCTATTACTTTCTACATTTATGGCAATTCTAAAAGCATCTCTCAGACTATGTGGGTTTTTATACCTTAGAATGTAGGCCATTTTAGAATCAAAAGCATTATAATAAGTGTTCAGACACATATTATCATCTAATCTCATCACGTGGTAGAGCCTATGCATTGCTTTCTGAAACCTTGCATTGAAGTTTGTGACAATTTCATTATCAGACTTCTTGATATTGTTGAACTCGTTGAGCATAAAGTTCACATTCATTTTATAACCATATTGCTCTTGGAAGAAATTCTTGAACTCCTCCCAAGAACCAATTCTATTTATGGGCTGACCTTTGTACCAATCCCTTGCATCATCCACCAAGGATTTTACAAATAATTTCATGATGACATCTTCATCTACAATCTCATAGTCATTTACCATGTCACCAAAAGATTTCAAGTGCTCCTCTGCACTTATGGCATTATTTCCAGCAAATTTGTGAAGCATGTCCCCTAGTTCAATAGGAATATGGTTTGGGTACCCTGGAATCTCATGAAAGAAAAGTTGCCTATACAACTCCAAATTAATGGGTCATCTTTGAAACTGGTTACCACTAGGGTTATTACCCATTTTCTCTCTCACATTAGGACCATAAGTTGAAGGGACTTGAACATTTTGATTTGTAGTGGGAAACTAATTTACCGGGGCTAAATTACACAAAGAGGCAGAGTTGTTCTGATTAACAGGGGAATTCTGAGTTGGTGCAACACCTGCAGGTACAGCTGATTGAATCTTGACTACAAGATGTGAGGCATAGTAAAGTGGTGGCTTACTTGGATCTATTTCAGGGAAAATTATGGGAGGGGATTTTATGTAGCCAATCTTTTTTCTAACCTCTTTGTTGGTGGCTTCTAATTTAGCACTCTCCAATTCTCTCTATAGCTCTTCCCTTTCTCTCTTCAATCTTTTCATTTCTAATTCATGCAAAGATGATAATTTTAGATATATCTTATGTAGTCTTAGATCTAGATCTAGTCTCCATGCATTTTTGTTTCCCTTTGTCAATATTAGTTCTCATAAATTGTGGATCACTAAGAATCCCCCTACTAGGTTGCACAACAAATTTGTGTCCTTCTTCCTCATTCTTTGGCTCTTCTTTAGTAAAGGGTTCAAGATCTGCTATCTGCCTCAACAACCTATCTCTCTCAATCAGCTTAGCCTTATTTCATTTTCTTTATTTGATTCCTTCTGGGTTCTTAAAGAGATTAGCTAATGAACTTTTCTATTAAGAACTTCTATCTCCTGGTCTACTTCATCTTGGTCTGGGAATATTTCTTCTGAATCTGACATATGGAATTGATCAATATCTATTAAACTAATATTTCAATCAACAGTCTATAGTACAAAATACATCCTAACATTTGAACTACTCTTATCTCTTCTAGATACAGTAGTATGAAAAATTCTTGGATATGAGTTTTGAGCATCTTCATTTCTACTAAAAAAACTAGTATGGAAACCTAAAATGTCTTTCTCAGATTCATGGGAAGAAAAATTTGAATTTGCATATATGGGTCTTTCAAAAGACTTACCCGTGTGACTAGTTTTCTATATCCAGGTAGCATTAGATGGTTCATGTGCAACTGATCTTTTTTGGCCTTTTTGGGCTTACTCAGGCAATCCCCCTTGCAATGTCTCTTGAGGATTTCTCCTCATGTATGATCTAGTGTTTTTCCCTCTCTACATTATATGTGTTTCCCTGAAAGGACTTATGCTTATTCAAGAGCACTAGTTATTTTAAGTCAGAGTCGCCACCCAAAAATATGGGAAAATAAGAAATTATTAAGCTTGGCAAATCACTCACAAGAGACAATAGAATGAGAAAAATAACAAAGAATAGGGATAAAACAACCTACTACAAGTGCCAAATACACACAAATTCAAACAAATTTTCAGGCAATATAAGCACTACTCTGTCGCACTAATTCACACTATGACTCTCATCCCAGCATAGTCGCCATTTTTGTTGTTCTCGATTTCTTGTTTCCTTATCCTCTCTGTAAGAATTCTCAAGCCTCTGTTGCTTATGGAGAGAAACAACAAGAAATAAAAACAAAAGACAACATATAACAAGGTTTATACAGAAACCTTCTACACTTCAAGCTTCCACTTAGCTTAGGCGGGTATCCCCTTGGTGATCATTCTTTCACAGCTGCAATTTAAGACTTACAAAGAAGACTAGTGCCAACCTCTGAAAACCGTATCACTTTGAACATAACTGAACATAAAAGAAAGACTTGTATTCATTTTTTATTGATCAATAAGAAGGTCATGAACTGCAACAATCCATACTAGTGCCTTATCCGAGCCTCAGATTCATTCAGAATTGGACAAGAACTGACAGAAGAAATTCACATACATTCCATTTACATTCACTTAACTAAATATATATATTCCTAACATATATAAAATTTCACCATATGCTAAACCCAACCATCAAATTCAAGCACAATTACTGATTACTAGCAGAAAATATTTTAAGTATATTTAATCCCCTTCCTTGAAAGAAAAAACCTAAAACATCTATGTAAATTGCCTTGCAACTCATTCGATTAAACAATCCTAGATTATCTAACCAAACTAGTAAATAAATGATGCATACAATGTTAGGATTCCCATAGATACTGAGAGGGGGGGCTAAATCAGTATCTAACCGATGAATTGAATTTCTTAACTTAAAACATCCAGAACATATTATATCAGTGTACTAGTAAGCAAGAAATAATGCAATAAATATAATTGAAAGCAACCACATGAAAAACACACCATAACACAATGATTTAATGAGGAAACCCAGTGTGGGAAAAACCTCAGTGGGATTTGTGACCCACAATATTCACTTACTGGCCAATAAGAGAATATTACTGCTATAAGAGGGGCCTGCACATGCAGGATGGCCAACTGCCTAGAGCTCACTACTCAATGGGAAGTCTCATTGACTTACAATGATGGATTATACAAATACAGTATCTTGTACTACTTCAGAATAGAATCTATAATGCCAAATCTAGTACCAATTTCTACTCTGCTTCTTACATAAGCCCTTAACCTATAATTTGCATAATAGGTCTACCTTATTTCACCTAAAAATGATCTTCTTACTTGCAAATGTTCTATAATTATCTCTCATATATAAGAGTCATTTTACAATGATTCCAGGTTGGCTTATAAAGATTTTACAATAATAAACAAAATACAATATAACAAAAATCCTATTGGCCTCTGTGTCAGTGGTCTGAGTGCCAGTGTAGATTTTGATCTTGCTAGTGCAGGTGTAATGCCTTGCTGGTGTAATAGGATTGTAAGGTTTCCATCAATGACAAAACCTTCAATCACCTACAATGTCTCATTAGAGTGTGCATATGCCAACAATCTCCCCCTTTGGCATTGATGGCAACACTCATGAGAAAATTCAAAAGTGTATCCAAAACTGTAATCCAAAAATATGTTACCAAAAATATAAGAGCTCCCCTTGAGCGAATAAGTCTTCTGCCAGTTATTTTCTCATACTACTACTCCCCCTTTGGCATCAGTGACAAAGGTTGCCAAGATGTTAGTAGAGTTTTAGTCTCACTCAACCTTGTAATTGGGTAATTACAATTTGAAAAAGATCTGCTAAAATCAAGTTTATACTTTCCATAAACTTCTTGTTGTCCTTTATTACTATCTCTATTCTTTTAGCTGTACCGGTGAGGTGTTGCATATTCTCTACCGGTGTTCGCTGTCCCTGTACTAGTGCCTCAGATATTTCCTTCCATAATGATGCTAGATAGTCCAATCTTGGACTCAGTCTTAGTCTCAAATGCTTTTCCTTATTTACTATTCTCTCCTTTTCTCTTTCTAACTTAAGTAATTCTTCCTCAAAACTTGTTATCCTTTGCTCAAAAACTGATAATGTATCAGGTGAGTTAACAAAATTGTCTGCAAGTTTATTGATTTCATCCTGTACCTTGCTCATTTTCTTATCTATGTCTACTGTCAAAAAGTTTGTCTTGCAAGTATCTTTGTACAGAGGTTTAAATTCCTTTAATAAGTTGCATAGTTTTGGTAGAAGTGTGTCAAATTCCCTAGTACACTTCTTTATTTGATCTTCAAAGATTTTTTGCTTTTCAATTTCTACCGTATTCTTCAATGTCTCTTCCTTTATTTGCTCAATAGTCATTGTCTTCTTAGTGATGTATTTACACAAAGTATCAAGTTGTTTTAAAGAATCCTTATTGTCTATGTTACAGTTAGGAGCTATTACCTTCAAAATTGGGATTGTGTCATCTATAGCTTTATAAGCCTGTGAACTACAATTTGTTATCTTTTTGATGGAGTCCAAAAGTACTTTAGGTACATTTGTTGATTTGTAGCCTGCTAAGGAGGAACCAACATTCTAAATTCCATCAGTGGAGGAAGTAACCAAGCTTGCAGTGACCTCTTGTAGGTTAGTCTGTGTTTCCATTTCTTTAAGCAATGGTCTTTGATCTTCTCCTGTTGCTGGTGGCACTGTTTCCATGTGAACCTGTTCCTATTTTAGAGCCTGTTGCTCATCTTGTCTCTCTGTTTGTTGCTCCATTTTAGTCTCAGTCTGAGTCTCTACCTGTTGCTCTATGTTATCAACTTTAACTTTCTTTTCAGTATTGTCAATACTATCAATTGTCGATTGTTTCTTTATCTATCACAATGTTGACCTTCTGTGTATCAACATCAACTATGTATAGTACCTCAGGATTATGATTTTTATCCTCTGTGTCCATACTCTCATCTGTAGGTTGATCTTCAGTATTTTTTACCAGTGATGCAATTTGAGGTAGTGGGGATAAGTTATCTTTAACTTTGATGCTTGGAGGTCCACCAACCTTTCCTTTTCCTTTGTCTCTCTCCTTCTAGTATACCTTTATTGGTTTGGAGTTCCTGTATTCTTCCTATTTTTCTTTCTCAACAAGAAATATGTCCCATGCATTTTTCATTTCCTCTATTACTTCATTCACTCTTCCAACCATTAATGCAATATGCCGGTGTGCAGTAGAGAATACTGACTGGTTGGCTTTAGCAATTAAGTCATCTATCTCCTTAGGTGAGTTTACTGGATAAACAGCAAGTAACTTTTCAATTTTGATTTTCTTATCAAGCTCTACAATAGCTTGTCTTCTTGCTTCTAGTCTTTTGAACAATTCATCTGGTAGATCATCTATTACTTCCATTAAGAACTTTTTATAGATGCCCATATGTAAGATAACACTATTTTCAACTTGTTCTTTGTCATCTGCTGACAGTGTATCATAGACCTTTCCTATGTTTTTGAGTTTCCCTTCCTCTATGATTTCATATAGCAATTTGTCAAGAGGGGCCAAGTTTTGTTTAGTCTTCTTCTTTGGTGTCAACTTTTTCTTTAGTGTTATCTTTCTAACCAGTGACCTCACTGCCTATTGTTTTTGTCTAGTCCTTCTAGGCAAAGATGTGGATGTCAGTGAATGATCCCTTTTCCTTACAAATCTTTTGAAAGCTGCAGGAATGTCACTCTTCGAAGAAGTAGCTATCGGTGATAGATGAGTCTCAGGCTGTAGAGTTCCTAACTCATCATTAATGATACCAGTTTGTTTCAATACATATTCTTTAATAGCCTTAGCCTATCTAGAACCTCTTCTCACAACTGCCTCAACCTTTTTCACTCTCTTCTTAGATTGAATTTGTTTTTCTATGGTTTCAGCACTACCAAATACTTCTTCCTTTGGTTCATTTGGTGCTTCCAGAAGTGCTTTAGCATAAGTTTCAATTATATGATCATCAGTCTCATAACCCATCTCTGTTACCTAGATTGTTCTTGGGATGACTACTTCCATCCACATCTCATCCTTTTTTATTACAAAACATATATCATCCTTGTATTTGTTGACAATTTTCTATGATAGTCTAATTCTTTTGTTCATCCTAACCTTTAGTGCTTGAAAATAGTCATGAATGTTCTTTTTTTTTTTACCCATGTTATTGAATAGTTAACTGTTTTCCTACTTGTATATCAAATCCAAGATTCTTATGGCCAATACCAGGAACCTGTTTAGTTATGTGTAGCATCAAGCATACAAGTAGATTTCCAAATCTAAATGTTCCTTTCTTATCCTTCTTGATTTTGCCTAAGTTAGATCAATCAACTCATCTTTTAACCATTCACATACATCAATTTTCACATTGTCTTTAACCATGTCATAAGCACTTTTAGTGCATAAACTAGAAACTGAGTTAAGTATGTTTGCATGTGTTGCTTTGTACCCTAAAATCATGCTAACAAATCTCACATTTATATCAGTCACATCATTAACTCTCAGAGACCTTCTGTCTGATGTTGCACCAGTTAAGTTCATTACTAGGTCATTGGAGACCTTCTTGGTTTTGTCTAGTCTGTTACCGGTGGAAGGTAACCCTGTTACTGCTTTCACAACCTCCTTTGTTATTTTGTGTACTGAATCAAGCCAAAAGAATGAACCATGTACCCTACTTAAAACTATCCTAATCACCTCCTTGGGAAATTCAGGAATGCAGAGGATTTCAGTGAATCCTAGGGTTTCAACAATTTTATGTTCTGGTTTTACATTATCAAAATTGTCACATATAACAATCTTATACATTCTTTTGATTTCTTCATCTCCTAATTCCTCTATGTTGCAATGAATATATATTCAGGGATTTTCTATGAAAACAACTCCCTTTGGAATTTGGGAAAAAGCACCTACATTGTCATCTTTCTTAGCTACCTCAGGAACTAGTTGAAATACGGGCCTAGGGCGTTTTATAACCTCGACTACTGTAGGGTTTTCTATGAATTCAGGTGCAAAGGAGGATGCCATGATAAATACCTTTTTCTGCCTTTGGATGGATTGATTTCTGAAGTGCTTTGCCTCTTTGCTCGAAATCCCTTAGCTCTACAAATTGTGCGCTCTTTGAATGTTTGAAATCTCCGTGAAGTGAAATGGAGCCAAAATGAAAAATTTATAATGTTTATTTTGCCATCTACCACATTTAATGCATGCTAGTTAAGTAGCCACTTAACATTGTCTACCAGTATAGAAGTAATTTCCAACTTCTCACCATTAATCAAGGGAATTATAGCATATGTCTCATTGATTGCTAAACCCTCAAGAAAATTTTCTTCAATTTGATGAAGAGCTTCCTGTTGGTGGAGTATTACTCTATCCTGCTGGTGAAGCATCACTCCATCTTGCAGGTGAAGCATTGATTGGTTCTACTAGTGGAGGAGTATTCCCAACAATATTTAGGTCTAATTTTCTAATCCATTGTTTTGAGAATTCTTTCTTAACCTCTTCAACCTTTTCTTTACCTTTCAAGCTAGAACTTTTGTTGTCTACCGGTGATCCTTTACTTCTATAGAATTTTGCAATATGCCCAATCTTGTTACATGCATAACAAGTCACATTATTCTTCAGAATAGCTTTCCCATAACCTATGCCATTTTGTGTTCTACATTGATTAGATAGGTGTCCAAATCTTCCACAAACATAATATCTCACATTCATTCTGCAATTTTTCAGAGTTGTGACCAACTTTGTTGCATTTTGAACATTGACCAGTGGGTGTGTTGATATTCTGATAATTTCTAGTTCTACATTAATTTGCCTTATGACCATACTTATTATAGTTAAAGCATTTTTCATTGAATTTATAAGCATTAGGTTGCCTTACCAGTTTTCTATGATCCTAAGTGTTTGCAGTACCAGAGCTTTCACCAACTTCAAAGCCAATTCCAGAGGTGTCACCTTTAAGTTTTTGATTCTTCAGCAAGTTACCAAGTTCCTCTGAGCTTTTCTTGATTTTTTCTTTATGTTGATTTGCAGTATCTAGTTCTCTTTCTAAGACTTCTTTCTCCCTCATCAATTCATTGGAGTCATTTTGAGTGTGCATCAGATCTATTTTCAATAAATCATTTTCATAACTAAGTCTTGTGTTTTCATTTGCAGCATCACTTAGTCTTCTGGTCAAATCTTCTTCATTCTTCTTTCTATCTTCAATTTCTTTACAAAATCTCATAGTTATATCCTGCATCTCATTCTTTGTTGTCATGTTCTCTTGTTTTAGCTTGTTTATCATATCATTAAGAGTTTCTTTTTCATCATTCTCATTTTGCATCTTTTCACAAAGTTCTCTTCTCTTGTTTCTTGAAATGGTAGGATTTTCTTGAAGTGCCTGAATGATATCCTGGGCTGCTTTTAGATCATCTTCTAGTTTGATATTTTTCAATTTCTCTGTATCATAGTCTGAAAGAGCTGCTTCTAGTTGCTTCATCAGATTTTCCATATCTACCGGTGTGAAGATCTTCCTCAAGCTATTAGGCTTCTAAAAATAGAGGACCAAGCTTTGATACCAATTATTAGGATTCCCATAGATACTAAGAGGGGGTGGTGAATCAGTATCTAACTGGTGAATTGGATTTATTAACTTAAAACATGCAGAACATATTATAACAGTGTACCGGTATGCAAGAAATAATGCAATAAACAGAATTAAAAGCAACCACATGAAAAAAACACCATAGCACAATGATTTAATGAGGAAACCTAGTGTGGGAAAAACCTCGGTGGGATTTGTGACCCACAATATTTACTTACTGGCCAATAAGAGAATATTACAACTACAAGAGGGGCCTGCACATGTAGGAAGGCCAACTGCCTAGAGCTCACTACTCAATGGGAAGTCTCATTGACTTACAATGATGGATTATACAAATCCAGTATCTTGTACTACTTTAGAATAGCATCTATAATGCCAGATCCAGTACCAATTTCTACTCTGCTTCTTACATAAACCCTTAACCTATAATTCACATAATAGGTCTACCTTATTTTGAATAAAAATGATCTTCTTAATTACTTGCAAATGTTCTATAATGATCTCTCATATATAAAAGTCATTTTACAATGATGCCAAGTCGGCTTACAAAGATTTTACAATAATAAACAAAATACAATATAACAAAAATCATGTCGGCCTCTGTGCCAGTATGCTTCCTTTCTCTACTAGTGCCAGTGTAGAGTCTGATCTTGCTAGTGCCAGTGTAATGCCTTGCCGATGTAATAGGATTGTAAGGTTGCCATTAATGAAAAAACCTTCAATCACCTACAATGTCTCGTTGGGGTGTGCATATGCCAACATACAAGAAGACAACAAGAATTTACACTCAAAATGTTCTGGTCTGTACATCAATATTCTCCATCAAATTCTACATAACTCAGAATGATCTTCTGAAAACCAGTAAAACCCTAAATACATTTTGCCAGAGCTTTTTTATAAAATTCTTGTGATGATCTTTTCCAAAGTCCTGGTATCCATTTATAATGATATGGATGCGAACACGCTTTGGACTTTCTAGGAATAGTTTGTTACATCCGTAATTCCCTCTTGAAAGAGGTTACAAATCATTTCCATCCCTAACTTCCTAAGGGTTGTTGCAACGCTGCAGCATCAATTTTCATAGTTTAAAATTTTGGCACCAACGGATAACCAGTCCCTTTTTAAAATTGCTTTTCCCTTTGCCGCTGACCCGAAGACCTTAAACTTCATACACCTTCTTGTCGTAGGATAGTGACAACTTGTAGATCCTGTGGAACTAGATCGACCTTTATCTCACCGTAGTTGTTTACCCCTTGACACTCAGTCTTAACCGTTACCTGGGCCTGACGGTAATGACTTGTCACTAGGTCGCGGTCCTTAAACATCACACATCTTAACCTTGCGACTCAGCGACCACTGTAGATCTCTATGAAACTTGTCTGACCTTTACCTTCCTCAGGCAACTTTACCTTAACTGCCAAGCACTAACCACCATCTGCTAACTATTTTCTGGGCCGCTTGCTGGTGGTCTATCACTAAAGCGTTGACTTTAAACATTGTGCATCTTCATCTCATGGTCCAGTGACAATCATTGGATCTTCACTTAACCACTTGATCTTTATCATTCACCTTGACCACCTGACTTTAACCTTTATCTCACTGTGACTGCAAATGTTTTGTCACTGGGTCATGGACCTTAAACTGCGAACAACTTCAAGCAGTGGGTCAGTGATGGTCGTAGATCTCCATGAAACTCGTCCAGCTTTTAACCCCTTTAACTAGCAAAGTGGGCCCTTTACCTCTGATTTCTAAGCCTATGAGTTCCTGCCAGGTGTATCCACTTGTCATCCATTCATTTTCTCACAAGTATACTAGTTTCCACCTTATGACAACCATGTGTGTTTCAAGTGATTGGATCATTCTCCTTTTTGGTAGAACTGCCTTCCAAGAATCTCCACCTATTATGCCACGTGTTTTACCACCTCATCGGCACCCGCCGGCTTATTGCCACCCAGATTGCCAACTCATCGGTCGCTACTCTGCGAAGGGTAAACTTCAGACACCTTTGTATTGCGGAGTAGCGACAACCCTTGATGATCATCAAACTTGCGGTCACTTTAACACCCATAGAAACATTCTCAAAAATTAGGTCCCACTGTTAGTCGCTACTCCATGAAGGGTAAACATCAGGCACCTTCGCATTGTGGAGTGGCAACAACCATTGATCTTCATGGAACTTGTCGGCTCTTTAACACCCATAATCTTCAAAGAAGTGGGTCCCACCATCTAGTCGCTACTCCGCAAAAGGTAAAATTTGCGCATCTTTGCATTGTGAAACAACGCCAACCCTTGGATCATCTTGAAGATGCGAGGTCTTTAACATCGGGAGCCGCCTACATGTTGGGCCCATCACCTTTTTGTTGTTTCATGAAAGGTAAACTTCGTGCATCTTTGTATTGTGAAACAATGACCATCATAGATATCTTTCAAACCTACCCGCACTTTAGCATCCATATAAAGACTTTAAGGAAATGAGCGTCCCACTCACTTGGTCATTGTTTCACGAAGGGTAACCTTCACTCTTCTTCTCTTTGCGGTATAGCGGTATCCACAGGATCAACAGGAACTTGCACGATGATTAAGAGACCCAACAAGGAACATAAAAGACTTAGGAAAAGGTGGAAAATTAAGAAAAATCATAACCCGCCTAGGATAAAACCTAAAAAAGGGCCCCTCTTCGCACGATGGACTAACCCTTCCACTTAAGTGGAAAAAGCAACAAGGAAAAATAAGGAGAAACCTCATATATGCAAAATTTTAAAGTGCAGAACCCTAAACCCTTGGAAAAAATAACTCTAAGGAATCAACAGGGCACTGAAAACTTGACAAAACAATGGATCAAAAGGAAAATAAACTCAATATCAAAATAGTGACAACATGTTGAAAGTGTATACAATAGTATTGACATCTTCTCTCCAATAGATATTGGGAAATTTGGCTTCCATCATCATTATCCTTGCAACATCTAAGATAATTCTCTTCTTCCTTTCCACTATTCCATTCTACTATGGGGTTCTAGGTGCAGAAATTTGTCTTCTAATTCCATGCTTCTCACAAAAGTTGTTGTACTTACCAAATGTAAACTCACCACCTTGATCTGATCTTAAACATTTTATCTTCAATCCTGTTTCTGTCTCAACCATAGCTTTGAAAATTTTGAATTTTTCAAGAGCTTCAGTTTTTTCTTTCAAAAATGCAACCCACTATTCTAGAATAGTCATCAATAAGAAACATAAAAATATCTATCACCTTGAAAACTTTTAGTCCTTGTAGGTCCACATAGATCAGTATGAATAAGAACAATAATTTCAATAGATCTATCATGTATGCTTCTAAAAGATGTTCTAGTTTGCTTACCCATTTGACATTCTCTACATACCAGATTGTGAGGTTTAATAATCCTCGACAAATCTCTGACAACTTGTTTTGAATTGATCTTGACTATGCAATCAAAGTTTGCATGACACATCCTCTTATGCCATAACCAACTTTCAACAACCTAAGCAATCAAGAAAGCTTTCTCACCAGAGTTTAGATGAAATATGTTTCCTTTGGTTTGAGTTCTGGATGCAATATCCAATCCGATCTATTGATAATCTTGCATTTACCATCCTTAAATTGCAAATGAAGTCCTCTATCCACTATCTGACCTATACTAAAAAATATTACACTTCAATCCTTTAACATAATAAACATTGTCAATATTAGTCTTACCATCCAAAGATATTGTTCTATCGCCTTTGATCCTACATGCCTTGTTGTCTCCAAATCTGACAAGTCCACCATTAAATTCTTGTAGAGTTAAGAACTTCCTCTTGTCACTTGTCATATGATGTGAGCATCCACTTGTAAAATAGTCTAGCAAATAAACCGGTTAACACACATGCAAACCAAATAGAAAATAATGCATTCACCCACATAAGCACAATCACCATAACACAAGAGATTTTGATGTGGAAACCCAAATGGGAAAAACCACGGTGAGATGAAACTCATAAGTAACTATCTGCAGAATAGTAACTAGACCGGTTAAGGTCATACAATGTTCTTTACCAGAACAGATCCTGTTAGGAATCTCAATCTCTATTAGGAGATAAGTTTGATTAAAGACTACCTTGTAAGAGGATTTCAGATCCACAGATGTGAACCACCTTGTTAGAGGATTTACAAAGGATTTTTTGGGCCTACCCGGTTAAGGGTTTCTAACTTGTCAAAGATGTGAGTAATCAACAAGTGAATGATCTAGCAAATGGCATAGTCTACTTGATTAGATCCATTGTAGCTCATAGCTAATGCATTTCAGCATTACTTCAGTCTTCAGTAACTCCTTACTCTGTTACAACTCACAGACTTGATCTTCTCAGTTAAGATCACACATTCAAGAGGTTTTTCAACCACTACAAAACCCAATAGCTATACTCACATGCTCTCTCTCTTTTAAAACCCTAGACATGATGTCCTTAAAAGGAATCTAATTTCATGTCGGTCCAATAGGATTTCATTACAAGTTCCTAGGTTCATTGTATCTAGACACATTTGATAACACAACACAGACACCGTCAAAATGTCAGTGGATGGTAACTCATCACAAAAATATACCGGTTGGTAACTCATCATAGAGTATTACCAGTTTGTCTGACTTTCTGGTTATCGGTTGGTGACTTAGAGTAATACCGGTTCAAATAGATTTTCGGTTGACAAAACTTGAAGACTGGGAAACTAATAACTGCCGCTTCTGGCTCCTTTGCTCTTCTCCACTTGAGATCTTTAAACTGCTTGATCCTTCTATGCCGCTTGGGTCTCTATACTGCTTCAGATTGGTAAACACTTTCCACATAACATTAATAGTCTAAACTACAACATAATACTGGTTTGGAACAAAATACCAGTTGAGCATAATTCATAGATTCATAAAGTGATCTCATAGAAAGTGTGTGTCCATCAATGACAATCACAACATTATCATTAAAATGCCAACAATCTCCCCCTTTGGCATTGATGGCAACACTTAGGAAAAATTTTGGCATCTAAGTGTTTTGCAACAAAATTATGCCATAAGTAAAATTACTCCCCCTAAGCATATACACTATCCCTTTTGTAGAAAATACAATGTATACTACTTCCTTACTAAGATAAACAAGAAAGTATGCAAAGCATGCATCAAAATTTTAAATACACAATACTACTCCCCCTTTGCCAACAATGACAAAGTACAGTTGAAAAACCCCTATTCCATTAGCATTAAAAACTGATTTAAAAAGTTTATGACAATAAAGAGTGAAACTTGTCAAAAACTGATTTAAAATCTTGCATAAATGTCTTCATGGATAAAGACCATGATTCAAGCAATGAGGTAGCAACCTCATTCTCCGTTTGCATCTGATAAACCTTCTCTTCCATGGCATCCAAGGTACTCATATCTTGAGTGACCCTTAGGGCATCCAAATATAGATAGCATTTCTGAAGAATTCGCAGTCTTGGCAATAGGAGCAGTTGAAGTTCCTACAAATTACATGTCTGGTTGCTTATCTCTACCTCTATTCTTCTAGACTGAAGTTGAAATTGGTGAGCAGTTTGTCCATATGTGGAGGAGGAATCATATGGCATCTTGAAGGTGCAAATAAATGATTGCATATCAGATTGCAGTTTGTCCTTCTAAGTAAGCACATCATCACAAAATAAATGAGGTTGACAAATCTTGCTGAGTAGTAGATTGCCCTCATCCATTGCATCTCTGATGTCCTTTTGTGCCTTCTAAAGTTCTGACCAAAGCTCATTCAACTTCTTCACCAAGGCAATGTTCAGAGCCTTTTCATGCTCCTTTTTGGCATTTGTTTCTGTAACTTCTTCTAGGATTTGAACCTGGTCTTCCACAACTATACATAGATGCTTTAATTGGGCAAGTGAGGAATCGGTACTGGGGAGGTTTGTACCGAGTATCAAATTGGTGAGTGTTTCCACCATAGTTTGGATAACATCTTCCTCCTTTTTCCTCCTTAGAGAATCCAATCACTCTTGAGAAAGCTTAATGCTCTGCAGTAGCTCTAATTTGTTTGCAGACTGGAGGTCAATAGGACTGGTAATGTTAGCCGGTTTGGCTTGACTACCGATTGCCTTTGGAGTCTCCATCTGAGTGTTCTATGCTGCTTCTTCTTTCTCTTTGGCTCTTTTCTTGTCTTCTTCTGCCTTCTTTTTCTATTCTTCTTTCTTCTTCCTTCTTCTTCTTCTCATCCTCTTGTTTCTTATTCTCCTCTTCTTTTCTCTTTTCTTCCTCTTTCTTTTTCTTCTCATCCTCTTTCTTCATTTCTTGTTCTGCCTATTTTGTCTTTTCTTTCTCTTGTTTCTTCTTCTCTTCCTCTGCCTGTTTTCTCTTGTCTTCCTCCCATTTCTTCTTCTCTTCCTCTGCATGTTTTCTCTTGTCTTCCTTCTATTTCTCCTGACCTTCTATTTCTACTAGTGCATCTAGAGTAACATTGTCACCATTTAAGGAATCAACATCAATTGGTTCCATTTGAGTGGTGACCGGCTCTCCTTCACTATTGTATACCTCATCCGATTGAGTGATTTCCGGTTCTTGCTTTGCTTTTTTGTTGGCTTCAACCACTTCATGCAGTCTTAAAGCTGATTGAGCAAGGGAGTGGGTATCTTTGACCACTTCTGAAACTTTTCCTTCCAATAATAGGAGTCTTCTTCTTCTCATGTAGAAGAGGCCCTTATATCTCTCCACCACTTCATACAGTTCTATTTTAGGCACATCAGGAAAGTATTGTGCAAATACTTCCTCTCTTATTTCTTGTTCCTTTTCTATGGAAATGCACCACTTGTTGTCTAAAGAATTATACAAAGAATCAGGTGTCTCAGACTTAATTTCTGAAGGCCACTGGTCATTAATACATAAATAATTGATAATTTCCTGTTCGACTTCTTTCTTTTCATCATCATTAAAATCATCAAAGCACTCTTTCAAATCACCAAGTACTTTTCTTCTAATATTCTTAATTGTTCTTTGACAATGTGTCAAAGGTTTGTAAGAGGAAATATCAATATTTACCGGTGTCGATGTCATCGGTTCATTCTTTGTCTTTTTCCTCATTTGCCTAGTCTTCTTAGGTTGTTCATCAGACACAGTGTCCTCTGAGTTTGGTGTATTTCTTTTTGTCTTCCACTTCCTCTCGAAGACTTTGGCAGGTGTCACTTCTGGTTTCTTCTTTACTGGTGGCCACTTGGTCACTTTGGGACTTGCTGGAGTAACTGGTGCCGATGCTGAAGGCATTGCCTTTCCCTTCTTTACTGAGGGTTCTTGAACAAGTGTAACCCTTTCTAGATAGGTGCTAGTTCTCTTTGCTTTTGGATCAAAAGGTGAGGCAAGTAGGGTAGAGGCATATCCATCCAACATATCATACATTACCTCATATCCCTTTTGTTCCACTTCATCCTGTCTAGGCTCAACCGCCTCCATTATGCACTCATCAACTTTGATGGTGAAGCAGATGTCTTCCTCATACTTTTTGACAATATCACCAGATATTCTTACCCTTTGGTTTATTTTGCATCTCAACTCATCAAAGTATTTGTTTAACACTTTTGGATATCCGTTTCCAACCCCTTGTAGGCTTTCCTTGATTTTCTTTGTCACCAATTAATCAGTAGACCACTGAATATCACCTCCTCCAGGAAAGTAGCCTTGGAAGTAAAAGAACAACCCAACCAGTAGTTGTCCAAACTTAAATCTCAGTGCATTGTCCTATTTGATCGACTTGAGATTCAACAAAACGTTGTCTTTGCATACAAGTGCACAGATCAAACGATGCATCTTCCTTGATCATCCTACATGCAACATTTACCACTGCAGCAGAGACAGAGTTGATTCTCCTAGCATGGAATATCCGGCAACCTATCACCATACATGCATATTTGACAAGATCATCCTTGATTGAATTGATAGTCATTCCTCGTGAATCGCTCATAGAACTAGTAAGCTTAGTCATTTCTATCTTGCTAATCTTTCTTAGGGCTGGCACTTCACCACCGTTGTAGAAACCGGTGATGGCATGAATCACTTCTAGTGTGATATCATGTGTCTACTCTAAGTACATCTTATCACCGTGTACTCTACTCAGAATAATGTTAATGTGATCATCCGAAAATTCTTCAAGAAAATAGACTGCGTTGTGAAGTTTCTTCTTTTCCAGAATGTTGAATTCTGGTTTAATCTTCTTATCCTTTCTGCAGAACAGACTCAACTGGGAATGGATCATCAGAGATCCTAGGTCTTCAATCTTGTAGTCAATGAAATCTGAAATGTCTTCTTCCACTCTGACACTAGTGGGTATTTGAGATAGGGCATTATATTTTGCCTTCCATTGAATGAAGTCTATAGAATCAATGGGTGCACTAGAGCTATAATGTGATGTTGAAGCCATGATAAACATAAAATTTTGAAAAATATCTTCGTAGATCAAAATTTAGGGCTTCGCAATTTGAACTTCGCTACACACTCCTTCGATTGCAGAAATACTGCTTTGCATTCTACACTTCTCCAATAGATGTTTGCTTCAGATTGTTCTTTAGGATTTTGATAAATTCTTTGAATCACAATGTAAATCGCTTTTCTTTGCTCTGTGCTTGAAAACTTCTTCACTCGTGAACTTGATAAGTGAAAAATGACTTTGAAAAATTCTTTTATACAAGTTATTCACCTACCACAATAAATGCTCCACTATTAGGGTGTAAACCCTAATTTTCCTTTTACTGTTTCTGGTCTTCTGCCAACTAATAGGTATCACATATCGGTTAAGGTCTTTTATCAGTGTCAACTGGGGGTTTGTGATATTTCTCCGTTTGCTCCCCCTAAGGTTTTTTGATGCTTAGTTTTTTGGTTTCGCGACTTCCACACTAGGTGCAGAAACCGGTTCTTCTTGAATCACTTCTTCTGGCTTCTTCTTCCAGGTTTTCTTCATATCTACTTGAACAGTTTCAACATAAATATTTCCTTCTGGAGTGACCGGTATATCATCTGATATACTCTTTCTACTTTTGTAGAATCTTGCAGAATGACCCGGTTTGTTGCAATGATAGTAAACCATTCCAGGTGCTCTCCAAGGTCCATTATTCATGTTTCCATTCTTCCTTCTGCATGTTGTAGCAGTGTGACCATGATCATGACAAATCACATAGATTGCTCTCCATCCGGTTGCTGCTTGATAGCCACTGCTACCTGACTGATGACTATAGGTATTAAATCGGTTTGGGTTTTGGTTCCTAGAGGGTTTAGGAAAAACTCCTTGATTCCTTTGAGGATACCTTCCAGTATTGTGCATGAAAAACCTACATTCAAATGCTCTATGCCCAAACTTGTTGCATGCATAACAATTACCATTGAATCTATTGGATCTAGGCTTATCATTAAGAAAATAAGGAAAATTATTGTAAGCCTTACTTCTACATACATTAGCAGTGTGTCCTTCCTTGAGACAGTTAAAGCAAATAGGTTTAAACTTTTGCTTACCTTTATCCTTTGATGCCTGTTGTTTCTTTGATGCTCCACTTTTGTTCCAGAGGTCTCACCTTCCTCATATTCAGAGAAACCAAGTCCATTGGTATTCTTTACTGGTTTAGCCGATTCAAGCTTCTGCTCTAGCTTGATAAAGCTCTTATTGAATTTAGCAAGTATTTCTTTTGACTCAGTGAGTTCTTTGGAAATGGTAGCGTTGGATTCCTTCAAGGTTTCATTCTCAAAGATAGCCATGTTTAGTTCACCTTGCACTTCTTCTTTTTCCATTTTGCTTCTATGAAGATGCGTGGTAAGTGCACTGATCTCTTGCTTTAGCTTGGAGATCTCATGATCTTTGTCTTTTACTGGATCTTCAACTTTCCTCTAGTTCTCAAGCTCTTGACACATTCTGATAGTTAGGCCTTAAAGTTCCCTTCTTAGGTTGGCATTGGACTCATTCAGTTTTTCAACTTCTTGAATTAGGGCTTCCATGTCCACTTCATCAAAAGAACTATTTTTAGTTAGTTCCATCAGTTTTTCAGCATGCTCTCTTCTTTTTGCCTAAGAGGCCTTATATTTGACCATAAGTTCATCATAGGCTTGCTTAGACTGAGTGAGCCGATGAGTAAGTTCCCTCATAGTGTATTCCCCCATATCTCTTTCCAAGTGGTTAGACTTATAGAAAGGTTGGCTCTGATACCAATTGATGAATACTAAGAGGGGGGTGAATTAGAATGCCAAAAAGTATTGTACTTAAACACATTAATAGTCTAGTAGTAAACCGGTAAAACAATTTAGCAAACAAACCGGTTAACACACATGCAAACAAAATAGAAAACAATGCATTCACCCACAGAAGCACAATCACCATAACATAAGATATTTTGACATGGAAACCCAAATGGGAAAAACCACGGTGAGATGAAACTCACAAGTAACTATCTGTAGAATAGTAACCAGACTAGTTAAGGTCAGACCGGTTAAGGTCATACAATGTTCTTTACTAGAACATATCCTATTAGGAATCTCAATCTCTGTTAGGAGATAAGTCCGATTAAAGACTACCTTGTGAGAGGATTTGAGATCCACAGATGTGAACCACCTTGTTAGAGGATTTACAAAGGCTTTTTTGGGCCTACCCGGTTAAGGGTTTCTAACTTGTCAAAGATGTGAGTAATCAACAAGTGAATGATCTGGCAAATGGCATAGTCTGCTTGATTAGATCCATTGTAGCTCATAGCTAATGCATTTCAGTATTACTTCAGTCTTCAATAACTCCTTACTCTATTACAACTCATAGACTTGATCTTCTCAGTTAAGATCACACATTCAAGAGGTTTTTCAACCACTACAAAACCCAACAGCTATACTCGCATACTCTCTCTCTTTTAAAACCCTAGACATGATGTCCTTAAAAGGAATCTAATTTCATGTTGGTCTAATAGGATTTCATTACAAGTTCCTAGGTTCATTGTATCTAGACACATTTGATAACACAACACAAAGACACCGTCAAAATGTCAGTGGATGGTAACTCATCACAAAAATATACCGGTTGGTAACTCATCATAGAGTATTACCAGTTTGTCTAACTTTCCAATTACTGGTTGGTAACTCAGAGTAATACCAGTTCAAACAGATTTCTGATTGACAAAACTTGAAGACTGGGAAACTGATAACTGCCGCTTTTGGCTCCTTTGCTCCACTCCACTTGATATCTTTAAACCGCTTGATCTTTCTATGCTGCTTGGGTCTTTATACTGCTTGAGATCGGTAAAGACTTTATGCATAACATTAATAGTCTAGACTACAACAAAATACCAGTTTGGAACAAAATACCAGTTTGGAACAAAATACCAGTTGAGCATAATTCATACATTCACAAAGTGAACTCATAGAAAGTGTGTGTCCATCAATGACAATCACAACATAATCATCAAAATTCCAACACAATATTATTACATGAAAAATATTTAAAATATACTTTTCCTTCATACTTACTTCCCATCGGTCCTTTAGGGATTCTTCTATCAATTAGGGCTTCCAACTCTTCAATTTCTCTATCTTCTCTCTCAATGTCTTCCAAATATTTAGCATATAACTCCTTCCAATCTATTTTTGGCTTACCGAAGGCAGATGCTTTAAATGTAGTCTCTATTTTAGTAGCATTCCAATATCCAAATTCCTCAAGCTCATAAGAAGTCAATTTACCAAGTCATGTATCTCTGGTAACTAGGGTACTTGACATTGTCTGGAGATGATTAATTACAGTAGCCTTCATACTGTAAGTCAGAGGTAGAACTCTCAGAATATTTGACACAACCTCATCCTCACTAACTGATCCACCACAACATTTTATTCCCATGACAATCTCATTTACTCTATCCATGAAAAAACTTATCTTCTCATCTTCTTCCATCTTCAAAGTTTCATATCTCACCTGAAAACCTTCAAGTTTTGTAATATTTACTGTTTGGTCACCATCATAAAGAGTTTCAAGCTTTGTCCAAATTTTCTTTGCATTCTCCAACTCTATGACATTCAATAAATTTTCATCAAATAGGGCACTTAGAAATGCTTCCTTCATTCTGACATCATTTTCAACTCTCTTCTATTCATCATCAGGTGTCAATATTCCAGAATTAGGATCATGAGGTATATACCCTTTCTCCATTATCTCCCAAACTTTAGCTCCAAGACATCTCAGATGAAACTTAATTCGCTCCTTCCATATTTTATAATTTGTACCATCAAATATAAGTCTATCCTTCTAGTAGGGATTGAATGTAGAACTAGATGCAATTGCCATTGGATCTCCTCAAGCAATTAAGCTTCTGCAGAGAGGACTAGGCTCTAATACCAATTGTTAGACAAATCTGATATCGGGAGTAAATTGAGAGGGCGGGTGAGTTTACTATAAAAATCAAAACTTGCAAATTAAAACCTTTATGCCAGAGTACAAGGAAACCAACACAATGAAAGATAAAACATGAAAGAACAACACACACAACACCAATATTTTTGACATGGAAAACCCACTAAGGGGAAAAACCATGGTGGGAAACCCTACCCACAATCAGATAATACTTCTACAACAGTATGAAAATAATTACAATGGGGATTGCACTTACAATCAGGCCAACCGCCTAGAGCTCATTGCTCATCACTAAAGAGAAGTCTCACTGACTTACAAAAGTATTGGACTATAATCCGGAAAGAGTGAATTGTGAAAGCAACATCTCCTAATGCTTGATACAATTCTGATTATGCACAGATGTCTGCCCTACAACACTAAAAACCTTCCATTGAATGATATATCACTTGTTCACACATAAACCTTCCTCTAATAATGTAGACATAACCATCGATCCCAGATATGACATCGATATACAAATTACATGAATAAATCACCTATAAATACAGATCATCAGCCTTATGATAAGGTCAGCTAAACCCTAAGCCCATAAACCTATAATTACAAAAATTACATTACATTATATCACCAAACCAATATTATGATTTACATTACATAGAATGGACCTAAAACAAATTCTCAAATAATTATATTCGCCGAAAATCACGCTAAGACCAATCTCCAACATGTTTCACCAACCAGTAGAAACCCTTAGTCCAATAACACAAAATATTTGTCTGGATCCAAATAGGACCACCATAGCAGCATGCTAGCATATGCGAAGCCACTAAACAATTGGGACACGATCAAGAAACACCTTTAGAATGTTAGAAACCATTTCCATAAACTCGACCAAAATCACCAAATCATATCATCAAATGTTGCTAACCGATAAAACTAACTGGTACCGGGAACATAAGCAATAGCTTTCGAAGAACCAAATCATGAACCAACTGAATATGACAAGCATATAACCATCCTAAATAATCATACAAAATTGAAACTAGGGATCTGATCATACCAGATCAGAATCATAGCCAAAACCAAGATAAACACCAAGTCTAACTGGGATAGGTACAACCGGGATAGAAGAACCATATCCAACTGGGATGGAGTGTTGACATCAATGACAACACTTAACCAAATCCAACATATTGCCAACAAAGGCTTCCGACATATCAATACATGTAACCCATTTTGCTAAGTTGGTTGTAGAGGAGTAGGAGAAATAACATGAAAGACTCAAAGTCTTACATGTGGCCCTCAATGCTGACCATAGTCATCTTTTCATTGAAAATGAAAAACTAAAGGCTGACTTGGCAAAAAGAGATTCAATGTCTTCAACAAGGCCTAAACAAGAATAATTTAATAAAATGAAAGAAGATTTGCAAAGGATAAAAGAAGATGCTGAGAATAAGTATTTTGAAATCAAGAAATCAACAATTTTGCATATTTCAAACAAAGCTCTAGATAAATTAGATGAGGTGCACGCCTCTTATTCTTTGAAGTCACAGTTATGTGATCAGCTAGATGAAATTATTTCATTTTTCAACCAATTAGGGTGACTTGGTTTCCCAAGGCACAACAATTGAAAGGAATTATTTTGGGAATCAAGAATGATCCCAAAGCACCCCAAAATATGGTGGTGACATGGAAAAATTACAATTTATTGATTAAAGAACTCCCCCATGTCGAAGAGGAAAGAAAGGCATTGAGAAAGAGAATGGAGTCATTCAAGGGCCTACAAATTTGGGATATCCCCACTATTTTGACTAAAGGCAAGCAGGTGAAAGACCTTGTCAAATGGAGAGATGACTTTAGAGAAGTAGTTAATGCATTTTTGGATGCATTGACAAAGGAGCTCAATCAAGAGAATGTATATTATTTGATTATAGATAGGATCATGGATGTTGATTCTTTGTACTGCAATTTCATATTGGAAGTTGCAACTGTGTCGTCTCATAGGACAAAATATGCTATGAATAAGTTGCATAATTTGAAGTCTTTTGTCTGGCCAACTAATAATATTGATGCTTGGCACAAGAATTACTATTCTCTGGAAGAAGAACAACCTGAGGAAGAAGAGTAGTCAACTCTTTATTCCATTTTTGCATCTTCTATAATTTTTTGTACAAGTTCCTAATTTTGGATGAATTGATAAGAGAACTCAATCTTTACAAGGGTGACCTCTAGGACATCTGCTACCCTACACCAGCGTATACTTTTGATCCTGATAGGAGAAGCATCAAAGTATATCACATGATGACTCCCATCAGGCTTGCGGCTCCAACATCCAAGAATATACCCCCACAAATGCCTTCATTTAATGCATATGGAATATTTGTGTGCAAATGAAAAGAACTAATTCCTTAGGGCATATTATTTTATTGCAATCAAATTTTGAAAAGTGTCCTCCCTGGCCTAAAGATTATGTAAAATTGTGTATTAGGAGCTGAAAGTATTTGAAAAGGAAAATTTTCTCTACGAGTTTTGTGAGAAAAAGTTCATGTAATGTAGCTTATATTTTTTTGAATATTAATATAAGAAATCTATTTTATTTGGTTGTATCTCTTATGTACGTGTTGTAGGAATTGTAGTGTTAACAATGCTATAGTTTGTCTTCTCTAATGGAGAATGTATGTTCTTGGTGATGGGTTTCATTTCAAGTAAATAAATTAAATTCCATCTTAGGAATATTACAACATATGTGTTTGGTATGAGGGAATAATTTGTAATTTTTATTGAATGTTGTATGTAGGGCATATGAGGTTCACTGAGTAAATGCAAAGCTGAGATATTGCATTTGTTGTTCTTAACGAGTTTGTAGTTTGAATTTGTTTTTCCAAGATAGGTACTAATCATATTTTCACATTTAGGATCATTCTTATTTCACCTTTCATATTTTTACTATAGGATTAGTTTTTAGTGTAGAGAACCAATCCCAATGTATGTATGAATGAGATAAACCGAGGTTGAAGCCATAACCAGGAGTTTATCCATATTTCATTGGTATATTTTCATTTAGATAATATACTTTAGTATTGATACAGGAGCACATAAGTTGTCATCAAGCCTCTATGAGGCAAGTTATGCATCATTTGTGTTTTTAAGATTGAAATTGGTAAATAAGGTCTTGAAATACCATATGCGATGTACTAAGTTCATTAAGACCATTAGTTTGTATGTGGAGTCTTAGTAGTTGTCATGTTGACAAACTTTGTCAAAGTTGTCGTTATGTGAGAAATGTATAGTAATGGGTCTAACATGGTGTTTTATGATTTATAAATGTCATATGGACCTATTTTGTCTTATTTGTATCAATTTTGATTCATAATAGTCTTAGGTTGGGTTTATGTCCTATTATAGGCAAAAAATGTCAATGTTGACAAAAATTGTCAAAGCAACTTTTGCATTTGCAAGGGTAATTAGGTGTTTGTTAGTGATATTGGTTCAAAAAGTGTTTATAGAAATTGGAAGGCCTTGGAGTAATTTAAATAGTTCCTTTCCATGACCAAAAAGGGGTTGGTATGCTTTTGAAAAGAAAATCAATAAAACTCTTGGAGTTCCAAGCACTTTTCTAAGTTTTTCCAACATGATAGTCTGATAAAAGGAAGTTTCCATTAATAAAACTCATTCCTTTGTATTGGTTGTCCATTGGAGATGAAAGAGGAATGAATATTCTCTGATTTGGTTTTTGTCTCATTCATTTTGGTTGTATTTTGAGAAAGATATCTTAACTTTTGTAAAAACTTTTGAAACCCTAGGTAGGGCAAACAACGACTTTGTAAAATATAGTAAACCTCCATGCCACGTTGATCAAAGGCTAATACTTGGTGTAATGGAGGAAACTAGAATGTGTTTTTAATTTTTCTTTGGTTGCAAGATTCCATGATCTCTTTGGCACATGCTAAATGGTGGCAACATACTGATTTGATAGTGGCACAATCTGAAATAGTAGTGGTTTGAGGGAATTTGGGTGGTGTAGATGTATTAAAGGTCCCTAAGTGGACATGGGAAGGAAGGGAGGAATGAATGAGGGTGCCCCTGACATGTGTCAAATATTACCAAGTTGAAGAATCACAACAAACAAGCAAACCCTTTGACTATCCATATAATATCTATAACTGTCATAATTTGACAGTGTTTTGAATCATTGCACTTGTACAGTTGAAAAGTAGAATTATTGATGATTTTGGTGTCTAAGAGAAAGGTAGAGAATATCTTTATAATAAGTCCAAATTTTTTTATACCAAGGATTGAGTAATGAATCAAGAATCATTGGTTGTCCCTACACAAGTATGATTGTCCTAAAAATAGTAAGTGTACAATAAACCTTGTTATGACCTCTTGGGTGGTTGGGAGGGTAGTGAACCTTGTTTGTGCATGTTGAGAGAAATTTATAGGAATTTTTGAAGGGGTATATGTGTTTGGGAGTATCCATTACATTTTTTGAATTGGCGTTAGTGGAGATTGAAGTCCTAGTAAGGGATTGGTGTGTATGAGTGTTGGGGAGTTGGATTGGGGTCTAGTTATGTTGTTTTTCCCTATTTGAGTGTATGTCAATGGTTGGAGATGAATTGAGGACCATGGCTATGTTGTTGGGGTATGGAAGCCTTGTGAGTAACTAGTGAACCTCTGAGGGGTCTTGTGAGTCAGAGAAAGGTTGACACCAAATTGAATAGGTGATTTCAGAGAAAGATATCCCTTAGCTGGTTGAGTGTGTGGATGCTCTGTATCAAATGTTAGCATTAATAATAGTCCCAAAGACACTGAGAGGGGGGGTGAATTAGTGTCTAACCAGTTAGCAAAATATTTAAACTTATTAAGAACTTTGCATCTCAAAATAGTGTACTGGTAAATAAAAACTAATGCAGAAAATAAGAATAATAGAGAAAACATAGAGAACACACCATAACACAAGATATTTAATGAGAAAACTTGGTGTGGGAAAAACCTCGATGGGATTTGTGACCCACAATATTCACTCACTAGCCAATGAATAAATATTACTTACAATGAGGGGCCTGCACATCCAGGAAGGCCAGCTACCTAGAGCTCACTACTCAATAAGAGTCACACTGACTACAAAAGTGGATTACAAAATCCAATACAATGTACAACTTCAAATCAGCATCAACTATGTCAAGTTTAGTATTGGTTTAAGCCCATTCTATAACCAAAACCTTATACAAAATTTTCCTTATGTATTCACATATAACATCCTTCCTTTTTCTTATTTTCTACATTCTCTCATACATTTGAATTACAGGATCTCATACATATATGAGTCTTTTACAATGTATCATGTCATCTTTACAAAAGATAATTACATTAAAATACAATAAACAAAAGTTTATTCCCTATCAGCTGGGGTGCCAATATGCATTGTTGTCACTGCCAGTAAAGTGCCCACCGGTGTATGTAGAAGTCTATTGCCGATGGCTTACCAAAAAAATGCCAGCTGGTTGCTAGATGGTTGCCATCAATGACAACATCAACTATTCTCATAAGAGTGTAGAATGCCAAAATAAAAGTGGTGTCAGAGAGAATGGAGTAGGTTCCTTGAACGTTGAAAGAAAAAAGTTTGAGTATTTGAAGGCAAGATGCCTCCAAAGGGTGGATTAGCAGTTGCTAAGGAATGGAAAGACCTAAAAGAGAAGGTTGCAACATTGGAAGCCAAAGATAGGAGAATAAGAATGAATGAAGGTGAGAGTGATCACGAATAAGAAGTTGAGAATGAAGTCACTCAAGAGGTAGAGTTGGATCCAAAGGAAGGAAGGACAGTTAGTCTCCTGAAGGTAGTAAAGGCAAGTGTCCACAATGGCAGAGCATATTTACCCATGTATGGAAGAAAACTAGATGGAGAATAACTCATAGATTGGATTGGAGCATTGGAAAACTATTTTTAATATGAAGAAGTGGAAGAGAATCAAAAGGTGAAGGTGGATAAGTCAACATTGAAACGACATGGTCTACTTTGGTGGGATTGTGTGAAAGCCAATAGGTGGAAGAAGGAAAAACCAAAGATAACTTCATGGAACAAGATGGTGGAGAAGTTGAAAGGAAAGTTCTTACCTAATGACTACAAGGTCTAGTTGTACAAAAGTTTGCAAAATATGAAACAAAAAGATATGGATGTGCAAGTATACATTGAGTAATTTCATAAGTTGGATATAAGAGAAGCACACAAGGAAGATGATGAAGATAAGGTGGCAAGGTATCTCATTGGGTTGAGGTACAATATTCAAGATAGTCTCACAACACCAAGAATAATAGATGAGTGCTATAAGTTTGCTATGAAGGTTGAGGAGAAGTTGCAAAGAAAGCAAGAGAGACAAGGAAGAGGTAGAGGAAACACCAAAAAAGGAAGAGAAACAAGACAAACTCAGGAAGATCAAGGGGATACAATCAAAGGTAAAGAGAAAGTTATTGATTTTAGATGAGGATTTAGAGGCACAAGAGGAAAATTTGGAGGAGGTAGAAGTTATAACATATTCACCAGAAGGTGCTACAATTGCAATGAAGTTGGTCACCTAGCATTCAAGTCTCCAAAAAGACAAGGTTCATCATCAAGAGGTGAAAGAAGAAGTGAGAAGAGGGTTCAACTTGTGCAAGAAGAGGATTAAGGAAGTGTTAATTCTCCAAGAGGATGTGAATAAGAAGTTGGGAATACATTGATGCTATGAAGAACACTATTGTAGACATCCAAGGAGAAAGAACCATTGTATAGGAAATCTCTCTTCAAAACCACATGTAAGTGCAAGAATAAGGTATGTAAGGTTGTAGTTAATCCAGGTTCTACTAAAAATGTGGTCTCAAGTGAAATGGTTAGTAAGTTGAATCTACAAGGGATTTTTCATGAGTTTCCATATAGGGTGTCATGGTTGAGTGATAAGAAATCTCTTTTGGTTAATGAACAAGACATTTTTGAGTTTGCTATTGGTGATTATAATGATAAAGTGCTTTGTGATATTATACCCATGGATTATTGTCATTTACTTCTTGGAAGAACCTATCGGTATGATAGGTGTACATTGTATTATGGGAAAGAGAATACATATACCATATATAAGGAAGGACAAATATATACATTGTTTCCGCTTCTAGAGGGAGATGAGGGTGTAGGTATAAAGACTAAAGTGATCATGTGTGGGAAGAAGGAACTTATACCAGTTGCCAAAAAGGATTAGAGTGTTGTAGAAAACAAACTAAAAAAAAAATCAAGTGTACTGGATGAGTGGGTGGTTGATTGGAAAGCTAATGTTTGATTGGAATGGTAGTGTGCCCTCATAGGACCTAAAATTATGTCTTGCAAAATTTTGGTCATTCTAGTTTTATTTTGCCCTCTGTCAAGGTTTCAAGGTTTAGGGTTTTAGGGGGTTGTGATTTCTTGATAAGTCATGGTATAAAAGAAAATTTTTGGTCCTTTTATGTTTTGTCATTACCTTTTTTCCCACTTAAGTCCAAGGGTTGTATTGCATTGGTGGGGCCATTTTATTTCCTAGGTGTTAAGTTGCAATAGATCGGTCTATGAAATGATTTTCCTAAGTCACATAAAATTTTCCCTATGTCTGAAATTTCTAAATATTTTGGCCAGTTGATAAAGAAAGGATAGATCTAACGGTCCATGCTTGCCCATTGTTGAAAGTGCAAGGATGATAAAGACCACAGCATCATGAGATGATGACATGCATGTTCAACAAAGAAAGGTGAGCTGGTAGTTTGAATTTTCAAATGTTTGATATTACTAGTTCCCAGTAGTTAAAACCCGAGTTACTAGAAATGATTATTTCTGCATGTTCTTATATCAAGTAGTAATGTTCTAATTGAGGTCTAAGAAATGATTCAGAGTTAGCAACCTTTGTTAAGTGACCATTGTAGATAGAAAGTAAACAAAGAGAACATATGATGGTTTTCATGGTCCCATGATCAAAAGATGCGAGGAAATTCTAGACCACGACATCACGAGATGATGCCACATGTCCAAGGCGAGCTAGGGAAAGCTTATGGTGGGGCCAATAATGGTGATGAAATAGGTGATGAATTGGATGTGCCACATCATGCCAAGGATGGACCCGCTTGCCACATTGGATAGTAACTGTCAGATTGAATGGTTTGGTCTACAATATTTGCCAACTTAGAGGATGATTGACAGTCAAATTTTAAACTTTTCAAATGCAAGTTAAGAGCTAGTGTTTTTCTCGCGCAATTAGTAATGGAAGATGAGACATTTGTGTTTCATTCCAGGCAGTGATAAAAGTACTTTTAAAAGTTTTTCTCCATTCAAACAGGATTTCATAGTGATCCAAAAGATATTCCTACTGCTAAAGAAGGTTGAAATGACTCCTTGCAACACATAATTTATATCCCTCTGGTGTAATCGAAAAAGTAAGTTTGTCTGACCTCCTTCATTTGTTCTTAAAATAAATTGATGTTATAAATTGTGCATGAAATTTTAAGAAAAAAATTTCAATTGTTCTAGGGTTAAAATCTAAATAGAGAAGTGTGAAATTTGTTTAAATAACTGTTATAATTTAAATCTCCTGTTATCCCTAATCTTTACTTCCTCAATTTGAAGTTATAGTAGAAAAACCCTAGTTCAAAAGATGGCTCCCTCACGAAAAAAATAAGGACAAATTGATTACATGAAAATAAATCTCTATGATGAAGCCCTCAACAAATGATAAATAGTAGGAGCAGGGATTTATGAGTGGAAAAACCCTAGGGGAAGGGTTAACTGATAAAGCATTCTGCTTGCTAGATGTTAGTGTACCAATTACTAGACTAGAAATGTTCAAACTGTGATATGGACAGAGGAACTTGCATTCCCCATTATCCAGTCCCTAGCAGTATGATTTGGGTAAGTTAGTAGTGCCAGGTGTCTTCATGGACATTGACCTATTCAAAGTTGTTGCAAACAGATATGACCATGTCTCGAGGGTTGTTAGGGGAAATGAAGGAGAGATTTTGTTGACTATTAAAAGGGAAGAATTCTAGGAGGTTTTTGACTAGTATGAACCATCTGCAAGCCTAGTGTGGGTAGATTTGAATGATAAAAAAGAAGAGTACTATAAGATGAGGGAATTCAATAGAAATAATTTCCTTCCAATGCATTTGGCTAGAGTGGGGAGTACAACATACCATATTGGCCCTATCTCAGAGGAGACATTCCCAATTGATGCTTTTTCTCCCTACATTCAGGCTACATTTTTCTCTCTGTATCAGTTATTAGGTTTTAATCTAATTACAGTGATGCCACCTGATTTTATGTACATGGCCAAGCAAATTCAGCATCCAGAATATACAATGGTTTTCAACTTTTCCCCTTACCTTGAAGAAAAGATTCATGAGGGGTTATAAGATATTAAAAATGAAGTGGCTTGTGCTAGATTCTTTTGGTATTCCTTACTCATGTATATGTTCATGTTTAGGAATGCAGATTACTTTGAAGGTACCATGAACCTCAAAAGGACAATTGATAACCAGGAGAATCCTGTGCATCTTTGGAGCATAGATATACCTTGGGATAGATAGGAGGCCAACTTTGTAAGATTTGATAATAGTTTTTCTTCTAAGTTGAGGCAAAGGTTGATAGTAAACCCACCAAGAATTCCCAAAGAATTACATGATTTTGTAAGACCCAGAGAGAGGTTGCCACTTGTTAGGATTGAGCACAATTAGGGGGATTTTATCCCTTATCATGTAAGTACTATTATCATAATCTACGGTTTCTCTGGACAACCACATGTACTACCTTTCAACATTCCTCTGAGAATGGGTTTTGCTGAGGTAATGTGGCAAATAGGATGCATTCATGACAAGGATTTAAAAGCAAGGGGTAAAGGAAAATTTTTCCCAGATTACACTATCATCCCTTATTTTGTAATTCTAAAGGGCGGATATGAACATTTTGATAAATTCTTTTCTTCATATTATTTTGGGGTGAGTATAGTTAGACACAGTGATCCTGAGGGGTTCTACAATATTTTCAAAACAAGAATAAAAGCAATTATGTTGCCTCATGAGCATAACTTTCCTGAGGATATAATCAGAAATGAATTTGATTTCATGACTCAGGAATGGAGGAAAGAAAAGTGGATAACATTCAGAAAGTTATAGGCTACAATCCAAAAGATGGATCCAAAATATGATCCATTGAATAATTTTACCCCATTTTGTGCCAAGGCCAACTTTGTTATGAACAATTTCGTTGAATTAAAGCTGATTTTAAAGGAGAAGATAGTAAAACTTGAAGAAGTTCATGGCCAACAACAGTCAAGCTCACAACCTCCTTTGTCTCACAGAGAAAGTAGCATGATAGGAAAGAGACTTACTCATGAATCTTCTCAGAAAAGAGAAAGAGAAGAAACATGTGATGAAGAGAAGAGTAGCAATGATAGTAGAAGGCTAGTAAGGAGAAAGGGTAAAAAGATAATGAGTGCATAGCCTTCCCCTAAAATACAAATTGTCATGCTCAAACTTTTGGGCACGAATAGAATAATTTTTTTTTTAAAACATAACCTAATGAAGCTAAGTTTATTAAAGTAACGTAGTATCAAGTCTTGTCTTAACTACGTTTGAATTCTTATTCAACTAAAGTTAATTTAAACAACTATATTAAGTGAGCAGGATAATTTAAAATTACATGTGGAAAATTAACTCCCCAAAGAATTTATTATTATCTCATCAATTAATAAATAATAAATTCATTTAAGCAAAAATCTCTAATTAAATTGACAAGAGATATTATCTGTCTCAATTTATCTTTTCATCGTTGTAGGAATTAATTAAATTAACCCTAGCACTTAGATTTTTAAAACACCTATATTTCAATTTAATAATAATTATAATGTGTATTAAATTTGACTAAAGGGCTAAATAAATCCATAATAAAATTTGCCCTATAAAGTTTATTCTCGACAAGCCTAAATTTAGGTGGACTAAAGTTAATCCCCTATGGCTAAAAATCATACAAAAGAAATCGTTATAATTTCCTAAAATATAAAGTTTCAAAAGAATAAAATTTAAAACATCATATTTAAATGTTTATATAAACATATAAAATACGAACGTAAAATAATAATTCTAAAGTTAGAGTTATACGTTCATATATATATATATATATATATAATTATACATATATATATAAATAAACACACACACACACACACACACACACACACACACACACACACATATATATATATAAGGATATAGGGGTCCTTAAAACTTAACCCTAATAATAATATAACCATGACAACCTAAATTTTTTTTGTATAAACTTAACCCTCCATTTAATTTTTTTATTATTTTTCATGCTACCCTAACCCAAACCGGGTTAGGGTTTATATTTTCTTTTGTGTAGGGAGGAGGGCCGAATTTGCCAATGCGGAGGAGGAGAGGCCGCATGGGGGGTTTTGTGTTGCAGGTAGTGGCGATGGGGCAGAGGTTATACATAGGGGGAGTGGCATAAGAGGGCGCAGTTGCCGCAGCAGCACTTTCGGCGCCACTACGGGTTGCAGCCCATAGAGATGCCACAACATCCCTACAAGACGTGGCCCACAGCGGTGACCACGGTTGCCTCTGCGAGGCACGACACGGCCCATAGCGGTGCCTGTGGCGTCTCTGTGGGACACAGCTCACAGAGAGCCTGTGCCGCCTGGGGGGGTGCTCGTGGGAGCCTTGGCTCCAGGTCCCCTTGGGGGGTAGGGTTACGGTCCCCAAAATTTTGTTTTTAATTTTTTTTTTGATATAAAAAATACCATATATATATATATATATATATATATATTTCTGTGATTTTAAAGCTTTCAAAAAATAGTTCCATAGGTAGAGAGCATTATTAAATAAAATATGTAGATCCATATATATATATATATATATATATATATATATATATTAAGAATAGATTTAGTTTCTAATTTAACTAAATATGAATTTATTTTCTTTTCTTTCTAAAATTATGCAAAGCTTAACCAAGTATGGACATCATGGAAATAGGGCAATCTTTTTTTTTCTTTTATTTACTTTAAACAAACTATTACTTCTTTGAAAGTATATCACCACTCCCTACACTATCTCCATCTCACTCTCATTTTATGTTAGTCCATTCAACATTCTTATCTGCTTAAGGAAATAAAACTTACTAAGCTACTAAAAAAATTTGCTCTGACCAAATTTTTCTTAAATCTCTGTTCTGGCATTCATACAACCTCCTAATGGTGGAAGTAGTAGTTATTAAATTTTTTATTTTAACTAGGTTTGTTTTTTGCAATATTTGTAAGGAATAAAATGGCAGATTTAGATAATTTACAACAGCATTAATACAACTTAAAATTTCATGTAAAACTATTTTACTAAGATGAACACCACATTTATATCCATACTAAATGCTAAGTTACTATATTTGCACTTGAAATGAAATAAATAGGGATAAGAGATCATTTCTAGCTTAATACTTACATGCTATTCTAGTTTATGTATCTACACTATTTTCATTATGCATAAGAGATGAAATGGACTTTTATTTTCAGAATAAACATAAATACCACAAACATTATTTCAATAGCTATAGGAACATATTTCCAAATATAAACTTTTCATTTTTGCAATAATAACTTAATAGAAGAATTTTTTTTTTTTGGATAAAACAAGAAATAGAAAACTGTTATCATTTCCAAAATAGTAACTTTTACAAAGGGAAGAAAACCCCACTTAGCCTCTCTTTACTATCAAAGGAGGCTCAAACAAATAAATATATTTCTTTTCAAAATAAATAAAACATGCAACCTTTCATTTACATTTCTGCAACTAAAATATAGCATCCCATTCCTTATTCTCTTTCTACAAATCAAGTACAAACAACAACTCCTAGTTTGTCTTTTTTTCCTTTTTTTTCCAAGCAATCCTACAAATAAACCATAAGGCTTTGACCATGGAGTGCTCACCTCCTAGCCTAGGCTTACTAGAAGCCACCCCCGAGCTTGGAGAACCAAGCCCTAGACAGGTTACACACATGCAAACACAACAAGCAAGGGAAAAACATACAACAAACACTTTCCCAACCAAGGCTACACTTCATCACAAAATGTGATGTTTTTACATGGGTGGTAGTGGACCAAATACCCTGAGGAGACTGCAAGAATGGTAGATCACAAAGCCACCTCATGGCAAACAAAAATATATCATAAGTTCATTAACCCCACATCCTTATGCCCCCCAAGGAATTCATGCCATACTTTCCCTCCTTATGACCCCCAAATGCATAAACCAGGCCATGCGGCAAGGGTCACATATACACCCCTTGAGATCACTCTCATAATGAGAGCCTCTCACTTGAGGGCTGTCAAACTCCTACCACCCGCAAGACCATCCTACTCTCCCAAGAGTAGAAGGCCTTGGTTACTCCCAAATCACATGAAATGCATAAAAGAATAAAAGATAGGTCGCATAATAATTTTCACAAAAGAAAATACAAGAAACAACTTTTACATACAAACAATCTTTCCAACATAAACATGCAACATAAAAAGAAACAAAAGGAGAAGATGAACCAACCTTCAATCTGCCCAAAGGTCTGCTAGAACTAGTTTGAGGATGAGCAACCCAATTCCACAAATCCTTTCTTCTACACTTAGCCAAAATTCTATCCCAAAACTCTTCTTTTCAAAATTGCATGATCTCCAAAAATGGAGAGTGGGTGATTACCCACAAAATCTCTAATCCTTGCCTAAAAAGGCCTCAGTGAGAGTTCTCACAGGTTTCTAAAACTGAAAAAGGAAAAAGTAAGAGAAAGTGGAAAAAGGATCTCACATAGAAAAGGAAGGTTATCTAACCTAGATGGCACCTTCTAAATTGAATTTTCGCTCACCTTAGGAAACCCACTTTTTGAGGTGACTAAATAGTCACATGGGAGTAGTTACATGCCTAAAAATACTCCTAACCCATATGTATACCTTATGGACTTTAGGAAACACCTTTAAACTACTCCTAGGAGTCCATTTGACCCCTTATAAGCCCATCTGAAGTTAACTTTTGGGTCAAACCTAAGTTGACCACTCCAAAGACTCTCCACCCAAGGAAAATTTAGAACCACATTCAAATGTTTGAAAAAGATATGGTTGAAACAACTCCCTCCAAGAGACAAGTCAAAAATCAAGACATAAATCAACACATGTGTCAAGTAACACAATAAAATACTTTACAAAATTACACATGAAATTTGTCTCTTGTTGGATTTACACAAAATAATAATTCAATTTAACACACATGCAACATTTACTTTCACAAATAAAATACAATACAAATGGGGTGTTGTCTCTCCAAATAGACAAACCTTGGTTTTACGAATGTACATAGGTCTAGGTTTGGTTCTCCATAATATTTCCATGGTCACATGGATAATTTTCCTACACATCTCAATTACACATTAGTACTTCCAAATAACCTCATATAATATTTAAACACATGAATAAGAATACACATCAAACACTCTACATATAATTGACATTAAACAAAATCAATATATCTTATATCAAAATAAATCCACATAAGTAATTATCATAATCCTCATAATTTTGATCCATACATAAGACATGCATCCTATTTCTATCATCATAGTAAAGTCCTGCAAATCCAATAATGACATACATCATCCCAAATTTATCCTATTCTAGCATCATATAGAGTTCTATATCTATAATGCATAGAAATGAAGCATCAATATATATCAATGTTATCCAAATCATGGAATCATATAAGTTCTAAATCCATAATGCATAAAAATAAAGCATCCATAATAGTCTCAACATGAAAATCATTGAAATGCTAGGATGAGTCAGGGTAGAGCCTCACACAAATCAAGCCTTTTCAAGGAATAAAGATCATTAATCTTGAAGACTCAGACATATGTCCTTCGCCATCACCTGTGTCCTTTTCATTAGTAAGGCAAGATGAAGAACAAATGGAGGAAGACATGTTCATAGAAACAAATGTAGAAATGCAACTCGGTGTTCCTCCTTTGCCCCCTAATTTGGAGTTGGATATCACTCCTTTGGATATCAAGGGTAAAGCTTTTAAGGATGCAAGAAAGGAGGCATGTGATAAGTTCCTTGAAGATGATACTTTTGTGAGGAGGCCAGCCTTTCCACAACTAGTATGGAAGATGAAGATTTCAGAGTACAAAGGAATAATTACTGACAAAGAGGCCCAAAGGCCAGATAGATCTGATCAAGAGAACCAAGAAGAAGTAAAGAATAAGATGATGGAAGAATTTAAGGAATTCACTGTTGATGAAGGAAGGAAGATTATAAGTTAGGTTGGAGTCCTGATTTTAATAGAGCGGGACATAGCAGATGTAGTGGCCTTTGATATACAATCAGGAAGTCAAAGGGTCAACATTTCAATTCAAAAGAAGAAGCAAGGTTGGCATTAAAAGGATAAGATTTTGTGGATGATTATGCAACCTTGATAATATGGGTGCTAGAGGAAGGACCTATAAAGCCTAAAATATGTGACTTGAACCCCAATTTGAGGGGAAACCTTATTATAAAAAGAGCATCTGACACATTAAGTGTAGAGGCTATAAAGTTAAATGTTGATGTTGCTAAGTTGGCACATGAGACTGGAAAAAGAGAATCTTTGGAAAAGGCGGAGCTGATAAGAAAGATTGATAAGCTTTTAAATGATTACAATGCATCTCAACAAAGGTGTGTGGAGTTACAAACAAGGGTGCAACTCTTTGAGCGGGGAAAAATAAAGGTTTCCTTTCTTGCAATTATAGGGTCATCAGATGCATCAACATATAGGTCATCACCTATGGTCCAAGGAGGAGAAGCTGTTAAACTTGATACAAGTGTTGGTATCCCTAGTATGTCATTAGTCCCATATGATGATGATGATGATGATGATGATGATGATGATGATGATGATGATGATGATCCTGAAGCTACAAGATTAACTGAACCAAGTTAGTCTCAGCTTTTAAAATAGATTGTTGAATTAGAAAATGAGCTAAAAGAATCAAAGGATCAATTAGCCAAGCAACAAAATGATATAGTTACTCAGTGATAACTCATTTGAATGAGAAAGTTGATAGTAATATCAATAGTGTTCATGCCTTATATTCTTTGTTATCAAAAATTTGATGGTGATAAAGAAGTGGCAATTCCTCTATTTACAAAATGGTTGCAAAGAGGAAATGAGCTTAGAATAATGTCCATGGCCTCTAAGTATCATGCCGAGAGACCACATGCACTCTAGCCAACATATTTGTTGGTAAATTCAATGCAAGAAGCCCAAATTTTGTCAGAGAATATAGAAAGAAAGGTAAGGGAATTGATGAAAAGTTTCAGTCAATTGAAACAAACTCTTTTGCTAGATATTAAAAATGAAGAAGGGGCAGTCAAGCCTTTATAATCTTGGAAGGAAGAGGCAAAAAGAGTCATAAGTATCTAGGTAGAGCTGATATGTGGAGGGATAAACATGGATATGCTGGAGGATACCATGGATAAAATAATTGCTACAAGCTAATTTTTTGAAACTTTTGAAAGAGAGGCAAACAAAGTAGCTATTAAATATATTCCATACAAGGAAAAAGTTGATGAGGTCATGAGTTTTGATTGGCCATCCAATGAAGAATACAGTGCATGGAGTAGTATGTATCTGAAAGATGAATAAAGGTTGTAAACAATTTTTATAATTGTTTTTGTCTTTTAATGGCAGATAGTTTTGAGCCTATATAATAGAAATGGCGGTAAAATTGATCATGAGTTTTAAAGAAAGCAGCCATAGACTCTGATCCTGCATAAGTGAAATCAAGGATGAATGTTTGTGTAATATAATGCAGTTGTATGTAATCATTTTGAGATGAAAAGTGTCTCCTCTAGCTTGAATCTTGTTGGCTCCCTTATTTTTTATAAAAGGGAATTCAGGGCTATGAGACGGGGTTCCGATTTTTGGTCCCTTCAATGTTCCAAATTTCTATTTCCAATAGCAAAGTTTAGGTGAAACAAAAAGTTGTAAAAGGTCATTTTCGGAGAAAAATAGAAAGAGTCTTATGTTTGCAATTCTATAGGTTCTTGAAGGAGATATGTATGAATTGTGTCATGTATGCAAAGTGTATACCTGTTATACCTGCAGCTGCAACACAAAACACTCAATAAATCATTACAAATAATGGTTAAAAAATTAATCAATGAAAGATAAAACCATAGCTAAGCGATCTATTGCCTCCTAGTAAATGCGAGTATGAATTTTGCTCTCAGATTTAGTTATGCAAATTCCAATGACTTGTCTACACTGAAATGGAGGATTTAAATGATGAAGTTGCATAAGGTAGATGAGATAATGATTTAAGATACATGATTCTATGATATTTCTATGAAATAAGCTAATATTTAAGCTATAATTGAACATGATAACATTGCTAAAATGATAAACTAGAAGCTAAATGCCTATAGTAACAATACATGAATGTAAATGAGATGAATCAATCAGGGGTATTTTGAACTCCAAAATGGGGTCTATTTATAGGTTTTCCCATGGCTAGGGGTGAGGTGGTAGGAATCAATGGTCAAGATTAAGTTTGAAGATATCAATGGTTAAATTGGAGGCGATTGGCAAAGAGGTTGGATTAAATGGGGAAATTGAAGGTTGGTAGGAAAAGGGGTTGCATGAAAGGGGAAAATGTAATCTCCATGGTGACAAGTGTCAAGAAGCTTCTAGAAAATGCTGGATGAAAGGGGACAATGTCATCTCCATGGTGACAAGTGTCAAGAAGCTTCTAGAAGAGGTTAGATGAAGGGGAACACTTAGTGACAAGTGTCACAAAGCTTTTCTCATGAGAGGGAAAAGTGTCCAAGGAAAGGGGACATGGTGGTTAGGCAAACTCGGGGTTAGATGGAATGGGTTAGGTTTAGGAGTGGTTAGGTTAGGTGGTTAGAAGTTAGGAGAATTTGAATTTAAAAATTCAAATAATAGGAAAAGGCTAATTAATTTCAACAACTCATGAATTTGATTTGTTTTGATTAATTAGGGGTTTTTAGAAAAAAGTGAATTTGATGGAGGGAATTAATTAATCAAAGGGAACTATTGAAATGAACCTATTAAATAAATATTTAGATTTATTAATAAGAAGATGAATGGGAGAATTTAATCAAATTGCTTAGTGAATTTAATTAAATTGGGAAGGAGGATTAATTAAATAATTGCTTATTCAATTAATTATCTTCAGACCATTTTTATGTGTATACATTTTGCCCCTCTTTGAAGAAAGGTGTGATGACGTGTTGATTCAAAGAATAATTTCCTTTTGATGTTGTTATTGGTTTGATATGATGCCCCATCTCTTGATTGATTGATGTGGTATGTTGATGCCCCCTCGGGAGATGAATTAAGATTTGCGAGATTGATGTCCCAATTAGAATTGATTTGATTTATGCAATGTTGATTGATCTAAATGCGAGTTCTTTGATCTCAATGATACAATTATGATTAATTGATAAAGCTTGATTTGATATGATAAGATTGATTGAGATTTAGTCTAGTTTCAGGAAGGATACATCCTGTATAAGATAAAGTTGATCAGAGCATCTGGTTTCAAGAAGGATACATCCTATATAAGACATGATAGAGTTGATTGGGTTTGATTGATTGACAAAATTAATAAGATTGATTAGATAAAGAACTGACAGATTCGTTGATATCAGGTGTAGGACCAATTAGATATGTTGATGGTAGTTCTGTTCAGGGGGTAACATAAGATTTGGGTTGGGTTGATAATATTTGGAGAGAGATGAGTCATCATTCTGATTGTGTATACACCTATGATAATACATTGATGATTCTTGTGATAGATTTAGCCTTGGATAAGATGAGCTTGTAGGATCTCATGCAAGAATGAAATGTAAGCTAAATGCAAATGCAAATGCTAATGAAATGCAAAGCTACAATCCGACTAGTCACTGGATTATTGCTTTTTGTCATCATTGAGCTTTTTGAAATATGGGAAGTGAGTGCAAACATTGATGGTATAATTAAGCCATGAGGACTTGAGCATTACTTTCCTAGATTTTGATATAGCAAGTTAACACAAGCATTGAGGTATAATTGAACTAAGATGACCTCAGTGTTGCTTGCGTAAAACAAGAAGTATTAATCATTTTACTATGCAAATTGGAAATGTCTTCAATGATACTCCACTGATCATGTCCTGAGACAAATTTGCACATATTAATGACTAATTTTTTGACAGCAGACAAGAAAAATATTGTGTTTCTTCTGTGTTGCTCTAGTCAAAGACATCTTGGAGTCACTCAGAAATCATGATAGCGAAAATCAATTCTAGAAAAGTTGAACAATAATGTTAAAAACATTATCCAAAAGATATCATCCATTGAAAAGGTGTGTGAATGTGTTTATACTGACTTTGTGATAGTTTGATGGTTGATAATTTGATCTCATGTTCAATGTTGGATGTGTTTCAGTTTTTACTTGATAAGTGTTGTCTAACTATTTGGTCTACCTATTTTATTAAGTTCAAAATGGTCAAGAATTTGCCCCTAGCTAGGTGTAGAGTTTTGCCCCAAGCCTAGAAACAAAGTCGTTATGATATACTCAATGATCCAAACCATGGTGAGAGAGCAGTTGTGATTCCTGCATATGTACAAATGCTTATGATGGATATGGATAGCACTAATGGAGGATGAATGTAAGCAAAAAGATACATAAACTAATAAATGGAAGAGCTAACGGACAGATAGCACCTGTTTGCCAAGTTTTCACTAGCTGTGTTTATTGCAGTTTTTCTCATATTTGATTTTTTTTCACTGTTTTTGATTTTTTTTTTCCAGACATAAAACTTCTTCAAATGCATGCTATTGATAGGTTCCTCGAGCTGATCCCCATCTTGTGTTGATAGCTGATATGCTCCAGACCTAAATACTTATGTGACCACAAACAAACCTAACCAGTTTGGTTCAAATTTTGCTTTCTTTTCTCGCTCTACCTAATTTCTTGGATTTTCCTTTAGTACTAGTTCTCCCACTTGAAAAATTCATGGTTTGACCCTATGATTATAGCTCCGACACATTCTTTGTTGATATACCTTTAGATGATCAAAGGCATTTTGTCTTTGTTTATGGATCAGTTCTAACTCTTGCATTATAGATACTTGTTGTTCTTCATTTGGGATAAGTCCTTTTAGTGATACACGTAGAGAGGGTATCTCTACTTAGATTGGCAATATGGCTCTGATCCGTATACAAGAGAGAAAGGTGTGGCACCCATTGGTGTGCGGATACTATTATGGTAGGCCCATAGAGCAGGGTTTAGTTGAATATGCTAATCTCTTCCAGCATCATTTACTATCTTTTTGAGGATTTTCAGAATAGTTTTGTTAGATTCTTATGCCTACCCATTTCCCTATGGATAATATGGTGTGGAGAATCTATGCTGGATTTTGAACTTCTCACATATCTCTTGTACATCCTGGTTCTTGAATAGTCACCCATTATCCGTGATAATGGTCATTGGTATTCCATAGCGATAGATGATGTAATTCAAGATAAATGTAGCAATTTGTTTTCCTTTGATGTTTATGAGAGGTATGGCCTTAATCCATTTTGTAAAATATTTTGTAGCTACAAGGATGAATTTGTGTCCATTAAATGAAGAAGGATTTATCTTTCCTACTAGATCCAGACCCCATTGACAAAAAGGCCAAGATGCTTCTAAAGCATGAAGCTCTTGTGCTGGTCATGAATCAAATTTCCATGGATCTGACATAGTTTACATGTTCGGGCTATCTGAAAAGAATCATGTTCCATAGTCAACCAATAATAGCCCAAGAGTATGAGTTTTTTTGAAAGGGTATGACCACTTGAATGAGTGCCACAAATGTCATTATGGACTACACGTAAGGCCTTCTCAGATTCTTCTTGTTTGAGACATCTTAAAAGAAAACCATCTAGACCTTGTTTAAACAGGGTATCCGTGATGAGAGTAAAATGGGAGGATTGGCGATTAAAGTTTCTCTTTTGATTTTTTGATAAGTCAGGAGATAGGGTATTATCTTTTAGGTATGTGTAAGTTTGGCCATAGCGTGAGGAATCATGCCCCATAAGGTGACAGATAGTTTGGGAATCCAGACAATTATGAGCAGGGTAAAACAATTCTTCCACCAGGAATTCATAATGTTGTTGATTTTCTTGTGTTTGAAGGAGAGAAGCAAGTGTAGCCATGGTGTCTGCTATTTTGTTTTCGTTTCTTGGAATCTTCTCAAAAGTTATTTCTACAAAGTATTTCTTGATACCATCAACCATCTTTTTATAAGGCATTAATTTTTCATCTTTTGTTTGATAATCATCATTAATTTGATTAATGACGAGCTGAGAGTCTCCAAAGACTTGAAGTTCTGTAATGTTCCATTCTATAGCCATTTTGATACCTATTACCAAAGCTTCATATTTTGTTGTGTTGTTGGTGCATGGAAATCTTAATTTGTATGCTTTTGGGATTGTATGACCTTGTGGTGTAATGAATAGAATACCTACTCCTTATCCGTGTTGTGTATATGAGCCATCAAAGTATAATTGCCATGTTTTTGTGGTAACTGTTAAGATATCAGCATCGGGAAATTCAATTTGTAAAGGATGATCATCTTGAAGTGGTGGCTCTGCTAGTTGATCTGCAATAACTTGTCCTTTGATAGCTTTTCTGTCAACATACTCAATATCAAATTCGCTCATAATCATGATCCATTTTTCTAGTCTTCCTGTTATGTTGCTTTGCTGAGTAAATATTTCAGAGGATCAATTTTAGCTATCAACTTGATGGAGTGAGATAGTAGATAGTGTCGTAATTTTTGAGAAGTGAAAACTACAGCCAAGCATGCTTTTTCTGCTGGTGAATAGTTGATCTCATATCCCACTAATGTTCTGCTGATGTAGTAGATGGCTTGTTCTTTTCCTTTATTGTCTTGTTGTGCGAGTAGAACTCCTAATGATGCTTCAGTAGTTGATATATAGAGTAATAATGGCTTTCCTAGAATTGGTGACATTAGGACAAGTGGTTGTATGAGATATGCCTTGATCTTGTTGAATGTGTCCTCACATTGATGGTCCCACTTTAAATGAACATTTTTGTGCAATAGATGAGTAAATGGTTGACATTTATCTGCTAGTTGAGCAACAAATCTTCTGATTAACTGAAGTCTTGCTTGGAGTGATCTTAGTTCACTGATATTTATGGGAGATGCCATTTCCATGATGACTTTTACCTTAACTGGATCCACTTCGATACCTCTAGCTAAAATAATGTATCCCAATAGTTTGCCTAAAGTAACACCAAAAGAACATTTCTTAGGGTTTAGTCGTATCTTGTATTGTTCTAACCGTTTGAAGATCTTTTCCAGTATCTCTATATGTTCTTCTTTATTGTATGATTTAACCAATATGTCATCCACATAGTCTTCCATGAATGTATGCATCATGTCATGATATATAGTTGTCATAGCTCTTTGATATGTAGCACCAACATTCTTTAATCCAAAAGGCATGATGTTCCAGTAGAAAGTACCCCGTGGACATGTGAAAGTTGTCTTTTCTTGATCTTCGGGTTTTATTTTGATCTGATTGTATCTGGAGAAACCATCCATTAAAGAAAACATGGAGTGTCTAGTAGTTAAATCTACAATTATGTCAATGTTAGGCAAAGGAAAGTCATCCTTTGGACATGCGTCATTAAGATCTCTGAAGTCTATGCATATTCCAATGCTTTTATCGAGTTTTGAAATAGGAACGATGTTGGATACCCATTGAGGATAAGCTACTGGTCTGATGAATCTGACATCCAATAATTTATTTAGTTATGCTTTGACTAGAAGAGCAATATGAGGATGCATTTTCCTTAACTTCTATTTGAATGGTTTGGTTCCTAGATTAACATTAAATCGATGCATAATAAGCTTTAGATCTAACCCTGGCATGTCTGCATATGACCAAGCGAAGTTGATTTGTCGCCGCTTGAAGAATTATATGTATTGTTGCATTTCTATCTTTGATAAAGATGTTGCTGGATGTAAGAACTTTGGTTGCTCTATTGTACCAATGTTAACTGCCTCTGTTGGTTCGATCAAAATGGATGACCTTTCTTGATAGTGCTCAAGTAAAGTATCAAATCTCCCATCTTTCAGTGCCTTTAGGAGGTTTTCACTATTAGATTCGTCCTTTATTTTTACTTTTTCCTGGTCTAATATTGCCCATAAATGGATTTTAGCATTAGACTTGATATTCTTTTCGTTATTTTCACTTTTGCGACTAGGAGATTTGGCACCCACTTGACTGAAAGATGCGTTGTTGGAATTCCCGATGGAAGTTATTACAGGTTCAATTGCATTCAGATATATAGATATGTCATGGTCATTTGGAAAGGTATCAATGGCAGTATGTCCTTCATTTTCCTAATCAATAAACTCAAGGTAGATTAGAGGCAGGGGGTCTTTAGGTTGGGATGTTTCGAGGGTTTCAAGAGTCATGATGGATGTATCAAAGTTTTCAATGTGTATGTTGATGTCTAGAATGGTACTCTCATTAGAATGACCTTGCATAAGAAATTCCTGATCATCATCGGTTAAGTCAAAGTTAGCCGAATGTGATTCTAATTCAAGTAGGCTAGTTCCTAACGTTTTTCCTACATACGTGTGAACTACATTGACTCCTATATATTCTTCAATGAAATTTTCTTTAGTTGATTCTTAGAGTGATAGGAATCCCATTCATTAGAATTTATCTCACTTGCAGCTTGCAACTTATAGATTTGTTCATATAGTATTTCTTCTGTTTTTCTTGCAATGTTTTTCCTTCTTTCATATTCAACTTCTTCCGGACTGAGATTGATTTTTGTCAATCTTTCTATGAGCTCTCCTTGATTAGTACTAGGTTCATGTTTGTTTTGATTGAGATTTAATGCTACTGGGGTGGTACCATTTGTCTCCTTGTCTTTTTGATTTGACGTTTGCTTCTTTTTCCATTTCTGGTTGATTTGTGCTTGTTGTTTAAGAGATGTTTCTTCCCTTTTGATTGCAAGTTCTACTTGTATGTTCTTATATTCCTCTTATTGTTGACTAAAAGATTTGTCTTGCGGTAGAGTGACTTGTCCATACCCTAAGATTATTTTATCTGTAGTCTGCTGAGTATGAGGCTGAATAGGTTCTGGGATACCTTCTTTTCTTTTTCCTATAGGACCTATTCTAGTATATCTCATTCTTCTGAGAATGTTAAATCCTTTTCCATACTTTTTTGTAGGTTTTCTAACATTTTTAATCTTTTGTTGACATTGTTCATCCTTGTATAGCCACTGTAGCACATATTTGTCTTATGTTTCCTTTGATAAGGTTCTAGCACTAACAAATGCTCCATCAAATATCAGAAGATGTTTTACAATTGGTTGTTGTTTAGAGTTCGATGGGTTTCCAAAGGATTTAGGAGAAAATGGTAATTGTGATATTGAATATTCTTTGTTCCCTTGATCTCTTAGCTACATTTTTTTTTCCATACTTGATAAAATAGAGGCAAATGATTGTTCCTTGGATTGTGTGCTCGAAGATTCTGCCTCCCTGTTATGAGGAACAATGAATTCTTGGGCCATTTTTAGATTGCTGCAGTATTGAAATGGATTTGAATCTACAAATATCGTGATTTCTTGCCCATTGTAGGGAAATTTTACACACTAATGATATGTTGATGGGACAACTTTCAAGTCATGTATCCATGGTCTCCCCAAGAGTATATTATATGATAAGTCCAAGTCTAGAACTTGGCACGTTGTGTCTTTCTGCAAAGGTCCCACTCTGATGGGTAGTATCAAAATTCCCTTGGAGGAACATTCTTCTTCATCATAGGCTTTTATGGTGATCTTTTTCCTGACATCAATTGCATCTTCTGAATATCCTAAGGCACGAACAAGACTCAATGAATAGATATTTAGGCCAGTTCCACCGTCTATTAGAACATTTTTAACTCACGTTTTATGAATAAGGACTTCAATATGCAAGGGATCATTATGGGGATGTTGTAAGGACATGTCATCTTCTTTATTTAATGATGAGTAGTGAGGGGTTGTGAGGTGTCCCACCATGGTTTGGAATTGATTGATATCGAGATCTTTGGAAACTCTTGTATCGACTAATTCTCGTTCAATAATTTTTTTGTGTGCAGGTGAAAGCTTTAACAATTCTAAGATGGATATTTGTGTGGGTGTTTTCTGCAATTACTCCACTAGACTGTATTGTTTGGTAGTGGATGATGTGTTTGTCATAGGACCCAACAAAACAACTTTGGCTTTGCTTCTTGTGATAGCATGAGCATGTTCTTGATTTTTTTTTCTTTAGCTACAATCACGTTCACCACATTGTCATATGTATGAGCGTAGTTTACCTTCGCTTTACCCTTACCCTTATTTATTGTTGATGATTCACCTTTCTCATAGTTTGGAAGCAGAGTTTTAAAAGTTGTATGAGATTCATTTGTTGTATGTCCATCCACTATTATTACTCCATTATCAATCATATCTTGTATGATATGTTTCAACTTCTGACAATTATCTATGTGATGTCCCTTATTTCGATGGAAATCACAATAATGGTTATCATTCCACCAAGGTGGTTTGATTTGAGGTTCGTAGTTCCTTTCTTCTGATAAAATGATCAATTTATTTGTGATAAGCATTTTTAATCCTGACCCTAGGGGTTTACCAATGTTTGTAAATTGTCTTCGAAAGAAAGTTTTGATAGTTTTTCTTTGGTGATTGTTATTTTGTTGTGTCGTTGCTAAGTGGGTGGATAAAATAAAAACCAATTGTTTTGGTTTCACATTATTGTTATCCACTATTCCATCATTGACGACATTTTGATTTTTATTCAAAACTTTGGTTTATCATTGTGGTTGTTGTTATTGGTGTTTTTGTTATTAGGATGGACCCCATCTTTGTATATTTTCAACTCACCTTTCTTTATCATGGCTTCCTTTATTCTGATTCCATTATCAATCATTTTTTCAAAACTTTGATTTCTTTTCATTTTTAAGTAATAACTCATTTGATCATTTAAGTTGTCAATGAATATGTCCATTTTTCATACTCTGGCACTGTACGAGGATACCACAAAGTTAACCGTCTCCGTCATTGTAAAAATGTCATGAAAGGTTCTCCAGCCTTTTGTTTGGCATTACATAGGTCTAGCATTGTTACTTCATGTTGTACGTTGTAAGAGTATTGTAAAACAAACTTATCCACCAACTCTGAAAATGATCTGATTCTAGGTGGAAGTTTGGAGAACCATTCCATAGCTAGTCCAGTTAAGCTTATCAGAAATAATCTCATTAAATAGGTATCCTCATGTGTAAAATCCATACTCATTTAGCAAAATTCTTGTATATGATCTTGAGGGTCAGTGCTTCCATCATATTTTTTGTATCTAGGAGCTTCAAAACCTATAGGAAATGGTATCATGTTTAGGTTTCTGTCAAATGGATAAGGACAAATTTCTTGTAGTGAGTATCTTCTAACATTTCCTCTATGCATATCTTGAATTTGTGTTTGCAGTGCTTGTAGTTGTTGTGTGAGAGTTGTGATAGGATTATCAACATGATTTGTTCTCCCATAACCATGTTTTTGTATTCTAGGAGAATCTTGATCTCTTCTTGTTTCATCCCTAGTCCTTCTTGTAACCTCATTGGATTGAATGTTATTCAAAATTTCTACTTCATCTCTTTTGAGCACGTAAGTTTCTTCATTGGTTCTGGTGTTACTAGGAATTGATGTGTCATTCATTTTGAGACCAAAGATGTCCTCATATTGTTCATTATTAGGAGGAGGATCACTTTTCTTTTGTGTCAATTTGTTTACATCAAAATCTTGAGGGAGTGTAGCACCAGATTTGGCTAACATTAGGAAATATTTTCCTTTTTCTTCCTCCAACAATTTCTGCATAAATTTATCGAATTGAGGATCTTTCTTGATGTCTCTGATACTTTATTCTGTTATTTCTCCTTCAACTTGTATTTCATCTTCATGTTCCATGATTATAGTTGTTTCCAATGTTTCAATTTCAGTCTCTGCGATTCTTCGTCTTTGAGCTCTGGTTAGAACGGGAATACACGTGTTAGATATTGTGCTAGAATTCGATTGTCCAAAAGTTGTTTTGGGTAAGTAATCAATTGTCAAGGTAGATACACTAGAATGATATGACATGAAAAGATGATTCAAGTGTTTAAAATTTTGCAAGTTTTTTGATTGTTGATTTAGGAGTGCAATGGTGATGATTTGATGAAAACCATGTCTAGTAGGAAAGATATATCCTACGATGTGGGACAAGATTGTCCTGACCTAACGTTTCAGTTTCATGATAAAGGATGATTGATCTTGATGAGAAACTATGTTTGAGTGATTAGTTTATCAAAGAGGGTGATAACGCACTTTGAGATGTTTAGATCTTGAACTTGTTGAGGGTGAGCAATTTGAAAATATTAAGGTGTTTTTCTTCTAGAGTATGATTTTGATGGATGATAACTTGACCAAGCAAACCAAGAAGACAATTTAAGCACCCAATGATAGATAAAAGATGTTTATGAATACTAAAAATTGATCAAGTAGAATGATAGACCTGAAAAAGTCATGCAAAGTGGTAGCTCTAGACTAATAGAAAAAGAGACTCGTGCGACAATACTTCATGAACCATATGACAAAACATACCATAGCAGACGACAAATCAGGAATTTTCTTTGAAAAAGAGAGTCTCATATGAAAAAACTTTATGAGCCATACGAAAAAATAGATATCTCGTATGACAGATCACCTAACTCATTTGACAAAGAATAGGACAATGAAAAATATGTTTGTTTTGCCGAATTTGATTAGTGGATTTTGATGTTTTGCTTTTTGTTTTCCCATTTTAGATGTTTGATTTTTCAATTTAGGGATGAATATACAGCAAGCACATGATATGATAAGTGACGCCATGCTAAACCCTAAGGAAATTGGCTGAGGAGAGAAAACCTTTGCTTGCAAGCTTAGGTACACACCCAATAGCTAATCAAAATACGACCGCTAAGTCTCACACAATGGATTCTCAACGTCGTATTATCTGACTCCAAGTGCTAATGGGGGCACGATATGGCGAGTGTCTTGGGAGAGTTACTATCTCTCTTGTACAAAGATTATCACCCTTTCAGAGGTGAATCAGGTAGCTCCTAATTTAATCAAAACTAGTAAGGGATCCGTTCGGCGCGTCGAGTTATAATAGTCAATTAAGAGGTCTCCCAGCCTTGAAAACCAAGGTTTGATATACCTGAAGATATGGAGGAGAGCTATTCCCGAGCACCCTTGTTGACTTGATTTTCATCAAATCACATTTATTTTATAGTGGGTTGGGTTACTTGGCATTAGCCGTTCCCACTTAAGTCGTTCCGTTGACACAACCGTAATGACTTTAAGAGTTTTTAGCTCCTTGGGAGGGCAAGCCTGCTAAAGAAATGCACTAATAAAAGAAAATGATGAGTCTAGCTTTCTAATCACCTAAGAAAGGTGAGAGCATACTCGCCTATCATCAAAAACACAAAATACATGATTGTTCATTCCCTTAGCAAAATCAAGTGTTCCTAGAAAGATTAAAGAAGACATATAGTTTAATTGAATTCTTTTAGGCAACCTGCAAAATAGATCCATTAGTAGTCATGATGTGTTATATGCAATGGTTATTTGACAAGCATAATCTTCAACAAATCATCTTGCAAAAACTAGTTAGGCTGCCAAAAAAAATATCACAAACAGCCTAGGGTTAGCATTAGTAATAATCAATTAAAGCATGAAACCCTTAAAATGTAGTCAAAAAATCATAGAAGCAGAGTGTCGTACGACACACTTTACCAACTCGTATGAGTCAAGATGAGAGATCGTACGAGTCACGATGAGAAATCATACGAATCAAAATGAGAGATAGTACGACATTAAAATATTATGAAAGGATCGTATGAGTTAGGATCTCTTGTCATTCTAGCTCACAAAGTATGTCGTACTAGGCCAGAAAGGGACTCGTATGACATTCTGATTTAGACTTGGCAAAGATGAATGTTGATGAAGCTTGAGAGGCCAAAAATGATAATTTTGGCCCCAAGGTGGGTGCCAATATGTCATGTATGTGAAGTGTGTACTTGTTATACCTACAGCTACAACACAAAACACTCAATAAATCATTACAAGCAATGGTTAGAAAATTAATCAACAAAAGATAAAACCATAGCTAAGTGATCTATTGCCTCCTAGTAAATGCGAGTATGAATTTTTCTCTCAAATCTGGTTATGCAAATTCTAGTGACTTGACTACACTTAAATGGAGGATTTAAATGATGAAGATCCATAAGCTAGATGAGATAATTATTTAAGCTACATGATTCTATGATATTGCTATGAAATAAGCTAAGATTTAAGCTAAAATTGAACATGATAACATTGCTAAAATGATAAACTAGAAGCGAAATGCCTATAGTAATAATGCATGAATGCAAATGAGATGAATCAAATGGGGGGTGTTTTGAACTCCAAATGGGGTCTATTTATAGTATTTCCCAAGGCTAGGGGTGAGGTGGTAGGAATCAATGGTCAAGATTAAGTCTGAAGATATCAATGGTTAACTTGGAGGTGATTGGCAAAGAGGTTGGATTAAAGGGGACAATTGGAGGTTGGTAGGAAAAGGGGTTGGACAAAAGGGGACAATGTCATCTCCATGGTGATAAGTGTCAAGAAGCTTCTAGAAGAGGTTGGATGAAAGGGGACAATATCATCTCTATGGTGACAAGTGTCAAGAAGCTTCTAGAAGGGGTTAGATGAAAGGGAACACTTAGTGACAAGTGTCACAAATCTTTTCTCATGAGAGGGAAAAGTTTCCAAGGAAAGGGGACATGGTGGTTAGGATGTGCAAGCTGGGATGGGGTTAGGCAAACCCGGGGTTAGATGGAATGGGTTAGGTTTAGGACTGGTTAGGTTAGGTGGTTAGAAGTTAGGAGAATTTGAATTTAAAAATTCAAATAATAGGAAAAGGCTAATTAATTTCAAAAACTCATGAATTTGATTTGTTTTAATTAAATAGGGGTTTTTAGAAAAAAGTGAATTTGATGGAGGGAATTAATTAATTGGAATTAATTAATCAAAGGGAACTATTGAAATGAACCTATTAAATAAATATTTAGATTTATTAATAAGCCCATGAATGGGAGAATTTAATCAAATTGCTTAGTGAATTTAATTAAATTGGGAAGGAGGATTAATTAAATAATTGCTTATTCAATTAATTATCTTTAGACCATTTTTAGGTGTATACAAATTGTATCCTTAAAGAGACAACTGAATTATTCAATAGAAATATAATTCAAACCCATTTCTCTCTAGTGTATTATTTTATCATGTTTTGAATGCATAATATCAAGGATTTTATCATTCGTTGGACTATTGTGGTGTATGCATTTTTTGTTCATTCTTTGGTCTAAGGGGCTAGTTAAATTCTTGAATAGAATTGCAGAGTGGTAGGGATATTTCTAGGGATTTTGATATGTAGTTATGGCTTGGGGTTGCAAATATGATGTATTGCAAGGCAATATTATCTTAGGTTTAGATGATGTTAGATAAATTATGTCGGAATGCATTCTATGCAGTATGAATTCATGTACCCAATGGAATAAGACACTGATCATGGCTAAGTCACTGCCTTGGTGTTGATTTTTTGTTCAAAATCACCATTTATTTGCTATAACCTATTGAATATCAGAATATTTTCATTTACATGTATGTTATCATCTGTTTTAATCATCTCATGCTTCACAAGGTTGAGGATTAATGAGGAATTTGTCATTCCTGAGCATTCTCCCTCTTTTGTTGTGTCTTTATATGAGATTATCTGCTTTGTTTCATTTATAATTTGTGAGTGTGGAGTAGAAATCACAAATTAGCATGGAATTCACCCTCCCTGGTTTTGTAGAGCCTAAAGTGCAAAAGGATCTTGTATCCTTGTTATTGTTATCCAAGTATGAAGAGTATTAACAGTTGGAAGTGGCTTTCCATAAATACTTAGAAGAAAATAGCTTTGTCTCTACCTTTTATCAGTGTAAACCCATTTTTGGGTACCAACAAAAAATGGTGACTCTGCTAGGGATATGAATTGTAAAGATTCTCTGGTTAGAAGTATTTTGTTTAAAATATAGTAGAGGTTTTCATAGTATCTCTATGATTTGATGGTCAAGCCCGCGGTTTTGTGTTTTTGGTTCATGTTTTCCTATGAAAAGGGTGTTTTTACGTTATCATGAGATATATATTCTGATTTCTAAACAAGGTTCACAAATTTCTTTCAAAAATTATCAAGCAGTATATTATTTGGTATCCCAAAGTAATCTAGGTGGTGACTCTTAGGTTTCTATGCCAGTGCATATATTTTTTAATAATTCTAACAAATCTTTGAAGGATTTTTCTACTATGAGTAAACTGAAGAACACCAAAGGTTACACGAGGTTGCATCCTGCAGAAAAGATGGAAGATCTTCATGGAGCTCTGTAAAGACAGGGAACAAGAAGAAATGAAAATACAAGCGTTGCTCCCTCATCATGGAGGCCTAAGCATAAGGATGCAAGTAAGTCACAGTTAAATCCTATTCCTAAAGTTCATGCATCATCCTCTAAAAATTTTGAATTGGATAGTTTAGGATTTTTCAATTCCTTATTTGATACACTTGTTCAAGAAGAAATGCAACCACATAGAAAAGAATGTACTCAAGTTCAGTATTTAGAAAAGACAAGAGGTCAGAGTAGAAGTAGAAGTCACCAAAGCGAAAATCTTATTGGTGTACCTCCTCCTCTAGGTCTCACAATTTTTTTTTCTCATGGTTATGAGTCAATACAAGAACAAGATAATGTTAACTTGATTCATTTAGATGATACTTCCAGATCTGAGATAACTCTACCAAATCCAAAAGAAGTTTTTGGAGACATAGACACATTGATAAGAGAAATCCAAGAATAGATAGATTTGAGAAGTAAAAGAGAAAAGGAAAATGAATCTGAAGTTATTAGAGCTGTGATAGAGAGAGATGTGTTATTAATGTTTAAGAAATGGGTTTTCGTTTCCCATGAAATCTATTATAGGTCTTTAAGGGTTCAAGGTTTTAGTTTAAATCACTCAAATGTCTGATCAAAACCCTTTGGTTTATATTCCTGCATTACTTTATCCACTTATGTAATGGGTTTTGGGGTCATGTGAAGTGTTCCCCCTTGTTATTTACCTAGGCGGTCGTTAAGTAATCATAAGAAAAATCTATGCCTTTGTGTGGGGAAAAAAAGCGAGACTAGGTTAACATGCCCTAATCCTACCTTTTGACACACATTACGGAATACGAAAGAGCCTAGAGATATCGCACAATTGGCTACTTCTTTTGGTGAAAGAGAGAGCCATGGGATATCTATTAGGATTTCTATTCCCTTGTTGAAATTGTAAGATCAAGTAATGCAAGTTCAAACCCTAATCCCAAAATGCAAGTATGAACTAATAACAAGATTGCAGAATTGAGATTAAACAATGAACAGCTGTAAATACAAGGATGAAATAAGAATGCAGATGTGTACCCAGAGTCAAAATCGGACTGAAAATGTTCGGGACGGGGGTGCGGGCGCCACTGTCCTGAAAACTGCACCGGAAACTGCTGTTCTGCACTCTGAAACACTGTCAGGAAGCTGTCTGAAAGTTGTCTGTCCGGAGGACCAGGGCGCCCAGCGCCTCTGTCCCAGGGACCAGGGCGCCTAGCGCCCCTGTCCTGGCAGGACCAGGGTGCCCAACGCCCCTGTCCTGGCAGGACCAAGGCACCCAACGCCCCTATCCCAGTCTTCTACTCTGCAATTTGATACAGAGTGTTGTCTCGACCTTCTCTCTCCGGATCTGTATCCCGCGGCGTCGTCCGAATCCTGAAACCTGCAATGATATCTGAAAAGGGGTGTATGGGCGGCTATATAGGGTTTTGCCTTATTCAAACCCCCGCTTCAGTGATTTCCACCTCCACGAATAGCCAAGTTGTTTTGTAAAATGTATTGTGTGTGCAGACCTAGTGTGTGTGCAAGGTCCTAAAATGCAAGAAAGCAAACTAGAGCAGCCTAGAAAGTAAACCCTAATTGCTTGTAAATGATAATGTAAATGCTCTAAATCAAGATGCAATGTGATCTAAAGCATGAATAAATGATGTATTGAAGCTTATGTAAAGACATGAAAACAACATGAAATCATACCCAACCCTCAAGGGAGGAGTACAAGCCAATCTTCAGTCGGTAATCTCCTATTGTTCTTCAATGTCTTCCAAGCCCTAAGTGGATGAATGAATTTGATAGATGCTTGATAGAAGGATGTTGTAAGATGTTGAAGTCTTCAAAGATCTTCTCTTTCACTGCATATGAAGTTCCTGAAAACAAAAATCGGATCCTTTCAAATGAAGAAAGAGAGCTCTTATGTATGAAACCCTAGGTCGCAATTTCGTCTGACCTAGAGATTGAATATCCCGCCAATTTCTTGGGGTTAAGCTTTATTTTATGATTGGATCGCGCTCCTAAAATTTCGGGAAAAATGTCCGGGACCGTGTGCACTCCGGGCGCCACGGTCCCGACAACTTTTCACCAAATTTTCAGGGCTGTCAGATATGATGATTTTAGAGGGAATCCCGAAGTTACAGGTGATTTCGAGATGTTTTGACCCCCGAAATTAAGCCCCCAAGCTCAGAATAGGGCCTAATTAGGGGTTTTGATTAAGTGATGTATTGGAGGAATAAAATGAAAGGGGCACGCTTTAATGAAAGGGCCCAACTTTGTGATGTGGAAAATGGTGAAATAGAACCTTTAGACCTAATTAATTTGATTAATTAAGTGCTAAAGGGGAAATGCAATGCAAAATGCAACTGCGCCAAGGCGGGTGCTAAACTAGGTCTTAAATTGTACTGCTTTTGGCAAGTGCGTACAATTTATGACGTTACAGCCTTATGTCTTTTTCCTTCTAATGTTGTCGGGTCCAGTAAGTGTCGTACAACTTCTCGATGAATCTATGAATTTTTCCATTTTGTTAACCGAAGTTGTGGGTGTGTTAAGCTATGTGAAATAATGAAAGGAAAAAGTATGTTCAAATGTGTGCATTTGGTCTGGTTTAACGAGACTCCATCTCGCTCAAGATCTAACGGCTGGTGTTGATTTGCAGCTGAAACTAGCAAGTGAAATACCTTTCGCGAAATGGAAAAAGGCTTGGTGGGACCCAGCGGTGAAGACTTTTCCATGGCTAAAAGGTGATCAAGTTCAAGAGAAATCAATGGTTCGCGTTGTTTCGTGGCTAATAGATGCTCATGTCTTATTCCCTGTGAAGTAACGAAAGGTTTTTTGGCCCGGGCAAAAGAGGTTCATAAGAGGCATAACAGATGCGCAGGTTCCCAAAGATCTAACGGTTAGCACAATTTTGCATGAGAGAGATGCTCGAAAGATAGCTTTCACGAAGCAACAAAATGACATGGTGTTCCAAGCAAGTGGTCCAGCTGGTTGAGATGGCAAGTAAAATAATGACACGTGGCCAAAAATCAAAGTGGTCGGTGAATCGGATTTAAGGATTAAAAGGTGGGTCCAAGAAGATGAGTCATGTTGCAGGATAAGAAATGACCTGGTAGATACAAGTGGCAAGGATGAGGTAGATCTTGATGTTTTCTCTCAGCGAGTAGAAAGTTGACATTTCAATTCGGGAATGACTAGACACTAGGTGGATAATAATGAGTCAAATAACCCATGTCTACCAGATTCGAGTAGGTTGTTAAGCATCAAACAAATTTAATGTAACCTAATAGTTCATGTGTGTTCGCAAGGGTAAGATGCTTGTGTTTTAAAGCCCGCAAAATGGCAAAAGGAAAAGGTGGGCCCGAAGAACAGATAAAGCATAGAGGTAAAAAAGGATCGACTCTATTTTGATCCAAGGGTTCTCGTTGTTTCATGGCTACAAAGCAACTGAGGAATAAGGCCTGCAAAATGGCGAAAGAGAAAGAGAGTTTCTTCCTAGCATGATGTGGAATGATAGCTATTATTTCTTGTGAGGATTGATGGTGATGTGTCAATTGACACATAGTTTCAAAAGGTGATTCAGGGCCCGCCAAGGTGTAACCAGCGGTTATGTAGAGAATAGGACACGTGGTTGATTTCTGAACTAAACTCGAAGAGTTTCCCAAGGCTAATGGCCGAATGCCATGTGCCATTTGTTAACCGGTGAATAAGTGGGGTAAGCAATAAAGGTCTCACTTAAAAGATGGTCATCTCAAGATTGATCCAATGCTTCTCATTGTTTCATGGCCCGGAGATGCAAGCGGATTAACCCCTATGAAATAGCAAAAAACCATTAGCTATCAAGATAAGGCATAGTTAGTGAAAAGGTTGACGGTCCTAGTAAGGGTTAAAGGCCAAGCAGTTAGAGTTCCATCTAACGCTTGGCGTAGCTTTGTGAAAGGAAAGTGCTCATGGGATAAAGCTTGTGAAATGGTGAAAAAGAGGTAGTGCCCAATGCAAAGGCTGAGATGTTAAGATAGTGTAAAGACCGATCATGTCTCATCTAATCAGATGGCTGGCATGATCTCATTTGGCGAAATTGCTAGAAGGTTATGCTTTGCGAAATGGGGAAAGAGTGAAAAGGAAAATACACAGGCATTCTATGACCCATTGGAGTGAAATTTTTGAATTCTTCTATGAATTCAATTCTGAAGGGACGGTCGAAGCATGCGGTATCAATGTCGCAGTTAAGGGCTTGACTACTGTATATGATCTCGTATCAATTGAATGAAGGCATCATTTTGAAGATTAGTTGCAGAGAAGTGCTTACAAAGAAAATTTCTTCAGTTGCAAAGCGGATTTCTTCAAGAAAAAAATAGGTTCTCTTATACTCTTGTTTGGCAATTACTTAACAGTGTGTTTTAATTGAGGTCTTGATTTGTCACAAAAAAATTGGGGTTAGTAATTAAATTGTTTGCATAGTCTTTAAGATGGCACCTAAAAGAGAATTCTCAAGAAAGGTTAATTATCAGGAGAGGGCTATCTCTAATGACTTCCTTGAACAATTGACATTGTCAACTAATGTGGTCGCAAAGGTAAAAGAACTCGTGCCAAGAGCTACTCACCTAAAAATAGGAGAGGGATTATATGATAAGGGTAACTAGCTAAGAGACCTTCAAATTGGGTTGTCTGGGTTGGGATTATTTAAGGTTGGATTTGGCATGAGAAACTCCTTAGCCCCATAGAACAGTATCTGGGAGTTGGATGTAGGTAAATTAGTGGTCCCTGGAGTATTCATGGATGTGGATCTCCTAACTTAGATTGTACACAAATATGACCCAATTACAAGAAGTGTCAAGGATATAAGTGGGAAAACCCTCATTGAAATAAATAATGAGGAATTCAAAAATGCTTTTCGGCTTAGTGAATTTACCAATTTTCTAGACCCTATTAATTTTAAATCACTAGCTCAGGTTTACAATGTGCAGATGAACCACCTTAGAAATGGACCTCTTAAAGAATTCTTTGTGAAGATAGGTGGGTTAACAGTTGTAGGACCTAACACTAAGGAGTCTTTTTCTTTAAATCTATTTACACTTAGGGCCAAAGGATTATATTGGTCACTCTACCAAATTCTAGGAGAAGATGCTAAAGCAAATATGCCAACTCATTGCATGCTAATGGTTGCTCAAATTTTGAACCCATATTTGGCAGTGACCTTTGATTATGCTTCCTTTATCACTGATGCTATCCATGAAGGATTGATAGGAATAAAGAATGAGAAAGTGGATAGGCCTTTTGGGTGGTTCTCCCTCCTCATGCATTTGTTTTTATTTGAGGGTGGTGACTATTTTGCAAGTGGGATGGATATTGTGAAAGAGAAAAATGGAGAGAAGATGCCAGTGCAATTATCAAGTACAGTGTTGTCATGGGATAGAGAAGATGCAAGCTTATTAAAGTTTGATTAGTGTTTTGCATCTAAGATTAGGACTCTTATTTGTTCAGAGAATCCAAGAGTCCCTAAGGTTCTTTTGGAATTCATTAGGCCAAAAGAGTTTGCTGAGAATGTTAAAATTGTCCATAATTGGGGTGATATCTACTTATACCCTATTTCCACAGTTTTTAGAGTATATGGTTTCAAAGGCACTCCATTTTTGTTACCCTATCAGGTCCCTCTTAAAGTGGGAATTGCAGAGATCCTTAGGCAGATTGGTGGTGTGCAGGAGGTAGAGTTAACAGGAAGAGGTAAAGGGACCATTTTCCCTATAGCTACCATAGCACACCAATTTGTGATAATTAAAGGAGGCTAGAAGTGTTTTGAAGATTTCCTTCAACCATATCATTTGTCAACTATAGTATCCCGATGTGTTGACCCTAAAGATTTCTTCAAAAACATGTTCAGAAAGAGGGCAATATGCAGAGGTAGACCCCACCAATTCTAGTGTCCTGAAGACCTCATTAGGAATGAGTTTGATTTAGATGAGCAAGAGCTAAGGAAGGAAAAGTGGGTGGCCTACAAAAAGGCTTTACACTTTATACACCAATTTGACACTAGCTATGACCCTTTGTCTAGCTTTCACCCTTTTGAGGAGAAGATAAAGTTCTTAATTTTGTGCTTTGAGGATGTGATGCAAACATTGAAAGAAAAGAGGGAGGTTGTAATTAAGAACAACCCTAAGAAAGCAAGACTGGTTCTAAATAGGTTTGCATCTGCCAAAGTAATCCCTCCTAGTGATTACATGTTGCATGAGGAGTCCAACTACAATGTGTTGATGCCTACAACAGGGGAACCCTCTAGCTATAAAGGAAAGAGGAAGATATAGGATGTCATTGACATTCAAGATAGGCCAAAGAAACAAAGAGTGGGAAAAGAAGTGCAATCTGATGAACCTTTGTACTCTCCATCTCAATCCCCTATTCATATAGGAGATGAATAGGCAGCAGCTGAGCAACTGTTACAGTTAGGCAGCCTTGGAGAGATAGCATACACATATGATGAAGTGGAAGAGGGAATGCTAGAAGAGCCCCTTCCTACTGAAATGAACATCACTACTAATGAGTTCAAAGGCCAGGAGTGGGATCCTGAGATCAAGCGAGCTAGTGAAGATTTCTTGGCTGATAATAATTTTGTTACATCAGGAGCTTTCATGCAATTTGTGTGGAAGCAGAATATTGATAAATTTAATGCTAGGTGTGAAAAGAGAAAAGGTGAGCAGTGTTGGCATATGCACACTCCAATGAGACATTGTATGTGATTGAAGGTTTTGTCATTGATGGGAACCTTGCAATCTTATGGCGCCAACAAAGGAATTATACTAGCATCAATAGATCACACTCTACATTGGCACTCAGGACACCGGCACTGGCATAGAAGAAAGGAAGTATACTGGCACAGAGGCCGACAAGATTTTGTTATATTATATTTTGTTTATTATTGTAAAAATGTGTAAGCCGACTTGGAAAATTGTAAAATGAATCTTATATATAAAAGAGATCATTGTAGACATTTTGGATGATGAGTAGAAGCAACAAGGAAAATATTAGGTAGACCTATTATGCGAAATATAGGTTAAGGGTTTATGTAAGAAGCAGAGTAGCAACCAGTACTGAATCAGGCATTATAGATGCTATTATAGATCAGTACAAGATATTGGATTTGTATAATCCTTATTGTAAGTCAGTGAGACTTCCCATTGAGCAGTGAGCTCTAGGTAGTTGGCCTTCTTGCATGTGCAGGCCTCTATTGTAAGTAATATTCTCTTATTGGCTAGTGAGTGAATATTGAGGGTCACAAATCCCACTGAGGTTTTTCCCACACTTGGTTTCCTCATTAAAATCTTGTGTTATGGTGTGCTTTTCATGTGGATGTTCTTGATTCTATTTATTGCATTATTTCTTGCATACCGGTACACTGTTATATTATCTTCTGCATGTTTTAAGTTAAGAAATTCTAATTATCGGTCAGATACTAATTCACCCCCCCCTCTCAGTATCTGTGGGATCCCTAACAATTGGTATCAGAGCCTAGTCCTCTATTTTCAAAAGCCTAATAGCTTGAGGAAGATCTTGACACCGGTAAAGATGGAAAATCTGATGAAGCAACTGGAAGGAGCTCTTACAGACTATGATGCGGAAAAGTTGAAAAATATCAAATTAGAAGATGATTTAAGGGCAGCTCAAGATATCATTCAGGCACTTCAAGAAAATTTTACTGTTGCAAAAAATAAGAGAAGATAACTTTGTGAAAAATTGCAAAATGAGAATGATGAAAAGGAATCACTTAATGATATGATAAGCAAGTTGAAACAAGAGATCATGACAACAAAAAATGAAATGCAGGATATGACTATGAGATTTTGCAAAGAGATTGAGGATAGGAAGAAGAATGAAGAAGAATTGACCAGAAGACTAAGTGATGCAGCAAATGAGAACACAAGACTTAGCTATGAAAATGACATGTTGAAGATAGATCTGATGCATACTCAGAATGACTCAAATGAACTGATGAGACAAAAAGAATTCTTAGAAAGAGAACTAGAAACTGCAAATCAACACAAAGAAAAATTCAAGAAAAGCTCAGAGGAACTTGGGACCTTGCTGAAAAATAAAAAACCTAAAGATGACACTTCTAGAATTGGCTTTGAAGTTGGTGAAAGCTCTGGGATTGCAAATACTCAGGATCGCAACAAACTAGTAAGATAGTCTAATGCTTATAAATTCAATGGTAAATGCTTTAACTATAATAAGTATGGTCATAGAGAAAATGAATGTAGATCTAGAAATTATCAGAATATCAGCACACCCACCAATCAATGTTCTAAATGCAACAAAGTTGGTCACAACTTTGAAAACTACAGAATGAATGTGAGATGTTATGTTTGTGAAAGATTTGGATATTTATCCAATCAATGCAGAACACAAACCGGCAAAGGTTATGGGAAAGCTATTCAAAAAAAAAATGTAACTTGTTATGCATGTAACAAGATTGGGCATATTGCTAAATTCTGTAGAAGTAAAGGAACATCAGTAGACAACAAAAGTTCTAGCTTGAAAGGTAAAGAAAAAGTTGAAGAGGTTAAGCAAGAATTCTCAAAACAATGGATTCGAAAAGCTGATCTAAATATTGAGAATAATCCTCCACCAGTAGAACAAACCAATACTTCACCAGTAGGACAGAGTGATGCTTCACTGGAAGGATAGAATAGTGCTCCACTGGCAGGAAGTTCTTCTTCTAATTGAAGAAAATTTCCTTGAGGGTTTGGCAATCTATTGATACATGTGCTATTATTCCCTCGGTTAGAGATAAGAAGTTGGAAATTACTTATTACCGACAAACAATGTTAAGTGAATACTTAACCGACATGCAATTAATGTGGTAGGTGGCAAAAAGACACTATAAAATTAAGGTTTTGGCTCCATTTCAATTCACCAAGATTTCAAATTTTCGAAGAGCATGAAGATTTCGAGCTAAGGCATTTTGAGCAACAAGTAAGAACACTCCAAGCAATCATCCATCCAAGGCAGTAAAAGGTATTTAATCATGGCATCCTCCTCTGCAATTGAATATATAGCAAATCCTACTATTGTTGAAGTGATAAAAAGACCTAGGCTCGTATTTCAGTTAGTTCCCGAGATAGAAAAGAAAGATGATACCTTAGGTGCTTTTTCTCAAATTCCTAAGGGAGTTGTTTATGCTGAAGACCCTAGAATGTACATCCACTGCAACATTGAAGAGTTAGGAGATGAAGAAATTAATACCATGTTTAAAACTGTGATATGTGATAATACCAGCAATGTAAAAGATGAACACAAGATCATTGAGACCCTAGGATTTACAGAGATCCTTAGCATTCCTGAATTTCCCAAGGATGTGATTAGGATAGTCTTGATCAGGGTACATGGAGAGTTTTTCTGGTTAGATGCAAGCCAAAAAATCACTAAGGAAGCTTTGAAAGTTGTCATAGGGTTACTGACCACCGGTAAAAGACCAGATAAAACCAAGAAAGTTTCCAATGACCTAGTTATAAACCTAACTGGTGCAACATTCAACAAGAGGTCTCTAAGAGTTAATGATGTAACAGATATCAATGTGAGATTCATCAGTATAATATTAGGGTATAAAGATACTCATGCTAATAGACTCAATTTAGTTTCAAGCTTATGCATTAAAAGTGCTTATGATATGGTCACAAATAATGCAAAAATTGACATGTGTGAGTGGTTAAAGGATGAATTAATTGACAATCTTGGAAAGATCAAGAAGGACAAGAAAGGAACTTTTAGACTTGGAAATCTGTTAGTATGTCTAATGCTACACATAACAAAATAGGTTCCTGGTATAGGTTACAAAGAACTTGGATATGACATACTGGTAGGCAAACAATTAACAGAACTATTCAATAACATGCGTGAGAACAAGGAAAACAATATTCATGACTTTTTTCAAGCATTAAAGACCAAAATGAAGAAAAGAGTAAGATTATCACAAAATATTGTAGACAAATACAAAGATGAAATATGCTTTTTCATCAAGAAAGATGAAATCTGGATGGAAGTTGTCATCCCAAGGACAGTTTGGGTAACTGAGATGGGCTATGAAACAGATGATCACATAGTTGAAACATATGCTAAAGCACTTCTAGAAGCCCCTAGAGAACCTAAGGAAGAAGTATTTGGTAGCGCATAAAATATTGAAAGACAAATTCAATCAAAGAAAAGGGTGAAAAAGGTTGAGGCAGTTGTAAGGAAAGGCTCTAGACAAGCAAAAGCCATCAAAGAAGATGTATTGAAGAAAACCGATATAACAGAGGATGAGTTAGCAGCTCCGCAACCTGAAACTCACCTATCACTAGTAGGTACTTCTTCAAGAAGTGACATGCCTGCAACTTTCAAAAGAGTTGTAAGAAAAAGAGATCCCTCACCGGCAACCACACCCTCACCTAGGAGGACAAGGCAAAAGCAACAAGTAGTGAGATCTCCGGTAAGAAAGGCCACACCAAAGAAGAAATTGACACCCAAGTAAAATAAAAGGACAAACAAAGACTTGGCCCCTCTTGATATACTGCTGAACAAAATCACAGAGGAAGGTAAACTAAAGAATATAGAGAAAATATATGACACTCTAACAGCTGATGAAAAAGAGCAAGTTGAAAACAGTGTTATATTGCACATGGATATGTACAAGAAATTTCTGATGGAAGTAGTCAATGAAATACCAGATGAATTATTCAAAAGACTAGAGGCAAGAAGACAAGTAGTGATAGAATTGGATAAGAAAATAAAGATTGAAAAGCTACTTGTTGTATATCTGGTAAACTCTCCACAAGAAATTGATGACCTAATTGCTCAAGCCAACTGGACAATATTTTCTACTGCACACTGACATGTTGCTTTAATGGTAGGAAGAGTTAATGAGGTAATAGAGTGTAATGCCCATACCCTAGTCGGACTTTTAAAACCCGTTTAACCTTGATTGACTTCCTATGTGGCATTCTCGAATGGTAGATTAACCGATATGCAATGTGTAGTTTAGATAATATAAATAAACTAAGCATACTTATTATTGTGTTTTTGCATCGATTCTCGTGTAAATGCAATTGTTCCTAACCCTTGTGATAAATCTTGAGCTAACATCTTCATTGAATATGTATTTGTATATGCATGCTTGTATGAATTCATGGGTGCAGGAGATTGCAGGTACAACACCGCTTAGGGCAAGGTTCATCTCCTTTGGAATTTGCAAGGTTGAGTATGCTCGTTCATCTTTTGAATTCGGATTTAGTGGTCATATAACTCTCGTCTTGCCTTAGCCATGGTTAGGTGAGCATCGTGTGTGGATTCGTGGGCTTGCTCTTCAATGGGATGCGTGTCGAGTGATTTGGAGGACTTCCTCGATTTGCGTGCCATGCGCGAGGTAAGTGAGGTTTGTGATCCTAAGTATTAAATTTAAATTTATGAGTAGACGAGCGCATTAGAAATTTAGAAATTTAAATGGGTAGCTTCTTCTATATGATTAATCACTAATTTAAGAGATTGCTTTAAATTGTTATTGTAGCAAGCTTAAGGTATTTAACTGAGGTTAGTGTGCTCATTTACGCATTTGTAACTTTTATGCATTTGTAGTTGAGAAATTTGAATAAACAAGACTCTTGCATTAGATTAGTCACTTATTTAAAAATGTCGCTTTATTAAGTTATAGCGAGTTAATTTAATAGTTAATTTTAATAACTACGATTTTAATAAATTATGCATTTTAGAAAGGAAAATTTTTAAAGTCGTTTGGGAGATAGTAATAAATTACTCATTTTCGCATTTTGGAAGAAAAGGGATAAATTATTATTATTTAAACGAAAATTATTTCCTTTTTACTTGTATAGTTGACATGGTATAAAAAGATTGATTTTTAGAAAATTAAAATTTAATTAAAACGCCTTACCCGGTAAGTAGTCCCAAAATATAAATGTAGGCCTAAATCGATATTAAGAAATTAAAAATTTAAAACTCAATAAGAAAAAGAAGCATTTTAATTTTAATAAGGGAAAACAAATAAGATTAATAAGTAATGGAAAGAAATGACTTCCATTTGGGACTTTCAATCATTTTATTTTTAAAAATAAATACCTAATTTCGAAATTGAAATTAGGGCAAAAATTAGGGCTTTCTTTGGAATCTTGTTTGGTAAACATTTTGGGGGGGTCTTCTTGGCCTTGGGTTTTTTTTGGGAAAAACATGGTTCTTGCAAGGGAGTTTGGGGATTTTGGAGAGAAATGAGGAATGAGAGCAGCTGATTTGGGAGCTCATCTTCATCAAAATCCCTTCCTGGAAAGCGTTTGGAGGTAAGAAATTTTGATCTCCCCTTTTGTTTTTTTTGTTATGCCCTCCATGAAATGCTGGAAAAACAGAGAGGATTGCTACCCATGAATGTATATTAAGATTTAGTTTCTAGTTGGTTGTTGCTATGAAAATTCTGGAAAATGTATTGATTTTGAGTTTCTTTCAGAATAGGAGGTTTGTTTTGTTTTTGGAATGTGAATTTCTTCAAAAATATAAGCAAAGAGAGAGGTTGCTGGAAAACGTTTTTTTTTAAAACCCCTGTCTGTGAGGCTGTGTGTTAAGCTTCTGGGAGTTGTTATATATTTATGCCTGTTTTTCTGTTTTTATTTTACCATAACAAAATATATTTTAGAAAACAAAAAAAAACAAAAAAAGAAATTTTAAAAAAACCAGGTTTTTGTGCCCCCACGGCATTGCTACCAGTTGGTAGCGATCTGCTACCAAATGGTAGTAGCGCTACCTTTGGTAGCGCCCTGCTACCATTTGGTAGCAGCGCTACCAAAAGGTAGCTAGGCTGCCAACGGTGGGGGAGGGCCCACGTGGATGTCCACGTGGGTACCCTCTCCCCTCTCTTTTTTTTGAAATTTAAAAATAGTTTATTGTATTTGTTTTGTTTAATTATTATTATTTTATTATTTTATATAATTTGTTTTAAAAAAAAAAAAAAGGTTCAGTTTAATGGATTTTTAATTATTATTTGTTTATTATTTTATATAATATGTTTAGAAGAAAAAAAAAAAGGGAGATATATGCATGTCTCATAAAAAGAAGAATTCAGATTTATTTAGTGAACAAAAAAAAAATAGTATAAGGGATTTACTTTTAATTCTTTGATATTATTCAATTTTAAATTCAGTTCTTATACTATTAATCTTGGATTATAAATTAATATATTTGGACTTTAGGGAATCAACATTAGTAAACCCATACTTGAATACAAGTTTCCTTTTAAATTTCATATTGTTTTCAGCATACTCAAGTTAACTCTTATTTTGTTTACATGGTCTAAATAGTCATGGTGGACTAATACGAATTTTTGAATAAAAGTTAAATTATCAAATCCGTAAACTTGTTCGACATTAATGGTTAGACAGATATGGTAAACGAACACCTCTTCCGGATTATGCTCATGTAGGTTTAAATTTTCTATAATAGAATTTGGTTATGGAATGGCAAGACTTGTCATGATAGTGGATGGTTATAAGTCGGTTAAACCCCCCTAGTTAGGGTACCGTCAAACAATAGAATTTTGGTTTGTTTGTCTTCTTTGTTATGTTTTAATTTGACCCGTTTTTAAAAGGGATCACTATGTAATAAACTAACGAGGTAGAGGTGGAATGGTGTATGTGTTCACCTAAAAGGCAAGATTGTAAAGACATGTAATTATGTAACCTTAACTATAATAAATACCAAAAGGGTCTTGCAGTTGAGCAGACCTGGAGATGTAGCCCATCCGGGGTGAACTCCGAGATCATATTCTGTGTCATGCGATGTTTATAACGTACTTTGTTTTATGTTTTGAATTATATTGAATGGTTGTATTCTTGCAAAGTGTATGGTGTAAATTAAATGAATTCAAATTTAAATGTATAACGTTTCTCATATGGATAAACGTAGTTATTTAAATTCATAAAACGTTGAGAATTATGCATATGGCATGGTAGTTAAATTTTGAAATTAAAGTGTGAAAAAAAAAAAGGGGGTAAATTGGTAATGTTAATTTAGATTGTAATAGTGGCAAAAATCTCATTAGAATTACTTTATTGGATTAACTTGATATTAAGTATATAAATGAAATGAATGTAAAAAGGAAACAAAGATAAAATTATGTCACAATTCTTAAATTGAAATCTAAAAGATGAACATAATAGAAATATCTATCCTTTACCTTAGTAAACAAATCTCGCCATGTCAATTATGTTTCATTACATTGGATAAAATTTGTTAAGTTATTTCACGTTTTAATCATAACCAATAATCCTCACCGGATCAATTTGTTAATCGTGTGGACTCAATCAAATATTCATGTTGTATATTGAACGAATATACTTAGTAATTTATGTTGTAATTTTGAATCAGTAACCCTCACCAGATTACTTCTATAACCGGGTGAACCCAACAAGAAAACCCATATGCTAATCTTTATAAAAAGGAATCCGTCATGTTTGCTAAGATTGAACTAGAATGGGAAACATCATGATAGTTATGTTTCATTATATTGGATATAGTTGTTTGGTCAATTACGTTTAACCTTAACAAATCAACCTTACCAAAAGTTAACTTGATAATTGGTGAAACTCAACTAGTCCATCCTAATTATAACCCCAACAAATGAATTTCTTTATGATTGTTAAAGATGAACTGAAAAAGAAGGGATTCAATTAGATGTTGATACATTAAACCTAATAAAAGAATCTCTCTCACCTTATATTCATTTAACAATAAAAAAAAGTGATTTGCAACAAGATAATTGTAATTCAATCCTAATGAAAGAGCATCCCTGGGAATTTATACTCTAATCTTGGAATGTAAGATATTATCTAGCTAACTACATCTTAAAGGTAAAGGATGAACTCTTGTGGCTCGATACATTTTCAACGTAATGATTCTAGCCAATCTAGTAGTATTATTTTAAAACTTCAAATGACTCCTATGGCTACTCACATTTTATCTTTCATTTAAGAGCTGCAACTCATTAGTTGGCTACGCATGAAATCGAATAAAGGGGTTTCACTCTATTAATTGTGGTCAATCCTTAAGAAACGAAAATTCTCCTTATTAACCATACTGTTTAATATTTTAAAAGGATATCAAATGTGGGTGAACACTTTAAATCAAATGAAGGAATCCTCACTTTACTAATCATAGTTTAGCCTTAAATGAATGAATCTCATTAAGCACATTTATAGAATTAAAGGGGGATGTCAAGTGTGGATGGTTATTTTAAAACTCTAACGAATGAACTTTGTTATATTTCAAACGCTTGAACCCTTTTGGAGACCTCCTAATGTAATTATGAATTAAAGTGCAATGGATAAATAACTTCTCAATGGCCCCTAACCGCCTAAAGTAAATGATCTCTTCCTAAAATTATAAGACGTCAAACCATCGAACACATTTGTAATTAAGATCTATGCATTATCCCGTAATAAAGATATCCAGTTGAAAGGATCTAATGACGCAAGTTGAGTTAGGTGTAAAGTTGTGTAATCGCGTTGGGAAACTCCTTAGGATCGTTTTAGCCTTCCGCTGTGTTATCTAGATAGAGATAACTTGAGATCACTTCAATCTATCTTAATATTGCAACCCTTTCATTAACGCTCTTGATTATTATTAAAAAAAAAAAATTTGCACTCTAATTGAGTGTTTTTAACTTAAACCCTTAGGGGTTTCCTGGCGGGGCATTACACTTGGTATCAGAGCCCATGTTGCAACACTGGGATCTCTGGTTTCACTTATGCTCTTAGTTGGTGTGTGTGGGTCTACCTTATGTTGTATGCTTGCCCACCTTGTTGCTAGGGTGTGATTTGACAAACCCTACTTGTGTGTAATGTGTGTGTTCACACCTTGTTTTCACCTTAATGATGTGAGTGTTTTAGAAGAAATTATGGGTGTTTTGTCTACTTGTTGAGGTCTTGGTCTATGACTTCTCTTCTTTGAAAAGGATTCGTATGTACCTTCGTTCTTGCTTTGTTTTACTCTTTGACTAATCCATCTAAGTTGGTTGTTAATATCTTGAACCTAAAAGTACGAAATGTGTTGTTTGTGGTTTTGGCTCTATTTTAATGATTGTCCACTTTAAGGACTAGTATGACAAATGTTAATGCTTATCATGTAGTACATTTAGTGATTATGACTCTTCCTCTTCTCTCTTTAGTAAATTAAAAGGATTTGGTATGTGTGATTATCTCTTATTTAAGTTTTTGTATTGCAAGAGAAAGGATGATGTTTCTTGAGCCTTGTGTGAGCCTCATAACGTTTTTGTGCTTTAGATTGTGAAAAGGATTGATTTAGGAGTTAATTTTTGAATAATGATAGAAAATTGTATGGATGCATTAAAGGGTGCTCCATGTGCTGGGTAGGAGTAATATAAATAAATTCCATCTTAAGTAAGGTGCTTTAATATGCGTATAGTTGATTTTGTGCAAATTGTTTGATGTGAAAGGAAAACCAAAAGAGGACATACTGTAGTAGCTTCAAGAGTAAATTGATGTGCTTCTCAAAAGATTGTTTTATGTGCTTATTCAATTAGTGTGATTAGGACCTATTAAATGACGCACCATTTAACTTGTTTTGGAATTAGATAATTGCCTTATTATGTTTCGAAAGGAGTAAATAAAAGACTTGTGGAATTGTATGCACTAAATGTGTAAAATCTAGTAGATAGCTTTTTATTTACCTCCTTATCATATTATAAAGTTTCAATGTTAAAATTTGAGGTATTATTGTATTGTAACATATTACGAATAGTGATTGTGCTTTAGCAGACTTGTATTACAAAAGAAAAATTGATTGTTTTGAATTCTTGTTCGGAAAACTAGAACATTATAGTGCAGCAATAATGATTAGAAATGTCATGTTAGGATGTTTTGGAACCTTCCTAAAAGATAGCAAAATGAAAACCGTGCAACTCAAATGATAAACTTATGTCCGAGCATATGGTGTGATCTTGAAATTCTTGTGTATTCATAGGAAATAGTTGATTTTCCAACTCTCTTCCTCCTCTTGTCTAAAATATAGGAATTGTTGTTTTGGAATACTATTTGGAATGCAGTGATTTAAAGAAATTCTTATAATGCATATGAAATTTTATGTTGCCTTGGGCTTCTAATTGAAAAGGGAAAGTTTTTCATCTTGAAAAGGGAAATTGCTTAGTTAATAATGTGAATGAAAATGCTTAGGGAAGAATGAGAAAGATATTAGAATGATGTTACCTCATTGTGTAAATTTGAATTGTTGAAAATTTCAGTACGTGGATCTAGAGTAAACTTTGTTTGATGATTCATGTGTAAAGCATAATTAAACTTCCCTTAAGAATACATTAGCATAATGTAAAGTACTCCCCGTAAATGTGACTAAACCAGTAATAGTGCTATTCTGTGTGTGTTGTGAGAAAACCCGTACTTGCTTGGTGTGCCCATGGGATGGTGAAGTAATCAACCATGGGGAATGTGTTTGTTTATGTGTATGGGAAACCATACCTATCTATGTGATGTTGCTTGTTTGTTTCCCTTACTGAGTGCCAACCCACGGGTTGTTGATAAGTCAGTATGTGAAGGGGTAGTAGTAGAAGTCACCATTCCTTGAATAGTATGAACAGCGTACGAGTAATGTCGACGCGAAGCGACTTTAGCTTCCCTATTTCGAGGAAAAGCATGGTTTTGTAATGAAACTATAACATAGGTGTACTCAATACTTCCCCTTGTGATGAACCGATTTATGAGGTTCATGTGTGCCAGCCTTATTCCTATCCTTTATCTTGAGCATATAGATGACAGTTTTGAGCATATTGTTGGATCCCATTGGAGCATTTGTTGCCTTGTCTTCATGAGAGGCGTGGTACTTTCTTACATATTGGAGCATTTGTTGCCTTGTCTTCATGAGAGGCGTGGTACTTTCTTACATATTGGAGCATTTGTTGCCTTGTCTTCATGAGAGGCGTGTTATTGTTCTACATAAGTTACCAACTGGCTAGTGTTGGTAGACTTATGGGTAGACCTTAGCCATGTATACCTCTGGCTTACGACGAGTATCCTGAGAGGAACATCGCTATGCGGAGTGTGACCAGCGCATGCCTTATCCGCGGGGTACACTGCCATGCGGGATACGTCCATTGCGTGCCTTGTCCGCTTGGAGTATTGCCATGCCGTGCTGAAACACGATGCGGGATGTAGTAGACATTTCCATGCGGCCTATCGCTATGTATTGGGTAGAGCCATGCCACGTGACGACGTGATGGGGGGTGATGTCGAGGTGCACACTGCCATGCCATGTGGATGTGTGACTTGGTCACACCACATGATGAGCTACTAGGGTAGCTAGGCGATTGTTCCTTCCTTCCTCGTTGGTGGCTAGCTACTAGTCACGTAGTGATGTAATGTGCGATTATGATTTTCTTGTAATTATTTATTTATTTCCTTGTGGGCCAGCAATTTATTTTACCTCGACCTTGACAGTTTAGCCACGATCTTGTGATCTTGATTTTACTTGATTTGATGTTGCAAATCCGGAAATTATTTTCTTGTTTTATTGTTGGAATTGACAATTATTATCTTTAATCTATTGTACTTTAGTGGCTAAACCGGTTTATCCTTGTTGTTTTCGTATGCTGGTCTTGTGTTGTAATGTGAATTCCTCTCCAAGAACGTAGGAGACGGGCTTGGATGAGTGTATACAAGGAAGTAGACGCAAGGAACCTTGAGGATGGAGGTATGTGAGGCTGTGAAAACAGCTAGGATCCACTACCTACCTATGAGTGGTGACTATCTCTTGGAGGCTAAACACCTTACACAACAAGGGATATTCACGAGGGACTTGTATGGAAGGTGGCACCGCTATGGTGTACCCTAGCACCATCAAGCCCTTGAGTGAGATGTTGGATAATTGTTGATCATGTATTTATTCTGAGAGCAGACATAGAGATGTGGATCATATATGTTACCTTTGACCGAGCATTAGACATGCTCACATGTGGCCTATTGTGTTGTGCAAACCAGTATTGTGGATGGATATTATGTGTAATCATGGATTAAATGGTATTAACTTGTCACTATGTTATGGGGCATAGTCATTGGAAAGGATCTTGTATGTCTGAAAAATGTAAACAATTGAGTTCTTATGTTGTTCTTGTTTGTTGAGAAGTTAACTTGGCCCTGGAAATTGTTTTATGTGAAACTAGTTCTATGTGATAAAATCTTGTGAAAGAGAGGAATTGATGGAAGAAATTGACCTTGAGAGCCTGTTTTCTTGTCATGATTGATAAATGAGAAGGATAACTGTGTCTATGTGTATTTTAATTGCTTTAATTTTGGTGTAATAAGGAGGGAAAAGTCTCGTATCTTTGCTATAATTGTGTGAAAATTATAGAATATTTGAAGGTGTGAATGATGTTAGATGCATTTTTATTGGTGAATAATGTTTTAAATTGTTGACAAAATAGTTGTTTGTGTAAATTGATAATTGTTAATTGAGTTTAAGGACTAATAAGTGTTGCAGGACTTCCGTTTAACTTTGCGACTTCCAGGAGTAAGTCGGAACCTAGGGGGGGAGAATGTAATGCCCATACCCTAGTCGGACTTTTAAAACCCGTTTAACCTTGATTGACTTCCTATGTGGCATTCTCGAATGGTAGATTAACCAATATGCAATGTGTAGTTTAGATAATATAAATAAACTAAGCATACTTATTATTGTGTTTTTGCATCGATTCTCGTGTAAATGCAATTGTTCCTAACCCTTGTGATAAATCTTGATCTAACATCTTCATTGAATATGTATTTGTATATCCATGCTTGTATGAATTCATGGGTGCAGGAGATTGCAGGTACAACACCGCTTAGGGCAAGGTTCATCTCCTTTGGAATTTGCAAGGTTGAGTATGCTCGTTCATCTTTTGAATTCGGATTTAGTGGTCATATAACTCTCATCTTGCCTTAGCCATGGTTAGGTGAGCATCGTGTGTGTATTCGTGGGCTTGCTCTTCAATGGGATGCGTGTCGAGTGATTTGGAGGACTTCCTCGATTTGCGTGCCATGCACGAGGTAAGTGAGGTTTGTGATCCTAAGTATTAAATTTAAATTTATGAGTAGACGAGCGCATTAGAAATTTAGAAATTTAAATGGGTAGCTTCTTCTATATGATTAATCACTAATTTAAGAGATTGCTTTAAATTGTTATTGTAGCAAGCTTAAGGTATTTAACTGAGGTTAGTGTGCTCATTTACGCATTTGTAACTTTTATGCATTTGTAGTTGAGAAATTTGAATAAACAAGACTCTTGCATTAGATTAGTCATTTATTTAAAAATGTCGCTTTATTAAGTTATAGCGAGTTAATTTAATAGTTAATTTTAATAACTACGATTTTAATAAATTATGCATTTTAGAAAGGAAAATTTTTAAAGTCGTTTGGGAGATAGTAATAAATTACTCATTTTCGCATTTTGGAAGAAAAGGGATAAATTATTATTATTTAAACGAAAATTATTTCCTTTTTACTTGAATAGTTGACATGGTATAAAAAGATTGATTTTTAGAAAATTAAAATTTAATTAAAACGCCTTACCCGGTAAGTAGTCCCAAAATATAAATGTAGGCCTAAATCGATATTAAGAAATTAAAAATTTAAAACTCAATAAGAAAAAGAAGCATTTTAATTTTAATAAGGGAAAACAAATAAGATTAATAAGTAATGGAAAGAAATGACTTCCATTTGGGACTTTCAATCATTTTATTTTTAAAAATAAATACCTAATTTCGAAATTGAAATTAGGGCAAAAATTAGGGCTTTCTTTGGAATCTTGTTTGGTAAGCATTTTGGGGGGGTCTTCTTGGCCTTGGGTTTTTTTTGGGAAAAACATGGTTCTTGCAAGAGAGTTTGGGGATTTTGGAGAGAAATGAGGAATGAGAGCAGCTGATTTGGGAGCTCATCTTCATCAAAATCCCTTCCTGGAAAGCGTTTGGAGGTAAGAAATTTTGATCTCCCCTTTTGTTTTTTTTGTTATGCCCTCCATGAAATGCTGGAAAAACAGAGAGGATTGCTACCCATGAATGTATATTAAGATTTAGTTTCCAGTTGGTTGTTGCTATGAAAATTCTGGAAAATGTATTGATTTTGAGTTTCTTTCAGAATAGGAGGTTTGTTTTGTTTTTGGAATGTGAATTTCTTCAAAAATATAAGCAAAGAGAGAGGTTGTTGGAAAACGTTTTTTTTTAAAACCCCTGTCTTTGAGGCTGTGTGTTAAGCTTCTGGGAGTTGTTATATATTTATGCCTGTTTTTCTGTTTTTATTTTACCATAACAAAATATATTTTAGAAAACAAAAAAAAACAAAAAAAGAAATTTAAAAAAAACCAGGTTTTTGTGCCCCCACGGCATTGCTACCAATTGGTAGCGATCTGCTACCAAATGGTAGCAGCGCTACCTTTGGTAGCGCCCTGCTACCATTTGGTAGCAGCGCTACCAAAAGGTAGCTAGGCTGCCAACGGTGGGGGAGGGCCCACGTGGATGTCCACGTGGGTACCCTCTCCCCTCTCTTTTTTTTGAAATTTAAAAATAGTTTATTGTATTTGTTTTGTTTAATTATTATTATTTTATTATTTTATATAATTTGTTTTAAAAAAAAAAAAAGGGTTCAGTTTAATGGATTTTTAATTATTATTTGTTTATTATTTTATATAATATGTTTAGAAGAAAAAAAAAAAAGGGAGATATATGCATGTCTCATAAAAAGAAGAATTCAGATTTATTTAGTGAACAAAAAAAAAATAGTATAAGGGATTTACTTTTAATTCTTTGATATTATTCAATTTTAAATTCAGTTCTTATACTATTAATCTTGGATTATAAATTAATATATTTGGACTTTAGGGAATCAACATTAGTAAACCCATACTTGAATACAAGTTTCCTTTTAAATTTCATATTGTTTTCAGCATACTCAAGTTAACTCTTATTTTGTTTACATGGTCTAAATAGTCATGGTGGACTAATACGAATTTTTGAATAAAAGTTAAATTATCAAATCCGTAAACTTGTTCGACATTAATGGTTAGACAGATATGGTAAACGAACACCTCTTTCGTATTATGCTCATGTAGGTTTAAATTTTCTATAATAGAATTTGGTTATGGAATGGCAAGACTTGTCATGATAGTGGATGGTTATAAGTCGGTTAAACCCCCCTAGTTAGGGTACCGTCAAACAATAGAATTTTGGTTTGTTTGTCTTCTTTGTTATGTTTTAATTTGACCCGTTTTTAAAAGGGATCACTATGTAATAAACTAACGAGGTAGAGGTGGAATGGTGTATGTGTTGACCTAAAAGGCAAGATTGTAAAGACATGTAATTATGTAACCTTAACTATAATAAATACCAAAAGGGTCTTGCAGTTGAGCAAACCCGGAGATGTAGCCCATCCGGGGTGAACTCCGAGATCATATTCTGTGTCATGCGATGTTTATAGCGTACTTTGTTTTATGTTTTGAATTATATTGAATGGTTGTATTCTTGCAAAGTGTATGGTGTAAATTAAATGAATTCAAATTTAAATGTATAACGTTTCTCATATGGATAAACGTAGTTATTTAAATTCATAAAACGTTGAGAATTATGCATATGGCATGGTAGTTAAATATTGAAATTAAAGTGTGAAAAAAAAAAAAAGGGTAAATTGGTAATGTTAATTTAGATTGTAATAGTGGCAGAAATCTCATTAGAATTACTTTATTGGATTAACTTGATATTAAGTATATAAATGAAATGAATGTAAAAAGGAAACAAAGATAAAATTATGTCACAATTCTTAAATTGAAATCTAAAAGATGAACATAATAGAAATATCTATCCTTTACCTTAGTAAGCAAATCTCGCCATGTCAATTATGTTTCATTACATTGGATAAAATTTGTTAAGTTATTTCACGTTTTAATCATAACCAATAATCCTCACCGGATCAATTTGTTAATCGTGTGGACTCAATCAAATATTCATGTTGTATATTGAACGAATATACTTAGTAATTTATGTTGTAATTTTGAATCAGTAACCCTCACCAGATTACTTCTATAACCGGGTGAACCCAACTAGAAAACCCATATGCTAATCTTTATAAAAAGGAATCCCTCATGTTTGCTAAGATTGAACTAGAATGGGAAACGTCATGATAATTATGTTTCATTATATTGGATATAGTTGTTTGGTCAATTACATTTAACCTTAACAAATCAACCTTACCGAAAGTTAACTTGATAATTGGTGAAACTCAACTAGTCCATCCTAATTATAACCCCAACAAATGAATTTCTTTATGATTGTTAAAGATGAACTGAAAAAGAAGGGATTCAATTAGATGTTGATACATTAAACCTAATAAAAGAATCTCTCTCACCTTATATTCATTTAACAATAAAAAAAAGTGATTTGCAACAAGATAATTGTAATTCAATCCTAATGAAAGAGCATCCCTGGGAATTTATACTCTAATCTTGGAATGTAAGATATTATCTAGCTAACTACATCTTAAAGGTAAAGGATGAACTCTTGTGGCTCGATACATTTTCAATGTAATGATTCTAGCCAATCTAGTAGTATTATTTTAAAACTTCAAATGACTCCTATGGCTACTCACATTTTATCTTTCATTTAAGAGCTGCAACTCATTAGTTGGCTACGCATGAAATCGAATAAAGGGGTTTCACTCTATTAATTGTGGTCAATCCTTAAGAAACGAAAATTCTCCTTATTAACCATACTGTTTAATATTTTAAAAGGATATCAAATGTGGGTGAACACTTGAAATCAAATGAAGAAATCCTCACTTTACTAATCATAGTTTAGCCTTAAATGAATGAATCTCATTAAGCACATTTATAGCATTAAAGGGGGATGTCAAGTGTGGATGGTTATTTTAAAACTCTAACGAATGAACTTTGTTATATTTCAAACGCTTGAACCCTTTTGGAGACCTCCTAATGTAATTATGAATTAAAGTGCAATGGATAAATAACTTCTCAATGGCCCCTAACCGCCTAAAGTAAATGATCTCTTCCTAAAATTATAAGACGTCAAACCATCGAACACATTTGTAATTAAGATCTATGCATTATCCCATAATAAAGATATCCAGTTTAAATATCCAGTTTAAAGGATCTAATGACGCAAGTTGAGTTAGGTGTAAAGTTGTGTAATCGCGTTGGGAAACTCCTTAGGATCGTTTTAGCCTTCCGCTGTGTTATCTAGATAGAGATAACTTGAGATCACTTCAATCTATCTTAATATTGCAACCCTTTCATTAACGCTCTTAATTATTATTAAAAAAAAAAAATTGCACTCTAATTGAGTGTTTTTAACTTAAACCCTTAGGGGTTTCCTGGCGGGGCATTACATAGAGGAAACAAAAAATGGATGGGATATATTCCTAGTTGAAAAAGAAAAACAAGAAGAATACAGGAACCCCAAACCTATAAAATTTTATTAGAAAGATAGAGACAAGGTTAAAGGAAAAGTTGGTGGACCACCAAGTATCAAAGTTAGAGACAACTTACCCCCACCTTCTTTAATTACTCCACCGATAAAATCAACAACTACTGAAGATCAACCGACAACCGAGAGTATGGATGTAAAGGATAATAATCCTAATCCTGAAGTCCTATATACTGTGAATGTTGATACTCAGAAGATCAACATAGTAGTAGACAAAGATACAACATAAAAGTCAGATATGGCTAGTGAGCCTTCGGTAGTAGGGGAGACTGATAAACCAGTAGAAGATAAAGAGAAAAAGGTAGAGACTGAGACACAGACTGAGGAAATGAAACATACAGAGAAACAAATAGAGCTAAAGGCTCCAGAACAACAACAACCGGAACCGATACATAAGGAAACAGTACCACCAACAACTAGTGAAAAACCATTGCTTAAAGAAATGCAGACACAAACAGACCTACTAGAGGTCAATACAAGCTTGGTTACTTCCACCAGTACTCAGATTGTTGATTCATCATCAAGCTTCAAATCAACCAATGTGACTGAGGTACTACTTGATTTATCAAGAAAATAACCGACTGCAGCTCACTGGCTTACAGAGCAATTGATGATACCATACCGATTTTGAAGGTAATTTCTCCCAACTGTAATATAGACAACAAAGATTCTTTAGGACAATTGGATACACGGTGTAAATATATCTCAAAAAACATTGAGAAAATAAAAGAAGAGTAAGTGAAGGATAAAGTAGAAGTTGAAAAACAAAAATTCTTTGATGAGCAAATAAAGAAGTGTAATAGAGATTTTGACACACTTCTACCGGAATTATGTAATTTGTTGAAAGAGTACAAAAATCTATACAAAGATACCTGTAAAACAAACTTTTTGACTGTAGATATTGATAAGAAAATGAGCAAGGTACAGGATGAGATCAATAAACTTGCAGATAATTTTGTCAACTCACCTAATACACTATCAATTTTTGAGGAAGAACTACTTAAATTGGAAAGAGAGAAAGAAAGAATAATAAATAAGGCAAAACATTTGAGATCAAAACTAAGTCCAAGATTGGACTATCTAGCATCTTTGCGGAAGGAAATTTCTGAGGCACTAATACAGGGAAGCAAAACACCGGCAAAACATTTGCAGCATCTCACCGGTACAATAAAGAGAACAGAGACAACAATAAAGGATAGCAAGAAGTTTATGGATAGTATAAAATTTATTTTGGGAGATCTTTTTCAAATTATAACTACCCAGCTATAAGGTTGAAACCACAAACTCTACTGACATCTTGACAACCTTTGTCATTGATGCCAAAGGGGGAGTAGTGGGATGAGAAAATTCAAATCATAGGACAAGAATCATATGCTCAGGGGGATCTCTCACATTTTTGGTAACATTTTTGGACTACACATTTTTGGATACTTTTTGAAATTTCTCATGAGTGTTGCCATCAATGCAAAAGGGGGAGATTGTTGGCATATGCACACTCCAATGAGACATTGCATGTGATTGAAGGTTTTATCATTGATGACAACCTTGCAATCTTATGGCACCGGCAAAGGCATTATATTGGCATCAACAGATCACACTCTACATCGGCACTCAAGACACCGACACCGACACAGAAGAAAGGAAGTATACTCGCACAGAGGCCGATAGGATTTTGTTATATTATATTTTGTTTATTATTGTAAAAATGTGTAAGACAACTTGGCAAATTGTAAAATGACTCTTATATATAAAAGAGATCATTGTAGACATTTTGGATGATGAGTAGAAGCAACAAGGAAAATATTAGGTAGACCTATTATGCGAAATATAGGTTAAGGGTTTATGTAAGAAGCAGAGCAGCAACCGGTACCAAATCAGGCATTATAGATGCTATTATAAAGCAGTACAAGATACTGGATTTGTATAATCCTTATTGTAAGTCAGTGAGACTTCCCATTGAGCAGTGAGCTCTAGGTAGTTGGCCTTCCTGCATGTGCAGGCCCCTATTGTAAGTAATATTCTCTTATTGGCCAGTGAGTGAATATTGTGGGTCACAAATCCCACCAAGGTTTTTCCCACACCGGGCTTCCTCGTTAAAATCTTGTGTTATGGTGTGCTTTTCATGTGGATGTTCTTGATTCTATTTATTGCATTATTTATTGCATACTGGTACACTGTTATATTATGTTCTGCATGTTTTAACTTAAGAAATTCTAATTATCGGTTAGATACTGATTCACCCCTCCCTCTCAGTATCTGTGGGATACCTAACAAGCAGCCCCACAAAGATCCATCTGTGGTAGAGGAAGAGATAAAGCAAGAAATGGTTGATGAGTTTAAGACCATCAATCCTGAACAGGGAAGGGACATGGTAGCACAGGATAGGGTACTCATTCTCCCCAAATGGGACATAGTAGATGCCTTGGTTTTAGAGGCAGTAAGAAAAGAGACAAAACCTATGGAGGGAGTCACTTTTAGGAAAGATAATGTTGCACTGGTCATGTGGTCTCTTAAAAGAGATGAAAGCAAGAGGAATAAGGACACCCTAGGGTCAAGCTACCTTGGAGGAATGATAGTGAAAAGAGTGTAGAGCACTAGGGTAGTAGAAGTTGCTAGCACTGTGCTAGAAACTTAAAAGTTTAGTGTTGCAATAGCAGAAAGGGAGGCTAAGGAAAAGACAGATCTCCAAGTTAAGTTGGAGACAGTTTTAAAAGCTTACAACAGTGCCAAGGAAGAGGTAAGAGGTAAAGATAGCATCATCGCCAAGCTACAAAGCCAGTTGGCAAGACAATACCATCAAGGTGATTCCTCAATATTGATGATCTCCTCTTCTCCTACAAGACCTTCACCTACCAGCCCCATTATTGAGTTCTCACCATCTCTAGCACCTTCTAGTTCTCAATTGACCAAGATCACTCCCCATGAGTTGGAGAATTTAAAACAGGCTCAAGCCTTATATGCAAAGAAATATGAAGAGAGGGTAAAGGCTACAATTTTAAGTTTTGCTGACACTATAGGGTCTTCTCTAATGTACAACAACATGAGTAAAATCTTGGAAATGTGGAATGAGCTAAATAGGGACAAGGTTGTATTAATGCCTATTTTTGATAAATGGAGACCCAAAGAGCAGGATATAGAATTGATTTGTGTATCCTATGATGAGGCAGGGGCTAACCCTATTATTAAATCTACAAATGATATGACAAAGGATTTAGTAAAATTGGCAGAAGGAGTAGATAATGCAGATAGAAAGATCAACTTGTACAAGAAAGAGTACATTGATCAAGTTTTTGAATTACTCCCAGGAGGTTTTGTCAGCCCAGACCAATTAAAGGACAAACAAATATGGCTTAAGGAGTTGGAAGTCAAATTGTCACTTAGAATAAAAGGAATTGTCAAATTAGAGGATGCATCCATATTTGTCAAAGCAATTGAGGAGATTGAGAAAATCAAATCTCATTATGGTTTCCTGAATTCAGAGGCTAATAAAATGAGAAATTATTGGAAAAGATTAGCCAAGACAAAAGCAAAAGTATTTAACTTCTCATGGCCTGTTGATGAGGTGTATCAGGAATGGACAAGAAAATATGTCGTGCTTGATGTGGGGTAGTTAGAAAATGTTGCAACAGAACAACAACAACAAGAAGCCGCAGATGTTGAAAGAGACTTGTAACCGCATCTGTAAAGTGTTTTGTAAATTCTTCTTAAGAAGTAATGATTGTAACAAACTCTCCTAGGAAAGTCTGAAGCTATGTGTGCATTCATATTGTTATAAATGGATACTAGGACTAGTAGAAAAATGATCGCAAAGAATTGTAAGAAAACGCTGCAGAAATTTACCTGGGCTTTTCCAAGTTTTAATGGAGAATATTTGAAGGTTTCTTGTAATACCTTTTTGAAGAAAAATATCAATATACAGACCATTGGTTTTGAGTTAAAACTTTGTGTTGTCTTCAAATATGTTTGCAAGTGTTTACTGTTTCATTTTGAATAATCTAGGGTTATTTTGTTTGAATAGGGGTTGTAAGGCAACTTTCAATAGATATGTTTCTTAGCTTTTCTCTTCAGGAGGGGAATTAAATATGCAGGAATCATCTCTACCAGTAAATTCTTTGTGGGATATTTTGAATTTTTGATGAGCACAGTTTAGTTTGGTATGACTAAAATCTTATGTGTGTCAGACATATATAGGGATCTGCAGAAGCCAAACTAATGGGATATGTGGAGATATTTGATTGTGGGAGTATTGTTTGAACTTAGATGACTCTGTGACCTTGGATAAGGCACTGGTATAGATCAAGGTTGTCTATTACATATCTTGTAGGTCAATACTAAACATGAGTATAATTTTCATTCCTTTGTTTCAGTTAGTTTTAAGGTGATTATATCCACTGGTTTTTGGATTGGTTTGCTGTGGATTTATCTTTTAAAAGTGTGAATTTAGTTTCACAAAGGTATGCCTGCCTAGACTTTGAATAAGTTTGAAGTGTAGAAGGTTAATCAAACATTGTCATATGTTGTCCTGGAAGTTTCCTTCTCTTTAATATCTCTTCTGCATATAGAGTTATCATGTCACTATAATGATGTTAAAGTGAATCAGATTTTGAGAACAACAAAAGTGGTGACTTTGCTGGGGAAAGTCACAAATAAGGATCCAGATGCAGATTTGTGCCTAGATGTATAAAAAAAAAAGTCATTGTGTGTTTGTGGAATCAATTGGTGCTTTGGTGAATATAGAAGTGGCTCTTGGAGGTCTCTATTTGGAAGTTCTCTCTATTTTCTCTTGATATATGATTTTGGTCGCAAGTTGTGCAATGTTTTATTCTAAGCTTGTTTTCATAATTCCCATAATCTTGTGGGTGGCAACTCTGTTATCTTGGAACCAGTCCTTGTGAAATACATAAAATTCTAAAAGGAAGACAAGCATAATGCAAGGAGGAAAAAACACTAGATCATTCATGAAGAAGCATTCTCGTGAAACTTTGCAAGAAGGTTTGCCAGAATAGTCAAAAAGAGGTCAGAAGAGATCAGTGCTTCATGAACCATCAAATGTTGCTTGGGTCTAAAAGAATAACAATACCTGTAAGACACCTGATCGACCTATTTATGCAAAGTCTAATTCTTCTTCCAGAGATTTTGAACATGATATATTAGGTTTCCATTTTGGATTGTTTGGAAATATAGATAATGCTCATGCTTTAAATCAAGATATATCTCATGTTAGTGTGTCTGCGAGAGATAGGACTAGTTCAAATGCAATCAGACATTTTGTTCCTAGAACAATTGATGGAAATATTAGCTTGATTGATACTGATCAAGTCAATATATCTGACTCTGAGGAGAATTTCCCTAATGAAGATAAAGTGTCACAAGAAATAGAAGATTTAAATAGGAGGGTTCACCACTTAATCTCCTTAAGAGCCCAAAAGGAAGCAAATAAGGAGAAGGAGGTTAAAGAAAAACTAATGGAGATAGATAGGCTTCTTAGATAGATAGTTGATCTTGAAGTATTGGCCAAGGAAAAAGAAAAGAGTGATGAGGAAGGCCCTGTGATCAAAGAAATTCTGATCCCCAAGGCCAAGCCAGCATATAGGTCAGTAGTCCAACCAAACAGGGAAATGCTTAATGATTCACAGCCTCCTAGGAATAATGTTGATAAAGGAAAGCAGAAATGGGTGGATGATGGAACTGGATCTAAAAATACAGAAGAGATTTCTCATAGGCTATCAGCACATGAGAGAGAGATGGAAAGAATGAGGAAGGAAAAAGAGGATCTCCGAATAGAACTAGAGAAAGCTGAGTTGGAAGCAGCTAATTAAGAAGTGAAAATAAAAATTAGCTACTTAAAAGCTCCCCCTATTATTTTTCCATCAGGAGGTCTTAGTAAGCCTGATCCTCAGCAAATTTCCCTTCCCCTAGCTAAAATTTAGCCTACTATGCCTACTAATATAGCAACAGTTAGTCAAATCCTTGTGAACAATCAGCATAGTCAAATATCTCAGTCCCCAATTCCAAAAGTCAGAATGAACATGGGAAACAATAATGTTGCTAACCCTTTTCAAAGGAGACCTATCAATTTGGAGTAGTATAGGCAATTGTTCTTTGATGGGATCCCAGGATATCCCAACCATGTTCCCACTGAGTTAAGGGATAGACTCCATAAGTTTGCTGGAAACAATGCAATTAGTGCTAAAGAACATTTAAAATCTTTTGGGGACCTAATAAATGATTATAAGATAGGGGATGAAGATGTCATAATGAAATTGTTTGTTCAGTCCCTAGTTGATGATGCAAGAGATTGGTACAGAGTCTTCCAGTTAGTAGCATTGGGTCATGGGAGGACTTTAAGAATTGTTTTCAAGAACAATATGGTGATAAAACAAATGTGAGCTTCATGCTCAATGAATTTAATAACATCATAAAATCTGATAATGAAATGGTCACCGATTTCAATACCAGATTTCAAAAGGCCATGCATAGATTATATCAAGTGATGAGGTTAGATGATAACATGTGTTGGAGCACCTACTATAATGCATTTGATTCTAAGATGGCCTGTGTCCTAAGGGATAAAAATCCAGATAACTTGAGGGATGTATTTAGGATTGCCATTAATATGGAAAGCAATAGAAAAGCATCTGGGAAGTTAGGAAGGAGAACAGATGGTAGGTTATGGCAAGAAACAAAACAACAACCTAGCAAAGCTGCTAAGGAGGAAGACAAGATAGAAAATTTGGTCATTTCTATGAAGGATCTAACTGCCAAGGTAAACAAAAATGACAAGCCTCATTATAACTAGCAAGATAGACCCCCTAGACTGCATGGCATGCCTTATAATACCAATTGGAAAGATGGTAAACCCCAAAATGAGAAGCCTAAAATTGCTCAAAATCAAGATACTCTAGGTCCTTTAAAAGGGAAAAATATCCATAATATAGAAAATACTCCTTGGTGTATTGCTTGTGATGGGCCACATTCTCCTCATCAGTGTGCAGTAGCTCAAGCTCTTGAAGAATCCATGAGACAAGATGCTGAGCCTGACATTAACATGTTTGAGACTATTATAGAAAGTGATGAGGAATCTATGCAAAGTGAATATAGTGATGTGTTGGATAATGAAAGGTTTGTTCAAGGACAACTAACACTAGAATGGCATCCTACCTTGAATGTGGTAACAATTAAAGATGAAGAAGTTCATCTTAGAAGGCCTAGTGAGGAAGAATTTAAAAGTCTCACCAAAGCTGCTATTGCTAAAGCAAAACACAATTACAACTTAAGGAGCACCAAGAAGGACACTGATCAGGGTGAACCTGGTTCCATGTTCATAAAAGAGATTACTCAAAAGGGGGAAACAAGTAGTGCTACTACTATCCCTAAAATTGGTTAAGAAAAGAAGGAATAGGTTGAAAATGTACCCAAGAGTACAAATGATAAAAATACCAGTGATATACAAGGAGCTACAACAACAAAAAGGGCAAGTCAGCTTAAGGCAAAAAGAGTTAGAGGTAATATTGAATTAAGTAGTTGTTCTACATTTGACATGGCTCAAGCTCTTACACAAATGAAGGTTACTATCCCATTAGTAGAATTACTAAAAATAAAAGAGCATAGGGATGCAACTTTGTCTTTGTTTTCTAATATATTTGACAGTGACACAATCCTACCCACCAGTTCAGCTAAAATTGGAAAGGATCAGGAATTCCAAACCCCAGAGGTTTATGTTGGAACCACTATCACTCAAGAGCCTTCACAAGTAGATCCTTTCTATGTTACTTTGTTGGTAAATAACCTGTTGATAAAAAACTACATGATAGATTCAGGAGCTGCTGCTAATATGATGCCCTATGGTGTTATGAAAGAACTAGGACTATCAGTAACCACTGTATATGGAAAATTCTATGCTATTGATAACAAGTACCTATGATAGGTACAATGAGAGATGTTGAAGTAAAAATAGCAACATTCCCTGAGGCAACTTATAAAATGGACGTTATTGTTACTAACACTAAACCCCATTATGGTATGTTGTTGTCCAGGTAGTGGGCAGTAGCAGTAGGTGGAAATGTCCAACTGGATTTATCTTATGCTACTATCCCAATCAATGGGAATCAAGTTAAGTTTTATAGAGAACCACATGCTCCTAGAGTAACTAAAAATGTAGACCCAGTATGCTCAATTGTATGATTGATGTGGATCTTCATAATTTTAGACTATGACCAATTTTACCCCAGTTGAAGAATACTAACCCCATTGTGGTCGAAATAGAATCACAACAACATGGTTTGTGGTAGATGTATTTTGATGGAGCTTGCTCCAAAGAAGGATCTGGAGTAGGGGTTCTTTTTGTATCCCCATCAGGTATAACTTTTAAGTATTCTTTCTTATTGGCTTTTGAGTGCACAAATAATACTATAGAGTATGAAGCCCTATTATTGGGGCTTGAGGTTGCAAAAAGGCATGGAATCCAATTGTTGACAGTGTTAGGAGATTCAGAATTGGTTGTCTCTCAGGTAAGATCCAAATATGCATCCAAAAATGATCGATTAAAGAGATATAAACATGCAGTTTGGGATGTTATTGAGCATTTTGATTCATTTTCTATTAATTGGATAGAGCGAGCAAAGAATATTATGGCAGATTTCCTAGCTAATGTTGCCTTGAAAAATGATGATGCAACACTAACCCGCATCTCCACTGTGGAAGTAAAATCTAAGCCTGCCATCCCTGATAATGTGTATAATTGGCAAGTTTTTGCTGATGATGAGGATATTCTTAGGTTCATCCAATGTGTTGATGATTATGATGGATAGAAGATTGATTGCAATGCACTAGTGGAGGTGGTTGACAATAAGGAAACAATGTTTGGAAATGACTTGGTCTAGTTGGAAACAAATGAGATACCTAAAGGGTTAGTAGGGCTAGAGAGCATGTTTAGTTACAATGACAGTCACTTACATTAGCAGTCTACCACCAAGTTGGAAGAATTGGAGGAGGTAAACCTAGGGACTGAATCATCCCCTAAGTTAGTATACATTGGGAAGAAATTACCCCCTCATGTTAGAACTAATCTTATTAATTTATTGAAAAGATATAGACATGTTTTTGCTTGGTCTTATGAAGACCTAGAGGTGTATAGACAAGACCTTTTTCAGCATGAAGTTCCTTTACTTCTAGATGCTAAGCCTTTCAGGAAGAAACAAAGACCTATTAATCCCCTATTAGAAACTAAGATGCAACAAGAACTAACTAAGTTAAGAGAAGGGGGGATTATCAAACCTATAAGACATTCCTCATGGGTCTCCAATCTGGTCCTAGTAAGAAAGAAAAATGGGGACATCAGATTGTGTGTGGATTTTAGAAATTTGAATGTTGCTTCTTTAAAAGATAACTACTCTTCCCCAAATATGGAAGCTATGCTGCAGAGAGTAATAGGTTATGATCTTTTGTCCATGATGGATGGCTTTTTAAGATACAATCAAGTGTTAGTGAGAGAATCTGAACAATTTAAAATTGCTTTCACTACTCCATCGGGAACATATGTCTATGTAAGAATGCCATTTGGGTTAAAAAATGTTGGAGCTACATTTTAGAGAGCTATGGATGTAGCCTTCAAGGAATTAATTAATGTCATCATGGTGGTTTATCAAGATGATTTAACTTTCTTATCTAAAAGGGCCAATGACCATTGTGAACATTTGGAAAAGGTGTTCAATAAAGCTTTGGAATTTGGTGTGTCATTAAATCCCAAGAAATGTCATTTTGGGGTCACTGAAGGAAAATTATTGGGGCACATTGTTTCCAAGGAAGGGGTAAGAATAGACCCTGAAAGAATTGAAGCAATAAACAAAGTGTCTAAACCAAAAAATGTTAAAGGTATTTAGTCCTTTTTAGGCAAAGTAAATTTTGTTAGAAGATTCATTGCAAACTTTGCAGAGATAGTGAAACCCATTGTCAAGTTGCTCAAGAAGGATACCAAGTTTTGTTGGGATCAAGAAGCCTCAAAGGCTTTTGCTAAAATTAAAAAGGCCATTCAGGAAGCACCAGTGCTGAAATCTCCTGATTACAGTAAGCCCTTCTCTCTGTTATCTTTTGCTTCATACCATACAGTAGCTGCAGTGTTGCTACAAAAGGATAATGAGGGATATGAACATCCCATAGCTTTCTATAGAAAGTCTTTGCAAGGAGCAGAATTAAAGTATGAAACCATGGAGAAATAGGCTTATGCTTTAGTTAAAGCTGTTAAGGCTTTCAGGCCATACCTGGTGAATGCAAAAATCATTGCTTATGTCCCACATGTTGTAGTTAAAGATATTCTATCCCAGTCTGAGGTTACAGGAAAAAGGTGTAGATGGATCAATAGAATCCAAGAATTTGACCTGGAAATAAAGATCACCAAATTGGTGAGAGGCCTAGGTCTAGCCAAGCTCATGATTGAATCTAATCTTTTGAATGTTGAGATAAATAGTGTTGAAATCAAGAGTACTTCAGTCACTAGTATTGAAAGGAAACCTTGGTATTTAGAGATAGTCTGATTTTTAAGAGATGCTACATTTTCAGAAGGAATGACACATAATCAAAGAAGAAATCTAAAATTGAAGTCTCAGAAATATGTTTTCATTCAAGGTGACTTGTTTTGGAGAAATAGAGATGGAAGGTTACTCATGTGTTTAGATGAATTCCAAGCAAAGAAAATGCTGATTCAAATGAATGATGGAATATGTAGAGGTCATTATTCTGCTAAGACAACTACTGGGAAGATAGTCTGAGCTAGGTATTATTGGCCTACCTTGTTCAAGGATGCTCATGAATATGTTAGGAGATGTGACCCATGTCAAAGGTTTTCATCCAAACTAAAATATGAAGGAGCTCTACCCTTGAACCCAGTCATAGTGGAAGTACCTTTTGTCCAATGGGGGATAGATTTTATTGGAGAGATTGTTGAGAGGTTATAGATGGATCATAGTAGCCATTGATTATTTAACTAAATGGATTGAAGCCATTCCCACCAGAAGAGCTACAAGTAAAATTGTTATTGATTTCTTGATGGATTGTATCATAACTAGATTTGGAGTTCCTATGAAATTAGTAATGGACAATGCTATGAGTTTTAGGTTAGAAGAGTTTGTCAATTTTTGTACTAGTCATGGGATACTCATGTCTTACTCTCCACCTTATCATCCTCAAGGAAATGGGCAAGCTGAATCCAACAATAAAAGCCTCTTGAATATTATCAAGAAAATCTTAGAAGAGAACAAGAGGTCATGGGATCAAAAGTTGAAACTAGCTTTGTGGGCAAATAGAATCACTGTCAAGAAAGCCATTGGAATGTCACCATTTGAATTGGTATATGGTATAGAGGCTAGAGTGCTTGTAAACAATCTTCTTCCAGTGTACAGGTTCTTGCAAGCTGAGGACATGGATTTGTTAGAGCCTATGGAGGACCCAATGATCCAGATGGTCGAAGTGGAAGAGATCAAAGCTCTAGCTCAATCTAAAGATTCAACTGCAGTCCAAGTACATTTTTGATAAAAGGACATCATTAAGGAAATTTCAAATTGATGATATTGTTCTTCAGTGGAATGCAAGAGGACAAGACAAGGGAAAGCACAAGAAATTTGAATCATTATGGATTGGCCCTTTTGTGGTCTGTGATGTAAATGGAAAGGATTCTTATTTTATGAAAAATATGAATGATGAAGTACTAGAATTTCCAGTGCATGGACAATTCCTAAAACATTATTTCTCTTCAAGTCCATGCATAGTAGGTCCTTTGTTTGTATATATTTTGTTTGCTTCTTGTTGTTTTTGTTTGGGTCTGTGTTTTTGGTCTGTTTCTCTAGAGTGTTATGAGTTTCTTGTGTTGACCTTGCAATCAACTGTCCCCAGTCAGAGCCGTTGTTATTACTATTTAAGAAATGGGTTTTCATTTCCCATGATTGGCTAGGTTTTTGAAATTTTGAGTTAGATATGCTATTAACTGCTTCAAATTTGTTTTAGGTCTTTAAGGGTTCAGGGTTTTAGTTTTAAATTGCTCAAATGTATGATCAAAACCCTCTGGTTTATATTCCTACGTTACTTTATCCACTTAAGTAATGGGTCTTGGGGTCATGTGAAGTGTTCCCCCTTGTTATTTACCTAGGCGCTCATTAAGTAATCGTAAAAAAAATATATTCCTTATGTCTTTTTCCTTCTAATGTTGTCAGGTCCAGTAAGTGTCGCGCAACTTCCCAATGAATCTACGACTTTCACCATTTCATTAAGTGAAGTTGTGGGTGTGTTAAGCTATGCGAAATAGCGAAAGGAAAAAGCATGTGCAAATGTGTGCATTTGGTCTAGTTTAACGAGACTCCATCTGGCTCAAGATCTAACGGCTAGCATTGATTTATAGCCGAAACTAGCAAGTGAAATACCTTTCGCAAAATGGCGAAAAGGCTTGGCAGGACCCAGCGGTGAAGACTTTTACACAGCTAAAAGGTGATCAAGTTCCAGAGAAATTGACAGTTCACGTTGTTTTGTGGCTGATAGATGCTCATGTGTTATGCCCTATGAAGCAGCAAAAGGTTTTTTGGCCCAAGCAAAAGAGGTTCATAAGAGGCATAACAGATGCGCAGGTTCCCAAAGATCTAATGGTTAGTGTAGTTTTGCATGAGAGAGATGCTCGAAAGATAGCTTTCACGAAGTAGCAAAATGACATGGTGTTCCAAGCAAGCAATCAAGCTGGTTGAGATGGCAAGTAAAATAATGACATGTGGCCAAAAATCAAAGTGATCAGCGAATCGGATTTAAGGATTAAAAGGTGGGTCCAAGAAGATGAGTCATGCTGCGGGATAAGAAATGACATGGTAGATATAGGTGGCAAGGAAGAGGTGGATCCCGATGTTTTCTCTCAGTGAGTAGAAAGTTGACATGTCAATTCAGGAATGACTAGACACCAGGTGGATAATGCTGAGTCAGATAACCCATGTCTGCCGGATTTGAGTAGGTTGTTAAGCATCGAACAAGTTTGATGTAATCTAACGGTCCATGTGTGTTCGCAAGGGTAAGATGTTTGTGTTTTAAAGCCCACGAAATGGCGAAAGGAAAAGGTGGGCCCAAAGAATAGATAAAGCATAAAGGTAAAAAAGGATCAACTCTATTTTGATCCAAGGGTTCTCATTGTTTCATGGCTACAAATCAACCGAGGATTAAGACCTGCGAAATGGTGAAAGAGAAAGAGAGTTTCTTCCCAGCATGATGTGGAATGACAACTGTTATTTCTTGTGAGGATTAATGGTGATGTGTCAATTGACACGTAGTTTCAAAAGGTGATTCAGGGCCCACCAAGGTGTAACCGGTGGTTATGCAGAGAATAGGACACATGCCTGATTTTTGAACTAAACTCAAAAAGTTTCCTAGGGCTAATGGCCGAATGCCACGTGCCATTTGTTAACTGGTGAATAAGTGGGGTAATCAATAAAGGTCTCACTTAAAAGGTTTTTTGGCCCAAGCAAAAGAGGTTCCTAAGAGGCATAATAGATGTGTAGGTTCCCAAAGATCTAACAGTTAGCATAGTTTTGCATGAGAGAGATGCTCGAAAGATAGCTTTCGTGAAGCAGCGAAATGACATGGCATTCCAAGCAAGCGGTCCGGCTAGTTGAGATGGCAAGTAAAATAATGACACGTGGCTGAAAATCAAAGTGGTCAGTGAATCAAATTTAAGGATTAAAAGGTGGGTCCATGAAGATGAGTCATGTTGTGGGATAAGAAATGACATGGTAGATACAGGTGGCAAGGATGAGGTGGATCCTGATGTTTTCTCTCAGTGACTAGAAAGTTGACATGTCAATTCGGGAATGACTAGACACCAGGTGGATAATGCTGAGTCAGATAACCCACGTCTGCCAGATTCGAGTAGGTTGTTAAGCATCGAACAATTTTGATATAATCTAATGGTCCACGTGTGTTCGCAAGGGTAAGATGCTTGTGTTTTAAAGCCCGCAAAATGGTGAAAGGAAAAGGTGGGCCCGAAGAATAGATAAAGCATAGAGGTAAAAAAGGATCAACTCTATTTTGATCCAAGGGTTCTCGTTGTTTCATGGCTACAAATCAACTGAGGATTATGGCCTGCAAAATGGTGAAAGAGAATGAGAGTTTCTTCCCAACATGACATGGAATGACAGTTGTTATTTCTTGTGAGGATTGATGGTGATGTGTCTATTGACACATAGTTTCAAAAGGTGATTCAGAGCCCGCCAAGGTGTAACCAGTGGTTATGCAGAGAATAGGACACGTGGTTGATTTCTTAACTAAACTCGAAGAGTTTCCTAGGGCTAATGGCTGAATGCCATGTGCCATTTGTTAACCAGTGAATAAGTGGGGTAATCAATAAAGGTCTCACTTAAAAGATGCTCATCTCAAGATTGATCCAATGCTTCTCGCTATTTTGTGGCCTGGAGATGCAAGAGGATTAACCCCTGCAAAATAGGGAAAAACTGTTAGCCGTCAAGATGAGGCATGGTTAGTGAAAAGGTTGACGGTCCTAGTAAGGGTTAAAGGCCAAGTGGTTAGAGTTCCATCTAACACTTGGTGTAGCTTCACAAAAGGAAAGTGCTCACGGGATAAAGCTTGTGAAATGATGAAAAAGAGGTAGGGCCCAATGCAAAGGCAGAGATGTTAACACAGTGTAAAGACTGATCATGTCTCATCTGATCGGACGGATGGCGTGATCTTGTTTGGAAAAATTGCTAGAAGGTTATGCTCTGTGAAATGGGGAAAGAGCGAAAAGGAAAATACACAAGCATGTTATGACCCGTTGGAGCGAAATTTTCAAATTCTTCTATGAATTCAATTCTAAAGGGACAGCCGAGGCATGCAGTATCAATGTCACAATTAATAGCCCAACTACTATATATGATCTCGTATCAATTGAATGAAGGCATCATTTTGAAGAGTAGTTGCAGAGAAGCGCTTACAGAGAAAATTTCTTCAGTTGCAGAGTGGATTTCTTCAAGCAAAAAATAGGTTCTCTTATACTCTTGTTTGGCAATTACTTAACAATGTGTTTTAATTGAGGTCTTGATTTGTCACAGAATAGTTGGGGTTAGTAATTAAATTGTTTGCATAGTCTTTAAGATGGTACCTAAAAGAGAATTCTCAGGAAAGGTTAATTATCAGGAGAGGGCTATCTGTGATGACTTCCTTGAACAGTTGACATTTGTTGGCATTATGTGAACCGGTATGAGGACATAATGATATTGTATGTTGTCATTGATGTCAATATGTGATATGAAATGAACCGGCATATGTGATATGTGAGAAGAGAGAACTGACATATGTGTCAACTAGTATAAATGCCAAAGTGAAGTGGTATATTTGTTCAAGGTGAACCGGCACATGGAAGCATTGTATGACTACTGGTTAGTAGGTAGTTTCCACTTCAGGATTTCCAATTGGAATACCTCAAGCCTGTGTGACTCAATCAGTGATCTTTGTGTGATGAGTTAACAATATAATGGAGAATAGATTGTGTTGCCATGTAAGCCCTATGCAAGTGAAGGATCTTGCATGAAGAAGACTATCCTTATCTACCTTGGGAATGTGCAAAGTTTGTTAAACGGTGATAACGCATGATGGGTTATCAGCCACCATGAAATTGGTGGATAATGGATGATGGAGAATGTCTTGAGATTGATTCAAGATTGTTGCATTTAATGCAATATGATTCAATGGCCAGGATTGAACCATTTGAATTGCTTAACCTAGCAGGTTTAAGGTTTAGGATTTTTGCTACCGACCCGTCTGTTTCCTATAAGGTCGATGCTATGTTTCTTTCTAATGTTGTTGGCAAAAGTTGTATGTGTGTATCCAAGGGAAGTGATACCTGTAAAGTGAATGTGTAGAAGGTGAAGAGGAGCCAAAATGGATCTACATTAGCATTGAGTGTTGTTACCAAATCATTGTAATTCCTATTGATCTTTAACCACTTCAATAGTTGTGAAATCCCTTAACAGGGTAGCCTTAACCGGCTTGATAAAAATCCTTTAACAGGGTAACTCGAAGTTATTGAGTTCTGGGAAGCTATAGAGCTCTGGAGATCCTTTAGCTATTGAGTTCTTGAAATCCTCTAACAAGGTAACCCTAACTGGGTCTAACCCTTAACTGAGTATTATAGCCATCCCTTAACCAGGTGATCCCTAACAGGATCAGTTCCTAGCAGAACCTATTGTAATGTCTTTAACCAAACAAGACTCCTAATAGAGCGGACTTCTCAAGAGTTCAAAAAGTAGCTTGTGGGTATTCATCCCCACCGTGGTTTTTTCCAGTTGGGTTTCCACGTGAAAAATATGTGTGTCATGTGTGATTCTTTTATCTTGTGATGCTTTGTTATTACCTGTTAAGCATATGATGGTTCTATGTTTTATGCCTGTCTATAAAACATATTGAACTAACTATTGTGAAGATTTGATGATAGTTTACCTATTCATGCATGAGGGTGTAATGGTACTAGAGTATTGAGCTAAGAGGAAAGCTTAGTGAGTAACCAGTTTATGATTGTTTTAGTTGTTCTGGGTCTTACCGGTTGCACTCTGTTTCAACCAGTGTCACTGCTTGCCAGTCACTTGGAGTATTTGCTGACAAACTAGTTTTGTACTGTATTTTGTTTGTACTGATTCACCCCCCTTCTCAGTACCGGTTTGGTACTATTTGTTCATCATTGAAGTTATCGATTGGTATCAGAGCATCCTCTAGGTCCTTTGTGTTTTAAGCTTAACCACTTGAGGTAAAGATCCCAGTCAAATGATGAAGAGGGAAGGTCCAAAGTTTAACAAGGAAAATTTTGGTATATGGAAAGATAGGATGAAGATATTCATCAGAAGCATAGGTGCTCAACACTAGAGTTATGTGGAGAATGTCTATGTTGTCCCTACCAGTACTCTCACCGATGACCAAAAGAGAGAGATACAAGAAAATGGGCAAGTCATAGAAGCCCTTATTAGTAGTCTATCTGACATTGAGTTTATTGATGTTCAGGACAAGGTAAATCCCAAAGAGGTATGGGATGCTCTTGAAAATATCTATGGTGGTGATGAACATGTAAAACAGGCTAAGGAAGAAAGCCTGAGAGGGAAGTTTGAAGATATGCGGATGGTTGAAGGTGAGACGATTCAGCAGTATGGAATAAGAATCAAAACAGTTGTTGCAGAAATCAAGAGTGCAGGTGGTAAAATAGAAGATTCCACTGTGGTAATCAAAGTCCTAAGATCCCTGTTGTCAGTCTATGCAATAAGGGTTGCTTCTATTCAGGAGCTAAGATCAATAGACAAGACTAAGGTATCCTTGGACTCCATCATAGAGAAGTTGATAGCTTATGAGCTAAATAGTTTTAATGGTAGTGTTCAAAAGATTGAATCAACATTTAAAGCCTCTGCTATACCATCCAGAAAAGGAAAAGAAGCTAGCACTAGTGGTGAACCTAGATAGAGTAGATAAATGAATGATGAGGAGATTCAGATGGCATTTGAAGCTCTCCTTTCCAAGAAGCTTCCTAAAGGAATGGGTAAATACAAAGGTAAGCTACCTTTGAAATGCTTTTCTTGTAACCGGATAGGACATATTGCTATAAACTGCCCTAATGGCGATAACAAGGACAAACCAGAAAGGTTCAGGAAATTCAAAGGAGGAAACCGGAGAAACTATTTTGTGGTAGTTGATGGAGGTATCATAGATGAAGAATCAGAGGATGAAGAAAATGAAGATATTGTGTTTGTTGCTGTGAAAGAAGATGTGTTAGACAAGAAGGCTCTTGTCTCCTGGTTTGATAATTCCAATGAGTGGATCATTGACAATGGCTATTCTCACCATATGACTGGTGACCAGAGCAAGTTTCTATCCTTGGAGGAGTATGATGGTGGTGTGGTTCACTTTAGCAATGATGCACCATGTATGGTCAAATGCAAAGGGTCCATCTCTCTAAATGGAAAGAGTAGTGCTGACAATGTGTACTGGGTTGATGGTCTTAGACACAACCTTTTGAGTGTTGCCCAGCTGAATGATAGTGGCCTCACTCTAGAATTCAAGAATGGAGTCTATAGAATCAAAGGAAAAGATGGTGAATTGGTGGCCACCGGCATGTAGACCAAAGGTAACCTATTTCATCTGAATGCAAATATAAGTACATGTCTTATGTCTAAGTTTGATGATAGCTAGATATGGCATAGGAGACTCTGCCATGTAAACTTTGATAACATTGTGAAGGCTAGTAAGATCAAGGCAGTTAGAGGGTTGTCAGTGTTAAGAAAATCGGATAATACCTTGTGCAAAGAGTGTCAATTGGGGAAAATGTCTTCCTCAACCTTTAAAGGTAAATATTTCACTACTGACAACTTGCTTGATCTTGTGCATACTGATTTGTGTGGTCCTATGAAAACTAGAAGTGTGCAGGGTGATAGGTACTTCATGATTCTCACTGATGATTGCTCAAGAATGATGTGGGTCACATTCTTGAAAGACAAGTCTGAACCCTTTGTGAAATTGAAAGATTTTAGAGCATTAGTGGAGAAGGAAAGCGGTAAAAGGATCAAGTGTCTCAGAACTAATCAAGGAGGGGAATTCACTTATGGTGAATTCCACAAGTATTGTGAAGAATTTGGCATCAAGAGGCAACTGTCTACCCCCCAAACTACATAGTATAATGGCCTAGCAAAGAGGAATAATCAGACTATGGTTGAAGCAGCTAGAACCATGTTGATTCAAGGAAAGGTAGCTCACACCTTTTGGAGAGAAGCGGTGAGCACTGCAGTCTACATAATGAACCGGGTACTCATCAAGAAAGGTAAGGACAAAACTCCTTATGAATATTGGACCGGTAAGACACCTATGGTTAGCTACTTTAGGGTATTTGGTAGCAAATGTTACATCAAGAGGAGTGAACATCAGGGCAAATTTGAAGCTAAATGTGATGAGGGAATATTCCTAGGATATTCCACCAAGAGTAAAGCTCTCAAGTGTTACAACAATAAGACTCAGAGAATTATGGAAAGTATCAATGTAAGAGTTGATGAATCCTCTGAGAAAACTGAGGAAACTGACAGTGAGCAAGCTGTAAATGAACTGGTTGCAACCTTCTAGGAACTAGTTGTCAGTCAACCAAGTACTAGTAATAGTGTTCCTGAACCGATGAATGCTAATACTGATGAAGATGGGGATGAAGAGGAAAAGCAAGAATAACTAGTCAAGACTATTCCTCGGTATGTCAAGCTGAATCATGATCCAAAGCAGATCATAGGAGATAAGGATGCAGGAATCCTTACAACAAGAAAGATCAGAGAAAACTCATGTATGATCTCTAAATTTGAGCCTAAATCATTCAAAGAGGCTCATAAAGATGAAGACTAGATCAAGGCAATGGAAGAGGAACTTGGCCAGATAGAGAAAAATGGTACATGGTCCTTGGCACTCAGACTGGAGCATAAAAATGTCATTGGCACCAATTGGGTGTTCAGAAACAAGTTGAATGAGGATGGCACAATGATTAGAAATAAGGCTAGATTGGTGTGCAAAGGATATGCTCAAGAAGAAGGAGAAGACTATGGAGAAACCTTTGCTCCTATAGCTAGATTGGAAGGAGTTCATATGCTTCTTGCATATGTAGCTTTTAAAGGATTCAAGGAATATAAAATGGATGTAAAATTTGCATTCCTAAATGGTGTACTTGAAGAGGAGGTGTATATAGAGCAACCAGATGGGTTTTCCCTATCTAAAGATAGTGATATGGTGTGCAGGCTACATAAAGCCTTATATGGTCTAAAGCAGGCACTTAGAGCATGGTATGAATGCCTACATTCCCATCTTGTGATGATTGGCTTTGAGAGAACAAGTGAAGATAGTAATATCTACTTGAAGTCTGAAGGAGATCAAATCTTGATCTGTGAGGTTTTTGTTGATGACATTATCTTTGGTGGAGATGACAAGTTGAGTCATGAGTTTGCTGATGATATGAAGAAAGAGTTTGAGATGTCACTCATAGGGGAGATTAAGTTCTTCATTGGACTATAGATCCAGTAGATGAAAGATGGAATCTTTATCACTCAGTCCAAATATGTCAAAGAGGTGTTGAAGACCTTTGGCATGGAAGATAGCAAACTAGTTGGTACACCGATGGTGACCAGTTGCAAATTGTCAAAAGAGGATGATTCCGCACTGGTCAATGAGAAGGAATACCGATCAATGATTGGTAAGTTGCTTTATGTAGTGCATAGTAAACTAGATATTGCACATGCAGTTGGCATTACTGCAAGGTTCCAGAAAAGTCCAAGATAATCCCACTTGGTTGCAGTCAAGTGGATTCTTAGGTATCTGAAGGGAATAGTTGAATATGGATTGTGGTACCCATACAACAATGATTTCATTCTGAAAGTATTCACTGATGCTGATTGGGAAGGTAATGTGGATGACCGAAAAAGCACAACTGGTGGTGCATTCTTTCTTGGTGGGAGACTGGTCTCATGGATGAGTAAAAAGAAGAGTTGTATCTCTTAGTCTACAATAGAAGTGGAGTATGTTGTAGCTTTCATGAACTGCACTCAAACAATTTGGATGAAGCATGTACTGGAAGGCTTCAAAATCCCTCTATCTGAACCAGTAAGTATATTCTGTGATAACACAAGTGCTATCAATATTTCAAAGAATCCGGTTTTACATTCTAGAACCAAGCACTTTGAGCTCAAGTATCATTTCTTAAGGGAAAAGGTTCAGAACAAAGAGATTGCACTGGAGCATGTGTCCAGTAAGGAGCAGTTAGCAGACATATTTACCAAGCCTCTTCCAAAGAATACATTTACACACTTAAGAGGTGAATTAGGGGTACTGCCCCTTCAAGAGGTGAACTAAAGGTATATTCTCCACATCAGTCATGTATTGCATAGTCAAATATTTCTTCAGGATTAATGGGTTGAAGGATGCTGCTCCTCAGGGGGAGTAGCATAATGGAACTGAGAAGCTTGTGCCTCCACTTTGGCATTGTTGTCAAAGGGGGAGAAGAAGTGAAGCAGAAAAGATATCTGCAGCAAATGGGGGAGAAGATGTGAAGCAGAGAGGTATCTTTGTATATTGCCATCAATGCCAAAGGGGGAGATTGTTGGCATTATGTGAACCTGTATGAGGACATAATGATATTGTTTGTTGTCATTGATGTCAATATGTGATATGAAGTGAACCGGTATATGTGATATGTGAGAAGAGAGAACTGACATATGTGTGAACCAGTATAAATGCCAAAGTGAAGCGGTATATTTGTTCAAGGTGAATCGGCATATAATTATGGGAACTTGTGAGGCCCTACCCCGACCCATCCTATCTCTTCAATTATTTTCATATTGGAACTATTATGGATGCTTGTTTTGACACATTATGGATATAGAACTTTATATGGTCCCACAAATTTGGTAATATTGATATATATTGATGCTTCATTTCTATGCCTTGTGGCTATAGAATCTTATATGATCCTAGAATAGGGTAACATTGAAATGATGTATGTTATTATCTGAATTGCTGGATTTGTTTATAATGCTAGAAATATGTTTGCATGTCTTGTAAATGGATCAAATTTTGAGGATTATGATGAATTGCTTTGATATGTGACAATCATATTGTATAATGTCAATTCTGTGTAGAATGATTGTATTGTATTGTAATTATATGTTTTATATTATATGAGGCTACTGGGAAGTACTAATGTTTAAATTGAGATGTGCAGGAAAATTATCCATGTGACCATGGAAATATTATAGAGAATTAAGCCTAGGCCTATGTGCATTCGTAAAACCAGGGGTTGTCTATTTGGAGAGGCAACACCCCATATGTATTGTATTTTATTTGTAAATGTAAAATGTTGCATGAGTGTAAATTATATTTATTGAATTGTTTAAATCATTTAAGGGACAATTTCCATGTGTGTATTTATGATGTGGAATTATTTTGTAGTGTCACTTGACACCTATGTTGTATGTTGTGTTGGCAATTTGTCATGTTACCTTTTTGGAGAGTTTTATTTTTTGTTAATTGTTATATCTCCTAATTATCCTTAAAGGAACCAAGAACTCTAGGTTAGTGAGCCACAAGGAGGGTCAACTCAGAGTTGACCCGTAGGTTAACTTTAGGTGGACTTTCTAAGGGTCAAATCAACTCCTAGAGTCAATTTTAGAGCATTTTTATTAGGCCTCATGGGGTACCTATGGGTGAAGGCCAAAATTGGCCATGTGTTTTTCCCTTAGGGCTTGTTTAACCACCCAAAAAAGTGGTTTTCCCAAGATGGACGAATTCCATCTATAGGAGTGTCATCCTTAGTAGGATAACCTTCTTGATAGGTGTAATCCCTCTTCCCCATTTCATTTCCCTTCTCTAAGTGCCTTGGTTAGGGAGTGTGTAAGACCTAGGGAAGACCAACCAATGGGGGACCCCTCACTCTACCCAAGAGGTTGGAAGGAGTGAGAGAGGCCTTCTTAGGCTAGGAATGGAAGCTTAGTGAGCTAATCACCCACTCTCCATCCTTGGAGATTTTTGGAGAAATTTTTGGAGGAAACAAAAAAAAACCAGTTTTTGGGGATAGAAAATTTGGCTAAGTGTTGCAGAAAAGATTGAGGATTGGGCTGCTCTTCATCAAGCTTTTCCCCTAGATTTCCCTTGGCAGTTCAAGGTTGGTGCTATCTTTTCCTTCTTATGTAAACATGAATATGGTGTAGAATGCTTGAATGGAAAATGTTGCATTTTTATTTGTGTTGTACTTGTGAAAGCTTTATGTGATTCTTGCTTATTTTCTGTTCTATGCATTGCTATGTTTTGGGGAGTGTCCAAGACCATCTTTCCCTTGGGAGGGCAGACTGGTCTTGGGCATGGAAGGAGTATGATAGCCTTAGGGTGAGAGGCTCTCATTATGAGAGTGATCTCAAGGGTCTGACCATGTGACCCTTGCTGCTTTTTTTTGTGTTATTTCACTTGGGGGTCATAAGGGGAGCAAATATGGCATGTTTGCCTTTTTGGGGGTCATAAGGATGTAGGGGTTAAGAATGATTTTTGGTTATGTTTTCTTGGATGCCATGAGTTGGCTGTAAGTTCTATCTAGTAGAATCTCCCTTAGGGTACTTGGTCCACTTCCACCCTAGTAAAACATCACATTTTGTGATGAAGTTTCAGCTTGGGAAGGGAATGTGTTTGTGGTGTTTTGTTTTCCCCCTACTTGTTGTGTGTTTGCTTGATTGTAACCCCATCTAGGACTTGGTTCTCCAAGCTCGGGGGTGGCTTCTAGTAAGCCTAGGCTGGGAGGTGAGCACCTCATGGTCACATCCCTATAATTTTGTATGCGGGTTGCTTGGAAAGGAAACTAGGAGTTGCAGATTTGCTTGGTTGCAGATTTTTATTCAGATGCAGAAAAGCAAAATATAATATCATGTTTTGTTGTAGAAAAATATTATAAGGAGCCTTATGTTGTTTTCTTTTATTTTCTATATAAAGAAATGTATTATTATACTGAAGTCCTCATTATTGGAATGAGGGATCAGTTGGGTTATTCCCTCCCATTGTAAAAGTTGATTTTGTATTTGAAATTACTATGAGAAGAGTGCATTTTATTAAATTCTGAAATCTATAATACTGTTGTAAATAAATTTTAATTATGTTTCATAATGAGTTATGTATTCTGTATTCTGTTTAATTATTAAAATTTACTATAGCATAAAACTAGATTTATTTGACTAATGACATTGTGAAATTTGAGCCTATAACGGTTAGATTTAAATAATGAAATTGGCATGCATTCAATCAATTAATTTAAAATTTAAGATTGCATTATCATTGTTCGGTCAGAAATGAATTCAAGGCGATTTAGGTATTTAAATATTCCGTGACTTTAATTAACGGTAGCTTATTTTAAGATAATTAAATTAACTAATTGAAATACGACAACCCTCTTGAGAATAATTAATCTCCATTAATTAATGTCGCTTATTTGATTTAGTTAATCAATCCAACTTTAGAGAACAACTCTATTTACATCTTAGTTAAGACAAAACTCTATTGATCTCTTTTAATGTAGACTATGTTATGAGTTTATGTTGTTCAAAAAAAAATTTGTTGTTTCATTTTTGCCCAAAAGTTTGGGCACGACAGAACCGGCACATGGAAGCATTGTATGACTACTAGTTGGTAGGTAGTTTCCACTTCAGGATTTCTAGTTGGAATACCTCAAGCCTGTGTGACTCAGATTGTGTTGCCACGTAAGCCTTGTATGCATGAAGGATCTTGCATGAAGAAGACTATTCTTATCTACCTTGGAAATGTGCAAAGTTTGTTAAACGGGGATAACGTGTGATGGGTTATCAGTCGCTATGAAATCCATGGATAATGGACAATGGAGAGTGTCTTGAGATCGATTCAAGATTGTTGCATTTAATGTAGTATGATTCAATGGTCAAGATTGAACCGTTTGAATTGCTTAACCTAATAGGTTTAAGGTTTAGGGTTTTTGCTACCAACCTGTCTGTTTCCTATAAGGTCGATGTTGTGTTTCTTTCTAATGTTGTTGGAAAAAGTTGTATGTGTGTATCCAAGGGAAGTGATATGTGATTCTTGCCAGACCAAAGGAGAGAAGAGATACCTACAAAGTGAATGTGCAGAAGGTGAAGAGGAGCCAAAACAGATCTGCATTAGCATTGAGTGTTGTTACCAGATCATTGTAATTCCTGTTGATCTTTAACCACTTCAACAGTTGTGAAATCCCTTAACATGGTAGCCTTAATCAGCTTGATAAAAATCCTTTAACAGGGTAACTCAAAGTTATTGAGTTTTGGGAAGCTATAGAGCTCTGGAGATCCTTTAGCTATTGAGTTCTTGAAATCCTCTAACAAGGTAACCCTAACCGGGTTTAACCCTTAATTGGGTATTATAGCCATCCCTTAACTAGGTGATCCCTAACAGGATCGGTTCCTAGCAGAACCTATTGTAATGTCTTTAACCGGACAAGGCTCCTAATAGAGTGGACTTCTCAAGAGTTCAAAAAGTAGCTTGTGGGTATTCATGCCCACCGTGGTTTTTCCCAATTGGGTTTCCATGTGAAAAATATGTGTGTCATGTGTGATGCTTTGTTATTACCTATTAAGCATATGATGGTTTTGTGTTTTATGCCTGTCTATAAAACATATTGAACTAACTATTGTGAAGATCTGATGATAGTTTACCTCTTCATGCATGAGGGTGTAATGGTACTAGAGTATTGAGCTAAGAGGAAAGCTTAGTGAGTAACCGGTTTATGATTGTTTTAGTTGTTCTCGGTCTTACTGGTTGCACTTTGTTTCAACCAGTGTCACTGCTTGCCAGTCACTTGGAGTATTTGCTGACAAACCAGTTTTGGACTGTATTTTGTCTATACTGATTCACCCCCCCCCTCTCAATATCGGTTTGGTACTATTTGTTCATCATTGAAGTTATCAACATTGTCAACTAATGTGGCCGCAAAGGTAAAAGAACTCGTGCCTGGACCTCCTCGCCTAAAAATAGGAGAGGGATTATATGATAAGGGTAACTGGCTGAGAGACCCTCAAATTGGGTTGTCTGGGTTGGGATTATTTAAGGTTGGATTTGGCATGAGAAACTTCTTAGCCCCATAGAATAGTATCTGGGAGTTGGATGTAGGTAAATAAATGGTCCCGACAGTATTCATGGATGTGGATATCCTAACTCAGATTGCACACAACTAAGACCCAATTACAAGAAGTGTCAAGGTTATAAGTGGGAAAACCCTCATTGAAATAAATAATGAGGAATTTAGAAATGCTTTTGGGCTTAGTGAATTTACCAATTTTCTAGAGCCTATTAATTTTAAATCACTAGCTCAGGTTTACAGTGTGTAGAAGAACCACCTTAGAAGTGGACCTCTTAAAGAATTCTTTGTGAAGATAGGCGGGTTAACGGTTGTAGGACCTAACACTGAGGAGCCTTTTTCTTTAAATCTATTTACCCTTAGGGCCAAAGGATTATATTGGTCACTCTGCCAAATTCTAGGAGAAGATGTTGAAGCAAATATGCCAACTCATTACATGCTAATGGTTGCTCAAATTTTGAACCCCTCTTTGGCAGTGACCTTTCATTATGCTTCCTTTATCATTGATGCTATCCATGAAGGATTGATAGGAATAAAGAATGGGAAAGTGGATAGGCCTTTTGTTGGCATATGGACACTCCAATGAGACATTGTGTGTGATTGAAGGTTTTGTCATTGATGGCAACCTTGCAATCCTATGGCACCGGCAAGACATTATACCGGCAAAGCATTACTCAGGCAACCTTGCAATCTTATGGCACCGGCAAGACATTATACCGACAAAGCATTACTCAAGCAACCTTGCAATCCTATGGCACCAACAAGACATTATACCGATAAAGCATTACTCAAACAAGACAGTGCACTGGCATCAGCAAGATCAATCTACACTAGCACTGGCACAGAAAAGAACATGTATACCGACACTGAGGCTGACAGCATTTTTGATATAAAATATTTTGTTTATTATTGTAAGCTGACTTGGCAAATTGTTAAATGACTCTTGTATATAAAAGAGATCATTGTAGGCATTTGTAATATATGGATGGGAAGCATATAATAAATTATAAGGCAGACCTAATGTATGAATTTTAGGTCAAGGGTATATGTAAAGAACATAGCAAGAACCGGTACTGAATCTGGCATTGAAGATGCTATTGTAAAGCAGTACAAAATATTGGATTTGTGTAAATCCTCATTGTAAGTCAGTGTGACTTCTTATTAAGCAGTGAGCTCTAGGCAGTTGGCCTTCCTACATGTGCAGGCCCCTATTGTAAGTAATATTCTCTTATTGGCCAATAAGTGAATATTGTGGGTCACAAATCCCACCGAGGTTTTTCCCACACTAGGTTTCCTCATTAAACATCTTGTGTTATGGTGTTCTTTTCATGTGGATGTTTTTGATTCTGTTACATTAATTCTTGCATACCGATATACTGTTACTTTATGTTCTGCATATTCAGTTTTAAGAAAATTACACTACCGGTCATATACTGATTCACCCCCCCTCTCAGTATCTGTGGGAACCCTAACAATTGGTATCAGAGCCTGGTCCTCTATTTTCAGAAGCCTAATAGCTTGAGGAAGATCTTGACACTGGTAAAGATGGAAAATCTGATGAAGCAACTTGAAGGAGCTCTTACTAACTATGATGTAGAGAAGTTAAAAAACATCAAATTAGAAGATGATTTAAAAGCAGCTTAGGACATTATTCAGGCACTTCAAGAAAATATTACTGTTACAAGGAATAAGAGAAGAGAACTTTGTGAAAAATTGCAAAATGAGAATGATGAAAAGGAATCACTAAATGATATGATAAGCAAATTGAAACAAGAGATCATGACAACAAAAAATGAAATGCAGGATATGACTATGAGATTTTGCAAAGAGATTGAGGACAAAAAGAAGAATGAAGAAGAATTGACCAGAAGACTAAGTGATGCAGCAAATGAGAACACACGACTTAGCTATGAAAATGACATGTTGAAGATAGATCTAATGCATACTCAGAATGACTCAAATGAACTAATGAGACAAAAAGAAATCTTGGAAAGGGAATTGGAAACTGCAAATCAACACAAAGAAAAATTCAAAAAAAGCTCAGAAGAATTTGGTACCTTATTGAAGAATCAAAAACCCAAAGGTGACACTTCTGGAATTGGATTTGAAGTTGGAGAAATCTCTGGTACTGCAAATACCCAGGATCAAAGCAAACCAGTAAGACCCTCTAATACTTACAAATTCAATGGAAAATGCTTTAACTGTAATAAATATGGTCATAGGGTGAATGAATGTAGATCTAGGAATTATCAAAACATCAATCCTCCCACCGATCAATGCACCAAATGCAACAAAATTGGTCATAACTCTGAAAATTGCAGAATGAATGTAAGATGTTATGTTTGTGAAAGATTCGGCCATTTATCAAATAAATGCAGAACACAAACCGGCATAGGTTATGGGAAAGCTATTTATAAAAATAATGTAACTTGTTATGCATGTAACAAGATTGGTCATATTGCTAAATTTTTTAGAAGTAAAGGTACACCGATAGATAACAGAAATACTAGCTTGAAAGGTAAAGAAAAGGTTGAAGAGGTTAAGCAAGAATTTTCAAAACAATGGATTAGAAAAGGTGATCTAAATATTGGGGTTACTCCTCCACCGGTAGAACTAACAAATGCTTCACCGGTAGGACAATATGATGCTCCACCGACAAGACAGAGAAATGCTCCTCCGGCAGGATGTTCTTCATCAAATTGAAGAAAATTATCTTGAGGGTTTGGCAATCAAATGACACATGTGCTATTATTCCCTCGGTTAGAGAAAAGAAGTTGAAAATCTTTCATTACCAGCAAATAAAGTTGAGCTAATACATTACCGACAAGAAATTAATGTGGTAGGTAGTAGAAAAGACTTTATAAAATAAGGTTTTTGGCTCCATTTCATTTCACCATGAATTCAAACTTTCAGAGAGTGCGAAGATTTCCGAGCTAAGGAATTTCGAGCAAAGAGTCAAAGCACTTCAGCAATCAATCCATCCAAAGGTAGAAAAAGGTATTTATCATCATGGCATCCTCCTCTGCACCTGAATTCATAGAAAACCCTACAGTAGTCGAGGTTATAAAATGACCTAGGCCCATGTTTCAGCTAGTTCCCGAGGTAGCTAGGAAAGATGACAACACAGGTGCTTTTTCAAAAATTCCAAAAGGTGTTGTTTATGCAAAAGACCCTAGAATGTATATTCATTGCAACATAGAGGAATTAGGTGATGAAGAAATCAAAAACATGTATAAGTTTGTTATATGTGACAACTCTAGGAATGTGAAACCTGAACATAAAATTGTTGAAACCCTAGGATTCACTGAAATCCTCTACATTCCTGAATTTCCCAAGGAAGTGGTTAGGATAGTTCTGAGTAGGGTACATGGTTCATTTTTTTGGCTTTACTCAGTGCATAAAATTACAAAGGAAGCTATGAAAGTAGTAACAGGGTTACCTTCCACCGGTAACAGACCCAACAAAACCAAGAAGGTCTCCAATGACTTGGTAACAAACTTAACTGGTGCAACATCCGACAAGAGATCATTGAGGGTTAATGATGTGACCGATACAAATGTTAGATTTGTTAGCATGATTCTAGGTTACAAAGCAACTCATGCTAATAGGCTTAACTCAATTTCCAGTTTATGCATAAAGAGTGCTTATGACATGCTTAAGGACAATGTAAAAATTGATATCTGTGAATGGCTAAAGGATGAGTTAATTGACAACTTAGCAAAAATCAAGAAGGATAAGAAAGGAACCTTTAGATTTGGAAATTTACTTGTATGCTTAATGCTACACATAACCAAATAGGCTCTCGGTATAGGCAACAAGGACTTTGGATTTGACCTATCGGTAGGAAAACAATTGTCTGACTTATTCAACAATATGGGTGAAAACAGAGAAAAGAATATCAATGAGTATTTTCAAGCACTAAAGGTCAGAATGAATAAAAGAATCAGACTATCACAAGAAATTGTCAACAAATGCAAGGATGATATATGCTTTGTGATAAAAAAAGGATGAGATCTGGATGGAAGTAGTCATCCCAAGGACAATCTAGGTAATAAAGATGGGGTATGAAACAGATGACCACATAGTGGAAACTTATGCCAAAGCACTTCTGGAAGCCCCCAATGAACCAAAGGAAGAAGTATTTGGTAGTGCTGAGACCATCAAAAGTCAAATTCAATCTAAAAAGAGAGTAAAGAAAGTTGAGGCATTTGTGAGGAAAGGAACCAGATAAGAAAAAGCCATAAAGGAAGATGTATTAAAGAAAACTGACATAACAGAAGATGAGTTGGCAGCCCAACAACTTGAAACTCATCTATCACCGGTAGATACTTCCTCAGAAGAAGATATGCCAGCAACTTTGAAAAGAGTTGTTAGGAAAAGAGACCCCTCACCGTTATCCACTCCTTCACCTAGAAGGATAAGATAGAAGCAACAAGCTGTGAGGTCTCCGGTCAAGAAAGCCACACCTAAGAAGAAGCTGACCCCCAAAAAGAAGAAGAAGACAAACACTGACTTTGCCCCTCTTGACGGATTATTGAATGAGATCACAGAGGAAGGTAAATTGAAAAACATAGGGAAAATATATGACACCCTATCAGATGATGAGAAAGGACAAGTCAAGGAGAGTGTTATATTACACATGGACATGTATAAAAAGTTTTTGATGCAAGTCCTAAATGAAATTCCTGATGAATTATATAAAAGACTTGAGGCTAGAAGGCAAGGAATAATTGAGTTGGATAAGAAAATAAAAATAGAGAAATTACTTGCAGTATACCCGGTCAACTCACCTAAGGAAATTGATGATCTAATAGCTCAGGCCAACCAGACAGTTTTTTCCACTGCACACCGGCAAATATCACTAATGGCAAGTAGAGTTACTAAAGTTTCAGAGGAAATAGAAAATGGTTGGGATACATTCTTGGTTGAAAAAGAAAAACAAGAAGAATATAGGAATCCCAAGCCCATTCTGGTATATCAAAAGGACAAAGGGAAAGGTAAAGTTGGTGGACCACCAAGTATCAAGATTAGAGACAACTTACCCCCACCTCCTTTAAATACTCCACTGGTAAAAACCACAACTATAGAAGATCAACCAACAACTGAGAGCATGGACACAAAGAATAATAATCCTAATCTTGAAGTCCTATATACTGTGAATGTTGATACTCAGAAAATCAACATAGTGGTAGATAAGGATACAATAGATAAATCAGGAAACAAAGAGCAACTGGCAGTAGATTCAGAGAAAAAGATGGAATCTGGAACACAAACAGAGAAACCAATAGAACTAAAGGCTCCAGAACAGATGCCACCAGTAAGAAATGATGCAGGAAAACTAGTGCTTAAGGAAATGGAGACTCAAATAGACCTATCAGAGGTCAATACTAGCATGATCACTTCCTCTGACACTCATTCTATTGGGTCACCATCAAATGTAACAAAGGTATTGCTTGAATCTATCAAGAAAATAACTGATTATAGCTCACAAGCCTATAAAGCGATAGATGATTCAATTCCAGTTTTGAAATCAATAGCTCCAAATTGTAATATAGCCAAAAAAGATTCTTTAGGCCAGTTGGATACACTTTGTAAATATATTTCTAGAAATTTTGAGCAAACAAAGGTAGAAACTGTAAAGGAAAGTGTAGAAAAAGAGAAACAGAAATTCTTTGAAGAAGGAATAAAGAAGTGTATCAGGGAATTCGACACACTTCTACCGGAACTGTGCAATTTATTGAAAGAGTACAAAACTCTGTACAAAGACACCTGTAAGATAAACTTTTTGACCATAGATGTAGACAAAAAGATGAGCAAGGTATAGGAAGAGATAAATAAACTTGCTGATAATTTTGTTAACTCACCCAATACATTATCAGTTTTTGAGGAAAAGATAACAAATTTTGAGGAAGAATTGCTCAAATTAGAAAGAGAGAAAGAGAAAATAATAAACAAGGCAAAATTCTTGAGATCTAAACTAAGTCCAAGATTGGACTATTTAGCATCTCTGCAAAAGGAAATCTCAGAGGCACTAACACAGGGTAGCAAAACACTGGTAGAGCACTTGCAACATCTCACCAGTATAGTATAGAGAACTGAGATAGCAATAAAGGAGAGCAAGAAGTTTATGGATAGCATAAACTTAATTTTGGGAGATATTATTCAGATAATAACTACCCAACTACAAGGTTGAGGTTATGGATTAGTACAAATACAAAATCTACTAACCTTTGTCATTGATGCCAAAGGGGGAGTAGTAGGATGAGAAAATTCAAAGCATAGGGATCACATGCGCAGGGGGAGCTCTCACATTTTTGGTAACATTTTTGGTCTACACATTTTTGGATATCTTTTTGAAATTTCTCATGAGTGTTGCCATCAATGCCAAAGGGGGAGATTGTTGGCATATGGACACTCCAATGCGACATTGTGTGTGATTGAAGGTTTTGTCATTGATGGCAACCTTGCAATCCTATGGCACTGGCAAGACATTATACCAGCAAAGCATTACTTAGGCAACCTTGCAATCCTATGGCACCGACAAGACATTATACTGGCAAAGCATTACTCAGGAAACCTTGCAATCCTATGGCACCGGCAAGACATTATACTGATAAAGAATTACTCAAACAAGACAGTGCACTGGCATCAGCAAGATCAATCTACATCAGCACCGACATAGAAGATGTACATTGGCATAGAAAAGAACATGTATACCGGCACTGAGGCCGACAGGATTTTTGATATGTAATATTTTGTTTATTATTGTAAGCCGACTTGGCAAATTGTAAAATGACTCTTGTATATAAAAGAGATCATTGTAGGAATTTGTAATATATGGATGGGAAGCATATAATAAATTATAAGGCAGACCTAATGTACGAATTGTAGGTCAAGGGTATATGTAAAGAATAGAGCAAGAACCGGTACTGAATCTGGCATTGAAGATGCTATTGTAAAGTAGTACAGAATATTGGATTTGTGTAAATCCTCATTGTAAGTTAGTGTGACTTCTTATTGAGCAGTGAGCTCTAGGCAGTTGGCCTTCCTGCATGTGCAGGCCCCTATTGTAAGTAATATTCTCTTATTGGCCAGTAAGTGAATATTGTGGGTCACAAATCCCACCGAGGTTTTTCCCACATCGGGTTTCCTCGTTAAACATATTGTGTTATGGTGTTCTTTTCATGTGGATGTTTTTGATTCTGTCATTTACATTAATTCTTGCATACTGGTATACTGTTACTTTATGTTCTGCATATTCAGTTTTAAGAAAATTACACTACCAATCAGATACTGATTCACCCCCCCCTCTTAGTATCTGTGGGAACCCTAACACCTTTTGGGTGGTTCTCCCTCCTCATGCATTTGTTTTTATTTGAGGGTGGTGACTATTTTGCAAGTGGGATGGATATTGTGAAAGAGAAAAATGGAGAGAAGATGCCAGTGCAGTTATGGAGTACAGTGTTGTCATGGGATAGAGAAGATGCAAGCTTCTTAAAGTTTGATAAGTGTTTTGCATCTAAGATGAGGACTCTTATTTGTTCAGAGAATCCAAGAGTCCCTAAGGTTCTTTTGGAATTCATTAGGCCAAAAGAGTTTGCTAAGAATGTTAAAATTGTCAACAATTGGGGTGATATCTACTTATACCCTGTTTCCACAATTTTTCAGAGTATATGGTTTCAAAGGCACTCCATTTTTGTTACCCTATTGGGTCCCTCTTAAAGTGGGAATTGCAGAGATCCTCAGGCAGATTGGTGGTGTGCAGGAGGCAGAGTTAACAGGTAGAGGTAAAGGGACCATTTTCCCTACAGTTACCATAGCACACTAATTTGTGATAATTAAAGGAGGTTGGAAGTGTTTTGAAGATTTCCTTCAACTGTATCATTTGTCAACTGCAGTATCCTGATGTGCTAACCCTAAAGATTTCTTCAATGACATGTTCAGAAAGAGGGCAATATGCAGAGGTAGACCCCACCAATTCTAGTTTCCTGAAGACCTCATTAGGAATGAGTTTTATTTAGATGAGAAAGACCTAAGGAAGGAAAAGTGGGTGGCCTACAAAGAGGCTTTAGACTTTGTACACCAATTCGACACTAGCTATGACCCTTTGTCTATCTTTCACCCTTTTGAGGAGAAGATAAAGTTCTTAATTTTGTGCTTTGAGGATGTGATGCAAACATTGAAAGAAAAGAGGGAGGTTGTAATTAAGAACAACCTTGAGAAAGAAAGAATAGTTCTGAATAGGTCTACATCTGCCAGAGTAATCCCTCATAGTGATTACATGTTGCATAAGAAGTCCAACTATAGTGTGTTGATGCCTACAATGGGGGAGACTTCTACCTCTAAAGGAAAGAGAAAGATGCAGGATGTCATTGACATTCAAGATAGCCCAAAGAAACAAAGAGTGGGAAAAGAAGTGCAATCTGATGAACCTTTGTACCCTCCATCTCAATCCCCTATTCATATTGGAGATGAACAGGTAGCAACTAAGCAACTGTTACAGTTAGGCAGCCTTGGAGAGATAGCATACACATATGATGAAGTGGAAGAGGGAATGCCAGAAGAGCCCCTTCCTGCTAAAATGAACATCACTGTTAATGAGTTCAAAGGCCAAGAGTGGGATCCTGAGATCAAGAAAGCCAGTGAAGATTTATTGGTTGATAATAATTTTGTTACATCAGGAGCTTTCATGCAATTTGTGTGGAAGCAGAATATTGATAAATTTAATGCTAGGTGTGAAAAGAGAAAAGGTGAGCAGCCCCACAGAGATCCAGCTGTGGTAGAGGAAGAGATAAAGCAAGAAATGGTTGATGAGTTTAACACCATCATTCCTAAGTAGGGAAGGGACATGGTAGCATAGCCTGGGGTACTCATTCTCCCTGAATGGGACATAGTAGATGCCTTGGTTTTAGAGGTAGTAAGAAAAGAGACCAAACCTATGGAGGGAGTCACTTTCAGTAAAGATAATGTTGCACTGGTCATGTGGTCTCTTAAAAGAGATGAAAGTAAGAGGAATAAGGACACCCCAGGGTCAAGTTACCTTGGAGGAATGATAGTGAAAAGAGTGTAGAGCACTGGGGTAGTAGAAGCTGCTAGCACTGTTCTAGAAACTGCAATGTTTAGTGTTGCAGTAGCAGAAAGGGAGGCTAAGGAAAAGATAGATCTCCAAGTTAAGTTGGAGACAATTTCAAAAGCTTACAATAGTGCCAAGGAAGAGGTAAGAGGTAAAGATAGCATCATCGCCAACTTACAAAGCCAGTTGGTAGGACAATACCATCAAGGTGAGTCCTCAACATTGATGATCTGCTCTTCTCCTGCAAGACCTCCACCTGCCAGCCCCATTATTGAGTTCCCACCATCTCTAGCACCTTCTAGTTCTCAGTTGATCAAGATCACTCCCCATGAGTTGGAGAATTTAAAATAGGCTTAGGCCTTATATGCAAAGAAATATGAAGAGAGGGTAAAGGCTACAATTTTAAGTTTTAGTGACACTATAAGGTCTTCACTAGTGTACAATAACATGAGTAAAATCTCGGAAATGTGGAATGAGCTAAATAGGGACAAGGCTGTATTAATGGCTATTTTTGATAAATGGAAACCCAGAGAGAATGATATAGAATTGATTTGTGTATCCTATGATGAGGCAGGGGCTGACCCTATTATTAAATCTACAAATGATATGACAAAGGATTTAGTAAAATTGGCAGAAGGAGTAAATAATGCAGATAGAAAGATCAACTTGTACAAGAAAGAGTACACTGATCAAGTTTTTTAATTACTCCCAGGAGGTTTTGTCAGCCCAGACCAATTAAAGGACAAACAAATATGGCTTAAGGAGTTGGAAGCCAAATTGTCACTTAGAATAAAAGGAATTGTCAAATCAGAGGATGCATCCATATTTGTCAAAGCAATTGAGGAGATTGAGAAAATCAAATCTCATTATGGTTTCCTGAATTCAAAGGTTAATAAAATAAGAAATTCTTGGAAAAGATTAGCCAAGACAAAAGAAAAATTAATTAACTTCTCATGGCCTACTGATGAGGTGTATCAGGAATGGACAAGAAAATATGCCATGCTTGATGTGGAGCAGTTAGAAAATGTTGCAAAAGAACAACAAGAAGAAGAAGTTGCGGATGTTAAAAGAGACTTGTAACCATATTTGTAAAGTGTTTTGTAACTTCTTCTTAAGAAGTAATGATTATAACAAACTCTCCTTTGAAATTTCGAAGCTATGTGTGCATCCATATTGTTATAAATGGATACCAGGACTAGTAGAAAAATGATCGCAAAGAATTTTAAGAAAACGCTACAGAAATTTATCTGGGCTTTTCCAAGTTTTAATGGAGAATATTCAAAGGTTTCTTGTAATACTTTTTTGAAGAAAAATATCAATATGCAGACCATTGGTTTTGAGTTAAAACTTTGTGTTGTCTTCAAATATGTTTGCAAGTGTTTACTGTTTCATTTTTAATAATCTAGGGTTATTTCGTTTGAATAGGGGTTGTAAGGAAACTTTCAATAGATATGTTTCTTACCTTTTCTCTCTAGGAGGGGAATTAAATATGGAGGAATCATCTCTACTAGTAAATTCTTTGTGGGATATTTTGAATTTTTGATGAGCACATTTTAGTTTGGTATGAATAAATTCCTATTTGTGTCAAGCATATATAGGGATCTGCAAAAGCCAAACTAATGGGATATGTGGAGATATTTGATTGTAGGAGTATTGTTTGAACTTAGATGACTCTGTGACCTTGGATAAGGCACTGGTATAGATCAAGGTTGTCTATTACATATCTTGTAGGTCAATACTGAACATGAGTATAATTTTCATTCCTTTGTTTCAGTTAGTTTTAAGGTGATTATATCCACTGGTTTTTTGACTGGTTTGCTATGGATTTATCTTTTAAAAGTGTGAATTTAGTTTCACAAAGGTATACCCACCTGGACTTTGAATAAGTCCAAAGTGTAGAAGGTTAATCAAACCTTGTCAT